>NW_026889815.1:0-1382500 GCF_033153115.1 Saccostrea echinata
AGTCATGTAAACATGGATTTTTAATTCCTCGGATCTATTATATTCTATTACATACTATATTCTTTTGTATCTTAGATAGGTAAGGCGTGCTTATAAGGGAAGTCATGTAAACATGGGATTTTTAATTCCTCGGATCTATTATATTCTATTACATACTATATTCTTTTGTATCTTAGATAGGTAAGGCGTGCTTATAAGGAAGTCATGTAAACATGGATTTTTAATTCCTCGGATCTATTATATTCTATTACATACTATATTCTTTTGTATCTTAGATAGGTAAGGCGTGCTGATAAGGAAGTCATGTAAACATGGGATTTTTAATTCCTCGGATCTATTATATTCTATTACATACTATATTCTTTTGTATCTTAGGTAGGTAAGGCGTGCTGATAAGGAAGTCATGTAAACATGGGATTTTTAATTCCTCGGATCTATTATATTCTATTACATACTATATTCTTTTGTATCTTAGATAGGTAAGGCGTGCTGATAAGGAAGTCATGTAAACATGGGATTTTTAATTCCTCGGATCTATTATATTCTATTACATACTATATTCTTTTGTATCTTAGATAGGTAAGGCGTGCTGATAAGGAAGTCATGTAAACATGGGATTTTTAATTCCTCGGATCTATTATATTCTATTACATACTATATTCTTTTGTATCTTAGATAGGTAAGGCGTGCTGATAAGGAAGTCATGTAAAACATGGGATTTTTAATTCCTCGGATCTATTATATTCTATTACATACTATATTCTTTTGTATCTTAGATAGGTAAGGCGTGCTGATAAGGAAGTCATGTAAACATGGGATTTTTAATTCCTCGGATCTATTATATTCTATTACATACTATATTCTTTTGTATCTTAGATAGGTAAGGCGTGCTGATAAGGAAGTCATGTAAACATGGGATTTTTAATTCCTCGGATCTATTATATTCTATTACATACTATATTCCTTTTGTATCTTAGATAGGTAAGGCGTGCTGATAAGGAAGTCATGTAAACATGGGATTTTTAATTCCTCGGATTATATTCTATTACATACTATATTCTTTTGTATCTTAGATAGGTAAGGCGTGTTGATAAAGGAAGTCATGTAAACATGGGATTTTTAATTCCTCGGATCTATTATATTCTATTACATACTATATTCTTTTGTATCTTAGATAGGTAAGGCGTGCTTATAAGGAAGTCATGTAAACATGGGATTTTTAATTCCTCGGATCTATTATATTCTATTACATACTATATTCTTTTGTATCTTTAGATAGGTAAGGCGTGCTGATAAGGAAGTCATGTAAACATGGGATTTTTAATTCCTCGGATCTATTATATTCTATTACATACTATATTCTTTTGTATCTTAGATAGGTAAGGCGTGCTGATAAGGAAGTCATGTAAACATGGGATTTTTAATTCCTCGGATCTATTATATTCTATTACATACTATATTCTTTTGTATCTTAGATAGGTAAGGCGTGCTTATAAGGAAGTCATGTAAACATGGGATTTTTAATTCCTCGGATCTATTATATTCTATTACATACTATATTCTTTTGTATCTTAGATAGGTAAGGCGTGCTGATAAGGAAGTCATGTAAACATGGGATTTTTAATTCCTCGGATCTATTATATTCTATTACATACTATATTCTTTTGTATCTTAGATAGGTAAGGCGTGCTTATAAGGAAGTCATGTAAACATGGGATTTTTAATTCCTCGGATCTATTATATTCTATTACATACTATATTCTTTTGTATCTTAGATAGGTAAGGCGTGCTTATAAGGAAGTCATGTAAACATGGGATTTTTAATTCCTCGGATCTATTATATTCTATTACATACTATATTCTTTTGTATCTTAGATAGGTAAGGCGTGCTGATAAGGAAGTCATGTAAACATGGGATTTTTAATTCCTCGGATCTATTATATTCTATTACATACTATATTCTTTTGTATCTTAGATAGGTAAGGCGTGCTGATAAGGAAGTCATGTAAACATGGGATTTTTAATTCCTCGGATCTATTATATTCTATTACATACTATATTCTTTTGTATCTTAGATAGGTAAGGCGTGCTGATAAGGAAGTCATGTAAACATGGGATTTTTAATTCCTCGGATCTATTATATTCTATTACATACTATATTCTTTTGTATCTTAGATAGGTAAGGCGTGCTGATAAGGAAGTCATGTAAACATGGGATTTTTTAATTCCTCGGATCTATTATATTCTATTACATACTATATTCTTTTGTATCTTAGATAGGTAAGGCGTGCTGATAAGGAAGTCATGTAAACATGGGATTTTTAATTCCTCGGATCTATTATATTCTATTACATACTATATTCTTTTGTATCTTAGATAGGTAAGGCGTGCTGATAAGGAAGTCATGTAAACATGGGATTTTTAATTCCTCGGATCTATTATATTCTATTACATACTATATTCTTTTGTATCTTAGATAGGTAAGGCGTGCTGATAAGGAAGTCATGTAAACATGGGATTTTTAATTCCTCGGATCTATTATATTCTATTACATACTATATTCTTTTGTATCTTAGATAGGTAAGGCGTGCTTATAAGGAAGTCATGTAAACATGGGATTTTTAATTCCTCGGATCTATTATATTCTATTACATACTATATTCTTTTGTATCTTAGATAGGTAAGGCGTGCTGATAAGGAAGTCATGTAAACATGGGATTTTTAATTCCTCGGATCTATTATATTCTATTACATACTATATTCTTTTGTATCTTAGATAGGTAAGGCGTGCTTATAAGGAAGTCATGTAAACATGGGATTTTTAATTCCTCGGATCTATTATATTCTATTACATACTATATTCTTTTGTATCTTAGATAGGTAAGGCGTGCTGATAAGGAAGTCATGTAAACATGGGATTTTTAATTCCTCGGATCTATTATATTCTATTACATACTATATTCTTTTGTATCTTAGATAGGTAAGGCGTGCTTATAAGGAAGTCATGTAAACATGGGATTTTTTAATTCCTCGGATCTATTATATTCTATTACATACTATATTCTTTTGTATCTTAGATAGGTAAGGCGTGCTGATAAGGAAGTCATGTAAACATGGGATTTTTAATTCCTCGGATCTATTATATTCTATTACATACTATATTCTTTTGTATCTTAGATAGGTAAGGCGTGCTGATAAGGAAGTCATGTAAACATGGGATTTTTAATTCCTCGGATCTATTATATTCTATTACATACTATATTCTTTTGTATCTTAGATAGGTAAGGCGTGCTGATAAGGAAGTCATGTAAACATGGGATTTTTAATTCCTCGGATCTATTATATTCTATTACATACTATATTCTTTTGTATCTTAGATAGGTAAGGCGTGCTTATAAGGAAGTCATGTAAACATGGGATTTTTAATTCCTCGGATCTATTATATTCTATTACATACTATATTCTTTTGTATCTTAGATAGGTAAGGCGTGCTTATAAGGAAGTCATGTAAACATGGGATTTTTAATTCCTCGGATCTATTATATTCTATTACATACTATATTCTTTTGTATCTTAGATAGGTAAGGCGTGCTTATAAGGAAGTCATGTAAACATGGGATTTTTAATTCCTCGGATCTATTATATTCTATTACATACTATATTCTTTTGTATCTTAGATAGGTAAGGCGTGCTTATAAGGAAGTCATGTAAACATGGGATTTTTAATTCCTCGGATCTATTATATTCTATTACATACTATATTCTTTTGTATCTTAGATAGGTAAGGCGTGCTTATAAGGAAGTCATGTAAACATGGGATTTTTAATTCCTCGGATCTATTATATTCTATTACATACTATATTCTTTTGTATCTTAGATAGGTAAGGCGTGCTTATAAGGAAGTCATGTAAACATGGGATTTTTAATTCCTCGGATCTATTATATTCTATTACATACTATATTCTTTTGTATCTTAGATAGGTAAGGCGTGCTTATAAGGAAGTCATGTAAACATGGGATTTTTAATTCCTCGGATCTATTATATTCTATTACATACTATATTCTTTTGTATCTTAGATAGGTAAGGCGTGCTTATAAGGAAGTCATGTAAACATGGGATTTTTAATTCCTCGGATCTATTATATTCTATTACATACTATATTCTTTTGTATCTTAGATAGGTAAGGCGTGCTTATAAGGAAGTCATGTAAACATGGGATTTTTAATTCCTCGGATCTATTATATTCTATTACATACTATATTCTTTTGTATCTTAGATAGGTAAGGCGTGCTTATAAGGAAGTCATGTAAACATGGGATTTTTAATTCCTCGGATCTATTATATTCTATTACATACTATATTCTTTTGTATCTTAGATAGGTAAGGCGTGCTTATAAGGAAGTCATGTAAACATGGGATTTTTAATTCCTCGGATCTATTATATTCTATTACATACTATATTCTTTTGTATCTTAGATAGGTAAGGCGTGCTTATAAGGAAGTCATGTAAACATGGGATTTTTAATTCCTCGGATCTATTATATTCTATTACATACTATATTCTTTTGTATCTTAGATAGGTAAGGCGTGCTTATAAGGAAGTCATGTAAACATGGGATTTTTAATTCCTCGGATCTATTATATTCTATTACATACTATATTCTTTTGTATCTTAGATAGGTAAGGCGTGCTTATAAGGAAGTCATGTAAACATGGGATTTTTAATTCCTCGGATCTATTATATTCTATTACATACTATATTCTTTTGTATCTTAGATAGGTAAGGCGTGCTTATAAGGAAGTCATGTAAACATGGGATTTTTAATTCCTCGGATCTATTATATTCTATTACATACTATATTCTTTTGTATCTTAGATAGGTAAGGCGTGCTTATAAGGAAGTCATGTAAACATGGGATTTTTAATTCCTCGGATCTATTATATTCTATTACATACTATATTCTTTTGTATCTTAGATAGGTAAGGCGTGCTTATAAGGAAGTCATGTAAACATGGGATTTTTAATTCCTCGGATCTATTATATTCTATTACATACTATATTCTTTTGTATCTTAGATAGGTAAGGCGTGCTTATAAGGAAGTCATGTAAACATGGGATTTTTAATTCCTCGGATCTATTATATTCTATTACATACTATATTCTTTTGTATCTTAGATAGGTAAGGCGTGCTTATAAGGAAGTCATGTAAACATGGGATTTTTAATTCCTCGGATCTATTATATTCTATTACATACTATATTCTTTTGTATCTTAGATAGGTAAGGCGTGCTTATAAGGAAGTCATGTAAACATGGGATTTTTAATTCCTCGGATCTATTATATTCTATTACATACTATATTCTTTTGTATCTTAGATAGGTAAGGCGTGCTTATAAGGAAGTCATGTAAACATGGGATTTTTAATTCCTCGGATCTATTATATTCTATTACATACTATATTCTTTTGTATCTTAGATAGGTAAGGCGTGCTTATAAGGAAGTCATGTAAACATGGGATTTTTAATTCCTCGGATCTATTATATTCTATTACATACTATATTCTTTTGTATCTTAGATAGGTAAGGCGTGCTTATAAGGAAGTCATGTAAACATGGGATTTTTAATTCCTCGGATCTATTATATTCTATTACATACTATATTCTTTTGTATCTTAGATAGGTAAGGCGTGCTTATAAGGAAGTCATGTAAACATGGGATTTTTAATTCCTCGGATCTATTATATTCTATTACATACTATATTCTTTTGTATCTTAGATAGGTAAGGCGTGCTTATAAGGAAGTCATGTAAACATGGGATTTTTAATTCCTCGGATCTATTATATTCTATTACATACTATATTCTTTTGTATCTTAGATAGGTAAGGCGTGCTTATAAGGAAGTCATGTAAACATGGGATTTTTAATTCCTCGGATCTATTATATTCTATTACATACTATATTCTTTTGTATCTTAGATAGGTAAGGCGTGCTTATAAGGAAGTCATGTAAACATGGGATTTTTAATTCCTCGGATCTATTATATTCTATTACATACTATATTCTTTTGTATCTTAGATAGGTAAGGCGTGCTTATAAGGAAGTCATGTAAACATGGGATTTTTAATTCCTCGGATCTATTATATTCTATTACATACTATATTCTTTTGTATCTTAGATAGGTAAGGCGTGCTTATAAGGAAGTCATGTAAACATGGGATTTTTAATTCCTCGGATCTATTATATTCTATTACATACTATATTCTTTTGTATCTTAGATAGGTAAGGCGTGCTTATAAGGAAGTCATGTAAACATGGGATTTTTAATTCCTCGGATCTATTATATTCTATTACATACTATATTCTTTTGTATCTTAGATAGGTAAGGCGTGCTTATAAGGAAGTCATGTAAACATGGGATTTTTAATTCCTCGGATCTATTATATTCTATTACATACTATATTCTTTTGTATCTTAGATAGGTAAGGCGTGCTTATAAGGAAGTCATGTAAACATGGGATTTTTAATTCCTCGGATCTATTATATTCTATTACATACTATATTCTTTTGTATCTTAGATAGGTAAGGCGTGCTTATAAGGAAGTCATGTAAACATGGGATTTTTAATTCCTCGGATCTATTATATTCTATTACATACTATATTCTTTTGTATCTTAGATAGGTAAGGCGTGCTTATAAGGAAGTCATGTAAACATGGGATTTTTAATTCCTCGGATCTATTATATTCTATTACATACTATATTCTTTTGTATCTTAGATAGGTAAGGCGTGCTTATAAGGAAGTCATGTAAACATGGGATTTTTAATTCCTCGGATCTATTATATTCTATTACATACTATATTCTTTTGTATCTTAGATAGGTAAGGCGTGCTTATAAGGAAGTCATGTAAACATGGGATTTTTAATTCCTCGGATCTATTATATTCTATTACATACTATATTCTTTAGTACTTATAGAAGAAGGTATTGTATGAAAGGGTACTGTAGGGAATAATATATAACTTCCTTATAAAGGAAACTTTCGTATATATCCCTATTTCCTTTGGTTGGATATAGGGAAATAGGAAAATTTCCCTATTTCCTTATAAGCCAGTTTTACTGCATGTACTAGGTAATTCTTTAACGACGCTAACGTTTTTCAGTCTTTTTTGTACACTTTTGCCGATATGTTTAGTAAAATTTTTGCTTAACACCGGTATATGAATAATTTCTCTGATTTTCATAATATGCTTCATATATAAATAAGTAAAACAATTAACAAAACGAAAAACATTCTTTCTTATGATTATTAAACACAATTTTAACCTCTGCATTGACAATGTAAATAGTACGTTACAAATATAGATAATTTTAAAGAAAAATCTGCATAAAACGCAGCTTCCGACAAATATTTTTGTATCTAAAAGTATCCACGACTAAGAAACATACATTTATTTACCTTGTTATAAATAGTTGTTATCATCTTACTAATAGGTGTTTACATAAATCTCCATTTCAAAGGATCCAGGCAATTACCTCCTGAGAAAACACTGAAATTAGGACGTACATGTTATCCACTCTAAAATAAGGATCATCGCCGACTCTTGCCACTTAAAATCTACACAACCATGGGGATAGTTACCCTCATTACATTTGTTTCTATTTCGATGTTTGCACATGCGCAGGAAGTTCCCATTCCTCCGCGCACCCTGGGGTATGTATACGCCTATGGAACAAGAACAAACCTCACTGCTGTGACGATCGACGCCTTTTTTGACCCGTTGTGTCCTGACAGCAAACAGGCTTTTCCTACGCTGCTACAGGTGGCTAATCACTACGGACCGGATGTTCTTACGCTCCGTCTTCATATGTTCCCATTGCCCTATCACAGGAACTCATTTCTCGTATCAATGGTAATATTTTCTTTTATATTTCTTTTTGTTTCCATCAACTTTTGTAATTTTCAAAGTTTTAAAACCACTATCATCATTTACAAAGGGAGACATTAGAGTAAACGGTATCATAAGTAGTTTCAGAAGGAAGACATTTACAGTTAAACCTCGTTATCTCGAACTCAATGGGATCAAGAAACAACTTCGAGATATCCGAGGATTCGAGATATCCAGGATAAAATACTTTGAGAATAAGGGTTTGAGACTTCAAAGTCACTTCGCAATAACAATGGTATTCGAGATATCGGTGTTCGAGATATCAACGTTCAACTGTATTTCAACATGTAAATAAGAAAGAAAACACCAAAAGAATTACTTTCAAAGCAAAATACTTTTATTACAATTGGCATCCAATTTAACATTCTTATATCGATTCTTAGCTTTCTGATTGAGTGAGATCTGAAATTATAGAGAAAAAAAAAGGTTAATGCTTATTTCACCTGCATGTGACCTTCCAGGCGAATACTAGATTTTTTTTTTTACATTGGACTAAAACTAAAATCAATTGAAAACTTCTTAATTGATAAAATTTATGAAATGAAATTTTATTTCACCTGCACCCAACATTCACTAAGGCGAACATAACATTAAGGTACAGTGTACTCAGTATTGGAGCCTCAGCTTTCCTTTTACCATATTTCAGTTCAATTATACTTAATTCAAAGTGTTAAAAATTACTAGGGAACAGAGGTAATCAACCAGATGTCAACTTCTACCAATGGTGTGTATGACTGGGCAAAGCGTGTGTATGACAACATCTACTCACTCTCAAACGCGGCAACACACACGCGATCAGAGGCGGATGTTACCAAGTAAGTATCTCAATGAACGATTAATACCGGACCAAAGATATTTCTGCTCGCTAAAATGATGTTTTTCTGTGATTTGTATAAAATATTTTAGCCTAAGACAAGGATTAAAAGTAAAAACAAATTATTTATGTATATCCTATGGGGCACATTTTGGTAAAATCTTTGTTAAGTTGCATACTTTTACTTAGAATAGATACATGTACTACACCTTAATATAAGGGTTATCAATTACAGAGCTCTCTTTCGTATTAGAGGACCATTCCATGTTCTTTATGTATGCTGGTCTTATCTTCTCCACTCCAGTAAAAAATATATACTAATTTTGCTCCTTAACTTATCACAGCAGGGGATCTTTTTTTGTTTTCTTTTCCATTCCTTCTATATGTTTCACTACTCCATTTCTTTAGGAGGTAGGGGGGGGGGGAGTCTCTATATAAAGTAGAACTAACACACCTCACACATTAGTTACTGGTTTTTCTCCAACTTTCGTTCCCGAGCTTTTTTTTATTGCATGTCAAATTGACACCCGTGTTTGGGTGTCTATTGAGAATTAAAAAGTTATGGAACGCGATTTAGATTTTAAAAAACAGTAGCTATATATAACTTGTATATTTCTACATGTATCATATGCATGCATATCAGCATAAAGCATACCTTACTAAATCATAGTAAATGGCTACAATGTCATGATTGTTTGATTCTAGCATGCTTGGGGATATAGCCGCCCAGATGGGTCTACAGAAAGCAACGTTTCTTCAGAAGATAGCTGATCCATGGGTAGACATGCACGTCCGTATGGACTGGAAATACGCCTGCACGCGTACGTACCGTGGAAAAAAAATATTCTTTACAACTAATTATCACTGACTATCTTTTGATAAAAACTGTGATATCCAATTTTAGGTGGAGTGTCGGGCACACCCCTGTATGCCATCAATAACGTCGTGAAGCTCATTGACAAAGCTTGGTCCTTGCATGATTGGATGAAAATCATAGATCCGCTCGTCCATAATTCTGTATGTATTATCATTGATCCGCTCCTTTGTATGTATCACTATTGATCCGCTCCTTTCTAATTCTGTATGTAGTATCATCTTTATCCGCTCCTTTGTAACTCTGAACGTTTCATCACTGATAAGTTCCTTTGTATTTCCGTATGCATCTGTATTCAAGATCCGCTCCTTTGTAACTCTACATATGTATCTTCATTGATCCGCTCCTCCATAATTCTGTATGTATTATCTGGCTGTGTTTATACTTATTTTAATTTTGTTTAAAATTAAAAAAACTTTAGGCCATCTTTAAAAAAAACATGTTTGCTCGCCCTCTCCCGACTGAGGATAAAAAAATTGGGTATAGGTAGGAACAACTTTTTGTTATTTTAAAACACCAGCAAATGTAATATTCTTAATTAATAATAATATTAATGATAAAAAAATGTTTCCTGGAAGTCTGGATCAGACCGTTTTTAGTCAGTCGGTGGGGAGAGGTCAAACAAACAATATTTTAAAGATGGCCTTAAATGGAAAATTATTTTCAAGCTCGCCAATAGTTGTTAATCTTTTGAAATCTTCTTAAATGTGTATTCATTTGTCTTGTGTGTGTAAATTGTTTTACTTGAATAATATGATGTATCTTTTGATTATCTTTTCAGTATATTTTCCATGTTCCGGTGTGAAAAAACATCCTCTAAAGTGATTCCACAAAATGAACAAAGGACTCAGACATGTGATGTGGAATTCTTTATTCCATTGATTATGTAATAAAAACAGCATAAATGTTAAAAATGTGTTGTTGCTTTAAAATGTACTGAATAAAATTCACATGGTTTGTTTTCCAAATATTCGACCATTCAGTGGATGAGACATTACCAGAAAGAAAAAAAAATGTTTTATAAGTAACTATTTCCTTAGATTTTTTAAACATTCACATTTGCTTTGAAGCTCATAATGTAAAATAAATGATGAGATTAATTTTTTCTCAGAAAATTATTATATTTTCAACAGTGAAATACAGTAAAACAAAATAATCCATTGAATAACATTGATATTTTCACAGACCTGTTACTCATTTTTATTGTGAAAATAAGATATTGTTATTCTTTCAAGGTGAAAATAAAAAAAAAAGAATTCGCCGCAAATTCTCCACCACGTTCAGAAACTGTACTGAAGAAAACAACGAAAGTAATACATCGTGACACTGATTAAAACTGTCAAAATCTCTTAATATTGTCGTACAACACTAAGCTCTGACGTTCATATGCGCAGCATAAACCACTGCGTACGTAATTATAAGCAGTAGCACTTGAAAATATATTTTATGTAATTGATGCAAGATATCAAAACAAAAAGAGAAAGAAATACCATTCCTATGATAAATCTCAAATATGATATCCAACTTAACGAAGCATAGAATATCTCTAGACAAATATTTAAGAGAGGTTGTTCTGTTCTCTATTAATGATACTGAAGGGTATAATAGTTTTTCCCACTGTCTGTCTGTTTCTGCAGGCCCGTAGCAACGGTTTCAAAAGTGGGGGGGGGGACTTCCCAAAAAGATCTGACAAGCGAAAAAAACCCTAAATTGACCAAAAAATGAGGGGGCCAATTTCCCAAAGTAATGTGACAAGCAATAAAACAAAAACAAAAACAAAAAAAAAAAAAAAAAAAAAAAAACGTAATTAAGTGCCAGTGCTCGACCTTACTGAAAAAGGCTGCTCAAAACAGAATGCGATGGAGGACTGTTGCCGAGGCCCTATGTTCCACCAGGAACCAAAAGGAACCATGATGCTCGACCTTACTGCAATAAAAAAAAGTAGGGTGAGAGGCCATGCAACCAGCATATAAAGGAAAATTTACTATAGCAAAATACTATACTTAGAAAAAGTTGGGGCGTTCTACGGGCCTGCATTCAGTCCCTAAGTCACTCTGTCCCAATAGGTTTTCCGGACTTTAAAACCTGCAGTTTCATATATTGAGGTGAATTATGGTATATGCGAGTCTATCTTGATTAGATTTCAAGAGTACGCAGATGGAAAACTCTCTCTCTCTCTCTCTCTCTCTCTCTCTCTTTCTTCATGAAAATTTTGAACACCACAGAGACGCATCTTTAATTCGCACTGTGTCGGCTGTTAAACACAATCTATAGATAGTGGTGAAAATGCCGCTTATTCATCTGTTATTAGTCCCCTACCGGTGAAACCGGAGGGGACTTTAGGTTTCCTCTGAGTCTGTCCGTCCGTCTGTCTAGCTGTCCGTCTAGAGGTCCCTCTGTCGGTCTGTCCCACTTGGTTTTTCGCACTTTTTTTCTAAACGCTTGCAGATATTGAGCTAGTTTTTGGTATGTGAGTGATTCTTAATGAGTTACAGATCAAATTTGCATTTCGTTCCGCCTCAATGATTTTTGACGGAATTAAGACCTTTTCAATTTTTCAGAGTTTTCCGCAATTTTTTTCTAGATAAACGCTTGCAGATATTGAACTGATTTTTGGTATGTGACTTTACCTTGATGAGTTATAGATCAAGTTTGCATTTCGTACCGCTTCACTGATTTTTGACGGATTTATGGCATTTTCAATTTTTTACGGGAACCAGATTACACTTGTCGGTAGGGGACTAGTATTGCTAATGAATACTCTCAGAATGCTTGTTGCATATGGATACTGCAATGCTCCTCCATTGTATTTGATATACCTTACGTATCTGTGTATTAATGTGTATGATTTTTTTTTCTCCGGATCATTGCAATACACTCTCTCCGGAAAGAGATTGCATAATTGATCAATAAATGGGTAAAACTCTGTGTATTTTTTTTTAAGTCAAAGGATACGTGGAATAGTTGGAAAGATAAATGTAAATGTCAAATTTTTTGCTTTTTTTTTTTTTTTTTTTTTTTTGAAAATCAACAGATAAAAAATAATCAATTAATTAATTAATTATCTATTAATTATTCATTTATTTATTTTCATATTTATTTATTTATTTAATTAATTAATTAAAATAAATCAATATCTTGTTTAATAAAAAGTAATTAATTAATGAAATAATTATCTATAAATTAATTTTTATTATTTTTTTCATTTATTTAATTAATTAATTAATTCAATTAATCAATCAATCAATATCTTGTTTAATTCTCAATTGATCTTACTAGAATTATTCCTCCTATATATGATATCTGCTGAACAGCATGAATAAATGTTATAAAGTATTTTTAATTTCGCAAAAATGCCTGCAATATTCGTTTGTTAAAGATAATATTTCTTTCGTCTATATATATCAAATTTAATTTTATGCATACATTGTATTTGTTCATATATAAAAATAAATATTTAGCAGGTTAGTTTTATGAACTTAAGAAAGATTTATACCAAAATAAAAATTCTCTGTTGTAAGATATATTTTTATTATTACCTAATTTTCATTTTGCTTTGACTTGCTCATTTTTTTCATTTGGGTCACTGCTTATTTACCTGTTATTAGACAAACATTTGCATCCCGAACCCGATCAAAATTCTTCTCAAAAACATGGCTGAAAGCAGAAAAGATGTAAACAACAATAGGTAATCGTTAATACTTGATACTTTGCGAGTGTTCCTAGGGAAAATTTTATTATTCACAAAAGATGAATGAATATAGGAACATTCTCACGGGGGATGCGGCCGTTGCATGGAGGAGTCTGATCTCAAGATTGAGATTTGATTGGACGACGGACAACAAGATTTTCGAACACCTGTTGGAGGTCCATGAATGGTTCTGCGGGGACAAATGTCCCCTTTTGAGGTACTTTTTTTAAATAGACCAGATTAAAGTCATTTATTGCAATAAAGCTACTTTTGAAATGTTATTTATATACTTTCAATGAAACATGCAATGGAGAGAGGAATGGAAACAAAAATGAAAATTTTCCCCTACTTTCTGTTCAATACAAAATTCCGAATCCATCCTTTAGCCATAGGAGTCGGCAGTTTTATCTATAAAACAACGTAAACAACAACCAGTGGGCTTCGCGAGCGTAGCAAAGTGAACCATGATGTAGTAGAGTCCTTCTGAATTTAAATACATGTAAATTCCATTTTTTTTAAAATTTATATTCGCTATATTGTGTACAAAACTTAAATTTCGAGTTAGGGACACACTGAATGTTCATAATTCTACAAATCTAAACTAGCGCTCGCAAAGCTCACTGATCATTGTTTACATTGCTCTATGGATAAAACTGCTGACTCCTGTGTATACATGTATGTGTATAAATGACAATCATTATTTCTGTCTCTGGTGTGTGGTACATATATTGTGTATTGGTCAGTCAGGATCGAAAGCCAGTGGCTAGATTAATAGATACAAAGTTTTTTAGTGACGGGATACAGGATGATATCTGGTTAGTAAATTTCATACCTGGTTTGGATTAGGCAGACCAGGTTTGAAATTTACTAAAATATAGATATTGTTCCATACCCTGTCATACCAAAACTATATAACAGATTTATCCCACATAAGACATAACTATATGTTCAGATATCTCTGGTTTTTAATGTTTTTCTCTGCTACACATTTCACAACTCCCTTAGAGTGCCATTATGACATCACTTCGTGCTTATTTTGTGTGTGTTTAGTGCACGGGCACTGCAAGTTAATGTAAATATTGAGTATGTGCATGTACTTTAACTTCCAGTGGCCGTGGTTTAGTGTAATAGTAATGTAGTTTTAAAGAATTTTATGAAAGGAAAATAATTATAAAGGTTCCATAATATGTGTTTGATACTGATGTCAATAAACTTTTTTAAATGTTACAGACACTAGGCACTCATGGTTATTGACAATTTAAAGCATTAAAGCAGTGTTTGAAACTCACCATAAAATTAACTAGACATGTAGGGCTGACTGCTAGTGAAAGATGTCAGCCCTACCGAAAATACTCTAGCCTGAGAAAATAACTGTCTTTTATAAATTTGCTTTTAGTGATAATATGAATGGGTCAAGACCACCATAACTCCAATTCCAAATCCATAGACTAGCGATTTCTACCCCTTTACCTATCACACTTTGCTATCGATACCATAAGTTCATCTGAGAAAGATTTATCATGTAAATGAATTTTTGATTTAAAGGAAATTTCAACATGTCCAGCCGGGCGTCAATACATGCAAATCTGTTCGCCCATGGCAAAATTTGTGCATCTTGGGTGGTTGGGCACACAGTTATTTCAAACACTGATTAAAGAACTGGAGTTGTTCCAATTGTTAAAAAGAATGATAAACTGTATTGACCATGTATTGAATCATAAGTGACAATATATGAATATTACATTCCCTTCACATGGGACTTCAACAAATTGTAAGCAAGATTTCATTGAAAAATCATCAAATTATAAACATGATATTAAATGAAAGAAGAAGAAAAATATTTTGAGCAGGGCTGATTTTTGTGGGTATGGCAATCAAACAATATATTGATATATACCTTACAGTTGCATGCAGAAACAATACAATTGTGATCTTGATTTTTTTACTGCAGGTCAGATGTCGATGATGAAGGCGATCCAGGTAAGAAACTTTTTTCATCCTTCTAAAATTTTAATGGCGACTGAATAATGTAGTGAAATATAACTTGTCTAATTTGGACACCACTGGTTCCATAGAAATTGGTCAGAATAGACAATATTCTAGATTAAGGTTATACGCAATGTACATTACCTGTTGGTAATTTTTCAAGATATTCTTTATTTAAAATGAAGATACCCTCAGATGTTCTTAGACAAAAAAAATCAGAATATATTACCACAGGCTTTGAAAAGATAACATATAATGAAAATTTGGTCTTTTTCAATGCAAAATATACAAAAATGCACATACATACTTTTTTTGCTGGTATTTCTTCAAGTTTTATCTTTTGAAACGAAGTTCAGCAATAGATGATAAATGCTAAAGTTTTCAACATATGAAATCAACCTTTTTTCTTTAATTTTTGTGGAAAATCCAATTTGCATATTAGTTGTTTATACCTTACCCCTCTTTAAAGAAAGAAAATGCAATACCCCATACATACAACAAAAACATTAAAAGTTGTTGTACATTTATATTTTCATATTCATTGAACAATTCTGAAGCGAGTGTGACTTAATAATCTTTGAATTCCGTCACTCTTTTTTTTTTTTAACAGAGATCTTACCCCGTTTTCTTTGTCTCTCTGATAAGCTAATAAAAAATGCCGAAAATGAAATCCTGTTTTTGCAATTTTGTTCACTTTAAAATTTGATAAAATCTTGTCATCAGTAAGAATTTGTAATGATTGTATGTTTCTCTGACATCTATATTTTTCATCATGTAAATAATCAAATTATCAACAAATTCTGTAGAAAAACTATGCTTCAACATAATATGGCTAAAATTTGCTTAAGATGATAAAATTTTGTAAGGTGAAAGCATCAGACTTAGCATCATGAACAGTCAAACACAGATCCTTTAGCAAGTTCACTTGTTTATTTGTGGATAATGAATTATTTGTTTTCAATTCTCGCGGCCTGGATAAAGTACTCTAAAAAGAGGTAATGTGTGTACAAACCCACTTAATGTTCTGAGACACTAAATTAAATACCAATGTAACCAAATACACAAACTAAAACACTAGAATCAAACTTCGCGAATATGAATATTATTGGAACTCTTTATCATGTTTATTATTAGGAGATAGAAAAAAATAAAGTAAAAACCACGTTACATCTGTCCTTAAATAAAATTCTGCTCATTTGAATTTACTGACAGGGACTTAAAGTTTACATTGTATTGGGCAGGATTTCAGAATAAACAGCATTCGTATTATACAGGTTTTACTGTAGCAACATTATTTACAGTAATAAGATTCCAATCTCCCTTTGCAGAGTTGTCGTTCGTTTCTCTCTCAACACCTCTGCGATGGGCTCACGTTAAGATTTTTGACATAACGTAAAGAACATGACATTCCAAGGATTATTTCAAATTAAACTAATAGTTCTAGATATACGTAGTAAATATCTACATTAAAAGAGAAACTTAACAAACACACTATTTCTCATGCTTTTCACTGATATACGCGAGCCAACGACAGAGGTGAATGTATGAGCTTATGGTAGAGAGTGATAAGGTTCATGTATTTTGCAAAGTTTGAGAAACTGTCATTCTGAATGACAAGAAATATCAGAAAACTCCACACCAAAAATAAAAAAAATAAAAAAAAAAAAAACTCTTCAAAATAATAAAGATACAATTTAAAGTTCATTCAAAATATTTATGTTGAAGTTTCATTCCTTTTTTAGATTTTCCCATGTCAACAGAAGATGGGGAGACAGCCATGTCATTAGATTTAGAAGGTGTGTATTTGTTTAATAGATATAAATTTACATGTATTATAGAATGGTATGACTCATATATATGTTTGAATATCTGTTGAGAAGTTTGGATTCAAACTGAGTTTAATTCCTTTTCATCTATGTAGAAGTTGTGCTTCATCAGTGATTTGGTTTGTTTAATGTCATAGACCAGTGTCGTTGATGGTGTTTAGCCAGCTTATTTGGAGGGTTCATGTGTGGTCTAAATGATAAAAAATATTTAGAATTTCAGTCTAGGCACAAAGTAAAATATAACCTTGTGGTGTGTAATTGCAAAATGGATAAGGTTGTCAAAAAAGGAAAAGTAAACCATTCTTTTCAAGCTGTAAAATAACAATGGATGCAGAGGTAACTGTATTATGTAGACATGTGGCAAAGTTTTTGATATATTCCTATTGATGAAGTGTAAATGTCTGACACAAAATTTTATAAATTTAATAGTGAAATATTGATAACATGCACATATATTCCTCAAGACATGTTTCTATTTAGTGGAAGATGGAGCTGAGTCAATTGATGATGACAGCAGTGGAGAAAGTGAATCTGAAACAGATAGTGGAGAAGAGGTTAGTGGAACTAGAACAGTAACTCTGATACAGAAAGTGGAGAGGTGAGTGTAACAAGAACAATAACTCTGATACAGAAAGTGGAGAGGTGAGTGTAACAAGAACAGTAACTCTGGTACAGAAAGTGGAGAGGTGAGTGTAACAAGAACAGTAAATCTGATACAGAAAGTGGAGAGGTGAGTGTAACAAGAACAGTAACTCTGATACAGAAAGTGGAGAGGTGAGTGTGACAAGAACAGTAACTCTGGTACAGAAAGTGGAGAGATGAGTGTAACAAGAACAGTTACTCTGATACAGAAAGTGGAGAGGTGAGAGTACAAGAACAGTAACTCTAATACAGAAAGTGGAGAGGTGAGTGTAACAAGAACAGTAACTCTGATACAGAAAGTGAGTGTAACAAGAACAGTAACTCTGATACAGAATATGGAGAGGTGAGTGTAACAAGAACAGTAACTATGATACAGAAAGTGGAGAGGTGAGTATAAAAACAGTAACTCATACAGAAAGTGGAGAGATGGGTGTAACAAGAACAGTAACTCTGATACAGAAAGTGAAGAGGTGAGTATAAAAACAGTAACTCTGATACAGAAAGTGAAGAGATGGGTGTAACAAGAACAGTAACTCTGATACAGAAAGTGAGTGTAACAAGAACAGTAACAAGAACAGTAACTCTGATACAGAAAGTGAGTGTAACAAGAACAGTAACTCTGATACAGAAAGTGGAGAGGTGAGTGTAACAAGAACAGTAACTCTAATACAGAAAGTGGAGAGGTGAGTGTAACAAGAACAGTAACTCTGATACAGAAAGTGGAGAGATGAGTGTAACAAGAACAGTAACTCTGATACAGAAAAGTGGAGAGGTGAGTGTAACAAGAACAGTAACTCTGATACAGAAAGTGGAGAGATGAGTGTAACAAGAACAGTAACTCTGATACAGAAAAGTGGAGAGGTGAGTGTAACAAGAACAGTAACTCTGATACAGAAAAGTGGAGAGGTGAGTGTAACAAGAACAGTAACTCTGATACAGAAAGTGGAGAGGTGAGTGTAACAAGAACAGTAACTCTGATACAGAAAGTGGAGAGGTGAGTGTAACAAGAACAGTAACTCTGATACAGAAAGTGGAGAGGTGAGTGTAACAAGAACAGTAACTCTGATGCAGAAAGTGGAGAGGTGGGTTTAACTAGAACAGTAACTCTGATACAGGAAGTGGAGAGATGAGTGTAACAAGAACAGTAACTCTGATACAGAAAGTGAGTGTAACAAGAACAGTAACACATACAGAAAGTGGAGAGGTGAGTGTAACAAGAACAGTAATGCTGATACAGAAAGTGGAGAGGTTAGTGTGACAAGAACAGTAACTCTGATACAGAAAGTGGAGAGATGGGTGTAACAAGAACAGTAACTCTGATACAGAAAGATGAAAGGTGATTGACTTATATGACAAGATCAGTAATTGTGATACAGAAAGTGGAGAGGGGACTGGGGAGTTAACCAAAAGAGTATTTCTAATCAAAGGTAGTTGCAGATTATAAAAATGTTTTTATATTTTATGCTGATTTTATTTTACTTCAGGATGTTCACATTAAGGAGGAAGAAGAAATCATCAGTGAGATCCCATGTAAAATAGTGTCCGCTGAACCAAGTATAGAGACCATACTCCCCAAGTCAGTGGAAGATTACCCTGTGTCAAAGGGAGATAAATTTGTACCATTACCAGAAACCATTAATTCTGCTTCAGAGGGAGGTAAATATGTATCTTCTTTAGAAAACAACTCAATATCTACAAACAAGACAATTAAACAACGAAACATTCAGACCAGTTGTCTGAATGTTTACAGACGAACTTCTAGAAAGACAGTTAATACAAAAACATGTGGTGAGAATGTGAAACAAGCACAAGGTGAAAGTGAAACAGATGTGAATGAAGCACAGAAAGGGAAAGGTGACAGAAATGAGGCGATGCTAGAAAAGAAACTTCGATTTAAACTACCACAAGGGGAAAATGAATCATTTTTAAATGTTTATGAATTACAAAGAGAAAGCAATAATAGAACTGAAGCACCTCCAGATACAGAAAAGAAGCTGCTGTTCAAGGTTTTGAGAATATCTACAGGGATCAAAAATGATTTGTCATCTTCAAAAGGATCCTCTACAGTTAATTTAAAGTACCCTAAATTATCCTTATCAGACAGCATAACTTCCTCAAAATCATCCTCATTGGATAATCTGACATCTGCAGCATCATCTTCTTCAGACAATATGATCTCAACGTCATCCACACAGAGTACCAAACCAACTTTTCCTGAAAAATCAGAGTCGTCCAAACCAGAGTCAACAAAACCAAAGTGCCCAAAGCCATCTTTTTCAAACAAACTGAAGTGTTCCAAACCATTTTCCTCAAATAAATTAAAGTCTTCAACATCCTCCCTGCATAGAAAAAGATCCAATTTTTTTAATACAGAGGGAGTTAAAGCTCTCAAGAGTCATCTTTCAGGTCGAGCATTATCACATAAAAAATTATCAAAAGTAACTACTGGAACATGTAGATTACAAGACACAAATTTTAATTCTGTACAAAAACAAGTGCCCCAACTTCTTACAACTAAGGGAACAAATGACGCAACAAAGTCAAATACAAGTACTGTACAAAAAAGTAATGCTGAATCAGAGACACAGAAAATGGAGAATGAAATGGAATTGAAGTCAGATGTCAGTGGCAATAAGCCCCCAATTAATCTAATGTTAGACATAAACCCAGATACTGGAATCCCGTGTTTGGTGAGATACCCCACAACAACACCAGTCATTGATAATGTGAATCTGGAATCATCTAACGTGAAATCAGAACAAACGGAGTCATCAGATTCAGTGAGTCCAAGTGTACAAGGAATGTCTTCATTAATAAATCTAAGACTTACCATAGACCCAGTTAGTGGAAAACCAATGTTAGTGAAGTGTCCAGATGAACCATCCACCAGTGATTGTGATACTAGAAAACAGACACGTACAAGGTCTGATCAAGAGGAATCGAGGCAGCTGCCAAATTTCAGTTTACTGACACCTGTTGATGACCTAGATCCCAAATTAAAGAAGATCAAACTAATAAGTGAGGTACAAGATGTAAGTAAAACAATACCGAACTTCCAAAAACTGAGGCCAAAGCCTATGGATCAAAAAACAAAGGCAAAATTAAAACAAAAGAAATTGAAGAAATTGCAAGGTTTAAGTCCAAAGACGTCAAGTGTCAGAAAAACTAAACAAATGCCTGTTGTTCCAAAGGCTAAGCAAACATCAAAACATGGACTAAAAGGAGAACCTCAAATTTTAAATTCTCAGAGGCCAGTTATTCAGCAATCATCTGTTACCCAAGAGTTTGAGCCGACATTGAAACAACATGAAAATTGTCATGAATTAGTAGGACAGCCACAAGTATTGAGGTCAACTATGAAAGAACTTAAGCAATCGCCAGTTGCCCAAGAATCTAAGCCCACATTTAAACATCTTGAAGTGATAGGGGATCCACAAATCTCAAAAACGCCAAGGCCCATTTCCCAGAAAACTAAGCAATCTCCTGTTGTTGAAGAGTCTAAGCCAACATCTAAACAAAATGAATTAATAGGGGAACCGCAGATATTAAGGAATTTTCTCGAGGAACCTATTCCAACATTAAACCTAACATTAATTATAAACCCAGCTAATGGTATGCCTGTGCTTGTACGCTCACCAGACTTAATGACATCCAATCCAAATGATAAACACCTAAAACTGACTCTAGACCCGGTATCAGGAGAGACAGTCTTAGTTCCTGAGTCTGAAGATGATCCAGGGGAAAGTGTTTCTTAGGACCTATTATTTCCCTCAATATGTGTGATGGGGATTCACAGATGTAATTTAAACAGGATTCGTGAATCATAGTCCTCAGTATCTTCCCCCTGAGTTCTAACTTTTTTGTTGTCTGAAAAAATGCACGGGCTATTTAGGAAATAAATTTCATTAACAGGGAGTCATTAATTGCAATTGCTGTGCTGGCTTGATCCATGGTGCTTGTTATTAAAGCATAGAGGTAACTTTGCCAGAACAATTGCAACATTTATAATATGCGTTAACTGGAGAAATTTCTCCAACCCATAGAAAACTATTACCATACCAATTATTTTAATTTTTCTAAATCTCTGTTAGCATAGTATATTTAAAGAACATTTAGACAGTTATGTGACCATTGACTTGTATTATTTTGATCTTGTTACATGGAGAGGGTTTATACTTACGTTTTCATTCTAAGCTTGTCCAGCATTTTTCAACATTTCAACACTTGTTATTTTTTTTTTTTTTTTTTTTTTTTTGTCAATTGCACTTTTTTGACGAAATGTTATTAAAATATTAGACGTTGAACGTTGCATCTTTAAAGCAAGTTTGCGTTCATTGTCATTTCATTTTGACTTGGGTACTTTAAGATGAAGAAATTACCAAACCTCTTAAGTTTGCGCCTCCCAGGACAATGGAGTGTTGCAAAAAAAGAAAGTAGGATGTAAATGCTTCTTTTCAACAGAGGGAAGACATTTCAAAAGGAGAAAAGCTGAAATTGTTTGTATCGAAGGGGAAGATTTATCACACGGAAAACACATTCAAAAACGTTTCAACCCTTCAAAAGTTATGACCAAGGTTAAAGCTTTCTAATAGTAGTTAAAATTTTAAGGTCAAAGAGAAAAGGTCAAAATTGTTGTTTTCCTTCCCACAGGAAAGGCCTGGTCACAAGAAATACACATGCGAAAGATCAAAGTCCTAGCTTTAACAATTCAAAAGTTATGGGCAAGGTTAAAGTTTTTCAAAAGTAGGTTAAACTCCACTGTCATTGTCAAAAGGTCAAAAATATGTGTATCCAAGGGAAGGTCCTATCACAAGAAATTTGAAAACGCATGCCATGTGTGAAAGCCCTAGTACCAACCTTGTAAAGTTGTGGCCAAAGTCAAAGTATGTAAAAAAAAAATTGGTTAAAATCCATGGTCAAGGTGAACTATTTTGGTAACCGAAAAAAAATCCTGTCGCAAAGAATACAATGCGAAATATGAAAGTCTTCGCTCCAACAAATCAAAGTAATGGGCAAGGTTGAAATTTACAAGAATAGACAGGTAACAACTAGCCATCGTGAGCTAATATTACTGAGCTTTTCTGATCGAAAAGTGTCCATTTGTGTGTCTTGTATGTAAACCTTTCACATTTCGACTTATTCCTCAGAACCAATCGGTCAATTTCAACTTATCAGAAAGCGTGGTGGATGAAGGGGAGTTTAAGTTTGATCACATGAAGGACCACGCCTCTTCCAAAGGGAGGTAACTAATGAATAATGAAAATTATCTCAAGAACAGCTGGGGACGAAAAATGTAACATGTGAAAAATATGTAAAATAAGGTTTGTTCAACTCACGACCCCTTGCGGTAGTGTGAGCCACAACGGAAGAAAAAATTAAGGAATAAGTAAGAAATACATAGGGAAATTTCTATAAAATCTTTTTCTCAAGAATGGCAAAGCCTCGATTAGTTATTTTAATACAGAAGCATCCTCTGGTAGTGTAGATTCGAGTTTGTTCAAATCATGACGCCCGGAAGTAGGTTAGGCCAAAACAGGAGATCAAACAAAATAAATCGGAAAATATAGGATAAATCTGTGAATATTTTTTTTTTTAAACTGCAAAGATATGATCAGTCATATATTAATACAGATTCAAGATTGTTGAAATTATGGACCTGGCGGTCTGGCAGGGCCACAAAAGGGGATCAAAGTTATACAGTGGATTATATATGAAGTGTCTCTAAAATCTTCTAAAAATGGCAAAGCCATGATTAGTCTTGTTAGTACAGAAGCATCCACAGGCAGTGTAGATTCAAGCTTGTTCAAATCATGACCGCCAGGAATAGGCTGGGGCCACAACAGGGGATCCAAATTCTGCATAGAAATATATAGGAAATATCTTTTAAAAATCTATTTCTGAGATATGTCTCAATCAAGCGCGTCCCGAATTCGTAGTTTCAATAATGTACAGGTAAAGGAAATTTCTAAACAAGTTTTTATTATATTTCGGCTTGAAATGAATGCTCTAGCAACATATAAGTCATGATATTATACTGAAAATTGTCTAAAATTTTAACTTCAAATCTGTGTCCAATCCCTTTTATTTCTCTACATGTATCTTTAGAGTAATTATATATATATATATATATATATATATATATATATATATATATATATATATATATATATATATATATATATATATATATATATATATATATATATCCACATGTATCTTTAGAGTATTTTTTTTCTGTAGTTCAAAGAATTGGATGGTTTCGGGGAAAAAAATCAATTTTCTTGAAGGTGGCAGGGGACAGTTTTTTTTTCAGTGAAGCGAGTGCAGATAAGTGTTTATAACCTTGAAATTCCCCCTTATTAACTGTTTTACGTTTTGTATGCTAATTCAATATTTTTATGGAATTTGCATAATGGGAAGATTGCAGCAAATTAATAGCTAGCTGAATTTAAATATAGGAATACAGTGTCATATAACCGATGGCATATTGTTGAACTTACGGCTGAAAGATTCGTCCCTGAGATATCAATTGATATTTTTCGTTAATTTTACTATGCTAGAGGAAAATTAAAGATGTTATCTCAGAAATTGACAGCGTGATTTTATGGATCTTATCTTCCCTTCCAAAATAAAATTAGTGTTTCAAAATCCCTAGTTTTTAAAATTGACCGAGTAAATTGTCCAATTCTCAGGGGTTTATAAAATTGCCATATTTTTACAATAAACAAGAAATCGATATTCTGTCCTTTTGATGTTCAACTAAAAATACTAAGAATAATTTAAGTTATCGCAATAATTCATGAAGTGCTGTTTTTTCCTCGAGATACATAAAAGTTTCAGAATCCATTTTTTAAAATCGACTTTGGTAGAATGAACTTTTGAACTTTAAGAAACAAATAAGAAGGACAGCTAAAAAAAAATGTGAGACAGAATTAGGATATACAGGAATTGTATCATACTTATATCAAAGATATATTGAGGACATACGGGAGAATATATCAAACTTTTATCAAGAAGATTATAAGGATTAATGGAGCGGTATCATACTTATATTAAGGATATATTTAGGATAAACAGGAACGGACTCATACTTTAATGAAGGATACTTTAAGGATATAAAGGAGAGATGCCATACTTATATGAAGGATATATTTAGGATAAACAAGAGCGAAATCATACTTATATTAAGGATATTTTAGGATATACAGAAGCAGTATCATATCTATATTAAGGATATATTTAGGATATATACAGAAAAGGTATCAAACCTATATGGAGGATATGCAAACAGCAGTATCTTACTAATATCAAAATCTTATAGAGGATATAAAAGATCGGTATTATGCTTATATTAGAGATATGTGTAGGACATAAAGGAGCGGTCTCAAACTTATATTAAGGATATATATAAGGATATACAAGAGCAATATCATTCTTACGTTAAGGAAATATTTAGGTTAAATAGAATCATATGCAATGTCATACTTACAAAAAGGATATTTTAAGGATATATAGGAACAGTATCATAGTTATATTAAGGATATATTTAGGATATAAATGAGCGGTATCATACTTATTTTAAGGATATACAGGAACGGTTTCATACTTATATTAAGGATGTTTTTAGGACTTTTATGAGCGCTATCAGACTTATATCAAGGGTAATATATTAAGGATGTACAGGAACGATGTCATAGTTATATTAAGGATATATTTAGGTTATACAGGAACGGATTCATACTTATATTTGGGATTAATTTAGGATATAAAGGAGCGGTTTCATATTACACTAAAGTTATATGAAAGATATACAGTAGCAATATCATACTTGTATTTATTATCTTTAGGATAACAAGGGCGATATAAAACTTATATAAATGAAATTTTTAAATGTACATGCGCATTTCATACTTCTTTAAGGATTGATTTAGGATTTAGGATGAGCGGTATCATATTTGATTAAGGATATATTTAGGATATTTAGGAGCGGTATCATACTTATATCAAGGACATAGTTCAGGATGTTCAGGAACGGTATCAAACTTGCATTAAGGATATATTTAGAATATACAAGACCGATATCATCATATATTAGGTTTGTTGGTAATACTGCAAATTATGCATAATTGGTGGGAAAAGTAAATTTTGGGTGGACATATTACAAATCAGTTTTGAAAGGCACGATATGTAATATGGAGATAATGAACAGTATTCAAGCTCAAAGTCCATTAAAACAATACAAATCGGGATCAGAGCAAACGCGGACCTCAAAAAGGTCAGAGGTGGATTCAGGTGCCATGGACGAGTGAGCATCCACTGCCGACCGGTCACACCCCCAGTGTGCTCCTTGTCATGATCAGGAAATTACAGAAAAATCCGTAGACAATTCAGTGTGTAAATAATGACCTAACAATTAGTATGTAAAACGTTAGTCAGTATATGACTTAATGATAGATTGTATTTGCTGACAAGGTCATTCTATCGACCACAGAACTTACGAAATGATGACTTTAAATGAGATCGTTGATATTCTAGTTTCATCAAGTAGTTTGTCAATATCTTGCCTCGTTTTAGAAATTTTTCTTACGGAGATCTTGTCCTTGCGTATCGAATCAATTGAGAGACGTAAACCCCGCATGCAGGTGATAAGGGTACATGTATATTGCTACCATAGTAAGGGAAGTTGACGATTGAAAAGTTAGTCATCACTTTTATCATAAATTTGTTATTATAACAATTGAAGTTTTTTTCTAGTAAAATTTTCAAATCTGAAACAATTGTGTCAGATTCTGTGGTATTGAAACCTTGAAATTGACCCTTATAAACTGTTGTTTTAATATGTAAGCGCTGAGAAAGCTAATTCAGTATTTTAATATAATTTGCATTAGGGTAGTTTACAGCAAATAGATAGCTAGCTGTTAGAATTTATATAGGAATACAATATCCTTCAATCAATAACAAGTTGTTGAACTTTATGAGAAAACGAGTTAAGGATTCGGTCATAAATATTTCACGAAATAACTTTCCGTCGAATTACTCAGTCAAAAAATATATAATTATGATATCTCAATAACTAAAATTAATTAATTTTCCCTTCCATGATAAAAATAAAGTTTAAATTCCCTATTTTTTAAAATTGACTGAGTAAATTGCTACAATTCTCAGTGGTTTAAAAATGCCAGTTTTTCTACATTAAACAAGGAATTAATATTCTGTCCTTTTAATGTTCAGCTAAAAATACTAAATGTAATTAAAGTTATCGCAATAATTCATGAAGTGCGGGGTTTTTTCCTCGAGATAATAAAAGTTTAGAATCAATTTTTTTAATCGACTTAATATCATTGGCAGAATTCTAGAAGGTTTATAAGAATGAACTTTTAGAAACGAGTACATGTTAAAAGGGAGACTAAAGAATCATTTTAATACAGATTTATGATATACAGGAGCTATATCATACTTATATTATAAATATATTAAGGATTTATAGGAGAAGCAACAAACTTATATTAAGGATATATAGGATTGGTATCTTACTTATTAAGGATATACTTTGGATATATATGAGCGATATATTACTTACATAAAGGACATATTTAGGATATATACGAAGGGTATCATACTTATGTAAATTTTGTTAGCAATACTGCAAATGATCCTGAATTGATAGAAAATTTTAATTTATGACTAATGCTAATTTCATACTTTGGATCTTAAGCACTCTCACTATGCTAGGAGGCAACATCCAACTGATTCTGTGCTCTGTGTTGACTTGGACAAAGGCTACCCTCTTCCAGACATACTATACTGCAGATACTGACTTAGATGACAAAGTATTTTATGATTCTCTTCTATCAGCACATGAGTCTGACTCTCTAACTTTATGTTCCACTATGTGTGGTGAAAACTGTAATTGTCTTGGCTACAACTCCCAGAGAAAGAGGTGTCGTCTTTATAAATCATGTGATTCTGTGAATGTAACAGATTATGAAGCGGGCTGGACGTATTACAGATCAGTGTTGAAAGGTACGAAACGTTTATAAAAAATCTAAATTGTATGCCTACGGAAGCCCAATTCAGAACTTATGAAAAATATTTCTTTTTGGCATTGTCAAATTTTATTCATTATAGCAACTTTTTTTGGAATTTGTGATAATGAATTGTTTCGTTATAATAAATTTGTGAATTCGTTATTATAACGAACAAAATTCTGCTCATGGCTTTAAAAAACATATACTGATACATGTATAATGTTTATGTAACACAATCTTAAGTCAAATATTTACAGTGACTTTGTTTCAACGTGTACAATTATAAATGTGAGAAAAAAAACTATTTATATTTCCAATCTACAGATCTATTTTATCATAGAACAAAATTCCTTCATCTTTACATACACTGTACATAGATAAAAAAATAAAGTTTAAGATAATTCATTATAAACTTAAGCTTATTAATTCTGTAGGAGAGGGTTGGCTGTTATACAGAACACATCATTACTTACTTATCAAGAATAGAAACACATGGCACAACGCAAAGGTAAGAATTATATGTCTGTTATATTATACGAGGGTTGTCCCAGAAAACGCGAACTTTTTGAATATTTCAAAAACTATTCGACCAAAATAAATAATTTTTTGCAACTTGTTGGGAGATAGAATTTTTGCTATTTTGACAGAATATTTTAATGTTATAATGTCATATGCATGTAAAAATATCATTTAAAGGGTGTCAAATATCGGTACTCGGTGCACGGCATTTTTTCTTTCTTTTTGAGTTTTAGAAATAGCATTGTAAGTGAAGTTTTCTTTATTACCAGGCTATACGGAAATATAATATGAAAAAAATACCTCCATAAAAACTCTACGATCTGGAGTACTCATGTGTAAAAATTCATTAATTTGGCGTCACAAGTGACAAAATATGACGTTAGATGCCAAAACACTTTTACTAAGATATTGTCAATCAAAGTTCTGAAAGTACTGAAAAGCGGTTAGCATGCTTTCATCACAGATTCTAAGATTTACAAAAAAAAATTGCATGAAATGATATTAAAGTACGAGAAGCAGACATTCCGAACTTTGGAACATTTTACTTAATGACAAAACCAATAATATCTCATTCGTACACCAAGACATCATTTTTTTTTTATTGATTGATGTCACAAATGCAAGTTTAAAAATATCAAAATGTGATTTCTTGAGTTTGAAGGACAGAAAGCGCAATTTCTAAAATTCACTTTCGGTGGCGATCGAAAGCGCTCAGGACGAAAAAAAGTAAATTGATTTAGATTTATCTGTCATGCTGTATGGTGTCTGAGATCAGGTAATTGTTAGGTTGCTATAGCACACAATTTAAAAAGAAAAAACTTTGATAATTCAGAATTTTTAAATTAATGAACTTGGAGTAGCTTCAGATCTTTAGCTCGCTGGTCTGAAAAAAAAGACAGACAAAGAGATCTTGTCAGTATTTTTTCGGACAGCTTCAGTTCTGTAGCTATAATTTGAAGAAAAGGTAAACTAGTCGGATCAAAACAAAACAACTACACTATAGATTTAAACTATACACAGGGCTCACGGCGAGTGTGACAGCTCAACTGCGGATGCTTACTTCTCCTAGGCTCCTGATACAACCTCTGGAATTTTCAGGAGTCCGTGTTTTAAGCCATCTTAACATATTTGTATTGTTTATATTGTTGATCTTTTGAGGTCGATCACTGTTCGTTATCTTAACCTTTTACATTTAAATGTTAAAGTTCAATATAGGGATTCTGTATTTTTGAGATACTGAATACTTCCGTTTTATATTATGTGCTACTACGGTACTATCCTCACTGGAAGAGGGATAAGTAAACTAGATGATCAAGTTTTAAGAAATGTACATTATTGACCATGCAAACAATTTAAATGTTCAAATGAGTAAATGGTACATGGATATATGACAATCATTTAAATAAAGCAAAAGTCTTGCACAATATATATAGGGACAGATACTGAGTAATTGGCACATACTTTTCAAGCAATAATCTTGATATCAAAGAAAGCGTGTGAAAAGTAAAGTTGTTGTTTAAGCCAACTATACTAGTGGTTCACCATAAGTATGTATTATTTCACGTGTATACTTAATTTTCATTGTTTGATGAACAATTTATTTGTCCTTCGCAAGAATTATCCAGTTAACAATGTCACTTACTTCAATATTCAAATTAATATGTCAGCAAAGCAATTTACATTGATATCTTTTATTAATAACAAGTATGTGAATTTCTATCAATGTGCGTACATCTGTATTTTCATTTTTATTGACAAAGACGCAAAATAAAAATCATAATTACCGGTAACAGTTTGAACAAATTTAGAAATATGTTTACAACTTACATATTTTTCCAAAAAAATTTAATAAGTTTTCAAATAATAATTAATTATTATTTTAAATCTTTGTTCATTGCCAAGATTCTTTTTTTACGACTCTTTCATTATCTTTTTAAAATTTTCTCTGCTAAATCTTGTATATTTTATAAAGGTTGATGAATTTGAGAAGAGGATCACGATGACGAATAATCTTTTTATATCTTTTTGTATTTTTTTTATTTTACTATTTTCGGTTTCCCGTAATATTTTTTTTTCTGAAAAATAAAAGAAAGTGATCGTTTATGATTGTTTGTAATAAAAAAAGAGTTCAGATTGTATCCCTGTGAGCTAAACTTTTAAAATCTTTTAATAAGAGAAGAAATAATTTTTCATTATGAAAGTAATTCCATTGTTTCTATTAAAACAGTCGTACAATTTACAGAAACTTAAAATGTATTTAATGATTTTAATAAAAGCATTTTGATAAAAGCTTTTTTTCATATATTACTTCACTTAATAAAAGGTATGTCTAAATACTTTGTAAATTCGTAAGAGAAAATCAAATTCGAGAGTCCCACCGATGTTTTGCAGTCGGTAATAACCTTCAACCCCTTTAGTCAGCAATGAACCCATCCACCCAGTGCCCCATCGTAGCATAATTAGGTCAAATAATTATGGCGGTCTGCAAATTGTTCATGAGGGGTGCTGTATAATTTATACAAAATCGTTCAATTCCCAAAAATAAACATTAGCTATAAATAACGGCTGCAGGAATTACTGACGAGTTTATACTATGCAGGTAACCCCTAAAATTCAAGCCGAGCGATTATCTAGGCTATTGGTAGCGATGGTAAACAGTTCATAGGTAGTGCTTAGACGAAGCTTCCGGTGTTGCATAGGTAGCGCTTTGACGAAGCTTCCGGTGTCAACAAAAGTTGCGTAAGACCTTTGGTTACATGACATAAAGCGATTAGCGTATACGCTAACCACTTAAAAATGCTGGCATTGGGCGATATAATGCGGAACATCAAATTATCAAGCAATGCTTTTAAGCAGGAATATGACTCCTATCCATACGGGAAAAGAAATATAAATCTCGGACACTGATTTATACCTAGTTCAAGAAGCTCGAGGAGGGCTTGACTGGTTCTTCGATGGAAGAAGCGTTTGGTAGACCAATAAACTGAAAAGTCAAAAGCTGGACGTCATTCGTGGCGACCGCCGTTTATAACTATGCGAGCAGTTAGGTAAACTTATGACCGGGGTTGGGAAATTGTCTTTTAGAAGAATTAATTCTGCGATCTTTCGGAAACGCTAATATCTGTGATGGATAACTTTGTAACTAAAAGAAAATTAAATGGAGTGTCGAATTTATGCTTCAAACGAATTTTATCAGACGCACGATTCCAAAATAAATTCACAAACGTCACGAGCTACGTTTTGACGTCGTCAGTGTTGCATCGTTAGCTATTTTGTGAGGTTCGTTTACCCGAGAGGAAAAAAATTATTTATAGAGATATTTTATTGAATTTTTTATGCATTAATCAAAAAATGCTGAATATGGTATTTGCCAATTTTTAACTTTATAGCATTAGTGAAACGAAAGATATTGAAAATGTTCGCGTTTTTCCGAGACTATTCTCGTACATAGAGCATCCTGACATGAACACACACGTGCCTCTTGATGCCATAAAACAATAGCATATATGGTTCATTTTGATTTGATAACTTGAAACATGCAGTAGCATGGTTTAACATACTACCACCCTTAAATAGCCCACAGCCCATGACTTTGCTAATACCTTCTCTCTAATAAATGCTCTCTCAGTTTGCGTATACACATACAGTAGATGACTTCATGGGACAAATGAAGGTCATTCACATTCATGAAATAAATTACTATAAAAATTAAAGCAATTTCTAGCCTATCCAATAAAATCCTTTGCAATCGTTCAAGACAGTCTTCCTTATCTGCCTTTACTGACAACTGGAATATTTTGAAGTCACAATGGAAAATTATTTAGACATTACTGTATACCAATTAATATTTACATTTCTAAATATGTTTCCTTAAGATTCTTTGCAAATTAGAAGACTGTTCATTTCCTCATGAACTGCCATGGATGAGCATGAATATCTCCATTGTAACGTCAGAGTACCTTACTTGACGTCAAAACTATAGTGCAAACTGTTTTGCTTTAAAAATGACAGTTGAATTGCGTAAATTGTGAAAGAAAAAATAATGTAAATATAAGAAATTAATTTAATTTTTGAAGATTCATGAGGTACATGAACTACAACGCTTCACGCCGGTTCATGTCCTTATGAATCTTCATGAGTTTACAACAAATTTTCTTTGTCCATTTAATTGTCGATCGAATAAAAGCTCATAAGACATAAATTATGAATGGTTTTGGTCATTGCTGTGACGTTTTACAGAACCAAGTTCAAGTTCAGTGTATTCACCAAACCAAAATATTAGTACATGGGATACATTAAACCATATATACATTTCAAAAACTGGTCAGGGGTACATAGAATATACATATACAGTACAAAACATGAGATTAAATGAAAATAAATAGAAAAAAATAATAATGAGAAAGAAAGTGGGAGATATGTCAAGGACACACAGCATACTAAACTTTTAGAATAAACATACCAGTACGTAATTTTTTCATGATTTTTTTTCGTTTTTGAGTAGTCATTCGTTCCGTAAAAATTTATAACATTTCGTCTGTGAGAATAATAATTACCAAGGTATTTTTTTCTTACATTAACTAATCCTTTACACTCTAAAACATAATGAAATTCATTAGCAATTTGAGCATAATTACAAAGTCTATAAATTCTTTCACAAAGTGGTATACCTTACCATCTTCCACTGTCTATTGTGGATGATGATTTGTTGTACGAAATTTAAAAAGTATATTTCTAAATTAAGGAGATAATTTACCATTATAATTTTCAAATCCAAAGTTTTGTTTGAAGATTCTTTAAATATGTCCTTTTGAGGAATTATTTACATTACTGAACCACTTTTGAATAAATTGATCTTGTAATATTTGTTTTAAAGTAGCGGTTATCCATTTATTATTAGTCCCCTACCGGTGAAACCGGAGGGGACTATAGGTTTCCTCTGAGTCTGTCCGTCCGTCTGTCCGTCCGTCTGTCTGTCTGTCTGTCCGTCTGTCTGTCTGTCTGTCCCTCTGTCTGTCTGTCAGTCTGTCCCACTTGGTTTTCCGCACTTTTCTCCTAAACGCTTGCAGATATTGAGCTGATTTTTGGTATGTGAGTGTATCTTGATGAGTTACAGAACAAGTTTGCATTTCGTTCCTCTTCACTGATTTTTGACGGAATTACGGCCTTTTCAATTTTTAGGGGTTTTCCGCAATTTTCTTCTAAACGCTTTCAGATATTGAGCTGATTTTTGGTATGTGGCTTTACCTTGATTAGTTATAGATCAAGTTTGCATTTCGTCCCGCTTCATTAATTTTTGACGGAATTATGGCATTTTCAATTCTTAACAGGAACCAGATTACACTTGCCGGTAGGGGACTAGTATTGCTAATGCAATACTCTCAGAATGCTTGTTTATACTGACACCCTGTTCATACCCCATTCATTTCATAACCCACACATTTTCTGTATGCAGTTTAACCATGGGCTTGTTAAATTTCCGTCACAATAAAGTTTAAACGATGCTTATAATTTTATTTTGCGTGTCTGAAAATAGATTTGCCAAATGAAATCATTATACAATATACCGAGATATACAGAGGAAAACGACTCTTTTCACCATTCATGTAGACCATGAACGCTGGCTTGGATCTTTTCAAATTAGATACACACTTTAAAAATTTCAGATATTTGAAGGTTCAATAACATCAAGATTTTCATCGCCTCATACTTCAGAGCCATTCAATAAAACTGGTACAATAACTTTATCAAAATGATCAAACTGATAATTTAAATTGTGTATATTTTCTTATAATATCATACATGGCGTTTTGTGCTTGTTCATCAAGATGATTTTTGTTTGCTTCACAAAAGGGACTTGTGCGTGCAAATACATTGCTTAAATATTTAAATTCTTGAACATTGTCTATTAGTAAATTGTCACAATACAATATTTTTAACATTAGACCTCTTGAAAATACAAGAATCTTTGTTTTTAACATTTACTTTAAATTTCCATTGTAAACAACATGCCCAAAATTTCGTGAAGAGCATGTTCTAGTTCATCGGCTGATTCAGTCATAATTACAGTTTTCATCCTCATAAAAAAGAACCAATAGTTTTAAAATACATTAGTAATTCGTTCTCAATGATGCTTGTAATACTTGGTATACCTACAACATTCAATAAAACGTTCAGTAAAAATTCCATAAGATCATTTATATACATCGAGAATTAAAAAAAGGGGAAAAAAGTTTTTCTTCCTGTCCTACTCCGACATTACAGTTAAAAAATTCTGTTGACACGCCATTCATTTTAACCGTAGACTTAAGTATATCCTATCCTCAGCCAGGAAGGATAAGTCTTAAATTTATTATTTTATTTAAAAAGTCTCAAAACGAAGCTTGAGATTGAGATCTTTTCGTGCAACAATTTTCATTTTATGCATCTTAATATGATTCAAGGTTCATTGAAGTCGTAGAAACGGTCTTTTTAAAAGTTGACATTTGTACCCCATAAAAGAAAAAAAATGAATTCATTTTTAGAGAAATCGAATTTCCTTTAGTCTAGCATAAGATATCACTGCTAAGTATCATGGTATGAAATAAGATGTGATATGTGATGTCTAGCAATGAAAGCACAAACTTTTTACACTATGTATTATATGACAATTGAAGTAAAAAGAAGAACTAAAATACTGTACAAGCATTAAAAAAATTCAATTTTCTCCAAATGCCTGGATACCTATAGTTTTCTATCCTAAATTATATTTGTTGATCGATTTTTCAATTAGAAAATGCATCCCTGGTGTTTTTCTTCGCATTTCCTGAAAATATATTTGAGATTTGTTAATTTTCCCTATATAATATGAATAACTATAAAGATGAACTTTGAAGAAATTCCATGGGTAAATTCACGTTCCTATGTGAAATCAGAGACATTTTTGTGAGCATTTTCAATTACTTAAAAGCTGATTTTCAGAACCTGAGGATCGGACTACCTTAACATCTTTGTTCATATTTTGAATTTATTAGGGGTTGATGGAAAAAAATAAATGAAAAATGTATTATAATCCATTGTTCTTTGTATAAGTTTTAAGTCCCCATGATTATTCTTCTTCATGAAATATATGGAGATATCGAACAGTATTCACGCTCAAAAGTCCATTAAACAATACAAATTTTGGAGCAGAGCAAACGGACCTCTAAAACATCAGAGGTGGGATCAGGTGCCATGGAGGAGTGAGCATCCCCTTCCGACCGGTCATAACCGCCATGTGCTCCTTGTCATGATCGGGGAATAACGGAAAAATCAGTCCACAATTCAGTGTGTAAATAATGGCCTAACAATTAGTATGAAAAACGTCAGTCAGCATTTGACTTAATGATAGATTGTATTTGCTGACAAAGTCATTGTATCGACCATAGAACTTAAGAAATGATGACTTTAAACGAGACTACTGATAATCTTGTTTCATCAACTTGTTTGTTAATAACCTACCTCGTTTTAGAAATTTGTCATACGTAGAGCATGCTCTTCCGAATCGAATCAATGAGAGATATAAACCCCGTATGCAGGTGATAAACTTAAGGTATATTGCTGCATAAGTAAGGGAAGTTGACGATTAAAAAGTTAGTCATCACGTTTATCATAAAGCTTTGTAGTTGGATTACCATTAACGCTCTTTCTAGTAAAATATCCAAATATGATACAGATGTGTCAGACTCTGTGGTATCTTTTATTTCAAGCTCACCGGGATATATCGTATCGACATAAGAAGTGAAATAACCATTGTTAATTGACAATACGTCGTCGATATATCTAAATGTTGAATTGAAGGCCACATCAAGTGTTTTCTTCTTTTCACGTTTAAGAATTTGAACAAATTCTGCTTCATATGAATACAAAAATAGGTCTGCTAATAACGGGGCGCAATTGGTACCCATGGGAAGCATACAGTTTTAGCATCTGTTGATTGTGAATTGCTTATTTCAAATTGAATTTAAAAAGGTTTTCATAGCTTTGAGACTGGTATACAGGAAAGGACAGATCACTCTAACTGCAGCACGTTTATCACTTGAATGTTTTTACAAAATACAAGTCGGTAGATTGAAACTTCATTCAAAATCTTTGTAAACTGTAATTATTATTTTCTTATTTAATTTTGTTTTAATGTAAATACAGACATTTTGAGAATAAAAAGTAACACCACTTCTTTATTCTGAAAATTTCCATGACATAATTTGCCATTGTCATTGTTCTACACACGATCACGATATTTACATGAATAACGCTTAGCATAACGAATGACTGGTTAAATATCGGCGAGCCTGAGTTGCTCGCGGATCTCGCAAATTTTTCTTGCACGCGTTTAAAAGTTGGTTAACAGTATATAAGTTTTCCGGATTTGCTTAGTATTTGTATTCAGTAAATGCTGTATTTTGTGTTGCAATGCTGTAATTTTTTCAGTTTGTATTGTCTTGTTACATTTATATTGATTTAAGGAATAACTGTCTCATTTTTTGGTTTCATGATGTGATCAATCGATTGGCTTGCGTGATAATTTGCATAAAGGCATTTATGCATAAAATTATCACGCAAGCCAATCGATTGATCATCTTCATAAAATCAAAAAATCTGACAGTTATTCCTTATATTTACATGCTCGTGATTCTGCATATTCACGCGCTACAAGCCCCGCTTCTATCTCTATTTGTCCCGCCCCGCACGTGATTTTTTTTTCACCACGCCTATCGATGAACCAGTAGATTTATGTAGAAATAATGTATTTTTACTATTTGAAATTTTATCTCGGACAAACACATTGGAAATGTAAATATATCTATTTATAATGAAGGCACAGAAGCTTTGACAGATTTCAATATGAAAATGTAGTGTCTTAATCAAAATGCAGGTAAAACTAATTTTGCATATTTTCATTCTCCTCCATTTTAATATATACATATGTATTTTTAACCAATGAGCCTAATTGCAATAAAAGACTCGTTTCAACATTTTCAGAAAGAGTGTGAAAAGCTAGGGGCCTACTTGGTTACCATAGAGACAGAGGAAGAAAATTCATGGCTAACAGAAATGTTTCTGCCAGCCTGGGATCCTGGTACAATTTTGCTTTCCGTAATTTCCCGATCATGACAAGGAGCACACGGCGGGTGTGACCGGTCAGCAGGGGATGCTCACTCCTTATGCCACCTGATCCCACCTCTGATGTTTTGGAGTCCTTGTTTTCTCTGCCCCCGATTTGTATTGTTTAAATGGACTTTAATTTTGTCTTGAATACTCTTCATTATCTCTATATTTCGTTTGTTTGTTTTTTCTTCGGGTTTTATTATTATTATTAGTGTGTGTGTGTGTGAGTGTGTGTGTGTGTGTGTGTGTGTGTGTGTGTGTGTGTGTTTGTTATGTGTATGCTGTATTTAAGTTGAATATTTTATGCAGGTGTAAAGACGAATAATGTTCGTCATAGAATAATGACCAGGGGTCATTTTTCAACGACAAAAAATAACCCCAAGCCGTAGAAAAAATTATTTTTTGTAGAAGAAGAGCCTAGGGGTAATTTCTTTATATGTGCGTCCTATAAAAAAAAAAATGACCCCTTTTCCAACAGAGTGATACAAAATTTATAACAGATGATTGATGCCAAGGTTTGAACCTCAATGTTCAATTCTTTCTTATGCCCTTTTTGACCAACACTGAACGAACGCGCAATTAAAATGCAATAAAACTGAATTACATTTACATGCATATTTCTATCTTTCAAGCCTATCGTGTTCTCAGCACATATTGAAAATCGCAAAATGGCTACTATTAGTCATAACCCTTAACGTAATTTCCCTTTATGACTGTCTTCCATTTGTTTCATATTTGGATATTTGACTGATTATAGACATTCATAGTTAAGTAACAGACAAGCGGGATGTTCTGACGTTTCAATGGTAAACATGTCTCCAGTATGTATTCAGCATGTATTCCGCATGCTTAGAGTATGATCAACTTTTTTATAAAAAGGTGAAGGAAGAAAAATGAATGAGATAAGGTTTCGGAAATAAATACGGAAAGTTATGCAATGTAATATTTATATATATTTTTTAATGACATAAAAGGTCGTGCAAATGAGATAAAATGTATCGCAAATGACATTATATCTCGTGCCAAGGACATACTGTGGATATATTTCCAAATGAAAAAGGGGGAATAACGAACAGTGATGACTTCAAAATATCCACAAACAATACAATTCTGTTAACAGGGCATACAAAAGGACCCCGAAAACTGCAGAGGTGGGATCAGGTGCCTAGAAAGAGTAAGCAAGGTAAATGGGACATTCCGTTGTCGAATTGATAATCATAGTATCATGGATGATAATCAGTAGGTCAGCAGTATCATGGATGATAATCAGTAGGTCAGTAGTATTATGGATGATAATTAGTAGGTCGGTGTTTATAAGGATGATAATTAGTAGGTCGGCGATTATATGGATAATAATTAGTAAGTCGGTGTTTATATGGATGATAATAAGTAGGTCGGTGATTATATGGATGATTATTTGTATGTTAGATGTTATGTGAATATATGGTATGTATGGTTATGTCAATAGTTATGTTAATTATAGTTGGTAGTTCAGTGGTTATATGGGTAATAATCGGTAGATCAGTAGTAAAATGCAAGATAATCAGTCTCCCGACTTTAATTATACGTGATTACCGTATCTAAATAATACAATCTTTCTTATAACAAATTAGGGTTTTTTTAGTTCGGCAATTGCATCTATTCATTATCCTACTGCTAGCAAGTTCATTTTTGTCAGTGCTCTATCATATTTTTAAGTTAATTACTTCTAAAATTGCTTTTACATATTTCAGTGGAATGCAGTCCATGGTGGGATTGTTGTTCACATTGGATTGGTGCAAACGATATTGCCCAGGAGGGGAGATTCGTCTGGACAGAAACCAACCGTGACGTCACTTCTTACTCCAACTGGCATCCAATGGAGCCTGATGACAGCGGGGGACAGGATTGTGTCCATATATGTCGTCAAGGGGTTTGGGGGGATACCCCGTGTGGCGAAGTGTATTCATACATTTGTGAAAAAGATTAAAAATATATATAACACGTTGTGTGTGAATAATCATAAATGAAAAAAAAGTTTCTTCAGATACAAAGTAAGAAAACATTTCTATAGATATATCCACTGAAATATCGTAAAATGAATTTTCTAAAAACAGTTTACAAATTTTGCTGTTGCATTTCATTTTAATATAAAGAATGCCCAGATGAAAGTAATACATCAGTACGAAGCACTGTTTACAAATTAAATGTATATAAGGAAAAGTCATTCTTTTTTCAAATGAACAATAGCTTGTTATAAACAAAATTCAAAAGCTTTGTCAACTTGCGGGAAAAAATTGTTATATCTTGTCGAAATATATTTGCACCTCAAGCAAAGTTATGGACAACCTATAGATTGCAAATAAAAGAGTGAAAATATGGACAACAATAACTGATGCATAAGATATGGGGAAAAAACCCATAAAAATAAGTGAGCAGAGCACAGATATGCATATCCAACAAAAACTGAAATGCGAGTAGTGATATGGAAAAACTAACATATACTGATAATGTAGTCGACATTTGGGCAAACTACAAAAATACCGGATTCCTCGCAAAGACATGGCCAAGAAAAATTAGATACACTAGCAGAAATATGGACAGCCAACAAAACATTAAGCGATCAGAGATATAAAAAAAAAAACAACGGAAACTCGTCGTCATAACCGCTCGGTGATTTTAATTTTTTTAAAAAGATTTTCCTTAAATAAAAGCTTGACGTGGAAACATTATACCCATATTAAGAATTATTTTAAGTACCGGCTCCAGGGCCATAAAACTGAGACGAGCTAACTTTTGGTCTAAATCTCACTTTTTCAAAAGGAATATATGGTGGAAAAGTGAGACTGAGATCAAAAGTGAGCTCGTCTCAGTTTTATGGCCCCGGAGCCAGGTCTGTGTAAAAATCATGCAAAGGGTGGTATATGAAGTTTAAAAGAATTTGATGATTTTCAACACATAGTTTTCTCTTATACTATGAACCGTGTATGCAAAATGAAAAAAAAATTTTGGTTCATGGTTACCATGGAAACATGGGTAAAGAAATTTCCCTAGCAACCGGCCAATTTTCAGCTTGGATGGAAAAAAAATCGTTTATATATCAGGCTCAAATTAAATTTCTTTTTTAATGTTTTTATTCTCAAGATAAATATCTTAAGCGTTTTCATAATTAAAAAATATAGAAATTAGATTAAAAGATGTCTGTGATAGATATGAGTATATATAGATGTTTTGTCTTTTTAGCTGACGCAGCATTTTCTTTGATTTTGGAATTATTCAATGTCTATTTTTTCTAATACAGACATCGTGTGTATATAACATTAAAGCAGAGGATTTTTTCTTTTAGAATTTGATTTAAGAAGCCTTTAATTTTTAAAAATTCCTATCCGCTGCCTAGCAAATTTTCTGGGGTGAAATTAACCCTTCGTACAGTGTTGTGAGAAAAAATATGGTCAAAACAATTAACTACAATGTGAAGTTCAAACAAGTGTTTTTTAAAACTGAAATACTGAATATTAAACAATGATAATTTTCTAGAGGGTCCAATTTTTTTCTCATTTCAATATACAGCTTAAATAACATTTAAAATTCATTCATTAATTAGAAGGCATTGTACAATGTATGGGACAACCGTAGTAAATCTAATGCCCTGTTCACACAGAGAGTTTAATTCGCAGTAAATCAATGCGAAGTAAAACGATGCAAATTAAACTAATGCAAATTAAATTGCTTTCACGCGACAGCTAATGCGAAGTAAACTAATGCGAATTATAATTTTATTTCTTCAAGGCTATTCAGTGAGGCTATTACGACGTCATTTACACATCACGTCATATTGTGCAAAGCAGACATACATTTAACATAATGTCATAGTGACTGTATACATTTTAGTGATTAACATAATTTTCTATTGTTTTCCACTCAAAAATAGCACAAGTACCTTTATTTGATCTTCGACATGTGGCCTGTGACTTATATCTGCCCTTACGCATGCGTCAAAATGTAATTCGAATAAGTTTCGCTTAGACGTTGCGCACGGTGTTGGTACACATTGACGTTACGTCAAAATAACGTTATTAAAGTCATAACGTTGTTACAACGTTTTAAACGTTAATTGCATATTTTAGTTGTTTAATGTGAATTCTATTTATTTATTTTTTTTAAAATCTAAATAAAATAACAGAGCACAAACTTTTCAATTTTTGAATCTTCGTTGAAAATATTAAGATGTACACTAAAAATATTTAATAAATTGTCAGATTTTTATTATGAAATTGTCACAGGCATACATATCCCCATTCATATCCTTGATTCCTCTTTCTATTTCTTTTTTCTCACTTTGTACGCTCAGTCTTGCAAAGAGAAAACACATCAAGTAGCTTTCTCTTTCAACCGTCTCTCCTTCATTTTTTTTTCCATTAGGTCATTTCAAGTTTTCTATTTCTATCAAACCCCGCATGCGCCTTGGTTTCTGACAATCAAGATCAGAGAAAAGCACAGAAAATCGGTTAATGCGCGGTTCCAGGAAATTTTGCGAGGGGGGGGGGGTTCCAACCAATTAAAAAAATATGACTCTAGAAGATTTTGACAGCAAAAAAATTATAACTGAAAATCCCAGGGGGGAGGGGGGTCCGGAACCCCCTTCCCGACCTCCCCCGCCTGCCTTTTTTATTGAAACCTTTTGAATTCTGTCATTTTCTTTCTATATTTTTCTAATATGTTTAATCAGATAATGTACCTAGCATTTACAACCTTGATTTTGCGAAGGAATATATTTTTCTACGATAGAGAAAATGTGTCTTTCTACGAGAAAAGTGGAATTATGAAATCAAAACATTTAAATGATCATGTACTTTTTATGACAACCGCTGTACAAAGTAGGATTTCCCCCATAACCAGCCCCCCCCCTCCCCGAAATCTATACTCAGGAATCTTACACTAGAGCTAATTTTCCCCTCTTTCTCTCTCAGAGTAGGTTTTCCCCTGTTTTATCAATGTTTAAATCATATCGACATTGCTAAAGTTTATATAAAAGTCGACTGATTTTTTAATAGAAATATGAGTGTTTTCGCTCAAAAATTTTTCAAAGGATCACTTCTAGTTAAATATATGGCCGATATTGGTTTCAATCTTTAGAAAAAGCTTATCGATATCCGTTCCGGTCCCTGACTTTAGGCCACATGCGTGTAGTTTCTTGTTTTTCATGTATCGTTTTAGTTCTAGTCAACTGTCTTCATATGATCCTATATCGGTATTTACAGAAACATCCTTTATAAGAGGGTCCTTACTTGATGCCTGGGTAATGGCAACGGGACATAAAACCTTAACTGACCTTACCACGTTCTTTTCTAATCTGTAAACCTTCCTCCTGCATTTTTGACATAACATGTCGCCAATGCACACAATTTTCCCGAGGAATGAACTGCATCTACTCTGCATAGCGCAGTATCTCTCCCAATGGCACAACAGTACTATTACACAGAGATGTTCTTGAAAGACAAACACAGCAATTTTTGCTCGGCATGATTTTTTTTTCGTGACACCTGCAGTATCGAGTAACACAAAGTGAATGATTCGTGTCCTCGAACAAAGTGTGCTTACACTGAGGTATAGTTCCGGTTGATTGCGTTTAGTTAAAGAGAATTTTTGATCTGCATTTCCATAAATGTCTTTTATATCAACAGCAAACATATACATTTAAGGAAGAAAATAGAAGTAAAATGAAAAAGCCTGTGTGAAAAATTAAATTCGGGTTTATGAACAGGTGAAAAATTTGAAAATATAAAAGTGTGCCAACAGGTGGATTCGAACCAGGACGCTAAAATTGTCCATGGTGAGAGTCTACGGACTGTCTCTCTGAGCTATACTGACTATGTGAACATACGTCTGACATAAATATAATCCAGTATGATAGAAATAGGTTTTCGCACTTTTTGTAGGTTTTTTACGAATTTCGACCCTAGGGCAGGGGCGCCCCTAAAAAATCTTGTTTTAAATCATTCTTCAGATCAAAATCTATCAAAATTTCATAATTTAAATTAGGGGTAGGCCTGCCCTGAAGGACTTCTATTCCAAAATTTACGCAAAAATTAGTGCTTTAACGGATAATATACTGTCTTAACCAACTTTGGAGGTTAATTTCAAAGTTGCATATAAAAAAATTAGGTTCAAAATGCAAATTTGAAAAATTTATACAAATATACGATAGAAAACAACTAAAGAACATTGATTTTTAAATGTGACTTTTTCAGGAAATTGTTCTCTCCTATAGGTCAAATCTTTTGTTATAACGAAAACATCCTTTAGTATGAAATTTTAGTAGTTAAAAAAATACAATACAAGAAGCATTGCTCTTGCAAGCCGTAGGATAGGTATGACTAGGTGAAACTTGGCGAGACACTTAATCAATATTATGCACATGTAGTTTTATGAAATATAACTGGAGAAAAAAATCCATTAAAAATAAAATTCCTCGTTTTTTTTTAAATTAAATGTTGACACAACTAGACTTTTTTATTACAATTTTTGTGAAGTTCCATTAAGATTGTCAACTGCGAGAGCACCTGTGAAAAAATTACAGAAAGTACATTTGTAACCATATGTCGCCCCTCCCCCCTCATATATAAGTACTGGAATGATATTTTATAGCAGAAGGGGTAAATTGGCTCTTGAAGGAATCACACTTTATAACTGTTACACAGAGTAGGGATTTCCCCGGAAAATTGAATGTGGTGTGGGATTTCTGATGAAGGGGAAATAATACTCAAGAGCCAGTTTTCCGAAAAAGACTTTAGAGGGGAAAGGCCGGTATAAAGTTCTTGTTTTAAGTTTGGGCTTTTGTACTGATACGTTTTTGTGAATCGGTAGATAGGTTCTAGAATTATAGGAGGTCGCTAAACTGAAAAAAAATAAATGGCCTTATACTGAATTAAACTTTTTTTTTCTTCAGCCCAAGTAGTTAAGCTCTCTTTATAAATCAGGGGGGGGGGGGGTTACTGACATGAAAAAAAAAAAAAAAGAGATGGGGACGTTTCGCTATTAAAAACCCTACTAAATTGAAAAAAAAAAAACTAGCCAGAAAAAATAAAATTCAGATACCCTTTTACTTTTTCGTGGAAGGGGGGGGGGGGAGGGGGCTCTCATTCTCATTTTAGCAAAGAAAGAGAGAGAGAGAGAGATCAATAACGTGATATGTTTAGATATTGCTGCAGCAAAATAAAAAGGGGGTATCGGCCTATGAATGAAAATTTTCAGAATATTTAAAACAAAAGATTGTTCTAAAATATTTGGAGAAGGACCTTTTACCCAAATTGGAACTCCGGACCTGCAGAAAATTGGGAAAAAAAAGAGCACGGCGATACAATTTGACGCTCCCGACGTCATTCGTATATATGTAGTGTGTAAAATGACGTTTTTCGTACCTGTGACAAAATGGCTACATCTATATTAATGCTTGCGTTTATTTCATGTAGACGATAACCGTAAAAATTATGCTATTATCTAATACAGTATGAAATGTTCTTTCAAGATACAGTAATGATTGGTATATATATGACATTAATTTATGTATATTTGATATGTAACTGAGACATATTAAGTAATAGTACAGCGACTCGTACGTGCATAACAAAATGGCTACACTTAACAAAGCCTTACTAATATTAACGTATCAGCAGTTATATAGCATGTATCAACATAACTAATTTTAGAAACATATGTACTTAAAGATTATTCATCAAAATTTATCTTTGTGTGGCATGTATGTCTAGTATACATCGCCATGCGGGCTAATGTCAACTTTAGGAAACGATTTTTTCCTGTTGGACATATTACTTACGCACTGTAGATACAGCCCAAACTCGTGAAATTGAGAAAATGATGCTAAAAATTCAACAATATCACAAAGAATGCATACATATTATTGTATTTCCTAAATTTTATTTAATTTAGAGGATTGGAAGTGGATCTTTTTATATCTTGTAGTTGCGAGAACAATAATTTATGTAACGTTGGACACGGGAATTTCGCCGCAATAACCAATAATGAATAAAGCCATATCATAGCTAAGATATTTTTATATTATTAAAAAGAGAATTTTTAGAATAATTTATTACCTTGGATAAAATAATTAATTTCGTTTTTAATTTCTAGTAACTTTATCATCTTGAAAACGCCAGTTTCTTTACGACATCTAAAGAGTCAGATTTTATAGTACCAACACCGTGCGCAACGTCTTAGCGTTCATGTTAATGCGAAGTAATTTACTAATTCAAATCAAATTAATTCGCATTAAATTCCCCGAGTGAACGCGGATTGAATCTAATTCGCGGTATCTTACGTTTAATTTGAATTAAACTTTCCGTGTGAACAGGGCATTAATTAGCAAACACCCACAAAAGCAACCATTGTACCAAGAAAAAAATACACAAATAATTGTTTTCATTCAAATAATTATGCTTTGGAAACTTACCAAGGCCTGACGCTTGTAACATTCCATTTAAGAAGGTGGGCACCGTTTTCCTTTCTCTGAATCTTTTGCATATTTATATCTTCTCTATCTTTATAAGAAGAAAATTCATCTTCAGGTAATAACATGTCATGTAGCACTGAAACTTTTGACACTGTGACATTGACCTCTGATTTTGACCCACTTTTCAAACAGTTAATCATGCCTTTATCTCTGTCAATTTTAGAAGGAAGCTTTCATCTTACATATTACACACAGTTCTTATGAGATTGTTCACTCTGTGTTTTTGACAGTGTGACCTAACCTTGTTTATTATGAATTAATTAATCTTAAAATTTGTTCCTTTTCTCATCCATTAAGTTGACAGTACAAATCACTGAAGGGGGGGGGCTCTAGAACGAGACCTCCGGGGGATAGCTCTAGAGTAAGCTTTCCTCAGAGAAGCAGTTTCCTATAGGAAAACTTCCAGGGGAGAAATATGGCTCTAATCGGAGAGTATGCCTCTAGGGGGAAAGTATGACTCTAGGCGGAAAGTATGGCTCTAGAGTTTGTTTTCTTCCTCGGAGGGTAGTCTCATTTTAGAGGGAGACTCCAGCGGAAGTCTCACTATCAAAGGAAGTTTTGCCGTACATCTATGTACGCACAGACGGTTGGCAGACTTATTAAAATCTCAAACTAAGCATCTCAATGCTAGAAAAAAAATGTAGATAGAATATTAACTGAATTATTTATACTAATATGTCCGACAGTGAATCCGTTAGGGCGAGCGCTGTTACATTTTTGTAATAATTATTCCACAACTTTATACACCTCTCAAATGTCGTTTTGCATTCTGCTATGAAATTTCACTTTCAGTAAACTCCTTTAGCCTGCGTTTACTGCGTCTCGTAAGTTCAACTACTTTAAAAAACGATATTTATCACAAAATAGATATATTCTCTTCCTTTGCAGACTTCCCATGCATCTGGATCAGATTCCAAACTTCTCGGATTTTTTTCGAAAATTTAAGAAATACCCGAACCGTTTAAATGACGAATTTATTACGTCACATACAAAATCATTTGGTCTGAGCAAGCAACAAAGGATAGTTTTACGTTATGAAACTGGCATCAAATCTTTGTTTGTAATTTTCTTTCAAGCAAGATCTTGTTATGTTTAAGCAACCATCTTGCTATGACTGCAAAGGATTACTGGGAGATTGGAATTTTCTCACGTGGACTGATAAAAATATCTTTGAACAATGTGTAGATTTCAACCCGAATTTCTTCCGTTCGTACACGCTGTCTATGGAGCTGGCTGCGCTCGTTATTAAGAAATTGTAATTTTTCAGAATATGAAAAGCACTAAAACTATTTGTGATATGTTATGATGTTTTACTTATCAAGCTTATATATACAAATGTACAAGTATAGATAAAATACTAAATACTATACCCCACACTCACTCTCTTGCAATTATTGTCTTTTAACTCCCTTCCTTATTTCTTCTTTCTTATTTCTGCATAGAAAGCTTTCCTAGGAAAGCATGTCTCATATACTGTTAGTTAGATTATGAAATATATTATTTGTAAATGCAACATATACTTATTACAAAAGAAAATGTATAATAAAAGATATAAGGAAGTAAAAACGAAAGTTTGTACTGATTGTTAACTTATCTATGTTTATGTGAAAACATAATTAAAATTAATAAATAATTATTTTAAATTTTTACACTTGAGCTTAAATGATTGATTGTATGTTTTTTTACGTCCCGTTCGAGAATTTATCACTCCACTTGACCTTAAAGCTTGTTTGATAGAGAAAACGAATCTCCTTGATTTGAGAATGTCAATTGAAATTTTAAGTTCTATTAAATCCTATGCAAGATTCTGATAATTTTTTGTAGCACTCTACCCCCTGGGATTTTGATTGAACAAAATTTATTTTACACTTCGTGAGGATGTCTGCATAATAATATGACTAATCTTTGCCCTGCAGGTCTTGATAAGAAAAGACTTGCGAACGATAGTATGTTCTGCCGCCTACCTCCAAGTTAAATTTCAAAAGTTAACACGTTTGAATTCTTTTTTATAATTATATAGATATTTATGTGATTTTTCACAAAACATAACCTATTTGGGAAAACTAACAGAGATAACTCTTTAATTTTGGTAAAAATTGCGTTTATCTTGAATGGACTTTTGAGCTTGATTACTGTTCGTTATAGCTGTATTTAATGTAAACATCTACAGGTAGTGCATATTGAAGTTTGTTTAAATCATAACCATTGGGGTTGGACCTGGCCACAGTAGGGATCAAAGTAAAAGAGGGGAATGTAAAATAATATTCTTTAAAATCTTCTCATAAATAACAGGACATAAATTTGTGATATTTGAATGCAAGCATACTAAAGCATATTCAATTTTGAAAGATCAAAGGCCAAAGGGGGATTTTTGGATTCAACAGGTTGGTCAAAATCCCATCCACTTTTTCTCTGTGGACTGAAGAAGACGTCTTTTGGTTGAAAATCCACAGCAAACTTTACAACAACCTTTTGTTGCTTTTGTTTGTCTCAGGCAATGCAATTGAACTTCCGTCAGCCGTACCATTTTTTCAAGAATTCAAATTATAACTTTAAATAACGAAAAACAATGTGTATACCTCCAGAATATCAACTTGTATTACAAATTTGTTGACAAACCTGTCATTGTCAATCTGCAAGTGCTTTTGGTCTTTTAACACATTCCCCATGAGACGTCATACCATTTACGGTTGAGTAATTTTTAAAACCAATTTAGGTGCAAAGTAACCAAAATACTTCCCAGACAAATTTTCGTAATTTTCGGTGAAGTAGTAAAATAATTATTGAATATTATGTTACCCTGCGTTTCTTTTTCCTTTCAGTATATTAATTAAAAACTAGGACATTTGACATCATAGACAACTGCTTCCTCTATAAAATTGGAACTCATAAATTTTCGTATCTGGTGATTGGTCATCTATAAAATTACTTCGTTAAAATCATATTTGTTTTACATACAACTACTCTGAAGTTGATATTTAAAAGATGCTAGTGTATCAATGCAGTCTTTGGAGACCAGCTCTTCCAACAATCCGTTGGGATTTTTTGGACAGTAATTGTGCTCCTTTATTTATTATAACAAGACTCTAAGTGTTTTACAGAAATAACTCTTCTACTAGGTTTGTTTCAACGTACATTTTCACGCATTTTTTTTTTCAACTTCTTTTTTTTCAATTTCGAAAATCCAAAATAAATTACTGCGATTAGCTTTGGAGTTAAAAATAAATATGAGTTTCATAACAAAGTACAATTTTATTTATTTACTAGTCGCATTTATCTTATTTTTCATTCGAAGTTTGTAAACACATGGAGTTACGTGAAAACATATCTACACGGACGCCATTTTTATTTATTTAATGAGGAAATAAAGAGGCAAACTTAGTTCAATTTCTCCTGAGTGTTAATATTTCTCTGAGGATTATTAAAATAACACTCAGGATTTCCATTAATGGAACTCTAAAAAAAAAAAAAAGAGGAGCATTTGGTCCTGTGACTGGGACAACGTGTAAACAAAATTTAGATGTAGAGGAATACACAGAAGATGCCGATCTCAATCCGATTTTGAATGTTAAATGTATTCGTCATTCAAACTCAAGAATAGAAGAATTAATTTAGAAATTGAGAGTGCCGAAGCTCCGAATTTTTCATCCAATGATAAATATTACGACGGTTCCGAGGCATGTATTTTGAGATGGACCGTCACCATATGTCATTAGCTTGTCAAAGGTAAAGGGTACTATATCTATTGAGTAAAACGCAGCTGACAATATTAGGCGTATGTCATCTCTAACCTCCATAACTCTGTGGATGGTCTGCATAACGTTTAGAGGGAAAGAAAACAGGTAACATACACCTGTGAGTTGCAGTTGTGCATGATGTTGTTGTGGCTTTGATCACAGGTCTTGTGGACAGTTAAGAATATCTCCCCTCCCCCACCCCAACCCCATAAAACCCCTCATTATACCTACGTAATTAAAACATTCGACAAAAATTTCTAGCCAACTCTATATATCACTTGTGGCTTTGTCAGGTACATGTATGTAAATTTTGGCGCTAGTTACATTGCTTACTTGAAGAAGAATCAAAGATAGTGTATAAATCAGCATGTATGAATATAAATTAAGATTATTTGATCTTTAATTTGAACTTTTTTCTCATTTCAAAATATGTATTATGCATAAGCCGGAATTTTATAGCGTGTGGTCTTTTCATTACGAAGTGTACAATTTTAATTAGTTTTCATAAATCAATTATCAGGAGATGATTCGTTCAATATCAAGAGAAATTGTTCCTGACACAAAGCAGTCAAGCAGCTCATACTATGCATTAACTATAGAATACTGTAATACATAATCAATGTGTAAGTCCCTCCTTTTTAACAGTAAACTTTCGCATCGGGACCAAGGAAATACGAGTCATCACCACATACCTATTAATTTTATTTATTCCAGTTTTCTAGTTTGTGCTACATGTTTTACAAACATTGTATTTTGGTATCGATTTTACGATGATGAAATCGGCTTATGTAAGACATTAATGGATGCTTAATAGGGCAGACCAATGATCTCATTTTCTGTTATGAATATTTTGTAAGGTACATTAACTATGTCGTATCAAAGCCGTACCTGTATACGGAAGGCATCGCTAAAGTTAGAAGGTTTAATTTTAGAAGAAAAAAAGCACAAAAATACCCTTTCAAATGTTTTTTTTAAAAGATCAATGAGCTTGTATTTATCTGACTGTGATAAATATGTTTGAATAATTACCTTACTAGGACCTGCATACCTTCATCTTACCATTTGTAGGATTATTGTGACTTTGAAATTGCCATGTACATGATAATAGTTGCAGAACTAAAAACAGATATATGTCGGAATAACGGAATTTCTTATCACTTATTTTATTTATTATTACAATGCTCGACCGTCTGTCCATGAAGTCGTGTCTGAGACACTTTTGAAAAAGAGAAACATTTACAGCTCAATTAGAAACAAGGGTAGTATGTATATAAGGAATGTTTTTAAGTTTTGTGTGAGTTATTGGTGTGTAAATCACACAGACTTGTCACGTAGGCATATTTCATGTAGTGCGCTAGCGCTTCATTAAAAATATGCTTACGTGCAAGTCTATGTGATTTACACACCAGTAATACATAGTAAACTTTAAAACATTCCTTATATTTACATTTTAAATGTTCAAAAGCACCAAAAATATACTTATTGTTTGAATTATTCGCTGCTCTATATCGTTTCATTTTTATTAACGTCTCTGTAGCTAATTGTGAAGTCACTTTAGCGCGAGTTTCTCCGTGCATATTTCTACGCGTAAGTATACATGAAAATGGCATTCGAATCAATTTCAAAGTTGGCTTAGTAGAAAAACACAGCAAATGTAAATATGAAGCTTTATTCCATATTCAAATCGCCTACATAACTAAGCTCCGCCTATCATTCGATAACTTTTCAAACTCAGCAAACGCATCAATTTAGAAGAAAGGTTCATAGAAAATCCACTTTGAAAAAAGAAGATTATTTTTAACTTTTAAAAGCTTGATACGCCTGATTTTTTCAAGTGCGGACTCAAGAAACAACGATCATGAACAAGGCTTTGGTTTGGGCTTCGTTTGTTACTTTCTTCAGACTTATGAAATCTCTATCAAGGAGCTCCGTCGCTCAACTAGACCTGGTCGACGTGATATTTCATGGAAACATTACGGTAGAATATGATGCTTTTTCGCTAAGTATGTGTTCGGTAATGTGTGGTGCGGAGTGTACGTACTTTGGTGTTAATTTACAAAAAAAGAAATGTCGAATCCATACAGGGAGTCAATCAAGTAGCTTGAAGTTGGCGGAAACGGGATGGAGATACTATAAACAGGAATCAGAAGGTATTATGATTTACAATTACTTCAAATACAGTAAAATATATTTACTACGATCTCGAATGTGAGAATTTCAACATTTAAGGAATAATTTGAAACCCTTAAAAATGGTAACGGTAATACACAAAGTACAAAAAAAAAATGATATAACAAAGCCAGATATTTTGACTTTGTTAAAAAGAAAGAAATAAAGAACTTGTGCAGTAATTCAGAAACAATTCAAAATTCCTCATGACCGAGATTTTTATGAACACTTTTCTCCAAAGTAGAGATTGCAGAAGGATAGCCGAGAATTTCAAATTATTCGTCCTAATATTTTCTGTGTATACGTGTCACAGATATAAAACATACGAAGATGAAATTATATATTTAAAAAAACCCTCAAAATATAATTAAACATTCTTCAAAATAATATACTTATATGAAAAACTTATGCAATTTACTAATACGGATAAACATGTAAGGTTATGACGAACTTCAATTAAAATATTTTATATGTATCCGGGGGAATTTCTTGTTCTGTTACTTATAATAAATTGTCTGTCTTTCCGTGCTCTTGTGTCCGGTCAATACCTTTTAAATGAGAAATTGTAGCTAAACTCGAAGAAAAATGGCTTACGACCTGTGAATATGTCACGTACTTTACCAAAGGTCTTTCTAGCAAGTTATAGATCACTGACAAAATTAGAAAGCATTTAACTCACGTCCATTCAACAACTTACGAGATTCGTTCGATACCAGGATGATTATTCATAGTATTGTGGCGACACACTATCCCGAATTTGAAACCAGATGGCAATACGTTCACGAAAACAAACTTCGAAATGATCCAGACTAGGCCATAGGCACCTGACGAATGGTTGGTGTAGTACTCCCCCCCCCCCTTTCCTTCTTGAAGTTTTATTAGACACGATGACTTAGCAAAAATACATGTATTTATAGCCTATCGTACCTATATTGCGATATCTGATATCATTTTCCGTTTTTGTCAAGATTTAGAGATTGCCCCTCTACGGTATATAAAAATACTAAAGGTAAGGGAAAAAAAATCTTGTAAACAAACAGGATACCCCGCTTCGTGGGAGAATTTCACTTTAATACATCATGACCAGTTGAATTAATGCAAGAGGCAAATCAAGGAAATGGAATTAATGCAAGAGGCAAATCAGAGAAATTTTTTACAAGCCTCTTTTATTAACGCTGGGTCAAAATGACTTATTTGCCCTAAATTCGCTTTATTTACCCATTTCCCTTCACTGGCACCCAATCAGAAGGCTGCGATTGTCAGTGTGTTGTTTGCAACACATCCAAGGAGTTTCGATTAGCTATCTCTGGATTTTTTCACTACGTTAAACAAAGTGGTACGTAATGACTTCCTGATCATGATTGGGTGCCAGTTAGAGGAAAATGGGTCAATAAAAGCCAATCATTCGTCAGGTGTCTGTGGACTGTATAGTCTGCCCCACGGTTCCAACTTAATTACTTTTTGGATAATATCCATATTACCTGGACTTTCCACCAGATCAAACTAAACTTTTTGATAGATAGAACTTATCTCCAACAGTTATGCCTTGATATGAACATTGGAGTTCCATTAGTACAAAAAATACATGTACACCTATACATGTATTGATTTATAAGGCAACACATTCAACCTCTTCGGAGATCAATCGCAACTTCTCGGGCCTTGCCGACAAGTGGAAAACGACCTCGAATTTGTTTCGAAAGCGTCCATGACATCCCCGTCTCAAAAAATTGAAATAAATGGGTAGTCTCTGATCTGTAGAGGTTTGTCTTTATTTTCAATGAATACTCAAAACATGTAAAAGAGGGGCTAATGAACACTGTCCATCCAGTACTTAACTGAATACGAAGCGACACCATTTTGCATAATTAAAATTTTAACATTCGGTGTTGTTAATACATTCGAGGTACCAGAAACGCCCGAGAAGATGCGATTGTACGGAGATTAAACATTACAAAGAAATGGCCTCCACTATCATTTTCGTGAACTTCCCTTGCTTGGATCAAACTATATGCATCACATTCGGAAATCCTCTGGAAATAACGACAACATCTTGACAGCCATAGCCAAAATGTTTGTCATAATTTCGTTGATTTTGAAAAGCTGTGTCAAGTGCGTGTTTTACCTTGTATGTGTCGAATCTGGCTTAAACTGATTGGAAATTATGAAACGCTAATGGTTAATGATATTTTCTTTAAAAACACGTCACATTTTTCTATTGTTTAAAATTTGGTCGAAGCACTCATGCTGGTCATGTGATCACATGCCAACCCGTATTTACATCCTGATAAATCTTTTAAAATGATACCTTAATATGTTGACGGTGCGACCGTTAGGGCAAGCGTAGATTACTTTCAGTTTTAATTTAGATCGGGCTCGTCAAACCGCACGTGACATTTGGTACGTCTAGACTCTGACGTCATATGACGTCGTATATATGTTGCATTACCAAAACGAAATCTGAACAGTGCTATTTTTAATCAAAAACGTTTAATCTACTATCTGTCTGCTATATATCCATTAAATCAAGGTGATTTTATATTTTGTTGAATTTTTGTTGCTACCACGAGAACGTGGTTTGAGGCGAGATGCAATTCGCTAAGCATTATGGGACCACAGGTAACTGCGGAAAAAAATTCACTTGGATCAATGTGCAAAGTCCGAATTTTTCTCTTCGCCCAGGCGTTGCTTTAAGAGTTCGCAGTGACGAGCGGCGCTTCGCGCCGGTCGCTGCGCTCGCTATTACTTATATTTACATTTGTGACTGATTCATTATAAATAGTAAGGTACTGAAGTTTCAAACCCATAAATGATCTATTTTTTTCAAACCTCAACGGTATAAATTGAATGTGTTGAACACGTCGATCACTTATGACGTCACTATGAAACTACGTAGATCGTTTTTGACTTAACAATCAATTTATGGTCACATGACGAACGTGTTTTACACAGGTGTAAAACGCCTTGTTCAAATAGTGTTATATAAGGGAAAACATTTGCAAATGTAAATATTCTGATTTAAAAAGCAACGCTTCATTATGTTTCCTAATATGAATCAAATAGGTATGGCAGAAAATATTGTTTTCATATATTCCTCATATTTTATGCTGAGATAAAGAATTATTGATCTTTCTATTCACCATATCAAATTTTCTTCATATCATGATTAGATATAATATTCATTTCTGAAAAAGTAAGTGATGCTTCGTACTTCAAACTATTTTCTGTTTAAATCTAATGCTATTGTTGATGAAAATCAATGTTGGGAATTTAACAAAAATAGTGAAATTTAGAGCAGAGGGATATTTCATCTTAAGGTCGAGCCAAGACATATATGAGAAAATATGTCTATGGTTCCGGTCGAGGAAAGAAGAATGGCGAACCCGACTACACACCATTCAAATGAATATTAACATTTGGAAAAGAGCGAAATCATCTATCAATTTCCTTTCATTTAATTTCATTTAAATGAATGCAATAGAAGAATGACAGAAACAAAAATAAATTCAAAGATATATAGTTCAGTGAGGCATCTCATGCGCGGATCCAGATGGGTTGGGGTGGGTGGTGTCCGGACCCCCTGGAATTAAGGAAGTTATTTAACGTACATAGTAAATAATTAAATATTGACCTTGGACCCCCTCCCAGAAAATGCACCCATGTTAAGTTGGTAGGAAGCGTCATACATAATTATGAAGCTTAAGAAGTGAGGAAAGCGGTTTAACCGCTAATGAGCGTATACATAGGAAGAAATTGTGGATTTTCTCCGGTGTAGCTTTACTGAACTGAACTGAATGAAAGTGCTAATCTTTATATTTCAAATGAGAGTTGTACAAGGCAAATGATGTCAGCAGTTTTGAGGAAGGGATCCAAAACTTCAGCAGATTTAAAGTTTTAAACTTTATTCTCAGAGAACAATATCAGACCTTTCCACATTTTTTTTTGGGGGGGGGGGATTGTATCAATATCTTACGCGCTTAATAATATTGGTGAGTAAAACTATTAAAAAACATATATAAGAGAAAATAAATGAATAAATCATAAACAAAGTAAAATAAGAAAGAAAATAAAATACATGTTAAAACCTGTAACCTTTAATTTGATGTTATGGAAAGCATAAATACTGATGTTCATTGACCACTCAAGTAGTACAAATTAAAAAAAAAATAGCTTTTTTCATACAAATGTCTGGGGATGTATATGAGGTAGAATAGGCTGATTTTAGTGCATAAATGGAACAGAAGAGTGTCTGTGGAAAAAAATATATTGAGAAATTGCCTTTGAATGCGTAGTAGAAAGGTGTAAATAGGCCGTATTTTCCATCTTCTGAAGGGGGAATTGAAATATGGAGGGTAGGGATAACTTGCAATGTTTTAGCGGAACTTGCATACTATGGCTTCTCCTTAGATTCAGAAATACGAGGGTTGATCCAAAAGTTCGTGGAATTTCTTCATATTTTATTTATTTTTTAATGGAAGCTATTGAAAATTACAGGTGAAAATATATACGCTTGTTGAATTTTCTTAATAAAAAATATTTAAAAAATCATGATAGTAACACTTCGGCAGTTGCCATAGAAACGGATGTTTAAAAATGCAGGGAGACATTTTTTTTTTTGGTTCATTATCATTCCAATTCTTGATACTCACTGTGAAAAAAAAACGAGATAAGTGTCTAATAAAACGAAAATAATTTTCATAATTACGATTGCTTGAACTCTTATAAACCCTTGTGTGAATGTTTTATCAATTTTACTGGATATTTAGTATTTTTAATGATGATTTGTTGATCATCGTGACATCGGTAGACAACATCGAAATTCGCTGAATTTAAAGTCAACACTCGTAAATTCTATGGTCGATACAAGACCTTGTTAACAAATACAATCCATCGTGAAGACGAATGTTGACTGACGTTTTTCATAAAAGTTTTGAGCCATTATTTTCAAAAGGAATTGTCTACGATTTTTTTCTGTTTGACCGATCATAACAAGGAGCACACGGCGACACGGGACGCTCACTCCTCCGTGGCACCTGATCCTACATCTGATGGTCTGGTCACAATTTATTTTGTGAGCTTGATTACTGTTCGTTATCTTCAAATTTCACTTAACATACATACATAATAACAAATAGAGAGTAAGATAAATCATTACAAAATTAAGCATGGGTTCATTGTAGGAGAGGGTTGGCTTTTGTACAGAACACATTATTACCTACATATCAAGAATAGCACCACATGGCAAAATGCAAAGGTAAGAATTATATGTATGTTATACATGTTTTTATGCATAATGACATGAACACACGTACCGTTATATGGGGCCATAAAACCTGTTATATTTTTCACAAAAAAATATAAACATGTAATGTATTTTGTTTCGAAATTTTGAACTAGGATCATAGCTTAAAACCTTAACCAAGTAGCTAGGTTCCCTGGCTTTGCAACGAAGGTTTACAATTTCATGAAATTGATAATTGCAATAAAGTCAGAAGCAATTACCTTTCTAATAACGTCTCTTGAAATCATTCACGGCAGTCCTTTATGTTTATTTTAACTGACTAGTGTAATAAACCATGGTATAATTTTTAGACATTTAAATTTTCAGGCTTTGCTTAGTATCTTTTTTCAGTTTATTATTCGCTATGTTGTTGTGTTCATTTTTCATGCCCTTCTCACTTAAATACATGTATTTTTAGCTCATCTGAACCAAAGGCTCAAGTGAACTTTTCTTAATCAGGTTTGTTCAAATCATGACACCCACACCCCCTTTGGGATGGCGCTACAATTGGCGATCAAAGTTTTACATAGGAATACATAGGAAAAATCTTTACAAGACGGCAAAGCCTTGATAGGTCAAATTCATATGGATGCATCTTCATATAGTATAGATTCAGCTGTGTTCAAATCATGACCCCCGGGGGTAGGGAGGGGCCATAATGGACCATAAAAGTTATACATGGGAATACATAGGAAAAATATTTAAAAATCTTCTCAAGAACATCACAGCTATGATTGGCCAAATTTATATGGAAGCATCCTCAGGTGTGTGGATGCAGATATATTCAAAACATGATCCCCGGTGGTAAGGAGGGGGCACAATAGGCGATCAAGGTTCTACAAAGGAATACATATGAAAAACATTTAAAAATCTTCCTCTCAAAAACAGCAAAACCGTGATTTGTCATATTTAAATGGAAGCATCCTCAGGAAGTGTAGTTTTAGGTTTATTAATATCATGACCCCTAGGTAAAGGGAGGGACGACAATAGGGTAATCAAACTTTTACAATAGAATAGAAGAGAAATCTGTAGGGAAAAATCGTGAAAAATCTACATAAGCCATGATTAGTCATAGAAATATGGAAGCATCCACAGGTAGTGTCGTAACCCCCCACCCCCACCCCACCCCGTACCATTTTTATATTAAACTTTTTCAATAATAACTGATTTCTGCCTTTTCCTAGCAACAGCTGAGCGATGTGGACCATTGGCCTCAATTTTTTTATTTTGATACATTGGGCCGACAGTCAATATAAACTAAATATAAACAATTTCAGAATGAGTGTGAAAAGCTAGGGGCCCACTTGGTTACCATAGAAACAGAGGAAGAAAATTCATGGCTAACAGAAATGTTTCTGCCAACATGGGATCCTGGTATAGATTTGTTTGTTTGTTTTCTACTCTGTGTGTGTGTGTGTGTGTGTGTGTGTGTGTGTGTGTGTGTGTGTGTGTGAATTAATTGGTTTGTTCAATGTATGATATATTTTAGTTAAACATTAAAAGTTAGTAATTTGCATTACAATCAGTACGTTGCTGCTTATATATATTGGTCATAATCAATACGCCGAAAGTAATTTGGAAAAGGTAAAGATATCGCTCTGTGATCGCAAAAAATGTACAACAATATAAATCTGTGAACAAGGCATAAAATACAGACCCCCGGAAATTCCATAGTTTGGATCAGGTAACGATCCCCTGTGTACTGGTCACACCGGCCCTGAGCCCGTGATACAATGACCTAGTCAGCAAATACAATCTGTCATTAAATTTAGCAGGCTATTATTTACACACTAAATTTTCTACCGATTTTTTCCGTTTGCCAGATCATGACAATGAGCACACGGCGGGTGTGACCGGTCGACAGGGGACGCTTACTCCTCCGTGGCACCTGATCAAACCCGTGATGTTTTCAGAGGTCCGTGTTAGCTCTGCTTTACTTTTGTTTTGTTCCAATGGACTTTTGAGTTTGATTACTGTTCGTTATCTCCATATTTTAATTTTATTGTTAACAATATCATTAAAACGATCATAGAATTTCAGACCTGTTTACTCTTACGATTTTGCCGTATTTTGTACGGATTTTGAGTCCAATTATGAAAATACGAAAATCAAAAATCCGTTCGTTTCAATTTCAGCAGTTTGTTTTCATTATGACCTGTCTCAGTTTGACGCTTTTCAATCGTTAAAAAAAGAAAAAGATTTCAAACACTTAAGTGATGTCGGGTTGCCACAACGCGTTGGTTTAAAAAAAAAGACAGAAACCCCTCAAAAAAGCAAGATATAATGTTTTTCTTTGTTATTAAAACATGTTTTCGTAATAAGAAATGTAGTTGTTCTCTAATAATATATGTAAAATTGATGGAAAGTGAAATCTTACAAGCAAATGCCAAATATCACTGACAAATCTAATAAAAATACTGAGAGACAATAATATGGGTAAAGAGGTCTGGAACTTCAAACAAGGTTGTTGAAATCCCTGTAACATAAACTTAGCTGTCAGTAACCTGCCTCGATTTAAAAATTGATTGTGCTCAGACCATGTCCTGAAGTATCGAATACGTTTGGAGACGTAAACGCCATATGCAGGTGATAGAGATACATAAATAAGGATCGAAAAACTGAAGTCATCTCGTTTGTCATATATAATTTACTTGAGTGTTGGCCATATCGTCTATAATCGTAAAACATCCAAATATGAAACAAATGTGGCATACTCTGTGGTGTCTTTTATGTCATTATCACTTGGATATATCGAGTTGACATATGATTGGAGTAACTATTGCTAATTGGTAAAGCGTCGTCGTCGGTATATCTGTTTGTCGACTTGAAGGCAACTGCAAATGTTATCTTCTTCTCATGTAAAAGTTTTTTGAATAAATTCTGCTTGATATGAATATAAAAACAATATAAAAACTATTTCTAATTGTAACGGAGACAGTTACAGATGTTCCCCAAACGCTCCTCCTACTCCCTATGGGGACCCATTCCCTATATACTTTAACTTATTAAGAAAACCTGTGTATTATAGACTTTAACAACTTATTTTCAAGTATTTTGAAGAAATTACAATGCAATAGCACAGTGATCATAAGCAAATCATATTTAAGTATACGTACAAGCACCTGATTTCGAAAATTACCATATACATGTACAAAATCTGATAAAATGCCATTTAAAAGCCCCATTTTAAATTTCAAAGAATTTCACTGAAAACATAGAGAGTTACAGCAACATGGATATTAAGGACATACGCAACGTACCTTACCTACTGATAATTTTTCAAGATATTCTTAATTTAAGATTATAGTGCCATCAGATGTTCGTAGACAAAAAAATTAGCATGTTTTACCAGGGTTTCTGAAAAGATATCAATTGATGAAGATTCTTGTATAATTCAAAGAAAAAAATTACTAAACATATATTCTAGATGTTTTGTTTATCCAAACTTATTTTAGAAGAAGTGAACAATAGCATATATAGACATTGAAATGTAGCACACAGTTCCTTTCATTATTGGAACTCTTCATCTCCAAGGAAAAAGACAAAGTTCAAACTACGTTGCGTATGTCCTTAAGCAGTCAGAAATTAGCGCACGTGCATGCATGTCCTCATATTCATTTCTGATGATTGGATAATGTTCGAACTTGTATTATTTAAATATACTCTGAATTTCATCTTTCGTTAACAATTAGGAACGTTATAATACTACATGAAACAACCTTAGCAAATCAGATTTCAGTCCACGTATTTGCTAGATTTCTCCCATACATGTATATATTCATATAGTGCCTTATAACATATACCAATGTCTTAAATTTCACAGAATTATATTGAATTAAATCGTAAGAGAGATACAATCTATAAAGTATTAGCCAATCAGATTTCATCACCATCCATGTATATCTGATAGTAGCTTAATGTGTGAACCCCTTATGCATGTTATACCTATCTATATTCTAAATTTCATTCTGGTTTGTTGAAAATTAAAGAGATTATAGCCATTTAAAATTTCAGCCAATCAAATTGCAGAACACATGCATGCTCGTGTTTTCAAGAATTTCTGTATAAAACATATTGTAGAACCTTATGTAGAACCTTATGATATATACAGTATCTAGATCTTACATTTAAAAGGACTTTGTCAAAAAACAAGGAAGATATTGAAAATTTTGTTTCAGGCAATCAGAGCAAAGCACATGTGCATGCGCGAGAGTTCATGCTTATTTGACCAGGTCATCTTATCAACACTACAAATATATCTTTTTGTCTTCAGTTTCAAAGCATTGCATAGAGAAATATAAAGTTATGGCTATGTTTAGTATATCAGTCATTTCACTCATTGCACTCGCACGCACGTGCATGCATGTGCGCGCAAAATGACCTTCGTCCGCACATTTACACAGCATACCTGTTAACCCTAAAAAGGTTTCATCTCAATCGGATGAGTAGTTTCCGAGCACACTCGCGGACAAAAAAGTACCGGAGAGGAAATTTTGAAAAAAGAAAGTAAAAACGATATGTTCCCAAACTTCGTTTGGGGAACATCATAGGTAAAATTGCAACATATGTTTCGAGTAATATATGTTGAACATACGTTGAACATATGTTGACCATTTGAATTTTCGACAGTATGTTGAACATATGTTTAAAAAATATGTTGAACATATGTTTAAAATATAAGTTGAACATATAACAGACTCAAAACATATGTTGAACATATGTTTGTGGTAACTATATGTTTAACGTATGTTGAACATATTTTAACATATGATTGTTTCAAACATATATTCAACATATGTTTTGAGTTTCACATAAAATTCATACTGAACACTATATAAAAACCAATAGCCTTTTCACATTTATTTCATTTAATATTAAATTAAATAAATGTTATAGTTATTTGAATTAATTTTATTTTAATTCAAAGAGATAAAAAAAAATTAGCTAATCTAAACAATGTTAATCAGTGATCCGGCAATAATTCAATATGAAGCCTAATATGAAAAACATGAGTTATATGATATATTTTAACAAGTCAGGGGCGGATTCAGCAAATTTTGAAAGGTGGAGGGTCCAGGTCGTTGCCCCCAACACTCATGCATAGAATCGCACCATAGGCACTTTAAGCCCGTAACAACAGTTATCAAATGAAGCAAGCTCAGAATAGAGTTGACAAGCAAAAAAAAAAAAAAAAAACCTCCACTACATTCTAACATCCTATTTCGGGGGTAGGGTGGGGGTTCCCATAAATTTTCGGCATTTTTCTTTTAAATGCTTGAATTTGTGTATTTTGACCTTCCGGCAACAAAAAAGAGGGGGGAGCATTTAAAGCAAAGCTTACATATTAAAACTACAGCAAAAGATTATTCTCAGAAAAAATGAACCCCCTCCCCCTTTCAGAAAAAATGAACCCCCCCCCCTGCATACTACGCGACCATTTTAAATCTTTCTCATCATTGATTAAAATATCCCCAAAATATAAGGAGAAAAATATTCCCTTATGCATACCCTCTTTCAAGATTTTGTAACAGACTTGTGTTGATGGTGATGAAAAACAACAAGGCTGTTGCTTCGCTTTCTAAACAAGAAGGATCTCTTTATTATGGATCAATTAATAGTGATGGAAAAGAAACCCTGTAATTAAATAACAAATCATAAATATTCAGCATAAAACTATAGAATTATTGATCAACATACAATCAATATAGCTTTATCAGAATCAACGGGAGATAATCCAATTATATGAAATGTACACAATCAAATTTCCCATTTCTTTAATCAATAAATATTTATCCTAAAAACTTTACAATAATTATCTTGACAATGTATATGTACATTATTAATTATTGTTATGCATAAAAACAATATCATTTATACCATTCAATGGGAATGGGCCATGAAGGAGCACATATAAGCTGAATACAATATACAGCTATAGGAATAATATCTACAAATCAACAATGAACAATTTTGTAGATATCTACACTGAGAATAAAATAAAGTTTACTTTAAAAATATGAAAAAGTGAGACATCCATGAATTTACTATTTACACATAACTTTATATCTACAGTCTCACTCTCACTATTCATTTACTCCAGGAAAAGTGACTTAAGGAATTAAGTGCAAAATTACAGATTTCACTTTTAATAAAATTAGAATAATATATTAACATTAGTATGAAAGAATTACTTACCATGCAAGTGGAAATATGTCTCAATGTCAAAGGTCTGACGGTATAATATGAAAAACTGTAAAACCACAGTCACCAAAACATGACCATAGCTTTCCACTGCTAAATCAGAATTAACCAAAACACAAAGAAAGCTTTGGAGGGAAAAACAGAACCCAATAAGACAAATTAAAAAAACCAATGAGATTAAAAGATACAAAATGACCATGGCCAGAATATAATTACAGCCCTGAGGCTAACTCTGAACCTCTCTGGAAAAGAACAATTTAAAAGTCAATACACTTGACTACAGATTAAATGAATAACTGTATGATTCAGCTGTAGAAGTGTGCTGTAAATAAAAATATATACATAATTAATTTGATGAATAAATGCACATGCAATATGCATTGCTATGAAAATATATAAACATGAGTCTGTCACTTTTTCATGTCTTTTTTGCATAATTCTTAAAGTTAGTTAATTCAGAAAATTTGTCAAAAAAATGGCGTAGATAAAGTTCGCCGGAATCTTCCGATGATATACAAGTGATAAAATGGCTATCCTACTCACAGCAAGTGGATAAATGTATACTTTTTCCCTCTGTATGATGAAACCACGCCCTCCAGCGTGATAAGAACATAGTAACGGTCAATTTTACTTGACGGAGGGTGAGTTTCCAAAATATATTCCAAACATTTTCAGTGTTTATACCCTCAACTACATATACAACTACATGTACATGCGATATTATAAAGATATCAAACGTTGTAAGGATAACATCTGACATTTTTTCCCTTGAAAACCATTGTTGACCCAGGCGCAGCCGGGCAAAAAAGGTTTCCAATGGATAAAAATTTCACGTTACTTTATTTAAAAAAAACCATGTAATATTTTTTTAATGTATCTAGAATGCATTTAGAGGAAAATAAGGTGCAAAGATTCTCCGAAGTTCTTAATTTTTATATTGCTGCATTTTAAACCGTGCTACGTAATGTTACCTAGACGGCGTGGTTTATGCACACAGTAAGATACTAGCACTTTTTAACAAATACTTTTAAACAAATTAAATTGACTATTTAACATGAAAGTATAACAATTATATGACATTACAATTCTTCCTTGAAATAATTACTTGAATTGTTCTCTTTTATTTGCTTGCATTTTTACTTACTGCTTTTAACTTCGGATTTTTTTTTTCAAAACGAATAAAATTACTGTTTTTTCAATACTTTGTATCCATGGTAATGTATGTAATATTTTTTCCAAATATTTTTGTCATTACAAGACATTATAAGATTTTGGCTCCGATCTGGAAACATCCCATTTCCTTTTTTCAATGTTGCTCAAATCTAGAGAATGACTCTGAAAGTGTTCCAATTGCTATTGTTCAAATTTTAAAGTATGTTCATGGAAACACCTCTAGTACCAATCTCCTTAAAACGGTGCTAAAATAAGTGCCACCTCAGGCATTTTACTATTGCAAAAATGAACGCATAAGCAATTGGTAAATGGAAAAAAATTCCGCAGGGAGATATATGGTTTTAAAGAATGTGTTAAAAATATTTTTAAAGTTTTTTTTAAAGATAAGATTTAAAACTTCAATTAAGTACTGTCTAAATAACTCCATTTGAATTAATTATATGTCTAAGCATGACGCAGCACTTGTACAAATAATACAGCCATTATAGAGAAAAAGCTCAATATTGACATTTTTGATATATGAGGCTTGTTGCTGTTCACAAAAACACTTGGAAGCAAAAAATTGCTTGAATGATACAGCCCAAAATCAGGATCCGGAAATGCGAGCATGGATCGAAATATTTAACTCTACCAATTTTCAGACTATAAAATCAAATCCTATACACTCAATCCCATAAATGATGTACCCTTGCTTTAAATTACATTTTGTCAAAGCAAATGTATAATTGATGGTTTGTTTACACATTTCATTAAATACTGTAAGCTTAATCCTATCACTACATAGCATGTTTAATTATATTCTGTTTGGAACCAGCAGAGAAACAACCCTGCATTCGCATTCTTGTGATAAAAAATAATAAAAGGTTAATGTTGTATAAAAAAAAAAACGCTACAGAAATTTTATGATAAATTTGAATATGCATATCTATGCATGCCACAGCTCTGATATACTTGTATGCGTAAGCTTTTTTGTAGAGTTCTTTAAAAGTTCTTTAAAAGACTGTTTTCATGTATTTTGTTGACAAACTGTGTTCCATACATTTTTTGTGTTTATGAATATATATCTTAAGTGTGTAATGCACACTAATATTAAAAAAAACTTATTTCTATTCAAGTAAACAAATAAAATGAAAATAAGCATATTGCACATTTAGGATTTTCCTATATATTGTAATCACAAACAGGGTTCCATACATTTTTTGTGTCAATGAAGCTAGCTTTTATGTCTTGTACATGTAAATGGAATATTTAAACAAAGAATAATTATTCCTTTTAAAACTAAAGTAAAAATTATACTATTAATGATATTGTTATTTGTAAGCATAAAGAAATCACCCAAATCCATGCCAACTGGGCCTAACCTTAAGTAGAGATGGTAGTATGTGGAAATTAGACTTCTTTTTTTGAAAATCAAAATTTATAATTTTTTATTTCATTATGATTGCCAAAAAAAATTAGAACAGCAACTTCCAATATTAAATGGATGTTCTTTACATGTTGACTACCACATTGAGAAGGGACGAAGTGCAAATGGGTCATTCTAAATTAATTGTGATCCCCTAATTTTAATTTTTCAATTTCCTGGGGTTTTTTGTTTGATAAGAATACATCATTATGAATCTGAGTTTTAAACATCAGTTGTAAGTTTTATTCAGTTTAAAACGAAATTATATTGTGAAACAGAATAATTGTGTACATCTGTAAGTGTTGACCTTAAGGTCATTGTGCACATAATAATTTAGTCAGAACGCTATAAAATAATTTTGATGTGTACTGTAGGCAATTCTGAAGTAAGAAAATATACTGAACTTTGATTGTACAATATAAGTAAATACATGTCCCTTTTTATTTATTTTTCGTGCAACTATGGCTTCTTGAATACTAGGGAAAAAATTCAATCATTTAGTTGGATACGCAGACAGTGCGCGATATATTTTCCTTGTACTTTTTGTAGCAAAACAATGATGTCACTTTTTTTTATTGTGACGAAAAATTCTGTTAGATTACATAAGGGGCTGGGGTGGGATTGGGGTGCTTAGAACGGTTCATATGGATGATAATAAGCCTCCCATTCTCAGGTTCCATTGCTTCTATTTTTCGGAAATCTAAAAATATACATACTTAAAACGGTATCTACATAACATTCAAAGCAAAAATATTTTCATCATTTTGAAAGGTCTTTTTATTCAGCAATTACACCACGTTCATTTCTATTCGTTTTTATACTGATAGGGTTCTATTATAAATTTGCTGGATATATATTGTTTCACTTCTGCTAAGTTTTTATTTTATATCTCATTGGATATCTGCATTTTTCAGCGCAATGTATGAGGTGGTGGGATTGTTGTTCACATTGGATTGGTGCAAACGATATTGCCCAGGAGGGGAGATTCGTCTGGACAGAAAACAATCGTAACGTCACTTCCTACTCCAATTGGCGCCCAATGGAGCCTGATGACGTCGGCGGACAGGATTGTGTCCAAATATGTCGTGAAGGGGTTTGGGGGGATACCCCGTGTGGCGAAGTGTATTCATACATTTGTGAAAAAGATTAAAAATGTTACGCTGTGTAAAAATAACCAAAATTGAACATATTTTTTTTATAGAAAGCAATAAAAATATTCATATAAATATCACCTGTAAAAGTGAAAAAAAGAAATTTCCTTGAAGTAAATTTGTTTAATATTTTACTGTTGCATTACTTTATTATATCAAAAAAACGCCTAGATGAAGTAATTCCTCAGTAAGAAGTGCAGATAAACACGCTACATAGCGAACACACTTGTAATGAATTGACGCTTACAGCGAAGTTATTTTCATTTCCCATTGTGAACTTTACGGTTGTAACGATTTACCTTAATAACGAACCAAAATCGTCCGCCCCTTCTTCATAACCGCTCTATAAGCCTCTGCCTTAGTAATTTAGTTTTGTTCAAAAGAAAGATTTTCCTTAAATTAAAGACTTAGGAAATTACACACACATATATAAAATTATTTTAAAACGGTAACTTCGTTGTACAGCTAAAATATGAAGATTTCATGAAATAATGCATCAATGTTGGTTTCAATCGTTTTTTTAATATTCTTTTTTAAAAATTATTTAAAGGAAATTTAGAATCTTCACAGACTGACACGGTATCGATTTATTTATGCAATAGTTCTTTTTTTATGAAATTTAGGAGAAATCAGTCAAAAAGTCTGAAAATGCATAATGTAACTTATTCAAATAAATCGGACACAAATGTAACTCAGTTCCGACTAAATGACTCTCAATGATCGACAGAGAAATATAAAGAATCAAAAACACTCGTCTGGGTTTTCTTCTTTAAAATAATCTACAAAATATATTTGATGTAAAATCTCATGAATCCAAACAAAACGCATCGTGATCGTGAACAAGACAAAACACGGATCCCTGGAGAACACCAAAAGGATGGATCAATGTGCCTAAGAGGAGTAAGCATCACTTGTTGACAGGTCACACCCGCCGTGAGCCCTATGTATTGATCAGGTATACAGAGTACTCAGTAGTCAAATTTAGTTAAAAGTAATGACCTTACAAATAGTATCAAAGATATCAATCACAATACTACCAACGACAGGTTGTATTCACAAAACAACGTCATTAAAACGACCGTAGAATTTGCGGAAAGCTTACTTTAAACAGAGTTGTTGAAATCCTTGTAAATCAAGTTATATGTCAGTAGCTTCTGAAATCAAAGACAAATGAGAATAAGAACTTTCTTACATCTTTCGAAAAAAGTTATTCTCTCTTTAGTATCACATTAAGCTTAAGGCGTTACAAAACGTTATGTTTACGCATTGCTTCAATTTCAAAATTTGTTCATATCTAAATTTCCCATTCCTACTTACGGCAATCAAAAGTCAGTCTGGACGAATTTAAAACTGGAAGAAATCGATTGAACTTGTGACAGTGCCAAAATTTCTGGGGTGAAATTAACCCTGCGTACAGTACGTATTGTTTGAAACATTATGATCAAAACAATTAACTGAAATGTGAAGTCCAAATAAAAGAGTTGTCTTTTTAACTGAAATACTGAATTTTAAACTATGATAATTTTTCTAGAGGGTAATTTTTTTTTTCATTTCTATATACAGCTTAAATAACTTTTAAAATTCATTAATTAGAAGGCATTGTATGGGACAACCGTAGTAAATCTAAAGTAGCAAACACTCACAAAAGCTATCATTGTACCGAGAAAAAAATACACAAATAATTTTTTTCATTAAGGTAATTATGTTTTGGAAACTTACCCAGGCCTGTCGCTTGTAAATTTCCATTTAGGGGGTGGACACCATTTTCTTTTCTCTGAATCTTTGCATCTGTTTATATCTTCTCTAGCTTTATAAGAATAAAATTCATCTTCAGATAATAACATATGTCATGTAGCACTGAAATTTTTGACACTGTGACGTTGACCTCTGATTTTGTCCCACTTTTCAAATAGTTAATCATGCCTTTATCGCTGTCAATTTTAGAAGGAAGCTTTCATCTTACATATTACACACAGTTCTTATGAGATTGTTCACTCTGTGTTTTAAACAGTGTGATATAACCTTGTTTATAATGAATTAATCAATAATAAAATTTGTTCCTTTTCTTATCCATTAAGCTGACAGTTCAAATCACTGAAGGGGGGAACGAGACTTCCAGGGGATAGCTCTAGAGTAAGCTTTCCTCATAGAAGCAGTTTCCTATAGGAAAACTTATTGAGGAGAAATATGGCTCTAGTCGGAAAGTACATGTATGCCCCAAGGGGGAAGTATGACTCTAGGGGGAAAACATGGCTCTAGAGTTTGTTTTTTTCCCCTTAGGGTATTCTCATTTTAGGGGGAGACTCCAGCAGAAATCTCACCATCAAAGGAAGTTTCGCCGTACAACAATGTACGCACAGACGGATGACAGACTGATTAAAATCTCAAACTAACCATCACAATGCTTTAAAAAATAATGTAGATAGAATATTAACTGAAAAATTTATACTAGTATGTCTGACGGTGAAACCGTTACAGCGAGCACAGTTTCATTTTTGAAATAAGTATTCCAAAACTTAATACACCTCTCAAATGTCGTTTTGCATTCTGCATATGAAATTTCACTTTTCAGTAAACTCCTTTAGCCTGCGTTTACTGCGTCTCGTAAAGTTAAACTATTTAATAAAAGATATTTATGACAAAATAGATATATTCTCTACTTTTGCAGACTTCCCATGCATCTGGATGGAGATTTCGAACCGAAAAATTCGGAAATACCCGAGCCGTTGAAGTGACGAATTTATGAGGACACATACAAAATCATTGAGATTCAGGATGCAAACGATAGTTTTATGTTATAGAAATTGCATTTAATCGTTGTTTGTAATTTTTTCAAGTAAGCCACCATCTTGCTATGACCGCAAATGATTATTGGGAGTTTGGAATTTTCTCACGTAGACTGATAAAAATTCTTTGAACAATGTGTAGATTTCAACCCGAATTTCCTCCCTTCGTACACGTTGTCTATGGAGCTCACTGTGCTCGTTATAAAGAAATTGTAAATTTTCATAATATGAAAAGCACTGGAAAAGTATTTGTTATATGTTATAATGTTTTATTTATCAAGCTTATATATACAAATGTACAAGTGTAGACAAAATACTCAATATTTTACCCCACACTCACTCCCTTGCAATTACTGTCTTTCAACTCCCTCCCATATTTCTTCTTTCTTATTCCTGCATATAAAGCTTTCCCAGGAAAGCATGTCACATATGCTGTTTACTTCCTTTTAGTTAGAGTATGAAATATGCTAGGTGTTAATGCAACATACATATATTTATTAAAAAGAAAATGTATAATATAAGATATAAGGAAGTAAAAACGAAAGTATGTACTGATTGTTAACTTATCTACGTTTATGTGAAAACATAATTAAAATTTCTGAATAATTATTTTAAATCTTACACTTGAGCTTAAAGGATTGATAGTATTTTTTTACGTCCCGTTCGAGAATTTTTTACTCCACTTGAGCTTAAAGCTTGTTTGATAGAGAACACGAATCACCTTGATTTGAGAATGTCAATTGATATTTCAATTTTCTTTTAAATCCTATGTAAAATTCTGATACTCTATAGTAGCCCCACTCTACCCCCTGGAATATTGATTGCATTTTACGCTTCGTGAGGATTTCTGCGTATTAATATGACTTATCTTTGCCCCGCAGGTCTTGAGAAGAAGATTTTTATATATCGTTTAAAAAGTACGCTGTATTCCTGCTACATATGAAAACTTTTTGATATAGTGTAGATTCATTTTTTCTTTCAAATCCCAGCACCCACTGATAAGGTAAAAACTACAAAATGACATCATCATCTTCTCACAAACAACAAAATCATGATTAGTCATTTTAAAATGAAAGCTTCTTCAAATAATCAATACTCAAATTAGCCCAAATCGTTGGTCCCTGAGGGTAGGTTGGGGACAGAAAAGACAGTCAAAGATAAATATGGCATTAATTGAGTAGCAGACTTTTTTTTAAAATAATGTCTTCTTTACAAGAACAACTGGATATCATTTTGTAAAATGAATATGTTAGGCCATATGTTAAGTCATTATTTACACCCTGAAATGTCTACGGATTTTTCCGTTTTCCCGATCATAACAAGGAGCTCACGGTGAGTGTGACCGGTTGGCAGGGGGTGCTCACTCCTCCATGACACCTGATCCCACCTCTGATGTTTTAGAGGTCCATGCTTGCTCTCCTCCTGATTTGTATTGTTTGTATGGACTTTTGAGCTTGATTACTGTTCGTTATATCTATATTTAGTGTAAACATCTACAGGTAGTGCATATTGAAATTTATTCAAATCATGGCCCTTGGGTTTGGACCTGGCCATAGTGCGGTTCAAAGTAAAAGAATGGAATGTAAAATAATATTCTTTAAAATCTTCACATAAAGAACAGGACTTGTATTTGAGGTATTTGAATACGGGCATTCTAGAACATATTCAATTTTGAAAGATCAAAGGCTACAGGGGAAATTTTTGGATTAAATAGGGAATGGAAGTTTTCAATAGAATAAAGTACTTTTCAAAAATAGCCTAGACTCGCAAAATCTTATAAATATGCAAAGATCTCGAATTGTGCGATTTTAACTACTTATTTTGAAATTATTGTCCCTGGTTTTAAGAGAGAGCTAAAATCGGGGATTTTATTTCACATAAACAGAAAAATTGCTTTTAATAAATCTTCTTTCTCAAGATCAGTAAGGCCATGTTTTGATATTGAAACATCCAGTGATATGTGGATTCAACTTTTTAGACGTAGCCCCTGAAAAAGGCTAAAGAGGACCACAATCTGTGGTCATAATTTTTCATGTAAATAATAAGAGGGAAAATTTCTTATCAAAATCATTTTCTGAAGAACAGAGTTATGGCCCACCGGCTTCTTCTTGTGTTCGAAAGAGGCGTGGGAAGAGAAATTTGAAGTACTTGTTAAGGCATCACCATTATTTAGATTTCTATGCATCAACGAAAACCTTTGCTTTTATCAAAAAATTATAAGTGAAAGACCAAAATCCTGCATAAAACTTTTTTGTAACCTAGAAACATCGGTGTCCCAAGTTTATTTTACGTACCAATGTACAAAATAACATCAGTTAATGTACACGTCATGATATATTGTTATATTTAAGCCAATCTCTCCTCCAACTTTCAGTTTTGATATAGTTTTGGATATTCAAATTTCATTCAGGAAAAATCCTATTCTATTTTTGTCATCAACTATATTAATTTGTGACTTCGGTTGTTTCTGCTATTATACATCAATTTTAACCAGTGTAATCTTTCATAGAAAATTGTGTTCTTTCTTGCAAAACCAATTAAATCGAATAATGACATTTTATGCTTGTCTTCTGACCCCTAGTCAAGGTTAAAGTTATCATGTCAGCTTGTCCATCAAGCTTAAACTGATCCCTATTTTCATGTGCATTTCACTAGCTTAATCTAGGCCTTTTCATGCATTAATTTAAAATAAGGATTATCTGCATGCTTTGAATGAACAGAACTTAAGTTTGCAATTGGAGTGCACACATATTTTGTTTTGTGTACACACGAAAAGTGATTTTTTTTTTTATTCTATTAATATTATTTCCACACACAAAAAAAATACTGAACACTTTAGAGAAGGGGTATAAATGGACATATTTATTTAGTACTTATCTCAAATCACACAAAAAAAGTATTGCTATTAAGTTTCGTGATCTTTAAACAAATCCGTTTTAATTACATGATTAGATTAATTACATGTATTTATTAATCATTATGATCAATCATCATTTACAGTCATCATTTACAAGTTACAAGCACAAGCATTTACAATAATAACTCTCTTTTTTTTAAAAAAAGAAGCATATCGTTCATATATCGTGTAGATAAATAACTGAACTCATCATATCTGGTAAGTATGGTTAAAATGGCGGCCTAAAAGCTAACATTTTAAAAGGTATTAAAATTCAGGAAGCCTTTGTCTTTCTAACGGCGACAGAACATTTCTATTTTGAATTCAATCGAGTAGTCTGCTAGATTATAGGCTAGATATGAATATGACATATCAGAATGGGTGAAACGTTAGAGATACATATTTAAGAATAGTAATAAAGGGCAAAATGCAAATTTTCTTTCCGATTTCAATAGACAGGAACTAAATAAAGAATTAGAAAGACTACATGAAAAATATATTAAGTTCCCGCTGACAATGATTGCATCAATATAGTCTTTGTTTGAGAGATTCATTTTTACATCTGCACTTTTTCAGAACTTGGTTTTAATTCTACATCTAGAAATTCAAACTTTACACACAGTTCCCTTTCAAAAGGATGAAATTCATCAAAATCACTTTAAGTTTTAAATACTTTTAACATTACAATAAATGGAAGTAAGTTTGATTTACCGTCACTCTACTGGATAACAGAACCTTCTTTAAAAACTCTTATAATAATATAATGCAAAGTGCAGTTAAACCAGTCCAATTCCTTACTGGTCACAAAGATATTAACTGCTGTTAATGAGAACTTCAGCAAATCGTTATGCAACAAACTTGAATCAAAAATGTGGATCCAAAGAAAAACAACTCCAAAGAACTTTTGATACTTTTAAATCTCAATACTTTTCAAATAACATATTACTTTTCTACACTTTATATGCAACAATTCCTTACTTAAGATATTAATAACAATGATGGGAAATGGGAAATGAACATGGTAGGCCACGTGATCAAATCCTTTGAAGTCTTTAGCTACTTAATATAAATTACCGTTAATCTGAATGTTAATGAATGATTGATAAGACAAGCAAATGATCTGTTATGAAATAGCAATTTTTTTTCTATAAGGTACTTTAACAATGACGCATCAAAGTCTTACCTGTATACGAACGCATCTTTAGAGTTGGAAAGTTTGGTTGTAGAAAAAAGGCACCAAAATGCCCTTTCAATTTTTTTAAAGACCAATGAGCTTGGTTTTGCCTGTCTGTCTGTCTGTGATTAATATATTTGAATAATTACCCTATCAGGACCTGCATACCCTCATCTTACCATTTGTAGGATTATCCTGACTTTGAAATTGCCATGTACATGATAAAAGTTGCAGAACTAAAAATAAATATGTCGGAATAACGGAATTTCTTACCATTCATATAACTTATTATTACATTGCTCGACCGTCTGTCTGTGCAATCGTGTCCGAGAAACTTTTGAAAAGGGGAAACATTTAAAGCTCAATTAGAAACAAAGGATAGTATATGTAAAGCTTTATTCCACATTAAAATCGAGTACACAACTAAGCCCCGCCTATATCATTCGATAACTTTTCAAAATCAGCAAACGCATCAATTTAGAAGAAAGATTTATATAGAGCCCACTTTGAAACAAAAAAGAATATTTGTAACTTTAAAAGCTTGATACACCTGAAATTATCCAGTGAGGACTCAAGAAACATGAACAAGGTATTGTTCTGGGCTTCGTTTGTTACTTTCCTCAGACTTACGAAATCTCTGTCAAGGAGTTCCGTCGCTCAACTAGACCTGGTCGATGTGATATTTCAGGGAAACCTTACGGCAGAATATGACAATTTTTCACTAAGTATGTGTTCAGTAATGTGTGGTTCGGAGTGTACCTTCTTTGGTGTTAATTTCCCAAAAAAGAAATGTCGAATTCACACAGGGAGCCAATCAAGTAACTTGAAGGTGGCGGAAGCGGGATGGAGGTACTATAAACAGGAACCTGAAGGTATTATTATTACTTCAAAAACAGTAAAATATGTTTTTAACCATCTCGAACGTGAGAAGTTCAATATTTAAGGAATAAATTGAAACCCTTAAAAATGGCAACGGTTATAAAGAAAATCAAAAAAAATGTTATAACAAAGCCACATATTTTGACTTCGCTAAAAATAAAGAACTCCTGCAGTAAAACTTTTAATTCAGAAATATTTCAAAATTCCTCTTAACCGAGATTATTTATAAACACATTTCTCCAAAGAAGGATAGCCGAGAATTTCAAATTATTCATCCTAATATTATCAGTGTATACGTGTCACAGATATAAATCATCTGAAGATGAAATTATATATTTGAAAAAAAAAAACTATAAAAATATAATTAAACATTCTTCAAAATATACTTATATGAACATAAACTTATGCAATTAATCAATACGGATAAACATGTAAGGTTATGACGAACTTCAGTTAAAATATTTTATATGTATCTGGAGGAATTTCTTGTTTGTTACTTATTATTAATTTGTTTGTCTTTCCGTGCTCTTGTACCCGGGCAATACCTTTGAAATGAGAAAATGGCAGCTAAACTCGAAGAAAGATGGCTAATGTCCTACGAATATGCCAAGTACTTTACCAAAGGTTTTTCTAGCAAGTTACAGGTCACTGACAAAATTAGAAAGCATTTAACTCATGTCCATTCAACAACTTACGAGAGTCGTTCGATACCAGGACGAATATTCATAGTATTGTGGCGACACACTGTTCCGAATTTGAAACCAGACGGCCATACGTTCACGAAAATAACTTCGAAATGATCCAGGCTAGGTCATAGGCACCTGACGAATGGTTGGTGTAACCCCCCCCCCCTTCTTTCTTTAAGTTTTATAAGACACGATGACTTAGCAAAAATACATGTATTTATATCCTATCATACCTATATTCCGATATCTGATATAATTTTCTTTTTTTTTAAGATTTAGAGACTGCCCCTCTACGGTTTATAAAATAACTAAAGGAAAGGAACAAAATCTTGTAATCAAACAGGGTACCACGCTTCGAAGGAGAATTTCAACGTTAATACATCATGACCAATGGAATTAATGCAATAGGCAAATCAGGGAAATGGGATTAATGCAAGAGGCAAATCGGGGAATTGTTTTACAAGATTCTTTTGTTAACACCAGGTCAAAATGACTTATTTATTCTAAATTCGCGTTTATTTAGTACCCTTTTCCTTTCACTGGCACGCAACCAGGAGGTTGCGATTGTAAGTTGTGCATTACATCCAAGGAGTTCCATTAGCTATCTCTGGATTTTTTCACTACGCTAAACAATGTGGTACGTAATGACCTCCTGTTTGGGTGCCAATAAAAGGAAAATAGGTCAATATACGCCATCCATTCGTCAGGTGCCTGTGGACTGTATAGTCTGTCCCACGGTTCCAACTTAATTACTTTTTGCATTATATCCATATTACCTGGACTTTCAACTACATCAAACTAAACTTTTCGATAGATTGTATTTTTCTCCAAAAGTTATGTCATGATAGGAACCCTCGAGTTCCATTAGTACAATAATATACATGTACACGTCTACATGTATTTATTCATGAGGCAATAAATTCAATCTCTTCGGAGATCAAACGTAACTTCTCGGGCCTTGCCGACAAGCGGAAAGACAACCTCGAATTTGTTACGAAAGCGTTCATGACACCCCCTTCTCAAAACTTGCGTGGCCTCTGATCTGTAGAGGTTTGTCCTTATTTTCAATAAATACTCAAAACATGTAAAGGAGGGGCTAATGAACTCTGTCCATCCAATACTTAACTGAATACGAAGCGACTCCATTTTGCATAAAATTTTAACATCCGGTGTTGTTAAAACATTCGAGGTGCCAGAAAGGCCCGAGAAGATGCGATTGTACTGAGATTTATCATTACAAAGAAGGGCCGCCACTATCATTTTGGTGAATTTCCCTTGCTTGGATCAAACTATATGCATGACATTCGGATAACCTCTGGAAATAACGACAACAACATCATACGCTTGACAGCCATGTTCAAAATGTTTATCATGAATTCCTTGACATTTAAAAGCTGTGTCAAGTATGGTTTTATCTTGTATGTGTCGGATCTGGCTAAAACTGGTTTAGAAATTATGAAACGTTAATGGTTAATGATATTTTCTTTAAACACACGTAATACTTTGTATTGTTTAATATTTGGTTGAAGCACTCATGTTGGACAGACTATAGTACTGGTATATATTAAATTAATTCGATCGGGTTGTAGATCATGGACAGACTGACTCATGGCCTTCAATTGAATACATTAAAAAGGGTATTAATATTTGAATACTAATCCCAAGTTCAAATCTATTGCGATATGTGAATAATTAACCATCCTTTAATTAAGAGATCAATGATCAAGGCAATATTACAACTATAATAGAAGTCTAGATCATAAGACTGAGCTTTTATCATTATTACGGCCTAAATTAGCAGATCATTATAAAAGATTTATATGGTTCAAGATAAAAGGAACACACCGGGTATTTCATTATTCATATGTTCAACAAAGTCTAGAGACTTTTCGTCATATATCTATACGAGACATGTTCATATGGTCCATGTAATGCAGACCTTTTTCTTAAAGGACAGTGATGTGTTCTTTTTTGCTTAAATGTAACAATTTCAACCTGCTGCTGCTTCACGGAAAAATTTAATTTTCATTTGCCCATTAAAGTTATTTAGATTAATTCTTGAAGACTTGTGCAAAGAAGAATACTAATCTGTTTCAAAGTTAAATAAAAACATCCCACTCATTGATTACTGTTCGAATTTAGAAATAAAAATACATATAGTTTTACATGTACTTTTATGTTGGTCACAATTGCGCCATATCAAAGTTTCAATGGCGAATTCAGAGGGGGAAAGAGAGAGTAATTGTTTATCCCTACTCCGTTTGCTGACAGAAATAGGATTTTTTAATGTCGTTTTGGAGATTTTTGGGGTCCCTTATACCCTCCTCTAAATAAATCACTCCCGTCCATAACACATTTTTCTTACATTTTAAAGTACCGTCCTCAACTTGAAATCATACCATTTTGATCATAAAACTTTGGAGAGGTTAATACAATCACATAATCTAATATAATTACACAATATACATGTAATTCTGTCGTACGCATGTTGTCTTTTTCACTTGCATCCAACTCGGCTATTGCACGTAACCCACAATTATATCATTTAGTACTGCATATAGAATACAAAAAGGCCGATGAGTGTGAATTGTGCATGTTGATTTCAGTGACGGTTTGCAAGGCAAGAAATTGTGGATTTTCTCCGGTGCAGCTTTAGATTGAACTAAATCAATGTACTAATCTTTATATTACCCTTGAGAGTGGTGGGAGACAAATGGTGTCAGTAGTTTTGTGGAAAGGATCCAAAACTTTTACAGATTTAAACTTACAGCTTTAAAACCTCAGGGAAAATATAAGGCCTGTCCACATGTGTGTGTGTTTGTGTGTGTTGGGGGGGGGCTGAGGTAATGTTCTAATATCCTACGTGCTCAATAATAATAATGAGTAAACTATAAAAATAAAACATATAATAGAAAATAAACGAGTAAACAATTTAAAAAAAAAAAAGGAAAATGAAATAAATGTTCGAAACTGCAATCCTTACATGTAATTAATTTAATCAATCCATTTCATATACCAAGCAAGTAGTATCAATTAAAAAATACTGTTTCTTTTTCATACATATGTCTGGGAATAAATGTATACGGGATGGAATAGGCTGATTTTAGGGCAAAGATTTCAAGGAGAGCGACTGTGAAAAAATATTGAGCAATGTTGCCTTGAGGGTGTAAATTGGCCGTGTTTTCCTTCTTCTGATGGGGTAAGTGAAATATGCAGGGTAAAAGTAACCTGCAGTGTTATAGCAGGACTTTCACACTATATCAGATGGCCAAACGTTCACGAAAACAAACTTCGAAATGATCCAGACTAGACCATAGGACCTGACTAATGGTTGGTGTACATGTAACACCCCACCCCACTTCCTTCTTGAAATTTTGTTAGACACGATGACTTAGCAAAAATACATGTATTTATAGCCTATTAACGTATATCCCGATATCTGATATCATTTTTCGTTTTTGTCAAGATTTAGAGATTGCCTCTCTACGGTATGTAGAAATACTAAAGGTAAGGAACAAAATCTCGTAAACAAACAGTGAACCCCTCTTCGAGGGAGAATTTCAACGTTATTAGTAACATCATGACCAATAAAATTAATGCAAGAGGCAAAGCAGGGAAATGGAATAATTGCAAGAGGCAAATCAGGGAAATGTTTAACAAGTCTCTTTTGTTAACGCCAGATCAAAATGACTTATTTGTCCTACATTCGCGTTTATTTACCAGTTTCCTTTCACTGGCACCCAATCAGGAGGTTGCGATTGTCAGTTGTGCAACATATCCAAGGAGATCCGATTAACTATCTCTGGATTTTTTTCACTACGCTTAACAAAGTCGTACGTAATGACCTCCAGATTGGATGCAAGTAAAAGGAAAATGGGTCAATATACGCCAACCATTCGTCAGGTGCCTGTGGACTGTATAGTCTGTCCCATGATTCCAACTTAATTACTTTTTGCATTATATCCATATTACCTGGACTGTCAACTACATCAAACTAATTTTCGATAGATCGTACTTTTCTCCAAAAGTTATGCCTTGATATGAACCCTCGAGTTTCATTAGTGCTATAAAATACATATACACGTATACATGTATTGATTTATAAGGCAACAAATTCAATCTCTTCAGAGATCAATGACAACTTCTCGGGCCTTGCCGACAAGCGGAAAGACAGTCTAGAATTTGTTACGAAAGCGTCCATGACGTCCCCTTCTCAAAAACATTGAAATAAATGCTGGGTGACCTCTGACCTGTAGAAGTTTATCATTATTTTCAATGAATACTCATAACATGTAGAGGAGGGGCTAATGAACTCTGTCCATCCAGTATTTAACTGAATATGCGACTCCATTTTGCATAAATAAAATTTTAACATCCGGTGTTGTTAATACATTCGAGGTACCGGAAACGTCCGAGAAGATCCGCTTGTACGGAGATTTATTATTACAAAGAAATGGCCGCCACTATCATTTTGGTGAATTTCCTTTGCTTGGGTCAAACTATATGCATCACACTCGGATAACCTCTGGCAAAAACAACATCATCTTGACAGCCATGGCCAAAATGTTTTTCATAAATTCGTTGGCTTTGAAAAGCCGTGTCAAGTGCCTGTATTACCTTGTATGTGTCGAATCTGGCTAAAACTAGTTTGGAAATTATGAAACGTTAAAGTTTAATGATAATTTCTTTATACACACATAAAATTTTTTAATTTTTTAAAATTTGGTTGAAGCACTCATGTTGGACAGACTATAGTGTATATTAAGTTAAATTCGATCGGGATGTAGATCATGGACAAACAGACTGACTCATGGCCTTTCATTGAGTACATTTAAAAGGATATTAATTTTTGAATACTATTTCCAAGGTCACATCCATTGCGATACGTGAATAATTAACCATCCTTTAATTCTGAGGCCAATGATGTAGGTAATATTAGGCTACAACTATAATAGAAGTCTAGATCATAAGACTGAGCTTTTATCATTATTACGGCCTAATTTAGCAGATCATGATAAAAGATTTATATGGTTCAAGATAAAAGGAACACACCGGGTATTTCATTATTCATATGTTCAACAAAGTCTAGAGACTTTTCGTCATATATCTATACGAGACATGTTCATATGGTCCATGTAATGCAGACCTTTTTCTTAAAGGACAGTGATGTGTTCTTTTTTGCTTAAATGTAACAATTTCAACCTGTCGCTGCTTCAAAGAAAATTTAATTTTTATTTGCCCATTGAAGTTATTTAGATTAATACTTGAAACTTGTGCAAAGAGGAATATTAATCTGTCTCAAAGTAAAATAAAGACATCCGACTCATTGATTACGGATCGATTTTAGAAAAAAGTTTACATATATGTGTACTTTTATATTGGTCACAAGTTTTGATAGTAAATTTTCCATATTAAAGTTTCAATGGCGGACTCAGAGGGGGAAGAGAGAGAGGTTGTTTGTTTCTAATCCCTTTGCTGACAGAAATAGAATGTGTAATGTCGTTTTGGAGATTTTTGGGGTCCCTTCTTCCCTTCTCTTAACAAAATCACTCCCGTTCATTAATTATATTTTCCCCTACATTTACATTATATCGTCCTCAACTTGAAATCATAACATTTCGATCATAAAACTTTAGAGAGGTTAATATAATCACATAATCTTATATAATCAGATAATATAATACTGTCATACGCATGCTGTCTTTTTTCACTTCCATCCAACCCGACTATGGCACGTAACCCACAATTATATCATATACTGCATATAAAGGATAAAAAAGGCCGATGTTGGCCGCTAATGAGTGTAAATCATGCATGTTGATTTCAGTGACGGTATACAAGGGAAGAAATTGTGGATTTTCTCCGGATTTTCTCCGGTGTAGCCTTAGATTGAACCTAAAGTGCAATCTTTATATTACCCATGAGAGTGGTGCGAGGAAATTGATGTCAGCAATTTTGTGGAAAGGATCCAAAACTTTTACAGATTTAAACTTAAAGCTTAAAGGAATCTGACGGTGAATATCGTCACCCTGTACATTTTTTCGCCGTCGATAATATGTACATGTACCTACCCTCATTGTTGAATTTCCTAATAATATAACAAAGATCGACACAGTCCACGAACTTTTCGAACATCACTTGTAATCTGATATTCAACGTAATACAGCTATTAACATTCTGACTTGTTTCAACCTCTAAAATCTCTTCTCCATATCCAAGATGCAGCTTTATTTTATGTTTATCAGAATTTGGATATTTTACTAGAAAATGACATTAATGGCAAACTAACAAGAAATCTTCATGATAAACGCAATGACTTCAATATTTCTATCGTAGATTTCTTTTAATTTATGTAGCAGTGCACAATCATCACCTGTGTATGGATTTCATATTGAATTAACTGTCTATCAGTAGACTCGATTGCCAAGAACATGCTCTTCGTACGAGAAATTTTTAAAACGAAGCAAGCTTTTGGCAAATAAGTTCATGATACAAAGATTTCTAGAGACCGTTTAAAGTCAACATTCAGCAAATTCTATGGTCGATACAATGACCTTATTAACAAATACAGTCTATCGTTAGGTCGAATGTTGACTGACATTTTTCATACAAATTGTTGAGCCATTATTTTCACATGGAATTGTCTACAATTTTTCTGTTTGACCGAGCCTAACTAGTTAAGGAGTGCATGGGGACAGGGGACGCTCACTCCTCCATTGCACCTGATCCTACCTCTGGTGGTCTGCTCACAATTTATATTGTTCCAATGTGCTTTTGAGCTTGATTAATGTTCGTTACCTTTAACTTTCTCTATACATGCTTACATAATAACAAATAGAAAAGTAAGATAAGTGATAACAAACTTAAGCATGTGATCTTTGTAGGAGAGAGTTGGCTTTTGTACAGAACTCATTATTACACAGTTATCAAAAATAGCACCACATGGCAAAATGCAAAGGTAAGAATTATATGTCTGTTGTACATGTTTTAATGCATCCTGATATGAACACACGTGCTTTTAAGGGCCATAAATCTGTTTGATTTTTCATAAAAAGTATAAACATGTATTTTGTTTCAAAATTTTGAACTAGGATCACACCTTCACCAAGTAGCTAGGATCCCTGGATTTGCAACGAAGGTTTGAGATTTCATGAAATTGATAATTGCAATAACACCAGAGGCAATTACCTTTTCAATAACATGTCTTGAAATCGTTTATGGTATAGTTCTTTATGTTTACTTTTACTGACTAGTGTCATATACCATGGTATAATTTTCAGACATTTAAATTTTCAATTTATTTTACGCAATGTTGTTGTTTTCTCATCTGTATAGTCCTAATTCATATACTTTGCAATACTTACTGATAAGCGACAACAGATTCTTAAATGAAAATATTTCGTCTTAGTTACAATGTTTAATTCTTTTTTTTTTTTGGGGGGGGGGGGGGCATATTTTTATGCCCTTCCCACTTTTAGCTCACCTGAACCGAAGGCTCTAGTGAACTCATCTGATCACATTTTCTACGATGTCCGTCTGTCTGTCCGTCAGTCTGCCTTTAAACTGTTCACACTTTCGACTTCTCAAGAACCACTGAGTCAATTTTAACCAAATTTGCCTTAAAATAGACTTGGATAAAGGGGATTTAAATTTGTTCAAATAAATTTTTATGGGAAGTATTTTTTATGACATAACACAAAAATAAAAATATTTTATACTACCTTAGAATGAAATGATTTGCTATTTTGACCTTTTGGAGAGCTTTAACCTTTTTTTTTTCGTTAATGAAATCCCACATAGCATGCTATAAAGAATGCTCTTGTCAATTTGACGTCATATCGTAAAATTTGACGCAGTTTGTATGCTGTGAGAGGCGGATCAAGTGATATTTTATAAAATGAGAAATTTATTTTGTAAAAAAAATAAAATATTCTTTGCAGATATATAAGAGGCCATCAACATGGATGCGATGCCTGTTTTATGATTTTATTCATATTATTTAACGTACATTCCCCAGTCGAGGAATATTGTCAAATATATTTTATGCCGATTTATTGGATTTGGAGGGTATTAGAAGGGTCTTTATAAATCAATATATTGCAAAGGCATACCCCCAATAAATTGCGCCAAGCTTTTACACATAAACTCAAGTTGCATGAAGATATTTGAAAAGTACTGCGAACCCCAGGAAATCTTTATTTTTTTCTCTACATTTAATGCAGGTGACCAGCAAAACATTCAACATGCTGTCCAACAAATGTAATTTTAGCAATTAGACAGTAGAATCTTTATAAAATCTTTATTAAAACAGCACCTTTCAAAACCTACAAAGACTGTTGAAAATATTTATACGTAAATTTATGCCCTTGCATATTGGAATTTCAAGACGACATCAATACTGCACGTCTTTTTGCTAAAATCATTTGACTGACATATCAAGTGAAAAGTTTAAATAAGAAATCAAATCGTCTTCAACTTGTAGTTTTTAACCATGTTACATTTGTTCGATTTTAGTTAAGTAATAACAAGGAATTCCCCATCCTTTTAAGCAATGTATTTTAATCTGAAAAAAAATCGTCGATATTTCCATTGGGCACTTAAACTTGTACTGAGTAGAGAAGAATCAAGTTTGGTCAAATCATGAACACCGGGGCTACAATTTTGCTCAAAGTTTTACAATTAAATACAGAGGAAAAATCTTCAGAACTCTTCTTCTCAAGAACAGCACAGCCAAGTTTTGTGAAACATTTCCATGTTCTCTAGATTCAAATTTATTCAAATCAAAACCCCTAGGTGTAGGGAGGGTCCACCATGGGCCATAAAAGTTTAACTTAGGATTGATTTAATAGCTACCCAATTTATACCATTTGTACTGGGTTGGGGCAAAATCTACATAAGCCATGAATAGTCATAGAAATAAGAAAGCATCCTCAGGTAGTGTAGAATCAAGTCTGTGCAAGTCATGAAACCCTCGCCCGTTCCCCGGACCACTTTTATACGTAAACCTTTTTAATATGACTGATTTAAATTTCTGCTTCTTCTCAGTCAAAGTGCTCAGGTGAGCGATGAGGCCCATTTGCCCCTTGTTTTTAAATTTCATTAATTGAGTCAACAGTTCATAAATTATACTTGTATATATATATATATATATATATATATATATATATATATATATATATATATATATATATATATATATATATATATATATATATATATATATAAAATTTCAGAATGAGTGTGAAAAGCTAGGGGCCTACTTGGTCACCATAGAAACAGAGGAAGAAAATTCATGGCTAACAGAAATGTTCCTGCCAGCCTGGGATCCTGGTACAGTTTTGTTTGTTTTCTACTTTGTTTTGTTTATTTGGTGTTTGGTTTTGTCTTTGTATATCATATTTTAGTTAAATGTTAAAAGTGATATGGATTACAATCATTATATCATATTGGTGAAAATTAGTAAGTCTTATGTAATATGGAGAAGACATTTATAACGAACAATAATCGAAAAAATGTACAAACAATACAAATCTGTGAATCAGGCATAGAAAACGGACCCCCGAAAATTCCAGATGTGGGATCAAGTGCCAAAGAGGAGTAAGCATCCCTTGCGTAGCGGTCACACCTGCAATGAGCCCTATGTTTTGATCATTCCGTTGTGAAACTTAATGCATGTATATAAACAAAGCCTAAAATGGTTATTAGATATTTATATTGTGCAATTATTAATAGCAAATTTTAAACCCTAAAGTATCTTATTCGAAAATATAAAACAATTTTACATGATTTATTTTTAATAAATACAAAAAAATGAAACAAAATAAATAAGAGCTAATATCAATCGTTCCATGCTGAAACCGTATATCAAAAGATATCTCTTAAACATCGATTCATTAAATAAAAGTTTAATGTAGTTTTCCACCTTAAAGCGCTGATCCGCCTTATGCATTGCGTGCAAGCTGCATACATATTTGTACAAGTGGAAGCTAAATAAACCAAACTAAGATCCCTCTAACATTTTCTCTCTAACTTTTTGTTTATGTTCTGGACAAAAAGGTTATCTCAACCTTGAGAATCCAGGTACAAAAGTTTATTTTAGATTTGAAAGGACTATTGTCTACACTGCTCTTACTCTTCAGGGATGAGGAGTTGTGAGGTTGTAGAATATATATTTATAAAAGTTACGGTAAAACACGTGTGTTTGTTATGTATGCTGAATAGGTCCATCGGTAAAGGAGATCGATTGGTTGTTCATTTTGTTTACGGGTGAATAGGTTGAATCCGTGCAACGCATGATTCAGTCACGCATAAGGTAGATTTTCGGGTGTTTTAATTCATTCGAAGTTCGCTGCTACATTGCAACAGACTAATCCCCCACCCAACCCCATCCAGTATCGATATTTCGTACTTTTTTTTGTTCGTTTTGATGTTGTTGCTTTGAGTCTTTTTCTTTTGTAGAAGGATATGGATAAGAAGTCAAACTAAGGACTGCTTTGTATAATGTATACATTTCATTAAAGTCTGTTGCACTCGCGCATGCGAGCTCATCCTATATAAAAGTGTTCTGAGTTTTATTTTATAAATAATTTATGTTCGGTTGAACTGGTGAATTTATAACATAAATCTTAATTAGCAAAGAATAATATTGAATCTGTACATGTCACAAAAGACATTTTTCAGACCATCCTTAATTTTGTAAAAAGATGTACATAAATTTATTTAATTTCCTTATTCCGTATGGGGGATGTAACTCAATATCACCAACCTATCGATCTTTATAACACACATACATACACACACAAAAACAAGAAAAAAGGAAGACTGCTAGACATGTTCAATATGTACTTTGATTAGCTTGATTTAACTAATGTTATTTTTCTGATAAGGAACCCCAATTCTGGCATTGGTGTAGTTTCTGTCGGTCATTTCTGTCATTCAGATTTGATTGGTGTTAAAGCGTGTGCAATTTTCATGACATATGATTGGGTCCCATCAATTCTCTCCAAGACATAAGATTTAAACACACACTCACACACCGCGTTTAAAACTACCCTTGTCCAGATCCATCCTAGCCTTAAAATTCCTATTAATTTTTGTGTTTTTCGTTTCCAGTTTTTTTTTTTGTTCTATAAAAAAACGTCATTATGAATCTGAGTTTTAAACATCAGTTTACGATTTATTATATTCAGTTTAAATCATAATTATGATGGTTGAACAGAATGATTGTGTAAGTGTTGACCTTAGTCAATACACACATCTTAATTTCGCAGAATGCTATGATATAATTTTGATGTGTAATGAAGACAATTCTCAAGTAAGAAAATATGCAGAAAGCTGATTGCACAATATAAGTAAATACCTTTTTTATTTATTTTTCATGCAACTATGATTTCTTGAATACTAAGGAGAAAATACAAAGACTAAAAATAAAGCATTTAGTTAGAACGCAGAAATGCGCGACCGATTTTCCTTGTACTTTTTGTAGCAGAACAATGATGTTGCTTTTTTTATTGTGACGAAAAATTCAGATAGATTACATAAGCGTCGGGGTGGGGTGCTTGGAACGGTTCATATTGATGGTAATCAGTCTCCCGTTTTCAGGTTCCATTGCTTCTATTTTTCGGAAATCTTAAAATCTACGTTCTTAAAACTGTATCAAAATAACATTCACAGCAAAAATACTTTTATAATTTTGAAAGTTCTTTTTATTTAGCAATTGCACCACGTTCATTTTTATTCCTTTTTATACTAATAGTGCTCTATTATAAATTTGCTGGATATATATTGTTTCACTTCTGCTAAGTTTTTATTTAATATCTTATTTGATATTTGCATTTTTCAGTGCAATGTATGAGGTGGTGGGATTGTTGTTCACGATGGATTGGTGCTAACGATATTGATCAGGAGGGGAGATTCGTCTGGACAAAAAACAATAGTGACGTCGCTTCCTACTCCAACTGGCATCCCAATGAGCCTGACAACGCCGGCGAACAGGATTGTGTCAATTTATGTCGTCAAGGGATTTGGGGAGATTTCTATTGTGATACAATGTTCTCATACATCTGTGAAAAAGAATAAAAACATTTCCTGTTGTGTGTAAATGACCAAAAAATAGATTTTTTTTTTTGGTAAAAAAGAAATAAAACCATTTATAGAATTATACTTATGAAAATATCAACTGTAAAATCCTAACAAGATGTTTTTTTCAAAAGTAAATTATTTTACTATTTTGCTTTTGCATTACCGTTCAATGTAAAGAAACGCCGTAATGCAAGTTATACATCAGTAAGAAGCACTGTTAACATATTAAACTGATAAAAAAAAAATTTCACATGAACACTAGCTTGTTATTAACAAAAGTCAAACTGCTTGACCCTAGAGAAATAGTTATATTTTGTAAAATGCAATATGGAGATAACGAACGGTAACCAAGCTCAAAAGTTTACTGAAACAATACAAATCGGGAGCAGAACAAACACGGACTTCTGAAAACATCAGAAGTGGGATCAGTTGCCATGGAGGAGTAGGCATCCCACGTCGGAAAAACAAAAAAATCTCTAGGCAATCAAGTGTGTAAATATTGTCTTAACAATTAAAAACGTCAGTCAGCATTCGACTTAATGATAGACTGTTTTCCTGACAAGGTCATTGTATCACTGATTTAGTCAAGTCAGAATATTTATTTGTTTCCTTCACACACCTGCGTACAAAATAAAGTTAAAAATTATTCTGATTCTACATACAATTACTCTGAAATTGATATTTAGACGATGTTTGATGCCGACTTTAAACGAGGTTGTTAAAATTCTTGTAACATCAACTTATCTGTCAGTAGCCTGCCTCGGTTAAAAAATTAAATAAATTGATAGTACTTAGAGCATGTTCTTCAGTATCGAATAAGTTAGTGACGTAAACACCATATGTAGGTGAAAGTTGAATATTACTAAGAGGGAAAAAAAAAAGGAAAGTTGAAGATGGAAAAGCTACACAGTTTAGTTGTTAGTTGGCCCTTATCGTCTATAATCATGAAAACATTCAAATATGAAATATTTCGTAAATTCTATATTCGTTTCAGACATAATAACCTTGTAAGCAATAAAAATAACACTTGGTCGTAATCTGGCTGACTGATGTGTTTTAAAGCAATTGTTAAGTCTTTGTTTTTATACTAAATTTGACTACAAAATGCTTTCCCTCTACCTTATCAATACGGGTTTGACCGGTCAACAGGGGAAGCATACCCCTTCTACTCACCTGATCCAGCTGTGAGCAAGGCATTAAATACGGACCACTGAAAACACGAGAGAGTGCCTAGGAAGACAATTAGTTTGGAGACATAAATATCATATGCAGGTGATAGGAAAATACGCTAAGTTGACGATGAGAGATCTGAAGTTATTGCTTGTGATACAATTTTGTTGTTAGTTGGCCCAGATCTTCTATAATAAGTAAACTATCCAAATATGAAACAGACGTAGCAGACTCTTCAGTGTCTATTATTTCGAGCCCAACTATATAACGGTCAACATATAAATTTAAAAAAAAAACAACAACTCACAGAAATTAATAAGAAGGGATATGAACAACCAGCAGAAATTAAACGAGCAAGGATTTAGACAAGCTAGAAAAAATGATACGCGGACAACAACAAAACCGATCAGCAAACTTGGATATGGAGAAACAGCAAGGGAAAATTTAAAAGAATAATAAGTGATTATTTTAAAGGAACTCTCCTAGTAATATTAAAAATATAACATGACTTCCAATAGCAGGGTTGACAGAAGTTTTTCAATAACTTAAAATAAAACATTCCACAGGAACTTCCATTGTATAATTTTAATATTAAAAAAAATGTAAAGAATATAAATCAAAAATATAAGTAAAACAAACCACATTTATCCCGATTTCTATTCAAAAGAGAAAAACCGAGTAAACATTCAAAAATGTTTCAAAAATGATATATATTTAAAGATATCTTCTCATTTTACTAGATATTATCATACTATTTTTAACATTATATCACAAAAACAATGACTTTTGATATTCAAATGTAAGCATTTTGAGTAGTGCAGATCCAGTTTTGTTAAAATTATGGCATACTGGACTACGAAAGTCCATGTCCAGCTAACGAGTCAGTAGTCATTCATACTTCTGGTGTTATATCCGCTTCATAAAATTTATTTTCTATAGATAAGGTTTTTTTTCTTTCTATGACGTCGTCACTCTGGAACTCGTTGGGCATTGTAAAAAGTGTTTCAGGTTTTGAAAAACTAATTTATCCATAAATTGGCTGGCCACCCCTTTATCATAGTACCATAACAGACTTAGACCCCTGCCGGATATTTTTCTTTAAATGCGTCTAATAATAGAAGGTAGTTGGGTCAGATATGGTCCTATTCCTGCTATGAATATCATATAATCTTGCTATGCTATTTATTTTATTTGATTGTTAGCTCCTGGATCTTTGTAATGGTTATGCCAGTGAGACACTGTACATGTAAACAATGGGAAATAATCCTACACGCCTGTAAGCTTTGCATAGCTTAATATACTCTTTGAAATATGCTTGATCTTTTTTTTTCTAGAGCTTAAATACACATTTGAAGTTAATCGCCTTCCATGAAAGTATGTTTTTACAGGTCACTGGGAAGATTCCATTTACTTAATCTGCGCAAATGGAAGATAGGAGAAAAATAGTTTCTGCCACCCCTTATTATAAAGATATATTATAAGAATCCGTCATTATTCATTATTAATCTATTATTAATGAAGATAACGATACACAGTATATAAACATTAAAATAAGCCTTTTAAAATATCTAAACTGCAAATTAAACGTGCTAACAAACATTTATAAGTAACACTTCAACACAAACAAGTATGGAAGACAAGAGAGAAGATTCGTTCTGGCTACTGAAGAATTTTGCCTCTGGTCCTCGCATTTATATCTCCTTATAAGGTTCAGACTTAATCGCCATACACTCAGTCATAACGAAGTCACTGGGATCTATGAAATTACTTCGCTATATCCGTAATTCGTTATATCTGTATAAAAAAATTGTTAAATTTATATAGCTGGGGATCCAAGAAAAATACGCTATATCTGTGAATTCGCTATGTCCGTGTTCGTACTAAACGAGTTTTACTGCATTTGTTATTTCTTAAAAAATTGCAATGATGACTTAAAATTCTGATTTGAATTCAAACTAATATAATTATTCTTTTCCCCAACACCTTTAAATTAGTGATAGCTATTTTAAATTTATGTTTAAATTTGTGCATAATGTAAACTTTTACTTCGATGACTCTTGGTCAGTTGCATTTGATTGGTTGCCCCCATCTTCTTACTAAATTGAACTTCTATCTACAAATGAAAAACAAGCATGCTAACTACATGTACATGTTATAACCCTAGTGGAGCTTTATAGGTGAGCAGTTCAAACACTCGTGACCAGCTTCTACCTCTATTTTAATCCTTCGTGGTGGAGTTTGTTTTTTTCAAGCTCAGGAAAATAAATCAAATTATATTTCTTTTGTTATGCAATACATGTAATGATAAAATCGTATTAAGATCTTCTTTTTCAGGAATATGAAGGCCATAATAAAGTATCGAACGATCGTGTGATGTATTGACTCATGTTTGTTAAAGAAATGCCTCTTCAAAAGGCGAATGTTGTGCCATAATATGGGGTCATGTTTTCTATGTGAATAAAAATAAGGGAAAATATTTTTAAACATTTTTCTGAAGAACAGCAAGGCAAATACGTATCGAGTAAGCTTTGAAGTCACTGGGACTTTTTTTTATTTGTACAGTATTTTAGCTTCTATTTACTTCAATAGTTAAATAACACACGTTGTTAAAACGGTGTTAAAGCTTGTACTATCTTTGGAATACATCACAGAACACTTGAAATGCCTTTTCATGCTTATAAGCTTGGTATCTAAGGCTAACTTACAGGAAATTTGATTTCTCTAAAAAGGTAGTTTTTTTGTACTTTTATGGGGTACAAATGACAACTTTTTACAGTACGGTTTCTATGATTTCAAAGAACCTGAGAAATGAGAATAGTTGCATGAAAATAAATTCAATTTAAAGCTTTATTTTGAGAATATTTGAATTAAATATCTATTTTAAGAGTTGTTTTTCCTGGCAGAGGAGCTGATATCCTTAATTAATTGAATGTGTCTTATAGTAACCCGATGTTATACTGTATATCTTTGGTTGGAGCAGTTTAGGCTTCATAAACAGCGAGGCAGTTTAAGGGGAAAACATGAACTCTTCTAACTCAGGGTTTTACATGACATACACGTTTGGTGGAGGAGAAACGAAGGATTAAATTATGAAGATGTGGAACAAATAACACATCATCAAGGCATGTTCCATTACAGACAAATTCTTAGTCACCATCCGAAATTAAAAGAAAACATAAACGCAAGCGTCAAAGTTGCACCACAAACACTAATTCCTGCAAAATGCAAGCATACATTTAAAGATATGTAAGGATATGTAGAAATGTACTAGGCTGATATTGTTCGTTTTCTTTATGTTGCAGGAAATTATACAAAAACATCACATACATTTTTACTACTTTTGCAATGTGCTGCAAAATTGTCTTCATTTGTAATAACATAATGGTTTCTAAGAAATCGAAAACAATTTTAAAATTATACACTGTTATACTGGTACCATACACTTTTCACATCATTGCAAATGCATTTCATTTAAAAAAAAAACTTAACACAAATTACAAGTAATACACTACTGGTGGTTTGAAAAAAGGACAGATTGTTTTTAAGTAAATCACAAGAGATACTGAAGTAATTGTTGAGACCCTCATGGGGAAATGTTTTAAGATCTCTCGTATAAAACAATGCCTGACCACATCTAGACTATTTTCTATCGATCTCGTCCCCGTGTTCGAGCTAGCACTTACTACTAGAATAGGTTACGTTTAGACTCCTCGAAAGCACTGATACTTGGGAGGTGGTTTCTGGAATTTTGACACTCGTCCTCTCCGTCTCCTCATCAGAAATAACATATTCATGAGAGATTGATTCATTTCTGGTTTCATCCGCACTATTATAATCGGGGATGGAGATCAGAGTTTCATATCCAGGTAATCTATCTACTTCAACAAGTGTATAACAACAAGCATACTGTCTTGTTTCTTCGTTGACGCAATTTAACGGAAGACAGGCACATATTTCTTCAAAGAAAACCTTGCGTTTAGAACCTTTATTTTCGTCATCGTCCTCATACATAATACCTAAACAAATCAGCATACACATATTTTCATCACAAACATCGCAGTTGTCTGAACATGTCTCACACAGTTTGCATTCACATAATTCATTGCAGAAAAAATGGCTGTATTTTTTTATTTTTAAGATTTTGTAATCGTGCAACGTCTGCGGTTTCCTCCTCACAGAGAAGGGAGGGAAATACATACTGCATTTCATATTCTTGTTCTTTTATTGTTATTCTCAACTCTTCTTTTGTATTAAGTATGGACAGTTGATTGGAGATATCCGGATTATTTTCTGATCTGAGAGATTCTAGTAATTTCATGATGTGTTTTTCTTTTCTGTGCAAATGGTCTTCAGTACTCTCTAAGCAGTATTTTTCTAGAATCCTTGGTGCAAACAAAGACGCAATCACCGGGAATAGAATGTTGAAGTTATTATGTCTTCTTTCATCTAGTAAATGAACATAATCAAATGAAACGTAGATAATTATTATAAATAAGATTGTTAAAGTTGATTTTGCGAAGAGAACAAACACCTCATTCCGCAAAGGGAAAAAAACATTAATCACTTTCTCAAAATGGTCAACACTTACATCCATTTTCCTTTCAAATCTAAGATAAACAATAAAATTTGTCGGTATTTCTTAAAAAAAGAATAGATAAAATACAAGATATAGGTTATTCCTACAAATAGGATTGCAAACATATGGACGTTTGTAGACAAAAGATGTGGCATAGCTACAAATAGAGTATAAATCATTGTTTGCAAAAAGTAAAGCAAACCGTAAGTAAAGCAATTTTGTACAAAATAAAAATACAACGCATATACGAATAACCATGGATAACTTGCATATGCTACAAAAAAGAAAATATGTTTGATTATAGCCAAACTTTTCTTTGTTTTTGTTCTACTAGAATCTAGATGGTGTCCCCCAAATTCGTCAGTATGATGGAGACATTTCCGTATTCGGTCAAAAAGTAGCAAAAATAACTTTTCGAAACAGGTCATTCCTTGTAAATACAGAAAATTTATCAAAGGGCTTAAAGTACACGAGACAAAAATAAATATATTGATTGGGAAAATTATAGTCATATTTATAAATACATAAATACAAAAATTTACATATGCGTGATTTAGTCTTAGACATATTATTTCCTATTTTTGTATAGTTTCTCACTGGAAATAGAAAAATTTTACTCCAGAAATAAAGAGAACCAAGCTTTTTGAATCGCCAAACTATTTGTGAAAACACACCAATATTGTTTTTTTCATAATTACACATAAAAAAATAAGTTGAAATAAATCGAAACAACTTTCCATTTAAAGATCTGTGTCTATTTTCAGAAGTTGTGTACATGTTTGTAATATCAAATAACATTATGTGATCTTTAGTCTTAAAATGTGCAAATGCATTAAAATTCAAAAAAAGTAAAACAAACAAAAAATTGAATGATAGTACAATTACTAGCACAATGTCTTTTTCTGATTTCCCTGTAGTTAAGTCAAAAACCCTCGGATATTTTCTTTTATCTGTAGGAAGGCAACTATCTCTTAAAAAGAGCCAATGCTATTAATTTCATACAAAAGAAAAAGAAGCCTAATAATAGAATTAAAAATGTGAAACGAAAGACACTTATGAATGAATGGGTAGTTTTATGAAATAAAACGTAAAATAAGAAGCGTCGAAATGTAAAGGGGTAATCAGCTTTTGTATAAAAAGACACATGCATATGTTCTTTTTCATCGCGAACAGCAATGGATACAAATGCAGGATAAAATAAAATGAAACTAACTACAATTGCAATGATAATATACACGATTGGAGATTTTGTAACTATTTCACGTTTTGACACACTAAAGTTTTCTGAAAAACATTCAAAATCATAGCCGATAGAAACATGCGAAATTTTAAACAAAAATAATTCTGTCTCTTGGTCTTCAAAATATCTATGACATATCATTCCATTCCCTGTACCATTAACAATTTTTGTTAAATATTCGTAAAGAAAATTAGTGTGAGATGATCTTTTGCAGTCCTTCACGTTCTCTATATCTATTCTCAGATGAAAATCTTCCGTCCCTTTTCGAAGTAACCCAAACGTGTATAAGTCAATATCTAGTGGGTATCTCAGAATATGCTCAGAATCTTTTGTGACCCATATCCATTCAGCCATCCTGTTTCTATCAAAATCATCTTCGGCAATTTCATGTATTCCAAATATTTGAAGGTAAATATAAATAAGTTGGTTATTGTCCTGAATCTTCTCCAAAAACATTTTCTGATGCTTTCCGAGTGAATTTTCTTTGACTTGGCACTGTTCAGTTGATGATATTGGTATATGGTGCATTGTTAGCAAGAGGATGGTAAAGATGGAAATATTTTCCATATTTCTAAGAAAAAAAATAATAGCATCTATTTGTGTATGCAAAATAGATGCCTTTATTTTACGAGAAAAGTATATTTGCAGGGACCTATATACTAGTATATAGGTCCCTTGGACGTTGGCTTTTAAGAGTCGGGCTTGGATGACACAGCAAGTGTTGTCTATATAAAGGGTCGGCTTTGTTCTTCACATTCCTTTCTGCTGAACCTTTCAAAGGTAAAGACGCATATCAAATGCTTGCAAAGAATACATCTAATTTTTGCTTTGTAATTTTAAAAAATCGTATAATTTTCCATTTATGAATTGTTTTTCAACCATTTTAAAGCTTTTATTACTGTTGATGTTTATTAAATAAGGCGGATGATGTTGGATTCAAATTTTTACGAAGCAGACGACGCACACGCGATATTGCCAAAAAATAATTAATTTACCTTTGTATTGTTATTAAATGATCAAATATTGGTTATCAACATTAATTATGGTCTTTTTGTTTCATACTGCGTCGAAATCGGAAAATGCAAATCCAGAATAGGGGAACACAAATATGGAAACTCGGTCGGACTTTTTTTGTGGACACAGTGAGGATGGGCCCCAATATAAGTCAAAGAAAAGAATCGCAAATAGTCTGTGAACCAGTTGGAAAACCAGACATTGAATATATGTATCATCACAATCCAATACATCAGGTACATCCACCACCTTTGAAATACATAAATCAGTTGAATGTGTACATGTATCGTGATTAATCTTTGCCATTGTAGATTGAAACCAAAATATAAGCAATAGACTGCTTGTACAGTGTATAGATATTGCTTCTAAAAAAAATCATTGCTTAAAGTGTTACCTTTCAAGCTTATGGTGTAGAATTTATTTCTGTTTTTTTTCTAATGAAAGGGGGGGGGGGCTTACAAAAAAAAACAAAAAAAAAAACAAACAAACAAACAAAAAACTATTAAGTTAAGTTTCAAACAAAAGTACCAGAGAGTCAAGTTGAAAACAAAATATATTTAGATATAACTAACCAGTTAATCCTATAAAATTATGTCACAATAAAATAATCTTTCAAAAATATATTCAAATCATATTATAATTTTACCATAGAATTCTCTCAAAATAAGGACAAAAGACTTGCACTTGCCTGGAATTGTTCAAAACTAAGGTCAAAATAATTCAATAGATTTTGCATAGATGCTATTGTTAGGTGCACACTGTACAGCAGCCTTAACTTTGCCATATGTCCGGTTATATTCGTAGAATGTTCTGGACCTATTATATATTTATATTAGCTGGTTTCTATTTGTGAGAGGATTAAATTTAGTTTTTGTATAAATTCAGGTACTAAGTAATATAACAGATACAATATTATGTGTTATTGTAAAAGTAGAACTTGGTGAATCTTTCAAATCCAACTATTAGGCACTACTTACAACAGTGCTCAGACTAAACAATGATTTGTTTGGAGAAAGAATTAATTTATGAAAGCATCAGAACCAAAGAAAGCCCTAAAATTCTTGTTTTATGAAAGAATTTGTAATCGAAGTTAGAGCACTAGATTATATATATATATATATATATATATATATATATATATATATATATATATATATATATATATATATATATATATATATATATATATATATAGGTATATGAGGTTGTTTGTGGGCACCGACCTTCTAAACAGGTTTGTGGGATCTCGCATTTCTACATTGCATAGCTATGTCATATTCATGATTTAGGCGTTATATATGGTCATTATATAATATATAATATAATTTTTGAGATAAGATTAAAAATGTTGTATATCATTGTGGGTCATTATATTCATATATATAGAGCATTGTGGGATAAAGTATATACATCGCACAATGCTCTATATATATGAATATCATGACCCACAATATTATCATATGCTATATATATTTTGTGCTGCATTTCACAATGTAAGACATAAGAATTAATGTTTGATATAAATATATATATGTATATTTACATATGTACAATATGGAATGAATCATTAAGAACAGTTTTGCTGGATTCAATATAAGATTTTAACTATTACTTTTCAAGTATTTTGGGGTCATATTACATAATGACTCACTGCGATATACGATTTATGAGATTCTTAACAAGATATTTTAGGGATATCCTCTCTCTATATATATATCCCACAATTTCTTACATACTCAAATATATATAGTGACAAAGATGATTTATCAAATAATGTCCACCCCACAATGTATTATTTATAATTTATTTATTCATTAAGCATTGTTAGATATTGAACGGCATATTTTATCTATATGCCTACTTATCCCAGATTTTCTTATATACATGTACATAGTGAACCACATTTAAGCATTGAATTCTTATTTTTAAAAGTAAATATACAGATATTATCACTGCATTGATTCCATAATGTCCAATCCGTAATGTATTTTTATTGATTCAACATATAGGATAGCAGAGTAATATTACGAGATTCTATACTATACATTTTATGCAATTGCCTGTCCCACAATTCGTTATATACATATATTTATATATATATAGTGACCCACAAACAGCTATCATCACTACATTTATAACATAATGACCTTTCATTCGTGAATTATTCATTTAAACAATAAAGAGCTTATCAACCTTATATTATGAGATTTTAAAGACAATATCTTATGTATATGCTTACATATCCAAAAGTTTGTTATAAACATATCTATATCATGACCCACAAACAGGTATAATCACTATATTTATCCCACAGTTCATATATACATAGATACATGTACCGTGACCCACAAACAGGTATAATCACTATATTTATCCCACAATTCATTATATACATATATACAGTGACCCACAATCAGGTACAATCACTACGTTTATCCCCCAATTCATTATATACATATATACAGTGACCCACAATCAGGTATAATCACATGCAATATATATATTTCCCAATTCGTATATACAATGACCCACAAACAGGTATAATCACTTCATCTATCCCATAAGTCAATCCCTTATCGTAATATATTTACTATTACCATAATCTATTTATTCAACATATAGCTTATCAGCCTAATATTAGAAATTCTCAACAAGATATTTCATCCCCGAGCCTACATATCCCACAGTTTCTATATACGCATAGATAGTGACACAAAATAGGTATAATTACTACCTTAGGCCGATAATGTCCATCTCATAATATTTTATTTATTTATTTAATATTATGACATTATTAAAAAGATTATTTTATGCATAACACCTACTTATCCAACAATTTCTTACATATACATGCAATGACCCACAAACTGGTGCATTCATTAGACTGATCCCATAATGTTCATCTTATCGTACTAATATTTTATTTATTTATTCAATATACAGCTAATAAACCTTATATTATAACACTCTTGCATGTTACACTTTTTTTTGCAATCGCCTACTTTTCAAACAATTCCTCATATACATGTAAATTCGTGTATATAGTGACCCACAAACAGGTATTAGCATGTACTATACATTGATCCCGTAATGTCCAACTCGAAAGTGTATTAATTATTTATTCATTATACAACTTTTCAACCGAAATTATTAGATTCTTAACAAGATATTTTATCTAAACGCCTACTTATCCCAGAATTTCTTTTAAACGTAATTATTAATTAACCAAAAACAAGTATAATCATCGCGTTGATCCCTTAATGTTCAATCCATTACGTATTTTTTTCTTTATTCAATATACAGGTTATCAAATTAATACTATGATATTTTCACAATATATTTTATGTAATCGCTTGTTTATCCAACAATTCGTAATATACATATATTATAGTTACCCACAAACTGGTATGATTGCTACATTAATCACATAATGTCCATCCCAAAATGTATTATTTATTTATTCAACACAGAGCTTATCAACTTTATATTATGAGATTTTTAACAAAATATCTCATCTATATAATTTTTTATGCATATTTAAATATAGTGAACCACAGAGTGGCATATAATCACTTTATTTATCCCACAATACATTTATATATACATTTGTACAGTGACCCACAAACAGGTATAGTGACTATAGTTATCCCACAATTCGATATATACATATATACAGTGACCCAGAAACCGGTATAATCACTTCATTCATCCCATAATGTCCATCCCATACCATAATACCATTATAATATGATGATATTTTTATCAATGAAGAGAAAGGTTTAAAGCGTCAAGTACCTGTGCATTGATCCTAATAATTTACAGGAAGGGGGTGCACCCTGTGAAAATGTTTACATAATGTACAGTAGTTTAGAAGATTTTAAAGATTGTATGAATTTTGATGGATATATGTCGATACAACAAACATTAAAAGGCTAATCTAAAACTGCAATATTCCAACTAGTATTATCTGCAGAACACACTCAACAAAATGTATTTGAAAGCAAATATATGTCTAATTTGACAAGAAATTTTACTCCCATTTCACAGAACTTGAATATTATTCAAATAGAATTACTAAAAGTTAAACATCTCATTTAATAAATATTCTTATTATGATCGACCTTCAGAATCCACCCATTTCAATTCAATTGACTGAGTATTAACGGAGAATATTTAAGAATATTTAAGAACCCAGGTTTTTAATTTGCCCGTACAGGTCCAACAGCACCAACCCATTTTACCAACACTCGAATTTTGACAATGGAAGGAAATTTTCAATAAAGAAATGATAAATTTTATACCGAACACATCTATCGTATTTTGTATCATAAACCGACAACACAAATGGCGTGATATCTTACATGTACATTGTGAACAGAATACAATAAGTTTCATTTTGATAACTGGTCATCATGGTCATTATTTAGGGGATTATTATTGAAGAATAATTAAGAAGAATGTCTTTTATTGTTTCCTCACAAACCAACCTAATTTGAATATATAATTAATTTGGTACGATATATACACACAGATTTGAAAAAAAAAATTAAAATGTTTCGTGATACATGTATGTTGATATTAAAATATATATATCATTTTTCATTCTTGTTCTATAAGTTAGAAAAGAATATCAAAAATTATAAGAGGTTTGGTATAAGTTTAGGAGTAAGGGTTTGAAGGGAAACCCGCTGAGAAAATTGCGTTTAAAGAGGTTCGCTCCTCAGCTTTTGAGCATGTTTTTGGTTCGATTAGTTCTTACAATAAATTTGAGTCTACAATGCGAATTAAACTATATTCAATTAAAATTCCAAGATTAAATTCCATACCAAAAGCATTAGAAAAATTTTCTGACGGAAGCTTTTTTTTTTTTTTTTTTTTTATAGAAAAAAATGATAGATTTTTCTCTTTCGAAGTATTTACACCACTGTTAAGTTTGAATTCCTATTTTTCCATGCAAGTTGCACACAGAGTTATTTTGTGCAGTGAAATGTTTTATGTTGGTCCCAAATTATTTATCAAAATATCTGCCATGAATTCTATTATCATCTTGTGACAAATATAGCAAATTTATTGTGAAAGTCCAGATAAAAAATAGCCTCACTTTATGCTAAAAATTGACACATTTTTAATATATTTTTTTTAAAATTACATCATAAACCCCCACATTTAATTTTCTTTTCTGAATATATGATATAATTTTAACCATTCTGCTGAAATTCAGCAAAATCTTTATATTCTAAAATGATTGACTGCTTGTTTAATGTTTAACGCCGAGTCGGCAATATTTCAGCCATATTTCGGTGGATAATTCTGTTTATATGATCGGGTTTTGAAAGTTTTGGTTTCTTTGGCGGCCCCCGATGAGCCTACTCTTTTTCGAAATCCAGAGAAAAGATCTTTTACGTGCCAAGGGGGTTGTAATCCTTGACAAGGGGCACCATTTAATGTCCTATCCGACGGACTTAAAAATACGTAAACTGTTAAAAAATAAATTGAGCTATGTATATTTCTCATCAAAATTGCTTGAATTACTTACTTCTAAATTTTCCTGTAAAAACCAGTTTCATGCAAATATTCTAAAATTGTATTAACATTTGTAAGAAAGTTCTTACATCATTCTCACATTAACTAAAAGTCTCCTTTGAATAGGCGAGAAATCGGAACATTCCAAAAGAATATGATTAATAGTTAGCGGACAGTCACAGGATATACATTCTGGCTCAAACCCTCGTTCTAATATTATAAGTATGCATGTTAATTTTTTGAATGACCAATACGTATTCTTGAAATAATCACTTCGTCTTGACGTTTAAGGTTGAAGTCAAATGATTTATTAACTTTGTTTTCTATAGTATATTTTAAAATGATTTTATTGCTTGTTATTTTTTTAATGCCAGAAAAATGACATTTTCTGAATGCAGAAAGGTCAAATAATTGACTATGCAAAGTAATTTGAAACTTTTTCGTTGTCATAAATTTTAATGTGTTTATTCTGGATAAAACAAGACTTTATGATTTGTTTGGATAAGAAATATTGAAGGAAACACTTCGAAAAATTGATATATTTGTTAGACATAATTACAGTGCAAAAAGGTCATATAAAATGATCCAAAGTGCCAAAAAAGAGCACTAACACTCATTTTTTGTTTTCATTTTTAATCAAGCTCTATGTGTAGATTAAAAAAAATATACTACTTAGTATTCTTAATGCTTTTTGTAACATGATCCAGTCTCCTAAATCGCAGTAATTATTGCGTTTAAACAAAAAAAAAAAAGACTGCGTTTAATCGCAATGTTTATTGCTTTTAAATGCAAAGCACAACTCGTAAAAATGCATACGCCATATTAGTTTTCCTATCTCCGATATACGCAATGGGGTATACTTTTCGCATTTGTTACACCTGACTGCTTTCTTGTCAGGGGTATACCTGCGTGGAATGTACGACAAGTGTTCCTGTTGGTTATGTTACATTACTTTTGTTTACATTTTATTGCAGTTTACGTGTATTAGTGTTTGTTTTGCACTGACATGTGCAACTGATGTTAGTTTCTTTAGTAACTTTTTTTTCTGCTGTGGAAGAAGCATAGTTACTTTTGTCGCTACCCGAGAGTTTTACAATAGCTATGTAGAATACAATTCGTCCGTCACCGATGAAAACTGATCACATTGAACTGTGACCAAGTTAACGGCTTATTTTGGGTCTGTACAGGTAACGGAAAATGCAAAGTAATATGGCAGACAAACCTAGATTTCTACCTTTTACGAATCGTGTTCAGCTTTAACTTATAAACCATATCAAAAAAAAGGAATTTTCTGGATTGCCGTACTGGCCGGTTACATGTACCGACTGCGGTCCAAACGTACATTGTATCAGGATATATCAGTATATCATTACAACACTACATAAGCATCAAAACAATTCTTGAAAATTTACAAAACATTGACTTTTTATGAAATATTTTTAATGTGTAAGGATATTATTTCGAACAATGGGGGATGCAGTTGGGAACACATAATTTTGGCTTAAAGATTTTCAATCCTCATGCTTTTTCGGATACTTGCAGTTTCGGCACAAGATACAGATCATCGTGTAAGATCTCATGGACGGCAAAATCAGACTTCCGCGTATATTCCAAGTCATTAACATGTTTCTATTAATCGCATTTCAACATAATTTACTTTAAACATTTTAGCATAATGACAGTTTTTTCCTTTACATGTATATATATATCAACGTATCTTTAAAAATATACATATTAGGGATGTTAATTTACTCGGGTAGCCTAATAGAATAACCGGGGTCTTTAGTCAAGCGATAATCGAGTGCTCATTAAAATAATTTTTGTCTTATCTGTTTATCTGTACTTTCTTGTCAAAATGCTTGTACACTCAATATTAAAAGCAAGCCACTGTCACACCTATAATTTATGCTTCTGTATATTAATTAAAATTAAAATCTCTACCGCATATCTTGTCTTTAAGTTCACTTTATCAAATACTAACTATGGCGTGTAATTCCTTCTCCAGATGCTAATACATGTATAAGTAATTGAACGATCAATCGTGTCTATAATTCCAACTCATTTATTGATCCGCTTGACAGTGGAACAGTTAGACTGTTCTTTTCATCAAAATTTAAGAAAAGCCTGTGATAAATCTTAATTATGCAAGTTTTGTGTGAACAAATGTGTTAAATTAATTCCATGGTGGAATTTGATGTTCACCGTGGAATTAATTTAATTAGACATTAAGTATGTAATCATTCTAGTTAAAAATAATTCGGTTCGCAAATCAAAGGGTCTAAGCTTTGATAACAACCGAAGATAAAAAAAAAAGCGATTTATAAATGAATTTAGATTACAATAGCACATTTTTAACGAGTAACCGAGTAAAAAATATTTAGTCAATAGTCTTTATGACCGAAAGATAGTCGAGTACTCGATGACATCCCTAGTACATATAATAAACTAATTATGTTCTATCTTTATGTAGTCTACCAACTTATGTTCCAAGTTTTATTAAAACTAGCTGCAGATCAGTAGCTCGCTGCTCTGAAAAAAGTTGTGATGGATGACCAGAGAGCTACAGTGCCACCCATAGAAAAAAACTGTATATTTATTGCGCACAAAAAGTTGCGCTCAATTTTGGATTAACTTCTCCAAATTCTTACCTCAACTGCAGAAAAGCTCGATATTAAAATATTCCTTTGATTTCTATCAACTACTCTCATATTTGATATCTGCACGAAGCGCGTTGGATTGAATTATCTTGCCGTCCAAAATGGTACATAGGCAAAATTTTCGACGGTTTCAATTTCAGACTCAGGAGGGATATTTACAATGGCTATAAGGAATGTTTTGTTGTTGAAATAGTAAAAGAATATGTTAGAAACACATGGTTAGTAATATTTTGAGATGGCACTTTGAAAAACACGGAGAAATTAATCGAGAAAAAGTATAATTTTCTGTGCGCAATAAATATACACTTTTTTCAATGGGTGGCACTGTAGCTTTCCGGTCTGTCTATATTTTTTTTCCGGAGGGCTACAGTTCTGCAGCTATATTAAAACTGGACGAAAAGTGTAGAAAACGTAGCACTTCGAAAACATATTTACAGACAAAAAGACAAACAAAAGTATGGAAAGCCATAGGGGACAAACTATAGATTATATAGACCCTGACCCTGGGGGTCCCCTATGGCTTTCCATACAAAAGAACGGCTATCCCAGATCTAAATCACATAAGCTAAACATATGCAATATTTCTTCATTGAATATTAATACAGTAGTCAATGAAGACCTATCATTAAGAACACATTTTATATCGAGTAAAGTTTCCAGTTTAATTTTATTGCCGAATATGAAAAGTATAGAACACCGGAAAATAAAAGTTCAAGATTTTCAATAATATCGGAAATGAAATGCAGCCCGTGAGACACAGTTAAATTATTTTAACTACAGAATTTATTTACCTTTTTCGTGGTCTATTAACCTTTTCTTAAGAATCCAGGATCGTTTCCCATAAGTTCCCCTTTGTATTACATGGCGCGTTCGGTACAGTGTAGTTATTTTCACTATGTGAAACCAACATTATTTTCACAATGTGAAAGGTTCCTTCTGAGGGTTCCAAAAATCACTCTCATTCAATAAATGTTACAGTATTTCACTGTTGAAAATATAACGAACTATATTATTATTTAAATATTCTATGTTGCTGTAACTCTAACTTCAATATGAGGTACACTACTATTAATGTTTATTAATCAAGTTATTATTGTTTTAATCCTTTATAGAAATGGGCAAATAATGATAAAATTAATCTATGATTACCAAAATCAAGATTCAATGAATTTACTCCACATATCTGTACATAAGTGTTGAAAAGGGGGGGGGGGGGCATTCCCTACATGAAATTCTGTTTCTTGTATTTAGTGATTTGACGGTGCTTAAAAAGTCTATAATATGTATTTCGTGACGCGTTTCTGTAATTGAACGTATGCAGCTCATAAAAAAAAATTGTAATGGACGAGTACGATGTATCCTTTTTTCAGATCATTTTTCCATTACAAACCTGCCGAAGACGCAGTCATTAAGTGGAAGGGGTGGGGTGGGGGTGTCAACTGAGTTAAATAGTTGAGAAGCAAATAAAGTAACAGTTTGTTTTACAATTTGAAACCTACTACGAGCATTTCCTAGTTAACATGTTACTATATCTTCTTTTGTACAACTCTACCCGAAATGTAGGTGTGGGCACAAAAATTCCTTGCCCTCTCAAAAAAAAAGAAAAAAAAAAGATAGGACACTAACCTCAGCCACCCTTCCCCCGTGATTACGCTTATGCTTGCAGCTAAGTAAGTTTTGTAACTTTATATTTCCTGATAATTGTTTAATGATATAATTTTACAGTAGTGAATTGCTGTGTAAATACATTGCTTAATGTTTGTTTGTTAATTTGTATCGCTTCCCAACTTCTAGTTATTCACAGTGGGGTGCCGTCTGGTAGGGGGAGTTTGGTAGCCAGCATCTCTATTAATCCGCAGTATATAACTGTCATTGAGGAGATGACCAGTATAAATAGGGTTCAATTGGTTAATTGCTCTGTAGACGTGTTGATTATTTTGAAGATGTCGGAGGTACAAATAAGACGGGCTAGAGAGGATTTGGTAATTAAACATTTATTATACATGTAGTTTGGATAGGATTTACCAAGTGGCACCTGATATTTCACCGAAATCCTTGGTAAAATTACTGCACACCAAGGGCTTTTGGAGAAATTATTTGTGATAGCCTAAATTATTAAACGGCTATTACTTCTCTTATTTCTGGGAATTAACACCAGCACCAATTTTACACCGAAATATTTACCAAGGTGTTGTGTATTGGTGACTTGGTTAATTTTTGTAAACACCGAGCCGCACCGAAATATTTACCAAGGTGTAGCTCTGGTGATTGATTAATTAGGGAATTGAATAAAAAATAAAATATTCATAGGTAATAACATATAACTTTGGAAATTATTAGGTAAGTGAGGTGAATAAAAAAAGTTGGGGTGAATTAATCTCATTATGTTCATAAGTTTCTTTATTTTCTTTAAACTGTAAATAAATGGTAGAATAAAATTGGTTTTATTTCTTAGAGAAAAGTAAAGGTTTATCTATTAATACAAGGATTACTTTATCAAATTCATACATTGGGATTTATATCTTGGGATTTACTAGTGCAGTGGATTATAGTTTGCGTTACAGTGTGTGATTCAGTATGGAGTATTAAATAATTTTCACAATAAAAACCACGTTCCCTATAAAAATTGTGTTGACGAGTTCCACTCGCGTCAAAGTGTAAACAGGATATTTTATAAATATTGTTGCGTATGCATACACGTTTTATTTCTGCTTAAGATGGGTTCAGTTATTTAAACAAATTTTATTAATAACTGAATATACAAATAAGTGTATCTTCATTTTCAAACTTCAGAATAATGTCATCTTGACATATTATATTTAGTGTTTGTGCATCAGATTCCCAAACCTAAAAATATCTTCAGAAACTTTTATGTTATCCGTATGCTCTGCAGGGCTACTTGTTGATATGAAAGTTCAGATCAAAAGATTACGCTCCCAGAGAGGGAATTGATCCATTGAAGCTTCTTAATGAAGCGTGAACCCTCCCGAAATTACCTACATCTGATACAGAATTAGTGGTGTTCAACAATAATTCTGTTGGATAACGTTTTAACTTGAAATACAAGGCAACTTTCAAACACTTACACACTATAAAATGTGTATACATATTATTGACGTGTAATTCATACAGACTTGTTAAGTAGGCATATTTCAATAAGCTACTGTTAAGTTCATAAATCAAATTTTCTCGGTGTACATCAATGCATTTGAGTATACACGAAAATCGTATTCAAATCGAGAATCAAGTATTAAGATTTCATGAGATTGCATGTTCGCTAAATGACAAATCTTTTTTTTTCAAGCACAAGTGTCATTTTTAACTCCGTGGAAGCAGCTGCAATAAAAATCCCATATTGCATGTAAAACGTGTATTCGGGTTGTTCTTATGAGGATGATTAACATGATTAAGAGATATAGATTCTTTAAAAAAAATAAAAGAATCTCTCTTTCTCCGACCCCAGTAAAACATTCTTTAAAACGATATTTTTGGTGATAAAATATGTAGAAGTTCGCTGCACTTACATTGTATTATCACATTATGACATTATGTGCCGATATGTATGCATGGACCATTCCATCGTCCATTCTTCATAAAGGGAAAAAAGTATCAATTTGTCGTCGGTGTTAATTTGTATCAATGAACGACATGTACAGTAAGGGTAGCCAGGTACATATTATCGCCGGCGAAAAAATGTACAGGGTAGCGATATTCACTGTCAGATGCATCCCAAGAATTCCGTACCAATTTAGCTTTGAGCTGAACTCCATAAAAGTGCTACCGGTACTCCCCTAAGAATGATTCGAGAAAAATGATTGCAGCTAGAAGCTTGGAAAAAATAAACTTTTCACAAATATTTCCTTCGAATGTCATTTATAGCATTCATTTCCTTTATTAAATATGGTCAATTATTTTTTTACCATGCGTTCTTCTTTTCTTACATGTGGAATGTATTTCAATTTTATGCAGAATTAATTAAATTAATCTTGGAACATAGCAATTTTTTATTCAAGCCCCAAAATATTTCTGAATCTAAGGAGAATCCATAGTGTGCAAGTCCTGCTAAAACACCGCAAGTTACATGTACCCTACCCTGCATATTTCACTTACCCCTTCAGAAGATCTAGAAGGGAAATGTGGCCTATATTCACACCTTTTCTACTACGCATTTAAAGACACATTTCTCAATATTTTTTTTCACAGGAACTGTCCTTTCCATCTATGCCCTTAAATCAGCCCATTCCACCCGTATACATTTCCAGACATTTGTATGGGATAATTGGTATTACTTGCATGGTCAATGTAATGGGCTGTCTATAACATCAAATTAAGGGTTACAGTTTCGAACATTTATTTTCTTTTTTTTAATTTTACTTTGTTTATTGTTTACTCGTTTATGTTTATTTTATAATTTTACTCAGTATTATTATTGAGCACGAAGGATATTGAAATCATTACCTCCCCCACCTCCTCCAAAAAATGTTGAAAGGCCTCATATTGTTCTCTGAGAATAAAGTTTTAAAGCTTTAATTTGAAATTTGTAAAAGTTTTGCATCCTTTCCTCGATCAAAACTGCTGACATCATTTGCCTCGCACCACTCTCATGGGTAATATAAAGATTAGCGATAATTGCACTTCGATTCAGTTCAGTGTAAAGCTACACCGGAGAAAATCCACAGAATTTCTTCCCTCAGATCAGCAATCACGATCCACACTCACTAGCGGCCGACATCGGCATTATCCAGTACTACATATATATGATTGTGGGTCACGTGAAAATGCAATAGTCGGGCGGTAAGTTATTGGATGCAAGTGAAAAGAAAAAGCATGCGTATTTCAGAATTTTAAAAGATTTTGAAAGAGTTATTCTATGAAAAACTTTGATAACCTACTGTAGCCCCACCCTTCTCCCCGAGGGGCATGATCTAAAAGAACTGAATTACACTTTATAAGAAAGCTTTCATATGAATTTTGACTCTTCTTACAAAGTGATTCTTGAGAAAAAATTTTAAAAGATGTCACTAAATTTCCACTAATTCATAACTATACTTCCCTTGAAAGAGGGCATGGTCCTTCATTTGAAAAAACTTGAATTTCTTTTATCCACGGATGCTTTGTGGCAAGTTTGGTTGAAATTGGCCCAGAAGTAGATCTACTTATAATAAGAAGAAGCTGAAAATGTGAAAAGTTTACAGAATGATGACAGACAAAATTTGATCAGAAAAGCTAACGAGCTTTCAGCTCAGTTGAGCAAAAAATGTTAACCCCAACACCAATTATATCGGCACATGAATAAGAATCACGCAAAAAATAATTTCCAATAATCATTAATACTGAAAAAAATCTATATATAACGAGGAAAAAGGATAGACTGATTTATCAGATATCTCAAGAAATACGGTATCTTGACATATCATAGTGATGTACACCAATCCTGGACACAATTTTCTGACCAAAACTTTTTTCCTACATTATTGCGAGTTATGCTAAATAAATCAGCTTGTTTACTTATTTATCTGCCTTACACTTTGCCTATCCTTCTGTGTGTGTGTGTGTCAATCTCTCTCTCTCTCTCTCTCTCTCTCTTCACGACCTTAGTAAATACTCTTTAACACAATATATCGGCGACAAAGTGTGCATATGTTCACAGTACATGTTGTCACCGACGACAGAATGTGCTAGACACATTCCGGCCCAAACGTTTCTAAGGTCGACTTTAAATTCAAAGTAATACGAAATTGACCAAGCTGTTAGAATAATTTGACTGTATTGAATATTGATTTTATGTTCTCTTTTTTAATTGAATTGTATTCTTACCAATAAAAAGTGTTTGTGATTTGTACAGTTAATGTTACATTGACGTTGAATAATATGCTGTTGGGGTGTAATCAGGACAAGCTAATTCAGAGAATCTGTGTCCCCCGCTTAAGGGAAAAAAAGAAGAAGAGCATGCAGTGATGGGGGGGGGGGGCGGGTCCGAGGGGGGACACTTTAAGAAGGGCGGGCGGAGCCATGGGGAGTTAAGGTATAAAATTTAATTGCAAAAACAGCTTCTTGGGATATCGCCCGGAAATGAAAGTTTCACACACACACAGAATGTATGAATTTACGACTTTGACCTTTTGACCTCAAAATCAATAGGGGTTTTTCTTAAGCCATAGGGAGTTGTGGTATAAAATTTCATTGCAAAATCCCAAAGGCTTCTCGAGATATCGCGCGGAAACGAAAGTGTTAAAACAGACAGAATTTATGAATTTACTACCTTGACCTTTGATCTTTTGACCTCAAAATTTACATGATTCTTACGCCATGGGAAGTTGCTGTGTAAAATTTCATTGCAAAAGTCCAAAAGCTTCTCGAGATATCGCGCGGAAACGAAAATATTACAGACAGACAGAAATACATGTGTACAGACGGACTGCCCTACGGACGGACGGACGGACGGACCGAAAATAATATCTCCCACTTTCAGTAAAAGCGGGGGAAAAAAGTTCAGTCTTATGATCTACACATCTATTATTAATTGTAATATTGGCTTGATCAGTGACCTCAGAATAAAGGGATGGTTATTCACATACCGCAGTGGATGTGATCTTTCTAAGATCATATGAATCAGCAACCCCACCCCAACCCACCAACACTTAATTCTCTATAAGTTACTTGTATCATAGATATTCCCTGTCTAAATTGGTGAATACACGTATATTAAATATTTCTTCTATACTTCATACAATTTACAAAGCTATAACATTTTTTTTCACTAATCAAGATTCCGAGCTTATAATTAGAACAGCAAATTAAATATATACACTGTACCTATATGGTATTTAGAATTGTTGATTAGATTAAAAGAAGTGTAAACTTTCCGTGTAAGTCGATCACTTAAAATACATATGCTTAGGCGAGTTATACATGTACATGTACGTGTGAATATAACGAGTTTTCCCGACGGTGAGTCGATTCTGACTGGGGTGCATAGTCCTAAGAGCGAGTTGTCTTAGCGATCTGTCAAGCGCTCAGGTGCATGTGCAAGCTGCATTGCATCCGGTTTCAATTCGCTTATATATTTTCTGCCTGAAGCTTAGAACCCTCCACGCAATAAAGAAAAGTTACACTTGCTAAACTCATGAATTCTTAAAAGTTTTGGGATTATATCTCATCAGTACTTTCTATGCCCCAGAAGGTCGAAGATCTGAGCATAATGTTTTTGTCCACCTTTCTGTCTGCGAAAACTTCAATTTTTGAACCATATTTAGTAAACTTGAAGTTTGGAATTAATATTTTAATATTAATGCCCTGTTTTAAATTCTATCGGGAAAAAAAATCTGCATTTTTAAAAATAAATGCTAAAATTTTTTAAGAACAAACGGAATGGCATACAAGGTCATGTCATATGGCATACAAAGTCATGTCATAAAAGAAAATATTTTTTTCATGATGATGATGATGCATATTTTGTATCATTTTATCGATCCTTAATAATTTAGTAGTCCATCCTATGCACAGTTACATCTGTACATAGGTATACAAATACATAAAATTGTAACAGATTCTCGATCTCCCTTTCTCTCTTCTTCCTTACTGGAAAATTAAATTTGTATCAAAACCAAGGGGGGGGGGGGGGGTGGTGTAAATATTCCAAAATAAATATTTTCTCTCCATTCATTTACAAGAACATTCATTTCTTTTCTCAGACTTTGAATTTTGGAATTTGATCAGTTGGTTTGTTGTAAGTAGTTAGTATTTTTTATTATATGATTGAATAATTCCCATCTCTCTGATTGGCTGAGATCCAATAATGTTAGAAAAATACTGTTATATTGACCTGCACGTGACCTTCCAGGTCAATATAAGGAATTATTTATTCTTCATTGGACCAATAGATAGGGAAATTCCAAATTGATGCAAATAGTTTTGGAAAGTTATTTCACTTGCACCTGACTTCCACTCATATGAACATAACATTAACAGGTCGAGGAATCTACCATATATGGATATTGTCGTCATTGCGCACAGAGGTGCTTACAGCGAGCAATCGTCCAATCCAATGAATGAGCCGAAAAGCATGATGGTCTACTACTGTTTATATTTTACTACAAACACGTGGGTCAGTCAAATTTAGGACGCGATTTCAAATGACTGCGGGAAAGTCAACTAATAATTATTTTTAATGTTTTTGTGAGAAACACGAAGAATAGGTTCTAATTAAGATTTTCCATGCTCACATTAACAAACAAAGTCAATTTTCCGTGTTAAATAGTACATTGAAATGCCGCTCACAAAGTCTTCACAAGTAAATAAGAGATTTATAACTTGATATTCGTAAATTTGCCATGCTACTGGTGTTATTCGTTGTTACTTTGTTATTTGCTTACTAGAAATTAAAAGTTAATTCAGTTATTCAGTTATCAAAAAAAACATAAGTCTATTGCTGTACGTTTTTTTAATTCTCATGTACATTGATCATAGAACGTGTATATTGAGTAGCATACATGTATATATCGAAGTTGTATACGTAGTAAACAATGACAATACGTGAGTACACCTAAGAGTCGATTTGTTTTGGACCAGGGGATAGTCAAGTGAAATTTATACTGACTGATAGTACAGCACTAGAAAAACTGCCAGGCTATTGTCAACAAACGGACTTGTACAATGGAGTAGAGAAAACCCAGATTTTACCGTTGTAAAACATTTGTATGTAAATGTGAGTATGGAACTAGTAGATAATGATGTACATATTATATTAGGTGTGTAAAATTCTTGGAAAAATGCATCATGTCTTTCCGAGAGCGATTTCAAAAACTGGCCTTTACGAAACGTACATGTAGTATTTTTTGTAGTAACCCATAATGCAACTCATTTAGCTGATTGGTCAGTTTGCCAGTCAGTTGGGTGCCTCATTTAGCATGTAAATTTATCCTGACGTCACAGAAAATAGTTTCCTCGACCTGATTAAGGCACATAGATTATTGGGTGAGGGGTGGGAGTGGGGGCTGCAGGTGGCCTGCCCCTCTCCCCACCTTTTGAGAATGTAAATTTTTAATTTAAATTTTAAGGATGAAAAATTGCAATGAAAGCTCCCCTCTCCCCTCGTTTATGGACCTTCACATCCCACCAAATAAAATTTTGAGTTGGGAGAATTCTTTTTCTTTTTTTTTTGGGGGGGGGGGCAAGTCAAAGATTTGTTTTCAGGTAAGTTACCATTTTTTTCTTTTAATACCCCCTTTTTCAAAATCAATCCTATATATGTACTTGACATTTATTTTTTCTACATTGCACCTAAACTAGAATTAAAAATTCCAAAATAATACATTTGGTTGTTTTTTAACCCCGTTTCTCTCATTATGCTTGGCTAGTACTTCAGTAGATGTGAACAAGTAAGATGGCATGGATTGCTTAATAAGTGTGTGTCATTTAGTCATTGAATCATATAATAAAGCAATTATTGCTGTTTTTTTTCGGTCAATACGATGATTTAGACACCTTCGAAGTACAATATTCACCTCGCCCTTATTGTCAGGCCTTTGTTTTTATACTTACTACGGATAACTCTTTTCTACAAGGTCCCTAAAAGTAAATGTAATTTTTCATTTAAGTTATCTTATTTTTTGAAACCGATCTATGAACTGCCGGTCAATAAACTGTGATCTATTGGACCAACTGTCGGTCAACAGACTGCGATCTATTGGACCGCAACGAATTTCGGAAAAACCGATCTGGGTTTCGAATTTATATGTAACATTGCGCAGACGTCAATGGTAAACAATAATTTGAAACAATGCTATAAATAATGAAAATGGAATTAGGTAACAAAATAATAATTTAATGCCTGAGAATATTTTTCCCGAGGTGCAGGGAGCAGCTCAGTGTATTCTATTGCCCTCGGCTGTTGGCCTCGGGCAATAGAACACACTGAGGCAGAGCTGCTCCGTGCACCTCGGGAAAAATATTCTGGTCTATTGACTGCTCAGGCATTAAGGTAGATCGCGGGTTTACTGTGTCTGAAAACATACGCTGAAAATTTGTCAGCTAAATCCTTTCGTTTCAAATTTTTCTTTCTGAAATTTTTTTGAGAGTCGTCTGCGTGGTTATGTTGTAATTGTATTTCAAATGCACTAATGTTGATGAGAACAGGTGACACTATTTCAATGAAATTTGATGTAAAATATGCCTTTCACGCCGTTATATGCATTTCAAAACCATGCTCATAATATTAAAATGAATCAGACAAATTTTATATTACTCAACACAATAAATGTGGAGTAAATTTAGAATCGATCTATTAAAAAAAAAAATTAATATGTACTCTAGCTCAATTTCTCGAAAAAGAACTTTAAAGTTTTACAATTTTCCATCAAACACTGTATTTTCATCACGACGTTATATTACGTTAGTGCGACATCATTATTTTCGTATACCTGCTTGACCAGAAAAAAATATTTAATTAATCAACAATTCACTCAAAATAAAGCATGTTATCAGTAAATTCAATTTTTATTGATTGATGATAATGTTCATGTAAAAGTTGCCATACTTTACCCACAGCGTGGCACTATTTCAATGAAACACAGGAGAGAAGTCATATGATTTTTTTCCCTCAATAAACTCAAGCAATGCGGAAAAATTCTACAAAAAAGGACGTCTTATCCAAGGGGAAATTTGGCCAATTTTGATCAGTTTAGCATGTTTGTTTTCAGCTTATGACTTCTAAATAAATCAAGTATTACAGTGGCGGATCAAGAAATTACAGAATGAGAGGGACAATTCTTGCCTTGACCCCACCCACCCACACACACAACACTATCAGCAGGTCTACATGTAATGCGAATCACTATTGGATGACATACAAGAATAGATGGCAATTTAGAACGTACATATATTTTATTTCATGATGTTAACTACTTTTATTTCTTTTTTAGAATCGATTTCTACATATGATTAAAAACAAAATCACCTCAAAACTATATTGATGAACGCCTCCCTTGTTGAGAATTATCTAATTCATCACTGACACCCCCCCCCCCCACATGTAGATATGATCATACTATTTTTTTTCACATAACTGTGCATGGCTAAGACAATAGTGTTGATCTTTAAAAATCAAATTCCAGATATTACAAATTCCAAGTGTGCATTTCATCAAGATAATAACTTTGTAATAATGATTTAGAGATATGTAACCTTATGTGTAAAACAAATTAATATCTAGTCACGTAAAGTAGCATGTAGACTAAAACAAAACAAAACAAATTTTACAAAAGTACCGAATAAATCATCAAATAGGAGGGCAGGCGCTTGACACTCCGGCGCTGGATCAGCCTTTGTATTGTATCAACATAATGACATCTTAGAAGGGTACACATACATATATCATGTGAAGGACTACATGTAAAAGACTGCCTTGACCTCAACATTGCTGACACGCCATTCCGGGGGTAAGGGGGGGGGGTGTTGTTCAAGCTTCCACTTTGGGAATTTTAATCTGTATTAAACTGATCTGAAATAAACTAAATCAAATAACATAATTCACGAAACTGTGCCAGTTTGGTGTTGATGTCAAAGCAACAGTCCTTTGCCATTTGTGTTGTGGCGTGTTCCTGTGGACACGGAATTCGTTTTGTCGCACTTACTGATATTCTATATAGAGAATGGATGCCAATCCGTATTTTATTTTCACCAGTGCAAGAAAAGAGATGTAAAGGTTAATTGAAAAATACACACTCTTTCAATCCCTCTGCAACAATTTCAATTCAACTACTCGCCTCCCTGCCTCCCATGAATTTCGTCCGTGCAGTATTTTGCAAGTTCGGAGGCATCTTCCGACTTTTCTTTGTGTTGTGTTTTTTGTTTTAAAAACCAAGTTATTCAAGCTTGCTATTCTTTCCTGTTACACAAACTTTCCTTTATGTTCATTGCGAAAAGGTTTTGATGGTTTGTTGATTGTGACGCAATTTTCTTTTTAAAAATGATGTAATTTTTTAATTCCGCAAAAATAAATTGAATGACAATTATATATGCAAAGAATGAGGAATTATTGCGTTTTACTTTGATAAACAGAATTAGTTTTAGCCCCTGAATTTTCCAACATAAAGAACACTCTTATTTTAGTTAATGATCCATCCTTTAGCTATAATTATAAATGAATAAATATTTTTACAGACTACACAAGCTTTACTGTATGTTTCATTTAATACCGTATACTGCTGAAGATATTTTTTGCTTGTTTGTAGTTTGATACGTAAACGCGATAGGCTTTCTACGTCGAATCCTATTGTGACGTCAGCAAACCCGCGATCTACCTTAAATAATTGTATAGCATAGGCGTCAAAAGAAAATTAATTAAAGTGAGGGGCTAATTGAAAGTGTGTGTGTGTGGGGGGGGGGGGGGGGGGCTAAATCTTAAAAAAAAATGTAAGCCCCAATTTTAACGCCTATATTATGTATATCTTAGCAAAAAAGTGGGAGGTTAAGCCCCCCTAGCCCCCCCCCCCCGTTCCGACGCCTATTTATAATGTGGACCGAGGCACTTCCTGGTATCGAAGATGTCGAGTGTCATCCCTTGTTTTTTATGTACATTGAAATGTGATTTAAAAAAAAACTGTGGATTTCAGTGATTTCCGATTTTTAATATAATTAGTGAATTTAAACACTCAATACACAAAATACACTATCCCGAAACAAAGCCTTTTTGACTGGAAGCAATGTATCTCTATAATATAAGTTACTAAGCAAAATGATCGAGTGCGAGAAGTTTCTTGGTGCAAAACTTTCCATTGATTAAGAACCGCTGTGTTTATGTCTTACAAAACAAATATCTGGTCAGATGCTGAAGACTTGTATAAGTGGCAGATCAACTTGCGTATATATTTCTTAATCCAACATCATGACCCACCCTTTTATTTTAAGATAAATTTTAGAGACATTTTATGTCATTAATTGATCTATTTTTAATTAGCTAGTTTATATAATTCAATATTTAGGTACAATGTATGTATGATATAATTGTGGGTCATTAATTTATATATATATCATGTTGCGGGATCAATGTACAGTATGAGTATATTGTTGTGGGATAGTATATAAGTATAAAGATATACGTATATATCCAAAAAAGTAAAAGAACATTGTTGGATATATACTGGGTTTAGGCAGTTTACACTTTATAAACCGCGAAGTGGTCACCTTTTCAAACCTTCAGGGACCATTCAATCGACTGAATGGCAGAGGTTCATCCCGTGGGAGGATTAAAGCAAATACTCGAGACTATTTAGCGAGTAAAATGGTTAGTGATTGTCCTATTTTGAATTACTTGTTTTATTCAATACGTTTTAGACGTAAATTTTTTTGTTCCCAAATCTTTTATCTCTTTCTCTCACATAAATGTGTTAATATTATAAACACATATATTACATAAATATATCTATATATCTATATCAAGGTTCTACATGTACATGTAATGCATGTATCGGATAATTATGGGTCATTTATATGTACATATATACAGAATATTGCGGGATCAAATTACAGGCAACTATACATCATTCTGGGTCAATATATTGATATAAAGAACATCGTGGGATATGTACAGTTGTACTTGTCTATCTATAAAATATTAAAATCACTGTTGATTTGATTACACTTCCCTAAAATCTTAACGCGTAATAATTTTTTTCTGAATAATCCTTGAGTTGTGAATGATTTTCTGCGACTTCATACTGACATATTCCTTTATTACTTAAACTTCACGGTTCACATCAGGGTAACGCGCCTTCTTTATAGTAACATTTTAAAGTCATTATATCTTATAAAATGATATACTTGAAGCTTTCTTTCATATCTGAATAATTATATAGACTTTAGGAAGAACACAACTATAGTACGATTAAAACTTATAAAATTATTTAACCTTATTTTTTCTAGATTTATACAATGTATTACATTAAAAGCAAAAGCTCATGCATGGCATGACATACATGTAAATAAATAATGCGTTACAATCTGATAATGATTCACTGCAATTAGGCTATAAAATCTAGCTGCTTCCCATAATCCCTCCAATACTCATGGGGAAGTATATAAAAAATTGTGGGTCACGCGCGAAATTCTGCCAATCCACAGAGTGGTAAGATTTCATATATATATATAATTGCATTGTGGGTCATTTTTTGAGTGTGTAATTATGGGTCCAAAAATTTTTTTTTGTAAAAAATGAAAATAATAACTATATTATTGTCATGAACAAATTTTTAGGCACATGGTTTGTGGGTCAATATATAATGACCCATAAACCATCCATGATACCCACAACGTGAGTGAAAAAGACACAAAATATCCCACAACCCGCATGGCACAAAACTATATATATATATATATATATATATATATATATATATATATATATATATATATATAAATCTTTAGTATGTGATGATTTTAAATAAAAGGGAGAATGAAACCACCTATCTTGCCCAGAGAAGAGTATTGTTATATTTATTTAAATGCTCCAGGGCTTTCCTGGATTTCAGTGCTTTGTATTCATGAAATTTTAGACTAATGTTGTGAAAATTTAGGAGGCTCTGATATATAGGTAAGTCATAAGATCAGTTGCATATCATTAGTTATTACAGATTTATACAGCTTCCAACTCAATATATATGACTTGAAACAGGGGGATCTTAATTGCGTGGGGTCTGGGAGCAGTAAACCTCTAGAAAGGGCCTTTCTCAAATCTCGTATCTTTAGGTGCTCTCATTTAGGATCCTATTTGCTAGCTATTAAATTGGAAAAAATGATCTTGTAATACAGAAGGGGGGGGGGGGGATTTATCATTGTTTAACCACATAATTTATCAATCTCATTGATTAAGTTTGAATGAAAAGGAAAATGTAAAATATTTTTAGATAAACATCCATTTTCTATTACTGGAATTAGGATATCTTTGTTATGATCCTGTAGAGTGCAAATGAAATGTTTGAAATTGCAACATCTTGTACAAGAATGTTTTTGTGATCACTTATTTATGAAAACATGTATACCTTAATGACCAATTATTAAATCAAAAAAGTCAATACAGTCAAACCTCATTGTCTTGAACTTATGGGACAAGAAATAACTTTCAATTGAGATATCGGATATTTGGGATGTCGGGGGTGGAATGCTCGAGGAGTAGGTGTCAATCTGGAGTAACCATGTAATTTAAGATTTCAGTCTTCCAAATACCAGTTAAAATTACAATTACTTCTGTAAAGCAATTAAAACTTATAGAACATTCATCAGATTATATGTTGCAAAATGAATATATGGCCTTATTTTAATTATATTTAGTTGTCTTTAGAAATCAGAAGTGACCCAAAGAAAGACTTTGTCAAGTACATGTACCTTAAATTCTTAATAATGTAGCAATTATTTCTCATAAGTCCTAGAAGGATGCTTAAATTTTGTAATTTTATACAGATAATGCTGATTGTTTGACTTTGGGCATTGGGCTTACATTTTAAGGTGTTTGGATCTGAAAACTTCTAGCAGGGTGCTTATATTTTCTAATTTTGTACATGTATATAATGCTGATTCTAAGACTTCAGGGTGTGCATTTGGTTTACATTTTTAATGAGTTTGGTTTTGTTTTTAATCAGAACACCAGAAAAATATAATTTCCTTTTTTGGATCAAGTCCATATTGATAGCAGTACTAGTTATATTCAGGCTCATTGCATATGAAAATATATCTCCAATTGGTGTCATTAATAATCAAACATCTACACCTAAAAGAATTTTATACTTTGCTATGCATTTTTTACTACACTGGAACAATATGGTCGTGCAGAGCTGTATAGAGTTCTAATGCGCACACATGTGTCACAGGCATTAATAATGTTTATTGAAAGACTCTTTATCAGAGGTAAAGGAATTAGCACATAAATAAAGATTAGTTGAGTATACTAGTATGACAAGCATCTGTAATAAAATTGCAGCCAAAAAATCACAGGTTCAAATTGGCACCGTCAAAGTGCCAAATATCTTCATTGCAGCTAAACTGGTTATTGGTAAGTATAAATTTGAATAAACTTGTTACATGTATCAGGTAATGTATCTTTTTCTAGGAATATCATTAAGACCAGCATATGTTTTCAAAATATCATTATAATTGACAGTTCTACAACCATTGGTAACCATCACTAAGTAGTGTGATATATTCTTATAATTGTGTAATCCACATTTGTGTTGGGAATCTCCCAGGAAACTACATATTTGGGTATCAATAGGAATATAGTAAGATTCAACCTTGAAACTGGAGTTTTTGAAATGTAATTAAGGATTTCAAATTTGCTAATTAGAGAGTGAATGTGTCACCTTCGGTGACATGAAACTTGGTTCATCAAATAGCAGCATATGCATTGGCTTTCCTAGCAATTTTCATGGATTGAGAATTATGCTATATGTAATGATAATGAATGAAACTCCCCCTATTTGGTTATAAATCTCCAGATATTTGTTTTGATGAATTACAACCTATATATAAAACTTGCCTTGGCTAATGGACAATTCAAAACAAAACTAACAAGCAATGGTAAACTTCATGTAAATGCATTGCAAGGTGGCATATACATTTGTGAGGGAGGATAGTAGGGAAGTTTCTTTCTACAAGACCAAAGCTTTATTAGCCATTGAGGGAATAGGTGAGATACATGACATTATATATATATATGATATCATATCACAATATCAAGTCTCGTTTAAAGTCATCATTTTGTAAGTTCTATGGTCAATACAATGACCTTGTCAGCAAATAAAATCTATCACTAAGTCAAATGCTGACATGTTTTTCATACTTCCTGGTAGTTGTTAGACCATTAATTATTTACACAGTGAATTATCGACAGATTTTTCTGTTATTTTCCTGTCATGATAAGGACACGGCAGGTGTGACCGGTCGGCAGAGGATGCTCACTCCTCCATGGCACCTGATCCCAACTCTATGTTTCAGAGGTTCCAGAGATGTTTGCTCTGCTCCACATATTTCATTGGCAAGTTTTGATTACTTAATGTGTTATAGCACCTTTCTTATTAGAGGGAAATTCAAAATTAATTCCAAGTCTGCTGAAGGATGACACATCCATACATCAAGATGTGTGCAAGTACCCATTGGGGAGGGGGGTCTTGGGCAGTATTGGTCGTGGAACAGTTGACTTGTTTTGCTTCCCCCAATGTGTGGGGTGACTGCAATCTGTGCCAGCTTGCAGCCATGTGGCGTCTGCGCACCCCAAGTCAACTGATAACTGAATATTTGTGTGAAACTTGTACTGAACTGTCACCTTATTGATATGCTAATGCTAGTGTAAACTAAGCTAATAAGCTTACTCTTGGTGACAGTGATATATACTTTAGAGCTGTAATATATAGTATAAGTTTGAAATATGAAAAAGTTTGATATTTGAAGTTTGAGATGTTTGATCTATGAAGTTTGGGATATTTGATATATATTATGTACAAGATTTCATATGTGAAGTTGATATGATTGATATTTGAAGTTTGAGATATGACTTTGATTTTGAACAGTTTGTATGTGTGCTGACCCTCCGCGGTAAACCCGGGACGGTTAGAATTTGAAACACACATGGTGTTTGAATTTGGTGGGATTGCCCAGTTGAAATGGCATCCCACAATGTTTGTATTTTCTTGTGCCACGGCCAATACGCGCCACGATAAATAAGTATAAATTCTATACTGAGTTTTGTGTCATTTTCTCTGTATAAATAATAGCATCTATTTGTGTATGCAAAATAGATGCCTTTATTTTACGAGAAAAGTATATTCGCAGGGACCTATATACTAGTATATAGGTCCCTTGGACGTTGGCTTTTAAGAGTCGGGCTTGGATGACACAGCAAGTGTTGTCTATATAAAGGGTCGGGTTTGTTCTTCACATTCCTTTCTGCTGAACCTTTCAAAGGTAAAGACGCATATCAAATGCTTGCAAAGAATACATCTAATTTTTGCTTTGTAATTTTAAAAACCCTCCCTCCCATCACCTTTATTAGAATTTTCTGTTTTCTAGTAAGGTAGGATTTTCTGCTGCTTGGTTTTTGCTTTATTTTGCAGTGAAGCAGCTGTGATCTTGACGTCCGAGATGAATACCTTATACCTATACAGAAAATCATCCTTGTGCTTTCTAAAGGAAAAGTTAAAGTGAAGAATTTGCCACATTAAGTCCGTTGCCAGCTAAAACGTTTGTGCGGAACATGAATTCAACTGTCGCTGTGCAGTAAGGTAACATAATAGTGTTGCAAACTCTGACCAAATTTACTATCGTTTATAAACTGAATCGGTAGCATACAATCGATTAAAGGATTGATAGTTTGAACTTTAAAGGAAATTGTCGTGGCACTTCCTGAAGGAGAAGTCGTTAGAGTGAAGCGTCTGCGCACACCAAGTCAACTAATAACTGAATATTTGTGTGAAACTTGTACTGAACTGTCACCTTGTTGATATGCTAATGCTAGTGTAAACTAAGCTAATAAGCTTACTCTTGGTGACAGTGATATATACTTTAGAGCTGTAATATATAGTACAAGTTTGAAATATGAAAAAGTTTGATATTTGAAGTTTGAGATGTTTGATCTATGAAGTTTGGGATATTTGATATATATTATGTACAAGATTTCATATGTGAAGTTGATATGATTGATATTTGAAGTTTGAGATATGACTTTGATTTTGAACAGTTTGTATGTGTGCTGACCCTCCGCGGTAAACCCGGGACGGTTAGAATTTGAAACACACATGGTGTTTGAATTTGGTGGGATTGCCCAGTTGAAATGGCATCCCACAATGTTTGTATTTTCTTGTGCCACGGCCAATACGCGCCACGATAAATAAGTATAAATTCTATACTGAGTTTTGTGTCATTTTCTCTGTATAAATAAACACAGAAATACAGTGTGTGAATCTGTAAAAAAAAAAAAAATACAGTTTAATATGATTTAAATATTTTAAAACTAAGACCTAAAGTAAAAGTATACTGTAGATTCCTAAATATACGTGAGGAATTCAATATCGCGCAATTCCGCGAGAAGCTCCACTAGCGAAATAAAATACTTTTTTAAAAATTATTTTTACGGTGCTGAACTCCATATGAAATCTAATGATCAACTGTCCACTCGCGGTTTAATATTCTCGCGACTTGACGTCTAAGAGGCATTTAGCGATATATTTTACATCCACCGAATATTATATCCTTTATATCTTAAGGAAACAATTGCTGTTCATCAATCTGTAAACTCCACAAAGCATATCACTTCTACAGTTTTCTGGAGCAGTGGCTGTTCCATCAATGAAACGTACAATACCTATATATCAATAATACACTATTTCATTTACTAAATCCTATTTTGATTGAATATTTGCACAGATATAGATATAAACAATAAAATGTCTTTCTTTCTTAGTACAGGAATTAACGTTGCAGTTATGGCAGATACAAAAAATACATAACCTGCTTACGCGGGTTATGCATTTTTTTGCGACAGCTGCAACATTAATTCCCGTACTAACAACCAAAGAAAACATTTTATTGTTTGAATAAGCACTCGCATCAAATAAGGAATCTTCAATATTCCTTGCATTATTTTAATCCTTAGAATTCATTTACTTTAATATTAACATTAACTCGATCAACCACCAGTGTATTACAGATGCAAGAATGGTCCAATGATGGACTAATATGATAGACGTCACTCATCGTGTATTTATTAGCTTTCAAATGAAATTGTTATAGGATTTTTAAGGATAAATATTTACATTTGCTATGTTTTTCTACTAAGTCAACTTTGAATTGATTTGAATGCCATTTTCGTGTATACGCATGCGTAGAAATATGTACGGAGAAACTCGCGCGAAAGTGACGTCACAGTGAGCTATAGAGACGTTAATAAAAATGTAACGATATAGGGCAGCGAATAATTCAGACATTGAGTATATATTTGGTACTTTTGAACTCGTAAAATGATAATTAATTGAATGTTTTTAAGTTTAGTGTGAATCATTGGTGTGTAAATCACACAGACTCGCACGTAGACATATTTTTCATGACGCGCTAGCGCCCTTCATGAAATATGCCTAGGTGACACGTCTGCGTGATTTACACACCAATAATTCACACAAAACTTAAAAACATTCCTTAATTAAATGTCTCAATAACGGTCAATGTAAATATTGATTATTTCCTTTGTAGTGTTGCACAATTTCACTCCCAAGAGTCACCTCTCTTTGTACATTATCCCGGGTATGTAACCCTTTACGGTTTGTTTGTTTGTTTGCTTGCTTGTTTTTTAGACTTTTTTATGTTGTTCCTACATGAGGATAGGAGACCATCTTGGCCAACGTGCTTGTTGTTTTTGCTTGTTCCAAGCATTTACCACCTAATATATCATTTTTGTGGGTACACTCCTGCACCATGTGTAAGTATTGCAAAAGAAAAATAAAGGAATGTGTTTGTTATTAGCAGTCTGTGCAATGTTTACATATTATGACTGGGGGACAGACTTGGGATTTGGCACATGTCTTAAATTTTATTCTTGGATACATTTCTATATATGTATGTATTGTGTTAATTATATTTTAAGTTTACTTTGATCAGATAGGTAGATATATTTTGATGTGTATTAGAGTTATTGGTTATGTAAAGTTCTGTTATGAATGTAAATGCTGTATTGATCCTTAGATCATGTGATGTATAAACTGCATGTAACTCAGAGTGCATTTAATATTTCTATGATAGGTCAATGACCTATGAGTTAGCATCCCATGTCGACCGGTTTCACCTGCCCGGCGCTTCATATCATGATCTAGCAAACGGAAAAATCCTTAGACGATTCATAGTATTTGTTTGTTAAACGTCCTTTTCGAAAAATTTTCACTCATAATAAGACGCCTGTAAATGTTAGACCCATGAGGGTAGTCCCAAAAGTCATAGGCAGGGAAAACAATTTATTCTTGCTTTGCTGAATTAAATTTCATGTAATAAAATCGGTACCGTATATTATTTACATTGACACAGAAAAAGCATTTAATGATCAAGAATTTCAAGTTTCAAGATAATACCACATTTAAAATGAAAAAAAAAATAAAATAAAGATAGCACATTAGTGCAGGCCGGCACACGAAGCAATCTTTATTTACGCCTCTTATAACGTCTTGAGCTTTTTTAGTACTGTCATCTGAGCCAAAGCATCTTTTCTTTTTCAAAATGGAAAACTCTTAAAGGGATCAGACTTAGCAATCAATAAAAAAAAAGTTTCAAATTGGATTTAAAGGACATATGAAAACTGCAATGACTTTCAAAATATGTTGCAAGACAACAGAGATGGAAAAAGAACTAAATTTCTTGTATTTCAGATGATTTTGACCTTGACCTAAATTTCAAGATCAAACAATCTAATGTAGTAGGCTACATGTCTTTACAACTTGACGTTTAGAAAATTTTTAATTAATCTCAAACATTAAAAAATTACAGGGACAATAACTACATGTACTTAAAAAGATTGACGAATCTTTTTGCACCGACAAGACTAAAGATTCAACTAAATAAGTCGAAGAGGTAGGTGAAGGCTTTTGATCTTTACGGTTTATGGTTTCTGAGGAGTAGCGATAACAAGCTTTTCTTGAGAAAGGGGTAATAACTTCATAAAGGGTCATTGATCGAAGGCGTTGGGTCAAATCTAAGAATCATTTTAGTAGTCGACATGAAAGACGAAAGAACTATAAATAAATAATAATAATGATAAACAGAACAATTTCAACAAGTCTTTTATCATTTGCAGTAGTGTCAGTTTCAATAAACATAATTACTGAGGTAATAAGTAGCTTTTACAACATGTTTTCTTATATTTGCACGACCAACACTTCATTTTATACACTTCCTTTTTTATACTTTCAAAGCTATTTTTTATTTTTGTTTGTAAGGAGGCCCTGTGCTCCAAATTAAGAGTCTGTGCATTGATTTGGTCTAGTAAATATTAAAATGCAAAAATATCCACTAAATCGTTGTACTCGTCCTTTCAGAGAAAATTATTTATTGCAGCAACAGCACCGATAACGGTAGCAGCCATTTTCCCTCTGAATTTTCACGCGTTTCACCAGGTCAATATGTCATTTGATAAAAGTGAACCGGGTAATCTCCTGGATGTCTGAAATAAGTGCGCCCTATGATATCATGTTATGTTTTGGCAAGCACTTTTTTAAAAAAAAAAAAAATCATATTAGGACAAAATTCAAAGTACATCTAAACTGATATGGTGCAATTTGAAATTTCAATATAAATAGACAGAATATGTATCCATTTGACTTGCTTCATATTTTGCTTTCCGGTTGCCCGCGTGGCGCAGTGGTTAGAGCTTCTGCTTTAGAGTCGAAAAGTAAGGAGCTTATCCTTACGTCGCAGGTTCGTATCTACTGCGGGATGTGGGTTTCTTTCGGATGAGACCGCATAAACCGAGGTCCCATGTCGCAGTAGGTGCTGGCACAATAAAGATCCCTCACTGTTTAATGGCCTTTCAAGAGTGCCGAGTATAGGTATAAATTTGCAGCACTCCATCGGCATATGGTGGCGTCCATATATGAGTGAAAAATTATCAAGAGGGACGTTAAACAATAAACAAACATTCAAACAATATTGCTTTCCGAAACACCAAGGAACAAATAAACTTACAATTAATGGAAGTGTACTTCCGAATGAAATACTTGCGCACGTAAACAAAAAAGTAAGTTTATTCACCATGTAAATATATAAACGTTTGCAACTGTAACAGGAAAGGAGAAAATGAATGGCTTGGACCGGAATCGAAACCATGGAACTCTGCATCACTTGTCAGGTTCTCTACCGACTAAGCTACCCAGGCCGATATTCACGGCCAAAACCATTACATTACTCCTAAGAAGAAAATACTTGCTGTGGCCTTCAACTCGACATTTAGATATATCGACGACGTATTGTCAATTAACAATGGTTATTTCCATTCTTATGTCGATACGATATATCCTGGTGAGCTTGAGATAAAAGATACCACAGAGTCTGACAAATCTGTTTCATATTTGGATATTTTACTTGAAGAAGTAATCTAACAACCAAGTTTTATGATAAATGTGATGACTTTAACATTTCAATCGTCAACTTCCCTTACTTTTGCAGCCATATACCTTCATCACCTGCATACGGGGTTCATATCTCTCAGTTGATTCGATACACAAGAGCATGATCTACGTATGTAGAATTTCTGAAACGAGGTAAATTATTGACAAACAAGTTGATGAAACAAGAATATCAGTAGTCTCGTTTAAAGTAATCATTTCGTAAGTTCTATGGTCGATACAATGACCTTGTCAGCAAATACAACTTATCATTGAGTCAAATGCTGACTGACGTTTTTCATACTAATTGTCAGGCCATTATTTACATACTGAATTATCGATGGATTTTTCCATTATTTCCCGATCACGACAAGGAGCACACGGCGGGTGTGACCGGTCGGCAGGGGATGCTAACTCCTCCATGGCACCTGATCCCACCTCTGATCCCACCTCCGTGTTTGCTCTGCTCCTATTTTGTATTGTTTAATGGAATTTTGAGCTTGAATACTGTTCGTTATCTCCATATATTTCATTCCTTCCTTAAATTGTCTTATCCCTCGAAGACACACACCAAGTTCTTATCTGCCACTAGCAGGACTTACACCTGCAAGTACAGGGTGGTCAGTGGCACCAAATCTGTAACAGGAAAGGAGAAAATGTACGACTGGACAATGAATCGAACCCGGGACCCCTGCATCACACAAGTCAGGTGCTCTACCGAATGAGCTACCTAGGCTGATATCCACAGCCTATACCATTATATTTCTCAAGGTAAATGCATCAGAATAACGCTCAGTAGTATTTAACACGTTAAGAATGATTTACATAAAGATCTCAATGCGTAGTAAACAAAGTAGTGCAGGGCGTAATGTCTGCATAGATAGTTAAATCTGCCGGATGCCTCATATGGAATCAACTGTGATCGGCTTCGGCCGATCACAAAAAGAGCAAGAATACTTAAGAGGATTTTGTTTTCAATTTATAATACCTAGGCACTCTAGGGGTTGTTTAGAATTGAAAAGTTAAGACGCAAAAGTTTTGGAATATCTGTAGGTAATACAGGATATTGACTTCACTTTTACATAGGATGGAATGCAATTTATAAACAACTTTTCTACTAACATTGTAGTGTGTACAGCTGTATTATGTCGCTTCAATATCTGAAAGCGACAAACCACATTCAACACAATTTTATCACATACATGTTAAATCAGCAGTAACGGTCCCAAATACCAAATGAGAAGATAGCTATTTCCATTCTATTTACCGGTCACGGTAGCCTAGTGGTAGGGCGCTCGCTTCGTGATTCGGAGGCCCGGGTTCGATTCTCTTTCTCCACGCCGTGTCAAACCTAAGAGGTAAACATAGCTATAGTGACTGTTTCTTCGCCAAGCACCCGACACTAGAAGCGAAAGTCACGGGTCTTTCTGATAAGAACTCAGAAGGTCCGTTGTCACGGTAGGCGTTGGGACGATAAAGAACCCTCACTGCTCAATGGCCCCGAGTGCCGGGTATAGGTCTAAATTTGAAACCCTTCATCGGCATACGGTGACGTCTCTATATGAGTGAAAAATTCTCGAATGGGACGTTAAACATACAATCAATCAATCAATCAAATTAGAAAATAAGATATCAGTTTTTAGAGTTTCACTGGGATATGACATGAAGTTGGTTACGTGATCAAATCCTATAACGTCTACAGTGCGTTATAGTAGATCTGATCACGTACAAACTCCTAAAAAAATGATATTTTATTTCTTCTATTTATAATTTTAATTTCATTCCTGTGGAAAAGAAAATATGCATCATTTAGACTTTAGTTTTGAAAGGCATCATAACGTACAAGTATGTCGTCATGTGACGTCACAATATAGACCTTCAAAAAGTCTCGTGAAGCTTGCTTTCCATAAGCACGAAAGTTTGATCACATGACAGTCTTCATGTCATTGAAAATTGAATTTCAATTTAATTCGTATTGTCATATAAGGAAAAAACATTGGCATTTGAAAATCAATGACAAAAAAAATATTTTGGTGATCAATATTCAAATATATGTATTTTTTTAACAGCCACGAGACAGGGAAATATTCTTTGGGCCTACACGGCAGACGTACAAATTGCAGCAATTGTTGAAGATGGGTTCTGCTTTGCTGAAAACGAATAAGAAGAAATATAAAAGGGAAACATAAATTTGCGAATATGAGAAAACCAAATAATTCCAAACATGTCCAGAGAACGATGCTATCTAAAGTCCCTGGATAACACTATCGATGTCTTTAAAAAGGTTTTAGTGGAGAGAGAAATTGTCTTTTAAACAGTACCACGAACGTGATCAAGTTGTGGGGTGAATAGTACTTCCTAGATATACTACGAGATTCTGTGAAATTCCACTGTCTCATGATGTTACTTGTTTGAAACTAAAATTTCGACTGCCTCTGGCTGTTAAACACATTCGACCTGACGAGATGCCGATTCAACAATACATAAACAATAGATGTAATTGATAGAGAGAAAGTGTTGAGTATATTCAAAATTTTGGATAAACTTTCAGGCAGCAGCGTGAAAGCAAGGCATGTAAACAACTGGATATTCCATATTTTTATTTATGCTTAAACTTTATGATTCAAACCAACGACGTATGGATTGACTTCTTTCTCCGCAGTTATACAGCAATGGCTCAAAGCACTGCGCCATGCCGGCGACGGTCCTACTTGGAGAAATCACTTTCGGGTTAATGAATAATGGGTCATCTTTTGGCCAGCACAAATAAAGGTCACTCGAACATTATAACGTACGGACGTGGTGCCTTTGTTGGGCCAAAGCAAAATATACGTTGGTTCAATGCTGGCTCTTTGTTTATACAATTACTGTTGGTTATGGACGTTCATTGGTCACCACTGATCACATGCAGTAATACAGTGGACAAACGATGTGCCTACATAGGGCCGATGAACAGAATTGCAGTTGGACAAGGTCAGATTGTCAAGGTTGGTCCAAAGCAGTCTGTAGGCCATCGTAGGCCACACATAGTCATGCTTTTGGGCAAAAAACAAAGCAATTTGGAAGGATAATAAATATTTTTTTTCAGCCTGTTTATCAATTCATTTGTGCGTTTATACTGTATTTTTTTTTTAGTTTTGAAAAATATCTCTTGTAGTTATTCTATAACCAAAAATAGAAGTCTTATTATTTTTTAAAATCATTTTGCTTTGAAATTAGAAAATCTTCAATTCCTCGGAGCATTTGGACTAAAAATTAAAGGTAAGGTTGCAGTATAACCTCCCAGGTCAAAAAATGTTGTTTTGAAATATGAAACCCGAGACGTTAGCCTGACTTTCAACAATGTTTGTGTAATAATGACAGCAAAAGGAACCAGGCGATTTTGATATTATATGCATCTCAAAACGTACCCTTATAGACCAGATATGTGAACTTTTTAAAAAAAAATTATAATAACACAATGTCAATTTCTTTACGGGAATGCCTTTAAAGTAGTTCCTCCTATTCACATGATCATATCTTGTTATTTTGTTCTCTTCCCTGTTCTCAATTTGCAATTTTTATCGGATCAGTACATTGATTTCTTTCCTTAATTTTATATTTTCTAAATATCAAACAAACGATGGTTACAAGATAAAATTTTATAATAATATTTGAAATATTAAAGCATCATGCAGCTTTACTATATGAAAATTGTATATTTTTCTATCTTTGTGATACCTGCTCAAGATAAAATCAAATTACTTGTTAGAATTAAAATAAAATAATTTTCTTTTAATATTATCTTTTACATCGGGCAGAAACAAATACTAAATCGTCAGTGACGTAGCATCGTTTTTTGAAAAAAAAGGGGGGGGGGGCTGAGAAAAAATTCAACTTACTGAAAAAAATGGAGAAGCAAGAAAAAGGGAGGCTTGCTGAAACTCGAAAATCCTATTTCGTAGGTTTACCTTTATTTAATTATACTAAAACAAAACGTAAGACGTTTTCAAAAGAAACAAGAAGTCTGTGATCAAATGCTCACTAGTAATTCCCCCGCTTTGATGTGAATATAAATCTGATTTGAACATATACAAGTTTAGGTCCGGACTGACATAGAGATAAACAGGAAGTTGACATCCCACCATGTGACATGCCTCAGCAAAGAGTGTGTAAAAAGTCCAAGCACCTGCAATGAGTAGTTGCTGAGAAAGCTGCGCGGAAAATTTGTTATATATGGTACGGAAAAACACACGGATAAAAAGGAAGTTGACATCGGATGAAAACAGAAATAAATTCTACCATATGACATGCTTAAAAAAAGATTGTATAAAAATTTCAAGTATCTGCAATGAGCAGTTGCTGAGAAAACTGCAGCGAAAATTTGTTATGTATGGTATGGGCAGGCGCACGGATAACCAAGAAGTTTACATCGGATTCGTACAAAAAGAATCCTACCATATGATATAAACAAAAGGTTTGTTAAAATTTCAAACATCTGCAATGAGTAATTGCTGAGAAAACTGAGACGAAAAGTTTGTTACGGACAGACAGACAGACACACAGACACACAAGGGTAAAACAGTATATCCCCTCTTCTTCGTAGATGGGGCATAAACAGTTACGTTTTGAAAAAAAATGGGTGGGGGCAGCCACCCCTCTCCGGCCCTTACTTTCCACGCTCCACTTTTTGATAGTATATCCTTTCCATTAATTTTGTTATTAATTTTTTAGCTTTAGAAAAGAAGATAAAACATTAAACTTACATGAATGTCCGAAAACCTAGATTTTCTCCAATTTCACGAAACACACCTAAACAGTGTATATGATTACAGTCCCGCGGCTTATTATATATTGAATACACAACCACGTCAAATTTATGGGATGCTATTGCGTTTACTTGCATTTATAAATTGAATGCACAACCACGTAAAACTATAGAATGCTATTGTGTCTACCTGCACACTGAAAGAAATTTGATAACTTAATTTACAGATATGAAAACTTATATACTAGTATGCTTAAACAACATACAGATTGACTAGCTAAATGCGTTCTTAAAGACTATCTCAAGGATTAACCCGGAATTTAAATATCTTTGTTATCTTTATATTCTGACTTTCTTTTTACAGAGTTAAGGATCATTGAAAATTCACGTATCAATGATAAAGTATAACAAGCTAATTCAGAAAATATGTGTCTCCTGCTTAAGGAAAAGAAGAGCATGCGCAGACAGGGGAGGGGAGTTGGGGTTCAACCGGATTTTCAAAGTTTTTAAACGTTTATACCGAAGGAAATAAAAAATACCATTATGAATTTATAGATTTGATTTCTTACTCTTAAAAATGTGAACAGAAGATTCGTTTTATATGAAATATTTATCACACTAAAATAATGATTTTACTAGGAGGTTTGTACACGATAGACGTCATTACTTCTTCATTTCATATGTTGATTACTATCATTTAGTAAATCGAAAAAACATTTTCCAACAAAAAAAACGGAATCGTCCAGGATTTGAACGGGGACCTTTCGCATCCAAAGAGAGAATCATACCCCTAAACAAATACAGATAAATGCAAACAGCAGGTCACATTTACATGTATATATTCACGTTCCATATTGTCCAAATTTTACACAATACATGGTGTTTAATTTAGGCTTTACTCAACAGTTCGAAATAATTTAATTAGAATATAAAGTTTGCCGTAAACCTGTATTATATGTAATAACTCTCCACACGCTCCTGTGCTAAAAATAGTGTCATGCGACTTTTAATTCAAATGGGGAGTAACTCCAATGCCTTAAGCGTAATTGCCAAATGACTTTTCCATAAAAAATGACCAAAATAAAAAAAAATACGGGGTGGGACACTTAGAGAGGTCGAGTTGGGCCCTAGGGAGTTATTGTATAAAATGTCATTGCAAAAACTTAGAAGGTTCCTGAGATATTGCCCGGAAACGAAGGTGTTACACACAGACAGAATGTATAAATTAACAGCCTTGACCTTTTGACCACAGAATCAATAGGGGCCTTTCTTAAGCCATAGGAAATTGTTATGTAAAATTTCATTGGAAAAGCTCTAAGGATTCTCGAGATATCGCGCGGAAACGAAAGTATTGAGACAGACAGAATTTATTACTTTGACCTCAAAATCAATAGGAGTTTTTTTTTTTTAGGCCATAGGGGGTTGTCAAGTAATATTTCATTGCGAAAGCTCAAAGACTTTTCGAGATATCGCGCGGTGTTACAGAAAACAGAAATCCAGACCGACAAACAGACCGGAATTAATATTCCCCACTTTCCGTGAAAGCGGGGGACAACAAAAGAAATATTATTTCCAGATCATGACAAGGAGCACACGGCGGGTATGACCGGTCGGCAGGAGATGCCCACTCCTCTATGGCACCTGATCCCACCTCTGATGTCTTAGAGGTCTGTGTTTACTCTACTTGTAATTTGTTATGTAAAACGGACTTTTGAGCTCGCATACTTTTCATTATCTCCACATATTTCATTGAATAAAAAAGAATTGTTCTTTTCATTATACAAAATTGAAGGAAGATTGTAAATAATGAAAAAAAATAAATATACATTAATATAAACATAAATGTAAGCGAGAAGGATTGGAACAGGGCCCAGATTAACATGTATAAGCAATGTGTTGAGACATTAATTTGTATAAGAAAGATGCATGTGTCTCGAGTTTCCCGTATTACTGGCTAACAAAGCGATCATGAATAATTATTTTAACACATTTATAACTTTTAGGTCCAAAATGAGGATTTCTTTTTTCATTATTTTTTTCTTGCATTTGAAAAAACAGATAAAATAAGAGTTAAAATGCGTTTAGATAGGAAAATAAAATGAATGCCGAGAATCGTTTTTCTCATTAGCTGCTTAACGATGACAATCTGAATGATTTTTTTTTCTACATTTTTCTTTATACCTATTGTTATACACTGAGAGCTCAATACTGTTCGCAAGCTTTTAGCTTAATCTTTGAAAAAAAAACTCTAGAACTTAAAGGTACACGCAAAACAAGTCTGTGAGATAAAGGTTCGTCATTTATACTGAAATATGAAGCTAATGAAGAGTAATCATGGCCAAAAACCAATAAAACAATACAAATTGTAGGCAGGACCAACACGGACCTATAAAGAAATCAGAGGTGGGATCAGGTGTCGTTCAGGAGGAAACATCCTCTGTTGGCCAGTTAGACCTGCCATGTTGCCTTTGTCATGATCGGGTAAACGGAAAAACTTATTCCATTCAGTACGCAAATGACGACGGCCTAAAAGAATGTTTGAAAGACGCCAGTCACCATTCAACTTAACGATGGATTGTGATTGCAAACAAGGTCATTATATCGACCATAGAATTTGAAAATTGCTGAATTTGAATGAGATTGTAGAAACACTAGTGTCATCAACTTTTCTGTCATAAGTTTGTGAATTTTTCAAAAATTCCTTACAGTAAATAGTGCATTTACTTCATGTAACTAATGCCATTTTTTGTCATTGCCATTTATTTCTGATTCTCGACCGTCATAATAAACAAATCTTGAAATAAAACACCTCTGACTTAGGGATATCAAGAACAGTTTATAAACAAGAAAAGAGAATTCAAGAAGTTTTTGTACACAAAAAACTAAGTTTTTGTTAAAAGAGCTAAAGCCACGAAGCGCTAAAATCCACTCTGTCACCAAAATAGACGAAATTTTCTCAAATTATGTTTTAAAATTTACAGGTTATAAAACAATTTATTTTTAAAGATTAACTTTCCTAGTTTTCTTTTAACAGTCATTTTAAATCATTAGTGTTTTAGAAATGAATACTGTGAATACTGTTATGTTATAACGATGACGTGATACATGTACACCATAACGTCATGAGGTTAAAGGTATGTATGAAAAGTTAATATGCACATACTATATGTTATACAATAAATATAAGAAGTGGTTAAATCAAATGTGGATCCAAAGAAAAACAAAATCGAGAGAACTTTTGATAATTCCCAACAATTCCTCACTTAAGATATTAACAACAATGTTAAAAAAAGTTCACTGGGAAATGAACTTGGTTGGTTACATGATCAAATCTACTGTGTTGTTGACACGCAGTGACCTAGTTGATTGCCTAGCTCCAACGTTCGAATATTTACACTTTTTTTAGCAATCTAATTCAGGAAATCTCAGTTTATAATGATAGGCCGATGATTGGTACTGAGAATAATCTTACTATTTTACGAGTTCTTTATATATATATGAAGTCAAAGGGGTGATTTCGTCTGTTTAGGTTTACATGCTTTATTATGAATGTCGGTTTTAAAAGGTATTTAAAAAATCATTCCGCACACCAAAGGAAGAACTAAGGGATATCTTGATTAAATAATATATCTATTTGTTTCAGTTATATTATCCTTTTCATTGCCATCAAGTTAGAAGTTCCGAAACCAGTTTCACGGTAACAAAAATATATAGGCAAGATATCTTCAATAAGTTCATCTAAGAAAAATATTTGCAAATGTAAATATTATACAATTATGGACTCTTTCGGTGGTGAATATGGTTTGTTATTGAACAGAAAAATATCAATATTGACCGAGGCGAATACATGTAACAAACCATATTCACCACCGAAAGAGCCCATAATTGTTTTATTATATAGTCAGGATATGAATGAATAAGACTTTGAAGGCTGCATGACGATACCATTTTCATTATCGAACCTCTGTCGTAGAAAAATTAAAAAATGTCCAGATTACAACTTAAAACTTCCGTGTTTTCGTTTTGCCGTGTTTAAGGCATCGACATATTTGGAAAATAATCCTGCGATAGACTTGCATTGTCTAACACTTTTTCAGATACACGGCTGGCTCCGGCCGTTGCAACTATTGTCTTGAACGTTGTTTGGGGTATTGATTGTGACGTTACAATGCCGCTGCACTCGTATTGACCCTATATCGATTAGGAGTCGCCCGCGTGGCGCAGTGGTTAGAGCGTCTGCTCTAGAGTCGCGACGTAAGGAGTTGATCCTTATGTCGCAGATTCGAATCCCACTGTGGGACGTGGAGACCGGTCCTTCGGATGAGACCGTATAAACCGAGGTCCCGTGTCGCAGTAGGTGCTGGCACGAAAAAGATCCCTCACTGCTAAATGGCCGTAAGTGCCGAGTATAGGACAAAATTTGCAGCTCTCCACCGGCAAATGGTGGCGTCTCCATGTGAGTGAAAAATTCTCGTGAGGGACGTTAAACAACATACAAACAAACAAAAACAAACATTGATTAGGGCTTCAAATCCAGTGAATATATAGTATAATTAACTTTTTGCGTTTTTTTAAGAATATATAGGGACTATTTATAGACTATATAAATAATATAAATTAAAAACTAGGCCTTTTCACATCGTAGACAATTGCTTTCTCTATGAAATATAAAGATAACGAACAGTATTCAATATCGAAAGTCCCATGAAACGATACAAATTTGGAGCAAAGCAAACACGGACTTCAAAATTTAGAGGTGGGATCAGGTGCCATGGAGGAGTGATAATCCCCTGCCGACCGGTCACACCCGCCGTGTGCTCTTTGTCATAATCGGGGAAAACGGAAAAATCCATAGACATTTTAGTGTATAAATAATGGCCTAACAATTAGTATGAAAAACGTCTGTCAGCATTTGACTCAATGATAAGTTGTATGTCCTGAAAAGGTCATTGTATCGACTATAAAACTTGCGAAAGGATGACTTCAAACAAGACTGTTGATATCCTTATTTCATCAACTTTTTTGTCAATAGCTTGCCTCGTTCTATAAAAATGGAACTCATAAATTTTCATTCCTTGTGATTGGTCATATACAAAATTGCTTCTTTAAAATCATACTGATTATACATTACAAGTACTCCGAAGTTGATATTTGGAAGATGTTAGTGTATCAATGCAGGCTTTGGAGACTATCTCTTTCAACAATCCCTTGGGAGTTTGTTTGGCACTAATTGTTCTCCTTTACTTATTATAACAAGACTCTAAGTGTTAATAAATAAAACATAAATAACTCTTCAACCACATTTGTTTCCACGTGCATTTTCACGCATTTTTTTCAATTTCGACGATCCAAAAAAAATTACTGCGTTTCGCTTTGGAGTAAAAAAATAAATATGAGTTTCATAACAAAGTACAATATTATCTATTTACCAGTCGCATTTATCTTATTTATTTTCAGTCGAGGTGTGTAAGCATACGGAGTTACCTGAAAAAAATATCTACACGGACTCCATTTTTATTTTTTAATGACGAAATAAAAGGACAGACTTAGCTAAGTTTCTCCTGAGTGTTAATAATTTTCTGAGAATGATTTAAACAATACTCAGGATTGCCATGACCGGAACTCTTAAAATAAGAGGCGCATTTGGTTGTGTCACAGGGACAACGTGTATACAATTTCTAGATGTAGAGGAATATACAGAACATGTCGATCTCAATCCGATATTGAATGCTAAATGTATTCGTCATTCCAACCCAAGAGTAGAAGAATTTGTAGACATTTGTGAGAGTGGGGAAACCTTAAACTTCTCATCGGCTGATTCACCCCTACCAATGTTATTGTTATTTAAATTTACATCACGTGGTTTTTTCTTGAACTAGTCAAAGGTCATTAGGTTCGCAGTAAAGGAGTGCCTTCACACCTATAGTCTGTTTTCTGTATAAAACTCATGACTCATGAAATACCATGCTATGTAAACGATTTCATCCAGTTTTCAAAGCAGATCGACGCAAAAGTCATTGTCATCATTTCAATATATTAACAGATTATACTTCATCTGACTTTCAACATCCTATATATTTATTTGCATTTTCTACTGTAATGAATATTATTTAATTCCCTGAGAAATATACATCAAACTTATGCATGTTATAAAACAATTTTTCCCTCATCATGTTTCAGGAATTAATAGCACAGGCCCGTAGCAACGATTTCAAAAGTGGGTGGGTGGGGGCGACTTCCAAAAAAATCTGACAAGCAAAAAAACAAAACAAAAACAAAAAAAAAAACTAACCAAAAGTTGGGAGGGGGGCAACTTTCCAATTATCTGACAAGCAAAGCAATAAAAAAAAACCTAAACAAACCCAAAAATGACCAAAAGTCCACAAGTGGGAGAGGGGGCAACTTCCCAAAATTATCTGACAGGCAAAAAAAAAAAAAAGAAAAAAAAAACAGCTTCTAAAGGAAAATTTACTATAGCAAAATGCTATACTCAGAAAAAGCCCCCCCCCCCTGCATTCTACGGGCCTGTAGTAGGGTTCCAATATCTGATAACCCCTTCCAGGCATGGATGTGTGTGTGTGGGAGGGTGGAGGTCCCTGGGATGCTCATAGCTATATATTAAATTTAATAATAAAGTACATGTAACTTATATGACTTGGATCCTCCTCGGAACTATGGTCCTCTACACATGGCAAGTTGGTTAGAAAAGTCGTAAACACACAGGAAACTAAAGTAGCTTGTTCCTGAGAAGTGCTCTCTCCCACAAATAGTTTTTGTTTTAGTTTTTACATGATTTCTTCTTCTTCTTTTTTAACTTTCCAACTTCTTTTTATTGGGAGGAGGGGGGCCCATCCATCCCCCTTTCCAATATTTTTTTCTCCTCTTCATACTTGTATTTTTTTTTTTTACTCCCTATCTTTGGGCTTCATTGATTTCCGGGGCATCTAGAAGAGTATTTTTAGAAGCATTGCCGGTTCCTGGAATTCTTCCCCCAAAAGGGATTTTTTTTGGGGGGGGGGGCACATACACACACACCCTAGGAAGAATTATAAAGTGGTAAAAACAGGGGCTTAAAATCAAGTATGATAACCCTAAAAATAACTATGAAATAACAGTACTATAATTTATGCCTAGTATTTATTTTTTTTAGCAAACTTTATAATTTTTCAGGGAGGTAGAGAAGGGGAGGGGTCATTAGAACCCCTACAAGCTTTTTCAGGATTTCCAAAATATACTTGTCAATTCAATGGTCTGTTGATTTGAAAAATATTGGTGTTTGTTCTGAAAAAAGTATCAAATGAACATTTCAAGAAGAAAAAAAAATCTTATCCCAAAGGAATGCTGTTCTTTAGGCACAGTATTTCTGCAAGACACACAAAACAGCTTTAAATCTGGAGGGTGGGGGTTGTCAGATTTTGCAATAACATACCATACCATTCTAGTCTGCCCCTTTTAAATCTGGCTGTTACATGTAGGTGTCAGTTGACCAAACTGACACATGACCTTCCCCAGGTCAAGGTGAGCTATAATTCTTCACATATCTATTAAAAGGAATCCTTATTGTATGTGCCTTTACCATAGAACTCAGGGTTATTTTAACATTTGCAAATCTTGAATATACATGTAAACATGTAAGGTTCCTTCTACAACCATTAAACTTAGGTCATTCTTGGACAAAGATCCAAAAACATGTTTTCTAAATATTACCATGCATATAAAATTTTATTACCCATTTTTTCCCACTCTGTAAAATATTTTTAGCCTCTGTCTTGGCAAAACACTGACCACAGCTCCAATGATTACAGGGTTTAATATACATGATTTAAAAACACTGTTTAATATGATGGCACAGTTTATTTCAACATAATTGAATACTTGTACAGAAGATTGACAGATGTTTAACACAATGAGGATAGTTAACATATAAATAAATTTTATGCTCTTAAGCTTTTAGCAAAACAGTCATACGTGTCATTGATACTAAAAGATTTTTTTCCACTGTGAACGAGGGAAATAACTCTGGGAAGACCAATAATTTGTGTACAGTATATGTAAATAGTTTGATAGTAGCAATTAATTTCATTTGTGATATATACTTGTATTAAGGTCATATACTATGCTTGAATTCAAATCAGCAGAATTCAGAACAAAACCTTTCCCACTCTCTGAAATAATATTAACAAAGAATCTGTAGTCAAGGGAGATAATTCAATAAAAAGCCATATGAGCTGCAATCTTCATGTTAAAATTTGTTGTTGTTGTAAAATTGTAGTTTATCACTGCAGTATTTCAATGACAGAAAAAAGAAAGTATTATAAACTTCTATTATTCATATTTACATCAGAAAGACTTTTTGGAAATTCTTATTGATGAAAAAATTATATTGTTACCCTGTACAAAAATTGACTCCTATTTATACCACCTATACATTTGATGCATTAAAAAATAAATTTTCTTTGAATAAAACTTATTACAATTTTAATGCTGTATGCTTTACAGAGTTAATAAGTCATTTAAACAAAATGCCGGTACTTCATATTCATTGTCAACCACTTTTAAAATTGGATCAATAATATTTCAACCTGCAGCTAGAGGATAAAATCATTCAAAATTGATCACCATATTCTGGATTCAATTACATCAGTGTCTGCTAGCATGTGTTTCATTCTGTGATTGTCTTTTTTTTAATCTTCTGACTGTGTACACAAATAAAGGTCTCAACTGGAATCTTAAGGCAGTGTTGATGCTGTCTTCTTTCATAAATGCATGATCTAGATTTTAAAAAAAAAACAAACAAAATCATTACCAATTCAAAGATTATACATGTATCACATCAGTCTGTTCTTGTATTACTCAAATCTAGTAGCTTAGTAATTTCACAATAATCTGTGTTAAATGATTGACTATAGGCCTATGGACCATGATGCTCATCTGTAACATGTCAAATGAAAATGAAATATGACCATAAATTTAAACCAAAAGACCAAGAAATGGCAGGAATTCCACATTTTAATTCACAAATCATGCATATATCCACCCCTATATACTGATTTGACATTGTCTGCATATTTTTTTTTCCATTCAAGTTGGATGATTTATGACCTCATCCATTGCCCTTAGGTTTGAGGCAAATATGACTGTACATATTAACAAGAATCAGCTATCAAAAACATCTGCAAGTTCTAGATATTGTTGGACTAATTATCATGCACTTAATTCTTGAAGAAATATGCAGATCTCATTCAAAACCTAACTGTTCTTTAGCCATGCTGTCCCATTCGAGAAATAAATTCAACATCACATTTAAGGGGACGAAGGACACATGGTCACATGACTGTTTATCTACGTCATAGTTTCCGTTTATATATAGTGCAAAACGTGTGAACCATCGGTTCTTGTACAGATTTTTGACAATTTATTTTACTTTAATTACTATCTAATATGAAAATAATAACAATATTTAACATTCTTGTAAACATTAACAAATTACGGAACATGTTCCACTCCTCTGATTCTCTACACTGCGCGTCCAACAAGTCGGTGACGTCATACACGATCTGTTAGTACAGCAAGATCATACTCGGTAAATACACTGGCAGTATTATTGTGTAAAAACAGGTTATAATCAATATATTATGAGATATTTTGAGAAACGGGGAACATAAAAATTATTTTTGTATGGCTGATGACGGAAATCTTATGTAGGTATATCTTATTATGTTCCCCAAACGAAGTTTGGGAACATATTGTTTTTACTCTGTTTCTTATTATTATGTTCCCCAAACGAAGTTTGGGAACATATTGTTTTTACTCTGTTTCTTATTATTATTATTATTATTATGTTCCCCAAACGAAGTTGGGGAACATATTGTTTTTACTCTGTTTCTTATTATTATTATTATTTTTCTTCTTCTTCTTCTTCCTGGGTACTTTTTTGTCCGCGAGTGATCTTGTCAACTACTCATCCGATTGAGGTGAAACCTTTTTAGAGTTAATAGGCATGTTATGTAGATATGCGGAATCAAGGTCATTTTTCGCGCACGTGCATGCACGTGCGTGCGCGTGCAATGCGTAAAATGACCAATATACTTGATATAGCTGTAACTTTTATACTTTTTGATGAAATGCTTTGATACTCAAAATATTTATATATATTAAAAGTGTAGACAAGATGACATGGTCATATGCACATGCATGCATGCATGCATATGCATGCACGTGCGCGCGCGTGCAATGTGTTAAATGACCAATATACTTAATATAGCCGTAACTTTTATATTTTTTTATGAAAAGCTTTGATACTAAGAATAAACAGACATATTATAAGTGTAAACAAAATGGCATGGTCATTATGAACATGCATGCAGGTGCGCATGCGTGCAATGCTAAGATGACCAATATACTTGATATAGCCAGAACTTATTTATTTTTTGATGAAATGTTTTGATACTGAGAATATAAAGATGCATTAATAGTATAGATGAGATGACTTGGTCATCCTGCACATGCATTCACGTGCGCACGCGTGAAATGCAAAAAACGATCAATATACTTCATTGCCTTATTTAATGAAGCTTACAGGAAATAAGACACCAAAAGGGTGTTGGGGAGCGTTTGGGGAACATCTGTAACGGTCCCCGTTACAATTAAAACTAGTTATTATTGTTATTATTCTTTTTTTCTACTTTCTTCTCCGGTACTTTTTTGTCCGGGAGTGTTCTCATAGAACCACTCATCCGATTGACATGAAACCTTTTTAGGGTTAATAGACATGTTGTGTAGGTGTTCGGAACGAAGGTCATTTTGCGCGCACATGCATGCACGTGCGTGCGCGTGCAATGAGTGAAATGACTGATATACTTGATGAAGCCGTAACTTATATTTCTTGATGAATTGCTTTGAAACTCAAGATATAAAGATATATTAGTGGTCTAGACAAGATAACATGGTCAAATTAGCGTGAACTCACGCGCATGCACGTGCGCTCTTCTCTGATTGGCTGATACAAAAATCTCAATAATTTCCTTGTTTTTTGACAAAATACTTTGAAATTTAGAATATAAGTATATATTATAAGGTGCTACAACATGTTATATAGGAAATTTCTTGAAAACACGCGCATGCAGGTGTGCTGCAATCTGATTGGTTGAAACTTTAAATGTCTATAACTCCCTTGGTTTTCAACAAAACAGGATGAAATTTATGACATGGATAGGCACATGGAGCTTCTACATTATGATACTATCAAAATTGAATGCAAGGCCATGCATGCGCGTATGCTGAATTCTGATTGGCTAATACTTAAAGGGTTACATCTCTCTTATTTTTCAATGAAATTCTTTAATATTTAACACAAATGTTTGTATTGTGAGACACTATATGAAAATTAATGTGAAAAATGTCGAAAACATGTGTAAGCACATGCGCTGAAATTTGATTGGCTAATACCCATATGGCTATATCGGAGTAGTTTTCCAATGAAATACCCTTAAAAATAAAGTGTCCATCTATATTACAAAAGTATTGTCTAATTTATTGAAGCTTTTGGGGAATGGGGCATCATAAGGGATTGGGGAGCCGTTTGGGGAACATCTGTAACGGTTCCCGTTACAATTAGCACTAGTTATTATAATTAAGGTCTTCCGTCTCCAACGCATAAAAAAATAAAAAATGCATAAAAAATCCAAATATGGACAGAGTAATTAGCCCGCAAATATGGAGAATCAAAACTCCACTTAGACACTGTAGTGCGTATTATTTGTCAATCAATATCTCTAAAATAAGGCAAGAAACTTAATGTTTTGACTGCTTTAAGATATGTGGGACATACTAAATAGGAAATATACAAAATATGAAAAAAATTGAATGACAAGTAATTTTTCAGCTCAAGGTCCTTCTTCCCCTTAAAAAAACACTTAGCATCCTCCACATAATGTTCTTTATGGAATTAAGGACATTGGCAAGGATACTTCCCTTAACATCTATATATTATTATTCATAATGGTCAACAATCGGAACATCACTCGGCCTTAATCCATCAAGTCTAGAAATCTTGATTTGACGCAAAGGGCCGACTGATGTTCCAACTGAATGGTCAAAAGACTGGTTGACTGTTTCTATTATGTAATTTACTTCATTAGAAACAAATTGTCATAAAATATTGGTATGGATTTGTTTTTAATTTTTATTCGTAGTTACTAAATGGTTCCTTCTTCACACGACCTAAGAACTGCTCTCATCCGGTCTACCTTTCAGCATCTGTAACATCTTTGCCTTTCCCAGCATAGCTAAATTGGTAAACGACATTGGTTCTCTGTCCCCTAACACAATATACAAGAAAGCCACCACTACTTTTCTTTCTTCCTGTATAGATAATTTTATCGTTGAAGGAATCATATGTACTTTTGTTTATACCTCTGTAACATACATTTTATTGGTTTTCACTGCGTGAAGAATTCTACATGGGAGATCACTCTCAATCACTATTTTATAAGGGAAAAAACACATGTATTTAACCTTTTTTCTTTGGAAAACCTTGCCTTGCCAATGTCCTTAAATGAACAAAAAGTGAAGCATTCTGCCATTTAATCCATCATTTTATACAAACAACCTCTTAAAAGATTTCTTTGTGGACAAAGGGATTAATACATTAAATAATGCATGTATTCAACCTTTCTCCTCATCCCATATATTTACATGTATGTTTAAAATCAACAATATTACCATGATAACCTTGTCCAACTTATTATGTACCTTTGAAAGAGTTCTTTTTCCTCATCCTTCGAGTAGTTTCAATATCCACATCCACACTGATTTCAAAGCTTCTTTGTCATAGAATATTTAGGCATTTGAAATAGTGTGTGTTATGATACTTTTATATGCTATATGGTGACATCATAAAGTTAATGAGGTCACGTTTATGAACATTAACAAACATTTGTTAAAGGTAGTTAGTTTTGTAATTGTCTGAATTAAAAAGCCATGAAGAGATAGAAAGCATTTACAGTTAAAATAATTCATTTGTGTTTTGTGAATTTTGACTTTTTCTTTAGATATACCCGTATACTTTACTGTATTAAAAAAATGGATTTTTCTCAAACTATACGATATCTTCTTATTTTTATTGCATTTAGAGATCTATAGAGAAATGAAAATATTTGAAAGACAAAATCAAACTTATGTTTAAACATTTTGAGTAATTATATATCTGTCAAATTTATAACAATAAAGGGTAAATGCTAACATGGCTCACCTGAATCACCTTGGCCCCTGCCCCTTTTTTATCATAATTTTTTTTACCCCATATTGTAGTCCACCCTTCCCCCATGGTCTTGATTTGAACAATCTTCAATCTGCACTACTTAAAAATGCTTGTATATATTTTATATCATTCTAATCATGGCCCTGGAGTTCTTGACAGATTTTCATATATCTAAAATCAAATGTAAAAATTGTATTCCTACTGTGGACCTACCCTAGTAGGCTAGTGCCGAACCCACCAGGGCAATGATAACCAATCTATGCTATGTAAGGGAGCTTTTATGTCTGATCTGAAGTTAAACCAACATGTTTATTCATTATTAGTATCTTCCCCTTGGAAGGGGTCATTGCCCTTCCTTTGAACTTTTTTAAAACTTTAATTCCCTTTATTCAAGAATACTTTGTGCCAATTAAGTTGGTTGAAATTGGCAAATGGATCTGAAGAAGAGAATATAGTACATTGAAATTGCCTCTGTATGTCTGGATGTGAGTGGGCTGTCACTTGAAATAAGGGTTCCCTCCCTGACTTGTGCTGAGGGATCTTGTAGATGACTGGTTGTCCAATCCCATGCCTCCACTGCGTTTCAACATATAGGTATGGGGCGATGGAAGTACAGTTCCAGAACTCTGTGAAATAAGAGACCTGAAAGTTATATTAAAATTTTTATCAACATGAATGCAAACGTTGTACAACATTGCATAAAACCCTATGGTATAACTTACAGTCAAGATCTAGTAAATACTGACTTTTTGGTGAGAGATCCATTATGACATCATAATTAATTTAAAGTAGTAAACAAAATATAGGCCAAAATTTTCCTCAAATTCAATTTTTCTTATTCAGCTTATTATTTTACTTACACAGATCATTTACACAGTGCCACTTAACACTGCATGTCCTTGATCCTTTAAGGACATTGGTGGTACCTGGAGACCCCTCCCCAACTAAGAGTGTGTGCCCTCTTTAATGAAAAATCCTGCATCTGTCCTTGTAAAAGTCTGCAGTTAATTTAAAGTAAACTTAGATTATGATAAGTAATATTACGGATTGTAACAGCATGTTAGATACATCTTCTGTATTCGATCAGGTACCAAAATCATATTCTCTACATAACTTTGTTCAGATTTGTATGCTTCTGATTACACGCAAAGATGTCATTATTATTGTAAATATAGGTACATAGCTAATTAAAATGGTATTTGATATAGATGGTATGAAATTTCCAAAATCTTAAACCTTACCCCTTGATTAACAAAGAATTACTTTAAAAATATCAAATATAAAAAGCTCAGTGTCTGCATAATGTTTCAGGTTTGGAAATAAAAGTGATAACAATAATCAGTGAATTAATCAGAACATGAATTTTATTCTTTAATACATGAGTATGGTATAGTTTTGAGTTTAACCTGTATCAAGTTTATATACATTCACTCAATGATGATCTCTCTCTACTGATCATTCATCATGTGGACACATGGGCATAGTCTCGAGTATTAGTTTTAAGGCTGTGTTATAATAGAGCAAAATATTTCGATACGATACAATACAATATTTTACTAAGCAATATATTGGATTCTTTAAGTCTATCAAAATAGTCTTATAAATCATTTGATGCATGAATTTTATTAAAACTAATTGTTTTGCAACTTATTTTAAAGTTAATGTCTCAAAGTCATTAAAAATTACACTTCAAATTCAAACTTTTAACGACTATAATTGTCAAATACAGTTGTCTATGTATTTTGTAATAATTATCTAAGATGTGTTACCTCCTCAATGACTATATCATTATTGATCAGTTTTAATTCAAAACAGTTAAATCCAATCTAATTGGTGATTGAAATTCCCAACTTTTTCACAAAGTTATATGAAAAACTGCCTGCTCAATACGTATTCGAAGCTATTTTTTTACAATAAGATACATTCTTGAAGATCGATACATACTGATATATCGATATATTGATACAGCCTTAGTAAGTTTAGCTATGCAATTAAAATATTAGAGAGCTAGGTTGAGATTTCATACGTCTACGGATACGTCTAGTAGGAGAATTCCCAAAATTTCCTGCATATTATGTCATCAGTTTTGGTGTTGATAAATTTTCTACATGTTCCTTCAACTTGTAAAAAGGCAGATGATCTACACGCAGGTGTAAACTTGTAGCTTTTTCAATAAAAACTAGTCAATTTTTGTGTGAAACTGTTATTGCTGTCCATTATTAAGGATGTTAAGTTTCATGAACACTTACTTTAACTAACTAAAGTCAAACTGATGTCACAAAACTACTTATTAGTTGAAACATGCAGAGACACCGATTGCAGTCTACACGTTCATGTTACACGTCATTAAAATCTCAACAGACAAATTACAAAAAACATGTACATGTACGTCAAAGTTTGTGCACACGTACACGTACTTGTACAAGTTTAAAATCTCAACCTCTCTATCTCTATAATTTTTCATTTATTTTTTGAGTGAGAGAGAGAGAGAGATGGAGAGAGAAAGACATGTTTATTAATTTAGTTGTATGATCACCAGCTGATCACTTGACATTATGTACATTGACCACCTCTTATATTTTAAATGTCACGCTCATTTTATATTCATTTAAGCATTTCTTCACAATGTTATTCATATCACATGCAATCAGCTGAGAAATTACCAGTATGAGTGTACAGTGTATCAGCTGTTGTAAAAAGTAAAACAGACTATAACATTTTCTGCACACTGAATCATTTTTCCCTTTTATAATACTATGGTAAAATTGTTCAAAACACCAAGAACAATATCAATTATTTTGCATAATATTTTAAAAAACATTGACAAGCCCAAAGTATTTTTATAGCTTCAAAAGATTTTTCTTTTTCCACCACGTGGAGGCATGTAAACAAAGGACGATAACTTTAAATGTATATGATTTACCGTTTCTCATTGCAAGTGTTCGAGGCGATAGAACTCGAGAAATAATGATTAAATGAATCAATTTTTATGTGCAAATGAATGTTTAAGTGAAATAAGGTAAATAAAATGAGCTATACTTACGTAAAACGAATAAATCCAAAACCACACGTCCAGTTCCTGTCTAAATCTAACAGGAACTGGTGCAGATATCGTACAGTCTCGAGGCTGGTCTCGTTAGAGGTCAAATCGTCCCCTCGGATGTTATGCTACACTTAACAACGATAAAGAATATCATCCGAACACATTGGTAGGGGTGTGATTTTGAGATGGACTGTCAACTTATGTCAACAACTTGTCAAATATAAAGCGTACCAATATCCACCGAGTAGAACGCAGCTGACAATCTTAGGCGTATACCATCTATAACCCCCAGAACTGCTGTGGATGGTCTACAGAACGTTTAAAGGGAAAAAAAGACAGGTAACACATACAGTGTCTGTTGCAATTGTGCATGGTGTCGTGATGGCTTTGATCACAAGTTTTGTGGACAGGTAGGAATTCCTCCTCCCTCCTATCCCCCAACAAAAAAACCTCAGTGTTGACTTTTAAATTCATTATATTTCAACGCATATCTATGATCTCATCTATCCCATCAACTCGAAAAGCAATACCTTATAGAAACATTTGACAAAAAAATTCTAGTAAACTCTGTATATGTACATAAATTATGACGCTCGTAACATTGCTTACTTTAAGACGATTCAAAGATAGTGTATTACTCAACATGTACGAATATTAACATTAATTTGAACTTTAATATGAACTTTTTCCTCATTTCAAAACATGTATTATGCATAAGCCTGAATTTTATGAACGTGTAATCTTTTTAGTACGAAGTGCACGATTTTGGTTAGTTTTCATAAATTAAACATCAGGAGATAATTCGATCAATATCAAGAGAAATTGTTCCTGACACAAAGCAGTCAAGCAGCTCATACTACGCATTAACCATAAAATACTGTACATACATAATTAATGTGTAATTCCCTCTTTTTAATAGTAAACATTCGCATCGGGACCAAGGAAACAGAAAAGTCATCACCGCATACCCATTATTTTTATTTATTCCAGTTTTCTAATTTGTGCTACATGTTTTACAGATATTGTATCTTGGTATCGATTTCTCGATGGTAAAACCGGCTTATGTAAAACATTAATGGATGCTAAGTAGGATATCAATGATATGTTATGAATATTTTGTAAGGTACATTAACAATGTCGTATCAAAGGCTTAACTGTATACGAAGGCATCGTTCAAGTTGGAAGGTTTGGTTGTAGAAAAAAGCATAATGCCCTTTCAAACGTTTTTTTTTTTAAGATCAATGAGCTTGTTATTGTCTGTCTTTCTGTGATTAATATATTTGAATAATTACCCTATCAGGACCTGCATACCTTCATCTTACCATTTGTAGGATATTTGTGATTTTGAAATTACCATGTAGATGATAAATGTTACAGAACTAAAATAAATAAATTTCGGAAAAAACGGAATTTCTCATCATTTATTTTACTTATTATTACATTGCTCGACTGCCTGTCCGAGCAATCGTGTCCAAGACATACTTTTGAAAAAAAAAGAAACTTTTACAACTCAATTAGAAACAAGGGTAATATATGTAAAGCTTTATTCCACATTAAAATCGCCTACATAATTCAGCTCCGCCTATCATTCAATAACTTTTCAAACTCAACAAATTAGAAGAGAGATTCATATAAAATCCACTTTGAAAAAAAAAATATTTTTAAGGAATCACTGTCTAGTTAGTAGAGTATGCCAGGGCATCAACGATGGTTGGAAACGTGGGATAATTTGCATAACGGGCTTCATCCGTTATGCATAAATTATCCCACGTTTCCAACCATCGTTGATGTCCCTGGCATACTCTACTAACTAAACAGTGATTCCTTATACTTCCATTTCATTAGGTCTTTCCACCTTTCTGTGGAAAGACCTCTTGAAATGCTTATGTTTATTATTATTAGGTCTTTCCACCTTTCCGTGGAAAGACCTATTGATATTCTTCTGTTTCTTATTTTTTATTATTTTTCCGCCGTGTGATTTTGAGTTTCAAGATATATCGAAAAGATTTATAGTCCATAAGAATGTACTCCGTAAAAGATTTTTGCAGTTGACCCTGCGTATACGAACTTTGACTCCTTAAAGAGTTATTACCTCTTTTGCAATGAAAGCTTGTTATCGCTACTCCTTTGAAACCATAAACTGTAGAGGTATGGAACCTTCACCAATGTCTTCGACTAATTGAGGGGACTCTTCAATCTTTTCATTGCGAAAGTATTCGTCAACCCCTTTTATGAGTTATTGCCCCTGAAAGTTTTTTATGTTTACCAATAATTAAAAATTTTCAAAAGGAAAAGTTGTAGAGACATGGGACCAACTGTATAAGATTCATTGACCTTTGACCTTAAATATATGCAAAGGTCAAAGGTTAAGGTCATTCAAAATATGAGAAATAAAGCTCTTTTAATATCTCTTTTGTCTTTCAACATATACTAAATATCTTTGCATCATTAATATGTCCTCTTAAAACTATTTCAAATATTTCATGCTTGTCCCCTAAGATTTACCCCTTTAAGAGTTATTGCCCCTTTCACTGAAAACCTTGTTATCGCTACTCCTCCGAAACCGTAAATCGTAGAGACACAAAACCTTCACCAATGTCTTCAGGGTCTTTAGACACAACTTCAATCTATTCAGTGCGAAAGTATCCGATGACCCCTTATATGAGTTATCCCCCTTTAACGTCTCTGTGCTTACTATTAAACCTTATAACTTTAAAACTAAAATTCATAGAAGCATGGGGTCAAGTGCAATGTGACCCTTGACCTTTGACCTTGAATATTTGTTCAAGGTCAAAGGTCAAGGTCATTTCAAAATTTTTTGAATTTCATTTTTTCTATTTTTCAAGCCATTTATGGATTCTTTTTCTATAAAAATTAACTTCAGAGAGTAAAATATAAAAAATATATGAAATTTAAAGAAGGTGGAAAGACCTCTAATTGTTCGAGAACAATTAGTCTACTAGTTATTATTATTCTTCTTCTTCTTTTTCTTCCCGGACTTTTGAAACCGCAAGACTTATCGAAAAACTTTATAGTTCATGATACTGGATATCAAAAGTTATTCCGAAAAACGACCCCCCGTGTTTGACCTATGACCTCTTACGAAGTTATTGCCCCTTTTGCAAGAATAGCTTGTTATCGCTACTCCTTTGAAACCGTAAACCGTAGAGGTACGAAACCTTCACCAATGTCTTCGACTAATTGAGGGGACTCTTCAATCTTTTCATTGCGAAAGTATTCGTCAACCCCTTTTATGAGTTATTGCCCCTGAAAGTTTTTGATGTTTACGAATAATTAAAAATTTTCAAAACGATAAGTCGTAGAGACATGGGACCAACTGCATAAGATTCATTGACCTTTGACCTTAAAATATATGCAAAGGTCAAAGGTCAAGGTCATTCAATATATGAGAAATTAAGCTCTTTTTATATCTCTTTTGTCTTTCAACATATACTAAATATCTTTGCATCATTAATATGTCCTCTTAAAACTATTTCAAAGATTTCATACTTGTCCCCTAAGAATTACCCCTTTAAAAGTTATTGCCCCTTTTATTGAAAACCTTGTTATCGCTACTCCTCCGAAACCGTAAACCATTGAGGCACAAAACCTTCACTAATGTCTTCAGGGTCTTTAGACACAACTTCAATTTATTCAGTGCGAAAGTATCCGATGACCCCTTATATGAGTTATCGCCCTTTAATGTCTTTGCGCTTACTATTAAACCTAATAACTTTAAAACTAAAAGTCGTAGAAGCATGTGGTCAAGTGCAATGTGACCCTTGACCTTTGACCTTGAATATTTGTTCAAGGTCAAAGGTCAAGGTCATCTCACAATTTTTAAAATTTTCATTTTTTCTAACTTTCAAGCCATTTATGGATTCTATTTGAATAAAAATTAACTTTAGAGAGTTAAATATGAAAAATATATGAAATTCGAAGAAGGTGGAAAGACCTCTAATTGTTCGAGAACAATTAGTCTACTAGTTGTGAAATAAAATTGTTAATTTATATTTTAAAAATGTAGACTAATAGATTTAAATTACAAGAGGCCTCACATGTCAATTTCAATAGTCCCCGCCCACTCACGTCAAACACAAAGACAGCCGCACGAGAATTGCATGCATATTAGGCCTCCTTAGAGTCAGACACAAAGACAGCCGCACGAGAATTACATGCATATTAGGCCTTCTTAGCTCCTGAACTTTCGCTTGGAGAAATTTGCATTCCAGTGGAATGATCAAGAAATCGACTCTCCTAACTTTCAAAGAGATATCACATAGAAAACAAATAGAAATGGAAATCTTTAACTTTTAAAAACCTTGATACGCCTGATTTTATCAAGTGAGAACTCAAGAAACAACGATCATGAACAGGGCATTGTTCTGGGCTTCGTTTGTAATTTTCTTGAGACTTATGAAATCTCTATCAAGGAGTTTCGTCGCTCAACTAGACCTGGTCGATGTGATATTTCAGGGAAACCTTACGACAGAATATGATGCTTTATCGCTAAGTATGTGTTCGGTAATGTGTGGTTCGGGGTGTACGTTCTTTGGTGTTAATTTACAAAAAAAGAAATGTCGAATTCACACAGGGAGTCAATCAAGTAGCTTGAAGTTGGTGGAAACGGGATGGAGATACTATAAACAGGAAACTGAAGGTATTAAAATTTACAATTACTTCTAATACAGTAACATATGTTTTTAACGATCTCGAATGTGAGAAAACCAACATTTAAGGAATAAATTGACTCTTAAAAATGGTAACGGTAATACAGAAAGCATTAAAAAATGATATAACAGAGGCACATATTTTTACTTTGTTAAAAAAAAAATAAAGAACTTGTGCAGTAAAACTTTTAATTCAGAAACAATTCAAAATTCTCATAATCGAGATTTTTATGAACACTTTTCTCCAAAGTAGAGATTGCAGAAGGATAAGCCGAGAATTTCAAATTATTCATCCTAATATTTCCAGTGTATACGTGTCAGAGATATAAATCATACGAAGATCAAAATTATATACTTAAAAAAAACTCCCAAAATATAATTAAACATTCTTCAAAATAATATATTTATATGAAAAACTTATGCAATTTACTAATACGGATGAACGTGTAAGGTTATGACGAACTTCATTTAAAAGATTTTATATGTATCCAGAGGAATTTCTTGTCTCTTATTTATAATTATATTGTCTGTCTTTCCCTGCTCTTGTGACCGGTCAATACCTTTGAAATGAGAAAATGGCAGCTAAACTCGAAGAAATATGGCTTATGGTCTACGGATATGTCATGTACTTTACCAAAGGTCTTTCTAGCAAGTTACAAGTCACTGACAAAATTGGAAAGCATTTAACTGATGTTCATTCAACAATAACGAGAGTTGTTCGATACCAGGAGAATATTCATAGTATTGTGGCGACACACTGTCCGAATTTGAAACCAGATGGCCATACGTTCACGAAAACAAACTTCGAAATGATCCAGACTAGGCCATAGGCAGCTGACAAATGGTTGGTGTAACTCCCCCCCCCCCCCTTCCTTCTTGAAGTTTTATTAGACACGATGACTTAGTGGAATTACATATATTTATAGCCTATCGTACCTATATTCCGATATCTGATATCATTTTCCGTTTTTGTAAAGATTTAGAGATTGTCCCTCTACGGTATATAAAAATACTAAAGGTAAGGAAAAAAAATCTTGTAAACAAACAGGATACCCCGCTTCGTGGGAGAATTTCAACATTAATACATCATGACCAATTGAATTAATGCAAGAGGCAAATCAAGGAAATGGAATTAATGCAAGAGGCAAATCAGAGAAATGTTTTACAAGCCTCTTTTATTAAAAGGTCAAAATGACTTATTTGTCCTAAATTTGCGTTTATTTACCCATTTCCTATCACTGGCACCCAATCAAGAGGTTACGATTGTCAGTGTGTTGTGTGCAACACATTCAAGGAGTTTCGATCAGCTATCTCCGGTTTTTTTCACTACAAAGTTGTGCGTAATGACCTCCTGATTGGGGGCCAGTAAAAGGAAAATGGATCAATAAAAGCCAATCATTCGTCAGGTGCCTGTGGACTGTATAGTCTGTCCCACGGTTCCAACTTAATAACTTTTTGCATTGTATCCATATTACCTGGACTTTCAACTAGATCAAACTAAACTTTTCGACAGATAGTACTTTTCTCCAAAAGTTATGCCTTGATATGAACCCTCGAGTTCCATTAGTACAATAAAATACATGTACATGTATACCTGTATTGATTTATAAGGCAAAACATTCAATCCCTTCGGAGATCAATCGCAACTTCTCGGGCCTTGCCGACAAGCGAAAAGACAACCTCGAATTTGTTAAGCCTGGTTCCCTGTCCGTGTTTTGCTTCGTGTACTCTGCTTCACTAGGGCCAGGGGGACTACAATGGATTCAGGGCGAATCTGCCTTGAATCTCAGCACATTGTGACGTCGTATTTAGCTGCGCTTCATGTGTAGAAGTTCATTGTGACGTTGCATTTTTCTACGCCGTGATGCAATGTATCATTGTGACGTCAATATTTTTTCCGCGGTTAACGGCGACGGCTCAAAATCCACGATTGGGCACAAATTGTTCTGACCAATCAAGGGGCAGCATCGATTGTTATCCACCTGGCTCTCCTGCCTTGGCAATGATGAGCCAGGGAACCAAGCTAGAATTTGTTACGAAAGCGTCCATGACATCCCCCTTCTCAAAACCATTTGAAATAAATGTTGGTTGGCCCTTAATCTGTAGAGGTTTGTCCTTATTTGCAATGAATACTCACAACATGTAAAGGAGGAGCTAATGAACTCTGTCCATCCAGTACTTAACGGAATACGAATACACCATTTTGCATAATTAAAATTTTAACATCCAGTGTTGTTAATACATTCGAGGTACCAGAAACGCCCGAGAAGATGCGATTGTACGGAGATTAAACATTACAAAGAAATGTCCACCACTATAATTTTCGTGAATTTCCTTTGCTTGGATCAAACTATATGCATCACATTCGGATAACCTCTGAAAATAATGACATCTTGACAGCCATGGCCAAAATGTTTATCATAAATTCGTTGGCTTTGAAAAGCCGTGTCAAGTGCCTGTTTTACCTTGTATGTGTCGAATCTGGCTAAAAATGGTTGGAAATTATGAAACGATAATGGTTAATGATATTTTCTTTAAAAATACGTAACATTTTTTATTGTTTAAAATTTGGTTGAAGCACTCATATTGGTCATGTGATCAAATCCCATAAAGCTTTATGGTAGATTTAATCACATGCCAATCCGTATTTATATCCTGATAAAACTTTTAAATTGATACCTTATTACTTATATTTACATTTGTGACTGATTTATTACAAATAGTAAGGTACTGAAGTTTTAAACCCATAAATGATCTATTATTTTCAAATCTCAACGGTAGAATTTGAAAGTGTTGAACACGTCGATCACTTATGACGTCACTATGAAACTACGTAGATCGTTTATGACTAAACAATCAATTTATGGTCACATGACGAACGTGTTTTACACAGGTGTAAAAACGCCTTGTTTAAATAGTGGTATAAAAGGGAAAACATTTGCAAATGTTAATATTCTGATTTAAAAAAACAACGCTTCATTATGTTTTCTAATATGAATCAAATATGTATGGCAGAAAATATTATTTTCATATATTCCTCATATTTTATGCTGAGATAGAGAATTATTGATCTTTCTATTCACCATATCAAATTTTCTTCATATCGTGATTAGACATAATGTTCATTTCTGAAAAAGTAAGCGACGCTTCATACTTCAAACTATTTCCTGTTTGAGTCTAATGCTATTGTTGTTAATGAAAATCAATGTTGGGAATTTAAAAAACTGGTGAAATTTAGAGCAGAGGAATATTTCACCTTAAGTTCGAGCCAAGACAATATATGTCTATGGTTCCGGTCGAGGAAAGAAGAATTGCGAACCCGACTACACAACATTCAAATGAATATTAACATTTGGAAAAGAGCGAAATACTTCTCTTATGTTTTTCCTCTCATTTAATTTTATTTAAATGAATACAATACAAGAATAACAGAAAAAAGAATAAATTCAAAGATATATATATATATATATAATTCAGGGAGGCATCTCATGCACGGATCCAGATGTGTTGGGGTGGGTGGGGGTCCGGACCCCCTGGAATTAGGGCAGTTATTTAATGTACATAGTAAATAATTAAATAATGACCTTGGACCCCCTCCCGGAAAATGCACCCATGTTAAGTGGGTAGGAAGAGTCATACATACTTATGAAGCTTAAGAAGTGAAGGAAATTAAGCGGTTTAACCGCTAATGAGCGTATACATGGGAAGAAATTGTGGATTTTCTCCGGTGTAGCTTTAGACTGAACTGAATGAAAGTGCTAATCTTTATATTTCCCATGAGAGTGGTGCAAGGCAAATGATGTCAGCAGTTTTGAGGTAGGGACCCAAAACTTCAACAGATTTAAAGTTTTAAAACTTTATTCTCAGAGAACAATATGAGGCCTTACCATTGGGGGGGGGGGGGGGGGGGGGGAATTGATTCAATATCTTACGTGCTTAATAACATTGATGATAAAATAAATGTTAAAAACTGTAACCTTTAATTTGATGTTAAGGAAAGCATAAATAATGATGTTTATTGACCACTCAAGTAGAAAAATTGAAAAAAATAGATTTTTTTTTCATACAAATGACTGGGGATGTATATGAGGTAGAATAGGCTGATTTTAGTGCATGGGTGGAACAGAAGAGTGTCTCTGGAAAAAAATATATTGAGAAATATTGCCTTTGAATGCGTATTAGAAAGGTGTAAATAGGTCATATTTTCCATCTTCTGAAGGGGTAATTGAAATATGCAGGTTAGGGATAACTTGCAATGTTTTAGCAGGACTTGCATACTATGGATTCTCCTTAGATTCAGAAATACGAGGGTTGATCCAAAAGTTCGTGGAATTCCTTCATATTTTATTTATTTTTTAATGGAAGCTATTGAAAATTACAGGTGAAAATATATACGCTTGTTGAATTTTCTTAATAAAAAATATTTAAAAATTCATGATAGTAACACTTCGGCAGTTGCCATAGAAACGGATGTTTAAAAATGCAGGGACACATTTTTTTCATTATCATTCCAATTCTTGATACTCACTGTGATAAAAACGAGATAAGTGTCTAATAAAACGAAAATAATTTTCATAATTACGATTTCTTGAACTCTTATAAACCTTTGTGTGAAAGTTTTATCGATTTTACTGGATATTTAGTTTTTTTACTGATGATTTGTCGATCATCATGACATCGGTAGACAATATCGAAATTCGCTGAATTTAAAGTCAACACTCGCAAATTCTATGGTAGATACAAGCCCTTGTTAACAAATACAATCAATCGTTAAGACGAATGTTGACTGACGTTTTTCATAGAATTTTTTAGCCATTATTTTCACAAGGAATTTTCTACGAATTTTTCTGTTTGACCGATCATAACAAAGAGTACATGGCGACACGGGACGCTCACTTCTCCGTGGCACCTGATCCTACATCTGATGGTCTGGTCACAATTTATTTTTTGAGATTGATTACTGTTCGTTATCTTCATATTTCACTTTACATACATACATAATAACAAATACCGCGTGGCGCTGTGGTTAGAGCGTCTGCTCTAGAGTCGCGAAGTAAGGAGTTGATCCTTACGTCGCGGGTTCAAATCTCACTGTGGGACGTGGAGACCGATCCTTCGGATGAGACCGTATAAACCGAGGTCCCGTGTCGCAGTAGGTGCTGGCACGATAAAGATCCCTCACTGCCCAATGGCCGTAAGTGCCGAGCATAGGACAAAGTTTGCAGCTCTTCACCGGCAAGTGGTGGCGTCTCCATATGAGTGAAAAACTCTCGAGAGGGACGTTAAACAACAAACAAACAAACATAATAACAAATAGAAAGTAAGATAAATTATTACAAACTTAAGCATGTGTTCTTTGTAGGAGAGGGTTGGCTTTTGTACAGAACACATTATTACCTACATATCAAGAATAGCACCACATGGCAAAATGCAAAGGTAAGAATTATACGTCTGTTATACATGTTTTTGACATGACATGAACACACGTACCGTTATATGGGGCCATAAAACCTGTTATATTTTTTACAAAAAATATAAACATGTATTCTGTTTCGAAATTTTGAACTATGATCATAGCTCAACACCTTAACCAAGTAGCTAGGTTCCCCGGCTTTGCAACGAAGGTTTAAGATTTCATGAAATTGATAATTGCAATAAAGTCAGAAGCAATTAAATGTACCTTTCTAATATCGTCTCTTGAAATCATTCATGACAGTCCTTTATGTTTATTTTAACTGACTAGTGTAATATACCATGGTATAATTTTTAGACATTTAAATTTTCAGGCTTATATTTGCTTAGTATCTTTGTTCAGTTTATTATTCGCTATGTTGTTGTGTTCATTTTTCATGCCCTTCCCACTTTAATACATGTATTTTTAGCTCACCTGAACCCAAGGCTCAATTGAGCTTTTCTGAATCAAGTTTGTTCAAATCATGACACACACCCCCGTTGGGATGGGGCTACAATTGGCTATCAAAGTTTTACATAGAAATACATAGGAAAAATCTTCACAAGACGACAAAGCCTTGATAGGTTTTATTATATTTATATGGATGCATCCCCATGTAGTATAGATTCAGGTGTGTTCAAATCATGACCCCTTGAGGTAGGGAGGCGTCATGATGGACCATAAAAGTTATACATGGGAATACATAGGAAAAATCTTTAAAAATCTTCTTCTCAAGAACATCACAGCCATGATTGGCCAAGTTTATATGGAAGCATCCTCAGGTAATTTAGATGCAGATATATACAAAATATGATCCCCGGTGGTAGGGAGGGGGCACAATAGGCGGTCAAGGTTCTACAAAGGAATACATATAAAAACCTTTAAAAATCTTCTTCTCAAGAACAGCAAAGCCGTGATTTGTCATATTCATATGGAAGTATCCTCAGGAAGTGTAGATTCAGGTTTATTAAATTCAGGACCCCTAAGCTAGGTAAAGGGAGGGACCACAAATGGGTAATCAAACTTTTACAATAGAATAGAAGAGAAACCTGAAGGAAAAAATCGTGAAAAATCTACATAAGCCATGATTAGTCGTAAAAATATGGAAGCATCCTCAGGTAGTGTCGTGACACCCCCACCCCGTACCACATTTATATTTACACTTTTTTCAATAATGACTGATTTCTGCCTTTTCCTAGCAACAGCTGAGCAATGTGGCCCATTGGCCTCTTGTTTTTTTAATTTGATACATTGAGCCGACAGTCAATATATATTAAATATAAACAATTTCAGAATGAGTGTGAAAAGCTAGGGGCCTACTTGGTTACCATAGAAACAGAGGAAGAAAATTCATGGCTAACAGAAATGTTTCTGCCAACATGGGATCCTGGTATAGATTTGTTTGTTTTCTACTTTGTTTGTGTGTGTGTGTATGTGAAGTAATTGGTTGGTTCAATGTATGACATATTTTAGAGAAACGTTAAAAGTTAGTTATTTGCATTACAATCAGTACGTTGCTGCTTATATATATTGGTCATAATCAATAAGCCGTAGGTAATTTGGAAAAGGTAAAGATATCGCTCTGTGGTCGCAAAAAATGTACAACAATATAAATCTGTAACAAGGCATAGAATACAGACCCCAGGGAATTCCAGAGTTGGGATCAGGTGCCAAAGAGGGGTGACGATCCCCTGTGTACTGGTCACACCGGCCGTGAGCCCGTGTTACTATGACCTAGTCAGCAAATATACAATCTGTCATTAAAATTAGTAGGCCATTACTTACACACTAAATTTTCTACCGATTTTTTCCGTTTGTCAGATCATGACAATGAGCACACGGCGGGTGTGACCGGTAGACAGGGGATGCCTACTCCTCCATGGCACCTGATCAAACCTGTGATGTTTTTCATGGTGTTTGCTCTGCTTCACCTTTGTTTTGTTCCAATGGACTTTTGAGATTGATTACTGTTCGTTATCTCCATATTTTAATTTTCTTGTTAACAATATCATTAAAACGATCATAGAATTTCAGACCTGTTTACTCTTACGATTTTGCCGTATTTTGAACGGATTTTGAGTCCAAAATACTTCTCACCTTTGCTATTATGAAAATACGAAAATCAGAAATCCATTCGTTTCAATTTCAGCAGTTTTTTTTCTTTATGACCTGTCTCAGTTTGACGCTTTTCAATCGTTAAAAAAAGGGAAAGATTTCAAACACTTAAGTGATGTCCGGTTGCCAAAACGCGGTTGTTTATAAAACGACAGAAAACCCTCGAAAGAAAGCAAGGTATATTGTTTTTCTTTGTTATTAAACCATGTTTTCGTAATTAGAAATGTAGTTGTTCTCTAGAAATATATGTAAAATCGATGGAAAGTGAAATCTTACTGGCAAATACCAAGTCTCACTGACAAATCTAATAAAAATACTGAGAGACAACAATATGGAAAAACAGGTCTGGAACTTCAAACGAGGTTGTTGAAATCCCTGTAACATAAACTTATCTGTCAGTAGCCTGCCTCTATTTAAAAATTGATCGTGCTCAGACAATGCCCTTTAGTATCGAACACGTTTGGAGATGTAAACGCCATGTGCAGGTAATAGAGATACATAAATAAGGATGGAAACACTGAATCATCTCGTTTGTCATATAATTTACTTGAGTGTTGGCCCTTGTCGTTTATAATCGTAAAACATCCAAATATGAAACAGATGTGGCATACTCTGTGGTGTCCTTTATGTCATCACCAGTTGGATATATCGAGTTGACATATGAATGGAACTAACTATTGCTAATTGGTAAAACGTCGTCGATATATCTGTATGTCGACTTGAAGGCAACTGCAAGTGTTATCTTCTCATAGTCTGGTCCTGATTTTCAGAAAGAAGGATAGAAATGGCGATTCAAAATGGTGGATATCCATTTATTTTTATTATTTCTTAATGTCGTTCAAATAGGAGAATGGATGTGTTAATATCTTATTGAGCGTAATGCAAGTATGAAAATGATAATGGAACACTAATATTATCACTTTAATTCGGAAAATTTAGTCGTTTAAATTTGAAAATTGTGTTAATTAGCTCAAAATGGCGATTCAAAATGGCGAACGCTAAAATTACATAAAATACTCAAACTGTTTAATTCCGAGTCGTTCTGCAGAAAATCTAAGGAAATCATTTGCAGTTTGCATTTTTAAATTAATAAAATAATGTATAAATATTCAATAAAACTTTGAGGATATTGTTATTCATGACTTATAATTTTTATGACACTGACCTTTGATTTGTTACTTCTATTGGACTTTTGCGAGAAGCGCTGACTTTTACAATCGACGGCTTACTTTTACACAGGTAAAATGTACGGTAGCTCGTTTTTGATATAAATATTTTAATTAACGGCTGATAATAAAAAACGATTTGATTGGCCATTGAAAGGAAATATTACGTTGTCTAGGAAGGGAATCGCAACCACCCTTTCTAAAACTCCACCCCATCCTAATATTATGTTATTTTGGCTCCCATTATGATTTGTGCATATTGTATAACGTATGAGCACTCTAAATACCATTTTCACTATTCAGGATTTCTTGGGCTAGACTATACGTCGGAGGAAAATGTAAATGACCTAATAATTCATGAATCACTCTATGTTGATAATTTTAAACACAATTTCATAGTCTTTATTTTTATCATATTTCCTTTTCCAATATTTTTGTTCGAGACAAAACTACAAATTATGTACTGCGTTTAATTTTCCCAACATTTAATATCTTGCATACTGAGCTTGACAATTGTTTTCATGAATCGCCGATTTAACCTGGAACACAACCTGCCCTTGTAGCGCCTCTCTCAGCATTTATAAAAAAAACTTCATTTAATAAAATCTATTTATCGGCATTTCATTCCCTGAATAATTTGCAGATGTACCCTGTACGACCCTTTAGCAGTCATCTAAACTTGAAAAAATAAACACATAAAAAACATCAAAACTTTACTTGCGCTTCCCAAAGAAATACTGTATATGTTTATTTGCCTGGCATTTAAAGTCTAAAATTTATTAATCTAAACTTATCTATTTCAATATACATAAGTTTAAATTGATAAATTTTGAACGTTTAATGTTACATATTAATCTGAATCGGAGCTTACACCTAAATCTCAAAAGCTTTGGCACCTTTTTGGTTATAAAATTGTTGTAAGCTTCTTGGTTTGCCCTCACTAAGTCAGTTAGTGGTCTTTTTCTGGGCTTTTTTGACGTTGAATTGGAAGAAGTTGATGTGGGCTTTTTTTCTTGGATGGTACTTGTCGTGTTAGTTGATGGTTGGTTCGAGTCATCATCATCGCTGGAGAGAGTTTGAAGGTATTCTTTCCGCTTATCCTTTTTAGTGTCATTGACGAGACCTTTTCTCATTTTCTTTTATCTTGCTGTAAATTAAAACGATAAATAGATGTTAAAAAATGTAATGTATGGTAGGCAAAGGCAATTAAATGTTATATAATTGCAATATGTCATTACTTGATCAATTCGTTTTGGTCTAAAAAATTTTGAATTAAATGATATATAATTAAAATATGTCATTACTTTATCAATTCGTTTTTTATTGTCTTTCAGGTGTTGGCAATAATTTGGCTAATTTATTGGACAAACGATTTTTTAGTTGTTGGTTACTACATCTTTCTATCATTGTCTGGGCAGCTTCTGGAAGATGGTGTTCGTTTTCTTTAACACATTCGATTATCTCAATCCATGAGCAGGGGTAAACCTGATATGACCTTAACATTAAAAGTACTTCTTCATCTGATAATTTCACATTCTTTTTTCTTTCTCTGAAGAATTGTTTGATTTTCAAAAAAAATGATACAAAAGGAAACTATTTGAGAAACATAATTGAAAATATCAAGTTAGAAAGTTAAGTGAAATATGATTAACATATGTTGAACATATGTTGAATGTATGTTAAATATACGGAAAGTAATATATGTGAATGTGTTTGAACCATACGCTGAACATATGTTTAATAATAAGGTGAACAATACGTAATGCATCGTAATAAAATACATGTATACTGTAGATTCCTAAATATACGCGAAGAATTAATTATCGCGTAATTACGCGAGAAGCACCAGTCGCGAAATAAAATTACTCGCTTTTATTTTTATGGTGCTGAAATCAATGTAAAATCCTTTGATCAACCGTCCACTCGCGAATTATTGTTCTCGCGATTTGACGTGAAAGAGCCATTTTGCGATATTAAGTACTCTCGAAATATAAGGAATCTACAGTAACTTTCATATATTTCAGGTATTGAGAAATTTTTTTCAAACATATGTTCAAGACATTTTACTCGTTTTTAGTTTTCGATACTCGTTTTTTCCTGTTTAAGATATTTTAACAAAAGTGTTCAAGAAAAGTTGCAGTTTCCTGAATTTCAGTGTCATTTTGGTAAAAAAAAAAAAAAAAAAAAAAAAAAAAACGCGTGCGTAAAAACGGATTTTTCTCTGAGAATAACAGTTAGCTTTCCATAGTTCTGAAACGACCCGATTCTGCTGTTTGAATGATACTCACATTTACGTTTAAAGTAAGTTTTATTGAATTTTTCTATTATTATATGTACAGAAAAAGAATTACTGAATAATAAAATAGACAAGTACATTACCTTCTGAAATATCAGGTAACTGGTCGGAGTCCATGTTCCTCGTGCTCAGTGAATCGATATGTTCGAATGAGTACGCGTATGGGTATGGAAACAATTATGCGAAATAATATCATACCTTAGTGAAGCAACCGATAGGTATCCAAAGTGTTGTTTTGATGGATGAACGACATTCGTAATTTTTTAACCCCCATAATCTCTTTATATGCATAAATTGATATTATTTGAATTGGGGGTTGGAGTGGGGGTCTCAATCCATCTTAAGACTCAAATACGCATTTTTATCATGAAGATATCTAGAGTCAGGTAGCCCCGATTACAGTTTCTTTATTGTCTCCAATCTTTAATCTATGTAGGTAACTGCTGAATAGATCGTAGTTGTTTTACTAAATTCAAAAAATGTGCAGGTTATTCAAATATACGCACAAGTCCTTTCATTGTAGAAACATGAACCAGAACAATTCTGAAAGAATTGTAACGTGTAACCTAAGGGTTCGTTTTCAAAGGGAAAAGGGTCTTAATTTAGACAAGTATGAATAAAATTTTCCTCTGGCTCTACTTGAGTCTATGATTAACACTGGGAATTAATATTATTTACAATGAATATTGTTGATTTACTGGGTTACTTGTCCCGTGTTCTATTTTCTTACAGTGGTGACACAAACTGAGGTTCTTTCTTACTGGGTTAAATGTAGAAGTGGCTGGGCACCTTGCACTGTGTTCCACAACCAAGTTCTAAGAGTACTCGGTGTCTCACCCTTATCCAGGATTACTGCACCTCGTATCTCCCAATCCCCTGGTTTACTTTTCACTAGTGTTACTACTTCCACCCTAGCCTTTCAAAAATCTCTCACTATGGCTACTTCAATAATTACCTTCTTTTCTTCTTCAGAAGCTTCCTATCAATACAGACTTCTGACTTCAGAATGACAAATACTGCCTCTGCAGCCTTTTATATAGTAAAGGGCTATACCATCCAAACAGGGGTGAACAGGCTCCTGGACTATACCATTAGTCCTAGTCTCACCTCAGTGTTTGGAAGGTATAGACCCATTGTATTACTCATTACAGAATAATATTAGCTCTTCTTCCGGCTTTAACAAGACCTCCTCCGGAGATAGAAACTTTCTGGAGAAATTTAGTTCTAGTTTTAATGATCATTGTGAAGCCTCCGCCAGATCCTTTAGCCGAGCAACGTTTCTTTCTTCATGATGGTATACATTCATGGGATCCACGGAATATATTCAATCTGTTCTCGGACAACCGTTACGGATTTCATCAAATGACAGGGGAGACACCCGAAACTTAAATTATGTTAAGTTATCAACTCTATGCGATCAATTCTTTCCAAAAAAATAAATCACATTTTTCTAGCAGGAATCGAGTTTTATTATTTCTTATATGGCTTCGAAGCTACCCGACATACTATGTGCTTTCTACGATATTTAATGTAAGTGTTTCTACCGTCAAAGATGAAATATATTGTCTTATTTCACCTTTTTTTGATCTACTAAAATCATATATAAAATGGCCAAACGTTGATGAATGGCGTGATATGACAAACAACTGGCCAGGAATATCATTTGCAGTAGGAGCAATTGATGGGACTTCAGTTGAAATTAATAAACCAAAAACAGAACCCCAGCAAACATTATTCAGGACACCGTCGCTACCATGCTATCCATGCTCAGATTATTATAGATAATAATGGTTCTATTCGATTTATCGAATGTGGATTCCCAGGTCACCTCAACGACGCCCAACAATTTGCCCATCTTCGGAAATAGGTGGAGCTGAACTACCGTTCCCTGATGATTTCGCTTTGCTAGGTGACAAAATTTATCCAAACCGACACCCTATATTAACTCCTTTTACTACACAACAGATACAACGTCGGAGTGCTGCTGACAGAAGAAAATGTCGGAAATTGAATAGCATGATTTCAGAATACAGATGTACGGTAGAGTGAACAATTTGTAAAATCAAATCGTATAGGATTCTGAGTAGTGTGTGGAGACAACGTCGATATAAATTTCGAAGAGTGTTTTACATTGTGTCTGGCCTCATTTGTAGAAGAAATGAAAGTTAAGCCATTTTATTCCGATCTTTTTTTTCTTCTTCATTCAATATTGAATGTATTGATTTGAAATTTTAATGAATTCTTTCTTTTTGGTGAAAGATGATGCTTAGGTTGGTATATTGTATTGCTTCATTTATTTTAAAGACAAGTACTTTTAGAGTTATAAATCATTTTAACTTTTTGTGTCCTCTGTTAACTGTAAAAGTAAACTTAAAATCTTTTATTTACATCATTTTTCTGTCTTTTTACTTTAAGAAATATATAAAGAATAACTGTTTAGTTTTATGATGCTAATCAATTGTCACCATTTCCGCTATTTTCATATACATGTATTGATTTTCGATACAGCTCTCACTCTGTGTTCGCGGAAGGTCTTGGGTTCAAAGCCCAGCCGCGACTGACTTTAAAAATCGATTAAAAGAGGTAGCAACTGTTCCTTCACCAAGCGCCCATCCCTTTGAAGTCAAAGTTGCAGGTCTTTCGGACGATACCTTAAAAACAGGCACCAAATCACGACAAACGTTGGTATTAGAGTCACTACACTGCTCAGTAAAGGTCTAAATGAAGTTCTAATCCGTATATGGGGACGTCTATATATGAGGAAAAAATTCTCAAACAGGACGTAAAACAACATATAATCAAACAACCATACACTAATTTTCATCGCGTGGTCGTCGACTTTAAAAATCATCCTCGATCTGGCATTTATTTTAGATTGACTTGTTTAAAGAAAATGAACGAATATTACCTTACATAACGCAGGTTTCAATTTAAAAGTAAGCGTCGATTGTAAAAGTCAGCGCTTCTCGCAAAATCCATTATTAAGATAAGCTTTTGACTACATCTACGAAGAACTTTTACCTATTACCTATCTAACCATGCTTTTTAGCTCACCTGAGCCGAAGGCTCAAGTGAGCTTTTCTGATCAAAATTTGTCCGTTGTCTGTCGTCGTCGTCGTTGTTGTCGTTGTTGTCGTTGTAAACTTTTCACAATTTCATCTTCTTCTCCAGAACTACTGGGCCAATTTCAACCAAACTTGGCACAGAGTATCCTTGGGTGAAGGGGGTTCAAGTTTGTTCAAATGAAGGGCCACGCCTTCTTCCAAGGGGAGATAATCATGAATTCATGAAAAATTAATGGCATCATTTAAAAATCTTCTTCTCAAGAACCACTGTGCTTGAAAATATGAAACTTATATGGAAGCATCCTCATGTAGTGTAGATTCAAATTTGTTCAAATCATGACCCCCGGGGGTAGGGTAGGGCCACAATGGGCGATCAAAGTTTTACATAAGAATATATAGGAAAATTCTTTAAAAATCTTCTCAAGAACAGCAAAGCCATGATTGGTCATATTTATATGGAAGCATTCTCAGGTAGTGTAGTTTCAAGTTGTTCAAATCATGACCCCCGGGGGTAGGGTGGGGCCACAATGGGCGATCAAAGCTTTACATAGGAATATATAGGAAAATTCTTTAAAAATCTTCTTCTCAAGAACAGCAAAGCCATGTTGGTCATATTTATATGGAAGCATCCTCAGATAGTGTAGATTCAAGTTTGTTCAAATCATGACCCCCGGGGGTAGGGTGGGGCAACAATGGGCGATCAAAGTTTTACATAGGAATATAAAGGAAAACTCTTTAAAAATCTTCTTCTCAAGAACAGCAAAGCCATGATTGGTCATATTTATATGGAAGCATCCTCAGATAGTGTAGATTCAAATTTTGTTCAAATCATGACCCCCGGGGGTAGGGTGGGGCAACAATGGGCGATCAAAGTTTTACATAGGAATATAAAGGAAAACTCTTTAAAAATCTTCTTCTCAAGAACAGCAAAGCCATGATTGGTCATATTTATATGGAAGCATCCTCAGGTAGTGTAGATTTAAGTTTGTTCAAATCATGACCCCCGGGGGCAAGGTGGGGCCACAATGGGCGATCAAAGTTTTACATCGGAATATATAGGAAAATTCTTTAAAAATCTTCTTCTCAAGAACAGCAAAGCCATGAATGGTTATATTTATATGGAAGCATCCTCAGGTAGTGTAGATTCAAGATTGTTCAAGGGTGGAGCCACAATGGGCGATCCAAATTTTAAATAAGAATACATAGGAAAAATCTGTAAAAATCTTTTTCACAAGAACAACAAAACCATGATTGGTCATATTTACATGGAAGCATCCTCAAGTAGTGCAGGTTCAAGTTCCAATCATGACCCCCGGGGGTAAGGTGGAGCCACAATGGATGATCAAAGTTTTACATAAAATACATGGGAAAAATTTGTAAAAATCTTTTTCTCAAGAACAGCAAAGCCATGATTGGTTTTTTTTAATGGGTGCATCCTCAGGAAGTGTAGATTCAAGTTTGTTTAAATCATGACCCCCCAGGGGTAGGGTGGGGCCACAATGGGCGATCAGAGTTTTACATAGGAATACATAGGAAAAAGCAAGCCTTTTAAAATCTTCTTCTGAAGAACAGCAAAGCAATAATTAGTCATATTTAAATGCAAGCATCCTCAGGTAATGTAGATTCAAATTTTGTTCAAATCATGACCCCCCAGGAGAATAGAGGGGCCATAACAGGGGATCATAGTTATAAGGAATACAAATGATATATCAATAAAAATTGTCTTCCTAAGAACAGCATAGCCATTATTTGTCATATTAATTCAAAAGCATCTCTTTGAAGTATAGATTCAAGTTCAAATTAACCCCCCCCCCTCTCGAACCACTTTTATATCAAAACTTTTCAAGACTCAGCTGATTTCTGCTTTTTCCTAGCCAGAGTGTTCAGGTGAGCGATGTGGCCCCTGGGCCTCTTGTTAATATAAGAAGTTAATAATATCACACAATAATTGCTGTTTGGAGGACGTTATGACAATTAAGCCACCCCAAGAGCATTATTCCCCGAGCCCAAAGGCGATTGAACATTGTAGTTCGAGGGTTGCTAATTATCTCAGTTGTTGGAAATTTTTGATCTACTTTTAGTCCATGCAGTGTAGAAAAAAATAAATGTTTATATACCTGTGAAAGGTCTGGTGCAACATAACTTAGTATATGATTTTTAAAATGATGGACCAAAACCAATCAGAAGGCTAGGAATTATTAAGAGGGCTGGGTGGTTGTGGCCATTTTCAGGCTATATTGATCTCCTTTAGAAGAAGAGCTCCATATAAAGATATACAAAAATGATCAAATTTTAAAACTAAAATGTGTGAAATTTTTCTTTGCCAAAGACAGTTTACAGCTTAAGATATTATATCTAAAAAATTAAGTTATATATGATGGTTAATTTGTTGACCCCCCAGACTCCTTAAATCATATAAATTTGATTGTAATATGCTATATTATGTATATATCAACATATTCATTAAAAATTATCAAAACCAGTATAATATACGTAAACCATAATTACTCTTGATTGTCTAACTCTGATTCTGCGTCCCTACATTTGCATTTTGTTATTCACAGCCAACAAAAATTAATGTATTCACAAACATTTAATGTTGTAAACGGATAATCTTGTATTGTTAGATTTAAATTTAAGCGACTGCAAAATTCCTTTTTTTTAAGGAATATTGTATATGTTCAGAATCAAAATTGATAATCCAAACATACTTTCTTGTCATACTCGGATAGAATTCGGTGCCTATTGTTTTGAAATTTACAAAATCGGAAAGAAGAAAATGTTTTTGTTTAATCCCCTCTCGATTCTTGATACCACCATACACTATCCTAACAAAGTAGTGTGGATTAAGTTGCCTTGTAAAGTTCTTGGAGTGTTCAAGAAAATTTTGTTGTCAAGAGAAGTGTTGACTAGATCAAAGTCAAGAGTGGCTTTGGCCTATTGGTACAAAAGCTTGTACGTCATAGAAATCACAAGGAATCTGCAGGTGCTCTTAGATCGCACAATTATACAACTTTTCTCACCAAAAAATACACACAGTGTGATTCCAGATGATAAAGTTTGAGAATTTTTTTGCTAATGGAATGATCTTTCTACCCAAAAAGACAACAAATCTATATGGCCAAAAAGAGAAAGCTACATGTTTTATCAGAGATTTTTTTTCCATTTTGCATAAGGTTTTGGAAAATAAAATAATCTTTTAACATTTGAACATAAAGATGTTGTTCCTTGAGCTGTTGAGAAGACCAATATTCCGAAGACTGACTGAACTTATAGTATTTTAAGCTGGAATAGATAATGTTTGGGGAAAATACTAAGCTCTTACAAGTGCTAATATCAAAAGCTAGTGCAAAGGGTTCAATGAAGTCGGGCAAGAATTTCTTCAGTTATATTTGATGGTGTGCTGAGGGATGTTGAAGTGGAAGTGCGAGTTGATAATGACAGCGATTCAGCAGTGATTTTAGGCGGACAGGGGTTCAGAGCTTTTGAACACGGTCAAATATGAGGAAAACAAGTCGAGTTTGTTTTAACTATTTCCAGGAAAAAAAAATGAAACTTTTCTAGCATTATTTTTTGCTTGATCATTAAATGGACTAATAAATATAATCAGCAACACTCAGAACAAAGGGACACCAAGAGAAATTCCTCTTTCTAATGACTTTGCTATACCTTGGGAAATAACATATTACCCTGTCTCCTCCTACCACCCATTATGAAAAACATTGTTACTGCCCGCTATGTATGTTGGAGGGAGGGAGGGGGAACGGGTGAGTGGATGGTTGAAGATTGAGTGAAATACGAGAATGATATTGGTTAAAGCATTCTGCGCTAAGTGAAGAAGCAGTCTGTAGTTCTTAAAGCAGTGCTCTAGTACTGTTCTTGAGTGCCCTCTTGCACCTTTATCTGTTCTCATACAAGCATATTATATATGGACGTGTCATTGCTCATTCTTTCCAGAAATAGAAACCTGTAGAATGCGAGTGAAACCTTTCGATAGCCTGCAATTATTCCTTTTAAATTATTTCGGCGATAAATCGTTCTTTTCCAGAGCTTCAAAGAAATATATATTTATACAATTCACTCATTGTAGTACATATCAATAGAAGGTTGAGGAGAAGGAAAATTAACTGATCAAAAAACCCCAAAAAAAGTCTTTAAGTTGCGTAACAAATACACAGTGTCCACTAACGTGAATCGAAAATAATTTAGGAATTACGCTTCCCATTCTTTTTATATGCATGTAAAGCGAGCACAATGCCAGGCAGTACGTGATATAAAGATAGGCAGATGTAGTGGTAACCTCACATTACTAAGTCCAATGAGATGGAATGGATGTTCTTGGTTGTTTGCTGCAAATTTATGAATGGGCCATTGCAGAATTTTTTCCGAAATTCAAATTATAACTTACAGCTGTACCATAATTCAGTTGTAGAATAGTGAGATGCAAAGGAAAAACACCCACTTTGCAGTGTATGGATATTTGCAAATGTAAAATCCTGAACAAAGCAGAATATAGAAACATTAGACAAATAAATCAGAGAAAATTCGAATTAAGTGTAGAAACGACTAAATTTTCGGAATTAAAGTAATAATATTAGCATTCTTTTATCATTTTCTAGTTGCATTACACTCAGTGAGATATTCACATATTCTTTCTCCTATTTGAAAGACATTAAGAGAAAATTAGAAAAATTGGATGTCCGCCATTCTGAATCGCGATTTTGACCTTTTTAACGCCACTTTCATGAAGGCCAGCATATTTTTTCGGATTCAGCATACTCGAAATAGGTTAAAACACTATTCTGGACCAAATAAATATTTGCCGTTAGAAGTATTTTTTTCTATAAATCGGACCAGACTATCATGTAGAAGTTTTTTGAATAAATTCTGCTTGATAGGAATATAAAAACAATATAAAAACTAGTTCTAATTGTAACGGAGCATGCATTGAGAGGAAAATAAGGTGCAATGTATGCGCAAAGATTCCGTGAAGTTATTAATTTTCATACTGTTACCCGTTGTCATGCATTTTAAATCGTTGCTACGGCGTGGTTTATGCACACAGAAGGATACTAGCACTTTTTAACAAATATTTTTAAACAAATCAAAATTGACTATATAACATGAAAGTATAACAATTAAATAACATGAAAATTTTCCTTGAAATAATTACTTGAATTGTTCTCTTTTATTTGCTTGGATTTTTACGTACTGCTTTTAACTTTGGAATTTTTTTTTATCAAAACGAATAAAATTACTGTTTTTCAATACTTTGTATCCATGGTAATGTATGATATATTTTTTCCAAATATTTTTATCATTACAAGACTTTGGCTGCGATCTGGAAACATCCACTTTCCTTTTTTCAATGTTGCTCAAATCTAGAGAATTATTCTGAAAGTGTTGCAATTGCTATTGTTCAAATTTTAAAGTTTGTTCATGGAAACACCTGTAGTACCAGTCTCTTTAAAACGGTGCTTAAATAAGTGCCACCTCAGGCATTTCACTATTGCGAAAATAAACGCATAAGCAACTGGTATCTGGAAAAAACTCCGCTGGGAGAAATACTTTAAAAAGGTTTTTTTTTAAAGTTAAATTAAAAACTTCAATTAAGTAATTCTGTCTAAATAACTCCATTTGAATTAATTCTATGACTAAGCATAACGCAGTTCTTGTACAAATGATACAGTCATTATAGAGAAAAAGCTCAATATTGACATTTTTTATATATGAGGCTTGTTACTGTTCACAATTACACTTGGAAGCATGAATGATACAGCCCAAAATCAGGATCCGGAAATGCGAGCATGGATCGAAATATTTAACTCTACCAATTCTCAGAATATAAAATCAAATCCTATATACTCAATCCCATAAATGGTGTAACCTTGCTTTAAATTGCATTTTATCAAAGCAAATGTATAATTGATGGTTTGTTTACACATTTCTTTAAATACTATAAGCTTAATCCTATCACTATATAGCATGTTTAATTATATTCTGTTTATAACCAGTAGAGAAACAACCCTTCATTCGTATTCTCGTGATAAAAAATAATAAAAGTTAATGTTTTATGAAAAAAATACAGAAATTTTATTATAAATTTGAATATACATATCTATGTATGCCACATCTCTGATATACTTGAATGCATAAGCTTATTTGTAGAGCTCTTTAAAAGACTTGTATGTATTTTGTTGACAAACTGTGTTCCATACATTTGTTGTGTTTATGAATATATATATTCTTATGTTAAGTGTGTAACGCACACAAATATTAAAAAAACATTTCTATTCAAGTATAAACAAATAAAATGAAAATAAGCATATTGCACATTTAGGATTTTCCTATATATTGTAATCACAAACAGGGTTACATACATTTTTTGTGTCCATGAAGCAAGCTTTTATGTCTTGTACATGTAAATGGAATATTTAAACAAAGAATAATTATTCCTTTTAAAACTAAAATAAAAGTTGTACTATTATTGATACTGTTAAAGAAATCATCCAAATCCATGTCAACTGGGCCTTACCTTAAGTAGAGATGGTAGTATGTGGAAATTAGACTTCTTTTTTTTTTTTTGAAAATCAAAATTTATAATTTTTTATTTCATTATGATTGCAAAAATCTGCAGATTAGAACAGCAACTTCCAATACTAAATGGATGTTCTTTAAACGTTGTCTGCAATAAGAATCGCACATTGAGGAGGGACGGTGTGCAAATGGGTCATTCTAAATTCATTTTGATCCCCTAATTTTAATTTTCAATATCCTGGGGTTTTTTTGTTTGATAAGAAAACATCATTATGAATCTGAGTTTTAAACATCAGTTGTACGTTTTATTCACTTAAAAACAAAATTATATTGTGGAACAGAATAATTTTGTACATCTGTAAGTGTTGACCTTAAGGTCAATGTACACATAATAATTTTGTCAGAACGCTATAAAATAATTTTGATGTGTACTGTACGCAATTCTGAAGTAAGGAAATATACTGAACTTTGATTGTACAATATAAGTAAATACCTTTTTATTTATTTCTCGTGCAACAATGGCTTCTTGAATACTAAGGAGAAAATTCAATCATTTAGTTGGATACGCAGACAGTGCGCGATATATTTTCCTTGTACTTTTTGTAGCAAAACAATGATGTCACTTTTTTTATTGTGATGAAAAATTCTGTTAGATTACATAAGGGGGTGGGGTGGGATTGGGGTGCTTGGAACGGTTCATATGGATGATAATAAGCCTCCCGTTCTCAGGTTCCATTGCTTCTATTTTTCGGAAATCTAAAAATATACGTACTTAAAACGGTATCTAAATAACATTCAAAGATATTTTTATCATTTTGAAAGGTCTTTTTATTCAGCAATTGCACCACGTTCATTTCTATTCCTTTTTATACTGATAGGGTTCTATTATAAATTTGCTGGAGATATATATATATATATATATATATATATATATATATATATATATATATATATATATATATAATTATATATATTGCTTCACTTCTGCTAAGTTTTTATTTTATATCTCATTTGATATCTGCATTTTTCAGCGCAATGTATGAGGTGGTGGGATTGTTGTTCACATTGGATTGGTGCAAACGATATTGATCAGGAGGGGAGATTCGTCTGGACAAAAAACAATAGTGACGTCACTTCCTACTCCAACTGGCATCCCAATGATCCCGACAACGCCGGCGGACAGGATTGTGTCAATATTTGTCGTCAAGGAATTTGGGGAGATTTCTATTGTAAAAGAATGTTCTCATACATTTGTGAAAAAGAATAAAATGTGTTATTGACCAAAAAAAGTTTCTTTTGGTCAAAAGTAATCAAACCATTTATAGAATTATACTTATGAAAATATGAACTGAGAAATCTCAAGAAGATGTTTTTCAAAAGTAAATTATTTTAATATTTTACTTACGCATTACCTTTGCGTTAAAACTGATAAGCAGCTTTCAGTGACTTTTCAGTGCCAATTAAGTCAGTGAATTGCAGGTTACCTTTCAGCCACAATTCAGGCACATTTCAGTCACCATTCAGCGGGCACAATTCTATTATCTTTCAGTTACTTTTCCGTGCCCTTTCCGTCGTCTTTCTGTCGCCTTTCAGTGACCTTTTAGTTATTTTCTGTCGTCATTCAAGAACTTTTCATCGGCTTTTCATTTGTATATAAGTATCTATTTCTTTACAATTTAATGAAATCATATATATCTTTAACTTTCTTTCTGCTATCCTTATTGCAGTACGGATACATAAAGATATATGTCTAAATATAATAACTGATTCATTAAATATTACAATTCAACTGTTGACTCATAGAAGTTAAAATAATGGTAGAATTTTTATCTTTGCGCAAAATTTAGAATAGAAAATTATCTATACGATAGTATATAGTGATCCAATATTTGTATCAGAATTCAATTAATTCAGAAAGAACCTGCTCTTTTTGAAAAATCGCCAAATCCTTAATATTTTTACAAGCTTTTTAAAATCATTGACGTATATACGTGCCTGATTCAATCATAGTTGTTAAATGAATCAACAACCAGTCAAACGTAAGGGATAAACCGATGATATCGGTAAAATTGCTTAAAACTTTTTTCTCTCATTTCTAATTATATTTTCTGTATTATTCTTTTGTCCATCTAATGCGGTTAGTTTTTTGTGGAATTTTTCGGAATGGAAGAGCAGAGAGGGGATTATTTATTTATGCTTCTTGTGAAAGTATTTTTTTTTTCTTAATTGTTAACATCGAATGATGCTTTAGATGGAAAAAAAATCACTTCAAAATTATTTAATATAGTTTTCTAGAGGTAGAATTTACAACATTCTCTCTTTGAAAAAGCATATGCCCGTTGCCGATAATTGTCATTATCCCAATAAGAGACGCGTAATATTTAGTCTGCCCCTAAAATCTGCACAATTAGCATAGAATATGCAACATGTAAACAAGATATACGCATATCGCCAAGATTCTCGATAACAGATAAGCTAAGTTCCCTATTCGGTTTTCACACACTTACAAATATTAATCGGTATCAAATTCATCAGTCGTTTTGGCGGTATTGATAAGGTAACAGCCTATTAGCGGAAGGAGAATCGATTTTTTTAATTTGAAAATAAATACATTTTATACCATTTAAAAAATAAAAGTTAAAAATAAGCAGATTATTAAATAAAAAGATACAACTTGAATGATTTTGTCACTTTTGAACTAAAAGTCTAAGTAAGTAAGTCTAATATAGAAGCCATTTGAAATCTTTATCCTTGGATAATTGACATTGTCAAATAATTGAAAGGCTGATGAAAAGTACCTGTCATTCAGTCAACTGAATGGTAACTGAAAGGTCTCGAAAAAAGTCACTTTGCTTTTCGGTGACCTTCCAGTGGGCATACATTATCCATTTCATCGACTGAATAGTGTAATTTCATCTTGGGCCTATATTTTGATCAGGTTTTGTTTGTTTGTTTATTGTTTAACGTCCCTCTCGAGAATTTTTCACTCATATTGAGACGCCACCACTTGCCGGTGGAGAGCTACAAATTTTGACCTATACTCGGCACTCAGGGCAATTGAGCAGTGAGGGATCTTTTTCGTGCCAGCACCTACTGCGACACGGGACCTCGGTTTATACGGTCTCATCCAAAGGACCGGTCTCCACGTTCCGCAGTGGATTCGAACCCGCGACGTAAGGATCAACTCCGAAGGACCGTTTTGATCAGGTAAACCGAGTACTCCGTAGTCCTAAGTAAAAAAGCAGTGACCTTACAAATTGTATCAAACATGTCAGACAAAATACCACCCAACGATAGGTTGTACTCACAAACATGGTCACATTAACGACCGTAGAATTTGCAAACAGCTAACTTTAACCAGGTTGTTCAAATCCTTGAAACGTTTTTGTCAGTACCTTCTCAAATCAAAGAGATATGACACTAAGCATTTTGCTACACCTTTCGAAAAAGCAACTATCCGAATCACAGTAAGCTTAAGGTGTTACAAAATATTATTTTTTTGTCTAGCTTCCATTTCAAATGATTGATGTACGAGTTCATTTCTAAATTTGCCATTATAAAGAGACAAGGAAATGAACGGAAATCAAGTTTAAAATAATCTGTCATGCAGTAAGCTCGTGAGATTTTACATACATATACGTATACACATGTTCAATCCTAGCCACCACATAAGACCCTCCCCTTTCCCTTATTTCAGAAGAGAATTTCCCTATGTAGAAAAACTATCTAATCGATGAGAATGAAACAATTGGAATAAATGGAAATAAAACACACGGACCGAATGTAGTTCTTAGTATGGTACATCACTATTTGAATGCCAATAGTTATAGAGAAATAGCTTGTCATCTACATACAGACGACTGCGTAGGACAAAACAAAATTACTCTGCACTATCCAGCGTGGCGATGGTGTAAAGGGCGACACAGAGAAATCCAGCTACATTTCATGATTGATGGACACAAAATGTGTCTGTGGTTCCTGTTTCGGAATGATTAAAAAGAAATTCCGCAGGTAGGAGGTAAACAGTATCCACGAATTGGAAGCAGTTAAGGAAAATTCCGCAAAATGCAATTCCATTGCTCGATTTGGAGGACAAAGTAATGGATTGCAATGGTTCGGATGAGATGTTTTATTCAATACTACTTTAAACCTTTAAAGGGCATCGGAAAATTCCATCCCTTCCGATTACTGCCGATGAGCCAGGTGATGTATATGCCAAGCATAGTCTTGAAGACCCGGAACTGCGAGTCCAGCTTTTAAAAGAGAAGGTGAACAATAAGTAGTCAGTGGATTTCCAAAGGATATCGCTCCAGCTGAGCTCTCAGTGGAAAGAAGACGTTTGTTTGTTTGTTTATTGTTTAAGAAGACGTTATCTTTTCAATGACTGAGATCAGAGCTTACGTAAAAGCATTGTTCATAGACTTAACATGCCCGGCTACAAATGAGGTATAATTAAATTTCAGATTCCTTATGCATAGAATTGACTTGTATATACGTAAAAGAATTAAATTCTATACTTTATTACAAAGATTTGTTGGTGTAATTGAATATATATCAAAAATTAAATATTTGATTCATTCAGTATTGTTACGTCACAAAGAAGTGAGGATCTATACGAATGTTTATAAAAGCGTGTGATGTTTAAAATTCAATATCTGTGTTATTTTTGAAGATATCTTTATTTTATTTTCGAATTTCAGGTACCTATAGCCGCGGCTGTTAGAATATACCCAAATCCTAAAATAATAAAACATTGCCAATAAGGTCGATTTCTATCCACGAGGCTCGCGTATCAACATAGAACATAACATCAGTTAGTGTACCTGACATGATCCATTATTATTTTCAAGTCCATTTCTCATCCAACTTCCGCCCGCGTGGCGCAGTGGTAAGGGCGTCTGCTCTAGAGTCGCGGAGTAAGGAGTTGATCGTTACGTCGCGGGTTCGAGTGCCACTGTGGGACGTGGAGACCGGTCCTTCGGATGAGACCGTATAAGCCGAGGTCCCGTGTCGCTGTAGGTGCTGACATGAAAAAGATCGCTCACTGCTCAATGGCCGTAAGTGCCGAGTATAGGACAAAATTTGCAACTCTCCACCGTCAAGTGGTGGCTTCTCCATATGAGTGAAAAATTCTCGAAAGGACGTTAAACAACATACAAACAAACAAATCATCCAACTTCCAGTTTTGATATATTCTTCGTTATTCAAATTTCATTCATTCAAAATCCAACACCCTATTCATTTTTTGACATCATCAATGTTAATTTGTGACTTCGGTTGTTTCTGCTATTATATTTTGATATTTATTAGTTTAATCCCTCATAGACATTTGTGTTCTTTCTTGCTAAACGAATTAAATCAAATAATATTTTATGCTTGTCTTCTAACCCCTATTCAAAGTTAAAGTTATCAAGTCAGCTTGTGCTTTAGTTTGGAGTGCACACCAATTTTGCTTGGTTTACACACGAAAAGTTTTGGGGTTTTTTTGCCACTTTACTTATATTATTTCCTTCCAAAATAAGTTACTTAGAATTTAGAGAAGGGGTATTAACGGACAGATTTATTTACTTATATCAAATCACACAAAAGCATATTGCTATTAAGTTTCGTGATCTTTCGACAAATCCGTTCTTTTAATAACAGGTATTTGTTAATCATCATTTGATGATTAATCGTCATGTACAAATCATAATTTACAAGGTTCAAGTACACACATTTAAAACAACAACTCATTTTTAAAAGTAACAGATATATGTTAAAGAATCCTTTTAGAAAAAATAAAGAACAACATACAAACTATATATCTTTCCTATTTCAATAGACTGGAACTACTTAAGAATTAGAAAAAAACAACTTGAAAAATATAGTTGGTTCCAGCTCACAAAGCTTGTGTCAGAATAGTCTTATTTTGAGAAGTTCGTTTTTATAATTGTTTTGTTTTGTTTTGTTAAGAACTTGGTTTTAATTCCACGTCTGGAAATCCAGACTTTACATAGTTTTCTTTCAAAGGATGAAATTCTTCAAAATCACTTTTCAGTTTTTGAAATTGCCACGTAGATGATAATAAATGCAGAACAAAAATTAGATAACTGTAGGAATGTAGGATAATTTCCTATCATTTATTTTATTTATTATAACATTGCTCGAACGTCTGTCCATGCAATCGTGTCCGAAACACTTTTGAAAAGGAGAAAAATTTACAGCTCAATTAGAAACAAGGGTAGTGTATGTAAAGCTTTATTCCACATTAAAATCGCCTATATAACTTAAGCTCCGCCTATCATTTGATAACTTTTCAAACTCAGCAAACGCATCAATTTAGAAGAAAGATTTATATAGAGTCACTTTGAAAAAAAAATTATTTTTAGCTTTTAGAAGCTTGATACGCCTGATATTATCCAGTGAGGACTCGAGAAACAGCGATCATTAACAAGGTATTGTTTTGGGCTTCGTTTGTTACTTTCTTCAGACTTATAAAATCTCTATCAAGGACTTCCGTCGCTCAACTAGACCTGATCGATGTGATATTTCAGGGAAACCTTACAGCAGAATATGACAATTTTTCGCTAAGTATGTGTTCAGTAATCTGTGGTTCTGAATGTACCTTCTTTGGTGTTAATTTACAAAAAAAGAAATGTCGAATTCACATAGGTAGTCAATCAAGTAGCTTGAAGGTGGCGGAAACGGGATGGAGATACTATAAACAGGAACCTAAAGGTATTATTACTTACAATTACTTCAAATAAAGTAAAATATGTTTTTTAATGATCTCGAATGTGTGAAGTTCAACATTTAAGGAATAATTTGAAATCCTCAAAAATGGTAACGGTAATACAGAAAGTATTAAAAATGATATAACAAAGCTATATATTTTGACTTCCCTAAAAAATAAAGAACTTGTGCAGTAAAACTTTTAATTCAGAAAAAAATTCAAAATTCCTCATTAGGCCAAAATAAAAAATACCTTTGTTTCCCCTAACACGACCGACCCAATTAAAACGCGCCGACTGGAAAGTTTTTCTCACAAGGTTATTCCAATATTTTTTTTTATGTTAATCAACTTTTATAAAATAGAATTCCATCAAAATCAGTTTTTATCAGAAAGACTGATTTTGTTCTGTGATTTTCAATCGTTTGTTGGACACAAAATGGCGCCCACAACATGTCTCGGTCACGGAGGGTTAGTTCATGTTTTAAAAGTAAGACGACGTATCAACCTTATGCCTTTAGCATATAAGAATCCTACACTCTTGAAACACTTTGTAAATAAAATAAAATATATAATGACCTATTAAGCGTGTTTCGGTTGTATTTACCATCTGTCTTCAAATTAAGTACGTAGAGAGCATGCTTAGGCCCTTAGGCCTTCCTCATGATACCCTTCATGAGCAGACAAGGGACCCTTCTTGTGAACAAACCAATCAATTTCACTGCATTTTATTTAATTTGAGTTTTGATCTTATAAACAGTTCATCAATATTTCTATGTTTGATACATGTATATGGGACCATAAGAGTTTATATTGTTCCATTGTGCTTTTGAGATTGATTACTGTTTGTTATCCTCATATTTCACTTTACATACATACATAATAACAAAGAGAAAGTAAGATAAATTATAGCAAACTTAAGAGTGTGATGTTTGTAGGAGAGGGTTGGCTTTTGTACAGAACTCATTATTACTCAGCTATCCAAAATAGCACCACATGGGAAGATGCAAAGGTAAGAATTATATGTTTGTTATACATGTTTTATACATTCGGATATGAACACACGTATGCGATTTTTGGGGAAATAAACCTGTTTGATTTTTTCATAAAAAGTGTAAACGTATTCTGTTTCGAAATTTGGAACTCTTCACCAAGTAGCTGGGTTCCCTGGCTTTGCAACGAAGGTTTGAGATTTCATGAAATTGATAATTGCAACAACATCAAAGGCAATTACCTTTTCAATAACATGTCTCGAAATCGTTCATCACAGTCCTTTATGTTTACTTTTGATGACTAGTGTAAATACCATGGATTAATTTTTAGACTTTTAAATTTTCAGCCTTTGCTCAGTATTTTTGTTCAATTTATTATACGCAATGATATTGTTTTGTGATCTATATACATATAGTCCTGTTTTATTTATATTGCAATCTATTTATAATACCTAATGAAAAGCTTCGAAAGATTCTTTAATGAAAATATTTCGTATGTAGTCCTGTTTTATTTATATTGCAATCTATTTATAATACTTAATGAAAAGCTTCGAAAGATTCTTTAATGAAAATATTTCGTCTTAATTACAGTGTTAAATTTTTTTTTTTGGGGGGGGGGGGGGCGCATATTTTCATGTCCCTCCCACTTACATACATGTATTTTTAGCTCACCTGAACCGACAGCTCAAGTGAACTTTTCTGATCACATTTTCTACGGTGTCCGTCTGTCTGTCTAGCTATATGTCTGTCCGTCAGTCTGTCTTTAAAGTTTTCATAATTTCGACTTTTCAAGAACCACGGGGCCAATATTAACCAAAATTGCCTCAAAATAGACTTGGATAAAGAGGATTTAAGTTTGTTCAATAAATTTATATGGGAAGTATTTATATGACATAACACAAAAATAAAAATTCTTCATACTGCTTCAAAATGAAATGATTTGTTATTTTGACCTTTCGGAGAGCTTCAAACTTAATCAAAACTTTACATGTAGTTTTGTCGTTAATGAAATCTGACACAGCATGCTATAAAGAACTCTCTGACTGTTATGCTATTGTCGATGTGACGTTATGTCGGGTAATTTGACGCAGTTTGTATGCTGTGAGAGGCGGATCGAGTGATATTTAATCAAATGAAAAATTTATTTTGTATTCAAATAAAATATTATTTGCAGATATATAAGAGGCCATTAGCATGGGTGCGATTTTATTCATATCATTTAACGTACATTCCCTAGTCGAGTTATATTGCCAAATATTTTATGCCGATTTATTGGATTTGGGGGGTATTAGAAGGTTCTTTATAAATCAATTTATTGCAAGGGCATACCCTCGATGGATCGCGACAAGCTTTTACACATAAACTCAGGAAGCATGAAAATATTTGAAAAGTACTGCGAACATGACGAAATCTTTATATTTTTTCTATATTTAATGCAGGTGACCAGCATAATATTCAACATGAGGTCCAATAAATGTAATTTTAGCAATTAGACAGTAGAATGTTTATAAGTTCGCAGCATTTTTTCAAAACCTACAAAGACTGTTGAAAATATTCATACATGTACGTAAATTTATGCCCTTGTATATTGGAATTTTAAAATGACCTCAATACTGTAAGTATATTTGCTAAAATTATTCGACTGCCATATCCCGTGAAAATTTCAAATAAAAAAATCTAATCGTCTTCAACATTTAGTTTTTAACCATATTACATTTGTCCGATTTTAGTTAAGTAACAACAAGGAATCCTCCATCCTTATAAGCAATGTATTTTAATCTGAAAAAAAGCCGATATTTCCATTTGTCCTTTCAACTTGTACTGAGTAGAGTAGGATCAAGTTTGGTCAAATCTTTAACACCGGGGCTACAATTTTGCTCAAAGTTTCACAATTAAATACAGAGAAAAAAATCTTCAAACCTCTTCTTTTTAAGAACAGCACAGCCAAGTTTGTCATATTCATATGAAACATCTCCAGGTACTCAATAGATCCAAATTTGTTCATATCAAGACCCCTGGGTGTAGGGAGGGACCACCATGGGTCATAAAAGTTTTACTTAAGGAATGAATTTAATACCTACCCAATTTATACGATATGTACTGGGTTGGGGCAGTTTACGCTTTATAAACCGCAAAGTGGTGTATAAAAAAGCGTTTCTGACGCAAGTCCTTGTGACGTAGGCTACACAGTTTATGTGATTTTAAGTAATTTGTCATCCAATCAAATGGCTATTACAACCAGAATTAAATTATAATAGAATAGAAGATAATTATTAACGAAAAAATCTTGAAAAATCTACATAAGCCATGATTAGTCAGAAATATCGAAGCATCCTCAGATAGTGTAGATTTAAGTGAAACCCTCGCCCCTTCGCCGGACCACTTTTATACTTAAACTTTTCAATTATGACTGACTTAAATTTCTGCTTTTTCTTAATCAAAGTTCTAAGGTGAGCGATGAGGCCCATTTGCCTCTTGTCTTAAATTTCATTGAGTCAACAGTCATTAAGTAATATATATAAAAAAAATTCAGAATGAGTGTGAAAAGCTAGGGGCCTACTTGGTTACCATAGAAACAGAGGAAGAAAATTCATGGCTAACAGAAATGTTTCTGCCAGCCTGGGATCCTGGTAGAGTTTTGTTTGTTCTCTTCTTTGTTTTTGTTTGTTTGATGATTGGTTTCTTTGTATATCATACTTTACTTAAATGTTAAAAGTAACATGGATTACAATCAGTTATTCGCTGTTTATATTGGTAAAAATCAGTAAGTCTTTGGTAATATGCATGGAAAAGGCATATATAACGAACAGTAATCGCAAAAATATACAAACAATACAAATCTGAAAACAGGGCATAAAAAACGGACCCCCGGAAATTCCAGTGGGATCAGGTGCCTAAGAAGAGTAAGCATCCCATGTGTTGCTGTCACACCCGCAATGAGCCCTATGTTTTGATCATTCTGTTGACAAACTTAGTACATGCATATAAACAAAGGCCTGAAATGGTTTTTATATATTTATATTGTGCAATTATTAACAGCAAATTTTAAACTCTAAAGTGTCTTATTCGCAAATATAAAACAATTTTTACATGAATTTTTTTAAAATAAATCCAAAAAAAAAATAATACAAAATAATTAAGAGCTACTATCAATCGTTCCATGCTGAAACCGTATATAAAAAGATATCTCTTAAACATCGATCCATAAAATAAAAGTTTTTTGTAGTATTCCACCTTAAAGCGCTGATCCGCCATATGCATTGCGTGCAAGCTGCATACATATTTGTACATGTGGCAGCTAAATAAACCAAACTAAGATCCCTCTAACATTTTCTTTTTAATTTTTTTGTTTTTGTTCTCGACAAAAAGCTTATCTCAACCTTGAGAATCCAGGTACGAGGGTTGATCCAAAAGTTAGGTCACAACTTTGATAAAATTGTTACTAGTAAAACAAAAAAATTATAAATGATGGAAGCTATATTTATATTGCTACTAGTCGACGTAAAACAACAAAATTATAAATGATGGAAGCTATATTTATATTGCTACTAGTCGACGTAAGACAACGTAATTATAAATGATGGAAGCTATATTTATTTCAAATCAGACCTGAAAATTTCAATTCAACATGATTTATACATTTATAAATATCGTATTATATACAAAGTGCGATTTTGGTAGTCGCCGCATCTAAATAACATCATATAATAGATACACGCCGTCATACATTCAAACGTTTCCCAATAAAAATATTTAAGATTCACAAACACGTTCATAAATTTCTGTTCTTTAAGAATTCTTGGTACCCATCGTACACTAACTCTTTTTATAATTAAGTCCTCTGTCAAAATTCTTTGAACAGTACACAAGACAAAGTGTTCATATCCATTTACATAACAGATGCACGCATGTCTTTTGACAACATCAGACACCAGTTAAACGACCTCTCATCTTCCGGTCTTCCTGTTCTCTGCTAATCATTCAATGACCCATCACGTGCACCCTCACCAAAAACGCTGAAATCATCTATAAACAAGACTCTTATTTACATTCTTTTCACTGTGAGTCTGATTAATCAATGTAACTGTCTCTGTATACTGGTAATTTCCCCATTTTGAAGTAAAAATGCAAAATGCATTACGGCTCGTTGTTTCACTGTGCATTATTTTTTAAAGTAGTCCTCTCCAATTTTAATGCACATCTGCCATTGTTCTGCCCATGCGCGATTCACGTGATCCATGCGGTCACGTGACATGCTCCGTAGCGGTCTGTTCACAGAAGCTAAGAGATTTTTCCGAGTCTTAAATTTCTTACCATGCAAGTTATTTTTTTATAACAAGAACAAACCATCTATCAGAAATGACCAATTCTCGGCAACAGGATGGGTGGATAAGAATATCCCTTTCTAGAATTAGCATGGTGACCATCACACCCTGAGTCCCATGTCTCGGGAGCGTCGTTTATGCAATGTAGAAAAAGTATGGACGTCCTTCTTTTTTCATATCTCATATGTTTAAAGTCTAAAGTAAACAATATTCTAGGGATTTAATAATTATAATATTGTTAAGATATTCGACTATTTTTCTAATTGTAACTTGGTAATCTTGCAAAACAAATTGCTCAACTAAGGACATATCTTTTTACCGGCTTGCTTTCGCTGGGCAACAGAACAAACATCAATTTTAACCATCTCCCTGCCTTCACTAAAACAATCAATCCAATTAATGATTGAACTTCTGGTAAGTCTTTTGTCTTTATAAACCTTGTACAACTTATCATATTCTACTGCAAAGGTATTTCCAAGATATACGTTAAACTTTACAGCCGTTCGTTGCTCGAGTACGACTGGGTCAACCATTTTTTGTCACAAGTAACCTACATCTTGACGTCATTTTCGCATTGTGACATCACAAACACAATGCAAAACATTATATAACATCTGCTATTTATAGAACATGTGTATGATTATATGTGTGCCAAATTTCATTCTGATCTGAATTGTAGTTTTGTAAATATATAGATAGATCGCGAACTTTTTGACCGTATGTGCATATTTTGGTAAATTCTGTGTGATAATATGACGCCAAATATGAAAGAAATGGACACTGTGACATTATTTTGGGATCAACCCTCGTACAAAAGTTTATTTTAGATTTGAGAGGACTTGTCTATTGTCTACACTGCGCTTACTCTTCAGGGATGAGGGGTTGTGAGGTAGTAGAATACCTTAATAAGCAAAGAATAATATTGAACCTGAACATGACACAAAAGGCATTTTTCAGGACGCCATTAATTTTGTAAAAAGATAATACATAAATATATTTAATTTCCTTATTCCGTACCTCAATATTAACAACCTTTCGATCTTTATAACACACATACTCGCACACACACAAAAATAAGAAAAAAAGGAAGACTGCTAGACATGTTCAATATGTACCTTGATTAGCTTGATTTAACTTGTATTATTTATCTGATAAGAAGATCAAGTCCATTAAAATATGCTGAAGAACCCCGATTCTGGCATTATTGTAGTTTCTGTCGGTCATTTCTCTCATTCATTTTTGATTGGTGTGCAATTTTCATGACATATGATTGAGTCCCATCAATTCTCTCCGAGACTTAAGATTAAACATCACAGACAAAGCGTTTGAAATTACCATTGTCCAGATCCATCCAAGCCTTAAAATTCCTATTAATTTTTTATTTTTTCTTTTCAATTTTTTTTTTTTTTTTTTTTTTTTTTTTTTTTTTTTTTTTTTGGTTCTATAAGAAAACGTTATTATGAATCTAAGTTTTAAACATTAGTTTACGTTTTATTCAGTTTAAATCATAATCAAATGATTGAACAGAATGATTGTGTATGTGTATGCCTTAAAGTCAATGCACACTTCGATGCTATGATAATGTAGGCAACTCTCAACTAAGAAATTATGTAGAAAGCTGATTGTATAGGATAAGTAGATATCTTTTTATTTATTTCTCATGCAACTATGATTTCTTGAATACTAAGGAGAAAATACAATGACTAAAAACAAAGCATTTAGTTGGAACGGAGACAGTGCGCGATAGATTTTCCATATACTTTTTGTAACAAACAATGATGTTGCTTTTTTAATTGTGACGAAAAATTCTGTTAGATTACATAAGCGGTAAGGTGGGGCTGGGATGAGGGTGTGGTTCTTGGAACGGTTCAAATTGATGATAAGCAGTCTCTCGTTTTCAGGTTCCATTGCTTCTATTTATCAGAAATCTAAAAATCTAAGTACTTAAAACTGTATCAAAATAACATTCAAAGCAAAAATATTTTTATAATTTTGAAAAATCTTTTTATTCAGCAATTGAACCACGTTCATTTCTATTCCTTTTAATACTGATAGTGCTCTATAATAAATTTGCTGAATATCTATTGTTTTCACTTCTGCTAAGTTTTTACTTCATATCTCATTTAAAATTTGCATTTTGCAGTGCAATGTATGAGATGGTGGGATTGTTGTTTACATTGGATTGGTGCAAACGATATTGATCAGGAAGGGAGATTTGTCTGGACAAAAAACAATAGTGACGTCACTTCCTAATCCAACTGGCACCCCAATGAACCTGACAACACCGGCGGGCAGGATTGTGTAAATTTGTGTCGTCAAGGGATTTGGGGAGATTTCTATTGTAAATCAATGTTCTCATACATTTATGAAAAAGAATAAAATATTTCCTATTGTGTGTAAATATGTACATAAAACCATTTATAGAATTATACGAGGGCCGTTAAAAAATTACGCGGACTTGTTGCACAAAAATGTATTTGACGATATAATCAAGCAAAAAGTCGCAAATAATATAAAAGAATCATTTCATATATGGTCATCAAAATTTCATATCAAATATTGTAAATTGGTATCAATTTCGGGTGATTTAACAGGACATATAATGAAGTCACAGCGCAGTAAAACTTTCAACATAACGGACATTTTAAAAAATGGGAGCTTTCATTTTTTTCAATATTTTCCATTAGTTTTTGATACTGTATAGTTTGGGTTACTTTGTCCACTCCGAATAAACATCCATATACCATTTCTGATCCAGCTTAAAAACTATAAACCTATAAAATTAGTATTGTGTGTTATAGTTCGTGTTAAACCCCAAAACTGCAGATATTTCTGAAGTAAATTTTGACGTCCGTCGATCTCAATCACATTTTTAACAGTCCAGATCAGTGTTCTGCCTTGAACTTTCTCCATTCCTCCCGGATTGCCTTTTGACTAAGGTTTAATAATCTAAAAATCTTTTTTTACATTTTTAGCTGATTTACTACATGTTTCTTCAGGCTTATTTGGGTCTCTGTTTGCGTATTCCCAGCATGATTCATGATTTGATAAAAGTGCGCTGTTCCGTCAAATCACGAGACGTCATTTTTGCAGTTGATTTCGTAGGGGTCACATCGGGGAAAAATTACAATATTTCTTTTTGTACTTCAAATATTACGTCAGAATTCTAAATACTTAATAATACAACAATAATTAGAATTTTTTTAGAAAATCGTTGAATAATATCGTGAAATATGGAAAATAAATGAATAAAATTTTTGATATCGCATGTTTGTTTTTCAACATTTTTGCCGTGCTCCGTACATCACCATCAGCAGTATCAAAACAGCAATAATTTTATGAGATATTAAATAAAATCAAAAAATTTAACCTAGAATTTACTGGAATCTTTAAGAAATATGATCCTGTGAAATTTCATTTCTATATGACGTCTGTAAGAGTAAATAATAGCAGAGTCCGCGTAATTTTTGAACGGCCCTCGTACTTATGAAAATATCAACTCAAAAATCGCAATATGTTTTTCAAAAGTAAATATTTTTACTATTTTACTTTTGCCTTACCATTCAATGTAAAGAAACGCCGAAATGAAAGTTATACATCAATAAGAAGCACTGTTTACATATTAAACTGATAAAGAAATAGAAAATCTTCTTTTTTTTTCAAAAGAACACATTATTAACAAAAAACAAAATCTTTCACCCTACAGGAAAATGTTATATCTTGTAGAATGAAATATGGAGATAACGAACTGAGCTTAAGAGTTAACTGAAACAATACAAATCGGGAGCAGAACAAACAAGGACTTCTTAAAACATCAGAGGTGGGATCAGGTGCCATGGAGGAGTAAGCATCCCACGTCGATCGGTCACACCCGCCATGTGCTACTTGTCATAATCGGAAAAACGGAAAAATCTCTAGGCAATTCAGTGTGTAAGAAATGACCTAATTAAAAAACATCAGTCAGTATTCGACTTAATGAAAGACTGTTTTCCTGACAAGGTCATTGTATCACTGATTTAGTCAAGTCAGAATATTTGATTGTTTCCTTCACACACCTGCGTACAACATTCTTCGTTAAAATTATTCTGATTCTACATACAAATACTCTGAAGTTGATACTTAAACGATGTTGGATGCTGACTTTAAACGAGGTTGTTAAAATTTTTGTAACATCAACTTATCTGTCAGTAGCCTGCCTCGATTTAAAAATAAATAAATTGATAGTACTGAGAGCATGTTCTTCAGTATCAAGTAAGTTGATGACGTAATCACCAGGTGAAAGTTGAATATTACTACATAAATAAAGAAAGTTAATGATGGAAAAGCTGAAGTCATACAGTTTATAGTTGTTAGTTGGCCCTCATGGTAAAGTCATTCAGTGTAGTTGTTAGCTGGCCCTTATCGTCTATAATCAGTAAAACATTCAAATATGGACTATGGAAGACCCTGGGGTATCCTCGTTTAAAGTCAATATTCCGTAAATTCTATATTCGTTACATGCATAATGACCTTGTAAGCAATAAAAATAACACTGAGTCGTAATTTGGCTGACTGATGTGTTTTAGACCAATTGTTAGGCATATGTTTTTGTCCCCCGCTTTCACTGAAAGTGGGGGATATTGATTTGGGTTTGTCAGTCTGTCCTTCCGTCTGTCCGTCCGTCCGTCTGTATTTCTGTCTGTCTGTAACGCTTTCGTTTCCGCGTAATATCTCGAGAACCCTTTGAGTTTTCGCAATGAAATTTTGCATAGCAACTCCCTTTGGCCTAAACAAGAACCCTATTGATTTTGAGGTCAAAACGTCAAAGGTCGAGGTCATAAATTCATGAATTCTGTCTGTTTTAACACTTTCGTTTCCACGCGATATCTCGAGAATCCTTTGAGCTTTTGCAATGAAATTTTACATAGCAACTCCCTGTGGCCTAAGGAAGACCTCTATTGATTTTGAGGTCAAAAGGTCAGAGTTCAAGGTCGTAAATTTATACATTACGTCTGTGTGTAACACTTTTGTTTCCGGGCGATATCTCAAGAAGCATTTGAGCTTTTGCAATGAAATTTTATACCATAACTCCCTAGGCCCTCTTTCACCCCTTTCAATGTGTCCCGCCCCGCTTTTTAATTTTTATTTACATGTATTGTATTAAAAGTCGCATGGCACTATTTTTAGCACAGGGGCTTGTGGAGAGTTATTTCGTATAATACAGGTTGTCGGCGGACATTATATTCTTATTACATCTATTAGAACTGTTTAGTAAAGGCTAAATTAGACACCAGTTATTGATTAAAACTTTGACAATATCAAACGTCAATATAAACATTATATGTGAATCAATGTTTCCATTTAATTTGCTCTATAATCAAGTGCCTCTGTGGTCTAGTGGTATACTGCTCGCTTAACAAGCGAGAGGCCCGGGTTCAATCCCCGGACGATTCTTTTTTTTTGGGGGGGGGGGGGATTTACTAAATGATACTATTCAACATGTGAAATGAAAAAGTTATGATGTCTGGCGTGTACAAACTCATAAAATCATTATTACTTCTATACACATATTAAAGAATAAGTAATGCAATCTTCTTATCCATAATGGCATTTTTTTTAAATTTACTTCAATATACATGTATACATTTGATAATTCTACAAATACAGAGGGCAGTGTGACCCCCCACCCACGAACTGCGCATGCTCTTCTTTTTTTTCCATAAGCGGGGGCACAAATTCTCTGAATTAGCTTGTTATAATAAATTTGACTACAAAATGTTCCATCTACCTTATCAATACATAGGGCTCTCAGCGGGTTTGACCGGTCAACAGGGGATGCATACCCCTTCTACGCACCTGATCCAGCTGTGAGCAAGGCATTAAACAAGGACCACTGAAAACACGAGATAGTGCCTAGGAAGATAATTAGCTTGGAGATAATAGGGAAACATGCTACAGGTGTAAGTTGACGAAGAGAGATCTGAAGTCATTGCTTGTGATACAATTTTGTTGTTAGTTGGCCCAAATCTTCTGTAATAAGTAAACCATCCAAATATGATACATATGTAGCGGACTCTTTGGTGCCTTTTATTTCGAGTCAAACTATATATCGAGTCGACACATAAATGTAAACAAAAACAAGTCAATGAAATTAATAAGAAGTGATATGAACAACCATCAAAAATTAAATGAGCAAGGATATGGGCAAGCTAGAAAAATTGATATGCGGACAACATCAAAACCGAACATCAAGCTTGGGTATGGGGAAACAGCAAGGGCAAAAATTAAAAGAATAATAAGTGATTATTTTAACGGAAGTAATATCAAAAATATAACATGACTTCCAATAGCAAGTTTGACAGAAGTTTTTCAATAACTTAAAACAAAACACTCAACAGGAACTTCGATTGTACAGTTTTAATATTTAAAACAGAATGTAAAGAATTCAGTGTATGAATCAAAAATATAAGCAAAACAAATCACATTTATCCTGATTTCTATTTAAAAGAGGAAAACGGAGTGAACATTCAAAATTATTTCAGAAAATGATATATATTTAACGATATCTTCTTATTTTATTAGATATTATCATACTATTTTTAACATTATATCACACAACAATAATGACTCTTGATATTCAAATATAAGCATTTTGAGTAGTGCAGATCCAGTTTTGATAAAATCATTGCATACTGGACTGCGAAAATCCATGTCCAGATAACGAGTCAGTAGTCATTAATACTTCTGGTGTTATATCTGCTATATAAAAAATTATTTTCTATAAATAAGTTTTTTTCTTTCTATGATGTCGTCACCCTGACCCTCGTTGGACATTGTAAAAAGTGTTTCAGGTTTTGAAAAACTAATTTTTCCATACATTGGCTCTCCACCCATTTATCATAACTGGTCAAGTACCGTAACTGACTTAGACCCCTGCCGGTTTTTTTTCTTCAAATGCGTCTAATGCAAGAAGGTACATGTAGTTGGGTCAGATATGGTCCTATTCCCTTTATGTATATTATTATAATCTTGCTATGCTATTTAGTTTATTTGATTGTTGGCTCCTGGATCTTTGTATGACTATGCCAGTGAGACATTGTACATGTAAACAACGGGAAATAATCCTACAAGCTTGTAAGCTTTGCATAGCTTATACTCATTGAAATACATACACTTGATCTTTTTTTTATTCTAGAGCTTAAATACGCATTTGAAGCTAATAGCTTCCGTATGTCTTACAGGTCACTGGGAAGAGTCCATTTACTTAATCTGTACAAATGGATGATAAGAGAAAAATAGTTTCTGCCACCCTTTATTAGATAAGAATTCATCATTATTCAGTATTAATTTATTATTAATGAAGATAACGATACACAGTATATAAACATTATAACAAAGACTTAAAAATATCTAAACTGCAAATTAAACGTATTAACAAAACATTTAAAAGTAACACTACAACACAAACAAGTATACAAAAAATCTTATCTGCTGAATAAAAGACAAAAGACAAGATTCGTTTCGGCCTACTGAAGAATTTTGCCTCTGTTCCTTGCATTTATATCTCCGTATGTTTCAGACTTCCTTACCATATTTGTTATTTCTTACAAATTGCAATGATGAATTAAAATTCTGGTTTGAATTGAAACTAACATTATTCTTTTCCCAAACATCTTTGAATTACTGATTGCTGTTTTCAAATTTAAGTTTAAATCTGTGCAAATTTAAACTTTACTTCGTTGATGCTTGGTCATTTGCTCCCATCTTCTTGCTAAATCGATATTTCAATATACAAATGAAGAACAAGCATGCTAACTACATGTACATGTTCTAACCCTACGCAGCTAGGTTAAGGACTCCCATATATACGTCAGCCTATGCAGAGGTTCGGTAATGCTATTATGACGTCACGTTAAAACAATACAAATGAATCTCGATGAATAAATACTATATGTTCTTTTTAAAACACATTAAATACTTTCGTTTATCATTAATATTATAAAGATAAATGGATGTGCAACTTATCTTGCCATAATAGCACTTAGCGTATGTAGAATGAAAGCCAGCTTGATCTCGCTGTACTTACTGAGATGACGTCATTTCTTAGTTTGACACGCAGTTTCTCTGTACTTGAGGCGTGGATCAAGCTTTTATCGTAGCTTGTAAAAATAAAAATAAATACGAAACACGCGTAGTCGGACCAAAAGAGAGAAATATTCTGAAATATATTAATCCACATTTTATTGTCAAACTAAATTGATAATGTGTAGACTTTATATTAGGCCGTAGGGAGCACATTTGTACAGTAACATGCTAGAATGACAGGTCCAGCCCCTCGAAAATATCAAAAGTTCAACGATATCCGCTTCACTATAAATTCTAAATTTTTAAACACGTGTAGCTATTATCCCTACTATTCTGAAAAGTGCTGGGAGCTGGTTGTGCTTTGTTGATTTATTCCGTAATGTAACATTATTCCAATGCGAATTACATTTTTGACTGGAGTTTTTAGAAAGACGGCTAAATTTCAAACAATTCCCGAGCATGAGGAAGTTGCTCCCAGCACTTTTCGTGTTAAGGAATTTGTCTCAAAGAAAACAGAATAAATTTTATAGCGTAAAAATGCCCGTATATCGTTGAACTTTTACGATCTTTGTAGTAGTACATATATGTTCTAATTTTAAAATTGTCACGTGACAAACAGCTGATGTAAGCGATGTCGTTTTGGCCGAACTCAGCAGAGACCCGATATATACAAGTGCAAACACCACATATCACATTTATCAAAACTAATGCTGTTAAAAAAAAAATATTAAAATTGTATTCATTTTCCCTGAATATGTTAAGGCGTATATTTCATGGGCGTCCTTAACCTAGCTGCGTAGTGGAGCTTTATAGGTGAACAGTTCAAACACTCGTGACTAGCTACTATCTCTATTTGATCCTTCGTGAGGAATTTATTTTCCAGCTCAGGAAAATAAATTAAATTATATTTCTTTTGTTATGCAATACATGTAATGACAAAATCGGGGACAGCAAGGCCATGATAAAGTATCAAAGGACCCTGTGATGTTTTGACTCATGTTTGTTAAAGAAATGCCTCTTTAAAAGGCGAATGTTGTGGCATGATATGGGGTCATGTTTTCTATGTGAATAAAAATAAGGGAAAATATTTTTAAACATTTCTCTGAAGAACAGCAAGGCAAATACGAATCGAGTAAGCTATGTAGTCACTGGGTTTTTTTTGGGGGGGAGGGGGGGTATGGCGGAAAAACATTAGTGTTCTCACGACAAATCGTTTTATTCTTGATTAGTCTGATCCTATTGTTCTGAAAAACAATAGTAAAGTAATTGAAAATGCTCACAAAAATGTCTTGGAATTTTTTTAATACCAGCTACATGTACTGATCAACAAATATATTTTAATATAAAAATATACATAGCTATCTAGTCATTATTTTAAATTTGTACAGTATTTTAGCTTCTATTTACTTCAATAGTTAAATAACACACGGTGTTAAAAGCTTGTACTATCTTTGGAATACATCACAGATCACTTGTAATGCCTTTTCATGCTTATAAACTTTGGTATCTAAAGCTAACTTACAGGAAATTTGATTTCTTTAAAAAGGTAGCTATTATTGTACTTTTATGGGGTACAAATGTCAACTTTTTACAGTACGGTTTCTATGAGTTCAAAGAAACTTGAGTCGTATTGACCTACATAAAATGAGAATAGTTGCATGAAAATAAATTCAATTTCAAGCTTATTTTGAGAATATTTTAACTAAATAGTTATTTTAAAAGTTATCTTTCCTGGCAGAGGAGCGGATATCCTTAATTAATTGAATGTGTCTTATAGTAACCTGAAGTGGCAATGTTTTACTGTATAACCTTGGTTGGAGCAGTTTAGGCTTCATAAACAGCGAGGCAGTTTATTGGGAAAACATGAACTCTTCTAACTCAGGGTTTTACATGACAGACACATTTGGTGGAGGAGAAACAGAGGAATAAATTATGAAGATGTGGAACAAACACATTATCAAGGCATGTTTTACTGCAGACAAATTCTTAGTCACCATCTGAAATTACAAGAAAACATAAATGCAAGCGTCGAAGTTGCACTACAAACACTAATTCCTGCAAAATGCAAGCATGCATTTAAAGATATGTAAGAATACGTAGAAATGTACTACATTGATATTATTCGTTTCTTTATATTCCAGGAAATTATACAAAAACATAACATACTTTGTTGACTACTTTTGTAATGTGCTGCAAACTTGTTTTCACTTGAAATAACATCATGATTTCTAAGAAATCGAAAACAATTTTAAAATTATACGCTGTTATATTGGTACCATACACTTTCCATATCATTGCAAATGCATTTTTTTTTAAATTAACACAAATTATTAGTAATACACTACTGGTGGTTTGAAAAAATGCAGACTCTTTTTTAATAAATCACAAGCGATACTGAAGTAATTGTTGAGACCCTCGTGCGGAAATGTTTTAAGATCTACCGCATAACACAATGCCTGACCACATCTAAACTATTTTCTATCGATCTCGTCCCCGTGTTCGAGATAGAACTTGCTACTAGAATAGGTTACGTTTAGACTCCTCGAAAGAACCGATACTTGGGAGGTGGTTTCTGGAATTTTGGCATTCGTTCTCTCTGTCTCCTCATCAGACATAATATGTTCATCAGAGATTGATTCATTTCTGGTTTCATCCGCACTATGATCATCGGGGATGGAGATCAGGGTTTCATATCCAGGTAATCTATCTACTTCAACAAGTGTATAACCACAAGCACAATGTCTTGTTTCTTTGTTGACGCAATTTAACGGAAGACAGGCACATATTTCGTTAAAGAAAACCTGACATTTAGAACCTTTGTTTTCATCATCGTCCTCAGACATAATGCCTAAACAAATCAGTAAACAACTATTTTCATCACAAACATCGAAGTTGTTTGAACATACCTCACACAGTTTGCGTTCACATAATTCATGGCAGACAAAATGGCTGTATTTTTTATTTTTCAGATTTTGTAATCGTGCTTCTTTTGCGGTTTCTTCCTCACCTAGAAGACAGGGAAACACATATTGCATTTCATATTCTTGTTCTTCTGTTGTTATTCTCAAGTCTTCTTTAGTATTATTAAGTTTGTTCACTTGATTGAAGGTTTCCAGATTATTTTCCGATCTTAAAGAATCCAATAATTTCATAATGTGTTTTTCTTTTCTGTGCAAATGGTCTTCAGTACTCTCTAAGCAGTATTTTTCTAAAATCCTTGGCGCAAATAAAGATGCAATCACCGGAAATAGAATGTTGAAGTCATTATGTCTTCTTTCATCTAGTAGATGAACATAAAGAAATGAGATGTAGATTATTATAATTAATAAGATTGTGAAAGTTGATTTTGCAAAGAGAACAAAAACAGCATTCCGCAGAGGGAAATAAACATTAATCACTGTCTCAAAATGGTCAACTCTTATATCCAATGTGCCTTTCAAATCTAAGACAAACAATAAAATTTGTCGGTATTTCTTAAAAAAAGAATAGATAAAATACAAGATATAGGTTATTCCTGCAAATAAAATTGCAAATATATGAACTTGTGTAGACAAAAGATGTGGCATACCTACAAATAGAGTATAAATTATTGTTTGTAACAAGTAAAGCAGACCGTAAGTAAAGCAATTTTTTACAAAATGAAAATAAAACCCATATACAAATAACCATGGAAAACTTGCATATGCTACACAAAAGAACACATTTTTGATTATAGCCAAACTTTTCTTTTTTATTGTACTATTAGAATCTAAATGGTGTGCCCCAGTTTTGTCAGTAGTATGTTGGAGACATTTCCGTATTCGTTCAAAAAGTAACAAAAATAACTTTTCGATATATTTCACTGCTTGTAAATACAGAAAATTTATCAAAGGGCTTAAAGTACACGAGACAAAAATAAATATATTGATTGGGAAAATTATAGTCATATTTATTAATACATAAATACATTTACATATGCATGATTTAGTTTTAGACATATTATTTCCTATTTTTGTATAGTTTCTCACTGGAAATAGAAAAATTTTACTCCAGAAATAAAGAGAACCAAGCTTTTTGAATCGCCAAACTATTTGTGAAAAAACACCAATACTGTTTTTTTCATAATTACACATAAAATAAGAAGTTGGAATAAATCGAAATAGTTTTCCATTTAAAGATTTGTGACTATTTGTTGAAGTTGTGTACATGTTTGTAATATCAAATAATATTATGTGATCTTTGGTCTTAAAATATGCAAATACATTAAAATTCAAAATAAGTAAAATAAACAAAAACATGGATGAAAGTACAATTACTCTCATAATGTCTTCTTCCGATTTCCCTGTAGTTAAGTCAAAAACCCTCGGATATTTTCTTTTATCTGTAGGAAGGCAACTTTCACAAAGAGCCAATGCTATTAATTTCATACAAAAGAAAAAGAAACCTAATAATAGAATTAAAAATGTGAAACGAAAGACACTTATGAATGAATGAGTAGTCTTATGAAATAAAACGTACAGTAAGAAGCGTTGAAATGTAAAAGGGAAATCAGCTTTTGTATAAAATGACACATGCCTATGTTCTTTTTCATCGCGAACAGCAATGGATACAAATGCAGGATAAAATGAAATGAATATAACTACAATTGCAATGATAATATAAACGATTGGAGATTTTGTAACTATTTCACGTTTTGACACATTAAAGTTATCTGTAAAACATTCAAAATCATAGCCGATAGATACATGCGAAATATTAAACAAAAATAATTTTGACTCTTGGTCTTCAAAATATCTATGACATATCATTCCATTCCCTGTACCATTAACAATTTTTGTTAAATATTCGTAAATGAAAGTAGTGTGAGATGATCTTTTGCAGTCCTTCACGTTTTCTATATCTATTCTCAGATGAAAATCGTCCGTCCCTTTTCGAAGTAGCCCAAATGTGTATAAGTCAATATCTAGTGGGTATCTCAGAATATGTTCAGAATCTTTTGTGACCCATATCCATTCAGCCATCCTATTCCTGTCAAAATCATCGTCGGCAATTTCGTATATTCCAAATATTTGAAGGTAAATATAAATAAGTTGGTTATTGTTGTCCTGAATCTTCTGCAAAAACATTTTCTGATGCTTTCCGAGTGAATTATCTTTGACTTGGCACTGTTCAGTTGATGATATTGGTATATGATGCACTGTTAGCAAGAGGATAGTGAAGATGGAAATATTTTCCATATTTCTAAAAAAAAAATAATAATAATAATAAACACATAAATAAAGAGTATGAATCTATAAAAGAAAAATAGTTTAATTTGAATTTAAATTGTCTAAAGAAAAAGTATACTGTAGATTCCTAAATATATGTGAGGAATCAAATATCGCTTTAGCTCCACTTGCGAAATAAAATAACTTTTTAAAATGTCTTTTTTAGGGTGCTGAACTCCATATGAAATCTAATGATGAAACCGCCCACTCGCGATTTCATATTCTCTCGACTTGACGTCTAAGAGGCATTTAGCGATATATTTACATCCACTGAATATTATACTCCTTTATTTCTTAAGAAAACCATTGCCGTTCATCAATCTCAAAAATCCACTAAGCATATCACCTCTACGGATTCCTGGAGCAGTATCTGTTCCATCAATGAAACGTACAATGTCGTGCATATAAAAATACACTATTTCATTTACTAAATCTATTTTAATTGAATATTTGCACAGATATAAATATAAACAATAAAAATGTCTTTCTTTGTTTGTTTGTACGGGATTTAAAATTGTAGTTATTGCAGAAAAAAAAAACATAACCCGCTAACGTGGGTTATGCATTTTTTCTGCAACAGCTGCAACATTAATTCCCGTACTAACAACCAAAGAAAGCATTTTATTGTGTAAAGCACTCGCATAAAATAAGGAATCTACAATATTCCTTGCATCATTTGTTTTAATCCTTAGAATTCATTTACTTTAATGTTAACATTAATTCGATCAACCACCAGTGTATCACAGATGCAATAATTGTCCAATGATTGACTAATATGATATACGTCACTCATCGTGTATTTACTAGCTTTCAAATGCTATTGTAATAGGATTTTAAAAGGATGAATATTTATATTTGCTGTGCTTATCTACTAAGCCAAATCTGAAATTGATTTGAATGCCATTTTCGTGTTTACTCATGCGTAGAAATATGCACGGAGAAACTCGAACTAAAGTGACGTCACAATAACATATAGAGACGTTAATAAAAATGTAACGATAAAGGGCAGCGAATAATTCAAACACTGAGTATATTTTTGGTGCTTTTGACACGTACAATGTAAATATAGGGAATATTTTTAAATTTAGTATGAATTATTGGTGTTTAAATCACACAGACTTGCACGTAGGCATATTTTTCATGAAGCGCTATGCGCAGGAAATATGCCTACGTGACAAGTCTGTGTATTTACACACCGATAACTAACACAAAACTTTAAGACATTCAACAAAAAAAAATGTCTCAACAACGGTCACTGTCAATATTTATTATTTCCTTTAATATTGTATGACAAGCTCGGTGCCCAATGAAGCATAAGGGAACTCTTAAAACATCAAAGACTGATCATGCATGTATCATGGATGAGTTAGAAGCCCATTTCGACCGGTTCCACCTGCCTGGCGCTTCATATCATGATCTGGCAAACGGAAAAATTCGTTGACGATTCATTGTATTTGTTTGTTTAACGTTCCTTTCGAGAAATTTTCTCTCATAATTAGACGCCACTACTTGCCTATGAAGGCCTGTAAATGTTAGACCCTTGAGGGTAGTCCCAAAAAGTCATAGGCAGGGAAAACAATTTATTCTTGCTTTGCTGAATTAAATTTCATGTAAAAAAAAAATTGGTACCGTATATTATTTACATTGACACAGAAAAGGAAATGATCAAGAATTTCAAGTTTCCTGACAATACCACATTCAAAAAGAAAATAAAGAAAGCATATTAGTGTAGGCCGACACACGAAAGCAAACGTTATTTACGCCTCTTATAACGTCATGAGCTTTTTTTAGTACTGTCCTCTGAGCTAAAGCATCTTTTTTTTTCAAAATGGCAAACTCTTAAAGATCTCAGACTTAGCGTTCAAGAAAAGAAGTTTTAAATTGGGTTTTAAAGGATACATGAACAGTGCAATGACTTTTAAAATATGTTGAAAGACAAAAGAGATAGAAAAAGAACTAAATTTCTTGTATTTCAAAATGATTTTGACCTTGACCTAAATTTTAAGATCAAACAATCTAATGTAGTAGGCTACATGTCTTTACAACTAGTCGATTAGAAAATTTTTTATTAATCTTAAACATTAAAAACTTTCAGGGACAATAACTACTTAAAAAGATTGACGAATCTTTTTGTACTGAAAAGACCGAAGAGTCAACTAAATAAGTCGAAGACGTAAGTGAAGGTTTTTGATCTCTACGGTTTACGGTTTCTGAGGAGTAGCGATAACAAGCTTTTCTTGAGAAAGGGGCAATAACTTCATAAAGGGTCATTGGTCGAAGGCGTTGGGTCAATTCTAAGAATCATTTTAGTAGTCGACATGAAAGACGGAAGAACTATAAATAAATAATAATAATGATAAACAGAACAATTTCAACAGGTCTTTCCACAGAAATACCAAATGAGAAGATAGTTATTTCCATTGTATTTACCGGTCACGGTAGCCTAGTGATAGGGCGCTCGCATCGTGATCGGAAGGCCTGGGTTCGATTCTCGTTTGCCGCGCCGCGTCAAACCTAAGACGTAAACATAGGTAGTGACTGGTTCTTCGCCAATCCCCCAGCACTAGAAGCGAAAGTTACGGGTATTTCGGATGAGACCCAAAAAGGTTCGTTGTCATGGTAGGCGTTGGCACTCTCACTGCTTAATGGACCGAGTGCCAGGTATAGGTATAAATTTGTAGCCATACACCGGCAATTAGTGACCTCTCTATATGAATGAACAATTCTCGAATGGGACATTAAACATACAATGAATCAATCAATCCATTCTATTAAGAAATAAACAAGATATCAGTTTTTAGAGATTCACTGGGATATGAAATAAAGTTGGTTACATGATCAAATCCTATAACGTCTACAGTGCGTTATAGTTTATTTGATCACGCACAAACTTGAAACTCCTAAAAATAGTTTATTTCTTATATCTATATTTTAATTTCATTCGTGTTAAGAAGAAAGTATGCAGCACTTAGACTTTTATTTTTGAAATGCATCATAACGTACAAGTAAGACGTCATGTGACGTCACAATCTAGACCTTCCAAAAGTCTCTTGCAGCTTGCTTTCCATAAGCAGGAAAGTCTGATCACATGACCGTCTTCATGCCATTAAAAATTGAATGTCAATTTAATTCGTATATTCATATAAGAAAATACATTATAAATCAATGACAAAATAAATATCTTGGTGATCAATATTCAAATATATATATATGTATTTTTCTAACAGCGACGAGAAAGGGAAATATTCTTTGGACTTGCACAACAGATGTACAAATTGCAGCAATTGTTCAAGATGGGTTCTGCTTTGCTGAAAATGAATAAGGAGAAAGATGAAAGGGAAACATAAATTTGCGAATATGAGAAAAACAAATAATTCCGAACATGGCCAGAAAACGATGCAATCTATAGTCCCTGGATAACACTATTGACGTCTTAAAAAAGATTTTAGTGAAGAGAAAAATGTCTTTTAAATTGAAATGTACATGGTACCACGAACATGACCAAGTTGTGGGGTGAATAGTACTTCCTAGATATACTATGAGATTTTGTGAATGGGATGTTTGAAATTAAAATGCCACTGTCTCATTATGTTTGTTGTTTGAAATTTAAATTTCGGCTGCCTTATGATGTTAAATACATTCGACTTGACGCGATGCCGAATCCAGAATAAACAATAGATGCAAGTGATACAGAGAAAGTGTGGAGTACATTCAAAATTTTGGATAAACTTTCAGGCAGCAGCGTGAAATCAAGGCATGTAAACAATTGGATATTCCATATTTCTATTTATGTTTAAACTTTATAATTCGAACCAACGACGTATGGATTGACTTCTTTCTCCGCGGTAATATAGCAAAGGCTCAAAGTACTGCGTGTCGCCCGAATGGCGCAGTGGTTAGAACATCTGCTCTAGACTCGCGGAGTAAGCAGTTGATCCTTACGTCGCGGGTTCGAATGCCACTACGGGACGTAGAGACCGGTCCTTCGAATGAGACCGTATAAAACCTAGGTCCCGTGTCGCAGTATGTGCTGGTACGAAAAAAATCTTTCACTGCTCCTGAGTGCCGAGTAAAGGTTAAAATTTGAAGCCTTCCACTGTCAAGTGGTGGCGTCTCCATATGAGTGAAAAACCCTCGAGAGGGACGTTAAACAACAAACAAACAAGCACTGCGCCATGCGGGCGACGGTCATACGTTGGAAAAAATCACTTTCGGGTTAATGAATAATGGGTCGTCGTTGGGCCAGCACAAATAAAGGTTTCTAGAACATTATTTAAACGACGTACGGACGTGGTGCCTTTGTTGGACCAAGGCAAAATATACGTTGCTTCGATGCTGGCTCTTTGTTACCGTCTTCCTTGGAAGGCGGTATACAGAGTTGAAGTATTTTACAGTCTTCGGACTATGCACTTCCTCTCTTTTGTGATTGGTAGAAATTGCATGATGAGAAAATTTTCAATTATTTCATTGGTTGAAATGCTGTTCAAGACAAGGGAGATAATTTTCTGATGATCTAATTTTCGTATGACTTAACAATATTTCAAGATTTTCAATCGTAAAAAAATATGACAAAACGAACAATGGAAATTGGCAGTAATTAATTCGAAATATCATGCTAGTTTTTTTTTATAGCAATTACAAAAAAAAACCTTTCTATATTTTCATTGTTAAGAGAATTGATCTTTATTACATGCAAGCTTTACAAGTTGTATGTATTCTTTTTCCCTTTGTTCTGCAGCACTCGGCAGACCTCGGCCGATTAGCACCTCACCTACATATCACAAAGGTGACGGAATCAGCCGACGTTTACCGAATGATCTCTAGTCGAAGTTTACGGAGACAGTAGAGCATCTGTTAACCTTTCACTTGGTAGGGCTTATGTCAGAAAAAACTAATGAAGAAATACAAAGCCAAGACATTTTCAAGAATTATACAGCCTGATAGGTTTAGGTCAGTTTACTGTTTAAGGTTGTTGATAAAAACGGTAAGCTTTTTGAAAAAGCTCTACTTTTTTATACAATTACTGTTGGTTATGGACGTTCATGGGCCACCATTGATCAAATGCAGTAACACAGTGGACAAACGATGTGCCTACATAGGGCCGATGAGAAGAATTCCAGTTGGCCAACGTTAGATTGTCAACGTTGGTCCAAAGCAGTGTGTGTGCCATCGTAGGCCAAACATAGTCATGCTTTTGGGCAAAAAAAAAGCAATTTGGAAGGATAATAAATATTTTTTCAGTCTGTTTATCAGTTCATTTGTACGTTTATGTTGATTTTTTTTAGTTTCGAAAAAATAGCACTTTTAGTTATTCTATAACCACATATGGAGAAATGATGGACAGTTTATTTATGAGGTTGCTCCCACGTGATTTACTTCTCATTAATATTCATAAGATCATAAGATAAACACGAAATATTCCATTTCTTTAAATTTTTATATTAAAACCTGCAAGCACAGTTTGTTTTGTTTTTTAAGCCTCCGTCATATTTATTTGGGCAGAATTTTGGGTTATTAACAGTTGACAACTCATGAAACCATCCTTTTTGGTAATAAGTAGGTCACACTGATACGAGAAATTGCCGTTTTCAAATTCAAAAGGCGGTCGTAACTCTTAATGAAATGATAAATCATCTGTATCTTATAAAAAAAGGCATTCGTCTGCACCTATTAATCGGCGGAAGAACTCTGTCAACTTGCAATAAACACTTACATTTAATCACCAAAAATGATAAAGACACCAATTCTGTGTTCTTTCCTTCATTAAAACATTATACTCTCGCTTCGGAATTTCAAATCAAAAAGGCGGTCGCAACTTTCACTTTGGTATCAACAAAATTGTCATTTCCGGAAGAAGATATTAAGAAAAATCTAAACATCGGCGGAAGAACTTTATCCGAAATAGTTAGTATATAAAAATGTGCGGTTTTTTGTTCGTTCTCTATATAAACGTTTATGGACTCTGTCGCCATTATAGCTCCAATATGGCCGATATGTAAATGAGAAGAATGAACACCATTTCTCCATATGAAAAATTGAAGTATTATTATTTTTATAATCATTTTGCTTTGAAAAAAGAAAATCGTCAATTCCTCGGAGCATTTTGACTACAATTGAAGGTCGGGTTGCAGGATAACTTCCGAGGTCAAAAAAAGGTTATTTTGAAATATGAATTCCGAGACGTTAGCCTGCCTTTCAACAATGTTTGTGTAACAATGATAGCAAAAAGAACCAGGCGATTTTGATATTATATGCATCTCAAAACGTTCACTTATAAACCAGATATGTAAAATAAAAATTATAATAATACAGTGTCAATTTCTTTACGGGAATGCTTTTAAAATAGTTCCTCCTATTCACATGATCCTATCTCTGTTATGTTCTTTTCTTCCCTGTTCTCAATTTGCAGTTTTTATAGGATCAGTGCATTGATTTCTTTCCTTATTTTAATATTTTCTAAATATCAAACAAATGATGGTTACAAGTAAAAGTTTAATAATTAATATTTGAAAATTATATATTTTTTCTATCGTTGCGATACCTGCTCAAGATAAAATCAAATTACTTGTTAGAATTATAATAAAATAATTTGCTTTTAATTTATCTTTTACATCGGGCAGAAACAAACACTAAGTCGTCAGGGACGTAGCACCGTTTTTGAAAAAGGGGGGAGGGGCTGAGAAAAAATTCAACCTACTAAAAAAATGGAGAAGCAAAGAAAAGGGAGGATTGCTGAAACTCGAAAATCCTATTTCGTAGGATTACCCTTATCTAATTATACTAAAACGAAACGTCAGCTGCTGCTCCTCCAATGAACATTTTCAATAAGATCAAGAAGTCTGTGAGCCAACGCTCACTAGTAATTCCCCTGCTTTGATGTGAATATACACAAGTTCAGTTCCGGACTGACAGGGATAAACAGGAAGTTGACATCCCACCATGTGGCATGACTCAATAAAGAGTGTGTAAAAATTCCAAGCATCTTGAATGAGTAGTTGCTGAGAAACCGCGACGAAAAATTTTAATATATGTTACGAAAAAACACACGGATAAACAGGAAGTTGACATCGGATGAAAACAGAAGTAAATTCTACCATATGGCATGCCTAAACAAAGATTGTTATAAAAATTTCAAGCATCTGCAATGAGCAGTTGCTGAGAAAACTGCAGCGAAAATTTGTTATGGTACTGACAGGCGCACGGATAAACAGGAAGTTTACATCGGATTCATACAAAAACGAATCTTATCATATGACATGCTTAAACAGAAGTTGTGCTAAAATTTCAAACATTTGCAATGAGTAGTTGCTGAGAAATTTTTTTTTTACGGAGAGACAGACACGCAAGGGTAAAATATACCCCCTCTTCTTCGGAGATGGGGTATAAAAAGTTACGTTTTGAAAAAAATGGGTGGGGGCAGCCACCCCTCTCCGGCCCTTACTTTGCACCCTCCACCTTTTGAAAGTATATCCTTTCCATTCATTTTGTTATTATTTTTATCCGAAAAAGAGAAAAAAAATTACACTTACATGAATGTTCTTAAAATCTAGATTTTCTCTAATTTCAAGAAAACACACCTAAACTGTATTTGGTTACAGTCCTGCGGCTTTTTATATATTGAATGCACAGCCACGTCAAATTTATGGGATGCTATTGTGTTTATTTGCATTTAGAAATTGAGTGCACAACCACGTAATACCTATATAATGCTACTGTGTTTACCTGCACACTGAAAGAAATTTGATATCTTATTTTACGGATATGAAAACTTATATACTAGTATGCTTAAGCAACATACAAAACTAAATGCGTTCTTTAAGAATATCTCAAGGATTAACCTAGAATTTAAATATCTTTGTTATCTATATATTCTGACTTTCTTTAACAAAAATAAGTATCAGTGAAAATTCTCGTATCAATCATAAAGTGTTACAAGTTAATTCAGAGAATCTGTGTCTCCTGCTTAAGGAAAAGAGGAAGAGCATGCGCAGACTGGGAGGGGGGGTAGGTAGGGTCAACCGAATTTGCAGAGTTATTAAATGTATATACTGAAGGAAATAAAAATATTATGGATTTCTAGATTTGATTCGTCGCCCGCGTGGCGCAGTGGTTAGAGCGTCTGCTCTAGAGTCGCGAAGTAAGGAGTTGATCCGTACATCGCGGGTTCGAATCCCACTGTGGGACGTGGAGACCGGTCCTTCGGATGAGACCGTATAAACCGAGGTCCCGTGTCGCAGTAGGTGCTGGCACGAAAAAGATCCCTCACTGCTCAATGGCCGTAAGTGCCGAGTATAGGACAAAATTTGCAGCTCTCCACCGGCAAGTGATGGCGTCTCCATATGAGTGAAAAATTCTCGAGAGGGACGTTAAACAACATACCATCAATCAATCAATAGATTTGATTCCTTATTCTTAAAATGTGAACAGAAGATTTGTTTTATTTAAAATATTTATCAAACTGTAATAATAATTTTATGAGAAGGTTTGTGAACGCTAGACGTCAAAACTTCTTCATTTCATATATTGAATACTATCATTTAGTAAAATCGAAAAAAAAAACACATCCACTCCTCTTCCCAAAAAGCGGGATCGTCTGGGATTTTAACCGGAGACCTCTAGCATTCAAAGCGAGAACCATACCCTTAGACTAACGAGGCGCCTGATGTTGATACAAATCAAATGTAAACAGCAGGTCACATTTAAATGTATATATTCATATTCGATATTTTCAAAATTTTACACAACACATGGTGTCTAATTTAGCCTTTACTAAACCGTTTCAATAGATGTAATTAGAATATAAAGTCCGCCGACAACCTGTACTATATGTAATAACTCTCTAAATGCCCCTGTGCTAAAAATAGTGCCACGCGACTTTTAATGTTTAATACAAATTGGGAGTAACTCAAAAACATTGAACGTAATTTAAATTTGAAAAAAAAAAAGCGGGACAAATTGAGAGGGCAAGCTGACCCATAGGGAGTTATGATATAGAATTTCATTGCAAAAGCTAAGAAGCTTCTTGAGATATCGCCAGGACACGAAGGTTTTACACAGACAGAAAAAATAAGTTCTTGTTTCATCTTTTTCTAATTTCAATTCTAGCCATTCTTGAAAGCAAAGTTTGCTGTAAGGCATATAATATATTTGGAGTAGGGGAAAAATTAAGGTTATTTTATGTTTATTGTAGAACAAAACATGATACATGTAAAATAACAAGCTCATGGAATCAATAAAAATAATCCCCAGTGGCTTACAAAATGTAATTCATTTACAGTCATTGTCATATTAGCTCGATTATAATTTTATTTAATAGAAACAAGATCACAAAATGTCCCATAACATCTTTCAGATATTTATGAAATGGTGTAATCATGGCAAAATCAGATTTCAGTTTCACAATTCAAGTCCCTCGTGGGATGCTATTTCACTTTTCGTTTGAAAAATTTATGTCCTCAAAATCAAATATATGGAATGGTGTGTGCATGAAAAAGTGGAGTTTTTTCAAAAGACTATTTCAAATAATGTTTGAAATTACCAATGACTATTTGAAAAACCTGTTAAAGTTAGGAACATATTTTAGGGTCCGGTGTAAAATTTTCTATTTTTCCATTCTTTCCGATTGCATTTTATTTGTAATTTCCAATTTTGTCAGAAAGGAATTTTTGTCAACCTGAATTGAAACCGCGCCATATTTGCAAGAGTTGATGCTTCCTGTAGTGTAGCTGTTTATTCTTATTGCATCGATATATCAGAACTAATTACGGCATGTTTTTACAAGCTCAATATTATGTCTATCTATCATAAAATTATAGTCTATCTTTCCTACTTCTAATAAGTGATGGAAATGAAATGGTCGATTTTGATATGCTTAAGAAAGATAAACAGATTCAAGGCATTACAACGTTATTCAAACATTAAAATCGCATACATAACTAAGCCCCGCCTATCATTCGATAGCTTTTTAAACTAAACTTACGCATCCAATCAAAATTTAAAAAAAATTATATAGCATCCATTTTGAGAAAAAAAAAACTTAGATTATATATTGACCTTTAAAAGCTTAATACGCCTTATATTATTCAGCGAGGACTCAAGAAACAACGATGATGAACAAGGCTTTGGTTTGGGCTTCGTTTGTTATTTTTTTCAGACTTACGAAATCTCAGTCAAGGAGCTTCTTTGCTCATTTAGACCAGGTCGATGTAATATTTCAGGGAAATCTTTCGGCAGAATATGATGCTTTTTCGCTAACTAAGTGTGCGGTAATGTGTGGTTCGAGATGTACGTACTTTGGTGTTAATTTGCAAAAAAAGAAATGTCGAATTCACACCGGGCGTCAATCAAGCAACCTTAAGGTAGAGGAAGCGGGATGGAGATACTATAAAAAGGAACCTGAAGGTATTATTACTTACAATTACTTCAAATATAGTAAAATATGTTTATTACTATCTCGAATGTTAGAAGTTCAATATTTTAGGAATGAATTTAATAGCTACCCAGTCGCCCGCGTGGTGCAGTGGTTAGAACGTCTGCTCTAGAGTTGCGAAGTAAGGAGTTGATCCTTACGTGGCGGGTTCGAATCCCACTGTGGGACGTGGAGACCGGTCCTTCGGATGAGACCGTATAAACCGAGGTCCCGTATCACAGTAGGTGCTGGTACAAAAAAAGATCTCTCACTGCTCAATGGCCGTACGTGCCGAGTATAGGCAAGGATTTGTAGCCCTCCACCGGCAAGTGGTGGCGTCTCTATATAAGTGAAAAATTCTCGAGAGGGACGTTAAACAACAAACAATCAATCAATTGATATATTTTATATGTATCCGGAGGAATTTCTTATCTGTTACTTATTATTAATTTGTCTGTCTTTCCGTGCTCTTGAAATGTCCGTTCAACAACGTACAAAATTTGTTCGATACCACGACGATTATACACAGTATTGGGGAAACACAGTGTCCCAAATTTGAAACCAGATGGCCATACGAATATGGAATTTTGAATTTTGATTTTTTCCTAAGAAGATGGACCCGAATATTTCAACATCTAATCAACAGTTAACGTAAGTAGGATTCTTACAGAAGATTCTTAGATGACACCCAAAGCACATACGAAGGCAATACAAAAACGTTTGTTTAGATTGTTGTTTAAGGTTCCTTCGAGCATTGTTCCCTCGTATTGAGACGCCACCACTTGCCGGTGGAGGGCTGCGAATTTAGACTGTACTCGTCACTTACAACTTTTGATCCTCGAGGGATCTTTATCGTGCCAGCACTTACTTCGACACTGGACCTCAATTTATAAGTTTATCCATAATTCCATAGGTTATGATATTTTAAAGTCTATATTAAGTAGTATGGGAAGGCCACAGAATGGATTCAAGACTTCGTATTTACAGCCAAATGTGTACGAACCAGGCCACAAAGTCATCAAAAGACTACCCGACTGCTTAAAACATTCAGTCCACCGCCTGTACTTGTATATATACAAGGGATGTCAAAATATTTATTTTCTATAGGCGATTATTCGATTGCATTATTCGAACAATAGTCGAATATTCAGTGCCTTTTGTGAAAATGAATTTCCGTATAGGTTAGCCAAGAATACGCAAGATTTTTCCTTCTTTAGTTCATTCACTATTACAGGTACATGACGTATTTATAACTCAAATCCTTCTGTTACGTAACATCAAATGGCTGTGTTAGACACAGATGTTTAGGATGTTTCGTTCATAGGCATCTGACACGTGGATAGAGTGTTTATATGATATGAATTCAGAGCCAATAATTTCTCCGAATTGTGTGCTTTTCATTAGCATTCATGAATTGATCTTTAAAGTCTGTTAGTTTAAGCAAACAGTTTTTAAAAATGCTAGCACGATTTTTTTTTAATTATTATTAAATTAAATTGGGAGGGTGATTTAAACGCACACATCCACCGTCAGGTGCTTGTATATTGTTAAATACTGTTTGTTCAACTCTTGATTGCCCCGGTTTTCAAAAGGCCCAATTTTATTTTTATTTTGATAATTATTGAAGTATTCAAAGGTATTACGGTATGTTCCATGCATTTGAACATTCTAGAATTAATACAAATAATGGGTACATGGTATATGATCAAGTCCAATTATCTGAACTTCATTATTATTTTACAAACAAAACCCAGTAAAATGATGCATAATTGATCATCGATATTGTCTAAGAAAAGACGTTTTTTTTAACTTTGAGATAAGTACTCCTATTGCAGAAATAGTCTTTCTGATTGCACAGAAATGGGGAGGAATTGTCAACAGTCGACTGCGCTTCGTCTTCTGATTTATTTGGATGCTTGTTTGTCAATTGGTAGCATAAAAGACATCATTCCACAAAACAATAATTGGGCTTAACAGACCGTACCTTTTACAGTTTTTTTTTTCATCCGTTTCGATAAAAAAAAAATCCACATACTAGATTTTGGTATTTTCAAGACTGACCTGAAAATCGATGGTCCCTAAATCTAAAAGGGGGGTTCGATTTTTCTGACGTTACTATGTAATGAATTATACTCACGAATGGATGGCTTAATGACGTTGTAAAATAATTTATGATTACCGAAGTACTTCTTTTTTTAAATTTCTAATCAAGAGTTATCACTCTTTTATTCGAATGTCGTTTCGTTATTCGATCGTTGGTACATTCGACTGACAGTCGAATATTCGTCTGTTCATTGACCTCCATAAAATATACAGACTTTGTTCATTTTTTGGTCCATAATTCATTAAGTTATGTTATTTTAATGTCTTTCTTTAAGTAGTATGGGACTACATTTTGGAAATTATTCCAAATTAATGTAAGGTCTATTTTATTATTCAGTTAGAAAATAAGAATTTTAAATCAAATCGTCGAAAACAAATTTCATTTTTCCATACATATAATTATATTTGGAAATAATGTACAGTACCGACCAGACACAACCTAACAGAAAGCGAACCCAGAGCGCACCCCGGGTTCGCTCTCTGGGTTCGCTAGTGCTCACCCCGAGCGAACCCGAAGCGCACCCGTAGCGAACCCGCAGCGAACCCAGAGCGAACGCAGAAAGCGAACCCTAAATTCAGTAGCGGTCCCAGAAAGCGAACGCGCGTTCGGTAATGCGTAACAGAGCTGTCAATCAGGATTATCGATTAACTCATCAGCGCTTCGACCAATCAACATGCCGGACAGGTCTGTCAATCAGGATAAGTGATGAAATGCGTTGACCATCAGCGCATCGACCAGTCAACATGCCAGTTTATAATCTAAACATTGTGCAAGCAAAGCGTGTGAATGTACAGTGTAAAAATATTATTAATATGATTTTTAAACATGATTTTACATTTATATACTTTAATTCTCCAGACAACATGCAATATTTACACATCTATTTTCATTATTTTTTATCTTTAAAATCTATTGATACATTATATATTTTTATTATCCAGGTAGCATGTTACATGTATAGTTAAATATTTATTTTCTTTATATTTTTAAAATCCATTAATATATAAATATACATTGCGTAAATTTATCAGACAATAAGTACTTTAATTTATAATAGAAAATAGAAGATAATAATGGTTATAACATATGTAACTAAAAAAAAAAGAAGAAAAGAACAGTTAGTATAAGAACATGTACGTGCTCTAATTTGATTATTTTTTATTAATTATTTCAATTTACATGCACGTTTTAATTAATCCAGATCAACTTCGAAAATATCGATCTTAATAATTGATCATGAAAAAAAAAATTAAATGTACATTGTACAGAATAAATGTGCATTATGTCAATACGTAAATTGGAGAAAAAAATCTCATTTAACTACTATGATATTTTTTTAAATTAATCTTTTACCAAAATTTAATAAATAGCTTGATTTAAATACATGTATACAGGGAAAGATTATTTTGTCAATTTTAATTATCCTACATGTAGACCTTACATTGTATGTTTTTGAATTTTTGTAACTACTTGCAAGTCAGTCAAAAAAAAAAACAAAAAACAAAAACAAAAAACAAAAAAAAAAACACAAAAATGCTTATCACTTTCCTTCGCGTCGATATATATAATTATACAGGTTTACATGTTCACGAACCTCTTACATGTACTGCATGTAATTCTCGAAATACTTCATATGAACATAAAAAGTATACTAGACGGGTACGTTTTGTACTTGTGCATGAAAAGTACACGTAATTCCAACATTAATAAATTGAACTTGCAAAGATACCTTAATACGAAAACTTACATATATTTTTTCATTACATAGGTACCTGTATTTGAACTTTGTAATTGTCATAATTATTTAATTTCAACACTTTAATAATTGTAGTTTCAAAGTGAAGCCAATGTCATCATGTATCGGTAATCATCCACCTGTTTCGAAAATATTGCGGGTATTAAGAGCAATTGCTGTGGGTTTTTTTGATTGACACTTGCTAGCTGGATGTATACTGTCTCCATGGTCACGGTATACCTGAGTATATACTCCCCCTACATTCGATGCCCCTTAAGTTACATGTAAATCGTCTGGGCACGTTATATCAATGAGAAATTCAATTATTATTCTTATTTTTTTTTTATTTTTTAATATGGAAACGTTATAGTTCTTTGGTACGTTGCATTAAGAGTACATGTTCAATGAATGTAATTTGCTGCCACCTGAATGCTGAAAATCAGTAAAATAGCTTTACGAGAGAGAGAGAGAACACTGTATATCATTTGAAATTAAAATCGATACAACCGGCCCATAGAAAACAATTCAATTGCGGAGAGGGGGGGGGAGGGGGGGCTCATCGAAATAAAACAATAATAATAATAAAAAAAAAACAACAAACAAACAAACAAACATCGGGCGTTATTATCTTAATTTCATCTACTTAATCATGCGAGTTTACAGTTTTTGAATTCTTGTTTTGTTTGTTTTCTGTCTTGTATTTATTTATTTTTTAACATTTTGAATTTTGTTTGTTAACATGCCGCTCCAGTATGTTCATGTATGTAATGGGGCGGGGGGGGGGGGGATCATGAACCAGTAAGGAACACAAACTATTCAAGTGATCATTTACATGTATTTGAAAACAACTTACATGTAAAAAAAAAATAATATATTCTTATCAGTGGACCAGTTATTAGTTTTTGTTTGTTTTGGTTTTTTGATTGTTGTTGTTGTTGTTTTTTTTTTTTTATAAGTCTTCCGTTAAACTCGCCTAATAAAACAATGATTTATAGCATGGAAGTAAATTATAAATGATCTATAAAACGAAACTCAGGTTACACTGTATGAGAATTTTTAGTGATTATCACGACCTACATATACATGTAATGGACGACAACCTAGCTTAAATATAAACTGCTTCATGTAAATATGAAAACTTAGCATTTTACTTGTACAATATGTCACAACTATTTTATAGATAAGATCGTAATTCAGTTATTTGTCTTTCAAACATTTGATTTACGATCTAGCAATTGCAATTACAATTGCAAGTTCCAACTTATTTTAAAACGCATGAATAATATAAACAAATGAATTTGAAAGTTTTTTTTATTAAGATACTCTTATCAATTTCACTCCATCCGATACATCGAAAATAAATTTAACACCTTTTTTTCTTTCGAGATATACTTAGCTTGTAAGTTAAGAAAAATAAAAGTGATAAATGTACGGTGAAATTCTTGAAAAATTATCAACGTTCTCCATATCGTCACTTACATGTACATGTTTCGATCGCGATAAAAACAGTAATGATCGATTTCACTACTATATTTGGAATATACAAGGGGCGGGGCTTACTGGCGGCAAGATTAAAGCGGGGTCCGCTTCACGCATGAGTGCGTAAAGCGAACCCGGAAAGCGAACGCCGGGTTCGCTCTAGCGGACCCAGAGCTGACCCCGAGCGAACGCAGAGCGAACCCGAAGCGCACCCAGAGCGGTCCCAAATTTTCTGAAAGCGAACCCGCAGCGGACCCTGAGCGAACCCAGGAAGCGAACCCGGGGTGCGCTTTGGGTTCGCTCTGGTGTTAGGTTGTGTCCGGTCGGTACTGTATTTGTCATAGTGTTAATGTCTTCGCATTGGATTTTCCCTCACTGCTTTGTGTGAATTGCATGTCATCTTGTCTTCCTATAGCAAGGAACCAGCCTTTGAGTAAAGAAAGTGGCCTAGGTATTTTCTAATTTGCTTTCCTCATGTATCCTGGTATCTCTTGCCCTTCCATGGCCTTAGTCTTGCCCTTCCATGGCCTTAGTCATTTCGTCCTTGACCCTTGGTCTATATACTGGTTATGGCCCTCACAGTACCTGGTCACATTTGAAATCAGAAATGCCAATAGCTACAAGGTTCTTTACTGAAAGAGAGTCTGGATAGTCCGAACAACATATTTAATCTCCCTGAAAAGATTGCTATAACTGATGAAGTTCCTGACCCATTTTATAATGCTTTTGGAATCAACAAGCGCATGACACAACTGTTTTCCACCAGAAATTTGGAGTACCAAGAGAATATTTAACTACAGACTCTTTAGGGTATCACTACTGGAAAATGTCTTTGGTATTCTGACATATGTATAAATAATGAGAATAGCCCAGGACCAAGAACCAGAGGCGAGATACATCGGAAAAATCATCACGACCCGTCAATCACATCAAACTGAGATGTCCAGCCAACAAAGTTAATGTGATCATCTTTTATTTTCAAAAGAGGTTGAGTGAGCAAGAAAAAAAACTAACAGAAAACTGAAATACTTTTTTGAAAAGAAAGAAGAAAAAAAAAGAATTAAAAATGAAAAAAATTATTTATTAGTTATTTAATCGTGAATACATTTTAGACAATATCGACGCAGTGAAAAACCTAATCATGTTGTTTACTGTCGGCAAATAGGATAGCAGTTTCCTTCATATAATGACCTTTGTTACCAGTGTCGGAGGGTTCCTATAGCTTGGGGAGGGAGAACACGGTCTTTTTTTTGTATCTTTACATTTAATAGCCTTGAAAATCTTACCCCCTTGATCTGCCACTTGGATTGGACTTTTTTGGTTACGATCGTCGATTTCTAACAACACAGTAAAAAAAAAGGGGGGGCTAAGTATTTCTTGATACGCGTGTACTTATATCAGTATTAGTTTGAAGTAATCGATTCGTTTAAATTTAGAATTCATGACTAAAAGATCTAACAGACAAGGGGAGAGATAGAGTAGATATGAACTAAATGATTTTTAAATAGATTCTTTAGAATAGGTGAAGACAACTCCGGAAATAAGTCCTTGAGCAAACGTCTTTAAGTTTTTTACAGTTATGTTTAATTTCCTTGACGAAATAGGATTCGTGTGTGTGTTTGTTTTGTCTTGTTTGCCTGATTTTACCACAAAAATATTCTCTATTTTAAGAAAACTGAAAAATAAAGATCTATAGAGAAAAGTTTACACTTTCCTCTTTTGCTCTGTTCTAAGGAACGCATGAGTCGCATGCCTTGTAGCTACATCAAAGGTGTAAATAAATCTAAGAGCGGTCAGCTTTTTATTTACCATCAGCATGATAGTTCATGCATTTGCCTGCAAAGTAAAAATGGCATCCATGCAATAGTATAAGACTGCGATAGAATCTGTTAGATACAAGAAATTTTGATTTCTGTAAAAATTTATTTCAATCTGTACTTTTATGGGATACAAATGTTAATGTTTTACAAAACGAATTTTAACGACTTCAGAGAACCTTGAATCATTTTTGGATACATGAAATGAAAACTGTTGCTCGAAAAGACTTAAATTCCATGCTTCATTTTACGACTTTCTAAAAATAAAATAATAAATTTTAAGATTTATCGTCTCTTGCTTTGGAGGAGGATATCCTAAATACCTAGTCACTATATATGGTGCATTCTTGGAGTCGTTTTTTTTTTCACATATTAAAGAAACAAAATCTATAGCAGCATTACTCAAAACAGCTGATTGCCTTTAAAATGAAATGTTTGAGTGTTATCCCCCCCCCCTTTTTCCCGATCACCGTTTCAACGGCCTTGAAAACTTACATTTAGGGCCAATGAGTTTTTAATGAGTTTCATTTTCTTCAAATTAAATAATCAGTGACATACGAATTTCCTTTTTTTAAATTCTGCATGTCCTGTGTCGGTTTGAAAAAGATTTAACTCTGTATATATATATGATCAAATTTACGTCAATGTTTGAGATGAGGTCATTTTTTATGGTTCCTGGACCTTTCTCTAACAAATATATTTACCATGAAATATTTCAAATGTATTCCAAATTTACAACTGTGAAATCATGGAGCAGGTCAAAATTTAGTAATTTACAAACAGCACTTGAAAATATTTATAGTAATATCTTTGTACACACATGAAGGCGCTAAAACAAAAATTCTAATGATCATATAAATGGTAAGATAATTACATTATTTTTTCTGCAAAGTTGTGACTTAAATGTTTCGTTGAAAAGAAATCAATTTCAGAAAACAATTGGTAGTCTTAGTTCAAAAGGCAAAGAATATGACGTCGAAGAACGTCACTAGCTGTATAAATTTGTGTCACACTCAAGAAAACTCTAGAATTAGAAATGAAATTGTTGCAGGAAGTAAAATAGTTTTGAAATTATATGTAAATGAATTGGTAGAGATTATGAATTAGACGATATTTGATGTGCGAGGAAATGGAAACAGTAAAAATCTTTTCAAAGGTTAAATAACGACATGGAAAGAGGGTAGTCCGAAATATCTTACTTTTCCAGACGTTTTTCAGGATTTGGATGTTTGACGTGCCAGGAAAACATCAGAACCGGCGCCATTATAAGAAGTGGAAATTTCGCCGCCCCAAACTGAACTCAATTTTAGATACTTGCAAATGGAATTAAATGTCAAACTCACAACTTATCAATAGCACACCAATATCGGTCAAAAGAAAATATCACTCCACATTTCGATTCAGGTCCCATGAGATTTCAAAATGCCCGCACCGTTCACGGTAGCTCAGTCGGTAGAGCGCTCCCTCCGTGATCGGTAGGTCGTGAGTTCGAATCTTGGCCGCGACTGACCTAAGTCGATAAAAATGGGTATCGACAAGTGAAAGTTGTGGGTCCCTGACCTTCGGATGAGAACTTAAAAACCGAGGCCCCGTGTCATGACAGGCGTTCGCACGATAAAGATCACCATACTGCTCAATGGCCCTTAGTGCCGAGAAAAGGTCAAAATTTGAAGCCCTTCACCGGTATGTGGTGACGTCTGATGTCGACGTCTTTATATAAGTGAAAAAGTCTCGAATGGGACGTAAAACAACACACAATCAATAAAATGCTCGCAATAAAAACAAACCTCGACAAAGTGATAAAATGTTTTCACCACACTTTATAATACAGAGGGACAATAAAAGCGTTATAGGTAAGTACTAGAGGCATTGTACTGTTAATAAGATGTAATTTCGACATTTAAATCGGTTCGCATGTATCGAAAATCGACCCTAAAATGCCGCCTTCGGTTGGAGGTGGCGAATATCTAGTTTTCATACTGGCGCCCATTCTGACGTTTTCCTTGCAAGTCAAATATCAAAATCATGAAAAACGCCCGGAAAACGTCAGACATTTTTGAGCAGGAAAGAGAGATGACGGCTTCACTATTATATTGTAAAAACAGAAAAAAGGAAAATATCGACAACCGATCCTACGCTACTGAAACAAATGTTAGTAAACAATTGTGATATAGAAAGTTTTGTTAAGTTGGTATGGCTCTGTGTTTAAAATATATAGGGAGAATGTTTTTGAGAAACTCGTGACCTTAAAGGTCTGATTTTACATTGTTGCTAACTTTGCTCCATGATATCAAAATATGTTAATTTTAGATAAAATAATACGAGTTAATATAATCACATGGAAGGAAACTTCACACATCATCAGTATAAACATTTTTTTTACATAAGATAATTACTAATTGTGAATTTCTTAATAATTAAAAAAGTAGAAGATAACGAAGGGTAATAAAACCAAGATCGACACTGTCCACGAACTTTTCGAACTGCCCGCGTAATCTGACATTCAACGAAAAACAGGTATTAACATTCCGACTTCGTTTCAACGTGAAAATCTTTAGTTTGGAAAATCTCTTTTCCATTTCCAATGTACAGATTTATTTTATCTTTATCAAAATTTGGATATTTTACTAGAAAAAGACTTTAATTAGTTTTCGGGGGTTTAAGAGGCCTGTATTCTGCCCTATTCCCAGTGGTAAAAAAGTGTGTGTTTTCGTAATTCAAAAAAATTCAAAAAAGACGATGCAAAATATAAACAAATATCACTAAAAAAAATGTCCAAACTCAATAACATGTATATTACGATCGGTGTTCAGAAAAATCTAAAACGCATGCTCCAAAAACAGATTAAGTAAATGTAAAACAATTAAAAAAAAATACCTTGCAAATGAAAGATAAACTTTTATTGGAATTTTTTTTTACAAAATTTTAAATATCTTATATGTTTCCCAATTGTCGCGATTTTACTCAGATGAAAAGACCCAGACGCTTGCTTTAACGACCTAAGAGAACCTCCGTTAATGGCAAACTTACAAGAAATCTTTATGATAAACGCGAGGATTTCAAGATTTCTTTTTTAAAATGAAGCAAGCTTTTGACATATAAGTTGATGATACAAGGATTTCAACAGTCCCGTTTGAAGTTTAAATTTCGCAAAAACTATGGTCGATACAATGGCCTAGTTAGCAAATACAACCTTTCGTTAACCGAATGTTGACTGACGTTTTTCATACAAATTGTTGAGCCATTATTTTCAAAATAAATTGTCCACGGATTTTTCTGTTTGTTCAAAAGGAGCACACGGCGGGTATGACAGCTCGAAAAGGGATTCTTACTCCACCATTGCATCTGATTATACCTAGCTCTGATGGTTTTTAGGGGTCCTTGTTTACTCTGCCCATAATTTATATTGTTCCAATGTACTTTGAGCTTCAATGCTGTTCGTTATCTTCATACATGTATTTCACTTTACATACAAAGATAATAAAAAATAGAGAGTAAGATAAATCATTATAAACTTAAGCATATGTTCTTTCTAGGAGATGGTTGGCTTTTGTATAGAACACATTATTACCTACATATCCAGAATAACACCACATGGCAAAATGCAAAGGTAAGAATTATATGCCTGTTATGCATGTTTTACACAACCTTCTTGATTTTTCGTAAAAAATGATATACCTATATTATGTTTAGGAATTTGAACTAGGAGCATAGCTTAACACCTTCACCAAGTTGTTAGGTTCCCTGTCTTTGTAAGGAGCATCAAATGAAGGTTATGTAAATTTATAAAATTGAAATTTATAATAAAATCAGATGCACTTATCTTTCCAATAACACCTCCTGAAATCGAACAAAGCAGTTCTTGTGTTTACTTTTGCTGTCTTATGATATGATATACTGTGGTATAGTTTTTAGACATTTAAATTTTCAGGCTTTGCTAAGTATTTTTGTTACGTTTATTTCTCGCAATACCGTTGTCTTCTTTTCTGTAAAGTCCTGTTTTACCTTTATTGCAATTTATTTATCATAATTACTGAAGAACTGTGACAAATTCTTATAGGAAATTATTTTGTCTTAATTACAATATATGAATTTTGGAATATTTTCATGTCCCTCCCACTTAATAAATACATGCATTTTAGCTCTCCTGAACCGACAGCTCAAGTAAGCTTTTATAGTCACATTTTGTCCAGCGTCCGTCTATCTGTAAACCTTTTACATTTTCGTCTTCTCAAGAACCACTGGGTCAATTTTAACCAAACATGCCTCAAATATCCTTGGATAAAGGGGATCCAGGTTTTTTCAAATATTTTTATAGGGAATATCTACTATGACATCACAGAAAATAACAATGCTTCGAACTACCTCAATATGAAATGAGTTGCAATTTTAATTTTCGGAGAGCTTTAAACTCAGTCAAACTTACTATTGTATGCAGTTTTGTCGTTAATTAAAATCCCACGCAGCAAGCTATAAAGAATTCACTGATCACAATGGAATTCTCAATGTGACTTCATATCGAAAGATTTAATGTAGTTTGTATGCAGTGAGAGACGGATCAAATGATATTTTAAACAATGAAAAATGTATTTTGTATTCAAATTAAATATTATTTGCAGATATATAATAGGTGATTAACGGGGATGCGATGCCTGTTTTCCAATTTATTTGAGGGTAATAGAAGGGTCTTAATAAATCAATATCTTGCTATGGTATACCCTCAAAGGATCGCTACAAGCTTTTACCCATAAACTCAAGAAGTGTAAACATATTTTGAAAAGTACTGCAAACCTGAAAAATCTTGCAAATGAATAAATAATTTCTATATTTAATGCAGTTTACCAGCAAATATTCAACATTCAGTTCAACAAATGTAATTTTAGCAATAAGTTGCTAGAATCTTTGTAGGTTCGCAGTACATTTCACAAACTACAAGACTGTTGAAAATATTTATAAATGAAACTAAAACTTTGAACTTGGTTATGCCTTTATGACCTTACATACTATGAGTATATATATATGCTAAAATCACGTGACTTTCACATCACGTGAAATCTACTTGTCTTCAATATCAAGTTTTTACCAGATTACATTTGACAATATTAGTAAAGTAATAACAAGGAATCGATATAAACAATGTATATGTTACAGTAAACATGTGTAACCAGGAATTTCATGTATTTCCTGAATATTAGGAAATACATGAAATTCCTATTATGCTTAGGAAATACGTGTATTTACTGTTTTCAGTTAGGGAATACATGTATTTACTGAATTTTTCAATACTTTTTACACGTATTTACTGATTCTGTTTTTGGTGAGATATTTTCAAATATGAATAAAAAAAATATGAAAAGATGCATAGTATTAATTCAATATTTATTTTACTAACTTCGCTAAATCCAGTGAGTCGAGTTCAATAACTTGTACATACGAGGATTGTTCGGAAAGTTCGTGGACTACCGTCATAACTTTTTTACTTAACGTCATATTATATCCAAATTTGGAAGAATTATTTCAACAGTAAATTCAAATGATGTGTACCAAAAATTTTTAAATATCGTGGTTTATTTCAAACTTATTTAGACTTAAAAATGCGAAAATCGGATCGCGGAGCAGGTCAAAATTTTGTAATTTACAATCAAGACACTAAATAATGTCTGAAGTCTTATCTTATGTAAAATGACACAAACACGGAAAAATTCTACACGTTCAAATTAAAAATTGTTTCGTCGTTTCTGATTCCAAATTATGACTTACTATTTTGCTTCGTTGAAAAGAAATCAGTTTCAATAGATAGATAATCCTCAATGAAAAAAGGCACAAAAGATGACGTCTTAGAGCATTACGGAGCAGCAGTTAACCATGCAATTTTGTGTTGTACTCTGGAAAACTCCAGAAAAAAACTTTGAAAATGCCGGAGAATGTAGGAAATTTGTTAAAAGCGAGCCATGCATTTGTGTGTACATGGTACAAGCGGTATTTGAATGATAGACTACTCTGTTTAGACGATGGTGATCTGTGAGAAAACGGATTATCTGTAAAAATCTTATCAAAAACATTGAAAAGTTAGTAACGTCATGCTAAGAGTTTGGCGCTTCACAGATGCTGATCATGTGAAAGCACACTTATGCAGTGAAAAAGAATATAACATTGACAAACAGTGTTGTTGAGTTTGCTTCGAGGTTACAAAACGTGTTGATTTTAAAATTGAATAACATGAATTCTATTAAATCACATGGAATGAAAATTCACACTTACACAAAACAAATATTTTTACATATAATAATGTGCTCATTTTAAATTTCTTGAAGATAGTATAACAAAGATTGACATCGTCCACGATCTTTCCGATCAACCCTCGTACAATAGTCTTTAATTGATTCAATTTTCATTTAAATGGTTGATGATAAAAGTAGGCTTTTCACTAAGAAGCTCTTTACTTAGTATCAAAATGAAATTCCTGTCAAACCTTGATTGCAAAAAGAAGTATTGAGGAGGAATGCTACACCAATTTTTTATTTATTAAAAGGATGTTTACGATATACATACTGAATTTTTCTATATGATTTTTTATTTTGCATTTTTGTGGACAAAAATTTAAAACTTGTTTTATATTCTGATTAAAAACTTGAGAGTTTTAATAAATGCATATGATTATCTAATAAAACATGTCAAAAGGGTCTGGAAAAAATTAATTTTAAAAAAAAAATTATTTACTAAAATGAAATACAAAATTTGTGAATATTTTTTTAAACCTACGGATAAAATAATCAAGAAAGAGATGTGTCAAGGTGAAAAGCATGCCTCCTACGTTACTGAAATGCAAGTTTTAAATATGTGAAAGTTCAAGATCAAGTGTTAAAATAACTATTGGTGAAAATGGCACAAAAAATGCATACTATACTCTGCTTTCATTTTCTGGAATCAGTTTTCTATACCACAACATACCTTAACTGTGTGAAATGGTCATCAAATAATTTTTTTAATTAAAAAAATTAATTAAGCGTAGAATCATTATTTTTTTTATTTAAATAAGGTATCAGTTTTAAACATATATCGAGGTATAAATGCGGGTTGGTCACGAGATCAAATTCCATAAAGCCCGAACAGCTTTATGGTAAATTTGATCTCGTACCAACCCGTATTTATATCCTGATAAATGTTTAAAAATAATACCTAATTACTAGGGATGTCAAATCGGTCAATATTTGATAATCGGTTACTCGGACGATTTTCCGATCGAGTACCCGGGTACTCGGAAAAAGTGTGTATACATGTAAAAGTTTGAGACCTGTTTACCACATCGATGTTTTCTTTCGTTTATAACATGTTATAACGCATGTACATAAACACCGAGCCCGACGAAAACGATTTTTTTGGTACTTAATTTATATATCAAACAAACACAAAAGACATGATCAATCAATACACCAATACTTACAAATGCTTTAAAGTTCTTATTTATGAAGACAATTTGGTCAACGGAAGAGAAGGACGCAACTTTGTAATGATTAGACTAGCGAAAGAGAATATGTTTGGGAATGAACTCAGTCGTGATCGCGAGTCGTAAATTATTTTACGTTTGCAAATGTTTTCTTTGTGATAACTCTGAACGTATGTTATAATTTCTCGATATTTACAACTCCACCCGTTAGGCATAAGTGTTATAATTTCTCGATATTTACAACTCCACCCGTTATGCATAAGTTATCCCACGCTTCCAACTGCCGTTGAAGTCCTGTTACACACAGCACACTAAAAAGTGATTCCTAATATATGGTTGTTTCCACCCTATACGCTAAATTGACTATGCGCATGCAGGTGCCTTTTAACATTTTTTTTAATCTTCAGTTATTTATAAATATTTCTTCACTTTTTAACAGTCTGGTGAATTGATAGCGGTATTTCTATGTATGTCCGATTTCGCTTCCGTATGCTACATGTAATTGAATAATCATAGGATAATTAATAGATCATAGTTAAACGATGTTCATTGAAAACAAATAATGAAAGCCATCCAAAAATTAGGGTCACAAGAGGTGAGAACAGCTGTGTATCCAGTAATTGGTCACGGTAATTACTATTAACTAGTGTAGGTAAGGGTAATTAGACATGGACAATGCCTATTTAAATCACCTTTTTTTTGGTAAGTTTTTAATAAATATATGCACTTTTAAATATGAAAAAAAATATACATCCGAGTAACCGAGTACCTATTTTAGTATTCGATACTCTGACGTTCGAGCGAGTACCCGGTTAATCGGGTTCTCGTTGACATCCCTACTAATTACCTATATTTACATCTGTGACTTATTCCGTTTATACGGATATAGATACGGGTTGCTTTCAAAAGTGTTATATAAAAGAAAACATTTGCAAATGAAAATATAGCCTCATAATTGCAACGATGTGTGCAAACAAACTAGTAACGCGCGTTATGAATATTTGTTTGCACACACCGTTGCAGTTATGAGACTATATCTTTCAAAAAATAATGATTCAATGCTTATATTTACATTTTGTAACTCCTTGCCTTGACTGCAAATGTGATTTAAATTTCAAAATCCCTGTATTATCCTTCGGGGAAGTTGAAATTAATGGAAGAGCCGTTGCAACAGCTTCCGTTTAACGTGATATTGAATTTTGATTTTCACTTATGACGTTGCACTTCCACGGCATTCAACGTTTGTGACGTCAAAATAAAATGCATACTTTAACCTTTTGACCTCCTGTCCATGTTATGGTTTTTGAATGTCATAGCCTTCCTCACACTTTAGAGACAAAATATATGTTCAATGTAAATATAATCACAAACCATACTGACATTTCTTCACACGTTTTATTATATACTTATACTATGCATATATTAACAGCAAATTTAAATCATATGTTAATAAAACAATTCTTATATTGTCTCTGGAAAAAATGCCCGAAAATTTTTTTTTGCCCAGAATCGAAAATTTATATATGACGAATGTGAGCTTTGTAGAAAAAAATCTTGTAAAGTACTGTTTTAAAAACATGCACACTAAATTTGTACACATATTGAATATTTTTAAACGTATAATCATCCTGCTAAGTTCAATAAAAACGTGTAAAATTGGGTACAATTTTCAGTAAATACATGATTTCCTAGTCTATTCAGTAATAAATGTATTTCCTAAAACAGCCACAATGGTGTAGGAAATACATGAAATTCCTGATTTCACATATATACTGTAACATATATTTAATCTGAATAAAAAGAATCGTCGATATTTCATTGGGAATTTCAACTGTACTGTGTAGTGTAGAGTCAAGTTTGTTCATATCAGGAACCCCTGGGGAAGGTTGGGGCGACAATGGTTGATCAAAATTTAATATAGAAGTAAATAGGAAAAATCTCTATAATTTGTAAAATCTTTTCTCAAGAAAAGCAAAGGCTTGAATGATCAAATATAGAAGCATCCTCATGTACATGTAGTATAAATTAAAGTTTGTTCAAAGCATGACCATTCGGGGGTAGGGATTGGCCACAATGGACCATCAAAGTTATACATAAGAAAACATAGGAAAAATCTTTAAAAATTTTCTATTATAGAACAGAAAAGCTTTGATCGGTCATATTTTTATGACTGATTGATTGATTGATTGTTTGTTGTTTTATGTCCCATTCGAGAATTTTTCACTCATAAAGAGACGTCACCATATACCGGAGAAGGGCTTCAAATTTTGACCTTTACTCGGCACTCAGGGCCATTGAACAGTGAGGGATCTTTATCGTGCCAACGCTTGCCGTGACACGGGGCCTCGGTTTTTAAGGTCTCATCCGAAAATCCGAAACACTTCAATGTGCCTAGCGCGTGGCGAAGGAAGAGCTGCTACCCATTTTTATCGACTTAGGTCAGTCGCGGCCGAGATTCGAACTCACTATCTCCCGATCACGAAGCGAGCGCTCTACCGACTGAGCTACCGTAAACGGTCATATTTTTATGAAGTCATCCTCTGGTAGTGTAGAATCAAGTTAAGTGAAATCATGACCCCCGGGGTAGGGAGAGATCACAATGGGCCATCAAAATTTTATATAGGAATACATAGGAAAATATTTTAAAACCTCCTCCTAAATAACAGCAAAGCCTTGATTAGATTTCTTGTAATTGAGTCATCCTCAGGTAGTGTAGAATCAAGTTTGTTCAAAGCATGACCAACGAGGGTAGGATCAAATATATATGGGAGCATCCTCAGGTAGTGTAGATTCAAGTTGTGGTGGTGGTGGGAGGGGGGGGGGGTTACAATGGGCGATCAATGTTTTACAAAGAAATGCATAGGAAAAACTTTTAAAAATCTTCTTTTCAAGAGAAGCAAGGCCACGATTTGTCATATTCATGTGGAAGCATCCCCAAGAAATGTAAATTAAAATTTGTTCAAATCATGAATTTGGGTGTAGGGAGGGACCACAATGGATGATCAAAGCTCTACAATAGAATAGAAGATAAACCTATTGGACAAAAATCTTGCAAAATCTACATTAGCCATGATTATTCATAGAAAAAGGAAAGCATCCTCAGGTAGAGTAGATTCTAGGTTATTCAAGTCATGAAACCCTCGTTCTTTCTCGGAAAACTTTAATATTCAAACTTTTCCGTAATGGCTGATTTAAGTTTCTGCTTTTTCTTAGCCAAAGTGCTCAGGTGAGCGATTATGGCCATTGGCCTCTTATTTTTAAATTCCATACATTCCAACAGTCATTAAATATCATAGATAAACAATTTCAGGATGAGTGTGAAAAGCTAGGGACCTACTTGGTTACCATAGAAACAGAGGAAGAAAATTCTTGGCTAACAGAAATGTTTCTGCCGGTCTGGGATCCTGGTACAGTTTTGTTTGTTTTCTACTTTGTTTTGTTTTGTTGGTGGCTGTTTGGTTCTTGTAAATTGTTGTTAGTTAAATGTTAAAACTAATATGGATTACTATCAGTACGTCGCTGCTTTTATTTTATGAGTAAGTCGTAAGTAATATTGAGAAGGAAAAGATAACGAACAGTAATCACAAAAATATACAAAAATACGAATCTGTGAATAAGGCATAAAATACAGACCCCCGGAAATTCCAGAGATTGGATCAAATGCCAAAGAGGAGTAAGCATCCCTTGTGTAGCGGTCACACCCGCAATGAGCCCTACGTTTTTTTTCTCACCCCGTAGTCAAATTTCGTATAAAAACATAAGGCCTCAAAGTGGTATGAAGGAAGTCAGCCATAATACGACCCAATAATAGGTTATATTTTGTTACGCAAGAGCATGCTTTACGTAAGAACTATTTCTAAAACGAGGCAAACTATTGACAAACAAGTCGATAAATCAAGTCAGCATTTCGCAAATTCTATGGTCGATACAACGATCTTGTCTACGAATACAATCAATCAGTAAGTCGAATTCTGACTGTGTTTTTCATATAATTATTAGGCTATTATTTACAAAGTAAATTGTCTACGAAATTTTCTGATTACAGATCATGGGAATGAACACACGACGGGTGTGAGCGATCGACAGGAGAAGCTTACTCCCCATGAGACCTAATCCCATCTCTGATGTTTTTAGACGTCCGTGTTTGCGCTGCTTCAAATTTGTATTGTTCCAATTGATTTTGGAGCTTGATTACTCCATATTCCCTTTTCTTGTTAACAACGTCATTCAAGCGACCATAGAATTTACGAAATGTTGACTTTAAACGAGGTTGTGTAAACCCCTGTATCATAAACTTATATGCCAGTAGCCTGTCTCGTTTCAAAATTGAGAGTGCTCAGATCATGCTCTTAAGTATCGAATAAGTTTGGAGACGTAAATACCATATGCAGGTGACAAGGGATATATTACTATGTAAATAAGTACGAAGAGCTGAAGTCATCTCATATGAAATACAATTTTGTTTTTTTTTTTTACCCTAACTGTCTATAATCAGTAAAACATCCAAATATGAAACAGATGTGGAAGACTCTGTGGTGTCTTATTTCATGTTCACTGGGATACATGTATATTCATGTATATATACATGTAACATCATTTTTACGTTTTATTCAATTCAAAACACAATTACATTGCGGAATAGAATAATTGTGCGAGTGTTGACCTTCAGGTTAAGTTTTACCGTTATGTTTATGTAAAAAAAAAAATGCTTGACACTTCAAATAACCACAACATCACATGAAACCACATTGACTCCATCTACCTACGATGACTCTAAATCTATATCTAATTAGAGAATGTATCGGATTGAATTTGCACACGGCTCATAATTCGTTTGGAGTTTAGCGGGAAACCTTCATCCACCAAATTAAGTGCAAGGTTATTTAAACTACTTTCTTAGCCAAATCTTTGCTAGGGATATTCCTGAACATATGCACGAAGCAACGGTGGTGGGGGGAGATGACACCCCCTTTTTCCCCAAACATAATTTAATAACTTTTAACTATTGGAAATATTCATTGAAAGGCCAGTTGCCCCCCACCCCACCCCCCCTTCAAGTCCCCCCGCCACTTTTTTCTTGCAGTATAGAACAGAATAAAACTTGATACGAAAAGAAGTTGGAACCTACCCTCCCCTTCTATGAAAAAGGATTTTGAGTTGATTTTTTTTTTTATTTGCTTGTGAATTTTTCCCAGGCAAGTTGATTTTTTTGTCTGCCCCCCCCCCCCCCCCCCACTTTCAAAGATGATGCTTCGTCCCTGTGAACATATTAATAATAAATCCTTTTCATAAAAAAAACTTTACAAAATTGACTAAGTAAATCCATGAAAAATAAAGTTTTATTGCCTTGCTACTGTAAGTTTATTTATCTGCAGATTTTTCTTTTCCGAGATTTAGCTCATTTGATTTCATGTTATTCATCCATATTCCTCCAAAAATTACATTTTCAATGTTTTCTTTCAAATACGAATATTTTTTAATGGTGACATATTGTGGACATACTATTTTATATAACAATAATGTCCTGTTGAATTTTGTCCTTCATTTTAAATTTGATATGTTAAGAAAAGCATGTTTTTACATGCTTTCCTTAAAGCATGTCATACCCAGTTGAGAAGTAATGTAAAATTAAATATATGTATATATATACTCATAGAAAAAAATATTTTATGTCAATCAAAATGAAATATCTATAAACTTATTCCAATACATTTCATAATGTTGACTGTATGATCCCATGCCGATAATTACTTTAAAAGGAATACTTTTCTTTGTTCAGTTTCCATAAGCAAACAAATTGTTTTACCAACATTTTTTAAAAATAATTTTGAAAGATTTTTTTAAATTTGACAATTGCACCAAGTTCGTTTCTATTCCTTTTTATACAAATAGTACTGTTTTATAAATTTGCTCGATTTCTATTGTTTCACTTCTTTTAAGTTTTTCATTTATATATAAATTTAAATTTTTATCCTTCAGCCCAATGTAGCAGTTGGTGGCATTGTTGTTCTATTTGGATTGGTGCAAACGATATTGACCAGGAGGGGACTTTTGTCTGGACAAAAAACAACAGTGACTTCACTTTGTACTCCAACTGGCATCCTCCCAATGAGCCTGATAACAATGGTGGACAAGACTGTGTCCATATATGTCGTAATGGGACTTGGGGAGATTACTATTGTGACAGAATGTTGTCATACATATGTGAAAAAGAATAAGAATGTTTCACAATATGTGAAAATGACCAAAAAAAAATTTGGTACAAAGCAATAAACTATTTATAGAATTGTGATTGTGACAGTTGATATTCTGAAAATATCAACTGAAAAATCGTAAGAATTTTTTAAATGTAAATTATTTTTGGGATCGGCTTCGGTCGATCCTTGTTGATTCAATGAGACATCTGAAAATTTAACTTTCTTCGTACACATTACGCCCTGCACTGCAGAATGTTGTCATACATATGTGAAAAAGAATAAGAATGTTTCACAATATGTGAAAATGACCAAAAAAAATTTTGGTACAAAGCAATAAACTATTTATAGAATTGTGATTGTGACAGTTGATATTCTGAAAATATCAACTGAAAAATCGTAAGAATTTTTTAAATGTAAATTATTTTTGGGATCGGCTTCGGTCGATCCTTGTTATTTCAATGAGACATCTGAAAATTTAACTTTCTTCGTACACATTACGCCCTGCACTGCTTTGTTCACTTTGCACTGCCACCTTCAAAGAAAACTTTCCAAGCATGTTAAGAACTAACGAACATAGTTTTGATGCATTTACCTTGAGATGCAGACATTTATTCAATTACATGGTGAATACACTTACATTATTTTTTTTTTCATGCGTAAGAATTTCATTAATATGTACACTTGTCTTAAGGACAGAAGTTTAATCGTTTATTGGTGTTTCGGAAAAAACGAAAATATTCAAGTCAAAGCTGTGGCATGTGAAACGGTGCTTTTCAATTTATATTGTAAAATTATAGAATACAAATGGTAAATTCTGGAATACAAATGGAAAATTATAGAAATTATAGAATACATATGGAAAATTATGTAATTCAAATAAAAATTATACAATACAAATGAAAAATTACGTAATACAAAGGAAAAATTATAGAAAACAAATGGAAAATTATAGAATACAATAGATATTATACAATACAAATTAAAATTATACAAAACAAATGAAAAATTATTCAATACAAATGAAAGATTATTCAATACAAATAAAAATTTTACAATACAAATGAAAAATTATACAAAACAAATGAAAAATTATAGAAAACAAATGAGAAATTATACAAAACAAATGGAAAATTATACAATGCAAATAGAAAATTAAATAATAAAAATGGAAAATTATACAATAAAAATGGAAAAAATCGAATATTACATTTTTGACATGCCATAAAAATCAAACTAAGAAAGTGTGATGCACATGTATGCTATTCTATTTATAGCATTGTGGACTTTTAGTATATTGTCGTTTAAAAAAAATTTCACCGATTTCAATTTGAAAGTATTTTGAATTTTACCGTTATGATGATTTTAAAAAAGTGCTTGACAACCACTTACTCATAACGTTACATGAAAACACGTTGAATCCATCTACCTACGATTACGCTATCTTTAATTACAGAATGTGTCAATTGATTTTGCACACGGCTCATAATTCGTTTGGTCGCCCGCGTGGCGCTGTGGTTAGAGCGTCTGCTCTAGAGTCGCGAACTAAGGAGTTGATCCTTACGTCGCGGGTTTGAATCCCACTGTGGGACGTGGAGACCGGTCCTTCGGATGAGACCGTATAAACCGAGGTCCCGTGTCGCAGTAGGTGCTGGCACGAAAAAGATCCCTCACTGTTCAATGGCCGTAAGTGCCGAGTATAGGACAAAATTTGCGCATCTCCACCGGCAAGTGGTGGCGTCTCCATATGAGTGAAAAATTCACATAACATTTTTCATGTTTTTCCAAAGAAAATATGTTTTTAATGGCAACATAATGTGGTTATCCTTTTTTATATAACAACAGTGCCTAGTGAAAATTTGTTCCTTCATTTAAATTTGGTATAAAAAGAAAAACATGTTAATATGGGGCTATCCTTTACACGTCGAACTCAGTTGAAAAATAATGTGAAATTTAAAATTTATGTATATATACGAGGGGTTATTAAAAAGGTCGTGGACTGATGCGATAAAATAAATACTATGAAGTCTGTGCTTACAAAATTTACAAGGAACATAAAACAACAAAAATTTAAGAAATGTTGAAAAATTTAAACCTTATACGTTGATAGTTTGCCAAATTATTATAAGATAAAAAAGACATTATATGATTAATCGGCGCTATCGCTACTTAGTTTCATTATGTCCGCTCCCTCTACCTCATACACTAATCTTGATCAGATTCCCTGTAGTTAAATAAAAACTTGAACCTGTCTTGTTTATATGACTTTACAATGGCATAAACAGCTGTTTTCAATGCATATAATATTATACAAATATGGACTCAATGTAGGTCAATATGCATTTATAATGACCCAGGATGACAGATATTGACCGAAGATACATGGAGTATATCGACCTAGGTCAATGTGTAACAATAACAATAATAAAAATCAAAATAATAACAGTAACAACACTGAAATAATTATTCCTGAATTATTTCATTCCTTTACTGATTTCACCAATATACTTGGTCTACTGATTATTCTTAAAACTGATATTGTAGGTGATTGTTACATTTGAACAATTGTACATGGTTGGTAAAACAGGTACATTTGGCATGGGAATATTTGCATAAATATTGTCTAAACCATCATTCAAGGTTGCTTGATCATTGCAAGTTGTCAAAGTTGGAGAACATGGCTTTGGCAATGGGAAACCAATATCAAAATTAGCATTGGTAGCCAACGGAGCCTGGGTAATGGTGGATGATGCTTTAGACTTGGAATTCGATGACACGACTCCTGAACGTGCACTTAAAGTTTCTGACATTAAACGTTTTGTACTTTCGGTTGTTTGGCCCGAGTAAGTCTTCAAAGAACTTTCAGATTTGTGCCCTGTAACACTCATGATATGTCTACTTGGCACACGTGCTTCGTCTAAAATGTGGACAGTGGTTGCCCGGAGAGAATGATTTGTATAACGTCTCGACAAGGAGGCTGCCTCACTGATGACACTCATCATGTTACCAATCTTGTTGTGCCCCAACACTACATTATTGAAGTGTACGTTATCCTTTGGTACCACACGCGGCTGCTGAAATAAAAAGGGACACAGTGGGTTCAACCTTCGGACTAGTTTTACAAAGCTCCTCAAAGGACAGCGGTCACTATCTAAAAAAAAAAATTAATAATTACCTTCTTTTTTTTTTTTTTTTTTTTTTTTTTTTTTTTTTTTTTACAATTTTAAGAAAACACTGTTTTTTTTGTGAACTTAAATATAGTATTAGAACATACCTCTAATTTCATACATTCTGCCTTCTGCTTTGCAGCTGTCATCTTGATGATTCTTTGTTTGTTCATCTCGAATTTTCTCCACATACATACATCCCTCTCCGTCAGTAGTAACAGAAAAGTCTGTTCGTCGCAGAGTTCTTAAATTTTCACGGCCTCTTCTGCCAAAGTGCATCATGATGTCCACAAAGACCTATCATATATCAAAATAAAGTATTAATAGATGCTTGTTATCTATTATATGACCATTTGCCGCAATCAATTTTAAAGTTTACCTTGTGTTGCAACACCTGGGCCGAGTCAGAGCTTGAAAGGTAGTCATACATTTTTATCAAGTCAGCATCAGATATTGGAGGATGGTGGTCTATGTTAGCCTGCCCCTGCCTCTTTAACTCCATTGTCATCCCTATTTTTTGTTAAAAAAAAAAATTTTCAATCCTCTAAATATATCTCATAAATAAATACCAACACGAGTATGCTCAATGAGTAGATAATTCGTGAAATTAATATATCTTTGTAAGCTGATAGTATTTCTGAAAATCGGGAGTCCTACCTTTGAAAAACTGGTTCGACTCTCGGAATACTGGTCCCTTGATAATGTCAACGTCTGGTCGAATAGATTGCAAAAATCTCTGTATACCCTGACGATATGATAAGAGAGTGTTTTTTTTGTACATTTCCCCTTTGTTATTCCGAAGTTCAACATAAAATCTCCCCAGCAGACGATCAAGTTCTTCACGCGTTAGGCCTTCAAATTCTGCACTGATTTGTTTAGAAAGTAAGTATTCCCGAAAAATGTTAACAGATATCCTTGTTAATCGTTTTGTATTCTCGGCCTCAGAGTTCTTCACTATATCTTTTAAATCTTCCTCACTACAACTCGCAAACTTGCGAGCTTTCGTGTCTTTCGATGCCATATTTGACTGAAGCGAAAGTGAAAACGAGACAGCTCGTGCGAGTCAATATTCGCTTTCAGCGGTCATTATCAAAAAATAATGACTTCGTATTGACCAATCAGATTACCGGATTTCACAAAGTTATATAATATTATAAGTGGATCTATACATATAGAAAGATCCTCACTTGATTTTACCAGCATATTTTGCTTGTCGGAGTTCAATATCTACCATACATAATCAACGTCACTTTTCGACGTGAATGGCTTTTGAAGACCCGGATTCGACATTGACTGTGCATCTCTTATCTCTCTGAATCTTTTTCGGCATTTATAAACAAGTACTCTGGATGGATTTTTTTTCTGTAGACCGTTTAAACATTTCCTAGGTCTATACTAGTTTATCTAGGGGCGAAACATTATAGAATGTTGGAAAAAGAAACCCCTTCTTATTTTTGACGTCATTTCAAGCCCTTAATTGTTTGGACAGTCCATATGAATTTACGATAAAATTTGTTATAAATTACAGAATAAGATAAAAATTGTAAATTTACGGAACAATTGTTTCATACCAAATGCCTGAATTGACAGGATTTTTGTATGGCAAATGTTAAGTTTAAAAGAGTTTTTCTCAGTTACACTCAGGTAGAAAAAACGCAATTTTCGAGGTTGCGCCGCCTGGACATACCATTGCTTTCAAAAACAGTAATTATCTATTAAAACATAACATTATTGATGTATGGTTTATTCTTAAAATAGAACAGATGATGCTAACTAAATGTGCTAAAAATTTGTGGACTAACATCTTAAAAGGTGAGTCAATGAGTTTAGTTAGCATCATCTGCGCTTCAAGAAATATGCCGGCGTGTACACTTTATTCATGTTATACATGAAAGATTTCTGACAAGTGTTGATAGTGTAGATTCAACACGCCAAAGTCCGATGATGCGGAAAAACGATTGACGTTTGTGACGTCATAGTACCACTGCGCCAAACTGCAATGCCGCGCCATGCCAAGGTCTTAAATAAGTATAAATAAATATCATTATGCGAAAACTAACCATAATCTCTCGGATAGGTGCGAAACTAACCCTAATCGCTCGAAAAGTGTGTAACAACTATAACCTAGATATCTTGGGTGGGTGCGAGACTAACCCTAATCACTCGACTAGTATGCGAGGACAAACCCTAAATCTCTCGGGTTGGTGCGAAGCAAGGACTTACCCTAATCAGTCAAGTTGAGTGCGAGGACTAACCCTAAAATCTCTGGTGGGTGCAAGCAATAAGCAAAATCAGTAAAATTGTATGCGAGGACGAATACTGAACTGATAGCTTTTGAATGCAGGACAACGGCGTCAAGGATTGACGTTGGAATATTGTGACGTCATGAACGGTGATTGTTTCTTGGCACCATGGGACTTTGGTGTGTCAGACCATCGCACTTTAGCGCAGCGCGTCTCATAGGAAACGAGCCATCGGACTTTGGCGTGACCATCGGACTTTGGCGTCCGTACCGACATCAAACCATCGGGGTTTGGCGCAGACCATCGGGGTTTGGCGAGACCATCGGACTTTGGCGTCACCATCGGACTTTGGAGTCTTACATATTTATATATCGAAAGACTATTACATATATGCAGAAGGTTTTCCTAATAAATTTATCGGTAAAATTTGTATATATTCCTTACTTAGAGCATCATGGCAACGTACCGGAAGTACAATTTGTACTTCGTAATAAACTTGCTAACGTGAGAAGAGAAAATTAATAAATAAGGTATTGTTCAAATACAATTAAAGCTGTAAAAAAATTTTGCTTTAATCAATACATTTCATTTTTTTCTGAATACAGTCTTTTATATCAAATACTCGGCCTATTCACAGGGCGTTAAAGGCTATTCTTTTTACACAGGTGCTTGGGTCTTGGTTTATAAATATGTATGTTCCTTATTGATATGTAAAAAAAAAAGTAAAGTACATTTTTTACAAATCAATAAGGTACATACATATTTATAAACCAAGACCCAAGTACCTGTGAATTTTTACCACCCACCCCACCCCCCCCCCCTCCCCAAAAGAAAAATCAATTTATCAGTAAAATGTGCATATTCGCTGCTGTTATCCTTGACGGAAATGAAATAAGAGAATCTGAAGTACAACATCCATTACATAATATTACAGGTTTCAAAATAAACGTCAATTAATGAAATTGTTATTTTTCAAGTTTTTACAAAAAAGGGGCGGGGGTGGGGTGGTGGAGACATACATCTACTTCTTGCAGGATTTTGAACAAAATATTTCTTTCTGCTATAAGCCTGTAGGCTGTCAGTAGAAACTACAATATATTTTCTGTCAGTAGTAGTATAAATTCAATTCCCGGCGCTTGCGCGGGATTTCATCTAGTTTTCTTAAATGTTACACAAAAATCTCATCGGCACGAGTGGAAAACAAAATTATTGTGAACGTCATGTTACATAAATCAATTAAACGTATTCTTGGGTATATATAAAGTGCTGGGGGCAAGACTGAATTTTATTTCTTAAGAAAATATTTCACGAGAAATTCAACTTACCCATATACAAGGGGTCCTTTTCCACTCTTCATAGCAATTTACGAAATATACAGACAGCTTACAATATAAGTAAATACATTGTATTTTATATTTCGAGCAGCTATAGTTTTTTGAATACCAAGGAAACAATTCAAAGATTTAAAACAGACATTTAGTTTGAATGCAGACAGTGCGCGATAGATTATCCTTGTACTTTTTGTAGCAAACAATAATGTCGCTTTTTATTGTGAAGAAAGATTCTGTTAGATTACAGAAGGGGGTGGGGTGGGGTACTTGGAACGGTTCTTATTGATGATAATCAGTCTCCCGTTCTCAGGTTTTATTGCTTCTATTTATCGGAAATCTTAAAATCTACGTACTTAAAACTGTATCAAAATAACATTCAAAGCAAAAATATTTTTATTGATTTTGAAAGATCTTTTTTACTTCGGCAATTGCACCACGTTCATTTCTATACCTTTTTAAACTGATAGTGCACTATAATAAATTTGCTGGATATATTGTTCTACTTCTTTTCAGTTTTTCTTTCATATTTAATTTTAAATTTGCATTCTTCAGCATAATGTAGCAGTTGGTGGCATTGTTGTTCACATTGGATTGGTGCAAACGATATTGACCAGGAGGGGCAATTCGTCTGGACAAAAAACAACAGTGACTTCTCTTTGTACTCCAACTGGCATCCCAATGACCCTGATAACAACTTCGGCGGACAAGACTGTGTCCATATATGTCGTGAAGGGCTTTGGGGAGATTACTCTTGTGACGGAATGTTCTCATACATATGTGAAAAAGAATAAGAATGTTTCACGTTGTGTGTAAATGACCAAAAAAATAGTTTTGGTACAAAGCATTAAAACCATTTATAGAACTATATTTCTGAAAATATCAACTGAAAAATCGTAAGATTTTTTTTATTAAGCAAATTATTTTTGGGATCGGCTTCTGCCGATCTTAGTTGTTTCCATATGAGGCATCCGACAAATTTAACTATCTGCGCACACATAACGCCCTGCACTACTTTGTTTAATATGCACTGACAGCTTCAAATAAAACTTTCCGAACATGTTAAGTACTAGAGAACATAATTTTGATGCATTTAACTTGAGATGCAGACATTTATTCAGTTACATCAGTGAATACACTTACATTATTCTTTTCATGCGTAAGAATTTCATTTAGATGTACACTTCTCTTAAGGACAAAGGTTAATTGTTTATTAGTGTTTCGAAGAGAAACGAAAATATTCAAGTCAAATCAAATTCAGAGAGCGCTATGCACATGTACTCTATTCTTTTTATAGCATTGTGGACTTTTAACATATTATCATTTATAAAGAAATTTCATATTTCACCGAATTCATATTGGAAGTATTTTGAATTTTACCATTATGATGAATTTAAATAAAGTGCTTGACACACCACTTAGCCATAAAGTTGCATGAAAACACGTTGCATAAATCTACCTACGAGTTGCCCGCGTGGCGCAGTGGTTAGAGAGTCTGCTCTAGAGTTGCAGAGTAAGGAGTTGGTCCTTACGTCGCGGGTTCGAATCCCACTGCGGGACGTGGAGACCGGTCATTCGGATGAGACCGTACACCGAGGTCCCGTGTCGCAGTAGGTGCAGGCACGAAAAAGATCGATCCCTCACTGCCCAACGGTCCTAAGTGTCGAGTAAAGGTCAACATTTGTAGCCCTCCACCGGCAATTGGTGGCGTCTCCATATGAGTGAAAAAATTCTCGAGAGGGACGTTAAACAACAAACAATCAATCAATCCATCTACATACGATAACGCTATCTTAATTATAGAATGGTCGATTTTGCATACGGCTCATAATTTGTTTGAACACATTCAGCAAATTACATACAAGGTCAGTCAAGCTATTTCTTAGCACTTAATTTGCTAGGAATATTCCTGAACATAATTTTTGATCCTGTTAATGAAAAAAAAAGTTTACAAAATTGACTAATTCGTGTAGGTACATACATGAATACTTGAGTTTCATTTCCTTGCAAATTTAATGAAGAACTCTGTAAAAATAAATATGATAATTATTTTTCTTTTCAAAGGTTTAGCCTATTTGATTTCATGTCTTTCATCCCATTTTTAAAAAGTCCACATTACTTTTTTCATGTTTTTCAAAAAAAAAAAAATAAAAATAAGGCAACATAATATAGTTATACTGTTTTATATAACATCAGTGCCTTTTTAAAATTTGTTCTTTCATTTAAATTTGGTATATAAAGAAAAACATGTTAATATGGGGCTATCCTTTACACGTCATACTCAGTTGAGAAATAATGTAAAATTAAAAATATATGTATATACATGTACATACTCATAGACAAAAATATTAATTCAATTAAAAGGGAAAGGTCTACCAACTTATTTCAAGACATTTCATAATACTGAATTTATGATCCCGTGCCGATCATTCCTTTAAAAGGAATATTTGTAATATTTTACTTTAGCATTACCATTCATTGTAAAGAAACACCGAAATGAAAGTTATATACAAGTTTGGCTTTCCAGAAAGCCTGAAATGTCATCTCTTTGGCTTCATTAATGTCACAGAATAAACAGTGGAATGTTATATTATTTTCTCAGCTATTACAGGCAGTAGTATCGCTTTTGAAAAAATGGGGGGTGGAGGACAAAAAAAATAATCGACGATTTATCTGAACAATCTTTGACAAGGGGAAAAAGGGGCTATCCAAACTCAACATTTTCATTTCTTGGAAGGGAAGGAGGGATTACAACTTTTCCGACAAACATATTTTAAATTATAATACATTCTCATGGGATGATTTGACGTACCATACTGCAACAAAAGGTGGAAGAGGGGTCAAGGGTGCGCCTCTTCAATGTTTGGTGCTATGTGCCTGTATTATTTTACCTGTTGTAAATATGCTTTATTCAGTTTAAATATATTTTGTATAATGTCTGAAAAAAATTCTAACCACTGAATCAAGCACGTTTCAAAGATATTAGAAATTTAAAACAAAAACCGATTTATTTACCGATTCAGATTTTAATTAACAGACACAGGTTTTTTTTTTTTTAATCAGTCGAACTATGGAAACATGAGGTTATTCAAGTTCAAAATCGGTGAAAAATTTAATTTCAACGTAAATAACATATATCATGTTTAGCTACACCCAATCTCGTATTTTTATTTTTTAGCTCAGATACGCCATATATAGCTTTAACAATTATTCCGAAAGAGAAGATGGATAAAAACTTAGCGTTCCTTTTGATTTTAGATCTTAGCCGCCTACTACGGCAGCAAAGAAGTTTTAAAGCGCCAACTTAACATAATCTGAATCTGAATTAATTTTCAAGACTTTCCTTATTTTCCTCAATCGTATCCTCTGAAGTGACTTGGCCATCGAGCCACTGGGATTTGATTGATTATCGAGCCACTCTGAATATCAAGGGAAAAATTGAGACACTCATCATGCCCTTCTGCTGCCCATGCAGATTCATGTTCTAACGATATATTATGTATAATATAAGTACATGTACATGTATACGCTCCTGGGAAAAAATCATGCTTAGAAAGCATAGAAAGGTAATAAAATTAAAACGTTACCATTTAAAATTAAGTATTAACACACCGAAAAGAACCCCAATCTACCAACATTGATTTTATAGGCTGTTCCATGAGACACATATTTAAAATTTAAAATTTTGGCTTTATTTCAAGAATACGAGGAATGATTTTTTTACCTTTTCTCATTGACAAAAAACGCAAATTAGAATTGCTTAAAGAAAATTATAACAGTTGCTTTGTTTATTAATTCTTAAAATCTGGGCCAGGTAAAGAAAACTATCTTTTCTTATACTTTTCTACAGGGGTAAATTTAAATAAAAAAGAATAAAGTGCACACATCCGAAAATTAAAATACTCATATAATGATTCTTTATGATCTTTATTCCAATGCCTGCAGCACTGAGTTACTTAAACCAGAGACATTTATGTTTCTGCCTAAATTGTGCATTTAGGTAAAATTTCTTTTCTTCGATATTTATTTATTTATTTATTAATTTATTTTGAATAAGTTCTGTTTTTTTTTTCATATATATATATATATATATATATATATATATATATATATATATATATATATATATATATATATATATATATATATATATACGGCATTAATTATCGATTGACTAAAGTGCACATAAAAGTAAAGTTTTTGCCATTGTATATATGCATTTAATGTGAGTTGTTATTGAAATGTTTTCACTGTTTTCTTTCGTCAGTAAATCTTGGATCCACGCCTTAGCTTATACATTCAATATGCCATGTTTTGTGTATTTTGATCCCTGCGCGCTGACCATCGTTTTACGCAATAGCCTAGATACAATGTTGTTAATGAAGACCCACCACCACCCAAGTGATCCTACCTCTATTACTCTTAATGAACACTGGTGTAGTTTTACTTTAAGATGGACCATTTTGTTTAATAATAATAAGACAGATTGTTTACATCTCTATATTTAGAAATCGTGTCATCGTCAGTTCCTTTGCCAGACCACGAGCTCATCAATGGCAGCTTACACTAGGGCTTCACTTCCGGTGATTCAAACTTAATGTGTCATCTCCCGAGGGAGATGACAATCAATAAGAGGTACTGTTTACGTAATATTAAACTGATAAAGGATGACTCTTTTTTCAAATGAACCTTCTTTTTTTTCAAATGGACAAAAGCTTGTTTTAAACAAAAGTCAAACTCGGTTAAACTACTGAAAAAATATATCTTACAGATATATATAGAACCTCAAATTTTATGAAATAGAAGCTTCAAATAGGAACATTATACACATATCTAGAATTTTTTTTAAAAACTTTCTTATCTAGCTCAGATATGAAGGTATCATGAAAATTTTTACATTTCCAATTATTTTCTTTTAAGATTCTTTGCAAATTGGAAAACAGATCATTTATGAAATGAATTTAATTTTTGAAGATTCATGAGGACATGAACTAGGACGCTTCACGCCGGCATATTTCATGAAGCGCGTTAGGGGTTCCTGATAAATATACCGACGTGAAGCGTTGTAGTTCATGTATCTCATACGTTTTCAAAAATTAAATTCTTATCTTATATTAACACTCGACCGTTCACAGTAGCTCAGTCGGTAGAGCGCTTGCTCCGTGATCGGGAGGTCGTGAGTTCGAATCTCGGTCGCGACTGACCTAAGTCGATAAAAAATGGGTAGCAACTGTTCCTTCGCCATGCACTCGGCACTTAGTGAAAGTTGTGGGTCCTTCGGATGAGACCTTAAAAACCGAGGCCCCGTATCTCGGCAGGCGTTGGCACGATAAAGATCCCTCACTGCTCAATGGCCCTGAGTGCCGAGTAAAGTTCAAAATTTGAAGCCCTTCACCTGTATATGGTGACGTCTCCATATGAGTGAAAAATTCTCGAACGGGACGTAAAACAACACACAATCAATCAATCTATTGAAATCATTTACTGGTGAGTTATCACAAATTACGGCATTCAACTGTCATGCGCTATAGTTTTGACGTCATGTTGGGTATTATCACAACAAAAACGAAATAAAACAACAAAATTGTTAATATCCAACTAAGAATGTAAAGTAAATTTCCAATTAACTTCCATAACAATGTTGGTCAATTTTGCTAGGATCAAAATATTCATTATATATCGGCATTTATTGCTGACAAATAAAATCTGGTAACAAGGCTATGTTAGGCTTAAAACTATTCATTTTTTCAATTTACATTATTAAAAATTACTTATTTCATGTTCCGTTGCATATGACTAAAAAGTTACCTTAATGGGCTTCCATAGAAGTGACCTTGTACATGACTCAACTGACACGTGTAAATGTCGTCTACTATATGGAAACTGTATTCCGGTGAAAGGTAAAAATCTGGCACGAATCCGGTAGGCGATTAAGATTTCGGGGGAAAATCTTTACGGAAGTTAAAAGTTACGGAAGTTAATTTCAAGGAGAAAAGTTCAAATTCTCGACAAAAAAATGCAATAATGGTTTTTTTATTTGGTGATCAATTAAAAGTATTAAGTATTTCGTTCCCAAAATAGAAAACATATAACGCATAAAATCGCGAAAGCATTCTTAGAATACCGTTATGGAAGTTTAATTCTTAAGTGAGACAACAAATTCTGTCTATATAATTTCGTTATTTTGAGAAAGCAATGAATTTATTCAACTGACTCGGACCTAACATAAATAACATCATGTTCGGTTGTCACTTTGGGGTAAGTTCCATTACATTTTCAGATATATGCATGGTTAGCTGTAATTCAAAACAAAAAAGTTACGGAAGATAATATGTTTTTTGCGACATGATATTTTTCCGTAAAAGACAGAAACCAAGTATTATCTTGAGAGAAAGACGTTATTTTCAACTATAGAGAAAAAAATTATTCATTTTAATAATCCATGCAATAAACTCGGAAAGCTCACACAAATAAATAAAGCTCAAGTCGAAATAAGTGTTTGAGGGAAAGCGACATTAAGTTTTGCAAGTAGAGTAGGTTTTCAAACATTAAAATATCTTCATGCTTAAACTCGAACTGTATTTATCGTTAGCTATATATGAAATCGCATATGTAATCGGAGCTTAAGCTTGTAATTGATGCTTTAATCTTGTAAGCGACATAAAAAATTCTTAATTGGTCACGTTTTTGTAGAATGACTGCTTTACATAATTATGTTAAATCAAAAGGTTTCGTCTGTTAAGGTTTACATGCTTTCTTAGGATTTTGGATTTTAAAAGGTATTCAAAACATTCTTCACACCAAAGAAAGATCTAAGGGACATCTGTTGATTGAAAAAATATATATCCATATGTTTCCTTTTTATTTTATCCTTTTCTAGCCATCAATTTAGAAGTTCCGAAACCAGTTTCACGTTGACAGAAATATGTAGGCAAAATATTATCTCGCCGTGTGATTCGGTCATCACGCTATGACCTCTGTTACCCCCAACCCCTAATAAGCTCATACAGAATTGAAAATATTTTCTCTTCAATAGGTTCATTTAAGAGAAATATTTGCAAATGTAAATATTATAAATTAAAAATCAGGACTTTTGACATCTTAGACAATAGCTTCCTCTATAAAAATGGAACTCATAAATTTTCATATCTTGTGATTGGTCATCTATAAAATAACTTCGTTAAAATCATACTGATTATACTTACAAGCAATCCGAAATTGATATTTGAAAGATGCTAGTGTATCCATGCAGTCTTTGAAGACAAGCTCTTTCAACAATCCGTTGGAAGTTTGTTTGGCACTAATTGTGCTCCTATATTTATTATAACAAGACTCTAAGTGTTAATAAATAAAACAGAAATAACTCTTCTTCAACCAAATTTATTTCCACGTGCATTTGCACGCATCAATTACGACGATCCAAAATAAATTGCTGCGTTTTGCTTTGGAGTTAAAAATCAATTTGACTTTCATAACAAAGTACAATCTTATTTATTTATCAGTCGCATTTATGTTATTTAATTTCAGTCGAAGTGTAACATACGGAGTTACCTGAAAACATATCTACATGGACGCCATTTTTATTTTTTAATGAGGAAATAAAAGGGTAGACTAAGCAAAGTTTCTCCTGCGAATTAATATTTTTCTGAGGATGATTTAGATAATACTCAGGATTTGTTGACCGGAACTCTTAAAATAAGAGGCGCGTTTGGTCGTGTGACTGGGACAACGTGTAAACAATATCTAGATGCAGAGGAATATACCGAACGTGCCGATCTCAATCCGATTTTGAATGTTAAATGTGTTCGTCATTCCAACTTAAGAATAGAAGAATTCATAAACATGTAAGAGTATGGAAGCATTGAATTTATCATCCACTGATAAAAATTAGGACAATTCCGAGACGTGCATTTCGAGATGGACTGTCAACATATATCAACAGCTTGTCAAATATGAAGCATACCCATATCCACCAGAAAAAAAAACAGCCAAAAATCATAGGCGTATGCCATCTATTACCCCCATAACTGCTGTGGATGGTCTAGAGAACGTTCTGAGGGAAAGAAGGCAGGTAACGCATACAAGTGTGAGTTGCAATTGTGCATGGTGTTGTGGTGGCTTTGATTACAGGTCTTGTGAACAGGAAGGAATAACCCCCCAACATCCCCCGACAAAAACACTCATTGTTGACTCCTCCAAATTAATTATATTTTAATGTCATATCTATGATCTCAACTAATCCATCAATTAAAAAAATACCTTATAGACTGAAATATTTTACAAAAAATTCTAGCAAACTCTAAATATCACCTGTAGCTTTGTCAGGTACATGTATGTAAATTATGGCGCTAGAAACAAACATTGCTTACTTTAAGAAGAATCAAAGATACTGTATTAATCAACATGTACGAGGGTTTTCCCATTAAAACGCGAATTTTTTGGATATTTCAGAAACTATTCACCAAAACTAATAATTTTTTGCATGTTGTTGGAAAATGATATTTACGGTATTTTGACAAAACATTTCGTGTGAATATACATTAACATTAATTTTAACATAAATTTGAACTTTAATCTCATTTCAAAATATGTATTATGCATAAGCCTGGATTTAATGAACGTGGGATGCGCACAATTTCAATTAGTTTTCATAAATTAATTTTCAGGAGATGATTCGTTCAATATCAAGAGAAATTGTCCCTGACCTAAAAAAGTTTAGGAGCCCATGCTAGGCATTAACAATAAAAACATTGTACATACATGATTAATGTGTTAGTCCCTCCTTTTTAATATATTCGATCAGTGCATATTATCTATTCAAGATATATTACTAAAGTCAGGTACTCTTCACACAATTGCTCCGAAGAAAATAGTTCCATTCATGATCAGTAGATAAAACATTACAACAAATATCAAGAATAATCATGTATATTTAATACGTTAAAGAAAACAAAATTATCGTTAAAAGATTTTAAGAAAATCACTTTTTCCCCAGGAAAGCAAATAAAAAGTTTTCATATTCCTACGCTCGCTGCCTCCTCAGTCTTTTTCACGAAAATATATAGGTCACACTTCGATTGATAATGATAAATCTTTTCACCAGTTATATTACTGTCATGATTATTGTTCGTTAATTGCCGTATATTTTCTTTTGAGTTAGAATGTTAATCATTAACTGTGTGTGTGTTTTTTCTCTCTTTTTTTAAATAACGGAATGGTTATTATGGCTAAACACAACGTGATTTTCCGAGCTCGGAAAGATCTTCGCACGTGTGTAGACCTAGGCTATTTGGTCTTGCAAGAACAGGTGTGTGCACCGTTCCCTAGTGACGCTTAGATCAGTAGACTGGGTATCAGTACTTGCTACGGACATAAAGAAGTTTAGAACTTAATACACCAGTTTCATAACAAGTGCAGGTTTTTTACTCAAGGTGAAGCCCTAGACTGGGCTAGAGGGGCTGAGTTACGGTCATCGATCTAACACGAAAATGTACTATTTTTGTAAATAAAAAACATTTCTAGAAACAAAAATGAAGTTTATCTTCAAAACGTCTGTATATTCAAAATCAGTATATGGTGGAGGAATATTCAGTGATGCTCCCTAGCCGCAACCGATCTCGCGCTTTCCTTTGCGTTTAACAACGGCCGTCAATGCATCACTGGACGAGTTCATTGATTACTCTAAAAGGTGACAGGTTGGAACATCTTTAACATCTACCTATACTTTGAGTGATAGTACTTTTTAATAGCACAAAATTAAAAAATAAATTAAAATCTATCCTTGATAGATCAAAAGTTTTGCTATTTGTGAAAATGGGCTATCTTTGATAATCCATAACGGCTTGGACTTGTTTTGAATTTTTTTTTACAGAAGATTCTATCATTGGAAAGTTAGATGGTACACATGTAGCACAGGCCCATAGTACGCAGGATTTTTTGGGAGTCCCCCCCCCCCCTTTCACTTTGAAAACGTTGCTATAGGCCTGTAACATGCTATTTGGATTAAATATTCCTGAAAATGAGTGAGGCGTTAAATACATTTTTAAAATTATACGATTAATTATATTTAGTTTATGTTCAATGTGAAATTAAAACTATTTTTATGCATGTGCAACTTTGTGATAAAGTCACTACATGCATGTAACGTTATATATGTACATGCAGTTTGTTTCCTACTATATGCATATTTTATTCAACAAAAGATGTTGAAACTCAGTAGCCTAAATATTATGTCATTTTAGGATATTTATGTATATGGCACTTTTATAGTTGACTTTCTACAGCTTGAGTATCTCTGACGTTTTGTCAGTAAATACTTGTTTTTTTTTTATTAGAAATCATCTGAACACAATGAAAATTCGAATAAATTAAAAGTCGAATATCTTGGATATAGGGTAACCCATATCTATTCTTGTTAAGTAGGGCTCCGCGTAAAAATAATGCAGGTAGCACAGAAAAGGCGCTACATCGATAATCTGCAAATTCATTAAAACTGAGTTTAAAATATTCATTTGGGTCTAAAATGAATGATAACAAATGGATTTGTTATAATTCTTCTTTTTTCATATAGCTAGGGATAGGGTACTCCAGGGGTAATTTTGTATGGATAGTGTGTAAATAGTGCATATTTCAGAAAATAATTTCTTCTAAACCCAAGAAGATGTATAAAATCTAAGCACATAATTACAGTGAAAATGGAAAGTGTAAATTAAATTTACTCTAATATTTTTGTGCAAACGAAGGATTGAAAAGATACAGGGTGTTAAAAATCTGGAATTTGTTAAGATTGTTCGTATGAGTTATCTCCCTTAGGAAATTTACATACGTGGCGGTAGTAAAAAAAAAATGGCGGCCTCCATGGAAAGCTGTACTCTGCAAAGTTATTTTGATGTGCTGTGTGGTGTTCATTGCAAATATCCGTGTGAATTGAAAAAAAAAAAGATTGAAAGGAATTTACAAGAACAGATTGGACATAGAGCTCATGTAAATTAAGAGGGAAAAAAATCCGTGAAACGAGAAAGTGTAGCTTGGGAATATTACTGCTATCGTGTTGATCAGGGTATCGGCAATTTTCCTTACTACTGACATCAGTATGGTCTTTGACGGAAGTTTAGCTTCTAAGGTAATCCACCAGAATCCAAGAGTAAGCCCTCAGAGAGGAGTTGCAGTCCGATTGTGTCAGCTTACTCAACTTGGAGAGGGAAGATAATTGTACCGGCGCCACCGGTACATTTGGACAGCTATTTGAACAGCTTAATAGGTAATATTTAATTTCAGTTCACTTTTATATATGATTATTGATTATATTTTATACAGTAAAGTATGTATTGGGAAAATTATTTGGGATGGCCAGTTCCTACATGTATCAATATCATGTCCATCTTACACATATATAAGTTAGAATAATGTTACTGTGTCTTGGGACAGGCCCTGACTACAGTTAGAATGTCTTCCATATTCCCGCAATGTAGCAGAAAATGGTGGAAACACTCAAAATGATTTTTGAGAAAATAAATGAAATTGCATTGAAAATAACCGTCAAGTTAATAATAACAAAGTTAACCTTTTTTTGTCACAGGAATACCTTTCACCTCCAAAACTTAATCCATATAATGTAAGAGTTCAACACTTTTTGTCAACGTTTTTTTTACACGATTCCAATTTATATGCCATGTTGACAGTCACAAATCTCTTAATTGTTCAGAGTAAATGCACTGACCAGAGTTAAGAGTTATGACACGATAGCAGTGTTTCTCTTTGAAGTCTGCCGTTCTGTATTAGCAATACAGTACAGGACTACAGTGGGCAGAGCTGATTTCCATTCTGTATTAACCCTATATACTGTCTTGTATTAGCCAACTATTCTGTATCTAAAATACAGCACGGTCTAAAAATAAATCTGATTCAATTTATCAAAAGCAAGTACAAATAGTAAATGCTGAGTTTTTTTTAATTATAAAATTTGGAGAAATATATCCCTAGCAATGTAAAATATCAAAATTTCTCAATTTTAAAAAAAAATATTCCACACAGAATCTACACATTATTTCAATCCAAACAAAAAGGAAAATTCGCATTTATGGAAAACATCCTATGTTGAATAAATTTCTGAAAACCTGTTTGCTTTCCCTGCTTTTTTGGGGGTCCTCTTCAAAATAGTTAAGCCAATGGGTTCACATGTGCAGCATACATTACGTGAACTTCGGACGATCACCCCCCTATTTTCCACTCTTCTCATGCAAACTCATTCAAGTCCATTTTTAGTATCTTTTTTTTTTTTAAATTTCATCTTAAATTCTTATCGCTGACGACTGCCGCACATCTCTTTCTCTTCGTTTTTAATGTCGCATTTCAATAAGAAAATAAAAATCTGTGACATCAAAGTTCATTGAAGAACTCTCTGTATCGCCTGCATGTGTATCTAGTTAAACTGAGATTTTAAGACCCCTGAAGTAAATTAATATCAGTCTTTATCTACAGCAAGGTTAAATTGTCCACCTTATCAATTAAGACTACGTCTATCCCATTGTCAAAACTAATCTGACCAAATCTTACGTTGTCCCAGGAAATATATATCTACTGCGGAGGCATACTCCCCGTCGAGGCCTCATCTACAGAGAGAACAAACGAACTCTGGCGGAAGTTTGGATGCTGCACAGCTACAGTCCCTGAAACGTTCTACTTTCCCATTTTTCCGTTCGCTCACCGTTCGTTCAGCGTGCGTTCACCGTTCGTTCACCGTGCGTTCACCGTTCGCTCTCCGTTCACAGTTTTGCGTTCACCGTTCACCGTGCGCTCGCGTTCACCGTTCACAAAGCGTTCAGCGTTCGCTCTTCGTTCCGTTCACTTTGCGTTCACCTTGCGTTCAGCGTTCACCTATCGTTCAGTTTTCATTGTCATTCGGAACTCCGAGTTGAAAGGACTTATCTTTTTGTAGGGAAGGAGTTACAGGTTTTTTTAATTTAATATCTAACATATCGTGTTTGAAGAATCATTATTTCATGGGGAAAAATATCTACGATATATATTTTTATTATTCTAACTTAGCTGTTAGGTTATTTATTAAATTACTGGAAAATAAATGTTGCTATAAGCACATTCTGTACCTATGTAGAACGATGCTGAAATATTAAATTTAACTAAGGGCAATGTGCAAATACTTCAATCACTGCAACATTTTGTTGTTTTGTTAAAGACGACAAATCGTTAATGGTGATATAATTATCCAAGTCAAACAATTACGCAGCAAAATTACGAAAATATTTATTTCCAGCACGTTTTTTTAATTACTACAGAAAATATGATAGAACTAGTTCTGAGAGTTATACATAGTACTGCGGATGTCCTGTTAATTCATTATCTTTGGAGCGAATTAAATTGATAGTGTAGTTAAAGGAAATATTTATTTAAAATGTACTGCACTACAGAATTTTCTCTACTATAATACGTAAAGTCTATAGTTATAGAGAAAAAAATTCTCTCTTCACCGCAACTTTATATGTTTGCCATTCGATATGATTAATACCCCCCCCTTTCCCCCTAAATCGGTTACCTAGTCAGTACTGCATTTCCAGAATATTTTAATAACATTTTTTAAAGAAAGTTAAGGTCTTTTTTAGAACAAAAATCTTAACATGCATCTAAGAAAGTCACAAAACAATAGTTACTGTAGTTCAAAATGTACACGTGTCGGCGGTGGTATTTGAAATTGGCAGAAAGTATGTATCAAATTCAAGTGTTAATGCCCAATGTATTTTATTCATTTATTATTCAAATGTTGGGATCAAATCTAGAAATGATAAAAATAAATGTTATAACTTGTTGGAAATACTCGTACTCCGTCTTCGATGTGACGAAACTTTCACACCTGCACAGTGTCGAATGATTTTGATTGACAGGACAAGCACGTGGACTTCGTGTGAAATCGAAGCAGGAACATAAAAACGAGTATGACTCAAACAAATGGATATGATTTGTTGATTAAAAAAAGTTACTTTCACTGTCTGATATATTTAGAAAAAAAAATCAGAGTTTTTGTTTGATATAGGTACAAACATTTAGTGAAGCCTGAAAGGAGGGGGGGGCTAAACGGAATATTTCTTTCTCTCTCTCTCTCTCTCATTTGTCTGTTTAATAAAAACTATAACAACATACTACTTAAATATCAAGTTCTGAAAATTGAATTTATAACAAATAATATGAATACGTATCTTTGTATTATCTTGTCCGAGTATAACCACGGCCATCTACATATACATGTAGAAGTCTGCTCAATAAATCATCATGAAAAATAGAAATGACACATAATATATTATTATATTAAAAATTTAAAATACGAGCGTATAGGTACAAAACGTCCACTGACCTTTGTAATTAATTTTTTTTTCATTAATTTACACGAAATCGCCTTGACACGGAGATATATGAATGGATGTTACAACCGCTTTAATTCATTCTATAAGTCAGAAGTTTTCTCTGATTTGTTATCAAATAAGAATAAACATTTTTATTTTCCAACTAAAAAAATATCTTTTATACTTCAGCGTTCGATAACAATTGCAATGTTTTAATGCAATAAAAATCATGTGATTAAAAACTTTATGTGCATGCATCGTCTTTCTTAGGACAATTTTGGAGAATTTATTTTATTGACTTAAATATTCATTTATTTATTGGTTTACTTACCTATTATTTATTTATTTATTTATTTGGCACCTGAAAATATAATACAATAAAATAGTTTGGATGCAAGGAAAAGATCAGAGGCATTCCGAATATATCGTTCATCTTGCGTTCACCGTTCGTTCACCGTTCACTTTGCGTTCGCGTTTGCGCTCCGTTCGCGTTCAGCGTTCACTCACCGTTCACCGTTCACACATCGTTCACCAAGTTGCGTTCAGCGTTCACACATCGTTCACTCACCGTTCGCTCTGCGTTCGTTCAGCGTTCGCTCACCGTTCAAGTGGGAAAGTAGAACGTTTCAGGGACTGTATAAAGTGGGCGGTGCTTTTTCTTGATTGATCATGTCACAAATCATTTAGAGAACTCGACAGGTTCTGTATCGTGGCGGAGACTAGTGCTATGCACTTGTCCACCCCCAAATTTGTATCTACAATACAGAACCCGTCTCATCCTCTAAATAATACTTATTGCCCGGTTTGTTTTGCTACATAACATTGCTAATACAAATAATTCTATCATTAAATCAGGTCTGTAGGAGAATATCATCTTAACAATAGAACATTTTATCATTATATAAGTATGAAACATAGTCTGTGCTCTCATCACTAATCAATACGTGTCCCATACAAGAGTCATTATTGAACGTGGCCAAATTTAAGGGATTCAGTGGGAAGGACCGGGCCATTAGCTTAAAAAATTCTTTGTTTGGAGTTGCGGACCTATAATTTTTAGAGTGGGTTGGTAGATATTTTTTTTGTTTTTTGGAAATAAGTTATTTTTCAAACTTTTTTAGATAACAAATTATAGAAATATTCATACTTCAAGGCTTACTAAACATAAATAAGCTTCATTTAATAAAAACAAAAATAAAAAATGGAACATTTTCAATATCCTGAAAAACTGAAACTTAAAAAAAATAATAATACAAAATGGCTGAAAAAAAAGTTTGGGTCGGGTGCATTTTCAGTGGGTGGGTAGGCAACTGCAAACAAATTAATTTTTATTTTAAGCCCCAGGTTTATGGTAATTCAAATTGAGAATGAACATGTAAATTTTACTAATTAAAAGAAGTAAATTCTTTATGTTATAGGTTTTGATTTTTTAGCTCACCTAAGCCAAAGGCTCATATAAGCTTTTCTGATCACACTTTGTCAATTGTCTGTTGTTGTTCCAGGTGTAAGTGTCATCTTTGTTTAAAACTTTTCACATTTTCATCTTCTTCCAGAACTGCATGGCAAATTTCAACCATATTTGCCACAAAGCATGATTGGATGAAGGAGATTCAATGTTGTTCAAATGAAGAGCCTTGTCCTCTTTCAAGGGGAGATAATTAAAAATTAGTTAAAATTTAATGAATCTTTCAAAAATCTTCCTCTCAAGAACCACTGGAACAGAAAAGATGAAACTTATGTGAAAGCTTTATGACATAATGTAGTGGGAAGTTTGTTCGGATCATGACCCCAAGGGATATGGATTGGCCGCAATAAGCGATCAAAGTTTAACATATAGAAATATATATATAAAAAACTTTATCAATCTTTTTCTCATGAAAAACTGGACCAAAAGGGTCGAAACTTTTGTGAAAAGTGGCGGTAGCATGGGGCTTTAATGGGTGGTTGAAATTTTACTTAAAAAAAATGTAGGTACTAGGTAACAATCTTTAGAAATCTTCTTCTCAAGAACTAGACATACTGGTAGTATGGGGCCACAATGGGGGATTAAAGTTTCACACTAGATAGTGATAATTCTTCTTTTTAAGAACAGCAAAGCCATGATTAGTCATACAGATACATGTATATATTAAGGAATCCTTAAGTACTGTAGATTCAAATCTGTTGAAATCTTGAACCCCTGGGATAGGGTAGGACCACAATGGGGATCAAAGTTTTACATACGAATATATATATATTAGAAAAATCTGCTGATGAAGATATTGACTCAGGTGAGCATTGTGGCCAATTGGCCTCTTGTTTGCTCTACCCATGTCAACATGGCACTAGTCAGAAATGATAAGTAAATAACAATATCAAGTATGGACAGAAAAAAAAAATCAACCAAGATATAAAAACCACCAAAAAAGTTTGATTTATTTAATAAATATATAATTTTTCAGACAAGGCTGTTTATGCACATTTTTTAACATTACTGATGGTGTAATTTGTAAAAGATATATCACTGAAAATTCTATTAGTCTTGTCAAGCTATTGCTGACTTACATTTTACTGGCCCAATAACATTTTTAATCAGGCTAGTGTATTTGGAAAACAGTGAACTGTGCTTTGTAATCACCAGGTAAATTTAATTTAGGGTTGTTAAATACTTGTAGGTATATTTAGTTGTCTTTATACCTATTCTCTCTCTCTCTCTCTATCTATCTGTCATATTGCATATAAATCTAGATGAAAAATATTCCTTGTTGTTTTTCAGAATGATCAAGAACTTGTTTGACTGAAGAGATAGAATGAAAAGGGAAGACCCAAAAGTGTTTTATAAGAGATACTGTGAGAGTACCTGGTATTTGATTTTGTAGTTTTAATTTAATCAGTAGCAAGATTACAGAATTCATAACTGGTACAGTTTAAATTGTAATATGGTTAAAACCTGAGACATAAATGATAGAAAATATAGTAAAGATATTTTACATATTTCATAAATTAGTAATTTGAAAGATATACTTTTGAAATGAAACCCTATATCATTTTCACAGAATGCGCAAGATGGTTTGCATCATGGCTATGAAGGAAAAGCTGACAGTATTTTTGAGAAAAACATCATTGCACACCACCAACTAATAAGACTCCAAAGGTGGGGGACCACATGCCATGCACATACAACCATTTGCGATTTTACATGAAATTACTGCATTACATAAACTTGAGATTCCATGTAAAGTAATTTATAAATTCAAAAAAACCCTTTAGTACCTTAAAATCAATGTAGAACAATGAGCTTTAATGTGGTAAATGATAATTATATGTAACTATTATTTTAGAATAACAGAGATTAGAGTTCAAAGAATGGATTCAGTGCTGGTACTTGGATAAAGATAATCAGGCATGGACTCTCATCTCCGATCGATCTTCAGCACCTTTAGGTTACAGTTTTATATTTCACTAGAAGAGACTCATAAATAAAGAAAGGACAGTCAGTTACTACAAAAGAGAAGCATCGGAGATTAGTGATATTTTGTTCAGCATTATTGCATCTTACAAAGATGTAAACTATTAAAATTTTGTTTACATCTATTAGTTAATGATTTTGGAACATGTACCAGTAATTAATAATTTTGATGTGGGGTAAACTCGTAAAATTGAATGGAAAACAAGCAGATGACTTGGTAATGATGTGTAAAATCATCATTCATATAACTAATACATGTTATTGCATGCAGTTAAAATTCGGTCAAAATTCTTGTGGTGTATATTGAAAGGTGTAACCAAGAGGGAAACATAAAATGATTTTCATATTATCATTAAAATTAAAGTCATGTTGTATATTATACAATTATTTCTGTTTTTGAGGTCATTACAATGGGTTGGCTTGCTTAGGTGTATGCATCGATCCTAAAGAAGGAAGTAAATATTGTCCCTCGATGGTTGTTGGATCAATATATTAACCCCCCCCCCCAAATAAATAAATAAATGCAATTTCAATTCTTGTATAATACCCTATGTATTATACCCATAGGGTATGGTGTGTATGAAACAAGCGTGACCTTTTGATTTGGCTGTTGGACTTAAAAAAAATTTATAGGCTGAAAAAAACCCTCAAAAATGGGATATGATACTGTTTTTGTAAATATGGATTATCTCCCTTTTCAGTTTAAAATTAGAACATTTTACTGGTCATGAAAATATTTTGATTAAATGAAATATAAAACTGTGTTGTATTTCAAATTGGAAAATTGAGAATTTTTTTTTGAAATGTCAATTTGTTCTTACATGCATACCCGGTATATATTCATGATATGTGTATAGGGTATATATGTTGAACTGTGACAAAAAAGGGGAAATTGCCATTTTTTATATGAAACTCGTCAATCGTTTTGGGTAATTAATAATCATTTGCACTAAAATGCTTTTATTATTTTATTTGCTATAGGGTATGGTGTCTATGAAATTAGCATGACCTTCTGGTTTGGCTGTTGGTTTTTTTTTAATTTTTTGATAGCTGAAAATCCTCAAAAAATTGATATTTTGCTGTTTTTGTCAATATGGATTATCTCCCTTTTCAGCTTAAAATTGGAACATCTTACTGGTCATGAAAATATTTAGATTAATTAAGATAAGTAAATAATTGTATTTGAGTTTGGAAATGTAAAGAAATTGTGTTGAAATGTCAATTTCCTTTTACATGCATACATATATGGAATATATTGGACTGTGACAAAAAAAGGGAAATTGCCATTTTTTGTATGAAACTCGTCAATCATTTTGGGAAAATAATTATTTGCACAAAAATGTTTTAATTATTTTATTTTCTATAGGGTATGGTGTCTATGAAACTAGCATGGCCTTTTGGTTTGGCTGTTGGGTTTTTTAATTTTTTGATAGCTGAAAATCCTCAAAAAAATGATATTTTGCTGTTTTTGTCAATATGGATTATCTCCCCTTTTCAGCTTAAAATTAGAACATTTTACTGGACATGGAAATATTTTGATTAATTATGAAAAGTTACTACTTGAGCTGTATTTGAATGAGAAATAAACAAAAATGTGATTTATTGTCTGATTTTCTTTTAATTTCATCTGAAATATTGATATTTTTGCCTATTTTTAGAGGAAATTTCAGCCATATTTTACGAAAACAGTTTAACTGTTGCCATGGCAACCAGACACAGAATTGATAAAAAATCATTTTATTTTTTTGTAGTATCTTAGCATACCCTACCAACATGCGAAGTTTGAAAAAATTCTGAAACCCCCCATTTATCACCCCCTGCATGATTTTTACACGCAGCCATAAATTCGTATCGGAACCAAGGAAATTTTAAAATCATCACCACATTACCATTTATTTATTCCAGTTCTCTAGTTTGTGCTACTGGTTTTACAGACATTGTATCTTGGTATCGATTTTACGATGATGAAACCGGCTTATGCAACACATAAATGGATGCTTACAAATAATAATACAGGCCAATGATCTGTTATAAAATTTTTGTAAGGTACATTAACAATGTCGCATCAAAACCTAACCTGTATACGAAAGGCATCTTTAAAGTTGGAAGGTTTGGTTGTAGAAAAAAGCAGAAATGTTTTTATTTTAAGATCAATGAGCTTGTTTTTGTCTGTCTGTCTGTGATTAATATGTTTGACCTGAATCTTTTCATCTGTAGGAATATTGTGACTTTGAAATTGCCATGTAGATGATAACAGTTACAGAACTTAAAATAAATATATGTCGGAATAACGGAATTTCTTATCATTTATTTTACTTATTATTACATTGCTCCACTGTATGTTTGTGCAATCGTGTCTGTGCCACACCTTTGAAAAGGAGAAATTTTTTGCAGCTCAATTAGAAGAAAAGGATATTAAGCTTTATTCCAAATTAAAATCCGTTACATAACTAAGCTCCGCCTATCATTCGATAACTTTTTAAACTCATCAAACGCATCCATTTAGAAGAAAGATTCATATAGAATCCACTTTGAAATAAAAACTTAGATTATTTTAAACTTCGGAAGCTTGATACGCCTGATATTATCCTGTGAGGACTCTAGAAACCGCGATCATGAACAGGGCATTGTGTTGGGCTTCGTTTTTTATTTTCTTCAGACTTTCGAAATCTCTATCAAGGTGCTTTGCTCAACTAAACCTGGTAGACGTGATATTTCATGGAAAAGTTTCAGCAGAATATTACACTTTTTCGCCAAGTATGTGTTCAGTAATGTGTGATTCGGGGTGTACGTACTTTGGTGTTAATTTGCAAAAAATGAAATGTCGAATTCACACAGGGACTGAATCAAGTAACTTAAAGGTAGCGGAAGTGGGATGGTGATACTATAAACAGGAACCTAAAGGTATTTTCGCTTACTGTAAAATATGTTTAGAACGATCTAGAATGTGAAGAATTTCAACTTGTAAGGGATAATTTGAAACTCGCAAAAATGATAACGGTATTATAGAAAATATAAGAAAATAACATTACAAAGTCACATATTTAGACATATTTAGACTTCGCTAAAAAAATAAAAGAACCTGTGCAGTAAAATTATTAATTTGGAACTAATTCAAACTTTCTCATAATGGAGAATTTTTATTAACACTTTCCTTCAAAGACTTTAGAAGGACAATGCTGAAGAATTTCAAATTATTCTTCTTAATTTTTCAGTGCAAATGTGTCGAAAATATACACTGTAAATCATACAAAAGAGAGACTCTCTCCTGACACCCTAACTATGTGTATTTTTTGTTTTGCGTCGTATACTTGAATAAATGAGATTTTTTCACTTTCAATACTGCTGTCATTTTCTCTTAATACATAAAAAAAACTAGCTCAGTTAACTTGGCTTCGGACTTGTAGGAATAACAAAGGAACATAAAAGATACTGTATGTTTTAAAACGAACTCTCGAAATATAATTAAGCATTTCATCAAAATATACTTTAGAGGTCTATGAACATAAACCTAGGCAATTTCATAATACGCAAATACATGTAAAGATATGACAAACTTCAATCAAAAAGGTTTTAAATGTATTTGAAGGAATTCCTTGTCCTTGGCAGCTAAACTGTAAGGAAGGTTAGCTTACGAGTATATCATGTACCTGACCCAAGGTCATTCTAGCAAGTTACAGGTCAGTGGCAGAAATGCATTAAACTCGTGTCCGGTTCATAACCTTCTAAAGAACAATCATTGGAGTATATACTTCATACAGAGATTGCTTAAGAACATAAAGTGAATAAGGATCTTGAGCAAAGATAATTTCGGCTATTTCAAGATTCATTGTAGAAAAAAGGGTAAAATTTCGTTCCAGTTCATAACTCTGTAAATGTCCAGTCACACTGTAACGATTTATGCTACGATTACCAATAAAGCGCTGTTTTTCACCACGCTTGCCTTGCGACTTTTCGCCAGAGGATACTATTTTGCTTCTCAAACAATATTGCTACAATGTCCATTCAAATAGATGCGTACTATAGGCCTAAAAGGACGAATATACACAGTGTTTTGGCGTCACACTGCCCTGAAATTGAAACAAATGCCCATGCGAATATGGAATTTTGAATTTCGCGCGAAAATGGCCCAGAACAGGTTAACATCAAATCAACAGTCGAAGTAGGTACGATGTCGACAGGTCCTAAGATGATACCCTAGGCACACACAAAGGCAACAAAAAATGTTAATTTTCATCACAAATTTGCCCACAAGACCAACAGAGGCCACGACATGGATACAAGACTTAGTATTTAGAACCTAATGTGCACGGTCTAGGCCAAAAAGTCCTCAAGGGACCTTCAGACGGCTTACACATTCAACCCACCACATGTATATCATTTTTGGTCCATAACTCATTTGGTAATGTTCTTTTAATGTCTATTATTGAATAGTATGGGACTACATTTTGGAAGCTCCAAAGTAATTGTAAGTTCTATTTAATTATTCAGTTAGAAAATAACAAGAATTTTTTATCAATCCGTCGAAAACAAATTTTATTTCTCCATACATATATATTTGGAATTAATTCATTTGTTATCACAGCGTTAGTATCTCTGAATTTGTTCTATACCCTCACTGCTCCCTGAGAATTTCATATTATCTTGTGCCATAGCAATGAACCAGCCTTTATGCAAAGAATCTGGCGTAGGTACCTTCTAACTTGCCTCCCTCATAATGGGTCCAAGTATTCTCTACCCTTTCATAGTTAAATATCCCGATGTCATTAATCATTTCTCCTTTATCCATGGTCTATATTCTGGTTATGACCGTCACAGTAAATGATCACGTTTCTTCTCCATGCCTGGATATATAAGTTTGATGTTATTGACAGGACGAGATGATTTTTCTGAAGTATCTGGTCTCTGTTTCTTGGTCCTCGGCTATTTTCCTTATATATGTGTCAGAATACTAAAGGCATTCTACAGTTCGGAGACACTAGAGAGTCTGACGTTAAATATTCTCTCTTGGTACTCTATATTTCTGGGGGGAAATAGGTTTGTCATCCGCTTGTTGATCACAAAAGATCATAAGATGGGCAAGGAACCTCACCAGTTATAGACATTTTTTAGGAAGATTGAATATGTTGTTCGGACTCTCCGGGCCCTCCTTAAGTTATGGTGGAAAACAGGTTTGTCATCCGCTTATTGATTCCAAAAGATTATATTATAGACTAGGAACGTCACCAGCTATAGACATTTTTCAGGAGGATTGAATATGTTTGGACTCTCAGTTTTTCAGTTATGAACCATTATACATACTGGCATCGTTCCTGGAACCATACAAACTGCGACATCAATCAAGATTAACTTGTCTGCTGTGTCTACCAGGGCAATGAAGATAATAGGATAAAAGACTTCGTAGTTTTTGTAGTTACAAAGTATTCCAAGGAGAGGTGCCTACCTCATTCTTGCCCTAGCACCACAGTAGTGCGGAAATGCAATATTTACTGAAACTGCTCTGTAATTGCGGTCCATCTTTCAGTTGCAGTACTAGATCACTTAAGCATCAAACTCAACTTTGTTTTGCAGACTTCATTTATAACAAGCATTCTTAGAGTATTGCATTAGCAATACTTGTCTCCTACCGACAAGTATGTTCTGGTTCCCATTAAAAATACCATAACTCCATCAAAAAACCATTGAAGCGAAACAAAATGCAAACTTGATCAGTAACTCAACTCATATATCAAAAATCAGCTCAATATCGGCAAGCCTTAAGGAAACATTGCGGAAAATCTTAAAAATAAAAAAGGCCGTTATTCCGTCAAAAATCTTTGAAGCCGAAGGAAATGCAAACGTGATCTATAGCTCATCAAGATGCACGCAAATGTCAAAAAGCAGCTCAATATCTGCAATCGTTTAGGAAAAAAGTGCGGAAAACCAAGTGAAACAGGCTGACAGACAGAGGAACATACAGATGGGCAGCTAAAGAGACAGATAGATGGACAGACGTGGAGGAAACCTATAGTCCCCTCCGTTTTCACCGGTAGGGGACTTATAAAAATGGTTTTTGAAGCAATTCTGAAGTGTAGGAATGCTTATATAATTGTCACCGCAGGTTAGGTATCGTTGAGTAATGGACAGATTGAGACCAGAAGCGAGTTGGTTTCTGTACCATATGTCCCTCTCTGATTTGCCTTTTATCCTTGGCTGTAAATGTAACCCTTCTTAGATTGTCCAAAAGATCTGAAGAGGGTAGTTACCAAAAAAAATTCGTTATAGAAGTTTGACCTAGTACCATCTTCATGTCATATACCAATGAAACTCTAAAAAAAGTAATTTTATTTCTTATATTCATTCATGTTACAAAGAAAAAAATGCACAATAAGTTATCTTCACTTTTTTCAAATAGCTGATACCGCCTACTGTGTTGCATAAAGGAAAAGGTTTTACAGATTGTGATATGAAAATAGTTTGTTTTAATCATTATGCATGTAAAACTTTTTTTTTTTTTTTTTTGGCATATTTTCATGACCCCTCCCCCCTTAATATAAACATATATTTATATTTTTAATTTCATCTATTAAGCCTAGAGGCAATGAATATAACATTTAACTATTTCAGAAAGAGTGTGAAAAAGCTAGGGGCCTACTTTGTTACCATAGAAACAGAGGAAGAAAATTCATTGCTAACAGAAATGTTCCTGCCAGCCTGGGATTCTGGTACAGTTTTGTTTGTTAATTTTGTTTACTTGTTTGTTCTGTGTATGTTCTATTTTAGCTAAATTTTCTGTATACAAATGTATTTTCTTTAAATACTTCCTACTCATGGGATTTAAAACATTTTTATATCTAAATCGCTCTTTTAATTTGGAATTCACATGTTCCTTTAAAGTTGCATAATGAGTCAAAACCATGTGTTTCTTTTAAGAAAATTGTACCACAAAACAAAAGATTTCTGTGAAATATGAATATAGTAAAGTTTTGACTACTCAGCTGCACTGTAAAGCAAGAAAAAAACTGCAAAATATAAGTGCCGGAAAAATAAATGTTGTATCTATCGCTTTGTTTTTATCGTCAATGTCAACAATGTCAAGGTTACGCGTCCTTTATTTTTAGCGTGGAACTTGTAAACAACATTGAATTTGGGCAAGCAGAAGTAAGAGATAAGTTATGATAATCTTTTCTGAAGATTGTATCAAAATTCTCAGTCATCCGAAATTTATATCTAAGAAATTGAAACCATGGTAAATTCTTCAACTTTTCAGCGCATGCGTACAATAAAGAGGAAGAAGTGAAGCAATATTTTTGTGATTGGTTATACAAAGATTTTTTTTTATTTTTATTTTTCTCCATTAAATTAGATTTTTTAGGTTCTGAAACCTGTAATTTTCTGAAACCTAATATCTTCAAAAACTGAACAAAATTTGCATGTGTCATGCAAAAATTCAACTGTTGTCAATTTTCCCGTTTTTCCGTCACAGTGTCACTTTAAAACGGTATCACTCTTTTTCTTGTATTCTATGTAGAATAAGAACCGTTTAGATTCTTCGTGTGTAAATGTACAGAATGTTGTGTAAATTTTCACTGCACATTTGCATTCGTTTTCAGAATCTCTTCCCGAAGCATATTATTATAATGTCATAAATAATATGTGTTTACATTTGGTATGTTTTTCTACTAAGCCAACTGTGAAATTGATTTGAATGCCATTTTCGTGTACAATCACGCGTAGAAATAAGCACGGAAAAACTCGCGCAAAAGTGACATCACAATAAGCTACAGAGACGTTTATAAAAATGTAACGATATAGGGCAGCGAAAAAATTCAAACATTGCGCGGGTATGTTAAGGCTACACCCAGAGACATCCTACTTGCCTATACAATATGACGTCATCAAATATTTCCCGAGTGAAAATTAAACGTGACAAGAATTCTCAATTCATGTAAACAAATATATGAAATGGCAGTTTTAAAAGCATGTATCGTGAATGTTATGTGTGATTCATAAGGAATTAAAGATTAAGAATCAGGTACGCTGATTTATTCTTATGTTTTCTTATAATGAACACTGGCAAGTCTTTTGAAATCCCGATAAGCCTTTCCTCTGATCGTTCTTACAACAAAGATGCAGAAGTTCAACACTACGCCGCATACTTTGAAATAGAATTTTTGTTTTTATCGAAAGCTTGTATTCTATAGTACTCGGAAACTGCTGCTAGAATCGTGTGCTTAACAGGAATTGATGATAATTCATTGACTGTATGTACAAAACGTAAAAATTTTGGTAAGGTTTCATGCGAAACTTTGGAATATTTTTTTTTTTCATGTCGGGAGAGTAGGATTCTAGTAGCACTTTTCATGACCCTGTGATGTTTTTACGTAATTATTTTTACAAAAAGAAATGAATTATCCGCAGGGTAGTGTTGAACTTTTCACCCTTTTTTTTATTAAGGCACTTTTAGTATTTGTAGACGTCACGTGACGACATCGTAGTGGAGTGCTTCTTTTAGCCAAAGACTCAATGACGTCTGTACAATAGTAAATATTTTATCTATGGCTTTTCCGATTTATCAATGTTAAAATAAACGGAAAAAGTTTAAATTCGCCGAAATACGGTCTGGATACTGCCTTAACTTCCGTGTAAATATAAGGAATGTTTTTAAGTTTAGTGTGAATTATTGGTGTGTAAATCACACAGCCTTGCACGTAGGCATATTTTTCATGAAGCGCTAGCGCGCTTCATGAAATATGCCTACGTGACAAGTCTATGTGATTTACACACCAAGAACTCCCACAAAACTTAAAAACATTCCTTAAATGAACATTTTGTTAAAATGTATACATGATAAATATGATATATGAATATGTTTATCTGTCTTCATACATGAAAGTTGGTGATAATGTGGATGATAATTAGGTCGGTGGTTAAGTTGATAATCAGTTAGTCGGATTCAATGTGGATAATATTTAGTGCGTTGGTCATAATGTGGACAAAATTCTTTAGATCGATGATGAAAAAGATGAAAATCAGGAGGTCAAAGGTCATATGAATGATAGTTAATGGTTGGAAGATAATATAAATGATAATTAGCTGGTCGGTGGTAATACTGATGATATTCAATAGGCCGGAGGTAATATAGATGATAATGAATAGGTCGGTGGTGATATGGTGGTGATATGGGTGATAATGAATAGATTGATGGTTATGTGGATGATAATTAGAATGTCTATGTTAATGATTATCAGTAGTTCGGTGGAAATATGGATGATTATTAGTAGGTCGATGGTAATATAGATGATTATTAGTAGGTCGATGGTAATATAGATGATAATCAGTAGTTCGCTGGTAATTAGGATTATAATCAGAAAGATTTAATATCATGTGTTGTAATGTTAATGATAATCTGTAGGTATGATTGATTAATTGTATGTTGTTTTATGTCCAATTCGAGAATTTTTCATTCAAATTGAGACGACACCATATTCCGGTGAAGGGCTTCAAATTTAAACTTTTACTTGGCACTCATGCCAACCAATGAGGGGTCTTTTTTGTGGCAACGCCTGCCGTGACACGGGAACTTGGACTGTAAGGTCTCATCTGAAAGGCCCACAACATTCTAATCAAAGTGCGAATCGCTTGCCGAAGGAACAGATGCTTACTATTTTTCATCGACTTATAGGTCAGTCAGTGTTTTAACCTAGGACCTTCCGATAACAGAGCGGGTGCTCTATCCACTGAGCTACCTTGGCGGTCTCAGAATGTATGTGGTAATGTTAATGATAATCAGTAGGTGCGTGGTAACATGGATTATAATTAGTAGCTTGTTGTTCATATGGATGATAATTAAATGGTCGGTGAAGATATGGATGTTAATCAGTAGGTCGATGATAAACAGTCTCCAGTTTTCACCTTTACGTGATACTGTTGCTTCTGTTGTTTCAGAAACCTGAAAATTTCCGTACTTAAAACTGTATATATATAACATTCAAAGTGAAGATATAACTTTGAAGGGCCCTTTAGTTCGGCAATTTCACCTGCTCATCACAGGTTCATTTCTGGAAAGTACTCAATTACAAATTTACATGATGTCTCTTATTTTACTTCTGCGTAATTTTATATATGTTTCTAAATTTCAAATTACATCTTTCAGTGCAGTGTAGGACCTGGTGGCATTGTTGTTCACATTGGATAGGTGCAAACGATGTTGACCAGGAAAGAAAATTCGTCTGGACAGAAAACAACCGTGACGTCGCCTCCTATTCCAACTGGCATCCGACTAAGCCTGATGACGCCGGCGGACAAGACTGTGTTGTAATATGCCGTCAGGGGATTTGGGGAGACGAACCTTATATCGAAATGTATTCGTACATTTGTGAAAAAGACTAAAAATGTTACAACTTGTGTAAATACCATATAGATATATATATGTAAAATACTTTTTTTAAAGCCACCTACATACCTAACCACCTTGAACAATGTGGGTCGGAGTACATCAAACACCCAAATTATTAATGAAGGCTTTAATTGCATTTTTATCAGTTCACTCCAAAGCCAGACCAGCATGAACGTCTTCCCGTGCAGCTTCACATTGTTAGTCCCGTGCAGCTTCACATTGTTAGTCCCCTACCGGTGAAATCGGAGGGGAGTATAGGTTTCCTCTAAATCTGTCCGCCCGTCTGTCTGTCTGTCTGTCAATCTGCCCCACTTGGTTTTCCGCACTTTTTTTTCTAAACGCTTGCAGATATTAAGCTGATTTTTGGTATGTGAGTGTATCTTGATAAGTTACAGATCAAGTTTGCATTTCGTTCCGCTTCAATGGTTTGTGACGGATTTACGACCTTTTCAATTTTTCAGGGTTTTCCGCAATTCTTTTCTAAACGCTTGCAGATATTGAGCTGATTTTTGGTGGGTTACTTTACTTTGATGAGTTCTAGATCAAGTTTGCATTTCGTTCCGCTTCATAGATTTTTGAGGGAATTACAGCATTTTCAATTTTTAACAGGAACCAGATTACACTTGCCGGTAGGGGACTAGTATTGCTAATGCAATACTCTCAGAATGCTTGTTAAGGATTTGTGATATCGTTCCTCTACACAAACCCTGGACCAATGTCGCTGTTTAAAAGTTAGGTTGGAAAGCTACTTTTTCATTTGTTCCCGTCAAGGACCGGGAACCAATCAGAATGCGGCCTTCATAGAAGGTAGTTTTGTAAACAAATATGACTTGTCTTTAAAATGTAAAAAGTCAATATTGTATGATTTGGGACCAATTACCACAAATAAAATATCGGAGATTAACTTTTTGAAGATCCTTCTCTTTACAAGCAAATAAGATGTGCTATGGTCTTGAACCACACGATAACGAAGGATTTGAAAGAGATTTCCTCATTATTTGGTTCATAATTAACCATTACCTCATGTGTAACCAAAAGCCCGAATTTGAAATAGCGACTTTCGTCAAGGGTTTGTAAAGAGGAACGAATACCACAAAGCATTGACATTATGAAGAAGCTTCCCGTGTAGATATATCTACCATTGTTCCATATTCTACTACATTTATTACCGAGATCAAAGAAATGCTGCGGACATTATTCTCCAATAAATCACGAACGTCATCAAAAAATTATCAGATCAGAAACACATATCAAACCTGTACAGTTGAAATGAATATTTTACTGTAAAATCTAACACTAACTTAGACCATATCGATGTGTCGTCTTCCGCAGTGTACAGCTGATAAATGTCGGTTTTTATAACTAAGGTGGGCTGTTCCACGACCCTCCCAAAACATTTACACTCCGTGATTTTACTGATAAAGCAAAGAAATAGATAACTGATTTTGTTATTTTACATTCATAAAAATTAATCAATATATGTTACAAACAAATTTATAAATATTTAAAATAATTAAAAAATACTTTTAACCAAACAAAAGCTCATATCGTCAGCATTCAATGCAATCGATACACAAGTAAACAAATAAATTAACCCTCGGTTGTTGGAACAGCGTAATCGCGACATGGTGACCTAATTCGTTTCTCTATAGAGGAAACAGTCAGCCCTATTTTGGAGATGTTAGTAGATAAGAAATAAAGTCCTTGTTGTCATGAATGATGCAGGATTACCTCCTCCGTCTTAAAATGTTGTTTGAAATATAAAAGCCTCGGTTAACGCCTCGGCTTTTAAATTTCAAACAACATTTCTTGACCGTGGAGGTTATCCTGCAACATTCAGGAAAAACGTGGACTTTATTCCTTAAATAAAAGAAAACGACACGTGTATACATGTTTTTTTTAATGACAATATTAAATTGCATAGCATAAATGAAAGAAATAAATATCTAATATCACCATTAATGACCAATATATCTTTAAAACAGACAAATAAATCTTTCCGAATATTTTTCTGTATGTAATTGAAATAAGATTAGTAGGGAGTTAAACATTGTGTTATGAGAGGGAGTTAACGCGTAACAAGAATCTTTTACTATTTGGTTGTGAGTTGATGTATTGGGTTCGAGTCATTCGGGTTACGAGTTTGTCCACAAACTCTCTACATGCACGTCGAAGAAGACTGTTGCAGTCCCAGTTTAAAGCATGCATAAATTTGTACTCTGATGCTGCTACATGAACTAAGAGCAGTAGTTTGAAGATGTCATCCTCACTGGTGAGACAAGAGTGGAAATGCGCTTCAAGGGTCAGTTGCATTTTGGCAGTGGCTCCTCCATAGTAGGTTGCCAGTAAACAAAAGACCAACACCAAAGCATTCATACAAGGTATTTAGTCATTTAAATCACGAATCGACAAATAATAATCGTTGCAATTATCTCTTCAATTTTGTATTTTCTATCATGTAATTACATGAAAAAATATACTCAGAACTGTTCATATGTTCAACATTTGGCATGTTTGATATTGGATTTTATAACCTCTTTACTTAATTATTAAAGCAGTCTGTTTGAAGGTTAAAATAATTCAATGATGAGTTTCTTAATTAAGTCTCAATTGAAAATAGGAACCAAAATAGTAAATTATAATGAGTTTTAAAAACCAATAGTTATAACTTAAATTCAGATTCTCTTAGGAAGATTGTGGATTAATTCCATCCAAGTAGAGTAACTAAACTAACTAAATGATGACATTTTGAAATTTTTGTTTGTGTGTTTGTTTTTCGTTTAAAGTCCCTTTAGAGAATTTTTCACTCACACGCCACCGCCTGCCGTTAGAGGGCTGCAAATTTAGACCTATACATGTACTCGGCACTCAGGCCCATTGAGAAGTTAGGAATCTTTTTCGTGCCAGCACCTACTGCGACAAGGGACCTCGGTTTATACGGTCTCATCCAAAGGACCAGTCCCCATGCCCCGCAGTGAGATTCAAATCCACGACGTAAGGATCAACTCCTTACTCTAGAGCAAACGCTCTAACCACTACGCCAAAATTTCGAAATTAAATCATAAGCTAAATATGTATAATTTTTTTTTCGGGCCAAAGACAGACACTCCAGTAAGTCAACCTTTGATTACGTGGCAAAAAAGAATATTTTGAAGTATGATTTGATATGCTCGCCTCCTATCTGGACCTAAATACAGTTGAAAACACTGGCAACCATGAACAGCTGATTAAAGTCCATCTGGAAAATAGTGAATTTAGCTAAGAACTAAAAATGAACTTGTGTAAATCGGACATGTGTGAGGAAGTGTGGCAAATGCCTTGACCACATGCATGTACATAAAGTTATCCCCCGTGCTCTATGTTCATTACTACATATACAGGAGATTATGATATGCATGCCTTCCTTAATACTGTTCATGATGATTGTTTACTTATTTAATTATTTTTTGTCAAATAAATGTATTTCTCAGCCAAATAATGTTACAGAAGTGTGAAGTTTAAAGTACTAATAGAAATATACATGTATATAATATTCAATGTATATGATGTATGTGTCATGTACAACGCATGGTGTTGATACTATGATTTTATACAGCTTCAATTACATGCTTTTTATATATGCTAGATAAGACAATGATAAAGTTATAAATTAAACAACTGACTGACCATGACTAAACAAATTAGATGAATTGTACTTTAGATATGTTACAGTATGTAGTACGCATGTATTGCTGAAATGATGATCTACAATGTAATACCCCTTATACTTTGCTTTTTTTCTGATAACACAGGTGTTTTAATCTTAAGTAAATTAGAAAAGAAAATAATTTAAACACTTTCTGACATTCCTGCCTCGAGCTCTGAGATTATATAGAGCAAGCATAAGCAATATATCTGTTACATGTAAGTGTATTTAATAAAGCATATTCTGGCACTTTAATACAATCTTTTTTTATGAATACTGTCAAAATACGATTTCAAAATCACTAACACCCCCCCCCCCCAAAAAAAAAACAATTGAATCACTATCTTCTCTGATATACAGGTTACGTTTTGTATCTCGAACACGGTAATCTCGAATACTCCGGTTATCTCGAAGTACTTGTCAGGTCCCAAGTGTTAATTTTACCTGGGTTATGTCGAAGTCAGTCTATTTTCCGCTCTATTAATCACAAGTGTTCGCCAGGTAGGCAGTCTTAACGGAATTAATTAATTGCCTCGAGGTAAGTACTATTTCACTGATCGATAATTTCAGGTGTATAAACCAGTTTATTTAGCAATTTATTTATTCATTAACACGGGCCGCTTCCCGATGACACGATAATTAATTTACAGCTTTGATATCATCCAAATCGGCGAGTGCAGACCTTGTATAAACAAAGTCACAGCTCTAGCGACCTAACTGCATTTAATAATGCGCGCTGTAGAATTACATTTTTCTTTAAGAATAAAAACAGCAAACTTCAAAGTAAAAAGTATTTGATTAATTGATCAATTATTTTCCTAGTTCTATGTATAAAAATGCGACGACTGAATTTTATCGTCAGTAAACACCATGTCTCAAGACAACTCGGATAAGCAATCCAATGAAGGACCTGGTCTAAATCCCGGGGGGATAGTTGGATTATTTGGGGGTGTAAAAAGAAAATTAAAGGTCCATACAATTGAAACCAAGTTTCAAGTCATCTCTGAAGTAAAGAAGAGTATCCTGAGTAAAGCCGCTATAGCCAAGAAATACATTCCCGCCAACACTTTGTCAGCGTGGCTGAAAAACGCAGATAAAATCAACTACATTTTATTTTAATTTATCGTGTTTGTGTTTGATTTTTAAAATGTTCACTTTTTTCTTAAATGTTCTGTATGAAATAAATAAATTAAAAAAAAAATTCCGGCATTTACTCGTCTTCAATATAGGCTATCGTTTCCGGTTTCAAATTTACACAGCGTAAGCAACATCCTACTATGAGTAAACGCCATGTAGTTGATCGATATCGCAGAAAAAAAGACAAAGTAAGAATGCAATTCAGTTTGAAGTGAATAGTTTATAGAAAAACTTAATTTAGGAAACATTTTAAGTCTTTTCTTCACTCTTTGCAAATAGTTTTTGTTTTGAAAGAATAAAGTGCAATATTCAATACATGTGTAAAGCATGTGGTATATTGAATCGTTCAAAAGAACATCGAAGTCAAACTTCGGATATCTCGAACACCCGGATATCTCGAAGTTTTTTTTATAAGTCCCAACGACTTCGACATATCGAGAGTCGACTGTACCTACTTTCCACTAAATAATGAATTTGATATACTAACAAACCTTCCCTACATTATAAGTACACTATACAGAGTATATACAGTATTTGGGTTAAGAATGGTCTACTAGGTAAGTGAATGATATAATATACTGGTTAAATACTGAGCATAGCCAAGGTTAATGATTTGGATGGACAAAAATTAGTAGTATGTCCCTAGTCATTGACATCCAGATGTTACGACTTGAAAGAATAGCATTTCTTTTTTTTCGCATTTCAGTTTCCAATGTACTTCGAAAATTTTATGATCTGCATTGAAAGGCTGAATAAGGGGGGATAACAAATTATCTATTATCTTGTAGGGTATTTTAGAGGGAAGTAAATTAGTTAAGTACAAATACAGTAAAACACGCTTATGGCGAAGTGCCAGCTGGGACAAACAATTCTGATTTGTTATAAACGTATTTCTTTATATCTGTCTACTTTTTAATAGGTTTTAAAACCACGGGAAATGAAAATTACTTCGCTAAAAACATGATTTCATTATATGTGTGTTCGCTATAACCCTGTTTTACTGTAGAGATATTTGTCCTCTAACATCATGGTACATATTGCGTATGCATCTTCAAGGACGTAACATCGTTTTCGAAAATGGGGGAGGAGGGGGCAGCCAGAGAAAACAAAATTCAACTTACCTGAAAAAACTTCACAAGGAAAAAAACAAAATTGTTCAAACTCGAAAATCCTTTTTCGTGTGTGTGTGTGGGGGGGGGGGGGGGGAGGGTAGGTTCCAACTTCTTTCAGTACCAAATTTTATTCATTCATATCCTACTTCAGTACCCTTTTTTCACCATGCTGCACCCCAAAAATTGGGGGAGGGAGGACCAGCCTTTCAATGAACATTTTCAATAGTAAACGGTTATGTTTGGAAAAAGTGGGGAGGGGGTGGGGGGCTGGCACCCTCAGATGCTACGTGTCGGATCTTCATCATTAAGCCCAGTGGTTTAAAGCACGTTTTTGTTATACAGTGTGTCTTACGTTTAGAGTTTCATGCTAGCCTGATATTTTTCACCTTGATGAATGATGATATTACATTTAAACTGTTCCTCTTAACTTCAAAACATTTCATATATTTTAAATTTAAAATCTGACGACATGAAATTGAAAGTAATATTTTTCTCTCAGTTTCTCTTTTCTAGGTGTGTATCTTCTTTGTACATTTACGAGTATGTTAAATTTATGAAAAAATAACAAGTACTTGTGTCATCTTTTCCTAATTTTTATTCTACCAATTCTTGGAAGCAAAGTTTGCTGTAAGGTACAAAATATATCGGAAGGAGGGAAAAATAAGGTTATTTTATGTTTATTGTAGAACAAAACATGATACATGTAAAATCGATACAAACAATCCCCAATGGCTTCAAAATGTAATTTATTTGTAGTCATTGTCATATTCGCTAGATTATAATTTTAATTAATAGAAACAGGATCACAAAATGTCCCATAACATCTTTCAGATATTTATGAGATGGTGTAATCATGGCATAATCAGATTTCAGTTTCACAATTCAAGTCTCTTGTGGGATGCTATTTCACTTCTCGTTTGAAAATTTATGCCCTCAAACTCAAATATATGGAATGGTGTGTGCATGAAAAAGTGGCGTTTTTTTTCAAAGGACTATTTCAAATAATGTGTGATATTGTCAATGATTATTTGAAAAACCTGTTTAAGTTAGGAACATATTTAAGGGTCCGGTGTAAAGTATTCTATTTTTCCATTTTTTCCGATTGCATTTTATTTGTAATTTCCAATTTTGTCAGAAAGGAACTTTTTGTCAACCTGAATTGAAACCGCGCCATATTGCTTCCTGAAGTGTAGCTGTTTATTCTTATTGCATCGATATATGAGAAATAATTACGGTATATTTTAACAAGCTCACTATTATGTCTATCTATTATAAAATTATAGTCAATCATTTCCTACTTCTAATATGTGATGGAAATGAATTCGCCGATTTTGATATGCTTAAGAAAGATAAATAGTTTCAAGGCATTACAGCGTTATTCAAACATTAAAATCGCATACATAACTAAGCCCCGCCTATCATTCGATAGCTTTTTAAACTAAGCATATGAATCCAATCAAAATTTTAAAAAATATATATATAGCATTCACTTTGAAAAAAAAAAACTTAGATTATATATTGACCTTTAAAAGCTTAGTACGCCTTATATTATTCAGTAAGGATTCAAGAAACAACGACCATGAACAAGGCTTTGGTTTGGGCTTCGTTTGTTATTTTCTTCAGACTTACGAAATCTCTGTCAAGGAGCTTCTTTGCTCACTTAGACCAGGTCGACGTAATATTTCAGGGAAACCTTTCGGCAGAATATGATGCTTTTTCGCTAACTAAGTGTGCGGTAATGTGTTGTTCGGGGTGTACGTACTTTGGTGTTCATTTGCAAAAAAAGAAATGTCGAATTCACACGGGGCGTAAATCAAGCAACCTAAAAGTAGCGGAAGCGGGATGGAGATACTATACAAAGGAACCTGAAGGTATTATTACTTACAATTACTTCAAATACAGTAAAATATGTTTATTACTATCTCGAATGTAAGAAGTTCAATATTTTAGGAATGAATTTAATAGCTACACAAGTTATACTGTATAACCTGGGTTGGGGCAGTTTACGCTTTATAAACCCCGAAGCGGTTTATGAAAAAGCGTAAACTGCTCCAGTCCAGATTATACCAGTATAACTTGGGTAGCTATTAAAATTATTCCTTAAAATTTAATTTTCCATCATCAAGTATACAAAATAAGAAAGAAAGTTTATCCTTCAAAAATGCCTTCACACTGAACACATTTTAAAAGTAACGTCAAGCATATTGATACGTTTTTGACGTAAGCCATTGTGACGTAGGCAACACAGGTTATACAATATAAATTAATATTTTTTATCCAATCATATGACACGTTACAACGAAAATTAAATTATTAAGGAATAATTTTAAATCCTCAAAATGATAACGATAATACAGAAAGTATTAAAAAAATCATATAACAAAGCCTCATATTTTGACAAATTATTGCCTTTTGGAATATGCAAAGGCTCTTTGAATTTGTTCAAATCATATTTGTGGAATAGAACACAGTGTGTTAGGTGGAATGGTTTTCATTCAAAGAAATTAGATATAACTATAGGCGTTCCTCAAAGATCAATACTTGGGCCATTGTTTTTTATTCTATATGTCAATAAATAACCAGACTGCTTAAAACACTCAACAGCTCACATGCATGCTGATGATACAACTTATGATGTCTCAGATAAAAGTATAAATGTTACTGAAAATAAATTACATAGCGATCTTATCAATACATTAGAATGGATGGAGAAAAACAAGTTAACAATCTTAAAAAACTCAGTGTATGTTAATTGGTACGGAACAAAGGTTATATAAGAAACTGAAGGAATCTATCTATTCAAGTGGGTAGTATTGTTATTGAAAATGTATCTTGTGCGAAACTACTTGGTGTTTACTTTGACAGATGTCTTACGTGGTCTGAACATGATGTTGAAAATCTTAACGAAAAAACTTGCAGGCAAAATAGGTGTTTTGTCTAGATTAAGATCATTCTGAGTTATTGCTAAAAGTTTTTAATACAAATGTTTTTCCTCATTTTAATTACTGTTGTACTGTTTTGGGCAATATGAAGAACAAAGACGGTCTTAACAAAGTGTGTAAACTCCAAAAGCGAGCCGCTAGAGTGATTTTAAATAAAAAAAAAAACTTATACACCTACATCAGAAATGATTCTACAACTCTGATGGATGCCACTAAATGACTATTTCATTCATAAAACTATCATCCTTGTTTTTAAAGTCCTGCATGGATTAACTCCAGATTATTTAGATGTTTGCTAAAAAAATAAAAAATAAGAATTTGTGCAGTAAAACTCTTGTTTTGGCAATAATTCGTAATTCCTCAAAACCGAAAATTTTTATAAACATTTCTTTTCCAAAGATTGTAGAAAGATAGGCTAGAATTTCAATTTTTTCTTCCTAATTTTGTCTGTGTATACGTGTCTGAGATATAAATCATACGAAGAAGAAATTATATATTTAAAAACAAACTTCAAAATATAATTCAACATTTTTTTTCAAAATATACTTATATGAACATAAACAAACTTGTGCAATTTCCTAATGCGGATAAACATGTAAGGATATGACGAATTTCAATTGAAATATTTTATATGCATCAAGAGAAATTTCTAATCTGTTACTTTACTTATTATTACATTGTCTCTCTTTCCGCGCTCTTGCGTCTGGGCAATACCTTTGAAACGAGAAAATTGCAGCTAAACTCAAAGAAAGAAGGCTTATGACCAGCGGATATGTCATGTACTTGACGGTCTTGACCCAAGGTCTTTCTAGCAAGTTACAGGTCACTGGCAGAAATTAAAAAGCATTGAAATGTCCGTTCAACAACATACGAAATTTGTTCGGTACCAGGACGATTATACACAGTATTGGGGCAACACTCTCCCGAATTTGAAACCAGATGGCCATACGAATATGAAATTTTGAACTTCCCAAGAAGATGGCCCCGAATTTTTCAACATCTAATCAACAGTTGAAGTAAGTAGGATTCCTACAGAAGGTTCTAAGATGACATCCACACCACACACGAAGGCAACACAAAAACGTTTGTTTAGATGGTTGTTTAAAGTTCCTTCGAGAATTTTTCACCCGTATTAAGATGACACCACTTGCCGGTGGAGGGCTGCGAATTCAGACTGTACTCGTCACTTACGGCTTTTGAGCCGTGAGGAATCTTTTTCGTGCCAGCACTTACTGCGACACGGGACCTCAGTTTATTCGTTCATCCATATTTCCATAGGTTATGATATTTTAAGGTCTATATTAAGTAGTATGGGAAGGCCACACAATGGATACAAGACTTCGTATTTACAGTCCAATGTGTACGAACTAGACCACAAAGACCTTCCGACGGCTTAGAACATTCAGCCCACCGCACGTATATATACAAGGGATGTAAAAATATTCTTTTTCTTTATCCGATTATTCGATTGCATTATTCGAACAGCAGTCGAATATTCAGAAAAGTTTGTGAAAATGAATTTCTTTTTAGGTTAGCAAAGACTACGCAAGAGTTATCCTTCTCTGGTTCATTCACATTTACAGGCACATGACATATTTATATTTCAAAAATCCTACTGTTAATTACGTAACATCAAATGGTTGTTTTAAAAAAAAGTTTTTGATGTATTTTTCACAATCACCTAGCTAACACGTGGATAGTGTGTTTACATGAACTAAATTCAGAGCCAATACTTTCTCTAAATTGTGTGATTTCCCCCAGCGTCAATCGCTTTCATGAATTTATCTGTAAAGTCGTTTTCAGTTTTAATAAATATTTTGAAAAAAAGCTAGCACGATATTTTTTAATTATTATTAAAATAAATTGGGAGGGTGATTTAAACGCACACATCCACACGTCAGGTGCTTGCATATTGTTAAATATACTGCTTGTTAAACTCTTAATTGCCCCGGTTATCAAAAGGCACAAACTTTACAAAGCCTGTTATTTTAATAATTATCAAAGTATTAAGGGGTTTTACGGTATGTACCCTGCATTTGAACATTTTTAAAATAACAAAATACATGGTATCTGATCAAGTCCAATTATCTGTCCTTCATTATAATTTTACAAACAAAACCCAGTAAAATGATGCATAATTTATCACCAAAACAACCTAAGACAATAATTGACAAATAATTCTCGCAGCATTGAAGCATTTCTAATTACTTTCTATATGTACACTGGAAAGTCAACAGTTTTTGTTGCCAAAAAATTATCGATATTGTCTAAGAAAAGATTTTTTTTTAACTTTGAGATAAGCACTCCTGAACTATTCTTTCTGATGGCACAGAAACGGAGAAGAATTGTCAGTCAACAGTCGGCTGCGCTTCGTCCTCTAATTTATTTGGATGTATGTTTGTCAATTGGTAGCATAAAAGACAAGGTTCCACAAAAGGATAATTGGGCTTATTAGACCGTACCTTTTAGTTTTTTTTTTTCATATCCGTTTCGATTAAAAAAATCCACATACTTGATTTCGGTTGCGGTATTTTCAAGACTGACCTAAAAATCTATGGTCCCTAAATCTAAAAGGGGGTTTCGATTTTTCTGACCTGTTCCTATGTAATGAATTATTCACACGGATGGATGGCTTAATGACGTTGTAAAATAATTTATGATTACCGAAGTACTTCTTTTTTTTAATTTTTAATCAATATCACTCTTTATTCGAATGTTGTTTCGTTATTCGATCGTCGGTACATTCGACTGATAGTCGAATAGCCAACTATTTCTTTACTTCCATAATATATATAGACTTTGTTCATTTTTGGTCCATAATTCATAAAGTTATGTTATCTTAATGTCTAAGTAGTATGGGACTACATTTTGGAAACAATTTCAAGTAAATATAAAGTCAATTTTATTATTCAGTTAAAAAATTACAAGAATTTTCAATCAAAACGTCAAAAAAAAAAATTCATTTCTACACTAATTTATACTTGGAAATAATGTATTCGTTGTAGTGTTAATGACTTTGCATTTGTTAAACCCTCACTGCTTAGTGGGAATTGCTTGTCATCTTGTCTTGCCATAGCAAAGACAGCCATTGAGCAAAGAAATTGGCCTAAGTATTTTCTAATTTGCTTTCCTCATGGATCCTGGTATCTCTTGTCCATCCATGGCCTTAGTCATTTCTTCCTTGACCTTAGGTCTATTTTTTGTTATGGTCCTCATAGTCCATGATCACATTTGAAATTCAGAAATGCCAGTATCTACAAGGTTCTTTACTGAAAGAGGGCCTGGATAGTCCGAGGAACATATTCAATCTCCCTGAAGAGATGTCTATAACTGGTGAGGTTCCAGGCCCATATTATAATGCTCTTGGGATCAACAAGCGCATGACACACCTGTTGTCCACCAGAAATATGGAGTACCAAGAGAGAATATTTAACTACAGACTACATGTAGCTGTCCACAAGAAATATGGAGTACCAAGAGAATATTTAACTACAGACTATCTAGAGAATCCCTACTGGAGAGTGTCTTTGGTAATCTGACACATAAATAAGAAGGAGAGCCTAGGACCAAGAACCAGAGGTCGTCAGATGCATCGGAAAAATCATCACGACTTGTCGATCACATCAAACTGAGATATCCAACCACTTAAAACAAATGTGATAATTATTTTTGTCCCCCACTTTCACTGAAAGTTGAGGATATTACTTTGGGTCTGTCTGTCCGTCCGTCCAGCTGTGCAGAGTGTAGTTCTGTCTGTCTGTAACACTTTCGTTTCCGCAGGATATCTCAAGAACCCCTTGAGCTTTAGCAATGAAATTTAGCATAGCAACTCCCTATGACCTAAAGAAGAACCCCATCGATTTTGAGGTCCAAAGGTCAAGATAATAAATTCTGTCTGTTTTAACACTTTCGTTTCCGCGCGATATCTCGCAAATTCTTTGAGCTTTTGCAATGAAATTTTACATAACAACTTCCTGTGGCCTAAGGAAGACCCCTATTGATTTTGAGGTCAAAAGGTCAAATTTCAAGGCGTAAATTCATAAATTCCGTCTGTGTGTAACACTTTCGTTTCCGGGCGATATTTTAAGAAGCTTTTGAGCTTTTGCGATGAAATTTTATACCATAACTCCCTATGGTCTCTCTCGCCCCTCTCAAAGTGTCCTGTCCCGTTTTTTTATTTATTGTCTTAAAAGTCGCTTGGCACTCTTTTTAGCACAGGGGCATGTGGAGAGTTATTACGTATAATAGAGATTGTCGACGAACTTTATATTCTAATTACATCTATTAGAACTGTTTAGTAAAGGCTAAATTAGACAACATGTATCGTGTAAAATTTTGATAATATCGAACGTGAATATTAACATTATATGTGACCTTATGTTTGCCTTTAATTTGCTCTATAATCAAGTGCCTCCGTGGTCTAGGGGTATGATGCTTGCTTAGTAAGAGAGAGGCCTGGGTTCAATTCCCGAACGATTTTTTTTTTAATTTTTTTTTTTTGGGGGGGGGGGGGGAGGGGGTTACTAAATGATACTTTTCAAGATGTGGAAATGAAAAAGTTATGACGTCTGCACAAACGCATAAAATCATTATTACAATGTGATAAATATTCTATATATTAAAAAGAATCTTCTATATACATATTAAAGAATAAGCGATCAAATCTGTATATCCATATTGGCATTTTTTATTTGCTTCAATATACATGTATAATTTAATAATTCTACAAATCCAGAGGGGGTGTGAACACCCCTCCCCAGAACTGCGCATGCTCTTCTTTTTTTCCCTAAGCGGGGGACACAATTTCTCTGAATTAGCTTGTTTCAAAAGAGGTTGAGTGAGCAAGAAAAGAAAAATCGATAAAAAACTGAAATAAACTTTTTTGACAAGAAAGAAGAAAAAAAAGAATTAAAATGGAAAAATAGAGTTATTTAATCATGAATACATTAAAGACAATATCGACTAATAATAAGTGATTAGCAATAAGTGATTAACAAATAAATCATAAATTTTTTTTATATCTTTACATTTCATAGCCCTGAAAATCTTACCCCCTTGATCCGCGACTTGGATTGGATTTTTTTAGATCGTCGATTTCTAACAACACAGTACGAAAAAAGGGGCTAAATCTTGTTTGATACGCACGTACTTATATCAGTATTAGTTTGAAGTAATCGATTCATTTAAATTTAGAATTCATGATAAAAGATCTAACAGACAAGGGGTTACCTGCTAAACGATTTTTAAATAGATTCTCTACAATAAGTATACGGAAACCCCGGAAATAAGTCCTTGAACAAAGTTCAAGTAATTAACAGTCATGTTTTCCTCGACGAAATAGGATTGATGTGTGTGTTTGTTTTGTCTTGTTTGCCTGCTCTTACCACAGAAATATTCTCTATTTTATTTTTGTTTGTTTGTATGTTGTTTAACGTCCCTCTCAAGAATTTTTCACTCATATGGAGACGCCACCACTTGCCGGTGGAGAGCTGCAAATTTTTTCCTATACTCGGCACTTATGGCCATTGACAGTGAGGGATCTTTTTTTGTGCCAGCACCTACTGCGACACGGGACCTCGGTTTATACGGTCTCATCCGAAGGACCGGTCTCCACGTCCCACAGTGAGATTCGAACCTGCGACGTAAGGATCAACTCCTTACTTCGCGACCCTAGAGCAGACGCTCTAACCACTGCGCCACGCGGGCGACTTCTCTATTTTAAGAAAACTGAAAAATAAAGATCTATAGAGAAAAGTTTACCCTCTCCACTTATGCTTTCCGTTGAAAGACCTTACTAAACAAACTAGAGTGTTCTAAGGAACGCATCTGTCGCCTGCTTTGTAGCTTCATCAAAGGTGTATATAAATCTAAGGATGGTCAGCTATTTTATTACCAATAGCATGATAGTTCATGCATTTGCCTGCAAAGAAAAAAAATATCATCCATTGATAGTATAAGACTGTGATAGAATCTGTTAGATTAAAGAAATTTTGATTTCTGTAAAAATGTATTTAAAATCTGTATTTTTATGGTATACAAATGTTAATGTCATACAAAACGAATTCTAAGACTTCAGAGAAACTTGAATCACTTTTTGATGCATGAAATGAAAAATGTTGCATGAAAAGACTTCAATACCAAGCTTCATTCTACGACTTTTAAACCAAAAAAAATTAAGATTTATCGTTCCTTGCTTTGGAGGAGGACTTTAATAACTAGTTACTATTTATAGTGCATTCTTGGAGTCATTTTTTTCACCTGTTAAATAAGCAAAACCTATAGCAGCATTAATCAAAACAGCTGATTGCCTTTAAAATTAAATGTTTGAGTGTTATTTTTAATAGGGGTGCGCTCGCAACTCACCCCCCTCCCCCGCTCACCGTTCCGACGGCCTTGAAAACTTTACATTTAGGAGCAAATGAGTTTTTAATGAGTTCCATTTTCTTCAAATAAATTAATCAACTAAGTACGAATTTCCCTTTCTTTTTTTAAAGGTCTGCATTCCTGTGTCGGTTTGAAAAAGCTTAAATTCTGTGTGTCTATAATCAAAATTACATCAATGTTTGAGATGAGGACATTTTTTGATAGTTCCTGGACCTTGTTCATACAAATATATACCAAGAAATATTTCAAATTTATTCCAAATTTACAACTGTGGAATCACGGAGCAGGTCAAAATTTAGTAATTTACCAACCACGTTTAATAATGCTTTTAGTAATATCTCTGTAAAAAAAAATGGAGCTAAAACAAAACATCTAATGATCATAGTAAAAGTAAGAATTATAAAATTATTTTATCTGCAAAATTGTGACTTAAATGTTGTTTCGTTGAAAAGAAATTAATTTCAGAAAACGAAAGGTAGTCTTCATTCAAAGGCAAAAAAGATGACGTCATAGAACGTCACTTGTTGTATAAATTTGTGTTGCACTCGAGAAAACCTTAGAATAAACTCTGAAAATACTACAGGAAGCAGGGAATTGTGTGAAAATATAGTTTTGAATTTATGTGTAAATGGGACAGTCGATTTTGTATTGGTAGAGACTATGAATTAGAAGATATATGATCTGCGAGGAAATGTAATCAGTAAAAATCTTACTAAAGGTTAATTAGGCCTACGTCATGGAAAGAGGGTAGTCCGAAATATCTGAATTTTTCAAGGTGTTTTTCAGGATTTGGATATTTGACGTGCCAGGAAAACGTCAGAAGCGGCGCTATTATGAGAGGTGGCCCGAAACTGAACTCGAGTTTGATACTTGCAAATGGAGTTAAATGTCAATCTCACAACTTATCAATCGCACACCAATATCGGTTAACAGAAAATATCAGTCCACATTTCGATTCAGGTCTCACGAGACTTCAAAATGCTTGCAATCAAAACAAACCTCGACAATGTGATATAATGTTTTCACAAGACACTTTATATTACAAAGGAACATTTTAACAGCGTTATACGTAAGTACTAGAGCCATTGTACCGTTGATAAGATGTAAGTTCTACATTTAAATCGGTTCGCATGTATCGAAAATTGACCCGAGAATGCCGCCTCCGGTTACAGGTGGCGGAAATAAAGTTTTCATATTGGCGCAGATTCTAACCTTTTCCTTGTACGTCAAAAACGCCTGGAAACATTAGACATTTCAGAGTAGGAAAGAGAGATGAGGGCCTCACTTTAGCTGATGTTTTAAAAACAGAAAAAGGAAATACCGACAAACGATTTAATGCTACTGAAACAATTATTAGAAAATGTAATGCTTATAAGTTAGAACCATAACTCTGTATTGTATGTTGTTTTGGATTTTCACCCTTGAATAAGAGTCTGAAGGCAGTGATGTGTTGTTTATGTAATGGGTCAAAAAATCCTTAGTTAATCTTTAGTAATCCAGTGAGCAAGGTTACTATATTGGCGACGAGGATTGAGAACAGACTCTATGAATTAGAATGGGTCAGTTAGTTACGACTGATTTAGGAGGAATTCCTACATTTGATTGTGATGGAGAACCGACCACGGTAGGGGTGAGATGGCAAAAATGTCGCAGAGCTTTCGAGTTATTTGTAGCCGGTAGAGGGATAGAAAATGCGGCACAAAAGAGCGCTTTGTTATTACATTGCGGAGGAATGAAGATGCAAGATATTTATTTCCTATTTCCCGCGGCTCGCGAACCGGAGGGAGATGAGACGGTGTACGACATAGCTATGGAACAACTTCACAAATACTTCCGCCCTAGAGTAAACACACCATTTGAAAGGCATGGATTTCGTTTGATGGCACAGGAATCGACAGAAAGTGTAGATCAGTTTGCGACCCGATTGAAACAGAAAGCTGAACATTGTAATTTTGATAATGCTGACGAACATATTCGGGATCAAGTCATCGAAAAATGTAAATCGTCGCACCTACGTAGGAAATTACTTGAGAGAGGGGGTGACTTGACACTCGAGCAAACGTTAACTATAGGAAGGGCTTTTGCACAAGCGAGCGGAATTGAAGAAGGAAGGGATTCAGAAACTTTCGTGAATAAAGTAAGCACTCAGAAACACAAACAATACACAAGTATAATTTGTTATAGATGTGGAAAACGGGGACATATTAAGTCTGATCCAACATGTCCAGCCCTGGGTCAGGAATTTCGTAAGTGTCACCAGCCAGATCACTTTGCTAAGTGTTGTAAATCTTTCACACCAAAGACTCGCAAATATTCGGGACGAGGCAAACCCAAGCAACGCATTAGACTGGTAGACACAACAGAGCCAGAGGATTCAGAAGAAGCTTATGCATTTACACTGTCTATGGACAATTCACAAGAAACTCTTTAAACACATACCATTAGTGGACCAAATCACCCAACAGTTACCACGAATATTGGGGGAGTACAGGATATTTCGATGATTGTCGACTCTGGTGCTAGCTATAATGTCATTGATCGAGACCTATGGGAGGAGCTAAAGAGGAGGAAGGTCAGATGTACTTCACAGAGATCAGATAAGAGACTATCCGTATGGAAGTTCCAATCCTCTGGACACTATAGGATGTTTTATCGCAGATATTGCAGTGGGAAACTTATCAGTGAAAGCAGAATTCATTGTGATCCAAGGTAAAGGACAGGCACTGTTAGGACATAAGACAGCAACAGAACTTGGAATTCTGAGTGTGGCACATGCAAATTTCCTGTCGGAAGCCTACTTATTTAACAAGTATGAGAACTACTTTAATGGTGTGGGAAGTTGAAGAAGTTGAAGAACTTTTAGTTGATGTTACACATAGATGAGAACATTACACCTGTGGCACAACAAGTCAGGAGGATTTCATTCGCTATGAGGGAGAAGGTTGAAGCCAAACTTAAAGAGTTACAGGATATGGATATCATTGAGCCATCATCTTGGGTCAGCGCTATTGTTGTTACGCCGAAGCCGTCAGGAGATATTCGTCTATGCGTGGATATGAGGCAAGCTAATGAGGCCATAAATAGATAGAAACATCCAATACCTACCATTGATGAGATTTTGCAGGACCTATATGGGAGTTGTATTTTCAGCAAGTTGGACCTGAAGTGGGGTTTTCATCAATTAGAGCTAGATGAAGAATCTCGTGACATCACCACTTTGGTTACTCACGTCGGACTGTTTCTGTACAAAAGACTTAGTTTTGGTGTCACTTTTGCACCTGAAATTTATCAGCACACCATCCAGCAGGCACTCCAAGGATGTGATGGAGTGAGAAACATGTCAGACGACATCATTGTACATGCCAAAACAGTGGAAGAGCATGACCGCAGATTATTAGCTGTGATTGAGAAACTAGGCAGCAAGGGATTGACAATTAACAAGGAAAAATGTCAACTTCGTCTCCGAAAACTAGAATTTATGGGACAACGGAAACGACCCAACCAGAGAGAAGGTGAAAGCTATAGTAGAAGCTAGACCGCCAACAAACACATCAGAAGTCAGAAGTTTCCTTGGACTGGTTACGTATTGTGGAAAGTTCATTCCTAACCTAGCAACACTGTCAGAAAATCCAAAAGCAAGAACTCAAATGATAGCAGATGCCAGTCCAGTGGGGCTTGGTGCAGTGCTAGTACAGATGCAACAGGGAGAGCGCCGTATTATTTGCTTTGCAAGCAAAAGTTTGACAGATAAGATAAGAGAAGATACTCACAGACCAAAAAAGAGGCATTAGCACTAGTATGGGCATGTGAACGCTTTTATATGTATTTGTATGGATGCAAATTTGATTTGCTGACAGACCATAAGCCTCTACAATCCATCCACAGAAGAAGTCAAATCCATGTGCGCGCATCCAACGATGGGTATCCAGTTCACAGTAAAGTACATTCCTGGACACAAGAATGTTGCTGATGTACTGTTTCGACTGTGTATCTATAAATCCGATACACCTTCATCAAGTCAAATATCTGAGGATTTTGTAAGATTCGTTGCTCTGCAAGCAGTACCCAGAACGTTGGCGATTCAAGATGTGGAGAAAGAGTCCGCTGGAGATCTTGAGTTACACAGAGTTAAAGAAGCTTTACAAACCGGAAATTGGAAAGATTGTCAGGAAAGTTACATAGCTGTCAAAAATGAACTGTGCAGTATAGGAAAAGCGATCCTCAGAGGTGTACGTATTGTGATTCCAACCAGTTTGAGAGAGAAAGTTTTAACCGCTGCTCATGAGGGACACCAAAGGATCACTAAAACAAAACAGCGACTGAGATAGAAAGTGTGGTGGCCAAAGATTGATAGTGATGCCGAACGTGTTTGCAAGAAATGCTATGCATGTCAAGTAGTTGGAGGTCCATCGTCACCTGAACCTTTACGCCGTAAAGTGCTTCCAGATTATCCATGGCAAGCTACAGCAATCGATCTAATGGGAGCTTTTCCAACAGGAGAATCAGTATTGGTGTATTTGGACTATTACAGCCGTTTCTTCGAAACTTTTATTTTGAAGAACACAGGATCAACGAAGATCGTTGAATGTCTGGAGGAAAATTTTGCTCGATATGGTATTCCTGAGAGTCTGAGGAGTGACAACGGAGCACATTTCGGTCTACAGAATTTGAGAAGTTTCTAGAGGAATACGGCATCACTCATGAAACATCTAAACCTTATTAGCCGCAAGCTAATGGAGAAGTAGAGCGACAAAATAAGACCTTATTAAAAGCTATCAGAACATCTCACGTTTAAGGGAAGGATTGGAGAAAGGAGTTGCCAAAATTCCTATCAGCCTACAGAAGTACACCGCATACAGTAAATGGAATTGCACCGAACAAACTTATTTTCCGATATCCAGTGAAGACAAAGATTCCCAGCCTTCCAGAAAGAGAGAAGGAAGACATCCGTGTTAAAGATTGGATGGAAAAGAAAAAAGAGAAGGAATATGCAGACAAGAGCAGGAATGCAAAACACAGTCAAGTACAAGTCAGAGACCAACAGCCAAAAGAAAACAAACTTTCACCTGCATTTGAAACAAAACCATATGAGGTCATTGAACGAACAGGAAATGAAGTTTTGCTGAGAGCACCACATGGAGGTACATATCGCAGAAACGTAAAGCAAGTGAAAAATCTGGAGTTAGTTGGTAGTGTCCAACTTGATGATACAGATGATGTAACCGATGTCGATCTTCCACCAAGTGAGGTACCAAATGATGTTTCGGACGACCCTAAGATCAATGATGTGGACGACCCTAATGTTGCGACAGACCGTGGAGACTCTCTGCATACAAGACCAGTTCGGGAACGCAGGTTACCAACTCGGTTCAAAGACTTTGTTTTGATAATGTGTAAATTTTATGGACTGTGATAAAGAAAAATTGTAGAAATTTCGAACGTAACTCATTTCAGTGATTTTTATTGTGACCATGAACTTTAAAGAAAAACGTCTTTTCAGTATTGAAAATTTATTCAAAATAAATTTGGTTTATGTTAAAATTTAAGAAAAGGAGGAATGTAATGATTATAAGTAAGAACCATAACTCTGTATTGTATGTTGTTTTGGATTATCACCCTGTGGCTCAGGACTGTTTACAATATATGTGGAGAGTGTTTTTGAGAAACTCATGACGCTAAGGTTTATATTTTTCATTGCTGCTAAGTTTGCTCCGTAATATCAAATTATGTTAATTTTAGAATTAAATAATATGAGTTAATTTGATCACTTGGAATGAAACTTTACACATCAACAAAATAAATATTTTTTTACATATGATAATGTACAAATTGTGAATTTCTTAATAATGAAAAAGGTGAAGATAACGAACAGTATTAAAACAAACATTGACACTGTCCTCACACTTTTCGAACTACCCTCTTAATCTGATATTCAACTTACTATACCTATTAACATTCTGACTTCAATTCAACATGTAAAATCGTAATTTTAATAAATCTCTTTTGCTATTTCCAAACTACAAATTTATTCTATTTTTATCAAAATTTGGAAATGTTACTAGAAAAAGACATAAATCAGTTTTGGGGGGTTGAAGATGCCCGTATTCGGCCCTATTCCCAATGGTAAAAAGTGTGTGTTTTCCCAATGTCATTAAAGAAAATTCCCAAAAGACAATCCGAAACATAAACAAATATCACTAAAAAAATGTCCAAACTCAATAACATGTATATCAGGATCGGTGTTCAGAAAAATCTAAATTGCATGCTTTAAAAAACAGATTAACTGATTGTAAAATATTGCAATAAATACCTTGCAAATGAAAGGGAAAAATCTTTTATTGGTTTTTTAGTTACAAAAATGTAAAATATCATATGTTTTTTTTTCCCAACTGTAGCGATTTTACTCAGATGAAAAGACCAAGGCCCTTGATTTTACAACCTACGAAAAGCTGCTTTAATGGCAAACTTAGAAGAAATCTTTTTGATAAAGGCGATGACTTCAACATTTCTATCATCAATTTCCATTATTATGTAGCAATTTACCATCACAACTGCAAATGGAGGTCATATAAATCAACTATCTCAAATAATTCGATTGACAAGAACATGCTCTACATACGAGCATGTCTAAAACGAAGCAAGCTTTTGAGAAAAAAATTCATGATACAAGGATTTCAACAGTACCATTTAAAGTTAAAATTTCACAAAAAACTATGGTCGACAAAATGACCTTGTTAGCAAATACAACATGTAGAACCTATAGTTAAGTCTAATGTTGACTGACGTTTATCATACAAATTGTAAGCCATTTTTTCACATTGAATTGTCTACGGATTTTTCCGCTTGATTATGACAAGGAGCACACGGCTGGTGTGACAGGTAGAAAAGGGATGCTTACTTCCCCATGACATCTGATTCCTCTTCTGATGGTTTTAGAGGTTCGTGTTTACTCTGCCCACAATTTATATTGTTCCAATGTACTTTTGAGCTTGATTGCTGTTCCTTATCTTCACACATGTATTTCACTTTACATACATAGATAAATACATAGAGTCGCGGAGTAAGGAGTTGATCCTTACATCGCGGGTTCGAATCCCACTGGGGGACGTGGAGACCTGTTCTTCGGATGAGACCGTATAAACCGAGGTCCCGTGTCGCAGTAGGTGCTGGCACGAAAAAGATCCCTCACTGCTCAATGGCCCTGAGTGCCGAGTATAGGTCAAAATTTGTAGCTCTCCACCGGCAAGTGGTGGCGTCTCCATATGAGTGAAAAATTCTCGAGAGGGACGTTAAACAAAATACAAACAAACATAGATAAAAAAAAAAAATAGAGAGTAAGATAAATCATTATGAACTTAAGCATGTGATCTTTGTAGGCGAGGATTGGCTTTTGTACGGAACACATTATTACCTGCATATCCAGAATAGCACCACATGGCAAAATGCAAAGGTAAGAATTATATGTCTGTTATACATGTTTTATACATCCTGATATGAACAAACGAACGTGCTTCCTGGGGCTATAAAACCTGCTTGGTGTTTCATAAAATTTATATACATTTATTCTCTTTAGAAATTTGAACTAGGAGCCTAGCTTAACACCTTCACCAAGTTGTTAGGGTCAATGTCTTTGTAAGGAGCCTCAAATGAAAGTTATGTAAATTTATAAAATTGGAATTTGCAATAAAATCAGAAGCAATTATTTTTCTAATAACATCTCCTGAAATCGAACATATCAGTTATTGTGCTTACTTTTACTGTCTTATACGAAAGCCCAGAAGGCTCATTCGAGTTTCGAAATAGGAGATTCCAAATTCGAGATTCAAGATCCAAACTAACCAATCAGTATCAAGAAATCACTGAGTATATTTATAATAAATGGGTCATTTGCTTAAATAATAATGCAAGTAAAAATGTTATATGTATAAAAACAAAATAAAAATGAATGTTGGGTAACCTTTTGAAAAAATATATATATAATCGTATTTTCCTCATTAAACAAAACAATAGATTCATATATAGAATATTATATGGTCTTATCTTGAAAATTTAATTTTTATGTAATTCTCCTATTGGGAAACAGTGGTGTATATTCCCATCTGCTAATGTGAAGTCACCTAGATTTCACCTAAAGCGCATCATTGCCGAATTCCGGATAGGCAAGGAGGGAATCGCTCCCTCTCAATAGAGGGGGAGGGGGAGTGTCGGAGGACCACTTTCTGCGATCTTGGAGTCATCTATCATTGTCATTTTTCCAGTGAATATAATTATAAATCATTTAAACATATTTTTATGATACAGAAATTAAAATCTTTATGACCACTCTTTATAAAATTGAGAAATTTTAAAATCCTTCAACTTCTTTACTGAATAATCGAGATATAATTGTTAAAATGTTGCATGTTTGACTTCATACTAACCCAAAGATATTTCTAATTTCTATTCCCTGTCCTAATCGTAGAATCCTGTTGCTGTCATTTTTTAATAGTCTGATATCGACTTCAATGTAACATTTCAATTTTAGTTTAACCAGCTATAAAAATCGAAAGTTTTGTATACTGTAAAAATTGGATTGGCATAAAAGTGTGGATTGCTAAAAATACCTTTATTGCATTTGATGACAAAATATTCTAGTAACTGGTAAATAAATAAGATTTAAGATTTATGATCAACTTTTCTCCATTTTTCAACCAAATACATGTATAAATAAATATTTTTTACATCAAGAAAATGATGTGTAGGCTACAGCCTTTTTGGCTTTCTGGAATATACACCATTGGGAAAGCGAACGCGATTTTTCTTTATCACTACTACGATGTCTTTCAAGATTTCCTGTGTACACTAAAAAGGCATACATGAACTAAGTAATTTTAATACGTACTCCTTTTGGCTATACGATTTTTTCAAAGTCCTAAAGGTGTATAGAGGGTCCATTGTTTTGTTAAAATAATTAATTCTTTATCATTATCAAATACTCTTATATCTTTTTTTCTCTATGATCATTACATCATGTATTGAAAACCTAGCAACTTTATGCTTGTGTCTTTTTTTTTTAAAAGTCTAATAACCGTGATAACCCCCTGTTGCTTTTTTTTGGAGGGGGGGATTGCAGTGAATTTTTTTTATCATTATTTCCTACGGGCCTGAACAAAGAGAAATCATTATCTGTATTATGCATGTATATTTCAGCCATCCGTACTTAAGGGGTTGTCTCTTGGTTTCACAAACTTGGTCACTGGTCACTTTTTAATACCTTGTCACAAACTATATTCACTTTGAAACCCGTATTGGTCACTGGTCACTTTCTAATACCTTGTCACAAACTATATCCACTTTGAAACCCGTATTACTAATTATTATTAATCGCTAGTCACTTGTTTAATTGCACACTAATAATTCTCATGGACTATAATACCCACCCCCCTTTTTTTTACTCCTTGAATCCGATTAACACTTTTTATTATTATGACATCAAACCGATAAACAAAGTAGATAATACGATATATATATATTCTCGATATAAATATATTATAATATTTAAGAAGTAATAATATAAATTTAAGCATATTCTGCAGACCAAAAACCCAATTTTTTTTTCTAATTTCGTTCTGATATATATAACACTTTTTTTTGCATTGTAATATAATCAAATGACCTCTTCGGTTTAATATATGCAACGATTTCTAGAATGTCAAAACTTAGCAAAGGGGAGTAATTGAATCTTAAATCGCCTTTTGATTGATTAGTTTTGGATCTTGAATCTCGAAACTCGAATTTCGAATCTCGTATTTCGACACTCGAATCTGTAATGAGCCTTCTGGGCTTTCGTAGTCTTAGGATATGATATACTATTGTATAATTTTTAGACATTTAAATTTTCAAGCTTTGCAAGGTATTTTTGTTAAGTTTATTACTCGCAATGATGTTGTTTTCTTATCTATAAAGTCCTGGTTTATCTATTTTGCAATTTATTTATCATAATTACTGATTAGCTTTGACAGATTCTTATTTGAAATTATTTTTTGTCTTAATTACAATTTTGGAATTTTTGACATATGTTCCTTCACCTCTCACTAAATAAATACATGCATTCTAGCTCACCTGAACCAAATGCTCAGGTGAGCTTTTATAATCACATTTTGTCCGACGTCCGTATGTCTGTAAACTTTTCACATTTTCGACTTCTCAAGAACCACTGGGCCAATTTCAACCAAACTTGCCTCAAAATATCCAAGTTTGTTCAAATAAATTTTTATAAGGAATATCTACTATGACATCATACAAAATAACAATGCTTCGAACTACCTCAAAATGAAATGATTTGCAATTTTGAACTTTCGGAGAGCTTTAAACTCAATCAAACGTACTACTGCATGCAGTTTAGTCGTTTATTTAAATTTCACACAGCAACCTATAAAGAATTCACTGATCACCATGGAATTCTCGATGTGACTTCTTATCGAAAAAATTGACGCAGTTTGTATGCCGTGAGAGGCGGATCAAATGATATTTTCTACAATGAAAAATGTATTTTGTATTCAAATAAAATATTATTTGCAGATATATATAAGATGCCATTAACGGTGATGCGATGCATGTTTTATGATTTTATTCGTATATTTATCGCACATATCCTACTCAAGTTATAATGCCAAATATCTTATGCTGATTAATTTGAGAATAATATAAGGGTCTTAATGAATCAATATCTTGCAAGCTCATGCCTTCAATGGATCGTAACAAGCTTTTACACATAAACTCAAGAAGTGTATAGATATTTGAATAGTACTGCAAGCATGACAAAATCTTGCACATAAATACATTATTTCTATAGTTAATGCAATTTACTAGCAAAATATTCAACATGCAGTTCAACAAATGTTATTTTAGCAATCGGATAGTAGAATCTATATAGGTTCGCAGCACATTTCACAAGCTACAAAGACTGTTGAAAATATTTATAAATGAAACTTAAATTTTGAACTTGGTTATGCCCTTGTATATTGGATTTTTTAGATGACCTAAGTACTGAAAGTATACATGTATTTGCTAAAATCACGTGACTGCCACATCACCTGAAAAGTTTAAATGAAAAATATCTAATCGTCTTCAATATTAAGTTTTAAACCATATTACATTTGTCCGATATTAGGAAAGAAATAAAAAGGATTTGCCCATTCTTGTAAACAATGTATTTTAATCTGAATAAAAAGAATTGTCAGTATTTCCAGCGGGCACTTTAACTGTACTGTGTAGAGTAGAATCAAGTTTGTTCAAATCATGAACCCCTGGGGTAGGGCGGGTCTACAATGGTTGATAAAAATTTTACATAGAAATACTCTTCTTCTCAAGAACAGCAAAGACTTGGATGGTCAAATATGGAAGCATCCTCATGTACATGTAGTATAGATTCCAGTTTGTTCAAAGCCTGACCCCCGGGGTAGGGATTGGCCACAATGGTCCATCAAAGTTATACATAGAAAAAATCTTTAAAAATCTTTTTCTCTAGAACAGAAAAGCTTTGGTTGCTCATATTTTTATGAAATATTCCTCAGGTAGTGTAGAATCAAGTTTGTTGAAATCATGACTCCCGGAGTAGGGAGGGACCACAAGGGCCAACAAAATTTTATATAGGAATACATAGAAACAACTTTTAAAACCTCCTCAAGAACAGCAAAGCCATCATTAGTCATATTGATATGGAGTAATCCTAAGGTAGTGTAGAATTAAGTTTTTTCATATCATGACCAACGAGGGTAGGGGAGGGCCACAATGGGCGGTCAAGTTCTTGCATTGGAATTCATAAGAAGAATCTTTAAAACTCTTTTTCTCAAGAACAGCACAGTCATGATTGGTCAAATTTACATGGAAGCCTCCTCAGGTTGTGTAGATTCAAGTTTGTTCAAATCATGTTTCCCAGTGGTGGGGGGGGGGGGGGTCACAATAGGCGATCAAAGTTTTACAAAGAAATATATAGGAAGAACCTCTAAAATCTTCTTCTCAAGAGCAGATGAGCCACGATTTGTCATATTCATGTGGAAGCACCCCAAAATATTGTAGATTCAAATTTGTTAAAATCATGATTTTCTCGGGTGTTCAAAGCTCTACAATAGAATAGAAGATAAACCTATTTAAAAAAATCTTGCAAAATCTACATAAATAGGAAAGCATCCTCAGGTAGAATACATTCTAGTTTGTTCAAGCCATGAAACCCTCGCTCTTTCTCGGAATACTTTAATATTTAAGCTTTTCCATAAAGGTTGATTTAATTTCTGCTTTTTCTCTAGCCAAAAAGCTCAGGTGAGCGATTAGGCAAATTAGCCTCTTGTTTTTAAATTTCAATCATTGATCCAACAAAAAGTCAATAAATATTATAGATAAACAATTTCAGGATGAGTGTGAAAAGCTAGGGGCCTACTTGGTTACCATAGAAACAGTGGAAGAAAATTCATGGCTAACAGATATGTTTCTGCCAGTGTGGGATCCTGGTACAATTTTCTTTATTGTTTTCTTTGTTTTCTTTTTGTTATTGTTTGGTGGTTAGTTGTTTGTAAATTGTTTTTAATTATATGTTGCACGTAATATGGATTACAATCAGTACGTCGTTGCTTTAACTGGTAAAAATCAATAAGTGGTAAGTAATATTGAAAAGGCAAAGATAACGAACAATAATTGCAAAAATATACAAACAATGCAGATCTGTGAATTGGGCATAAAATACGGACCCCCGGAAATTCCAGAGGTGTGACCAGGTGCCAAAGAGAAGTAAGCTTCCCATGAATAGCAGTCACACCCGCAATAAGCCCTATGTTTTGATCATTACGTAGTCAAATTTCGTATAAAAACATAGGCCTAAAAGTGGTATGAAACAAGTCAATCGTAATACGACCAAATAATAGGTTATATTTTGTTAGGCAAGAGCATGCTCTACGTAATATATCTAAATTGAGGCAAGCTATTGACAAACAAGTTGATAAATCAAGGAAATCAAAGTCTCGTTAAAGGTCAGCATTTTCCAGATTATATAGTCGAAACAACGACCTTGTCTCCGAATACAATCTATCAGTAAGTCGAGTGCTGTCTGACGTTTTTCATACATATTATTATGCCATTATTTACAAACTAAATTGTCTACGGATTTGTTGTTGCCAGATCATGAGAACGAACACACGAGGGGTGTGACCGATCGACAGGAGATGCTTACTCCCCCCCCCCCCCCATGACACCTGATCCCACCTCTGATGTTTAAAGACGTCCGTGTTTGCGTTGCTTCAAATTTGTATTGTTCCAATTGATTTTGGAGCTTCATTTCTCCACATTATCTTTTCTTTTTAACAAAGTCATTAAAGCGACCATAAAATTTACGAAATTCTGACTTCAAACGAGGTTGCATAAACCCCTGTAACATAAAATTATATACCAGTAGCCTGCTTCGTTTTAAAGTTGATCGTGCTCAGACCGTGTCCTTGAGTATCGAATAAGTTTGGAGACATTAACACCATATGCAGTTGGTAAGGGGTATATTACTACGTAAATAAGTGCGGAGAGCTAAAGTCATCTCGTATGTCATACACATTTGTTTTTTGTTGGCCCTTATCGTCTTTAATCAGTAAAACATATCAAATATGAAACAGATGTGGAAGACTCTGTGGTTTCTTTATTTCATGTTCACTGGGAAACATGTATATCGATATATGTGTACATGTAACATCGGTTTTACGTTTTATCCAGTTTAAAATACAATTACATGTACATAGTGGAACAGAATGTGTGAGCGTTGACTTTACGGTTGAATTGTACCGTTACATGTATGATATTTTTTTTAAAAATGCTTGACACATTAACTAGCCACAGGGTTCTCCATCGTTTAAAATTTAACTGTGGTGCAAGACTTACGCAAAGTATTAATATTCACTGTTATTTTGCGATCGAATTCGCGAAGAAACCACAAAATGAATGAAAAACACACAACCCCATTATTATTTTGGCAAATTGATTAATAAATTTAATAATGAAAGCAATTAATCGATATCGATTTGATATAGTGTAAAACAAAATTAGGATGTTTCCAAAATATATGCATCCTGTGAAAAAGAACCCCCCGCCCCCCCCCCCCCCCCCCCCCCAAAAAAAAAACCCCAAAAAACACGTAATTATAAATTAACAAATATTAGCTTATAGAATCTGAAATAACGGTACCAATAACAACACGTTTTGAGCATTAAACCTTTTTTTTTATAAAAATAATAATAATAATTTTGTTTACAAAAGGTATATAATACAATGTTCATTAAAGGACAGAGAAAATTCTGGTAAGTCACACCATCACGCTAACATTTACATGTAATATATATTTGTAGCTATCGGTCTGAAGACTGAAATATCTTAAAACTTGTGAATTCAAAAAATACTTAAAGACTTTTGAGTCATAAAATAATTAATAGTTTGGTGGATCTATCGTTAATTTTTCAACATTACAAATATACATGATTGCGATTCATGTACGATGTTTGACTGGCAGTGCCAAGGCAAGCTTAGAGACTTGGTTATCTAAAGCATGAATTAATATTGAACGCCACAGCTGTCTTAAGGGTACAAAATATTATTATAGTGTCAATTTTACATAACATGAAGTCTATTCTTTATATCATTATGTTCACTTTATATATTATGTAGTACAAAAGCTTCGATATGCTGTCAAATTCAAAAACTACAAAGTCGAATGCCTATAACATTAAGTTTATCTTTTATATTTTTAAGTCCACCTTATATATTATATAGTCTATCCTTTATATCATGAAGACAACTTTCTATATTATGTCTATGTAACACAATATGCTGTCATAAGGGTACAAAATATGCATCACATTGTCAATTTTACGTAACATTAAGTCTATTCTTTAAATCATTAAGTCCACTTTATATATCATGTAGTCTATTCTTTATATCATCAAGTCCACTTTATATAATATGTAGTCTATTCTTTATATCATTAAGTCCTATTTATATAATATGTAGTACAGAAGCGTTAATATGCTGTCAAATTAAAATACTACATAGTCGGTTGTCTATAACATTAAGTCTTTCCTTCATATCATTAAGTCCACTTTATATATTATGTAGTACAGAAGCTTTACTACATGTACAATAAAGTCGGATGCATATAACATGCAGTCAAAATACTAGACTGAAGCTAGTAGCCAATAACAGCAGCCACTAAGAAATTCATCAAAAGATTGAGAGTACTTAGACGCAATAATGTTTCTATACTTTATAGACAATTAAAAAATAATACTTAGACAATTAATGGAACACTTAATTACTTATTAATAAGACGAATACTCGAAGGCAGTTAAGTCCACCTGCCATTAGGAAAATCATACGGTTTTGAAATAGAAGGGCATAGTATGTGGCGGATCGCGCTATCGTTTACCAATCTTAGATTAGGACTTTAGGGATAGATCGAGTTTTGTTTGAGAGGTCGTTTTTAAGTATTTATTTCTTTGACAAACACCAGAACAATCCAACACAAGGGAATGATAGGGAATCATAGGGAGTATTCTTTTTCAGTTTTTGGAGGGGTCTTTAAAACCAGACGGGGCCAATACTCTGATAGAAACTCTATTCTTTTTCTTTTTTTTCCCCAAGAAAATTTAAATTTCGCTTATAACCCCTTTTTCTTCAAGTGCGCATGAAAACACAATTATTGTGGCAGAGTGAAGGGGGGGGGGGGGCTAAAGGGTTATCTATTCCCGATCTTCAGTTAGACCTATAAGGTTTCCACCAGTTGTTGTTTCAAGTACCTTTTTCTCCGTCGTATTTGAATGATGTAATAAACCAACATTAGGTAAGGGTAAGGGATCATAGGAAGTATCCCTTTTCACGTTTTAAAAGAGTCTTTGGACGGGGACAACTGAACATTGTCACATTTTAACATTGCATAGGGAGATAAGGTTGCTCATTTACTCAGGTGATCTATTGCTATCTGTTTTCGTCTGTTGACGTCGTGTGTTATATTTAAACACATTAAGGACATTGGCAAGGTTCCTGGTTATCGTATAGAATTTTTCAAGAACTCTTGAGTAGGTTTAAATGTACTAAACAGGCTATATTCTGGATCGTTTAACCTACCAAGCCAACCTTCTTTTTTAGATTTTTTCAAATCAGTGTTTTTGCAATTCGCAATGCATTTCCAATGTAAAATATTGATAAAAGTGACCTACATAATTGTTCACCATAATATTTCTCATAAACCCACTTATTTTACAAAGTTTTTGTATAATAAACATTATTGTATCTTCATTTCCTATTACTTCTAGATATTTTGGCTGAAAATTTATATATAGAAACAAGACAAGGACACATCGACACCCATCTTTATTTTTGGGTTACTACCCTTAACAGCTTTAATTACATCTTTTTCATTATGGTCAAGAGAGTCAGACTGGTTGATTGTTTCTATCATGTACTTGACTGAATTGATTGAAACACATTGTCATAAAAATAATGCAATGGATTTATTTTAATTTTTATTCGTAGTTACTAAATGCTGCTTCCTTCACACAACCAAAGAACTGCATAATCTCGGTCGGTCTACCTTTCAGCATATGTCACATCTTCGCCTTTCCCAGCACACTAAGCATAAGTACTGTGGTAAATGACGACCTGTTGGCTCTTTGTCTCCTGAATACAATGTACAACAAATCCATAACTACTTTTCTTTCTTGCTGTATAGATGATGCTACACGTGCTTTTGTTTACCTCTGTAAGTGTAACACGCTTTATTGGTTTTCTTCCCTTAGAGAATTCTATACGGATGATCACTCTCAATCACTATCTTATATGTGAGAAAAACCCATGTATTAAACCTTTTTCTCCGGAAAACTCAGAGTTGCCAATGTTCTTAAACTTCTTCCCTGTGACCTCTGTATCAAGTTCAATCAATTTTTGTGTATAGTATCTATGGGTAATAGGAGAACAAAAGTTGTGAATTTCATGATCCTGGCTCTTTGGAGTCTAAGGGGTGGGGTTCAAACCATAAAAATTAATGTATCTTTTAAAAGTCATCTTTATTCCTGGATATCAAGCAGTCTGACTTTTTGAATTTTGAAAAAAAAAATAAAGAACAGTTATCACGCTCAAATAATCAAACAATCAATCAAACAATACAATTGATAGCAGAGCCAACATGGACATCTGAAAACAGTGGTGGGATCAGGTGCCATGGATGACCGGTCACACCCGCCGTGTGCTCTTTGTCATGGTCGGGTAACCGGAGAATTCAGTAGGCAATACAGTGTGAACATAATGGACTTAACGAGAGATTGTAGATGCAAAGAAAACCATTGTTTTAACCATAGAATTTGCGAAATATTGTCTATTAACGAGATTCTTTATATCCTTGAATCATCAAATTATTTGTCAACAGCTTGCCTCTTTTATGATTTCCAATACGCACTGATACCTAAAAAAAAACTGTGAAATTCGTGGCCCTAAGATTAGGAGTTTTAGTTCTTTCTCACAGCTGTATGTTTAGGAGACAAACGAAGTGCACAGAAACGATAAGCAAGGGTGTCTCTTTCATGGGATATTGTGTTAGGGTGGGGCTTTATTGGTCATACGTGTATAGTGAAATTGCTTCAATTCTTTGAAAATCTTCTTCTCTGCTCCTGGATATTAGGCAGACAAACTAGGTGCCTGGTTATGAAAAAGAATAAGGAAGGGTGACTTTTCCAGAATTTTGAAATTGGACAAATGGATCAAGTGTTCTGATCTGAGCACCGTTGATCCTGTATGGAGAGGTTAGTTTCTTTTATTTTTCAGTTATGATAATTAATCCCTGTTAATACTTTAACTGATAGATCAATTTAAATTTTAAAAAAATATAAAAGAATTTTAAATTTATGCTAAAAAAAGTGAAGGGTCATGGAATTAAGTCCACATTTATTTTTTTAATACAAGAGTTTTGTTTGTAAGAATTACTTGTATATGGTTGACGTACATTCTTTCTTTATCTGCATAACTTCGATTACCGATTGACCAGGCTCACGTGCACATTTACAATATCCCACTCTCAAAATGAGAAGCAACTGTCAAAGTTGAATGTTATAAAAATTTTGTAAGACTTTATCTAAAAAAGAATACTACAGGACTTTGCAATGGGGGAAGTTGCAAAAAAAGACATCGTAGTGGCAGACCAAAATGTACAACAGCTCGCCAGGAGCATGAAATTTACTCTTGGCACATCGCAATCGGCCATATCTGCCGAAATCTTGAATAGGAAATATAGGAATGATCATTGGTTGTAAATATCCACTCAGACTTTAAGAAATAGTATTCATGCAGCAAATTTGCCTGTAAGCCAGCATATTTGTCAACATTTGACTGTAAGACATTGCAATGCTCGTTATTCAAAACCCTGAGAGGCCAATGTTAGAGGGAATGTGGTGGTTTACTACATGTGATCAAACGCGATTGTGTGATGTTTTTTGCATAGAGTGACAAATACAATTTCAACTTAGGCACTGGCAAGTACCAACATTTAAAGACATTTACTTTACAATTCGTAACTGAATACTACTCTTTCCATTTTGTTGATCAATGATCATTCTTTTTCTCTTGCTTTTGGGCATCGTCGCAAACCCCAGCCAAAATAAACGATCCTCTCCCATTCTGGCCGTGGTTGAATGAGAAGAGAATATTTCCTACCTCATTAAAAAATTAAACAGTGCGAGTAAAGCATAGTCGGAAAATGAACTTTGACGCGATCTTTTAACACCCAATCGCGGTTTACGAAACATTTCTTTTACTGTTGATGTCAATTGGTGATATCAATTGCAATGGAAAAAATATACTGTCATTTGCTGATTATGATGTCACAACAAAGAGGCGTTAATATTTAGGATTACGACACTTTTTGTGATCAGGCAGCCACGGGTAGGAGAGAGCTGTGTGCGGACTCCGGACCGTGGCTTGAGACGATGGCTTTTGGGCAACATATCTACATTTTTTCAGTTTATCTTGATTTATTTCACATTTCTGTAGATGCTTCAAATTATTGAATTATACTAAAGCGACCGTTTAGGCCCATGGACCTCTCCTCTTTGTAATGGGCATAAAGCATGAATGAAGTAGAGTTGAAGACGTATATGACTATCACTCAAGGATCTCAGATTGGGCCTTTGGAAGCGTAGCTTTAGGTTATAGGCATATTTCATACTCCCTTATGTTCTTAACCCTTGTTCCTGTAGCTAATGATGGATGAAAAATGCATGCTGGAAAAATGTCCTCCACTCTTGGCACCACTTTGTGGTACAACTACAGCCCCATTCATGATTTTCCTAATGCAGGTGATCTTAACTGCATTCTTGAATTTGTCTTATAAAGTAATTAAGTGTTGCATTTATTGGCTAAGAATGAATTATTAATTGTCTAAAATAAGTATAAAACAATATTGCGTCAGAGTACTCTAAGTACTTTGATGAATTTCCTTATTGGAATGGGTTAGTGGCTGCTGTTATTGGCTGCTAGCTTCAGCATAGTATTTTTGACTGCATGTAAATGCATCTGACTTTGTAGTACATTGATTTGTCAGCATAGTAAAGCTTCTGTAATGCACAAAATATAAAGTGAACTTTAATGATATAAAGAATGGACTACACAATATATAAAGTGGACTTAATGATGTAAAGAATAAACTACATAAATTAATATATAAAGAGGATTCAATGATATAAAGAATAGACTACATAAAATATAAAGTGGAGTTCATGATATAAAGAATAGACTACATGATATATAAAGTTGACTTAATGATATAAAGAATAGACTTCATAATATATAAAGTTGACTTAATGATATAAAGAATAAACTTCATAATATATAAAGTGGACTTAATGATATAAAAAATAAACTACATGATATATAATGTGGACTTAATGATATAAAGAATAGACTATATGATATATAAAGTGGACTTAATGATATAAAGAATAGACTACATGAAATATAAAGTGGACTTAATGATATAAAGAATAGACTACATGATATAGAAAGTGGACTTAATGATATAAAGAATAGAGTTCATAATATATAAAGTGGACTTAATGAAATAAAGAATAGACTACAAGATATATAAAGTGGACTTAATGATATAAAGAATAGACTACATAATACGTGTATATAAAGTGGACTTAATGATATAAAGAATAGACTACATGAAATATAAAGTGGACTTAATGATATAAAGAATTGACTACATAGTATATAAAGTGGACTTAATGATATAAAGAATAGACTACATGATATATAAAGTGGACTTAATGATATAATGAATAGACTACATAGTATATAAAGTGGAGTTAATGATATAAAGAATAGACTACATGAAATATAAAGTGGACTTAATGATATAAAGAATAGACTTCATAATATATAAAGTAGACAAAATGATATAAAGAATAGACTTCAAAATATGTAAAGTGGACTTAATGATATAAAGAATAGACTACATAATACGTGTATATAAAGTGGACTTAATGATATAAAGAATAGACTACATGAAATATAAAGTGGACTTAATGATATAAAGAATAGACTACATGATATATAAAGTTGACTTAATGATATAAAGAATAGACTTCATAATATATAAAGTAGACAAAATGATATAAAGAAAATACTTCATAATATATAAAGTGGACAAAATGATATAAAGATAGACTAAATGCTATATAAAATTGACACCGTGATGCATATTTTGTACCCATAAGACAGCTGTGACGTTCCGTAAATTATTATTTAAAATATATCATTTGCAATCATAGTGAAGTGTGAAAAAATGGCTTAATTGTCTCTTTTCACTCAAGTGTCCAGCGAGGTTTAGAAGATAATTGCTTTTGCAAACCAAACATTGAGCCCTAATGAGAGTAAATTAACGGTTTAGCATTAGAAACTAAAAAATGGTACATAATTTGGAGGTTCATTTGGTTAATAATTTTATATATTTCTCTTACTGACGACGACGATCTTACTGTGGCGCTGACATTTCAACTGTGGCGGAACTACGCTGATTTTTTAACTTTGGCGCAAAGAAATTTAACTGTGGCGGAGCTGCCACGTTAAACTGCCCATGGATAACCCTGAGCTATAACATCATATGAAATCACATTGCCTCCATCTCCCTACGATGACTCTATCTCTAATTAAAAAATGTATCGGATTGATTTTGCACACGGCTCATAATTCGTTTGGCGTTTAGCGGGAAACCTTCATCCAACGAATTAAGTACATTTGATCAATTTTTTAGTCATATCTTTGCTAGGGATATTCCTGAACATAGGCACGAAGCAACAGGGGAGGGGGTTCTGAACTCCCCTTTTCTCCAACGATAACTTTTAACTATTGGAAATGTTCATTGAAAGGCCGGTTGCCCCCCCCCCCCCCCGCCACTTTTTTTCTTACAGTATAGAACAATAGAACAGAATAAAATATGGTACGGAAAAAAGTTGGAACCTACCCCCCCCCCCCCTATGAAAAAGGATTTTCGAGTTGAAAATTTTTTTTGCTTGTGATTTTTTTCCAGGCAAGTTGATTTCTTGATTGCGCTCCCCCCCCCCCCATGCACCTTCAAAAATGATGCTACGTCCCTGTGCACATATTAATTATTAATCCTCTTAATATTTCTTTTTTTTACAAAATTGACAAGGTAAAGGTATAAACAATAAAGTTTAATTGCATTGCTACTTTAGAACTCTGTAAAAAATCTGATAGTTTATTTATCTGCAGATTTTTCTTTTCCGAGGTTAATTTCATATCACTCATCCAAATTCAAAAGAAATTACATTTTTTATGTTTTTCAAATACAAATATTTTTTCATCGCAACATAATGTGGTCATACTATTTTATATAACAACAATGCCCTGTTACATTTTGTTCTTCAATTTAAATTTGGTTTGTGAAGAAAACCATGTTTTATGCATATCTTATACATGTCAAACTCAGTTAAGAAATAATGTAAAATTTAACTTAATATATTATTTTATTTAAATATTAATTGAAAATAATAACAACAACAAATCGGGCGACTGTTGGACATATTCAATATGTACCTTGATTAACTTACTGTGCCCCAGAATTTGTTCAAAATCTACGTGAAAAGAAGAAAACACTTGCCGTGGCCTTCAACTCGACATTTAGATATATCGATGACGTATTGTCAATTAACAATGGTTATTTCTTTTCTTATGCCAACACGATATATATCCCGGTGAGCTTGAAATAAAAGATACCACAGAGTCTGACACATCTGTTTCATATTTGGATATTTTATTAGAAAAAGACGTCAATGGTAATCTAACAACAAAGCTTTATGATACACGTGATGACTTTAACTTTTCAATCGCCAGCTTCCCTTACTTATGCAGCAATATACCCTTATCACCTGCATACGGGGTTTATATCTCTCAGTTAATTCGATACGCTAGAGCATGCTCTACGTATGAACAATTTCTAAAACGAGGTAAGTTATTGACAAACAAGTTGATGAAACAAGAATATCAGCAGTCTCGTTTAACGTCATCATTTCTTAAGTTCTATGGTCGATGCAATGACTTTGTCAGCAAATACAACCTTTCACTAAGTCAAATGCTGACTGACTTTTTCATACTAATTGTTAGGCCTTTATTTACACACTGAATTGTTGGCAGATTTTTCCGTTATTTCCCGATCATGACAAGGAGCACGCGGCGGGTGTGAACGGTTGGCATGGGGTGCTCACTTCTCCATGGCACTTGATCCCACCTTTGATGTCTTAGATGTCCGTGTTTGCCCTGCTCCTATTTTGTAATGTTTAATGGACTTTTGAGCTAGACTACTGTTCTCATCTCCACATATTTCATTTACTTAATTTTAATTCTTTTATTTTCTGATAAGAGGTTCAATTTTAAAAAAGGCAAAAGTATCCCGATTCTGGCATTGGTGTAGTTTTTGTGAGTCATTTCTGTCATTGAGTCTTAATTGATGTTAATGCGTGTGCAATTTTCTTGACATGTGTTTGGTCCCCATCAATTTTCGCCGAGACTTAAGATCAAAAAACACACACGGCGTTTAAGCCTACCCTTGTCCAAATCAATCCTAGCCTTAACATTTCTATTAAACTTAAATTTTTCATGCATGTTTTTGTATTTTTCGTATTAAAAACATTTCTTTTTTTTGGGGGGGGGGGGGGGGGCAATAAATAACGTCATTATGAACCTGCGTTTTAACATCAATTTTACGTTTTACTCAGTTTTAAACACAATCACATTGTGGAACAGAATAAATGTGTGACTTTTGATCTTAAGGCCAATGCACCTATCTTAATTTAGTCAGCACTTTATGAATTATGTAGGCAATTCTCAAGTGTACGAAAATATACAGACAGCTTACAATATAAGTAGGCCAACTTTTTTTTATATCCTGTTTTACGGGAGCGCCGACCCTAATTTGGGCTAAAATGAAATAAAAATAAAAGTCCCTAATTCAAGTTTTATTTTTATTTCTCCCGCCGATAGTTTATTTATAGTCACTGAAAAAATAAAAGAAATATAAATAAACTTTTCACAAGCCTTTCAAAATGCGATTTGTCATTGGCTGAGGTAAATATATTCATCCAATCACAGTATTCGAAGTGTGAATAGTCACTGCACCATGGGCACAGAATAGCGCCAAAATGTCAGAATCGCAGGGTTTCATATATTTTTAAATAGTCTTTTCAAAAAGTATTAGAAAAAAGTATAAATTTCAGATTAACTTTTAATGAAAAATTGAATGAAATAGACGAAACGGTAATCATGATCAAATGTCATGCAGAGGGCCACGTAAAAATTGAGGCTCTGTCAACCGCTTGTTTTGAAAGGTGTTGAGTACGTATTATCTCGGACAATTGCTTCAATACATTGAAATACATCTTGAAGATCTTTTTTAAACTTAATTTTAAGACAATAGTGTTTTCTTTTACAATTAACGACAGAACAGAACACAGTAGAACTGGTAGAAAGTGGCGTGGCAGAGGAAATTCGAGTCACAACTTTCACTCGTTTTATGACAAATATTGGAATTCAAAATAACCTACGAAAATATATGCTTGATTGATACAAGACATTATTTCCTTTTTTTATATGTAATTTTATAAAATTTTGCGTGCTATGTAACAAATTAAACAGCTGATATAGCGTATATGTATCTCTTGTTTAGTAAAACAACTTTTTTTACCACTAGGGAAAAGTACTACAGTATTGTTGTAAATGATACGCCCTTTCAAATATTATTCAAATTCAAGGCCTGCTTTCTTTTTTTTTTTTCATTCAAAAGTTGTGGATTAGAATCAGTTTCAACAATTAAAGTTTTGAACTCTGCAGTAAACAGAAATATTGTCGTGTATTTTACATGTGTATACTATGGGAGAGATGTACATATTTTCTACAATTATGTTGAAAGTTAGTGTTCAGAAAGAAAAATATAAGGATAAAAAAAGATCAAATATACAACAGATTTTGGAAGTTTGAATATTTTTTCAGTAGAGAGATTGAGGTACTTTTTTCCACCTAGGTATATATTAATTTGAATTGCGTTGAAAAAAAAAATATTATACAACTTTTCATTTTATCATGTCTCAGTGCACTTCTGTGAATTAATTTATTTTAGCTGATCCATTGAATGTCTCACTGTATATTTGCCATAACTTTGCCAAAGCTAGTCCAAAATCCTCAAATCTTGTAATTTGCTGAATACCGAAAAATAAAAGATTCTGAAAAGTTTATGAAGGGTGTGACATAAGTCCCATAAGTTTTACTGTCGTGACACTGATATTTGACATCTGAGAGAAGACTATAATAGATTTGTATGTTTGATTTGCATCAATGTTAGAAACTGCAAGCTGTTAATACTAGAAATGCACCCCTGCCCCAAATATTAATACCTAAGAGAAAGTTAAATCTAAAATAGTTCATTAGCACATTAGCAGTACCAATTTTGTGTTTTGTATACATAAGTTTTTCAAATAACACTTTTTTTCCTAATAAATTAAGGTCATAGAAAAAAGTTCCATCCTTAATTAAAAATAAAAATTTTTATTGCATTTTTTCAATTTATTTTTATTTTTCTGACCGACTGCTTAAATTTTGAGCTTTTATTTTTATTTTTATTTCGACCCCCCGACTCAAATTTTTGAAAAAAATTCCCGTAAAACAGAAAATAAAAAAATGTTGGCCTAAATACATTGTAGTTTATATTTCGAGCAGCTATAGTTTTTTGAATACCATTTAAAATTTAAAACAGAGCATTTAGTTTGAATGCAGACACTGCGCGATTGATTATCCTTGTACTTTTTGTAGCAAACAATAATGTCGCTTTTTATTGTGAAGAAAAATTCTGTTAGATTACATAAGGGGATGGGGTGCTTGGAACGCTTCTTATTGATTGATCTCCCGTTCTCAGGTTTAATTGCTTCTATTTATCGGAAATCTTAAAATCTACGTACTTAAAACTGTATCAAAATAACATTCAAAGCAAAAATATTTTATTGATTTTGAAAGGTCTTTTTTACTTCGGCAATTGCACCACGTTCATTTCTATACCTTTTTAAACTGATAGTGCACTATAACAAATTTGCTTTTTTCATAATTATCTGTTCATTTTTTTTCCCTTTCTTTTCTATCTTTATCTAAGTTGGATTACTTACTTTTCCTTAGCTTGAGAATTTTTTCCGCGAAAATATCAGTTACTCAGACTTACTCATACATTATGTAGCAATTTGTATTTCCGATTGTATTTGTTTAGGGTATTATTTAATGGTAAATGCAGATTGACAAATTCCTTTCTCCATCAGTAGATGCGATCAAAAGGCTTATGGCAACTTTAATTCACTTTTTTGTAAATATGCACCTTTATCTTTCTTCTACGTTTCTATTTCCCTTTTCTTCTCTTTCCTCTACTTTGGGCAATTTTCGATTCTCTCTTGATTTTTTATATGAATATGGTTAAGGAAAATCATTTAAATATACTCACATTGAATTGCCAGGGTCTTGGAGATAAATATAAAAGATTAGATGTTTTTAATACGTTAAGAAAAAAGAACTATAATGTTTACTTTCTGCAGGACACACACTTCATTAAAAATGACGAAAAATTCATCCGAACACAGTGGGGTTATCAGGCTTTCTTCAGTTCTTATAAGTCTAATTCGCGTGGTGTTGCTATTCTTTTTAATAATAATTGCGAAATAGATATACACAAACACTTGAGTGATGAAAATGGAAATTATATAATTATAGACTGTACCATTGAGGGTACAAATTTTTTACTTGCAAATATTTATGGGCCAAATTATGATACACCAGTTTTCTACTCAAATTTGATGAATGAGATTGAAAAAATGTATATGTTACAACAAATAATCATAGCAGGGGATTTTAATTTAGTTTTGGATAAGGAATTAGATTCCATGACCTATAAAAACTTGAATAATCCAAAAGCGAAAATGGAAGTTATGAATTTAATGGAAAATTTGAATTTAAAAGATGTTTTCCGTGAAAACTATGTTCAAGTTAGACGCTATTCATGGAGAAAAAGACACCCTTAAAACAGGCTAGGTAAGATTTTTTTCTAATATCTGAATCATTGCTCCCTTCTGTTAGTAGTGTTCAATATGAAAGCAGCTATAGATCAGACCATTCTCCAGTTGTGATGTCTTTGAAAATAAATGAAGTTTAACAATTCTCTTTTAACAGATAAGGTTTATATTGAATCAATCAAACAAAAAATTAATGAAGTGAAAGTTCAGTATGCTTGCCCAGTGTACAATAAAGATAATCTTTGTTCTGTTGATAACGAACTATTATTTTTTACTGTTAGTGCCCAGTGTTTCTTAGATATTTTACTCATGGAAATTAGAGGAAAGACTATCTTTTATTCAAGTTATAAGAAAAAAAAAGATGCTTGAAAGAGAATTATATTTAGAAAATGATATTCTATATTTAGAACAAAATTTAACAGAAAGTGCATTAGATACCCTTAAAATGAAACAAACAGAACTTGAAGATATACATAAGACAAGGTTAAAGGGACAAGTTATCCGTTCCCCAATGAAATGGATTGATGAAGGAGAAAAACCATTAAAATATTTCAGTCAACTCGAATCTAGAAATTATATAAGTAAACAGATACCAAGATTAGAAAAAGAAAATGGATCTATTATTTCAAATCAATATGATATTCTAAATGAAACAAAATTATTTTATGAAAATCTATATAAAAAAAGAGAAGTAATAGAAAATGAAAACTATAGTGAAAAATTATCAGAATACAATGATATCCCCAAGCTGTCTTTTGAAGAATCACAAAGTATAGAGGGCCCTGTAACAAAACCAGAGGTTCTAAAATTTCTTAAACAAACGAAAAATGATAAAAGCCCAGGTCCAGATGGATTCACTTGTGAATTCTTTAAATTTTTTTGGATGGATATTGGCACATTCATCACACGAGCAATCAATGATTCATACTTAAAACAAACATTTTCTGAACCAAACAAAGTTGGCTTAATAACCTGTATTCCAAAAACTGGTAAGCCACGACAATGTTTAAAAAACTGGCGGCCTATTAGCCTCTTAAATGTTGTATATAAATTAGCCTCTGGATGTATCGCTGAAAGAATAAAAAAAAATTGGATAAGTTAATACATGAAGACCAAACAGGATTTATTAAAGGTAGATTTATTGGTGAAAATATTAGATTAATATATGATATTATGCACCAAGCAGAATCGAGAAAAATACTTTGGTCTACTAATGTTTATTGACTTCGAAAAAGCATTTGATACAATTTCATGGAACTTCATATATCAAACACTTTGTTTTTTTCAATTTTGGTCCCTCAATTAGAAACTGGATAAAATGTTTCTATAATAATATCAAATCCTGTGTTATTCAAAATGGGATAATGTCACAGTATTTCTGCCCTGAAAGGGGTTGTAGACAAGATGATCCTATTTCACCATACCTTTTTTTACTTTGTGCAGAGATTCTAGGTACTTTAATTAGAAAAAAATAAAGATATAAAAGGTATTACAATTGATGGTGAAGAATACAAGTTGTCATAATATGCAGATGATACATCTGTTATTTCTGATGGCTCTCCAAGCTCATTAGATGGAATTACAAGAGTTTTAGATTATTTTGCATCAATCTCAGGGCTAAAAATAAATTTTTCTAAAACTTAACTAGTTTGGATTGGAAGTAAAAAATTCTCAAAGAGGTATTTCACCACTCCAGATGGAAGTTTGATACCAATACTACATCCTTTGATTTGCTAGGTGTTAAGTTTTCTGTTGATTTTAATGAGATGTTAATTACAAATTAAAAATTCAAGAAATTAAAAAAAAAAAAACCATGTCACAATGGAAAACTCACAAACTTACTCCTCTTGGAAGACTGACAGTAATAAAAACATTATTAATACCTAAATTAAATCATCTTGTTCTCATTTTACAAAATCCCACTGATGATGTCATGAGTGCTTTTGAAAAAGACTTGTATAATTTCCTTTGGAATAATAAGAATCATAAAGTTAAAAAAAATGTAATGATTCAGGAGTATAGATATGGGGGTTTGAAAATGATAGATTATAAAGATTTTGTTACATCATTAAAATTCAGTTGGATAAGACGGGTTATATGTTCAAATGCTAAATGGGTTAAATTACTTGAAGCAGAAATGGAAACAAGTATAAATCATCTTTGGATGTTCGGAATTGATTTTATTAAGAATCTGAGTAGTATTATGAAAAATAAGTTTTGGAAAGATGTATTTTCCAGTTGGTGTAAAGTATACCAGACTAAAGCTATGGATGGTTTACATGTAACTCCTCCTCAAGAACACATATGGCATCATCCAGATGTTACTTGTTACTATCGGTGGCCAGTCAATTTTCATCAAAAGTTACTTTAATTCAGGCATTGTTTTTATTAATGACTAGCCAGATCCAAATGGGGATTTCTACAGTTTTAAATTCATACAAAATAACATTAAGGTAAACACAAACTATGTTGAATATGCAGGATTAAGGACGGCAATTAGAAAGAGGCTAGCCTTTTTTAAGAATTACAAAATAATGCCAATTTCTAGACCACTTATTCCAGCCACCCTTGGAATATTTTATAGAGTAAAAAAGGATGTAAAGATATGTATAATGTTCTCATTAATAATAGAAAGGGTAACATTACTTCAGTCATAAAATGGAGTGAAAATGGAGAAGAATTTAGTGAAGTATATTGGGAGAATATTTTTGAGCTACCTTTCAAAACAACCCAAGAATCAAAACTCCAATGGCTACAATTCCAAATTTTGCATAGAATAATTCCTACAAAATGCCATCTTTTTAAATTAAAACTAATTGATTCACCATTATGCTCCTTCTGTGGGAAGGATATGGAAACTATTGATCATCTTTTTGTTGAATGTTCTCTAGTAAAAGAAGTTTGGTTAGAGACTGAGGAATGGATTCTGCAAAAACTGAATAGGTCTGTTTGCTTTGATAGGCAATCAATTTTATTTGGTAAATTTACAAATAGAAACTTATACAAGTTAGAAAATCTACTGATCCTGATAATAAAACAATACATTTTTGCAAGTAGGTTCTCCAAAACTATAGAATTAAATATTAAAGCTTTAAAACATGTTATTACCGAAAGAATAAGAGTAGAAAAGTTCCTGACTTGTTAAAAAACTGTAAATATGATGAATTTGAAAGACATTGGCAGGAAATAGTTGAAAAACTCTAGAATTTCCTCAACACAAATTATTAAATGAGTTTTACATGAAGTATGTGCCCCCTGTCCCATCTTTTTCTCCCTCTTTCCTCTCTCTCTCTTTGTAAACTTTCACACTAGTTTTATATATAGTCTCCTTTTTCTCCTTATTTCATATGGTCTTGTACATTTATCTATATATACGTTTGTGTGTATTTGTGTAATATGTGTGAAAGTACAATAAAAAAGAATAATAAAAATAAATTTGCTGGATATATTTTTCTACTTCTTTTAAGTTTTTCTTTCATATTTAATTTTAAATTTGCATCCTTCAGCACAATGTAGCAGTTGGTGGCATTGTTGTTCACATTGGATTGGTGCAAACGATATTGACCAGGAGGGGCAATTCGTCTGGACAAAAAACAACAGTGACTTCACTTTATACTCCAACTGGCATCCCAATGACCCTGATAACCTCGGCGGACAAGACTGTGTCCATATATGTCGTGAAGGGATTTGGGGAGATTACTTTTGTGACGGAATGTTCTCATACATACGTGAAAAAGAATAAGAATGTTTCACGTTGTGTGTAAATGACCAAAAAAAAAATTCTTTGGTACAAAGCACTAAAACCATTTATAGAGCTATACTTCTGAAAATATCAACTGAAAAATCGTAAGATTTTTTTTATTAAGTAAATTATTTTTGGGATCGGCTTCTGCCGATCCTAGTTGATTCCATATGAGGCATCCGACAAATTTAACTATCTTCGCACACAAAACGCCCTGCACTACTTTGTTTAATATGCAATGACAGCTTCAAATAAAACTTTCAGAACATGTTAAGTACTAGAGAACATAACTTTGATGCATTTAACTTGAGATGCAGACATTTATTCAGTTACATGGTGAATACACTTACATTATTCTTTTCATGCGTAAGAATTTCATTTAGATGTACACTTCTCTTGAGTACAAAGATTAATTGTTTATTAGTGTTTCGAAGAGAAACGAAAATATTCAAGTCAAATCAAATTCAGAGAGCGCTATGCGCATGTACTCTATTCTATTTATAGCAATTTGGACTTTTAACATATTATCCTTTATAAAGAAATGTCATATTTCACCGAATTCATATTGGAAGTATTTTGAATGTTACCATTATGATGAATTTAAATAAAGTGCTTGACACACCACTTAGCCATAAAGTTGCATGAAAACACGTTGCCTAAATCTACCTACGAGTCGCCCGCGTGGCGCAGTTGTTAAAGAGTCTGCTCTAGAGTCGCGGAGTAAGGAGTTGGTCCTTACGTCGCTGGTTCGAATCCCACTGCGGGACGTGGAGATCGGTCATTCGGATGAGACCTATAAACCGAGGTACCGTGTCGCAGTAGGTGCAGGCACGAAAAAGATCAATATTTGTAGCCCTCCACCGGCAAGTGGTGGCGTCTCCATATGAGTGAAAAAATTCTCGAGAGGAACGTTAAACAACAAACAATCAATCAATCCATCTACATACGATAACGCTATCTTAATTATAGAATGGTCGATTTTGCACATAGCTCATAATTTGTTTGAACACATTCAGCAAATTACATACAAGGTCAGTCAAGCTATTTCTTGGCACTTAATTTGCTAGGAATATTCCTGAACATAACTTTTATCCTGTTAATGAGAAAAATGTTGCAATTTTAATGAACTCTGTAAAAATAAATATGATAGTTATTTTTCTTTTCAAAGGTTTAGCCTATTTGATTTCATGTCTCTCATCCCATTTTAAAAAAAAGTCCACATTACATTTTTCATGTTTTTCCAAAAAAAAATTATGGCAACATAATGTGGTTATACTTTTTTATATAACATCAGTGCCTTTTTAAAATTTGTTCTTTCATTTAAATTTGGTATATAAAGAAAGACATGTTATTATTGGGATATTCTTTACACGTCGTACTCAGTTGAGAAATAATCTAAAATTAAAAATATATGTATATATAGGCAAAAATATTTCAATTAAAAACTTTCAATTAAAAATGAAAGTTCTACCAACTTATTTCAAGACATTTCATAACGCTGACTTTATGATCCCGTTCCGATCATTTAAAAGGAATAGTAATATTTTACTTTACCGTTACCATTCAAGGTAAAGAAACACCGAAATGAAAGTTATATATCAATTAGAAGCACTGTTATATAATATTAACCTAATAAAGGATGAATCTTTTTTCAAATAAAATACTGTGGACTCACTTATTTTTTATTGGGGTTTGATTTTCGTTGTTTTCGAGGTATGAAGAGACCCACAAATTCATCACGAAATGTAAAATGTCATATACACAACTACTCAACAATTCTTCACCCACGAAATCAATCTTCAAACCACGAAAATTTGACCCCACGAAAATATGTGATTTTACAGTATAGCCTGTTTTAAACAAAAGTCAAACTCTGTTAACCATCTGAAAAAAAATAGATCTTTTAGAAATATATTGACCTCATATTGCACGAGATAAAAGCTTCAAATAGGAACATTATACACATATCTAGGAAATTATTTAAATACTTTCTTATCTAGCTAAGATATGAAGTTATTATGAAAATATTTACATTTCCAATTATATTCTCTTAAGACCCTTTACAAATTAGAAAACAGTTCATTTTGTCATGTGCATGAATATATCTATTGTTGCGTGATAATGCCCTACTTTACGTCAAAACTATTTCTCTAGTGCAAACTGTTTTTTGTTTTTGATTTAAAAATGACAGTTGAATGGCATAATTTATGGCACCTCATCAGATAAATAATGTAAATATAAGATATGAATTTAATTTTTTTTTAAATTTCATCAGGTACATGAACTACAACGCTTCACGTCGGCATATATATCATGAAGCGCTCAAGCGCTAGATAGTGTAGATTCAATTTCTTTTTTCAAATCCCAGCACCTAGTGACTGGGTAGGACCGCAATACAATTATCTAAAAAGGAATTTTTTAGAGAATAAATTGAAATTTCATCTTCTATAGAGCAGCAACCCCCTGATTAGTGACAGTGAAAGGCAAGCTTCTTCAGATAGTACAGCTTCATAGTTGCTCATATCGTGCCTCCTGAAGGTAGATTGGTGCAACAAATGCGTTCGAAGACATACATGACAAGGAGCACACAGCGTGTGTGACCGGTCGGGCAGGGGATGCTTACTCCTCCTGGACTTGCAGGTGAAAGTCCTACCGGGGGCAAATAATGATATCGAGGGCGAAGAGAATTAAAGGAGGAAGGTGTGTAATAGTTTGGGCTGTGGATATCGGCCTAGATAGCTCAGTCAGTAGAACACCTGACAAGTGATGCAGGGGTTCCGGGTTCGATTCATGGTCCAGCCATACATTTTCTTCTTTCCTGTTACATTTGAATGTCTACAAGTTATAGCAAGTGAACATGAAAAAAAACCCGTTATGATTAAGTGTGTTGTACACTGTCTCGCAAAATTTATTGTCGGAAGACCATGTAGAACGCACTTTGTCGATTGTTATTGTTATTTCTTTGGTATCCCTAATAATAATAAGGATAAGTTTATCAATATAAAATCACAATCCCACAGTAAAACATATACTAGTAACATTCGTTTTCGAAGGGGTCGTCAAAACGAAAACAAGGTAACGCTGTTTGTCGGTTACAAAGGCTATTGTACTCTTTATCAGACTCGTCGGAGTTTACGGAGACAGCCGAGTGTCTAGTTGAACGAGACCTGAGCACACTGTGTAGGTGAGAAATTGCAGTGATTTGTGCAGAGCCATAGTGTTAGGTTCTTCGTTTAAATGGTTTAATTGTAAAAACTTGTAAAATAGATTGTGATTCTAGCATGTATAAACATGCATATGGAGATAAGATGCACATTTTTCTCTATTTGTCGGTTAGCCCACATAACCTATTTTTGCATGTGTAATGCAATGTTTGCAATTGATACGCTGTTTATGCAAATAATATCACACTGTTTTTTGTCAATATGAATCGAATTCTTATTGCTCGAGATAATGTGATGTGAAATCAATCTTTAATTTTATTGATATTGAATCAAAAATGATAAAAGTGGTTTTCAACAGAATGGAAAAGTGCGGAAGCCAGTTAATTTTTTATTTACATAAAATATAGGAAAACTATGCATTCACATAATTGTCATAATTGAAAATTTTGATGTCTAGTCTGTATCGGTGCATTATATGATTCATTGTGGACCTATTGTTTGCTGTGTTTTTGTTTCAGCCGTTTACCAATAAAGTATCGGGACACAATGTGTTTGTTTGATTATGTCCCATAACAATGGGCCCTGGGCTTAGAAGGGGCTACAATCGGGGATCAAGTATAAAGTCTTTAAATATAGCCTCTTTCTCAAGATAAGTAAGGCCTGGTTTTGATATTGAAAAATCCAGTGGTATGTGGATTCAACTTTTTAGCCGTAGCCTCTGAAAAAGGCTAAAAAAACGTCACAATCTGGGGTCATAATTTTTCATGTGAATAAAATTGGTTGAAAATTTTCTCATCAAAATCATTTTCTGAAGGACAGCGTTGTGGCCCATGGGCCTCTTCTTTTGTTTGAAAGAAGGGGAGGGGGTATTTGAAATATGTGTAAAGGCATTATCTTTATTTGAAATTTAATGGATTTTTTTTCCAAAAAAGTATAATTGAACGACGTTAATCCCACATAAAACTTTCTGTGGTCTAGGAACATCAATATCCTTTGTTTATTACACATATCAATTTGGACCATTACATCACTCAAAGTACCTGACATGATACGTTTTTTTTTCCTATTTCTCATCCAAACTTCAGTTATGATACAGCCTTGGTTATTCTAATTTCATTCAGGCAAAATACTCAGCCAAATTCTATTCTTTTTATCAACAATGTTGATTTGTGACTTCGGTTTAATTACTGTTTCCTCTTTTAACCATAATATTTACCAGTTTCAATCCCTCATAGAAAATTGTGGTCTTTCTTGCAAAACCAGTCCTATCAAATAATATTTTAAGCTAATCTTCATACTCTACACGAAGTTAAAGTTATAAAGTAAACTGTGTGCACTCAAGCAAAAATGATTTCCTGTTGTCTTGTGCTTTTGACAGCCTAAATGCAGACTTTTGTATGCATTTATTTAACATAAAGGCTAACTGCATCCTTTGAATACACCTAATGAATTAACCTGGAGTGTTTGTTTGGTTAAACACGAAAAGTTAATTTTTTACCCTTTATTAATCTACTGTATATGTGCATAAATTGGCGTATTCAAAATTTAGTGCAATCACTGGGTATGGAGTGGTTGGCGTAAACATGAATTAGCGCTACATACATCTGCGCCATGTATTGTATGTATTAATGATTTATTAACGGTATTTATTTTTCGAAAAAAAATGTACAGGAGTCTATAAAGTAGGATCGGTCGGACAAGGGGAAGAGGGTTAATGAACATATATTAATTTACCTATCTCAAAGTCGCCCGCGTGGCGCAGTGGTAAGAGCGTTTGCTCTAGAGTCGCGAAGTAAGGAGTTGATCCTTACGTCGCGGGTTCGAATCCCACTGTGGGACGTGGAGACCGGTCCTTCGGATGAGACCGTATAAACCGAGGTCCCGTGTCGCAGTAGGTACTGGCACGAAAAAGATCCCTCACTGCTCAATGGCCGTAAGCGCCGAGCATAGGACAAAATTTGCAGCTCTCCACCGGCAAGTGGTGGCGTCTCCATATGAGTGAAAAATTCTCGAGAGGGACGTTAAACAACATACAAACAAACAAGCAAAACCTATCTCAAATCTCACAAAAGAGTATTGCAATTAACTCAGCTATGTTAAGGCTGTCCGAAAGCTTAATATGCATTAGATATATAATATTTTATATTGAGCTATGTTTTGATTTCAATTTGTAATCTATGTATACATAAACAGTTAAGTTGTAAAGAGAGCTGATAAGGAAGTATAAAAAAGCATTTTTGTGATGTCACATGACTGTGTTGATCACGTGATTGACACTTATAAATTTATACTTATAAATTAATAAATTTTGCAAATAAACTCCGAAACGGGTGCATCACAGTTCTAACTAACTCCTCTATGAATACACTAGATACAAGCTGATGACTATATTCAGATTTCAATCGCATAGTAAGTATCGTACATTAAATTAAAAGTCTACTTTCATTTTCTCTAAACAGCCATGAAATAGCAAAAACGTGAGTACGGTGGCGTTTACGGTTGGCGGATCTAAGTTACTCGCAACTTTTAATGAAACTGACAACAAGCAATCGTTTATTTATTTCATAAAATGTCATCACTTAATTATTCAATCAAAACTCGATTTAAATGATATAAATAAGTCGTGACAACCGATTAAAAAGGGAAATATTGAAGGAAGCTTCTAGAACATCATATAGCATCGAGTCCGATGTTAAAAAGAAAAACGAGGCGATTAGATTGGCATGAACATTAAAAAAAAAGCTTTTGTGTGAATGGTCATTGAAATAATGGTATATCATCGATAACACTATAAGTTGTGATTATATATGTAGGACTCCAAAGTGCAATGGGACTCCAAAGTCCGATGGTCACGTGCACGCCAAAGTCCGATGGTCTGCGCCAAACCCCGATGGTTTGACACGCCAAAGTCCGATGGTGCGGAAAAACGATTGACGTTTGTGACGTAGTACTACTGCGCCAAACTGCAATGCCGCGCCAAGGTCTTAAATAAGTATAAATAAATATCATTATGCGAAAACTAACCCTAATCTCTCGGATAGGTGCGTAACAACTATAACCTAGATATCTTGGGTGGGTGCGATATTAACCCTAATCACTCGAATAGTGTGCAAGGACAAACCCTAAATCTCTCGGGTTGGTGCGAAGCAAGGACTAACCCTAATCAGTCGAGTGGTGTGCGAGGACTAACCCTAATATCTCTGGTGGGTGCAAGCAATAAGCAAAATTAGTAAAATTTTATGCGAGGACGAATACTGAACTGATGGCTTTTGAATGCAGGACAACGGTGTCAAGAATTGACGTCGGAATATTGTGACGTCATAAACGTTGATTGTTCCTTGGCACCATGGGGCTTTGGCGTGTCAGACCATCGCACTTTAGCGCAGCGCGTCTCATAGGAAACGAGCCATCGGACTTTGGCGTGACCATCGGATTTTGGCGTCCGTACCGACATCAAACCATCGGGGTTTGGCGCAGACCATCGGGGTTTGGCGAGACCATCGGACTTTGGCGTCACCATCGGACTTTGGAGTCTTACATATTTATATATCGAAAGACTATTACTTATATGCAGTAGGTTTTCCTAATAAATTTATCGGTAAAATTTGTATGTATTCCTTACTGAGAGCATCATGGCAACGTACCCGAAGTACAATTTGTACTTCGTAATAAACTTGCTAACATGAAAAGAGAAAATTAATAAATACGGTATTGTTCAAATAGAATCAAAGCTGTAAAACAATTTTTGCTTTAATCAATACATTTCATTTTTTTCTGAATACAATCTTTTGTATCAAATACTCGGCCTATTCATAGGGCATTAAAAGCTATTTTTTTTACACATGTATTTGGGTCTTGGTTTATAAATATGTATGTACCTTATTGATATGTAAAAAAAAAAGTACATTTTTTACATATCAAGAAGGTACATGCATGTTTATAAACCAAGACCCAAGTACCTGTGAATTTTTACCCCCCCCCCCCCAAAAAAAATCAATTTATCAGTAAAATGTGCATATTCGCTGCTTTTATCCTTGACGGAAATGAAATAAGAGCATCTGAAGTACAATATCAATAACATAATATAACAGGTTTCAAAATCAACGTCAATTAATGAAATTGTTGGTTTTTTTCAAGTTTTTACAAATAAGGGATGGGGGTGGGGTGGTGGAGACATACATCTACTTCATGCGGGATTTTGAACAAAGTATTTCTTTCTGCTATGAGCCTGTAGGCTGTCAGTAGAAACTACAATATATTTTCTGTCGGTAGTAGTATAAATTCAATTCCCCGCGCTTGCGCGGGATTTCATATTGTTTTTTTTAAATGTTACACAAAAATCGCATTGGCGCGAGTGAAAAACAAAATTATTGTGAACGGCATGTTACAGAAATCAATTAAACGTATTCTTGGGTATATATAAAGTGCTGGGGGCAAGTCTGAATTTTATTTCTTAAGAAAATATTTCACAAGAAATTCAACTTACCCATATACAAGGGTTCCTTTTCCACTCTTCATAGCAATTTACGAAAATATACAGACAGCTTACAATGTAAGTAAATACACTGTATTTTATATTTCGAGTAGCTATAGTTTTTTAAATACCAAGGAAACAATTCAAAGATTTAAAACAGAGCATTTAGTTTGAATGCAGACAGTGCACGATAGATTTTCCTTGTACTTATTGTAGCAAACAATAATGTCGCTTTTTATTGTGAAGAAAAATTCTGTTAGATTACACAAGGGGGTGGGTGAGGTACTTGGAACGGTTCTTATTGATGATAATCAGTCTCCCGTTCTCAGGTTTCATTGCTTCTATTTATCGGAAATGTTAAAATCAACGTACTTAAAACTGTATCAAAATAACATTCAAACCAAAAATATTTTTATTGATTTTGAAAGATCCTTTTTACTTCGGCAATTGCACCACGTCCATTTCTATACCTATTTATACTGATAGTGCACTATCATAAATTTGATGGATATATTGTTCTACTTCTTTTAAGTTTTTCTTTCAAATTTAATTTTAATTTTGCATCCTTCAGCACAATGTAGCAGTTGGTAGCATTGTTGTTCACATTGGATTGGTGCAAACGATATTAAACAGGAGGGGCAATTCGTCTGGACAAAAAAAAAAACAGTGGCTTCACTTTGTACTCCAACTGGTATCCCAATGAGCCTGATAACAACTTCGGCGGACAAGACTGTGTCTATATATGTCGTGAAGGGCTTTGGGGAGATTGTGACGGAATGTTCTCATACATATGTGAAAAAGAATAAGAATGTTTCACGTTGTGTGTAAATGACCAAAAAAAAATTCTTTTAGTACAACGCATTAAAACCATTTATAGAGCTATACTTCTGAAAATATCAACTGAAAAATTTTATTAAGTAAAATATTTTTGGGATCGGCTTCTGTCGATCCTAGTTAATTCCATATGAGGCATCCGACAAATTTAACTACCTCCGCACACATAACGCCCTGCACTACTTTGTTTAATATGCACTAACAGCTTCAAATAAAACTTTCCGAACATGTTAAGTACTAGAGAACATAATTTTGATGCATTTAACTTGAGATGCAGATATTTATTCAGTTACATGGTGAATACACTTACATTATTCTTTTCATGCGTAAGAATTTCATTTAGATGTACACTTCTCGTAAGGACAAAGTTTAATCGTTTATTGGTGTTTCGAAGAGAAACAAAAATATTCAAGTCAAATCGAATTCAGAGAGCGTGATGCACATGCACTTTATTCTATTTATAGCATTGTGGCCTTTTAACATATTATCCTTTATAAAGAAATGTCATATTTCACCGAATTTATAATTATATTGGAAGTATTTTGAATTTTACCATTATGATGATTTTAAATAAAGTGATTGACATACCACTTAGCCATAAAGTTACATGAAAAGACGTTGCCTAAATCTACCTACAAGTCGCCCGCGTGGCGCAGTGGTTAGAGAAACTGAGCTAGTGTCGCGGAGTAAAGAGTTGGTTCGTACGTCGCTGGTTCGAATCCCACTGCGGGACGTGGAGACCGGTCCTTCGGATGAGACCGTATAAACCGAGGTCCCGTGTCGCAATAGGTGCAGGCACGAAAAGATCCCTCACTGCCCAACGGTCCTAAGTGCCGAGTATAGGTCAATATTTGTAGCCCTCCACCGGCAAGTGGTGGCGTCTCCATATGAGTGAAAAATTCTCGAGAGGGACGTTAAACAACAAACAATCAATCCAATTACCTCGATGACGCTATCTCTAATTATAGAATGGTCGATTTTGCACACGGCTCATAACTTGTTTGAACACATTCAGCAAATTACATACAAGGTCAGTCAAGCTATTTCTTAGCACTTAATTTCCTAGGAATATTCCTGAACATAATTTTTAATCCTGTTAATGAGTAAAAAGTTTAAAAAATTGACTAATTCGTGTAGGTACATGTACATACATGAATACTTGAGTTTCATTTTCTTGCAAAGAGCCAGGTACGTTAGTAGTGAAAATCAGCCCTTCTTTGAAAATTTAAAACAATTATAAGGAAATGACTTGAGGATGTACACTTTATAAATATATCAACAATTTTTACCTATCTTTTATAGTTTAGTTGCAATAGCCCTCTAAAAATGGAATGTAATTTATTTCATTTAACCGTTTTGAGCACTATGACGTCATTATCGCCGTCGATTAAGAACATTTAAATAACAACTGTAATGTATCAATGTATGTTATACGTAAAAAATCTTATATTAAAATGTTTACATTGGGTAGTTTATTTACTTCAAGAAAATATTGTACAAAAAAGAATGTTTTAAAGAATAAATGATCTCCATAGTATCGATATACCCGAATATCATAACTGCAGTCAAAATTGCTTGTATAAGGTGGAGTGTGTTTTTCTCCACAAATAAATTTATTTTTTCTGGAATGTTTAAAAAAATAGATAGAGAGTGCAAATAGATGCTTGAAATGAAGCTTTTATTAACAAACAAGAACAGTGAGGAAAAATAACTTACTAACTTTAGCATTAATTTTGACCTATTTGCACTAAGGTTTAAATTATAATATTATAATACTGAAAATCGCCCTATTTGAGATTAATCAATACAATTTTCAAAAAGTATTAAATTATTCTTGCAAAATAGATCAATGGACAGCAAAATAATAAGAAATTATATCACCAGGATGTAATGATACATGTAACTCAGGCACGAAGTACTGGGGGGGGGGGGGGGCTGTTCCCTTTTTTCGAACATTACCTTTTCTATCGAAAATGTCCATTGAAGGGCTAGTTGCTCCTCTCCCCCACTTTTTGTTGCAGAGTTATGTGGTGATGTATGAAAAAAAATCGATGTGGAAGAGATTGAGAAGTTGGACCTCCCTCCCACGAAATAGGATTTTCAAGTTTGATTCCCCCCCCCCCCCGGCCCTCATTTAAAAACCTATACTACGTGCCTGCAACTTAAGAAATATTTAGTAAAATTCATTGACTTCAGAATCCTGAAATTCTGAGTTACTCCAAGGTTTTGTTTAAAGTAAAAATATATTCTAGGTCGCTATTGCGCTGAGAAAGGGACGAAGGGGGGGGGGGGGGTGAAAGTAAGCTACTGGTATAACAAATAACAAAAAAAAAAATCAAAGCTGACCCTAAGGTTCCTTGTGAACTGTACGTCAAAGTTAACGTCTTTTATTTGTCAAAACGTATAGACTGGATCTAATTTACATATCTTTGAGTCAGAGTCAGGCTCTAGTGGACATGCCTTCATAGTTTCCATCAGCATTTTTTTTTTAATTTACGATGACCTTGCAAATTGATCTTTGACTTTGGACCACAGACAAAGGTGTCAACTAACAAAGAATAAATTAAAATCAATCTTCCTAACTTACCAACAGTGAACTTGCAAAGCCATACAAAACAGCTGATGTAAATTCAAATAATAGTAGTGATAAAATTTAATTTCATTTGTCTAATGGGGAATTCAGAATACTTTTCTTTCAAAACTTTGTGAAATATGAGATGAATTGCTTTGTCAAATGAGCTAAAAAATATTTCGATTATTCCCAGTAATTTTAACAATCGTGAATTATGTCTCTGACGCCGTTTGTACCATATCAACACATAACTTTATGATTGGACGCTGTTCTGTTTTCTTGAGCATTACTTGTGATTTTTCTGAACATATCCATCATCCCTCCAAGATATTAGAAAATGAAGACGGTCGACTCCTCTCATACACGATATATTTAATTTTTATTAAGCTTTGACTTGGTTTATGATAATATAGGTATATTTTTTCAACCCTTCATAAAAAGGTTGTAACATTTTAACCCTGGGCCATACGCACATGACCTTAAAGATGGCGATTTTTTTTTTTTTTTTTTTTTTTTTTTTTTTTACAAAAAAGTTATAATGTTGGGTTGCCTTAAGTTGTATGCAAAGTACAGCGATAAGGTTACCAGTGTCTCGAAACGCGGGGTACTTATGTAAGCATAAGGTTAAACAAACATGACTTTTAATAACGCATCAACCAGGGTCATGTTGAATTCATTCCTTTAGATCTAGTGGTTTCAGCTTTAGAACCTGACTGTTGATCATTTGGGGACAAACAACAAGAAGAAATTAAGATATGAAAATAATTCTCCTGAGTCTTTATATTGTAACGCTAAATATTTTTTATATCCAATTAAAAGACAAAACTGTACGTGTACAAAATTTTTAGATGGCGTTACCATAAATTAACACTACAGATTATGGGTCGATCCTTGCATTGTACATTGATAAATTCATTGTACATTGTACAGTTATGATTTATTTACGGTATTCATAAATTAGCGCACTGTTGTCTGCGCCAAAGCCTCTAAAATATGAAGAACGCTTTTTAAAGTACACATACAGTATCTTCCTGGTACGTACGTCAGGGTCGGAGGGAGGTACCTTGAAATCCCTGGCCAAGTAGTTCAACTTCCCGATTTCCGAGATTTTAAGTATGATATATAAGCTCATAAATACATGTAGCCTATAGGTGGGACCCCCCCCCCCCCCCACCACCACCACCACCACACACACATATACATCTTATTATTATACCACATTATAATTATTCTACACAACGCGTTATCTGATTGGTTCTAAATTGTCAAGTAACGGGGCCATAAAATTTCATATTTCCCTGTCGTCGTCATGCTTTTCATCATATTCAATCTCCTAGTTCTCGCAATACTTATAAATCGTTCGTTGACGAAAACTCGAGAGAACAACAGACATCACAAAATTTAAAATAGTAGTGTTGAATGCAATGACAAACAACAAGATTTTTATTATTAATATTATTTAATTTAGTAATAATCAATGAATTTGCAAATTTCCTGTCACAAAAGGGAGGGTGTAAAATAACTGAGTTAGAAAAAATTATAGATATATAAAATAAATTTTAAGTCATATTTGGGCGTATTTTTTGATAAGTTCAGGTAACCAAAATTAAAAAAAAAAATCTTTCTATTTGTTTTATTACTTTAGATAAGATAGGAGTTTCCTGTAAATTACACAATTTAAATCAATCACGTTTCAAAGATATTAAAAATTTAAAGCAATAACCGATTTATTTACCGACTCCACATTAAAATAACAGACAAATTTAAAGTCAATTTAACTATAGAAACGTGAGGTTATATAAGTTCAAAATCGGTGAAAATTTTAATTCGAACGTAAATAACATTTATCATATATATTTACACTAAGTCTTGTATTATTAATTTCAAGCTCAGATACGCCATAAATAGCTTTAAAAAATATTTTCAGTATCTTAGAATTTCATAAAATTATATGAAGCTGTCCCATTCAGAAGTTTTCATTTTAGTCGAACATTATTTTATTTATTCTCATCTTAACTTTTCTGAGGAAAACTTAAACAGTTATATGTAATTTCCCCATTCTTCTTTCTTGAATTTAACCGCATTGTTTCAGTGTTCTCAGGGACATAAATAACACATACTTATGCCTCTACTGTTCTCAATTATCATTTCAATTATTTTTTGAGAAGACATAAAAACATTTTAAATGGTTATGTTTTCTTTTTCGTTTCTATGTGATGGTATATAGATTTAATTCATTGAAAGATTATCATACTTAAAATACACTAAGTATAAGTATGTACTAATTAAGCTTTTGGAGAAAGGGTGTAAGTGCTATAATATTAAAATAATTCATCTGTGCATTGAAACATGTAAACTTATCAGCATTTTTACAGATGATAAAAAGTGTTAATTTGAGATTTTTTTATATCTAAAATGAATCATCTGACTACAGTTTTCTTTTACTGTGAGAAATTCTCAATTATTTTTTATCAAATGTTTGATAAAACAACGTATTGTTTACAGTAAAATATCGAACGAAAGACTGAAAAATTGGAAAAACTTTTGGCGCGTCCCTGTATGTTGTCAATGTAAACAATGAGGACGTCTATATTTAGAGTTCGATGTACAACCTGGAGACGTTAGGTTTTTGCCTTAAAATTATCATAAGATACTTTTTTTTAAAATATAAATTTAACAACCCAATAACATCTCAGTTATGTCTTTTAACAAAACACCGTCTGATATTTAGACAGTATTGGTTGCCTGGAATGAAAACGAAAGTAAAAAGGGTGGTCGCGGATACGAATTTTTAACAACTGAGTTATTAAAATAATGCATTTTATCATTTAGTTTTCTACAAAATAAACATGTATTCGATTGTTATTTATTTTCTACGAATATGATAAAAATACCAAGCTAATATTCCATTCCCCTCACGTCAAGATCTGTATAGCAGACGACCGATAATATCAGAATTTGTAAAAATTCAATGTGGCCACAGCCCACGGCCAGAACGAAACCTGTATAAATCAATCCCTTTTATGCTTTAGTGTTTCTGGTTAAAATATCTTCGTGGCCGATGCTTGTGGCCACATCGAATTTTCCCAAAAACCGGGTGAAAAGTGAAGAAAATTGCTTGTTTTCCGGATACGGCATAGGTTTGGATATTACATAGCAGCAGAAGAAGCTTGGATCCGCCCAAAAGTTTACATATACAAGGACTAAGGATCATAAACTTTATAAATATACATGGTTAGTGAGGATACGCAGACTTTATTTTTTAAGCATTTTGCAGGGCCTGTTGACATTAGCTAACGTACCTAGCTCTTTAATGAAGAATCCTGTAAAAATAAGTATGATAATTATTTTTCTTCTCAAAGGTTTAGCCTATCTGATTTTATGTCCCTCATCCCATTTAAAAAAGTCCACATTAAATTTTTCATGTTTTTCAAAAAGAAAAAAAATTATGGCAACCTAATGTGGTTATACTTTTTTTATATAACATCAGTGCCTTTTTAAAATTTGTTCTTTCATTTAAATTTGGTATATAAAGAAAAACATGTTAATATGGGGCTATCCTTTACACGTCATACTCAGTTGAGAAATAATGTAAAATTAAAAATATATGTATATACATGTACATACTCATAGACAAAAATATTAATTCAATTAAAAGGGATAGGTCTACCAACTTATTTCAAGACATTTCAGAATGCTGACTTTCTGACCCCGAGCCGATCATTCTTTTAAAAGGAATATTTGTAATATTTTACTTTGCCGTTACCATTCAATGTAAAGAAACACCGAAATGTAAATGTAATGTTAAATATCAATAAGAGGTACTGTTAACATAATATTAAACTGATAAAGGATGACTCTTTTTTCAAATGAACAATAGCTTGTTTTAAAAAAAAAATCAAACTTGGTTAAACTACTGAAAAAAAAAATAGATCTTGCAGATATATATAGAACCTCAAATTTCACGAAATAAAAGCTTCAAATAGGAACATTATACACATATCTAGAATTAAAAAAAAAAAAACTTTTTTATCTACCTTAGATATGAAGGTATCATGAAAATTTTTACATTTCCAGTTATTTTCTTTTAAGATTCTTTGCAAATTAGAAAACAGATCATTTATGAAATGAATTTAATTTTTGAAGACTCATGAGGACATGAACTAGGATGCTTCACGCCGGCATATTTCATGAAGCGAGTTAGCGCTTCCTGATAAATATACCGGCCTGAAGCGTTGTTGTTCATGTATCTCATGAATTTTCAAAAATTAAATTCATTTCTTATATTTACATTTGACCGTTCACGGTAGCACAGTCGGTAGAGCGCTCGCTTCGTGATCGGGAGGTCGTGAGTTCGAATCTCGGTCGTGACTGACCTAAGTCGATAAAAAAAAATGGGTAGCAAATGTTCCTTCGCCATGCGCTCGGCACTTTGAAGTGAAAGTTGTGCGTCCTTCGGATGAGACCTTAAAAACCGAGGCCCCGTGTCACGGCAGGCGTTGGCACGATAAAGATCCCTCACTGCTCAATGGCCCTGAGTGCCGAGAAAAGGTCAAAATTTGAAGCCCTTGACCTGCATATGGTGACGTCTCTATATGAAATAATTCTCGAACAGGACGTAAAACAACATACAATCAGTTCTCTAGTTTGTGCAACAGGTTGTACAGATATTGTTTCTTGGTATCGATTTTACGATGGTGAAACCGGCTTATGTAACACATAAATGGATGCTTACTAATAATATTACAGGCCAATGATCTGTTATAAAATTTTTGTAAGGAACATTAACAATGTCGTATCAAAGCCTAACCTGTATACGAAAGGCATCTTTAAAGTTGGAAGGTTGGGTTTTAGAAAAAAGCACAATTTTTTTTTTTTTTAAAGATCAATGAGCTTGTTTTTGTCTGTCTGTCTGTGATTAATATCTTTGAATAATTACCCTGTCAGGACCTGCATACCTTCACCTTTTTATTTGTAGGAATATTGACTTTGAAATTACCATGTACATGTAGATGATAACAGTTACAGAAATTAATATCAAAGAATTTCTTATCATTTATTTTACTTATTATTACATTGCTCCACTGTCTGTCTGTGCAATCGTGTTTGTGCCATACCTTTGAAAAGGAGAAATTTTTGCAGCTCAATTAGAAGAAAAGGATATTATATATTAAGCTTTATTCCACATTAAAATCGCCTACATAACTAAGCTCCGCCTATCATTCGATAACCTTTTAAACTCACCAAACGCATCCATTTAGAAGAGGATTCATATAGAATCCACTCTGAAAAAAAACTTAGATTATTTTAAACTTCAGAAGCTTGATGTGCCTGATATTATCCAGTGAGGACTCTAGAAACCGCGATCATGAACAGGGCATTGTGTTGGGCTTCGTTTGTTATTATCTTCAGACTTTCGAAATCTCTATCAAGGAGCCTTGCTCAACTAAACCTGGTCGACGTGATATTTCATGGAAACCTTTCAGTAGAATATACTTTTTCGCCAAGTATGTGTTCTGTAATGTGTGATTCGGGGTGTACGTACTTTGGTGTTAATATGCAAAAAATGAAATGTCAAATTCACACAGGGACTGAATCAAGTAACTTAAAGGTAGCGGAAGTTGGATGGAGATACTATAAACACGAACCTAAATGTATTGTCACTTACTGTAAAATATGTTTTAAACGATCTAGAATGTGAAGAATTTCATCTTGTAAGGGATAATTTGAAACTAGCAAAAATGATAACGGTATTATAGAAAATATAAGAAAATAACATTACAAAGTCAAATATTTAGATATATTTAGACTTCGCTAAAAAATAAGAACCTGTGCAGCAAAATTATTAATTCGAAACTAATTCAAACTTCCTCATAATGGAGAATTTACATATACACTGTAAATCATACAAAAATAGACTTCTCTTCTGATCCCCTAACATGCGGATTTTTGTTTTGCGTCGTATACTTGAATAAATGACATTTTTTTACTTTCAATACTGCTGTCATTTTCTCTTAATCCATTAGGAAAAAAAACTTGACTTGGCTTCGGACTTGTAGGAATAACAAAGGAACATAAAAGATACTGTATGTTTTAAAACGAGCTCTCGAGATATAATTAAGCATTTCATCAAAATATACTTAGAGGTCTATGAACATAAACTTAGGCAATTTCATAATACGGAAATACATGTAAAGATGTGACAAACTTCAATCAGAAAGGTTTTAAATGTATTTGAAGTAATTTCTTGTCTGTTACTTTACTCTTTATTACATTGTCTGTCTTCCGTGCGCGTGTGTCCGGGCAATACCTTTATTGGCAGCTTAACTGTAAGCAAGGTTAGCTTATGAGTATATCATGTTCCTGACCCAAGGTCTTTCTAGCAAGTTACAGGTCCCTGGCAGAATAAGCATTAAACTCATGTCCGGTTCATAACCTTCTAAAGAACAATCACTGGAGTATATACTTCATACAGAGATTGCTTACGAACATAAAGCGAAGAAGGATCTTGAGCAAAGCTAATTTCGGCTAGTTCAAGATTCATTGCAAAAAGGGTAAAATTTCTTTCCAGTTCATAACTTTGTAAATGTCCTGTCACACTGTAACGATTTATGCCACGAATACATGTACCAATAAAGCGCTGTTATTCACCACGCTTGCCTTGCGACTTTTCGCCAGAGGATACTATTTTGCTTCTCAAACAATATTGCTACGATGTACATTCAATTAGATTCTTACGATACCAGGACGAATATATACAGTGTTTTAGCGTCAAACTTCCCTGAAATTGAAACAAATGCCAATACGAATATGGAATTTTGAATTTTGAATTTCGCGCGAAAATGGCACAGAACAGGTAAACAGTCGAAGTAGGTACGATGTCTACAGAAGGTCCTAAGATGATACCCTAGGCACACACAAAGGCAACATAAAAATGTTAATTTCAAGAATTTGCCTACAAGACCCACAGAGGCCACGAAATGGATACAAGACTTAATATTTAGAACCTAATGTGTACGGTCTAGGCCACGAAGTCCTCAAGGGACCTTCAGAGGGCTTACACATTCAACCCACCACATGTATATATACAGACTTTGTTCATGTCTGGTCAATAACTCATTAGGTAATGTTATTTTAATGTCTGTTATTTAATTATACAGTTAGAAAAAAACAAGAATTTTTAATCAAACCGTCAAAAACAAAATTTATTTCTCCATACATATATATTTGGAAATAACTTATTCGTTATCACAGCGTTAGTATCTGAAGAGGGTGTTGCAGAAACTCGTGATTATTCCCTATATCGAGAAGGACATTTAAATACCCACGACGCATGAAGAGTTATGTCTAAATATAGATAATACTACGTAGATGACTTTATTTATACGACGGGTATGTCCAGCTTGTTATAACAAAACATTTAACATTTTACGTTTATTTCATGTATAGTTTTTTCCTTATATAGACTGGCGACTTGTAAGTAAACTTTTTTTTCACATCTATGGTCACTGTCGCCATATTGCACGAGAAAAGTTAGAACGATAAAAAGCACAATCAATGGCAAGTGCACCTCGCACATCATTTCGAAAGATGTACTGTAGGCAGCGTGCTTTAATATTTTTCAATATATAAAAATGTTTCCACTTATCACGCTGTTAAAGCAATTTCCAAGAAATTCCACTGAGTCATTGCATTTTAGTTGTTTCAAGTCAAATTTGAGCCACTAATTAACAGAACAATTATGAAACGAAATGCCTATGAAAAAAATTAAATTATTTAAAATGATAGTACTTTACTTTTTAAGACATCGCAATTAAATAATAACGTTAAATATATGTCTTATTAGTTTTAGATCACAATATCAAGGAAAACAATTTAATTCTGCATGCATTTAAAATATTATCCATTAATTTTCTGACATTCTCTCCCTCTCTCTTTCTCTCTCAAGAGAGATGTTACATTGTACTTCCATTATACAGGTGACTCTCGATCTCTAGAAGTTCAAGGGACCGCAAGAAAAGTTCGAGAGATCGAGGGGTTCGAGAGATAGAAAGAATTTTAAGTTCCGATCATCATTGTTCTACTATTATAAATACCGGAAGTATACGTTGATAATATCATTGCACATTTTCATTCGTATTTTACAAGTAATTCACTTGATTTCAACAACAATGATCCTATTTTGAATAAATAAAATGATCTCTTTAAGTTTCAATATTTATTTGTTCCCATTTCATTATTACATAAAACCTGTATAGCAATCGTCGGTGTGGCTACCCCCCGGGCTTGATCGGGTCCTTTACCAGATTTCTCGTATACTATTAAATCGGTATTTAATTCTTGAGATAGGATTTCTTGTGCAATATTTGTCACACTGGGATTATGTACACTCTAATAAAACTTCATAATCTATGGAAAATTATTGACACGCCTCTTAAATTATTTTCTAAAAAATTTCGTCTCGCTGTCAAGTCAAAATAAGTTGTGAAGCAATTCGTTTATAATTTACAAATTATAACCAATTTATTATTTATATCAACACTCGGATGCTCACAGGTATAGTGTCATCTATATAAACACCCAATTAACACCTCCATGCCAGCCCCAGGCGTTCACTGTTATCCAGGTAAGTCCAAGCTGCATTAATTTTACGCTTGATTGGCGTGTACACACGCACAATCAAAACTTCGAGAGATAGAGAGTAAAAAACAATGAAATGTGTGTAACGGGACCGAGGTCTTGGTTCGAGAGATAGAGAACTTCGAGATATTGGAAGTTCGAGAGATCGGAAGTAAATTTGCTTAGTTATATAGAGGGAAAAAACGGGACCGGAGGTTCACTTCGAGAGATCGAGAACTTCGAGAGATCGGAGTTCGAGCCATCGAGAGTCACCTGTATAAGAAAAAAAAATATGTATGTATATACCAGTCATTCAAGGATTCGAACCCATTCTCAGGAAAAAAGAATATTTGCATAGAGCCCACACGCTTAACCACTAGACCAGCTCCGACAGTGAAATATAATGTGCTGTTTTATGTGAACATTTTGTATTTCGGATGGATAATAATTTTTATTCGATTTTTGTGATTTTCAAAATATGCCTCTTTGAAACAAAAATCCGAAATGGCAGTTTTGAAGAAAAATCCTGTCTCTTTATACGTATATCAAATTCATTCTGTTTCAAGGAGGCAATTTTTCAGAACAATGGGGATTCTCTATTTGAAAAACAGAAAATTTGACTTATTTTACTATGTGACTAATTTACATTTCATTTAATGGCAAATTGGAAGACGATATGCAGTTTCTATATATTGTTCTACGCTGTGCTGTAAATACCGTTGTATCTGAAAAAATTTAAGACCTTAAAATTTTTCTTTAAACTGCTACAACTTTAGGGAAAATAACAAAAGAACTGCAACATCCTCTTTGTTCTATACCCTCATATCTATCTGAGAATTTCATATCATTTTGTGCCATAGCAATGAACCAGCCTTTAAGCAAAGAATCTGGCCTAGGTATCTTCTAATTTGCTTCCCTCATAATGGGTCCCAGTATTCCCTATCCTTTCATAGTTAAATACTAGACTTTGACCCGTGCGTGCACGGGTTGACATTGTTATGAATGCATCCATGTGCATATCGGACATTTACAAAATAGATACATCGACACATTCATATATTGTAAGGTACTTTTGAAATAAACAATGAATGTGAATATAATTCTGCTTTTTTTTTTTGCAAAATTATTGCGTAACAGTGTAGCGCAGAATGGGTTTGACCCCCAGTTAGCTATAAATCAAGTCATGAGTTCGAATCACGCCGGAGCTTACATAAATTTCACCTTTCCAAACTTTAATAAAAGAAATTATGGATATTTATTGAAAATATGACAACAACAAAGAGTTGAGCACTGCTGATACATATCAAGCAAAGTAATGAAAATGAAGAAATGTGTTTAGCTGGTATTTTTACACGATTATTTATTAAACTAAAGGCGTAAAAATTTTGGTAACAATTTTAACACTGCAGGTCTCAACTTGTTCAAAATATGACCTCAACAATAAAAGAGTTATTAAGCACTGCTAATACATATACTTTATATATACACAGGTAATAGACATGTATATGATCTGTAAAAGCAGAAATGAAAATGGACAAATGTGCTATACTGGTATTTCTACACAATTTAGCAGATGTGAAGCAGAACAGATTATTTGCAACCCCCCCCCCCCGAAAAAAAAACATACTGGTTGTTCAAGAGATCATAATAAGAATTAAGAATATCACTTTTACCAAGGGGAGATAATTAAGAAATATTGAAATTTTTTGGTAAATCTTTAAAAAATTACTCTCAAGAACCATTTGACCAGGGAAGTTGAAACTTATGTGGAAGCATCCTCAGGTAGTGTAGATTCTATATTGTTAAAATCATGACCCCCAGGAATAGGGTGGGGCCTCAATGGGGGGTTGAAATTTTACATCGTAATATATAGGGAAAATCTTTAAAAATCTTCTTCTCAAGAACCTTTTGGCCAGGAATGTTGAAACTTTTGTGGAAGCATTCTCAATTTCCTTTAAATCTTATCATGACCTTTCATGACCCCTGGGGGTACGGTGGGGTCACAATGGGGGAGGGGTATCCATGGGAGTATTTAGAGGAATTTTTTTTTTATGAATTTTCTTTTCCAAAACTACTTGACCAGAGAGGTTTTCTGAAATGTAAATTCATATAAATGTACATTCAAATTTGATGATGACGATCACAGGGGGTCATGATAGGGTACAACCACAATGGGAGAAGGGGGGAACAGAATATTTACTGTAAATTTTACATATGAAAATCTTTGGAGAAAAATCTCAAAGTTAGAATATGTATCAAAAACTTAATATAAAAAACTAAATTTGTACAGATATTTCTGATTTATTAAAGCTGTTTGGGTTGGAGTAATTGACCATAGTTGCTCAGGTGAGTGGTGTGGCCCATGGGCCTCTTGTTTATACTAAGTATAAAATATATGGGAAACATGAATTATCATTATCTTAGATAAGCCAAGCAAGGGTATCCTAAGTAGGAATTTGAAGGTACATCTTGCTGCAATAATGAAGCCTTTTCCTGGGGGTGGGGTACATCTCTTTTTTGGATCATACAATATCATTTTCATTTTTTAATTAAAGTCTGAGTTTACCACAAACTTTAAAGTTTACTGACCTTTACCGATTTTATTTTGGGACAGCCAATGAGAATTTGGGAGCGGATCTTGAACTGAATATGGGTATTTTTCTTACTTCATACGTAAATAATGCAGCAAAAATAAAATAAATACCTCATAAACATTTATATATCTGTTTAGTGATAACAATAAATAAATTAATCTACTGCAGTATTAAACGTTTTCAATCAAAAGTCATTACATCACGTGAGAACTGTCATGGCTGCTGAAGAAGACAACTTGTTTTCGCGCTGGTGTACTTTTTCTTGTGGCGATTTAATAAAACATAAGTTTGTTTGCTACGATTAAATATAATTCATTTCATCATTGAATAAATATTTTTACGATCTTAATTTTGTCCCACCTCATAGTTTTGAGATTTACTATGCATGGATTAAATTTTACAAACAATCGATATTTTAGCAGCATTGATAGAATGAACTGTACGGGCCGCAAGGACTGACTTCAGACTACCTATCAAGCGTAGTTACCACGACAACCATTACATATTTAGAAGAACAGGCTGTCCCTTCTATATAACGTACCGAAGTTCAATAACAATAATTTACATATTTCACCCACTTTTTTTTTTAAAGTTAAAGAAATTTTTGGAGGTGAAGTTATAAATCTCAGCAGTGAAGGTAATAGTAAACATGGCGAACAAATTCAAGTTGCAATCATGTAGACACATTTCAAATTGAAAATATCGGTTGTATTGACGTTATTTAATTATTTCGATTTATTTCAAAGTGAAGAAATGAAAATAATGTTATTGTAAATTTTGGCGGAAAAAGAATGCCTACTTCAGTAAGATGTGATTCTAGCTGGAGTTGTAAACCCCCCCCCCCCCATTTACCCTTAAAAAAAAGCACAAAAGAAAGGAAGGATAAAATAAAATCGGGTAGTTACATTAATATTGCTCCTACGATCATGAGCTTTTTGCCTCCGTTGAGATGACCAGAGACATAAATAACATATAATAAATGTGTCTCCGAGATGGCGAATGATTACCCACGTGGCCACAATATCACACTTACATGGATAAACTCAGAAACATTAATACAAATACCTGTAAATTTTCATTGGAAATTTGCTATATATTTTGTTCATATATATTTATGATTTCTTATTAGAGAAAATTATAAAATAACATATATATATCTACTTATTACAAATTACTTTTGTCTTCTCTGATTTAAACACCGTAATTTAGCGTGAATGTAATACGCACGCGCAAGATTGTAAAATCCAAAAAATCCAGATGATTTCCGGAATTTTTTGAGGAATTTTCGTTGATTATTAATTAGCGAAGCTTAATAGAGAAAAAATAAAAACAAATTGGTAATCTTCAAGTACCAATGATGTTTAAAATGTATAAAACAAACGACAGTACTCTTCCGATTTATCGGTATTAAAGGCCAAAAATTCGAGTCTATTATTTTAATATAGTAGTATAGATCCCGATGTCATTAGTCATTTCTCATTGACCCATGGTCTATATTCTGGTTATGACCATCGCAGTAAATGATCACGTTTCTTCTCGATGCCTGGATATATAAGTTTGATGTTATTGACAGGACGAGATGATTTTTCTGAAGTATCTGGTCTCTGTTTCTTGGTCCTCGGCTATTTTCCTTATATATGTGTCAGAATACTAAAGGCATTCTACAGTTCGGAGACACTAGAGAGTCTGACGTTAAATATTCTCTCTTGGTGCTCTATATTTCTGGTGGAAAATAGGTTTGTCATCCGCTTGTTGATCACAAAAGATTATAATATGGGCAAGGAACTTCACCAGTTATAGACATTTTTTAGGAAGATTAAATATGTTGTTCGGACTCTCTGGTCCCTCTTTAAGTTATGGTGGAAGACAAGGTTGTCATCCGCTTGTTGATTCCAAAAGATTATAATATAGATTAGGAACGTCACCAGCTATAGACATTTTTCAGGAGGATTGAATATGTTGTTCGGACTCTCCGATCACTTTTTCAGTTATGAACCATTATATATACTGGCATCGTTCCTGGAACCCTTCAAACTGCGACATCAATCAAGATTAACTTGTCTGCTGTGTCTACCAGGGCAATGAAGATAATAGGGTAAAAGACTTCGTAGTCTTTGTAGTTACAAAGTATTCCAAGGAGAGGTGCCTACCTCATTCTTGCCTTCTGAAGCACCACAGCAGTGCCTAAATGCAATATTTACTGAAACTGCTCTATAAATGCGGTCCATTTTTCAATTGCAATATTAGATCACTTAAGCATCAAAGTCAACTTTGTTTTGCAGACTTCATTTAAAACAAGTATTCTGAGAGTATTGCATTAGCAATACTAGTTCCCTACCGACAAGTATAATCTGGTTCCCATTAAAAATACTATAACTCCGGCAAAAAATCATGGAAGCGAAACAAAATGCAAACTTGATCTATAACTCAACTCACATATCAAAAATCAGCTCAATATCGGCAAGCGTTAAGAAAACATTGCGGAAAACCTTAAAAACAAGCATTTTGAGAGTATTGCATTAGCAATACTAGTCCCCTACCGGCAAGTGTAATCTGGTTCCCGTAAAAAATTGAAAATGCCATAATTCCGTCAAAAATCAATGAAGTGGAACGAAATGCAAACTTGATCTATAACTCATCAAAGTAAAGTCATATACCAAAAATCAATTCAATATCTGCAAGCGTTTAGAAAAAAAATGCGGAAAACCCTGTAAAATTGAAAAGGTCATAATTCCGTCAAAAGTAATTGAAGGAGGACGAAATGTAAACTTGATCTGTAACTCATCAAGATACACTCACATACCAAAAATCAGCTTAATATCTGCAAGCGTTTAGGGAGAAAATGCGGAAAACCAAACGTGACAGACTGACAGACAGACAGAGGGACAGACAGACAGAAAGACGGACGGACAGACTCAGAGGAAACCTATAGTCCCCTCCGGTCTCACCGGTAGGGGACTAATAAAAAAGGCCGTAATTCCGTCAAAAATTTTTGAAGCCGAAGGAAACGCAAACGTGATTTGTAGCTCATCAAGATGCACTAACATTCAAAAAGCAGCTCAATATCTGCAAGCGTTTAGGAAAAAAGTGCGGAAAAACCAAGTGATACAGGCTCACAGACAGACAGAGGAACATACAGATGGGCAGCTAAAGAGACAGATAGATGGACAGACATGGAGGAAACGTATAGTCCACTCCGTTTTCACCAGTAGGGAACTTATAAAAATGGCTTTTGAAGCAATTCTGAGGTGTAAGAATGCTTATATAATTGTCACCGCAGGTTAGGTATCGTTGAGTAATAGACAGGTTGAGACCAGAAACGAGTTGCTTTCTGTACCATATGTCCCTCTCTGATTTGCCTTCTATCCTTTGCTGTAAAAGTAACCCTTCTTAGATTGTCCAAAAGATCTGAAGAGGGTAGTTATCCAAAAAAATTTCGTTATAGAAGTTTGACCAATTAAGTACCATCGCCATTTAATATACCAATGAAACTCTTAAAAAAGATATTTTATTTCTTATATTCATTAATGTTACAAGGAAAAAATGCACAATTAGACTTTGTAATGGAAATTCAACATAACATATGATTGCGCCCATGATAAAAGGGCCTTATGGCAATTTTGCTAAAACAGAGAAATAACGTCATAAAGATATGACGTTGCAGACGGTGAGCGTCGACGCAGATTTTTTTTATCCACGTGTTTTACGTTTTGAAACGTCTAGCTCACGTCTTGTTCTCAACATTGAAAGAATTATTTATTTTCATTTATATCTTTAATTCAGGTCTTGATCTAGTCCACTGATATTAATTAAAATATCTAGAATTTTATTCGAGATCCGTTTCTTTACTACATGTTATTGTAGCTTTATACGTCTCTGATCTGGGCTATGCATTTCCTATACATGTATAGAAGCTTCAGACAAGGTGATTTTCTGGATAATTGAATATGGATGAACGAATGCGATTTCGATACAGAGACAAATTGAAGTTATTCGTTAGACACGCCTGACGGGTATATTATCAAAATATTGCAGAGGAAATCGTTTTCCTGTATAAGATCCGCCCCACCATTCTCAACACATCGATCATGTAAACATTGAAGCATTGGTACATCGTGCATAAATTTTTGTTGTAAAATGCTTTAATTGCCAAAAATTTGAAACTGATCACACTTCTTCCAACAGAAAAGAAATGTATTCTTGTAAGTTTCACAAATCTAGCAAAGGTACGAATGAATGACAGACGTGATATTATTTTTTTTAAAAGAACTATAAATAAAAACAAGAGAGGTAACTCTAACAAGCAAGATACTAGAGAGGTACCAGAGAGGGACTCTCTTTTTTTTTTTTTTTTTTTTTTTTTTTTTTTTTTTTTTTTACAAAATCAACATACTCATACAAATTTGCTCCCGTAGTATAAAAAATATTTTTAAAAATCTTACTTATCATCAGTTAAAAAACGTTTTAATTGTAAGTATTATATTTATATTTTCTTTAAAAGTATTTTTGAAAGCTCATGGAACTAGCTGCTGTCAAAGTGAAAGAAAAAAAAATACAGAATAAGAAATACATGTAGATGCTACATTGAACCAGACTTTCATTTTTTTTTAAACTCTGTTACATGTGCATCTATTTATTCTAACATGAAATTATTTTTTAAAATAACTTGAATTTTAATTTTTTTTTTCAGTAATAATGATCATAAATTTAAATAAAATAAAATGAAATTTAAAAAAAAATTGTTTCGTCTTATTTTTGTTGTTGCCACTTCCGATGTAAGTACTTGAAAACAAACAAAACTACCGAATGAAATAAAATTGTTTTAATTGTTCTAGCTTAAAAAAAGTTTACCTGTATGTATACCTGATGTGTGTGTGTGAGAGAGAGAGAGATGTTACATTAAATCAAGTTACAATGTGAAACTTTAATGAAAAGGCGAATTTTCAAAAACACAACAATATCGTATTATGAAAAGAAATCTCTATCTCTTTTTCTTTTGCTGTCTATTTATTTTCAGTAACTCGAAAATATAACATTTTGGTACTCGTGTTGTACATAAAAAAGTTCAAAGGTTTTAGCTTTATCTGCAGTTTTTAGTCACTTAAAAGTCAAATATATGTAATCCTTGTCATTCATAGAATCTCAGCATTGTATGTCATTACAGTTCTATTATCAATATAAAACTCGTTTTCTTATTGAAATAATAATCTCAGTTATCGGTTTAGTATGATATTGCTTAACTTGCCGTTGAATTATGTAAACGGTCTGATTTTGATATTTGGATTTATTGAAATAAATCTTGTCAAGATAAATTGTATTTAAACATGCATTGTACAAATTAAATTAAATGCTAAAAATATACTGCACAAAAGACTATGTTTGCAAGTTCTTATTTTTGTGGCAGTGCAGGAGACCGGGGAAGAGGGCAAGGGTCATTTTATATTACCGGGACCTAACTACCTTACAGTGTATCTGTAAAGCTTTACAAGGATAAGCATATCCAAGTCTCTGGCATGGGGCCAGAATGGAATTTTTATATTGTAAAACTTCATATACAATAACATTTGAAAACAATAACATTAGAATTTCATACGATAAAGAAGCCGCGAGAAATGGGGGGGGGGGGATTCTACACACACCATCACATAACAATATTTACATGTACCTAAATGTGTGCCACATAGTAAAAATTTGTCATTTAAAAACTCAAGGAATATTATGAACCAGTCGCATTTAACCGACTGGATATATAAAACTGTCAATTAATTTTTACACCCCCCCCCCCCGGCCGAAAAATTTTTATTAATTAATCTGCATGTCATTGATTCATAACGACAACATATATATAATTATGTTATATTTAGAGTACGAGTTTCCTACTGTATCGGAGATACAGGGCGGGGCTTAAGGCGAGAGCGATAGCTCGAGCTAGGCCCCGCCCTGCATCTCTAATACAGTAGGAAACGAGTATTCTAAATGACTTGTGACATGACCTCGCTAATTTACATGTGTATTTAGGTATATATCTCTCAACCAATCAGATGATTTTGCAGAAAGTTGATTTAGTACCCCATTTTAAGCAATCGCAACTGAAATGCCGAGAGAGGTGGACGTGCAGGTATCTATCAATTTAAATAATTATAATTATGAGATGCATTATATAATATGTTTTCCCAAAATTTAATTTATATTTGATTGTGTAGGTTTTTTCCTTTCTATTAAGCTGTTGCTTTTTTTTTTAAACCTAAGCTGCGAATTTAGTGCAAAACATTTTGATACATAAGAATCTTATATGGGAATGTATTTGAAGCAAAAATGTTTCGGGGAGGTTGTATTCTTAGAGAAATGTCCGACAATGTCATCGACCGGTCGTCATACACGTGTATACAAAATTCTTGGCTCCAAATTGAAATAAACAGATGTAAGAAAGGGGGCATATTACCTTCATGTTTGAAGCAAAATATTGAGGAACCAAAGGCAGATCCAGCACTCACTCGCGCGCGTCGGTATCCCCTCCCCTTTTTGATTTTTTTTTCTTTTTGACTTTCGTAAATTGTTTGCTTAACTTGTATACACTTTTAATTTATCAACACGAAACGATCACGCACATATATTGTCAGGCCTGATTATGAATCTAACCCCCCCCCCCCCACGAAACCCCCGATTTTCCAGTTTGGACATTTTTTGGGGGGAAGAAAACCATTTTGTGTACTGCCCCCACTCCCTCCTTTCTAAAATTTTTGAATCCGCCACTGGTAACTTTAGGTTGTAAAATTCTATTCTTAATTCATCTCAAATTTTGAATAAATACTAACAGCGCTATCATGCGATTTGATTGATTCTTATCTTTATTATTTAAGATACGGATTCAGTTTTCCATCATCACTTAAAATAAACCGTACTGTGTCGTTGATATTTTGCAGATCAGTACAGTTTCTGCTCATTCGCATAAGAAATGCCCACTAAAAGTGTTCAGTATCGCAGTTATTGTACGGCTGACTTCAAAGGAAAACTCGCCGGGTCATGTCATAATTATGATTTATTTCTTAGAAAAATCTATTTGATATTTATTTAAAAAAAATGACATACTGATTTCATTCAAAGTTCGGATAAAATTTGTTGAAATGACAATAAAATACCTGATATCTTTTAATACCCAGTGTATACATGTTCCTCTAAAACCATTTAATTTTACAAAATCAAACAAAATCGTTATTCTAGGACGCAATTTTTCTCATGATTAACTAAATTTGATAGCAGTAAAGTTTCCAGTTCCAGGCATGTGGAGCTCATGATCGCTGTTTGTTTTGAAAATGACCCTGCTCATATACATGTACGTAAGGAGAGAGTTCAAGGTGCAAAAATAAATTGAGGAATTATTTCAATATTATTTCAAACCTAACCAAATGACGTACTTTGAGGTTATGGGGTTGGTGGTGGGAAGGCATCCCCCCTGCACACCTAAAATATAGGAAGATTTTAACAACCCTCGTATGCTATTAAACCCATGTTAACTACAAGTATTGCAGGTTTCTCAAACGATTATTACACGAGATAAATACTTTGGTTTTGAGAGAATAAATTGATATTGAACAGAAGCCGCTTGCTTCTCGGGTTTTTCTGACATTCCAGTATAGTGAAATGTAAAACAAAACAAACACTGATAATTCTATACACCACTGCATGATGGATAATAGTTAATACAACTATTTATTATCATATTATACAATTATTAAAAGAGACAATGACTCAAAAATGTTTCTGGAATGGTTAATAACATATATTTATTACCGTAGTAACATTACAATGCAAAGTGAAAGTCATGTTCACTCTGAAAACTTTTGACCTTGGTGCGAAAGTAACATGACGTCATTGTTTACCTGTTAAAGTATCATTGATATAAATGAAGAAAAAACCTTAGAGTTGACCATAAGAGGGCCATAAAAATTCAGATTTGGCAACTTCTAACCTTGCTCTATTAATATCCATGAAAAACTTAAAATGTGTAAAAATTGCCATAAGGGCCCTTTTCCCATGGGCGCAATCATATATGTACGATGTCATGTGACGTCACAGGCCAGACTTTCCAAATGTTTCGTGCGGTTTGCTTTCCATACGCAAGAAAGTCTGATACGTGATCACGTGTCATTGAAAATTGACTTTCAATTTAATTTGTATTGTCATATGTCAAATATATCAACCTGAATATTTTACAACAATCATAACCCTTGTATGACACTTAAATCAATTATTTATTTTGACAAATATCAACTGTGAATTCCTTACTGTACACCTGTAAAAGTCTACATCTAATTTTACTTCCAAATATTAAAACCCCGTCATGAGAGTAAGATGATGCAAATGAACCAAGTCTTATCTATTCTATTGAATACCCGAATATATTCAAATACTTTCATTGAATATTCCAATATGAATCATTGAAAAATTGACATCCCTACTTTTTTCCCTCTAAAGATAATATAATTTTTTTAGAGTCCCTAGTTTTTAAAATTGACTGAGAAAATTTCTACAATACTCAGGGGTTTATAAAAATTACTAGAGTTTCTACAATCAACAGGAAATCGATATTCTGCCCATATTAATGTTCAACTAAAAATACTAGGGTCCTATTATAATTAATGTTATCGTAATAATTCATAGAGTGATGGTTTCCCCCTCAAGACAGATTAAAGATTCAGAATCCAGTTGTTAAATCAATTTTAAAATATATTCTTGAAGTTTGAAATGTTTATAAGAATTGCAGAACTTTCTGGAATAAATAACAAGGGAAGCTGAAAAAAATTATAAGACAGAATAAAGATATAATTAGGATATGCAGAAGAGGTACTATACTTATATAAGATCTGTAGGCAGTACTACAAACGTTGCATAATTGAAGAAATTAGTGATTTATGACTATTACTAATAATTCATGCATTGACCCTAAGCACTCTCACTAGATCTCACATGCTATGTATTTTGTTTTTATGGACAAAGACTATCCTCTTACAACTATACACAGTGGATACCGACTTAGATGACAAGGTTTTTTTTTTTACAATTCTCTTCTGTCAGCATATAAACCGGACTCTCTCGTTCTATGTTCCGCTATGTGTGGTAGAATCTGTAATTGTCATGGTTACAACTTCCGGAGAAAAAGATTACGAAAATGGAAAGGGTGGATAACAGTGGTGAGAGGCACGAAACAACAGTAAAGACATTAATATAAAATGTGTCACGCCTACATCGCATGTATATGAAAGACCATATACGACCTATCAAAAGATAATTTATGAATTCGATATAACGAATTGTCAATTTTCTTAAAACGAATTTAATTTGTAATTTCTTGAATTCATGCTTAAAAATCTGAATTTGTGATTACGAATTTAACTTTGTTATGACAGATTAAATTCGTTTGGTCAAGTTAAAAAAAAAATTGATATAAGGAATTAAATTCGTTTAAACAAATTTGACAATCTCTTACATCGAATTCATAAAATATTTTTGATAGGTTCTAAATCGGCATCCGTATGCATGCATTGATTTGTGTTGAGGAATAAAAAAAAACTAAAATATAATTCCTTATCTAAAACAAAAATTAAGACGTCTAAAAGCCACTAGTAGTATAAGAAGCCTAGATAGGCGGGTCAACTGAGTGCACTTTTGGGCCCCTGGGGGGACGGGCGGGTCAACTGAGTGCACCCCCGGGGTCAAGGTCAGAGATCTGGAAAAACCCGCACGCGCGCTCAGCACCTTCTGAGATCTGGAAATTCCTGAGATGTGAGATCTGGAAAAACCTGCACGCGCTCAGCACTCACCTGGAAAAACCTAGCCATTATGACGTCATACAGTGTATAAGTATTGCATGTGTCTGACTTGAAGCTCATTCTGTTGTCAGTTCCATCACCTGTCGACATGGATTCTGCTATGAAAAAACTGTTACATGCCCAGCAACTGATGAGATGGAGAAGACGGGCGAAAGAGTTAGAAAGAATTATTTACAACAATGAAAACAGAGAATTAGCGCTCAGAAAAAGAAATGCCAGAATATTAGGGAGAATGCAGAGAGCCCAAGTCCAACAAGAACAACAAAGGACTGTGTCGGATGAAGAACCACACTCATCAGCCCATTCACCACCCCGGAAGCCAAAGGCCATTTCCCAATATTATCAATTTAGACTGAAACAAGCCAAGCATTCCAGAAAATTTAAAGCGCATGAAGATGTCTACAGTGTGAATTTTAAGGAATTTCCAGAGGAGGAAAACAGAGGCTTTGTTCGGCGATTATTTAGAGACATGCTGCAAAATGTCAAATATCAAATGCAGTGTAATCCTAACGATTACCTACGCCTGAACATACGCCATCCTTCTCTGGATTCCGACATTTGGTACGAGTTTACGCCATGTAAACATTTGAACGAGGACGTCATTTTAGACAAAATAGAAGCCGTTCAACAATCCAAGAAGGATTTTAAACTGGGAGACGGGGCCATGGAATTCGACATGTTTCGGGTCAAGTATCCGGAAGGGAGTGGTGGAGACAAAACCAAACATCTGATGGTGAACAAGGAGAGTTTTAAGAAGGGAAAAAGAAGTATCGTTCAGATCGACAATCCTTGGGATCAATTTTGTTTAGCTCGAGCCATCGTAGTCACCCGGTTATACAGTGAAAAACCTGAACATCCAGAGAGTTTAATTGAATGGGAAAAGCGATGGATACGTATGCGGAAAGGAGATGTAAGAGCTAATGACCAGAAAAACCAAGCCCTAGCTCTCATGGAACAAGCCGGCTGTGATATCCATCGGCCTTGTGGACCCGAAGAATGGGGGAAATTACAACAAGTTTTAGCCCCTCGCTATCGATTGAAAATATTCCAGTTTAAGTCCACCTCCTCTAAACTCACCTTAGAACCCGTTTACAAAGGCTACGGAGAGGGAACTTGTTTGAATGTCCTGTTAAACGACCATCATTACGATGCCATCATATCTATGCCTGGTGTGACGGGCAATCAATACTACTGTGATCATTGCGACGTGGGCTACAGAAACATCACAGACCATCGTTCCCAGTGTCCTCACCGATGTTCCTTTTGTTTATCAGACACTCCCTGCCCTCCAGACGGGAGCCGCATTCAATGTAGCCAGTGCCAGGGATTTTTTCAGAGCAGAACTTGTTACCAAAACCATCTGCAGCCTCACAGTAAGAGTACGGCCACCACCGTATGCAATTTAATGGGACGATGTAGGCACTGTCAGAAATGGATGCCTAAAAAATTACTCCCTCATCATCATTGCGGAGGACAGAAACAGTGTAAGATCTGTAAGAAAACCGTAGACACGGATCATCAGTGCTACGTTCAACTCAAGCCCGAGAAAAAGAAGAAGAAGGGCAAAGAGACCTTACAGTTCTACATCTATTTCGATTTCGAATGCACGCAGGAAACCGGCATCCACGTCCCTAACCTGTGTGTGGCACACCGCGTATGTCAACATTGCGGTCACTTACCCATAGAAGATCCCTGTCCTCACTGTCGACACATGGGACCCCGTCAACACCTGTTCCGAGGGCCAGAGACCTTAAGGCAGTTCATGGACTGGTTATTACAACCCACTACAGGAAATAAGAATTCCGCCTTATTACACGACGAGGCCATCATCATCGCCCACAATTTCAAAGGATACGACGGACAGTTCATTTTAAATTACCTGGTTCATTCCGCCTGCCTGAAACCTACCGTCATCATGAACGGCAGTAAAATCTTATCCATGCAAATATGCGGACTGAAATTCATCGATTCCTATAATTTTTTACCTTTTGCCCTGTCCAAGATGCCCTCTGCTTTCGGATTCACCGAACTGAAGAAAGGGTATTTCCCTCACTTTTTTAATACGGAACAGAACCAGAATTACTTGGGGCCTTATCCACCGGCAGCTTACTACAATCCGGACGACATGTCTATAAGTGGACGACAGGCTTTTTACCAATGGTACGAACAACAAGCCGGAAAAGTGTTTGATTTCCAGAAGGAATTTTTAGAGCACTGTGTCTCGGACGTCGATATTTTACGACGATGTTGTGCTCAGTTTAGAGCCACCCTCAAGAGCTTGGTCCATGTAGACCCCTTCCAGGAATCCATCACTTTTGCCAGTGCGGCCAATTTAGCCTACCGTCGAGGATTCATGCCCAAAGAGACCATTGCCATCATTCCCAACCTGGGGTATCAGCCTGCGCGTCGATATTCCGCCAAAGCCTGTCGGTGGTTAAGCTGGATGAGTCACCAGACCGGATCTCACATCCAACATGCTAGAAACGGGGGAGAAGTCAAGATCGGAAGTTATACCGTCGACGGATACCAGGAAGCCACTCGCACCGTCTACGAATTTTTACGGATGCTATTGGCACGGATGCCCCACCTGCTATCCGAATTTACAGACCGAAAGTCATCCTCACCGGACCCAATTTACCTATGAACAATTACACCAGGAAACTTTAAGACGGAGTTCTGTTTTAGAGGAAATGGGTTACTCCCTCCGTAGCATCTGGGAGCACGAATTCGATCAACAGGTACAAAGAGAGGTAACTCTACAGAATTATGTACGAGACCTGGACATTCCAGATCCTTTGAACCCCCGAGACGCCCTGTACGGAGGTCGGACCAATGCCACTAAATTATATTGTGAGGAGGGGGACATGAGATACGTGGACGTCTGTTCCTTATACCCTTACGTATTAAAACACAGACCTTTTCCCCTAGGCCATCCTCAGATCATAACAGACCAATTCCAGGACGTGAGAACTTATTTCGGCCTCATTCACTGTCGGGTCTTACCCCCCCCCCCCCCCGAGGCCTCTATCACCCCTTTTTACCTTATCGCACGGGAGGCAAGTTATTGTTTCCCTTATGTCGAACGTGTGCGGAACGACAGGACTCTACCTCTAAACATCGATGTCAACACGCAGACCAGGAACGCAGTCTTACGGGTACCTGGGTGACTACAGAATTACATAAAGCCCTGGACATGGGATATACCTTAGAGCGGATTTACGAAGTTTGGCATTTTTCACAAAGCAGTCGAGATTTATTCAGATCTTACATCGATACCTTCTTAAAGATCAAACAGGAAGCTTCTGGATTCCCACCTGATTGTCAGACGGAGGAACAGAAACTAGATTACATTCGTAAAGTCTTAGACAGAGAAGGGATCAGGATGGACCTGTTAAGTATAGAAAAAAATCCGGTGCTAAGAACGATAGCCAAACTCTTTTTAAATTGCTTGTGGGGAAAATTCGCTCAACGCCTGTTATTACCTAAAACTCGATACTTGACCGACGAAGAGGAACTACAGCAACTCTTACAAGATTCGACCATTGACATCAAAGGGATAGAACTCTTAGAAAATAAAGAGCAGGCCGAATCGGACATGATGCTGGTCAATTATCAAGAGAAACAGGAATTCGTGGAAGAGTGTCCCTTCGGAAACGTGGTACTGGCCTGTTTCACTACCGCCCATGCCCGATTACACCTCTACGAGACTTTACAACCTTTGGGAGATCGGGTCCTTTATTTCGACACGGACAGTATCATATACCAACATGAGGAGGGACAATTTAATCCTACCCTTGGCAACAGTTTAGGAGAATGGACAGACGAATTAGACGGGGACCACATTATCAAATTCATGTCAGGAGGCCCCAAAAATTATGCTTACCTCACCGCCAAGGGAAAATCCATGTGTAAAGTCAAAGGATTGACTCTCAATTATCGGGCCTCTCAGATCGTGTCACCAGAGACTTTAGAAAAAATGCTCCAGAAAGAAATTGACGAAATCCAAGTCTCGTATCCCTACAAAATACAGAGGACTCGTCAACATGAAGTCAAGACAATACCTTTAGAAAAACAATATAGAATTGTCTATGATAAGAGACAATTGATGGAAGATTATAACACTTTACCTTATGGTTATTAAAAAAAAAAAAAAAAAAAACTGTATTTTAAATGTTGTTGTTATTTTATGGGGAAAACCCCCCCAAAAAAATGAGGGGTTATAAAAAGGGGGGAAAATAATATAACACTTCAGTCATGGCTGGTGTTGATAAGGAGCCAGACTACCTTCCTGTTTACCCTAAATATGCTCTGCTCTTAAAGAGAGAAGCTACCTTTGATGATCGATGGCCCGATTCTTTAAAAGGATTAATACCCGACCTAGCCAAAGCCGGATTTTATTACAGAGGAGTGAGTGAAAGACCATCTGTTTTCATTGTGGTATGACTTTAAACCTCTGGGAACCTACAGACCATCCTTATGTAGAACATGCTTATTGGAACCCTAATTGTCCTTACATCAATACCTATAAAGGACGTGAGTGGGTGATGATCGTATTCATTAACCATTTACTCCGGGCGGGATACAAACCTTCACCTGAGATCAAACCTCTACTAGACCAAACCTCTACAGAGATCCAGGCCACAGGAAAATGTCACATTTGTTTAGAGAGAGAATTACAAATGGCTTTACTCCCTTGCGGACACATATGTTGCTGTTATTTATGTGCTCCCACCTTCCGGTATTGCCCCATCTGTCGATCCGATGTGAAGAGAACTCAACGTATATTTCTGTGTTGAATAAAAAGGATTGAAACCCTATTTTTCTCTTCATTTGTCATCATGCAACCTGAGGAGACACTCCCGTCTTTTCAATTGAAACACGAATTTACCATGGTGGTAGCAGGACCTTCTAAATCGGGAAAAACGGAATTTGTCAAGAAATTGGTGGAAAATTTACATTGGATTACCCCCATGCCACAAAAAATTGTCTGGTGTTATCGGGAATGGCAACCTGCTTACACTACTTTAACAGATCGGGTCTCCTTCATTCGAAATATTCCAGAAGACGATGAGAAATTAGTGGGCAATATAACTATTCCTCACTTACTCATTTTTGACGACATGATGGGAGGAAAAGCCATCGAATCGATCGTGGATTGGTTTACCCGTAAAGCGCATCATCGGAATACCAGTGTGATTTACATCACTCAGAACTTATTTGATCGGGCACCACAACATCGCACCATTAGTTTGAATGCTCATTATTTAGTGTTGTTTAAAAATCCCAGAGACAAATCTCAAATCAGTGTCTTGAGTCGACAGTTGGCCTTACCACATTTGATGTCGGCCTATCAAGAAGCCACCAGTGTTCCTCACGGGTATCTCCTGGTGGACTTGAATCCACAGACCCCAGACGAATACAGATTGAGAAGTCGATTGTTTGAATGGTTGACTGTACACATGCCACAAGAGTATAAATAAAAATGTACCAACATTACACTTGTCATTCATCATTATACAGTCGTCATGGGTCGACCTCTCTCGGCCAAGAGTAAATTAGTGAAAACGTTACGACGTTTACAGCGGGAACGAGATCCTGCCAAGCGAGCTCATTTAATCGAATTAGGGCGTAAAGCCTTATTGAATTGGTTTGCTATGGGAGCTCGAAATTTGATACGTGGGGTCTTACCCATCAATAAACAGACTCAAAAGTTTATTAATAATCATCGTCAAGATTTAAGCATCATAGCCGATAAGTCGGCGAGTGATCAAGACAGAAAAAATGCCATTTTAAAACGCGGAGGAGCCGGATTTCTAGGCGGAGTCATCATTCGTCATTTATTTAAATGGAATGCACCTAAGAAACGACGTGTCCGTCGTTTGAAAAGTGTGGTAGTCAGAGTCGATAATAAGAAACAAAGAGTGTTTCCCGATTGGATGGTGCGAGTAGGAGGAGCAGCTCAAAAGACCAGAAAGAAGAGAAAACCTCCTAAGAGAAAACCTCAAAAGAGAAAACCTACTCAAAGAAAAGCCCCTGGTGGTAGAAAGAAAAGAAAAAAAACGACTCCCAAGACTCCAGCTCAACGAAAAGCCATGCCCGAAAGTCTGAAAAACGAAATCAATCAGTATTATAAGGAACAAAGACAAAAAACTATTGGGGAGTTATTAAAGAAACAAGCTGAAATGAGAATGGATCGTCCTATGGGGCCCATAGGCAGTCAAAGAGCTACCGATTTAGAAGTGTTTCCTCGAGTCAATGTGGGAATTCCCTCTCCTAGAATTAAAGTCCCCATTCACACTCCTAAAATAGCACGCTTTCAACCTCTGACCGCCTCTACACCTACACTTCCTAAAGGAATGAGATATAAATGTCGATATTGTTCCAAAATCTACGTCACCGAGAAAAATAGAGACAAACACGAGAAGGACAAACACGACATGTATGCTCCTCCTCCTCCTTGAGAGTATAAAAAGGAGAGAAACCTGGGACATGTCCTCATTTTAACCCCAGGATGACTAAGAAGAAGAAAAGAAGGACTTGCTGTTCTACACGATTAAAACCTCACTGGCCTCTTTTAAGAGTGTTATCTGACCCTCACTATTCCTCTCCATTAAAGACGGGTATTTTAAAACATTGTTCTGGAGATTGTATTCTCAAAATCTGCGAGATCGTGTACAACCTATTAAAAGGAGTGTTACCTCTCAGTTCGGCTCATAAAAGAAAACTAGCTCCTAAGAAACACATCTTCAGGAGACTGGTCAAACCTCAATCTGTCCATAAACGACGAGCTTTATTACTTCAACAGAAAGGAGGAAACATTTTACCCTTTTAATCTCAGCAGCACCTTTACTGTTGGGTGCCGGTCAGTCCGTCTATAAAGTCATCAAGAAGAAGAAGAAAAAAAAATGAGTCGTAAAATGGTGTTAGTTCCCGAAGTCTTATTGAACGATCTCAAGGCAAAATTACCCAAACCTCCGGAATTTCAATCCACCATCAGTTTAGGTCAGGAATTGGACGAGATTACAAGACGTGAAGATTTAACCCCAGAAGAAAAAGTCGCTTTATATGGCCAGGAACTTCATCGATATAGGAATTATTTACAACAAGCTAGACAGGAACCTATTTCTAAACCTAAAATTTCAGCAGCAGCTCCAGCAGCAGGAGCAGCTCCAGCAGCAGCAGCAGCAGCACCAGCAGCCCCAGGTGAAATTGAAGATGAAATCCTTGAAACAGTGAATAAAAACATGAAAAGAAAAGCTGGATTATTATTAAATCATTTAAAGAAAACCAAGGTGTTGAGTTGGAATAAGGAAGGTGAAATTAGTTATCGAGGTCAAAAAGTTCCCGATTCTAACATTGTGGATTTAATGGCTGATAGTATGAGATCTCGTTCTCGTAAAAACCATCCCCTTCCTAAAGGATTAGATGAATTTGCTCAAGCTTTAAAAGAGACGCGTACTCCTCTGGAATACCTGAGCAATGGAAACCTTATAAAAGCCATGCAGAGACCTGGAAAAATCAGTACTCCTAAAAGTATCCTCAGTGATAGTGAGGACGAGGGCGATAGTGGATTTAAAGATGCTTCTTCTTCATTTTTTACCCCTATTAGTAGACCTGTTGGAGATAGAGGAATAAAAAAATCCACTCCTAGACCTCTGTTAAATTTAGCGAAGGCCATCAAAAAATCTAAATTCAGTCCAAGTTTACCGAAAAAGAGATTAGAACAGATCGACGAAAATTGGCTTTCATTACCTAAGATATGAAAAAGAAACCAGTGGAAGACATTTTAAAAGAGATTTATTATGATCCTAAAAGAGGGTACGGAGGACTACAAGCTTTGTATCGTCAGGTCAGAAGTCTGGGACATAAGATTTCCTTGAAAAAGATTCGAGAATGGTTAAAAGAGCAAGATACGTATACCTTACATAAACCCATTCAAAGAAAATTCCGGAGACAACAGACTAGAGTGACGGATATAGACGAACAATGGCAATTAGATTTAGCAGATGTGTCCAGTTTAAAGAAACACAATGACGGATATACGTTTTTATTGTGTGCCATTGACGTCTTATCTAAATATGCCTGGGTGGTGCCTTTAAAACAGAAAACTGGAAAGGAAATGATTCGAGGATTACGAGAGATTTTTCAACAAGACGGTCGACGTCCCGTCCGCATTCAATCGGATCAAGGAAAAGAATTTACCAATCGAGAATTCTTACAAGCTTTTAAATCCATTCATTTTTTTACCACTCGTAATACGGACACCAAAGCCAGTATCGTGGAACGATTTCAGCGTACTCTCAAAGCACGCATGTGGCGTTATTTCACCCGTCATAAATCAGACGGTATTTAGAGATCTTACCGGATTTAGTGTATGCTTACAATCACACTTATCATCGCAGTATCCAAAGAACACCAGCTCAAGTGAATGCTTCTAATGTGTTAAAAGTCTGGAAAACTTTATATGGGAAATCCAATCGGAAACAGTTTCCTAAACCTCAGTTTAAGGAAGGAGATCGGGTACGCATCAGTAAAGCCAAACGCACATTTGAAAAAGGATATTTACCTAACTGGACCACAGAACTGTTTACCATTTCTAAAAGAGTTCCTGGAAGGTATCCTTACGTGTATAGAGTGCAAGATTATAACGGAGAGGAATTAGAAGGGACTTTTTACGAGAAAGAATTACAAAAGATCATTAAAAAAGACGACGTGTACGAAGTGGAGGAAATCTTGGGGTATAAAAAGCGACGCCTAGGAAAAAAAATCATTCAAGAAGTCAAAGTTCGGTGGAAAGGATATCCCCCTAGTTTCGATTCATGGATTCCCCAAACGGATCTCATCCAATAGCTCCTCACTGGAAATTTTGTGGAGAGAATGTTCCCCGAGAAGAAATCGTTTATTTCGCACAATTATTGATCTGTGTATCTCTCATCGTCACCAGTGTGGTCATGTTAGCTTTACACGATCCTAATCGAGAATATTGGATGGTATGTGTGAGTTCTTCAGTGGGTTATATCATGCCTAGTCCTACGATGATGCATCATACACCTACCCCTAAGAAGACCACGAATGCACAGAGTTAATGTCTTTTTTAAAAAAAAATAGATACACCACAGAGTATATATATAAAATGGGAAAACAACAAAGATTTTTTTCATTTCTGATCTGACTGAGGACAGAGCACAACATGGAATTTTTAAGCTCCGAGTATCGTTGGAAAATGCAAGAGCCTACAGGTTCCACTAAAAAAGGAGAATGGATGAAAAACAAAGAGGAATGCATCCAAGATTTCATGGATAAGAATCCGGGAGAAACAGGACTCAATGATGTGTACCTGTATAAGAGATTCAAATTACCGGACCATGAATGTGCACCACTCATAGTATTATTATTAGGGTCATGGCGACCCCAGTATCAGGAATTCAAATGGAAAGTCAAATACGTTTTGGCTCACAAAACAGAGGCACCAGCAAGGACCTGGATTCAAGGAAAATGGATGGAAGAAGTCCGAGATTGTATCAAAGATTATGTAAACAAAGTGCTCAGAGAAGGATACGACATCATGGACTGTGCTTGTGAAACAGAATATTTGTACATGAGGAGAACTTTTCCTATTCAAAAAGAACTATGCAAAAGTATTCCATGTTTGTTAATTTAATGTTGTTGTTGTTGTTGTGAATTAAAAACCTAAGAAAAAAAAAAAAATTCTGGTGTTGTTGGTTTTTCCGCTTCGACTAAAAATAGATATCCCAAGGTATATATATAAATCTTAGCTTTGAGTTCACTGTGCTCATTTTTTTTTCAATCATGCCTTCTGTGTGGAGAATGTCGTATTTTCTTCACCAAGAAAATAGTGCCTGTCCTCATTGCCATAGGCAGTTGAGAGAGATCAGCAGATTACCTGAGTATGACAGTGAAGACGACGACCTTATTGGTTGGTATTGGGGATGTAATGAATGTGGAGAACGTATACCTCACTGGGAAGTAGACGATCCCCCTAGTTTGTGGTATTGTCGCTGTGATTGGTGCCTGAAATATTACCTGTGGAAATATGGGGTTGATTTTATGATGCCACGTTGGGCTAAGCGCATGAGAAGAAATACCAAGATCGAGAGATGCCCCTCCTGCTGGGAAGAAAACACCCAAGGAAAATGGAAATGTCAACAGTGTATGAAATATCCCTGCTGTGAAAAGTGTTACAAGTCCATTATACGGCTTTCTTACAGAAGTTGTCCCTTGTGTCGATTTGAACAATAATAATAATAAAAAAAAACTATAAAACCAAACCAGGTCTTATTTTTCTCAGCTGAATACATGTGATGACGTCACAATAGGCAGCTTGATGACTTGAATCGGTGCCAAGTTTATGCCCTAGGTAAAAAACCTGAGGTTTTTTTTTTTTTTTTTTAATCTATTTTTAGACTTTGGAAAAACCAATAGACTTAAAAAAAATTTATTTTTAGACTTTGGAAAAAACCAATAGACTTAAAAAAATTTATTTTTTGACTTTGGAAAAACCAATAGACTTAAAAAAATTTATTTTTTGACTTTGGAAAAACCAATAGACTTAAATAGAGTAAGAACGTGTGAAGCACGTGTGGGTTTTTTCAAAGCGACTATAAATAGTCAGATCCAAAGGTATTTAAAGCTGAGCTTTTTTAAAAAAAATTTCACAAAGCGACTGTAAATAGTCAGATCCAGAGGTATTTTTAAAGCTGAGCTTTTTTTGTGAAAAAAAAAAAATTTCACCACCACCACCACCACCACATTTCATCATGATTTTTATGTGGAGACTGAAGTATTTCTTTGAGGTAGAAAAGTATTACTGTCATTACTGTGATAGGGAGATGATCCATGAGCGTACATTTACGGTGTATGATCATCCCGGATGGCATCACAGAACTTATCAATTTTGCGAGCATTGTGAAATGGCTTTTCCTCACTGGTTTGTGGATGATCCCCCTTCCATGGAGACCTGTGGATGTAGATGGTGCGTGAAATATTTCACATGGAAGTACGGGGCAGAGAATATGGTGCCCCTATGGGTCAAAGTGACCAGGAAGAGAGCCTTAAAGAAATGTCTGACCTGCTGGGAGGAAAATACGGAGGGGAGATGGAAGTGCCAACAATGCCGACAGTATCCATGCTGTGTGAAATGTGTCGAGAACTTCGTCAAGATTTGCTACAGACTTTGTCCATTATGTAGATATGAAGGAAATAAATCATAAAATCAAAAAAAAAAACTGTTGTTGGGTTTTTCCTGAGATGCTAAAAATAGATTGGATAAGGTTATATAAAGAGGTATGACCCCCCAAAAAATCATTCATTCTGAAAAAGTTCATTGTCCAAGTCAGACGTGTTTTTAAAAAAGATGCAGTATCGTTGGTATTGTGAGAGCCCCATCACTCGGTTTATTTACATGGAAGGAGGGTGGATGAAAACTAAAGTAGGAGCGATCCTGGATTTCTTTGAAAATCATCCAGGACATTCCCTGGAAGACGTGTGGCTGGAAAAAAGAGTCAAAATCCCGCATCCTAAAGGAACTAGAGTGAGGGTGAAATTCAACCAGCATTACGAGCAATATAAATGGGTCAGCTGCACTCATCCTATGAATCGTTCGACACCGATGACCCTGGTTCTGAACGAAAGTCTCTGGTACTCCGACATAGGAGAGTGTGTGAGACATTTTTTCAAGATGAAGAAAAAAGAACTGACCTTTTCAGATTATCACGACGTTAAACAGTACCTGTATTGTCGCATCCCCCTTGCCCAGATCAAAGACAATATGGAAAAGGAAGGACCTGGTGTTTTGGACAGAGTGATTGATTACAGATCAGAAGAAGAAGAAGAAGAAGTGTAAAAAAAAAAAAAAAAAAACTCAATAAAATTTTTTTTTAAAAAAACAAAAAAACAAAAAGTGTTGTTATAAATAGAAGGGTCCTAAGTTATTTTGTTTCAGTATCTCACTGAACATGGCCGAGAGCAGTAGTTTTTACATGACTTTACCCAGTGATGGGTCCATGCAATCTTTTCCGAGTAATACGACGGCTCAATTTAAAACCTTATTACCACAAACAGTAGATTTAACAGATGGACAATGGGAAGTGGCTTTAACAGAATTGATGTATCCCATTTCATTGAAAAACATCACAGAAGAGGAAGCTTATTTTGACATCCTGCTTCCTCAGTTTTATGTTCCAAAACTCCAAGAACCTAGTGCCTTTAAATGGGGCAGATTTAAAATGAAAACCATAGAGGCGATGCCATTAAGCCAATGTCCTGTACTGTTAGATTGGGACCATACTGAATTTGCTAATCTCATAACCGAAGACCAGAAGATGGAAATTAAACGAATTCACTTTAGCCCGGGGCCTTACATTCATCCCATGGCTTTAACAAATGAAATCAGTCTTGGACTGGAAAGAACTTTGAATAAATTATGGAAGTTTTTGGGTGATCCTAGAAAAGAGAATGTCATGAAATTAGCCTATCATGACAAATATGATAAAGTGATGTATCAGTTTATGGGGAGAGAACTTAGAAAATATCCCCTTTGCATTCGTTTTCCCACAGCCCTAGCTTATAAGTTAGGAATAGAAAGTAAGAAGGTGATGCTTCAGAACGAAACAGAAACCAAATGGATCAACGTGAGTTACATGGGCAACCATAACGTCGATTTATATGAAAATCTGAAATCCATGTACGTGTATTGTGACTTGATTGAACCCCAGACGGTAGGATCCAATGCCTTGAAATTATTAAGAGTGGTTCCTTGTACACTCAATCTGGAAGATATAAAACAAGCCAAATGGGAACCCGTTAGAGCGGAATATTTGAAACTGAGTAAAAAACATTTCGATAGCATTGAGATTCATATCATGACTCCTTTAGGGACTCCCATGCCTTTTTTAAATGGAAAATCGGTCGTGAAACTTCATTTCAGAAAAGTGTACTGAGATGAGTGTACATCTTTTTTGTTACATCCTATTGGGAGTGATGACTTGTCTGATATGCTGTCTGTATTGTATTCAACCTTAAGACAGGAAGGGGTATAAAAAGGAGTCCCCGGAGTGCATTTAGGTCAGTCTGACACGAGTCATGAAAACATGCAGTATCATCCAGGATTATTGAGACAAAGAGGACACGGACAGTTTGTCTATCATAGAGGTTTATTACGTCAAAAAGGACACGGTTTTGTAGGTGGAATTATCTCTGGATTGGCTGGAGCCCTTCCCCTTGATTTTACTGGATTACCAATACCAGACAGTTTGCTTCCACCCCATATAAGGGGAATTCGCCAGCATTTGAAATCTCAAAGAGGAGGAAATTTTATAGACTTTCTTTCGGGAATGGTACCGAACCTACCTATAGGGATGACTTTAAAAGAAGCTGTCCAATTAGGCTCAGGCCGGCGGCGACAAAGAGGTCGAGGATTTCTTAAAGATCTAGTCAAAATGGGTCGTAATCAAGCCTTGATTGCCGGAGCTAAAATAGGAGCGGATGTGATTAAAAAAAGGAAAAATATCAAAAATGCTCTTTTAACTCATGGACTCAATGCCGTTAAAAATACGGGCCTATTTGCTCTCAATAGAGGAGGAAGTCTAGCTTTTAAAAAGATGAATAAGAAAGGTCAAAAAGGCAAAGGGAGAAGAAAAAGAAGAAGACGGCAGAGAGGGAGAGGAGTTGTGAGAAATTTACTGAAAACGGGAGCCAAACATGCCTTGACTGCTGCCGCTAGAACGGGGTTAGATGTGTTAGAAAATAAGAGATCTTTAAAAGACGCTGTCAAAACTCAGGGAGTACAAGCCCTGAAACAAAGATTGAATCTAGGTAAGAAAAGAAGAAGAAAAAAAGCACCTGTGTTAGCCCGAGGAGGTCCTAAGAAGAGAAAAAGGGGTTTAGATATCTTTGATTGAGAGACACTATAAATAGGGGAGTCGAGTGAGATTGACCTTCATTTGTGAAAAATCCATCTTAATAGACAGACATCATGTTGCAACCAGATTCCTGTGCTTGTGGGATGAACAATTTACAATTGTTCCAAGTCCCCCCGACCAATATTGCTTTAGAAGACTCCAAATGGGAAGAATATTACCCCATTTCTAGTACTTTAAATTCGGATACGGCTCCCATTGAATTTGAAATTAAAGGACAAGGAGATCAATATCTGGATTTATCTCAAACGTATGTTCAAATGGTGTGTAAATTTACCAAAGACGATGGTACTGATCTGACTGGAGCTGGCACCACTTGCGCCCCGGTGAATAATATCTTTCATTCCTTGTTTACGGAAATCGATCTCAGTGTCAATGGAAAAATAGTGTCTCCGGGAACCGATACTTATCCTTACAAAGCTTATCTGGAGAAATTACTTTCTTACAAACCCAGAACTTTAATGACACAGATGAGAGCCTGTAGTCTGTGGGAAAAAGATACGGCAGGACACATGGACGAAGTGGGGGTAGCAGACCTTGGAGTGGCTCAAAATAAGACATTTGATGTAACCCCAGGTTCACAGGGTGGTCCCGATACTGTGACCATTGACGAACCCATCGTCCCAGAGTTACCGGCCAATTCTAGAAACGAAGGATTTAGAAAACGTCACCAGGCCAATCGGACAAATTCCACATCATAGAAACCGGAAATCTGAGAATAGAAGTCCAATTTACGAACAATACGGTGAACACCTTAAATTGTGTGGTGTATGCAGAATTCGATAACCTGTTAGAAATTAACAAACAGAGAGAAGTGAGTATTGATTACTAATGGATACGGGACAGTTGAGAGAAGTCTTATCCAGAGAATTAAAGAGTTCTTTTGGTGGAGTGTACCCTTTGGATATATTACCGGATCAATTAAGACTTGGAGAAAAAGCCATCGTGGTGAATACGGATCCTCAAGATCAACCTGGAGAACACTGGGTGTGTCTGTACGTGAGCAGTCCAGTGGTGGAATATTTTGACTCTTATGGATTTCCTCCCTTACAGAAAGAAATTCAAGACTTTATCCAGCGTCATGCTCACCAATGGATTTATAATCCGTATCGATATCAAGATTGGAAGACCGATGTGTGTGGACAATATTGTGTGTATTATTTACATCAAAGACACAAGTTGAGAAAGAAAGCAGACGAGTGGTTATTTCCCTTTGACCATAGTACAGCTTTACAAAGAGATCATTATGTAGCTCAATGGTTTAAAGACACTTATCATAAAAGACCTACGGGTCATGGACAAACTTGTCAATGTTTCTATCAAAATGTCATGTAATTAATTGTTGTTGTTATCAATAAAAAGAATTGGAAAAAAAAAAATCTGTGTTCTTGTTTTTTTTTTTTTTTTTTTTTTTTTTTTTTTTTAAAAGGGGGGGTTTTCCCCATGATACTAAATATAGAAAAAAAAAAGGTATATAAAAAAAAAAAGAAAAAAGAAAAGCCTCATTTGATCATGAGTCTCCAGGAGATACAGGGTGATTTATTAAACATTCCTGTAGAAGCTATCGTACATCAATGTAACTGTTTAACAGTCAGAGCTCATGGATTGAGTCAAAGTATAGCCGATAAATATCCTCAAGCGAATTTGTATGCCACCTGCAGACCTTTAGGGTCTAGAAATTTAGCCTTAGAAGAGGACAGGGATAAGCCAGGAACCATTAGGGTGTTTTCCTCACAAACACCTGTGGTCATTTGTTTATTAGCTCAATGGGATTATGGCAGAGCAAGTCACAGACCTAAAAGAATCTCCACTTATCAGGACACCCCACAAAATAGAGAGCAATGGTTTCAAGCCTGTTTACAAGAATTGGGAAATTTACCTTATAAAACTCTTGCTTTTCCTTACAAGATTGGATGTGGCTTAGCTGGAGGAAATTGGACTCATTATAGACATTATATTGAACAATTTGTACACACTTATGACAAACATGTGTACATTCTTCATAAACATTAACTGTGTATGTGTGTTTTTATTATGTGATATAAAATAAATCTTTTTTTTTGAAAAAGTACCTTTTTATAGGAATGAAGTGCCATGCTTCAGCCTCCACAGCAGTCTGATGCACTCATAAGCAGATCCTTGTGGGTGGGTGGGTGGGTGGTGCCCAGTAGAAAACACTAGGAATTTGTTATAATTCCATGAGATCATCCAGTTTTGACTCACAGTACAGTTTTTTTTTTCTTTTTCCCCCTGTAATATATTGTCAATATTAAAAAAAAAAAAATTCAGAAAAATCATCAGCACTTGGAGATATAAAAAAACCCTTGCTATCTTTTACCCAACTATGGTATTATAATTTACATTATCAATTATCTTTGACTTATCCATTTTTTTTTTTATAAAATATATATATATATATATATAAACATGTATAGTTAAAAAAAAACAGAATTAAAAATTTGTATCTCATTGAAAAACTTCAAAAGTTTTGTTTGTTTCTATATGTTGGATGATTAACTGTGTGTTTTTTTCCAAAAAAAAGGAAGAGTACAGCCTAGGCTTCACTTCATAGAGACTGGATTATAGATGGTTAGGAACCTAAAAAAAAAAAAAAAAAAAAAAAAACATATCTTCCAATGTTGAGGACTGTAGAAATAAAATCCATTTTTTGTTATGATGACAAAAATACTACATGAAACAATGCATGTTTTTAAATGTAATGGAATAAAAAAAAAGAGTAATATATATATATCAAGACCTAACTTATACTGGAATCAATGAAATTTCATTCATAAAAATATATATATATTTAAAAAATACAGACTTTATTTACTATGGACCATAAATGATGACATGAATAGCAGGCCATACTTTAAAGCACATGACAAACCATTATCTCAAAATCATGCAGAACTGGGTTCATTAGCATAGCTGACATTAAAACATATAGGTGAGGGATAACATAATCACAACAATAAACAATGTGTTAAAAAACTTTAAACGACTTACAGCGTGGATTACACGCCTTGAACAGGAAAGGGGTAAAAAAAAAAACCTTGCCTGGAGAGTATCATGGCGGCATAAACACAGAAAATTAAGTCGTACTTAAACACATTCCCTAATGATTTGAGAAAAATCGCTGTCTTTCATGTGTGTATTTTTTTTTATTGGACATGGGGGGAGAAAGTCTATAGATTTTTTTTTGTTGTTATAATAAATAAATAATATGAGTTGACAAGAAAAAAAAAAAATAAGTGATTATGAGTTTAACCAAAAAAAAAAAACAAAAAAAAAAAAAACAAAAAAAAAAACAAACAAACAAACAGTGACCTCTGGTGTTTATTATACGTTTCTTTTATAACCGTGTATCAAAAAAGTATCTTTTCGTAAAATTTGGGTTGGCCCTTAAAAGGGCCGTTGATTTTTTTTCTTCAGGGTTTACTCCCTGGGACTTGGTCCTTAAAAGGACCGTTGTTGTTTTTTTTTCCTCTTCAGGGTTTACTCCCTGGGACGTCGCCCTCGTCCACGACCAGTGGCAATTCCGTTGTCTGGTGTTCTTCTTACTCCTTCGATAGTCACGCCACGGCCTCGGCCCACCCTGGGTGTTGAAGGACGTTGAGGAGGAGGGGTGGTGCGAACAAGGGGCTCCGGGCTCCCGTAACGACAGAGGGGGCAGCCCTCTCCCCGGTCTATCAGGCGGGCCGCACAGAGGAAGCAGGCTGGCCTCTGGCGGCATCGACCGCACAGGAAGTTGGATAACTCCTGGTCGCACAAACACAGACAGCAATACCCTTCGGCCACAGAAGCCTGGATCCCCCACAACGGAATACAACCTTGGAATACCGCTCGGTCCTGGGGAGGTGAAGAAACCCCGTCGAGGAGGCGGTCGACTGCTGCTCCGGCCGGAGATGAAGGGGGGGGACTCCGGACTGTCCGGCAGGCCGAAGTTCCTGCCCTCCTCCTCCGGCCGCGGATGGTATAGGGGGCGTGGTGGCTCCTCTCTGCTCCTTGCTGGCGAAGGCCTGTCATACGGGGTGGGTCTGGCGGCTCTCCGGGCGATGTTGCTTGCCACGAAGGTCCTAAGATCTCCGACTCTGATCCTGCCCATGTTGAAGACAGCGAATTCCTCCCCGGTGTCTTGGTTCCGGACCACCATCTGCAGGATCACCTCGACTCCTGGCTGAATCGCTACATTCTCGGTAAAGAGAGACATGTCCTTGTAGTGTCGCTGGAACAGCTGGCTAACGAATGACAGTTAACAGCTGATCAGCGTCGGTATTTATACACACAGCGCGAGCCGAAAAGAGAGCACCCTAAAAGCCCGGATGACGAAGAGCTCAGAAAATCATGGAAACATCAAAATTGTGTTATTTGTGTTTTGTGAATACATACATTGGATTAAATAACATATTATGGAATTATATATACATTCAAACCTTCTAGTAAAAGAATGAAGGTAAGTTTCGAGAATGATTTCACAGTATTTTTCATACATGACATTGTTCCCTTGTTTAGAACAGGCTCATTCATGCCGAAGCGAAGGGCTAACCTTGACTGACCTGAATACATAAAATAAGTCGTTTTAGACTTTTTAGAGTGTAACACAAAGAAAACTTATTGCACGCAATAAGATTGAACTTAGGGAAGAGTGTCGGTATAGTTTTCAGATTAAAAGAATCGTTAGGAGTGTAAAAATAAACTTTTCGGGATAAACACAAGGGAGGTCAAAGGTCAGCCATTTTCAGAAAATCAATGTATAAGACTTTGTATAGGGAATATAAGAATCTTTTCGATCCTGACCTTTTCAGATAAAAATTTTGAGATGAATAGAATCAGATTGGTTTAAAAACAAATTGTATACACTTTATTTGCAGTGGGAAAGTTTAGATTTTTATAAATAAGAACAAAACATCCCAGCGTCTAAATGTATAGACTTGTATAGGGAATATAAGAATCTTTTCGATCCCGACCTTTTCAGATGAAAATTTTGAGATGAATAGAATCAGATTGATCTAAAAACAAATTGTACACATTTTATTTGCAGTGGGAAAGTTTAGATTTTTAAATAAACCAGGATTTTATAGACTCAGCGTCTAACGGATACATGATGACGTCATTACTAAACAACAACAATAACAAACAAAAAACTTAGTGTCTTTTCATTCTTTTATTTCTTTTTGGTTTAACAATTGTTCCAAATGTTGAATTCTGCGTTGAAATCTCATTCGATCGGCTACTAGAGTCATCCATTCACTTTTCCGATCTTCGGGTGGTAAATAATGAATTTCATTCAAGTCTGTATTAAAAGTCACACATTTCTTAGTCTCTCTGAAATTTCCAGATATTTCATCCCGTATTGAATGCATATTTTCTCCATCGATTCTATTTCCTGGTAGAGTAAAATCACTTTCCTTGCTTGGGGATGGCATAAAAAAGTGTAAGGCTTTCCGAGATAGTGGGTCAGGCTTAACCCATACCATTTCTGGGGCAGAGTTTTTTTCATGCGTTGACATAGAAAATGCAGTGTAGCTAGTCTCCCCAGGTTGGGAGGATGTAACAGGGCCAGGCATTGTAACCATAAGTCCTGAATGGTTTCTATGATGGTAGTGGCTCTCTGAAACACTTGTTCTGCCTCGGGAGGAAGAGGTTGTTCGTGTTGTTCTGTCCATTGCATTAACAAATCATAGCCTTCTAAAATAAAAGAGTGGTATTGCTTCGACATGACAATTGATTATGAACAGAAGACATGATATTTTATCTTATTTATACCCCCCTGTTTTTTTAAATTTATTTTTAAACTTTGGAAAAACCAATAGACTTAATTTTTTTTTTTTTAATTTTTTTTTTTAAATCTATTTTTAGACTTTGGAAAAACCAATAGACTTAAATTTTTTTTTTTAAATCTATTTTTAGACTTTGGAAAAACCAATAGACTTAAATAGAGTAAGAACGTGTGAAGCACGTGTGGGTTTTTCACAGATCTCACATCTCACATCTCAGGAATTTCCAGATCTCAGAACGTGCTGAGCGCGTGTGGGTTTTTCCAGGACCCCTTCCTTTTAAAAAAGGTATAAAAACCAGCGCAGAGAGTGCATGGGTCATCATTTTCAGTCAGAAGTCAGAGGTGTATACCATGGCACAAGCAATGATGAATACCAAAGACAACCCCAATTATGCGACACCTGAAGGCTATGTCATAGCCCCCATGCCAGAGACTCAGGATCCTGTAGGACTGGACTTGGGATTGTATAATTTCCCAGAGGCCATGACCAAAGAGGACTTTGGTATTTTAACCACCACGTTAGAGGGGATCGTCAACATGCTAAACCAGATGCAAGTGAATGCAAATAAGTTTGAAGAGAAAGTCATGAGTGAATTCGTTGACCTGAGAGAAATAATGGCCCAACTGGAGGATAAAGTGTGGAAAATAGAAGAAGAAAAAGGTAGAGAACCCACAGACACAGAAGCTCTAAAGAAAACCAGAGAGACCAACCCCTGTTTCATCTGCAAAGAGTTAGGACACTGGGCCCCTGAATGTCCCAAGAAAGACCTATGCTACAAATGTGGAAAATTTGGACATTGGGCCGATAAGTGTGACCAAAACAAACTGTCTGAGAAGAAGAAGAAACCATCCAAGCCCAAGGAAAAAAAAAAGACGCAGGAAAACATGAGTCTCGGGGACAAACAGGATAATTTATTAAACATTCCAGTAGAAGCTATTATACATGAGGAGAACAAAGAAAATCTGATTCCACTGGACCAGCCTAAGAAAAGAAAACACAAGGAAGAGGTCAAGAAGTCCCTGAAACTTCAAAAGAAGAATTGACTTTGTATCATACTTAAATAAAAAGAGTTTTTTTAAACTTTAACATTGACTTGTTTTTCTTTTTTTTTTTTAAAAGAATAACAGCTGGAGATCAGCTGTGTTTTTAAAGTGTCAAAATTAAAGCAGCCAGAGAGGCGATGAAGGACTAGAATGACGTCATAATCAAGATTTGAATCACTGCCAAGTTTAGGGCTAGGTAGGATCTCACATGGATTTTTTTTTTCAGGCACTTTAAGGGCCTAAAAGTGCACTCCGTTGACCCAGCCATCCCCCCAGGGTCCAAAAGTGCACTCAGTTGACCCGCCCGTCCCCCCAGGGTCCAAAAGTGCACTCAGTTGACCCGCCCGTCCCCCCAGGGGCCCAAAAGTGCACTCAGTTGACCCGCCTATCTAGGCTTCTTATACTACTGCCACTATTATCAACTGAAGCAAGTGTGACCGGATAAAATTCATTTGAAATTGATGATTTTTTTTTCAGTCAAAAAGATATCTTTATATTTCCTCCTGACATTACAATGGCAGAAACGATTAAATTAGTTACTGTAATTTTTGTAATTTTTAATAATGAAGCATTTGTGAAATTATGAAGTAAATTATGAAGTAAATTGAGGTCATTTATACAAACAGAAATATTTCAGTCAAATATACCTAAATATTACTCTGAATTTTTATTAAACATGATATTCTTGAAAATAATATACTGTATGAAGTAAAAATTCTTGTAAATATTTTATGTAAATGATGCATTTGAAATTCAGAAAAAGATAGAACATGTAGTATATACAAAACAAGCACTTGTACATATATGTACATGTATCTGTTTTATCTACATAAATCAGAGTTTTGAGTATGCTGACTGGACTGTTTATCCAACAAATGAAATAGATTCAATCATGGATGTGCATGAACGTATGTTACTTTCTTGGAAAGGGATTTTAAGTTAATTTACGGAGAACTATCGATCTCTACTTGGATTGATTGTATGATGTTTTAAGTCCCGTTCGAGAATCTTTCACTCATAAAGAGACTTCACCATATAGAGGTGAAAAGCTTCAAATTTAGACCTTTACTCGGCACTCATGGCCACTGAACAATGACAGGGGGCCTCGGTTTTTAAGGTCTCATCTGATGGATCCGCAACTTTCACTTTAAAGTGCCAAGTGCTTGGCGAAGGAACAGTTGTTACCTATTTTTTATTGACTTAGGTCAGTCGCGGCCGTGATTCGAACACACGGCCTTCCGATCACGGAGCGAGCGCTCTACCAACTGAGCTACCGTGACGGCTCTGTACTTGAAAAAAAGAAAAAAAAATAAGAAAAATATCTTCACATTGTCAAAGTTTTGGGATATCGTTCCTCTACACAAACCCTTGACAAAAGTCGGCGTGGAAAGCTACTATTTCATTTGTTCTCGTCAAGGACCGGGAACCAATCACCCTTTATAGTAGGTAGGTTTTGTAAACAAATATGACTTGTCTTTAAAATGTAAAGTCAATCATGTATGATTTGGGACTAATTACCTCAAATAAAATACTAGTATCAGAGATTAACTTTTTGAAGCTCCTTCTCCTTACAATCAAAAAAGATGTACTATGGCTTTGAGCCACTTCATAACGAAAGATTTGAAAGTGATTTTCTCATTTGATGCATTATAATTAATCATTACGTCATGTGTAACCACAAGCTCGACTTTTAACATAGCGACTTTCGTCAAGGGTTTGTGAAGAGGAACGAATATCACAAAACCTTGACATTGTGAAGAAGCTTCCTGTGTAGATTTATCTACAATTGTTCCATACAGTTACATTATTAAAATGCATTGCATAATGAGAGAAATAAATATCAATTATCACCATTAATGACCAATATGTTATTTTATTCCACATCTTTAAAATAGACACACACAAAAATCTTTCTGAATATCAATCTTCATGTAATTAAAATATGATCAGTAGGGAGTTCAACATTAGAATCTTGGTTACCAGTTGATTTTTACCATTTGGTTATTAGTTGATGTATTGGGTTCGAGTGGACTTGGGTTCGTGTCATTCAGGTTACGAGTTGTCTAGAAACCATCTACATGCACGTTGAAGAAGACTGTTCCAGTCCCAGTTTAAAGCATGCATAACCTTGTACTCTGATGCTGCTACATGAACTAGGAGCATTAAAGAAAAAGGAAAAGTTTGAAGATGTCATCCTCACTAGTGAGATAAGAGTGGGAATGCGCTTCAAGGGTCAGTTGCATTTTGGCAGTGGTTCCTCCATAGTAGGTTGCCAGTAAACAAAAAAGACCAACACCAAAGCATTCATACAAGGTATTTAGTCATTTAAATCACGAATCGACAAATAATAATCGTTGCAATTATCTCTTCAGTTTTGTATTCTGTATCATGTAATTACATTTAAAAAAATGTACTCAGAACTGTTCAAATGTTCATCATTTGGAATGTTTGATATTGGATTTTATAACCTCTTTACTTAATTATTCAAGCAGTCTGTTTGAAGGTTAAAATAAATCAATGATGAGTTTCTAAATTAAGTCTCAATTGAAAATAGGAACCAAAAAAGTAAATAATAATGTGTTTTAAACAACAATACTTATAACTTAAATTCAGATTCTCTTAGAAAGATTGTGGATTAATTCCATCCAAGTAGAGTAACTAAACTAACTGATGAAATTTTGAAATTATTGTTTGTGTGTTTGTTTTTCGTTTAACGTCCCTTTCGAGAATTTTTCACTCATACGCCACCACTTGCCGGTGGAGGGCTGCAAATTTAGACCTATACATGTACTCGGCACTCAGGCCCATTGAGAAGTTAGGAATCTTTTTCGTGCCAGCACCTACTGCGACAAGGGACAAGGGACCTCGGTTTATACGGTCTCATCCAAAGGACCAGTCCCCATGTCCCGCAGTGAGATTCAAACCCACGACGTAAGGATCAACTTCTTACTCTAGAGCAAACGCTCTAACCACTGCACCAAAATTTCGAAATTAAATCATATGCTTAATATGTAATTTGTTTTCGGGCCAAAGACAATAAACACTCCAGTAAGTCAACCATTGATTAAGTGGCAAAAAAGAATATTTTGAAGTATGATTTACTATGCTGGCCTCCTATCTGGATCTAAATCCAGTTGAAAACACTGGCAACCATGAACAGTTGATTAAGGATGCGATTGCAAGGCGTCACGTGATCGACTCATGTGATGTTTAAAAAAAGAAAGTTTACGGTAAGCATTTCCGGAATAAGGAGAGTTATATGATTGCGCCCATGACAAAAAGTCCTCGTGGCAATATTTCTAGAACAGAGAAAGAATAAGATAAAGATGTGAAGTTGCAGAGTGTTGGTCACCATCGACGGAGATTTTTTTTTATCCACGTGTTTTACGTTATGACATGTCCAGCTTTTGTCGTAGTTCCGAAAATTGAAATCTATTTCATTCATAAATTTAATTTACATGTGGATCTTTATGTCCTCTAGTTTTAATAAAATATTAGAATTTTATTCGAGATCGGTTTCTTTACCATAGGATCTACATCTATGTACAGATATTCATTTCTTAGAAGCTTCAGACCGACTGTGTCAATATGGATGAACAGAGATAAGCGAATGGGATTATGATACATGTACATACGTCTATAGACGAGTTTGAAGTTGCATGCTGGACATGAATATGTTTTTTAAAATATTGCAGAGGAAATTATTTTCCTCTGTTAGATCTTCTCTAGCATTTTCAACACTTACATTGACCATGTAAACATTGAATCGTCGGTGCATAAATTGCGAAAACATTTGTTGTAAAATGTTTTATGCGTTGTATAACGTATTTGGTCAAAAGTTGAAACTCAACACATTCCTTCTGACAGAAAATAAAAGTTTCTTTTTGCAAGTTTTCACAAATCTAATCAAAAAACACGTGTAACAAAAAATACACGTGTAAGAACTAGAATGACAGACGAAATATTAATTTTCTCTAAATAAAGAGAGGTAACTCTGACAATCGAGGTACTACAGATGTATACTAGGGAGGGAAAATCATTTTGAGCATATACATTTTAACTCATCATGCTCGCGGGAATATATTTGAAAAATGAATTTTATTGTTGAAAATTCACGAGGACATGAACAAAGACGCTTCACGCCGGCATATTTCATGAACCGCAAAAGCATGAAGCACATTCAATGATTATTTTTGAAACAGAACAGTTTGCACTTTATTTTTGACGTCAAGTGTGGCATTATGACGTCACAATGGAAGTATTATAGATAATCTTGTACATCCATTATGTACCTAGTTCATGAGAAAATGAACCGTTTTCTATCTTGCAAAGAATATTAAGGAAAAGTATATGCAAATGTAAATATTAAATAGCAAATGACTATAATTTGCCAAATAAGATAATAGGATTTTTATATAGATATTGCAGATACAAGTTCTATGATTTGACCCATATTCATTCAATGTGTTCAAGTGTCTACAACCCCCCCCCCCCCCCATTCCAGGTCACAGTGCAGAGACCTTGGTGGGTGTTCAGTGCATGAACAGTTTGGCCCTTGGACCGCTGTGCACCGGTTCAGAATATATATATTCATATTGATATAATAATGGAATGATTAATTTGGAGGTGGGAAATTTTTTTAAAAAGTGTGCAAGTCGTTATTTGTGTGTGTGTGTGTGTTTGTATGTGTGTGTACATGATATTATTACATTTTCAACAGTGAAATACTGTGATTTATTTATTGAATAAAAGTGATATTCTCTCACAGTGTGAAAGGATTTCAAAGTAGGTAAAAAAAATAATTCCTGGCCTGTCATAAGATAGAGATAGTAACTAAACATCTTGATAGAGCTAAAACTGCAAATTTCTTCTCAAGTATGTTGCTAAAATCCATGCTATGTACTGTTTTCATTCTCACAACTGCTAAGCTATGACGTCTCAACCGCTCAACTATGACGTCAAGCCTATGACACTGTGTTAAGAAAAGACAGCGGCAAAGGGAAAATTAAAGAAAATGTAATAAACAGAAAATTCAATGTTTTGTAGATGAGTATGGAATTTATTTCACTCGTGAGACAGGATTCTTTTATATTTTCACTCGTGCTTCGCACTCGTGAAAATATAACAAAAAATCCTGTCCCACTCGTGAAATAAATTCCATATTCATCTACAAAACATTGAATATCCTCTATCTATTATCATTCTGCTCTACATGAGCAAAAACTGCAAGATTTTCAGGGAAAAAAAGTATTTATAAATCTATACATAATGATTTTATAATATTTTAACAGATACAGACGGACGGACGGACAGACAGACCCAAATTAATATCCCCCACTTTCAGTGAAAGCGGAGGACAACAATAACAAGTTCTTGTGTCATCTATTCCTAATTTTGATTCTACCCATTCTTGGGGGCAAAGTTTGCTGTAATGCACACAATATATTTGAAGTAGGGAAAAAATTAAGGTTTACTTATTATATGTTTATTGTAGAACATGTAGAACAAAACATGATACATGTAAAATTACAATCATAAAAACATCCCCAGTGGTCTCAAAAATGTATTTCATTTATAGTCATTGTCATATTTTCACGATTATAATTTTAATTAATAGAAAGAGGATCACAAAATGTCCCATAATATCTTTTAGATATTTATGAAATGGTATAATCATGGCATAATCAGATTTCAGTTTAACAATTCAAGTCCTTTGTGGGATGCTATTTCACTTCTCGTTTGAAAAAAAAAATATGTCCTCAAAGTCAAATATATGAATGGTGTGTGCATGAAAAAGTGGAGCTTTTTTCAAAAGACTATTTCAAATAATGTATGGTATTCCCATGATAAATTGTAAAATATGTTAAAGTTAGGAACATATTTTAAAGTTCGGTGTAAAGTATTCTATTTTTTCCATGTTTTCCGATTGGATTTGATTTGTAATTTCCAATTTTGTCCGAAAGGAACTTTTTGTCAACCTGAATTGAAACCGCGCCATATTTGCTTGATGATTCCTGTAGTGTACTTGAGCTGTTTATTCTTATTGCATCGATATATCAGAAATAATTACAGTAATTATCAATTCAATAGTTGTTTTAACATAATGTGAACTTTATCCATTTCAGCATGATGTTTTCACATGCATTTGAACAAAGTTAATCGTCAGTTAAAGTATGTAAACAAAACTACAATACACACGTAAATCTCACATTTCATACTTGCTTAATTTTCAGTAATGTCTTGCGTTTATTGTTTGTCATTTTTTACAAGCTCAATATTATGTCTATCTATGAATATAGTCAATATTTTCCTACTTCTAATAAATGATGGAAATGAATTGGCCAATTTTGATATGCTTAAGAAAGATAAACAGTTTCAAGGCATTACAGCTTTATTCAAACAATAAAGTCGGATACATAACTAAGCCCCTCCTATCATTCGATAGCTTTTTAAACTAAGCAAATGCATCCAATAAGAATAAAAAAAAATATATAGCATCAGCTTTGAAAAAAAAACTTGGATTATATATTACCTTTAAAAGCTTAATACGCCTGATATTATTCAGTGAGGACTCAAGCAACTGCGATCATGAACAAGGCTTTGGTTTGGGCTTCGTTTGTTATTTTCTTCAGACTTACGAAATCTCTGTCAAGGAGCTTTGTCGCTCATCTAGACCAGGTCGATGTAATATTTCAGGAAAACCTTTCGGCAGAATATGATGCGTTTTCGCTAAGAAGGTGTGCGGTAATGTGTGGTACGGAGTGTACCTTCTTTGGTGTTAATTTGCAAAAAAAGAAATGTCGAATTCACACGGGGAGTCAATCAAGTAACTTAAAGGTAGAGGAAGCGGGATGGAGATACTATAAAGTGGAACCTCAAGGTATCATTACTTACAATTACTTCAAATACAGTAAAATATGTTAATTACGATCTCGAATATAAGAAGTTCAATATTTTAGGAATGAATTTAATAACTACCCAAGTTATACTGGTATAATCTGGGTTGGGGCAGTTGAGGTGTTATAAACCACGATGCGGTTTATAAAAAAGCGTGAACTGCTCCGACCCAGATTATACCAGTATAACTTGGGTAGCTATTAAAATTATTCCTTAAAATTTAATTTTCCATCATCAAGTATACAAAATAAGACAGTTTATCCTTCAAATATGCTTCCAAACTGAAAACATTTTAAATGTAACGTCAAGCGGACTGATACTTTTTGACGTAAGTCATTGTGACGTAGAAAACACAGATATACGATACAAACTATTTTTTATCCAAACAAATGACGCCTTACAACCAAAATTAAATTATTTAAGGAATAATGTGAAACTCTCAAAAATGAAAACGGTAATACAGAAAATATCAAAAATTAGTATAACAAAGCCTTTTATTTTGACTTCGCTAAAAAAAAAAAAAAGAACTTGTGCAGTAAAACTTTTGATTCGGAAATAATTCCTCATGACCGAGAGTTTTTATAAACATTTCTTCTTCAAAGATTGTAGAAGGATAGCCGAGAATTTCAATTTTTTCTAATGTCAGAGATATAAATCATACGAAGAAGAAATAATATAGTTTAAAACTAAGTCACAAAATATAATTCAACATTTTTTCAAAATATACTTAATATCTGAATATAACCAAACTTATGCAATTTCCTAATACAGATAAACATATATGGATATGATGAACTTCAAATGAAAGATTTTTATGTATCCGGAGGCGTTTCTTGTATGTTACTTTACTTATTATTAAATTGTCTGTCTTTTCGTGCTCTTGTGTCCGGTCAATACCTTTTAAATGAGAAATTGCAACTAAACTCGAAGAAAAATGGCTTACGACCTGCTGATATGTCATGTACTTTACCTAAGGTATTTTTAGCAAGTTGCAGGTCACTGGCAGATATTAAAAAGCATTGAACTAATGTCCGTTCAACAACGTACGAAATTTGTTCGATACCAGGACGAATATACACAGTACTGGGGCGACACACTGTCTCGAATTCGAAACCAGATGGCCATACGAATATGGAATTTTGAGTTTCTCAAGATGACCCCTAATTTTTCAACATCTAATCAACAGTTAACGTAAGTAGGATGCCTACAGATGCCTAAGATGACACCCACACCAAACACGAAGGCAATACAAAAACGTTTGTTTGGATGGTTGTTGAAGGTTCCTTCGAGGATTTTTCACTCATATTAGAGAAATACCGACATCTTACGAACGAACGTAACCAAAAAAGGGGATCGTTCATTGTATTCACATTTGCATTATTAAATTCTTCAACGTAATTGCGATTTCAAAAGATAAAATCCCCGCAGGATACCTCAAAACTACTTCTTGTCGTTGTCGCTACCGTGACGCTACAATACATTTCATTGGACATTTAAACGAGGAAAGGGGTTTACACATGTAAAATGAAAATGAAAAATGTCTCATTTTGAAGCATGAAGTCAAAGATTCTGTCTTACGAAAAAGAGGGCGAGGGAGAGTTTAAAAAAAAAATAAACATAAAACAATGGCCTTTTTATTCATGCTACTGGCTAAACTTTGTACATGTAAATCATATACGGTGCCAATTTTGATGCACCAGAGGTGCATTTAAAGTTGCATAGTGAGTCAGTATCATGCGTTTCTTTTAAGTTTTCTTTTTCGTGTTTGGACAAACTAAAATTATTTTTACTTATATTTTTCTTCAGAAAAGTAGATTTTTTAGGTTCTGAAACCTGTAATTTTCTGAAACGTAATACTTTCAAGAATTGAATTAAATTTGCATGTGTCTTGCAAAAATTTTTACTTCTGTCAATTTTCCCGTTTGTCCGTCACAGTGTCTCTTTAAACAAATTATGTCTCTGAAGTAGATTCCTTATTTTACGCGAGTACGCAAATCGCGAGAACAATAATTCGCGAATGGGTGAATTATCTTGAGATTTTACATAAAGTAAATCACCATAAAAATAAAAGCGAGTAATTTTATCACGCAATAATTTACTCCTCGCGTATATTTAGGAATCTACAGTAATGCTCATGCCGAATCGTTGGAAATCCGAAATATTTAATGAAAAAAAATCAAAGAGCTGAAAAGGCGGTGGTTGGAGCAAAGGCTGGAGCAAAATTACGTCGAAGGATCGTATTTATCTAAGAAGAAGCCTTATCAACCGAAAAATTACTTTTTTCCCGGGGATTCATGATATGGCTATAATACATGTACATGTATATATTGTATTTTGATAGTTTTCTTAGCCATTACAAGGAATTATCACCTCTGACAATATCTGTGTAGAAAATTAATGAATAGCCTCAGGCCCGTATGAAGCAAATCCAGCTGGGGGGGGGGGGGGGGAGACACAGCCATACATTTTCAGTTGACAGTTGAGGGGGCACTACCAAAAACTTCCTAGCAAGCAAAAAAAAAGGTCCTGAGGAACCTGAGGAAACGATAATTTTTTCTCCCGAATTTTCTTTCTCCATCAATAAGAATGTTGAAATTTTCTGGGAAAAAAATTTATTACCTATCTACCGACCCAATTTTTACATGATAATGTATGAAGAAAATTTTGTTCCAAAAAAGTTGGACCAACCCCCATGAAAAAAGGATTTTCGACTTTAAACCCCCACCCCTTTTTTGTTTTGGTTTTTTTTTTTTTTTTTTTTGCTTGTCAGATTTTTTTCTTGTAAGTTGATTTTTTTCTCTGGCTCCCCCAACCCCTCCCACTTTTAAAAACGAAAATTATATGTTTCTAATAATGAATAATAAATAAATCTGCAGCAATATTACTTTTACCAGAAAGAATTCATGACAATTTAAAAAAAATGAAAAAAATATCAGTAGAAACTACTTCTACACATCAGTGAAAACTCGTCTGTTCTTTTTATTTGCCTTTGTGTACAGGTACATTTGAAGCATGCCTTGACAACTCGGTGAATCAGCATCACGCACTTGATGTCTTCAAATTATGCACATTTTGAGAACTACAGTATCTTTTTGTCAGTATACTTGAATAAATCTATGATTTTTTTTTTCTTAGAGATGACGCAAGTTAAATTTCGACTATATTTTTTTTCTCTGTACACTAGAGCTTCGGTCGAAATTACTCTGAGTGCGGGGTCAAAGTTACCCTTCATGTATACAGTGTATCTTGTAATTTTATATACTGACGAATAATGCATGCTTAACAAACAATGACATAATGGTACATAGCTTGAGTACAAAGAAAATTTAATAAATATACACCACCCACAGACATGTAGCATCAGAGGGGCCTGCCCCCACCTTTTCCACACATTACTTTTACTGTTCGAAATGTTCATTGAAAGGCTTGTTGCCCCCTCCTACCCCCTTTTGTTGCAGTACAGTCAAATAAGGCTAATGTAGTAATGTATTAAAAAAATTGGTACCAAAAGGAGAATTTTTTTTTTTGCTTGTCAGGTTTTTTTTTTCAGGTAAGTTGAATTTTTTTCTCTGGCTGCCCCCCCCCCTCCTTTAAAAAAAAAAAACGATGCTACGTCTGTGACCCTACCCAAATGCATAATTTGCAGATTTTATGATCCACATATCTATACATATATAACATATATCATGAAAGGCAGCCAAAAGATAAATTAAGTGAAGATTGCAACATAATACATCATCCAAGAAGACACTATCTATCATATGAATGCTCGTTTCTTTCTTTGAAGTAATATTTCACATAAAGAAAAACCTACCTTCTTTCTTTATGAAGTTACGTTTTCTTTTACTAGATACGATATGGAAAAAAAATTATTGCATATACATGCATTGCCTCATTCCACTTTTATAAGGATTGTAGTATATGGATCGTAGTATTCCATGTATTTACTTAAATGTAATGAAAATTGACATTTGATTCGATTAGTTGAGCTTCGACCCCCTCTCCCTCCCCAAGTACACAAACATCTACGCGCGACCACTTCAAAAATATTACGTTTCCCGAGAAGTGACAACTATTTTCTGATTTTTAATGGTTGATTTCTGAAACGTTAGAAAACAATGCTACATTGTATAATTCATTACAACAATTATTGTCCATTGTGCTCTCTCTCTCCCCCCTCTCTCTCTCTTACAAACACATAAATGTACACTTTTAAATACAAAACAGTATATAAGCGCATCACCTAGCAACTTGTAGCCTTTGCATGGATTTATACAGGGTATGAGTTTAGATTTCATCCATGTTATAAAACGTAACTTTCCCCTAATGAACACAGCTCACACTAGTATACATGTATACGTTTAACCACTGACGCAGGACAAATGTGTTTCCTAACCCTTCATAGGTATTTTGGCGTATTTTCTTCTATTTGTCCGTTTTTAATTACATTGTAAGTGATAACAGAAAATTAGACAGGAGAAATTATCATTTACAAAGTGATAAAAATACTGTCCTTTCTATTATACACATATACTTAATTTTTCCGATTTATTAATTTTAAACTAGGTGCAATAACTGGTCCCGGGAAAACTACCGAGATACGGGAAGTTAGGACGAGTTACGTTCGTTCGTAAGATGTCGGTATTTCTCTATTAAGACGCCACCACTTGCCGATGGAGGGTGCAAATTTAGACTGTACTCGGCCTTACAGCGTTTGAGCTGTGAGTGGTCTATTTCGTGCCAGCACTTACTGCGACACGGGACTTCAGTTTATACGTTTATTCATAATTCCATAGGTTATGATATTTTAAAGTCTATATCAAGTAGTATGGGAAGGCCACACAATAGATACAAGACTTCGTATTTACAGCCCAATGTGTACGAACTAGGCCACAAAGTCACCAAGGGACCTTCCGACGGCTTAAAACATTCAGCCCACCGCATGTATATATACAAGGGATGTCCACATATTTATTTTCTATAGGCATTTTCGATTGCATTATTCGAAAGATAGTCGAATATTCAGAACATCTTGTGAAAATGAATTTTTGTATAGGTTAGCAAAGACTACACAAGAGTTATCCTTCTTTGGTTCATTCACATTTACAGGTACATGACGTATTTATAACTCAAAAATCCTTCTGCTACTTACGTAACATCAAATGGCTGTGTTAGACACAGATGTTTGTGATGTATTGTTCACAGGCACCTAACACGTGGATAGTGTGTTTATATGAATATTATTAAAATAAATTGGGAGGGTGATTTAAACGCACACATCCGCCCGTCAGGTGCTTGCATATTGTTAAATACTGTTTGTTCAACTCTTGATAGCTCCGGATATCAAAATGCCCAATTTTTTCACAGCTTGTTATTTTAATAATTATCGAAGTATTAAAAAGGGTTTTCCGGTATGTTAACTGCATTTGAACATTATCAAAATAACAAAATAATGGATGGATATGGTATGAGATCAAGTCCAATCATGTTTAGTTTCATAATAATTTTACAAACAAACCAGGTAAAGTGATGCATAATTTATCACCAGAAAAAATCCCACAGACGATAATTGAGAAATAATTCTCGCAGTTTTGAAACATTTATAATTACTTTCTACACGTACAATGGAAAGTCAGCAGTTTTTGTTGAGGAAAATTATTTTATCGATATTGTTTCAAGAAAAGAATCCTGCAGAAGATATTATTCTTTCTGTTGGCACAGAAACCGGATGTGGAATTTTCCAACAGTCGGCTGTGTTTGTTTCCGATTTGTAGCAGATAAGACATGATTCCACGAAAGGATAATTAGGCTTCACAGACATTTTAGGGTTTGGTGGGGGGGGGGGGGTCATCCTTTTCGATTAAAACATTTCCACACACTTCATTTCGTTGGCGGTATTTTCAAGACTAAACTGAAAATCGATGGACCGTAAATCTAACAGGGGGATTGGATTTTTCTGACCTGTCCCTATGTAATGAATAATACTCACGAATGGAAAGCTTAATGACTTTGTATAATAATTTATGATTACCGATGTACTTCTTTTTTAAATTTATAATCAAGAGTTATCACTCTTTTATTCGAAAGTCGTTTCATTATTCGATCGTCGGTACATTCGACTGAGAGTCGAATAGTCGACTATTCGTTGAAATTCCTAATAAATACAGACTTTGTTTATTTTTAGTTCATAATTCATCAGGTTATGTAATTATTCATGTCTTTATTTAAGTAGTATTGGACTTCATTTTGGACACTCTTTCACGTAAATGTAATGTTAATTTTAATACTGAGCATCGAAAACAAATTTCATTTCTCCAAACATAATAAATATTTGGAAATAATGTATTCGTTATATTGTCAATGTCTTTGCAATTGTTTTACACTCACTGCTTTGTGGGAATTGCATTTCATCTTGTATTGCCATAGCAAGGAACCAGCTTTTGAGCACAGAATTTGGCCTACGTTTCTTCTAATATTCCTCCATTATGGATCCTGGTATTCATTGCCCTTCCATGGCCTTAGTCATTACTCTTTGACCCTTGGTCTATATACTGGTTATGGCCCTCACAGTATATGATCACATTTGAAATTTAGACATGCCAGTTTCTACAAGGTTCTTTACTGAAAGAGGGCCTTGATAGTCTGAAGAACATATTCAATCTCTCCGAAAAGGTGTCTATAACTGGTGAAGTTCCTGGCCCACATTATAATGCCTTTGGAATCAACAAGCGCATGACACACCTGTTTTCCACCAGATATATGGAATACCAAGAGAGAATGTTAAACTACAGACTATCTAGAGTATCTCTACTAGAGAATGCTAGTGGTATTCTGACACATAAATAAGGAGGATAGCCCAGAACCAAGATCCAGGGGCCAGATACATCGGAAAAATCATCACGACTTGACAATAACATCAAACTGAGATATCCAGCAACCTAAAACAAATGTGATCATTTTTTTTTTCAAAGAGTTTATGTGAGCAAGAAAAGAAAATCAACCCAAAAGAAACTGAAAAAAGAATTTTTTTTGACGAGAAAGAAGAAGAAAAAAGAATTAAAATGAAAAAAAAATTAGAGTTATTTAATCGTGAATACATTTAAGACAATATCGAGTAATTTAAGTGATAAACAAAAAAATCATAAATATATTTTTGGATATTTTCATGTGAATGCGGACTGTCTCCGATAGATTCACGATATTTTTTTTATCAAAGGTGAGGGGAATCTACAATCCCTCTCCCAATAAGGAATCCGATCAGGAATTTTTGGCGAGGGGAAAACTTATCAGACGCCGTGAAAACCCTAATCATGTTGTTTATTGTCGGCAATTAAGCTAGCAGTTTTCCTTCATATAATGACATTTCGTACCAGTGTCGGAGGGTTCCTGTAGCTTCGGGAGGGATAAAAAGGTGTGTTTTTTTTTTGTATCTTTACATTTAATAGTCCTGAAAATCTGACCCCCTTGATCCGCCACTTGGATTGGATTTTTTTGTTTTGATCGTCGATTTCTAACAACACAGTAAGAAAAAAGGGGGCTAAATCTAGTTTGATATGCATGTACTTATTTAAGGAATCACTGTCTAGTTAGTAGCGAAGCCCGTTATGCATAAATTATCCCAAGTTTCCAACTATCGTTGATGTCCCTGGCATACTCTACTAACTAGACAGTGATTCCTTATATTTCCATTTCATTGTGAAATAAAATTGTAAATTTAGATTTAAAAAATGTAGACTAATAGATTTAAATTACACGAGGCCTCACATGTCAATTATAATAGTTCCCGCCCACTGACGTCAAACACAAAGACAGCCGCACGAGAGTTACATGCATATAAGCCTCCTTAGAGTCAGACACAAAGACATCCGCACGAGAATTACATGCATATCAGGCCTTCTTAGCTCCTGATCTTTCGATTGGCGAAATTTGCATTCCGGTAGAATGATCAGGAAATCAACTCAACTAACTTTCAAAGAGTTATCACAGAGAAAACAAATAGAAATGGAAATATATAAGTATTAGTTTCAAGTAATCGATTCGTTAAATTTAGAATTCATGATAAAAGATCTAACAGACAAGGGGTTATGTGCTAAAAGATTTTTAAATAGATTCTCTAGAATAGGTTTAAGACAACCCCGGAAATAGGTTCTTGAACAAACATCTTCAAGTTATTTACAGTTATGTTTTCCTTGACGAAATAGGATTGATGTGTGTGTTTGTTTTGTCTTGTTTGCCTGCTCTTACCACAGAAATATTCTCCATTCTAAGAAAACTGAAAAAATAAAGATCTATAGATAAAAGTTTACCCTCTCCTCTTATGCTCTCCGTTGAAAGACCTTACTTAGCAAACTAGAGTGTTCTAAGGAACGCATCTGTCGCTTGCTTTATAGCTTCAACAAAAGGTGTTAATAAATCTAAGAGTGGTCAGTTTTTATTTACCATTAGCATGATAGTTCATGCATTTGCTTGCAAAGAAAAAAATAGATTTTCTAGAATAGGTATAAGACAACTCCGGAAATAGGTCCTTGAACAAACGTCTTCAAGTTATTTACAGTCAGGTTTTCCTCGACGAAATAGGATTCGTGTGTGTTTGTTTTGTCTTGTTTGCCTGCTCTTACCACAGAAATATTCTCTATTTTAAGAACACTGAAAAATAAAGATCTAAAGAGAAAAGTTTACCCTCTCCTCTTATGCTCTCCGTTGAAAGACCTTACTAAACAAACTAGAGTGTTCTAAGGAACCCATCTGTCGCCTGCTTTGTAGCTTCATCAAAGGTGTAAATAAATCTAAGAGTGGCCAGCTTTTTATTTACCATTAGCGTGATATGCCTTGTCTCTGTAAGCGAACAGTTTCTCCAATACCCAATGGTTTAAGCAGTTTCGCATGCCTAGAATAGTATGCGGACTGTTTCGTTTTGCTTTGTAATGGCTGACCCCGAAATGCTGCATGATTGACAGTCTGTGGTCACAATTGCTCGTGAGTAGAGGGTAAGAGAGATCTCAAACGTCGACCCATTAAAACCTGTGCTGGAGATAAACCTGCCTCTAAAGGAGTATTGAGATATTCTAAGATACCTAAGTAGGGGTCTTTCTTATCAGCCTTGCTCTTGGTCATTATATGTTTGAAAGTTTGAACCGTTTTTTCGGCCAGACCGTTAGACTGAGCATGTGTAGGGCTAGATGTTATGTGTACAAAGCCATACTGTTTACTAAAAGTGGCAAACTCTCCACATGAATATTGTGGTCCGTTATCAGACACAAGTTTTTCTGGTATCCGGTGGTGGGAAAAGGCTAATTTGATCTTATTTATTACAGTGCATGCCCGAGTATCATTTAAGCGATACACCTCGAAATAGCGACTGTAGTAGTCAACTATTGTGACAAACTCTTGTCCTTCCCAACTGAACAAATCGGAAGCAACAATTTGTCAGGGACGTTCCGGTACATCGTGTGAAATGAGTGGTTCCTTGGAATTCGCATAGCGTCTTTCCAAACACGTTGTGCATTTAAGGATCATGTCCTCAATATCCGAAGATAACTTGGGCCAGAACAACAAATCGTGAGCCCTTTTCACACATTTAGTGACGCCCATATGGCCTTTATGTAAGCGTTCAAGCATAGTCGACCTTTGTCCCTTCGGAACAAAAATGCGATTATCCTTCATAATCAGGTCGTCGACAACCGAAAGTGCGTCTCGGAAATTCCAAAATTCTTGAATAAGTGGCGAACATTCTCGTGGATTATCCGGCCAGCCTTTCAGAATAGTACGCTTAATTAAGTTCAATACTCTGCGGGTTAGTCGACATGATAGATCGCGTTTCATCTAATTGCATGTCACTAAAAGGATGCGAGACATGACGCTATGGACTAGTGCGTCCATACCGTCGGACAGTTCCGGGTATGTGTCGGGTAGAAATTTACACGAGAGTGCATCTGCCAATGGTAGTTCTTTACCAGGCTTATGCACAATATCAATATCATATTTGTATAGTTGTAGAAGCATTCGTTGGAGCCTCGCGGGGACAGATGCTAAAGGTTTCTTCATGAATAATATGAGAGGTCTGTGATCGGTTTCCACTGTGATACGTCTACCGTAAACGTACTGATGAAAGCGTTTGCATCCAAACAAAATAGCGAGCAATTCTTTTTCAATCTGCGCGTAATTGACCTCGCTTGGCGTCAAAGTCTTAGATGCGTATGCAACTGGTCTAGTATTTTGGAGTAAAGCAGCTCCTAGACCATACTTAGATGCATCGGTTTGTAATGTAAGGGGTTTTTTTTGGATCATAATATGCTAGGACTGGACCAGGTGATTTGGACAAAATTTCTTTGACATTCTTAAACGCTTTCACATGTGGTTAGTCCCACACAAATTCAACATCCTTATTCAAGAGTTGGCGCATTGGGTGCGTGATTTCGGTTAAGTTCGGTGAGAATTTGGCGAGATAATTAATCATGCGTAGAACCGTTTATAGTTCTTTACGGTCGCGCGGAGGTTCCATATCTCGGATAGCAGCAATTTTGCTGGTGTCGGGTTTTAGACCATCTGTCGACAATACGTGTCCAAAGTATGGCACTTCAGTAAGGCCAATAACAAGCTTGTCGGAGTTAAACTTTACGCCCTTCTCGCGCGATCGCAAAAGGTCTGCGCGCAGGTTTGCGTCGTGCTCTTCGCGTGTTTTGCCGTACACGAGGATATCATCAACAAGTGTAGTAACATCATCTAATCCTTAGTAAACCTCATCTATTTTGCGCTGAAATTCGTCTTGAGCGGACTTTATGTCAAATGGCATCGCGGGGATCTAGACAGACTCTTAACTTTCCGGAGCTAGGTTTCTCAGTCAAGGCTAATGAATTGACCCACCTTGTAGGTTCTGTGACCCTTGTAATAACACCACATTTCTCCATACGCTCTAGCTCTTCACGTAGTTTGTCACGAAGTGCAAACGATATTCTTCGCGCTGGGTTGACAACAGGTACTGCATTCTCGTTAATGCGTATTTCGCATTCGCCAGGAAATAGTCCGATACCCTCAAAAACATCTTTAAATTCTTCGAGAACAGAACGAGTGTCAAGGTGTGCACAAGGTTTGCGCGTTGGTGTACTCGAGGGGCATGACTCGACAGCCATTACTAGCTGAATCAGTTTCATATCTAAGCAAGATTTTAACCCAAGAATAGGTACTGATTCAGTTTTAACAACAAAAAAATCTGCATTAATGACAGTGTCACCATGTGCACATAAAAGATTTTGCTCACCTAACGTTTCTAACTTTGACCTACCATAGTCAGATAAATGTTTTGTTGGTTTGCGTAGACTGCTAAGAGTACCAATACCCTTTAACTGACGGACAGGCAAGATGTTAACCTGACACCCAGTATCTATTTTAAATCTTACAGGGACCCGACAGGGACCTATGTGTAGGTATTTGAATGCTTGATCTGGGCTAGCATGGGGTTTAGATTTCCATGCTGTCAATACTAAAATCACAATCACTATCTTTCCCTTCCCCATACTCTGGTTGTGTGGCTACCTCACCGACCCTAACAGAAGCAGATGAGCGACATACAGCCGCAAAATGGTTCCATATTTTACATTTGTCACACTGTTTCCCCTTTGTAGGGCATAGACCTGTATCACTGTGATCCCTACCACAGTTACCACATAATTTACCAGTCTTTGAATGTTTATTGTCCTGCTTGGGACGGAAATGGCCCTGGCTACCGTACTGCTTTGGGTAAGTGGTTCTGCCTCCATCAGATTGCGCCCCACGTCCTGGTCTCTGCTTAGTACGCGCGCGGACGGCGTGGACCTCGGATGAGTTACTTCCCATGGATTTTAGCTGTTTTTGGGAATATTCAAAATTCTGGCCAATCTCTATGGCTTTGTCAAATGTAAGGTCCTTTCCCACGTTAATAAGTTTTTCTCGTATTTTACTGGATGACACACCAAACACGATCCTGTCTCGGATCATTTCATGACTATCGGTGTACGCACAGTCTGTACTTAACAGTTTGAGTCTAGTAATGAACTGATGAAATGTAGCGCTGCCCTGAACCTCGTTATTAACTGTGCATGTTGTTGGAATTTTCTCCAAGTCTCAGGCAAGTTTGTGGACTCCCAGTCTACTACGGGCTGTGGAATCCCCCCCCCATGATTCTGACACCATGTAAAATTATGAGGTATGGACGGAAAAATAATAAGAGAACGCTGAGTTCTGCCAACACGTGTATTCAACATAAAAAGGAAGTACATACTGCATAGGGGTAAAATAACTCGCGGTTTTAATATTCGCTATATTCACGGTGTTAATAAATCCGTGAATTCAAGAAATAGTGAATAAGTTTTCAATAACCTCCATGTCATATTTGGAAATTTGAGAATAGACTACGATAGGTATATATACGTGCAGTACATGGTCATTTCAGTAATTACGAGTCGTACTTGTCATTCAATTAAATTAATTATCACGCTTTTCTTTCTTTCAAATCAGCAAATAATAACCCGTATTTGTTAAAAAGCTGTTTTAATAGCCAACGCTACAAGTTTCATCAAACAAAACATGTTGGTCATGGGTTTTTATTATCCGTGCATAACTATGTTTCCACGTGTATTTGTTACCTGCATTATCATGCGTTTTAGTTTTTCTCGACATTTTGGTTTTTAAAAATCATTCAAATAACTATCGAACTTGGGTGTTATACGTGAGTACTAAAACCATTGTACTGTTGATAAGATGTATCGAAAATCGACCCTAGAATGCCAACTCCGGTCGGAGGTGGCGAATTTAAAGTTTTCATATTGGTGCAGATTCTGACCTTTTCCTTACACGTCAAATATCAAAATTATGAAAAACGCCTGGGAACGTTTGACATTTCGGAGTAGGAAAGAGATATGAGGGCTTCACTGTAGCGGATATTGTAAAAACAGAAAAAAAGGAAATAACGACAAACTACTGAAACAATTGTTAGCAAACAATTTTGGTATGGAAAGTTGTGTACAGTTGGTATGGCTCAGGACTGTGTTTAAAATATATGAGGAGAGTGTGTTTGAGAAACTCATGACGTTAAGGTTTATATTTTTCATTGCTGCTGAGTTTGCTCCGTGATATAAAAAATATTTATTTCAGAATTAAATATGAGTTAATTTAATCACATGGAATGAAACTTTACACATCAGCAAAATGAATATATTTTTTTTGGCAGATGATAATGTACCAATTGTGAACTTCTTAAATAATGAAAAAGGTAAAGATAACGAAAAGTATTAAAACAAAGATCGACACAGTCCACGAACTTTTCGAACTACCCTCGTAATCTGATAATCAACTTACTACAGCTATAAACATTCTGACTTCGTTTCAACATGTAAAATCGTGACTTTAGTAAATCTCTTTTGTCATTTCCAATCTACAAATTTATTTTATCTTTATCAAGATTTGGATATTTTACTTGAAAAACACATTAATCAATTTTGGGGGTTTAAGATGCCTGTATTCTGCCCTATTCCCAATGGTAAAAAGTGTGTGTTTTCCCAATGTCATTAAAGAAAATCCCCAAAAGACGATCCGAAACATAAACAAATATCACTAAAAAAAATCAGGATCGGTGTTCAGGAAAATCTAAAAGGCATATGCTCTAAAAAAAAAAACAGATTAACTGAATGTAAAGTATTTTGATAAATAACATGCAAATGAAAGAAAAAAAAACTTTTATTGAGATTTTTTTTTACAAAAATGTAAAATATCATATGATATTTTTCCCAATTGTAGCGATTTTACTCAGATGAAAAGACCCAGGCCCTTAATTTTATGACCTAAAAAAAGCTTTTTTGACAGACGTGCAAGGAATCTTTATAATAAACGCGATGACTTCAACATTTCTGTCGTCAATTTCCTTTATTATGTAGCGATATACCATCAACACCTGCATATGGATTTAATATATAGAACAACTAACTCAATTAATTCGATTGACAAGAACATGCTCTACATACATGTGTACGAGCAGTGTCTAAAACAAAGCAAGCTTTTGACAAATAAGTTGATGATACAAGGATTTCAACAGTCTTATTTAAAGTTAAAATTTCACAAATACTCTGGTTGACACAATGACCTTGTTAGCAAATACAACATGTATAACCTATCGTTAAGTCTAATGTTGACTGACGTTTTTCATACAAATTGTTGAGCCATTTTTTTCCACATTGACTTGGCTACGGATTTTTGCGTTTGGTTATGACAAGGAGCACACGGCGGGTGTGACAGGTAGAAAAGGATTCTTACTCCCTCATAACACTTGATTCCACTTCTGATGGTTTAAGAGGTCCATGTTTACTCTGCCCACAATTTATATTGTTGCTGTGTACTTTTGAGCTCGATTGCTGTTCGTTATCTTCATACTTCACTTTACATACATAGATATAGAGAGTAAGATAACTCGTTATGAACTTAAGCACGTGTTCTTTGTAGGAGATGGTTGGCTTTTGTACGGAACACATTATTACCTGCATATCCAGAATAGCACCACATGGCAAAATGCAAAGGTAAGAATTATATGTCTGTTATACATGTTTATACATCCTGATATGAACACACGAATGTGCTTCCTGGGGCTGTAAAACCTGCTTGGTATTTCATAAAATTTATATACATTTATTCTCTTTAGAAATTTGAACTTGAAGCAAAGCTTAACGCCTTCAACAAGTTGTTAGGTTCCTTGTCTTTGAAAGGAGCCTCAAATCAAGGTTATGTAAATTTATAAAATTGAAATTTGCAATGAAATCAGAAGCAATTATCTTTCCAATAACACCTCCTGAAATTGACATAGCAGTTCTTGTGTTTACTTTTACTGTCTTATGATATGATACACTAGGGTATAATTTTTAGATATTTAAATTTTCAGGCTTTGCTAAGTATTTTTGTTAAGTTCTGTGAAGTCCTGTATTATCTATATTGCAATTTATTTATCATAATTATTGAAGAGCTTTGACAGATTCTTATTTGAAATTATTTTGTCCTAGTTACAATGTATGAATTTTTGGCATATGTTTGTGCCCCCCCCCCCTTAATAAATGCATGCATTTTAGCTCACCTGAACCGCATTTTCAGGTGAGCTTTTATGATCACATTTTGTCCGAAGTCCGTCTGTCTGTAAACTTTTCACATTTTCGACTTCTCAAGAACCCCTGGACCAATTTCAACCAAACTTGCCTAAACGTATCCTTGGATAAAGGGGATTCAAGTTTGTTCAAATAAATTTACATAGGGAATATCTACTATGACATCACACAAAATTACAATACTTTGAATTAGCTCAAAATGAAATGATTTGCAATTTTGAACTTTCGGAGAGCTTTACACTCAATCAAATTTACTACTGCATGCAGTGTTGTCATTTATTTAAATCTCACACAGCAAGCTATTAAAAATTCAATGATCACAATGGAATTCTCGACGTGACTTCATATCGAAAAACGCGGTTTGTATGCAGTGAGAGGTGGATCAAATGATATTTTATACAATGAAAAATGTATTTTGTATTCAAATAAAGTATTATTTGCAAATATATATAAGATGCCATTAACGGGGATGCGATGTCTGTTTTATGATTTTATTCATATATGTATCGTACATATTCTAGTCCAGTTATAATGTCAAAAATTTTATGCCGATTTATTTGAGAGTAATACAAGGGTCTTAATGAATCAATATCTTGCAAGCGCATACCCTCAATGGATCGTAACAAGGAATCGCCCATTCTTGTAAACAATGTATTTTTTATCTGAATAAAAGGAGTTGTCAGTATTTCCATTGGGCACTTTAACTGTACTGTGTAGTGTAGAATCAAGTTTGTTCAAATCACGAACCCCTGGAGTAGGTTGGGGCTACAATGGTTGATCAAAATTTTACATAGAAATAAAATCTTCTTTTCAAGAACAGCAAAGACTTGGATGGTCAAATATGGAAGCATCCTCATGTACATGTAGTATAGATTCCAGTTTGTTCAAAGCATGACCCCCGGGGGTAGGGATTGTCCACAATGGGCCATCAAAGTTATACATAAGAAAAATCTTCTTTTTTTTTTTTAAAAAAAAAAAAAAACTTTTTCTCTAGAACAGAAAAGCTTTGATTGGTCATATTTTTATGAAGTCATCCTCAGGTAGGGTAGAATCAAGTTTTTTGAAATCATGACCCGCGGTGTAGGGAGCTACGACAAGGGCCAACAAAATTATATATAGGGAAAAACTTTTAAAACCTCCTCAAGAACAGTAAAACCTTGATTAGTCATATTGATATGGAGTAATCCTCAGGTAGTGTAAAATTGATTTTTTTTAAATCATGACCAACGAGGGTAGGGTAAGGCCACAATGGGCGTCAAAGTTTTGCATTGGAATTCATAAGAAAAATCTTTAAAACTCTTTTTCTCAAGAGCAACACAGCCATGATTGGTCAAATTTACATGGAAGCATCCTCAGGTTGTGTAGATTCAAGTTTGTTAAAATCATGATTCCCGGTGGTAGTGGTGGTGGGGGTCACAATGGGCGATCAAAGTTTTACAAAGAAATACATGGGAAGAACCTTTAAAATCTTTTCTCAAGAGTAGCTAAGCCACGATTTGTCCTATTCATGTGGAAGCATCCCAAAATAGTGTAGATTCAAATTTGTTTAAATCATGACTTTGGGTGTATGGAGGGACCACAATGGGTTATCAAAGCTCTTCAAAAGAATAGAGGATAAACCTATTGGAAAAAATCTTGCAGAATCTACATAAGCCATGATTGGTCATAGAAATAGGAAAGCATCCTCAGGTAGAGTAGATTCTAGTTTTTTCAAGCCATGAAACCCTCGCTCTTTCCCGGAATACTTTAACATTTAAGCTTTTCCATAAAGGCTGATTTAAATTTCTGCTTTTTCTCTAGCCAAAGTGCTCAGGTGAGCGATTAGGCAAATTAGCCTCATGTTTTTTAAGTTCATACATTGATCCAGCAGTCAATAAATATTATAGATAAACAATTTCAGGATGAGTGTCAAAAGCTAGGGGCCTACTTGGTTACCATAGAAACAGTGGAAGAAAATTCATGGCTAACAGATATGTTTCTGCCAGTCTGGGATCCTGGTAAAGTTTTGTTTATTGTTTTCTACTTTGTTTTGTTTTTTTTTATTGTTTGGTGGTAGGTTGTTTCTTTGTAAATTGTTTTTAGTTATATGTTGAAAGTAATATGGATTACAATCAGTACGTCGTTGCTTTAATTGGTTAAAATCAATAAGTCGTAAGTAATATTGAAAAGGCAAAGATAACGAACAGTAATCGCAAAAATGTAAAAACAATGCATCTGTGAATGGGACATAAAATACGGACCCCCGGAAATTCCAGAGGTGGGACCAGGTGCCAAAGAGAAGTAAGCTTCCCACGAATAGCGGTCACACCCGCAACAAGCCTTATGTTTTGATTATTTCGTAGCCAAATTTTGTATAAAAACAAAGGCCTAAAAGTGGTATGAAACAAGTCAACCATAATACGACACAATAATAGGTTATATTTTGTTAGGCATGCTCTACGTATACGTAAGAACTATTCCTAAAACGAGGCAAGCTATTGAAAAACAAGCGATGAATCAAGGATATCAACAGTCTTGTTCAAAATCAGCATTTTGCAAATTCTATGGTCGATACAACGAGCTTGTCTCCGAAATTTAGGGGTAAATCGAATGCTGACTGACGTTTTTCATACAAATTATTATGCCATTATTTACAAACTAAATTGTCTACGGATTTTTTGTTGCCAGATCATGAGAATGTACACACGATGGGTGTGACCTATCGACAGGAGATGCTTACTCCCCCATGACACTTGATCCCACCTCTGATGTTTTAAGACGTCCGTGTTTGCGTTTTTTCAAATCAGTATTGTTCCAATTAATTTCTGAGCTTCATTTCTCCACATTCCCTTTCCTTTTTAACAAAGTCATTAAAGCAACCATATTCAACTTCGTTTGAAGTCGGCATTTCGTAAATTTTAAACCCGTGTGAAGCATAGACTTATATGCCAGTAGCCTGCCTCGTTTTAAATTGATCGCGCAAAGACCGTGTTCTTGAGTATCGAATATGTTTGGACACGTAAACACCATATGCAGTTGATAACTGATATACTACTACGTAAATAAGTACGGAGAGCTAAAGTCATCTCGTATGTCATACAATTTTGTTTTGTTTTTTTTGTTAGCCCCTATCGTCTTTAATCAGTAAAACATCCTAATATGAAACAGATGTGGAAGACTCTGTGGTTTCTTTATTTCATGTTCACTGGGAAACATGTATATCGATGTATATGTACATGTACATGTAATATCAGTTTTACGTTTTATTCAGTTTAAAACACAATTACATCTACATTGTGAAACAGAATGTGTGAGCGTTGATCTTAAGGTTAAATTTTACAGTTACATGTATGATTATTTTACAAAAAATGCTTGACACATTAAGTAACCATAACATCACATGAAATTACATTGTCCCCATCTACTTACGATGACTCTATCTCTAATTATAAAATGTATCAGACTGATTTTGCACACGGCTCATAATTCGTTTGGCGTTTAGCGGGAAACCTTCATCCAACAAATTAAGTACAAGTTCATTGAATTTATAATTTAGCCCTATCTTTGCTGAACATAGGCACGAAGCAACAGGGGAGGGGGTTCTGACCCCCCCCCCCTTTTTCTCCAAACATAACTTTTAACTATTGGAACTATTCATTGAAAGGCTGCCCTCCTTCAAGCCCCCCCCCCTCTCGACTTTTTTTCTTGCAGTATAGAACAATAAAATGTGGTACGGAGAGAAAATGGAACCTACACACCCCCCCTAAGATTTTCGAGTTGAATTTGGTTTTTTTTTCTTTGTTTTTTTTTTTTTTGCTTGTGAATTTTTTTCCAGGCAAGTTGATTTGTTGATCCGCCCCCCCCCCCCCCCCCATGCACCTTCAAAACGATGCTACGTCCCTGTGCACATATTAATTATTAATCCTGTTAATATTTTTTTTTACAAAATTGACAAGGTAAATATATGAACAATAAAGTTTAATTACATTTCTACTTTAGAACTCTGTAAATATTCTGATAGTTTATTTATCAGCAGATTTTTCTTTTCCGAGGTTTAGCTCATTTGATTTCATATCACTCATCTAAATTCCAAAAAAAAAAATTATGTTTTTCAAATACAAATATTTTTTCATCGCAACATAATGTGGTCATACTATTTTATATAACAACAATGCCCTGTTACATTTTGTTCTTCAATTTAAATTTGGTATGTGAAGAAAAGCATGTTTTTATGCATATCCTATACATGTCATACTCAGTTGAGAAATAATGTAAAATTTAACTTACATGTATGTATATACATACTGATAGATAAAAAAAATAATAATTGAAGTCAATTTAGATAAAAAGAAATTCTATAAAATTATTTCAAGAAATTTCATAATGCTGACTGTATGTTCCCAAGCCGATCATTCCTTTTAAAAGGAATACTTGTCTTTGTTCAGTTCCCGTCAGCATACATATTGTTTTATCAACATTTAAAACATTTGTATCAACAGCCTATCGATCTTTCAACACACACACACAGATTTAACAACAACAAATCGGGAGACTGTTGGATATATTTAATATGTACCTTGATTAGCTTGATTTTAATTATTTTATTTTCTGATATGAGGTTCGAATTTTTAAAAATGCAAAAGTATCCCGATTCTGGCATTGGTGTAGTTTTGTTGGTCATTTCTGCCATTCAGTCTTAATTGGTGTTAATGCGTGTGCAATTTTCATGACATGTATTTAGTCCCCATCAATCTTCGCCTAGACTAAAGATTAAAAAACGCACACGGCGTTTAAGACTACCCTTGTTCAAATCCATCCTAGCCTTAACATTTTTATTAAAATTAATTTCTTTATGCATGTTTTAATATTTTTTGTATTAAAAAATTATTCTTTTTTTGAGGGGGAGGGGGGGGGGGGAGGATCACGTCATTATGAACATCAATTTTACGTTTTATTCAGTTTTAAGCACAATTACATTCTTCAACAGAATAAATGTGTGACTTGACCTTAAGGTCAATGTATACATCTTAATTTAGTCAGCACTGTATGAAATATTTAGACAATTCTCAAGTACGAAAATATGAAGACAACTTACAATATGAGTAAATACATTCTAAATTTTTTTCGAGCAGCTTTAGTTTCTTGAATACCAAGGAAACAATTCAAAGATCTAAAACAGAGCATTTAGTTTGAATGCAGACAGTTCTCAATAGATTTCCCTTGCACTTTTTGTAACAAACAATGATGTCGCTTTTTACTGTGAAGAAAAAAAAATCTGTCAGATTGCATAAGGGGGTGGGGTTGGGTGGGGGTGGGGTGCTTGGAACGGATCATATTGATGATAATAAGTCTACCGTTTTCAGCTTCCATTGCTTATATTTTTTTTCGGAAATCTTAAAATCTACGTTCTTAATAGCGATTCTCTGTAACCACTTAAACTTCTCTGCCACGCATGGTCACCGATTTTGATGAAACTTTGCCCATTATTACAACTTGACACCAGAAACATATATCAAACAAAATTTCGTTGCTATGTGTCTTGGTTGCCATGGTAAAAGCCAGAAAAGTTGAAAAAATTGAGATTTTCAGCTACTTTGAATCTTTTTTAATCCTTAATAAAGACTAAGAAAAACAAACAAACCATTCTCACAAAAACATGACACCTTGTTGCCACTTATGCTATAAAGAAACTATTTAGAATTTATCTCTAAGTAAGTTGTAACCATAGGTACATTTGGAATACATTTTAGATGCTGAAAAACGCTCAATATTCACTAATTATAGATGTTACATGATCAAACTCAATCAACAAACAAAGAAAAACAATAAAACTATTTGACCTTAAGTAATTAGGTATTGACAATATTATTCTAAAAATAACTTTCATGGTTGGCATGGTAACACAGTGTAACCATGCAAAATATGTTGCTTAGATTGGGTTAATGCAACTATCTTGAGGAAAAACAATAAAATTCATGACTGGCACATATACATCCTTAGGACCTTGCAACACCGACAACATAAGAAAAACATGGATTAATTGTTACTTTGCAGTGTAACCATGGAAACAACGTACCAGTTGTTTAAAGTGATATTTTTTGATGCTTTAGGAATTTACTTACCTTTTAATCAAGAAACATCTTATTTTACTCACCTTGAATAGTACTTATTTGGTACAACTAAAGTTGAATATCATATATTGATAAAGTTCGTTGAAAAATACAACACTGTTGCTGTGGTTGCCAAGAATCGAAAATGTTCGATTTTGTTAATTTTATATCAATATTAAATCCTATGTGCCAGTTTTTCTGCATCCAGTTAGAGATTGGGTGGTAGACAAAATTGAAAGTCAGGTTAGTTGTTCATGTATATCAATCATAAAACTTGTGGGAATCTACATACAAGGGTACGTATCCAAAGAAACAGAATATTTTTCAGATTCTTATGCATATCTTTGCGGCTAATTTCCATAGCAACGCTCTATTTAAAGAATTGAATGTAATTTTTTGAAATGTGAAAATAAGGGTCACACAAACGCCTTTAAAAAATTGATCATCAGTTATATAGAAATATGCTTTTTAAAAAGATAGGATAAGATTAAACACTAAGAGAGTAAATTTAAAATCCCTTTGTGATATCAAAACCATGCCAACCATTGCCCACCTATATGAAATATTTCGTCTTTGGAATATGTTACATGAATCTCTTGTCTATTATTTGCTTGCATTTCAACCTATAATTGATTTTATTCTTAAGTGTACGACTTTATAAAATTATTACTTTTGAATACTTTGTTTCTGTAGTAACGTATGTAATAGTTGATTTACCAAACATGTTTATCATGCATTTTAGACATCAGGCCTTTAACTTTCAGAAAAAGTCATTGTCACTTGTTTGCTTTGCTGCAAACTTTAACTGTGGGATTCTGAACGTGTTGAAAAATGCCATTTTTCAAAACTTAGGACATGTTGCTATGGTAACCATGACATGGAGCAAGCAATTTTTGCCTGATTTGAGTTAACAGTATCAAAGACTTTTATCATAGAGAGTTTGGAGAAATTCTGAGACTATGCCTGCCACAGCTATATAAAAGTTCAATTCATTACAGTGAATGGCTCTTAAAACTGTATCAAATAACATTCAAAGCAAAAATATTTTTATTTATTTTGAAAGGTCTTTTTATTCAGTAGTTGCACCACGTTCATTTCTATTCCTTTTTATACTAATAGTGCTCTATTATAAATTTGCTGGATATACGAGTGTTGATCCAAAAGTTCGTGGAATTTCTTTCTAAAATTTTATCGGGTTTTGATAAAAGCAAACAATAGTAAGGGTTCGACACTAACCTTAGTCCGTTAGTCTCAGACTAATACATTTTCATTCGGACTAATAAAATTTGTGGCTAATTAGTCCGAACGGACCAATAAAAATTTCTGAAAAACAATATCAGTAAATTACCGATGTCCAATTCTCGACAACTTTTACTGGAAAACCCCGCGTGTATTTTTAGATTTCTAGCTTTTGGCGGGTAGTTACGCAATGCTGGGTCAATTCAGCGCTTAATTTTTCGACTGATCGATATGAAGTATAAGATTTTAGCGATCATGATTTAGTATGACACTTTTAAGAAAGATGTTGGACGTTTTGGATGTAATGGAAAGACCAAAAAAAAAATGAGATCGGGAATACGATCGTATACTTGCTGATTGCGAGATTTCAATGAATCTATGGAATAATATATTTCATGTAAATACTTTGTTTATTTCAAAAAATAATACGTATATTAATTGTCACGTTAAATTAATGTTAAAAAACATTGATGTTTCTTTTCTTTTCTTTTTTTTGACGGACTAATAAAATCGCGTGCGGACTAGTAAAAGTAATGAAGCACTAGTCCGGCTGGACTAAAGCCTTAAAAAGTTAGTGTCGAACCCTGCAATAGGCATATTTATGAATTAGTTATGCAACAATACTGGAAAATTTCACCACGTTCCTATTACCAATAAGGTCACACGAGCTTTCTGAACATGGAGAGTTGTAAAAATCCGGGGAAGACTTCGACGTAACATCAAGTTAGGTATGTCACGTCACGTTATAGGAGAATCTCACACTCATGTCCAAATCGATTAAGAAATTATACAAAACACTGCCTTTTTTCTCCATTTCTTTTCTCAAGATAAGCCTGGGTATCCTCTCTTACCCACTTATCTTCATATCACATTCATTTTTTAAAATACTCTCCGTCTTTCCATAAGATGTTCCGATTTCAGTAGCAATGTCAAGCACAGTACGTTGGCGGTCCACGTCCATTAACGCTTAATTTGTCAACGAGGAAAAAAATACCTTCCAAAAGACGGCCACACCTTTATTCAACCCTCATGGAAGTTCTATTTTCCTTACATTTCTCACGCCACTGGAAGACCAGTTGATTATTGCATTTTTGTCCAGCCTGTACCCGTAGTATATGCGCTTAAATCAGAGTGTTCCCGAAATTTTCACAAAACTCATAATTTGACCGAATTTCGACGTTGTAGCAATGTCACGATGAACAACAAATTATCAGCTGATGAACTAAATATCCAGTAAAATCAGTAAAACTCTCACACAGAGGTTTATGAGAGGTCCAGCAATCGTAATAATGACATAATTTTCGTTTTATATGCCACTTACCGCGATTTTTTTTTTCACTTGTAGTATTATATATATGTAAGAATTGAAATGATAATAAAGGAGTAAATGTCTCCCCCGCATTTTCAAACATCCGTTTCTATGATAACTGCCAAAGTATTCCTATCATCAATATTTAAAATATTTTTGATTTAAAAAAAAATCAACAAGTGTATATATTATCATATAATTTTCAATCACTTTCACTAATAAATAAATAAAATATGAAGAAATTCCACGAACTTTTGGATCAACTCTTGAATATTGTTTCACATCTTTTAAGTTTTCTTTTATATCTAATTTTAAATTTGCATCCTTCAGAGCAATGTAGCAGTTGGTGGCATTGTTGTTCACATTGGATTGGTGCAAACGACATTGACCAGCAGGGGCAATTCGTCTGGACAAAAAACAGCAGTGACTTCACTTTGTACTCCAACTGGCATCCCAATGAGCCTGATAACTACGGCGGCGTACAAGACTGTGTCCATATATGTCTTGAAGGGATTTGGGGAGATTACTTTTGTAACGAAATGTTCTCATACATATGTGAAAAAGAATAAGAATGTTTCACGTTGTGTGTAAATGTCCAAAAACATTTCTTTTGGTACAAAGCATTAAAACCATTTATATAGCTATACTTCTGAAAATATCAAATGAAAAATCGTAAGAATTTTTTTTAATTAAGTAAATTATTTTTGGGATCGGCTTCTGCCGATCCTAGTTGATTCCATATGAGGCATCTGACAAATTTAACTATCTGCGCGCACATATATTTTATTCTATTTATAGCATTGTGGACTTTTAGTATAATATGTCCGACGTTGACACCGTTAGGGCGAGCGCAGTTCATTTTCTAAAACTCTATACATCTTCTCAAATGTCGTTTTACATTCTGCTTATTACACTTTAATCGCGCATTTACTGTGTATCGTACATATTTTTTTAAACCGCTGTTGAAGCATATATTCTCTAACGTTGCAGATTCGGATATTTCCGACAAAATCGGAAATACATGTACCCGAGTCGTTGAAGTGACGAAAATATGACGTCACATACAAGGTCGTGTGTAGCAAGGACGCAAACGATAGTTTTGTGGGCAATTATGGTATGGAAATCAAGAAAGCGAGCTCAATAGACTAATGTGTAAGAACAGAGAAAATTCGAAATGACATATACGTCAAGCAAATTTTTGTGTGAAACCTTCCCAGAATTTGTTTGCTACCAGGATTCCATGCGATTATGGTGAATAAAGAAATAACAAAAAATATAAAAGGCTTGCAGTCTGTAGAAAGCTTAAAAGAAACAAAAAAATATTCTACAATGTCTTTCGTTAAAAATTGCACTAGGCCTATAGTCTCGTTCAACCGGATGCTCGGCTGTCTCCGTAAACTCTGACGAGCTCCGTTACACGTCTCGTGCGACTTGAAGTTTGAAGTGGCGGACCAACGTTACAAGTGTATTTTTGATGGTACAACTGCGCTCGTCCCAACGGTCACACCGTAAAACATATTATGCTTAAGCCATCATGTTGCTATGCACCGCAAAGGATTATTGGGAGTATGGAATATTTTCACGTGGGACAATAAAAATTTCTTTGAACAATGTGCAGATTTCAACCCGAATTTCCTCCGTTCGTACACGTTGTCTATGGAGCTCGCGGTGCTCGCTCTTATCGTTTATAAAGAAATTTCACCAAATTCATATTGGAAGTATTTTGAAATTTACCATTATGATGATTTTTAAAAAGTGCTTGACACACCACTTAGCCATAAAGTTACATGAAAACACGTAGCCTACATCTACTTACGAGTCGCCCGCGTGGCACAGTGGTTAGAGCGTCTGCTATAGAGTCGCAGAGTAAGGAGTTGATCCTTACGTCGCGCGTTCGAATCCCACTGCGGGACGTGGAGACCGGTCATTCGGATGAGATCGTATAAACCGAGGTCCCGTGTTGCACCTGTGTTGTGTAAGGGTTTGGGCTGTGGATATCGGCCAGGATAGCTTAGTCGGTAGAGCACCTAGCTGACTAGTGAGCAGGGGTCCCGGGTTCAATTCTCGGTCAAGCCATGCATTTTCTCATCCCCAGTTACAGATTTGGTGTCGTTGACCACCCCTGGACTTGCAGATAAAAGTTCTGTCAGGGGCAAATAATGACTTCGAGGACGAAGACAATTTCAGGAGGGAGGAATGTAATGGTTAGGGCTGTAGATATCAGCCTGGATAGCGCATTCGGTAGAGCACTTGACTAGTAATACATGGGTCCTAGGTTCGATTCAAGTTCAAGCCGTACATTTTCTCCTTTCCTGTTACAGTTGAATGTCTAAAAGTTATAGCAGCAGGAAATGAATTGTTTGCGTTATTGACCATCCATTATTACTAAGTGTGTTCTACATTGTCTTGCAAAGTTTATTGTCGGAATCCCACGTAGAACAAATTTTGTCGATTGTTATTGTTATTACTCCTTTCAAAAGGATAAGTTTATTAATATAAAATCACAATCCCACAGAAGAAACATATACTAGTATATAACATTCGTTTTCAAATGTGTCTTCAAAACGAAAACAAGGTAACGCTGTCTGTCGGTTACAAAGGCTATTGTGACTCTTTATCACACTCCAAGCTGGTCGGAGTTTACGGAGACAGCCGAGCGTCTGGTTAAACGAGACTATGTCTGCAAGACCCGAGCACGTTGTGTAGGTGAGAAATTGCAGTGATTTGTGTAGAGCCATAGTGTTAAGTACTTCGTTTAAATAGAGAAATACCGACATCTTACGAACGAACGTAACCAAAAAAGGGGATCGTTCATTGTATTCACATTTGCATTATTAAATTCCTCAACGTAATTGCGATTTAAAAAGATAAAATCCCCGCAGGATACCTCAAAACTACTTCTTGTCGTTGTCGCTACCGTGACGCTACAATACATTTCAATGGACATTTAAACGAGGAAAGGGGTTCTGAAAAGGGAAATACACATGTAAAATGAAAATGAAAAATGTCTCATTTTGAAGCATGAAGTCAAAATTCTGTCTTACGAAAAAGAGGGCGAGGGAGAGTTTAAAAAAAAATAAACATAAAACAATGGCCTTTTTATTTATGCTACTGGCTAAACTTTGTACATGTAAATCATATACGGTGCCAATTTTGATGCACCAGAGGTGCATTTAAAGTTGCATAGTGAGTGAGTATCATGCGTTTCTTTTAAGTTTTCTTTTTCGTGTTTGGACAAACTAAAATTATTTTTACTTATATTTTTCTTCAGAAAAGTAGATTTTTTAGGTTCTGAAACCTGTAATTTTCTGAAACGTAATACTTTCAAGAATTGAATTAAATTTGCATGTGTCTTTCAAAAATTTTTACTTCTGTCAATTTTCCCGTTTGTCCGTCACAGTGTCTCTTTAAACAAATTATGTCTCTGAAGTAGATTCCTTATTTTACGCGAGTACGCAAATCGCGAGAACAATAATTCGCGAATGGGTGAATTATCTTGAGATTTTACATGAAGTAAATCACCTTAAAAATAAAAGCGAGTAATTTTATCACGCGATAATTTACTCCTCGCGTATATTTAGGAATCTACAGTAATGCTCATGCCGAATCGTTGGAAATCCGAAATATTTAATGAAAAAAAATCAAAGAGCTGAAAAGGCGGTGGTTGGAGCAAAGGCTGGAGCAAAATTACGTCGAAGGATCGTATTTATCTAAGAAGAAGCCTTATCAACCGAAAAATTACTTTTTTCCCGGGGATTCATGATATGGCTATAATACATGTACATGTATATATTGTATTTTGATAGTTTTCTTAGCCATTACAAGGAATTATCACCTCTGACAATATCTGTGTAGAAAATTAATGAATAGCCTCAGGCCCGTATGAAGCAAATCCAGCTGGGGGGGGGGGGGGGGCGTTTTCAGTTGACAGTTGAGGGGGCACTACCAAAAACTTCCTAGCAAGCAAAAAAAAAAGGGGGTCCTGAGGAACCTGAGGAAACGATAATTTTTTCTCCCAAATTTTCTTTCTCCATCAATAAGAATGTTGAAATTTTCTGGGAAAAAATTTATTACCTATCTACCGACCCAATTTTTACATGATAATGTATGAAGAAAATTTTGTTCCAAAAAAGTTGGACCCACCCCCATGAAAAAAGGATTTTCGACTTTAAACCCCCACCCCCTTTTTTGTTTTTGTTTTGTTTTTGTTTTTTGTTGTATTTTTTTTTGCTTGTCAGATTTTTTTCTTGTAAGTTGATTTTTTTTCTCTGGCTCCCCCAACCCCTCCCACTTTTAAAAACGAAAATTATATGTTTCTAATTCGACTAATGAATAATAAATAAATCTGCAGCAATATTACTTTTACCAGAAAGAATTCATGACAATTTAAAAAAAAATGAAAAAAAATATCAGTAGAAACTACTTCTACACATCAGTGAAAACTCGTCTGTTCTTTTTATTTGCCTTTGTGTACAGGTACATTTGAAGCATGCCTTGACAACTCGGTGAATCAGCATCACGCACTTGATGTCTTCAAATTATGCACATTTTGAGAACTACAGTATCTTTTTGTCAGTATACTTGAAAAAATCTATGATTTTTTTTTTCTTAGAGATGACGCAAGTTAAATTTCGCCTATAATTTTTTTTTTCTCTGTACACTAGAGCTTCGGTCGAAATTACTCTGAGTGCGGGGTCAAAGTTACCCTTCATGTATACAGTGTATCTTGTAATTTTATATACTGACGAATAATGCATGCTTAACAAACAATGACATAATGGTACATAGCTTGAGTACAAAGAAAATTTAATAAATATACACCACCCACGGACATGTAGCATCAGAGGGGCCTGCCCCCACCTTTTCCACACATTACTTTTACTGTTCGAAATGTTCATTGAAAGGCTTGTTGCCCCCTCCTACCCCCTTTTGTTGCAGTACAGTCAAATAAGGCTAATGTAGTAATGTATTAAAAAAAAATTGGTACCAAAAGGAGAATTTTTTTTTTGCTTGTCAGGTTTTTTTTCAGGTAAGTTGAATTTTTTTTCTCTGGCTGCCCCCTCCCCCCTCCTTTAAAAAAAAAACGATGCTACGTCTGTGACCCTACCCAAATGCATAATTTGCAGATTTTATGATCCACATATCTATACAGATATAACATATATCATGAAAGGCAGCCGAAAGATAAATTAAGTGAAGATTGCAACATAATACATCATCCAAGAAGACACTATCTATCATATGAATGCTCGTTTCTTTCTTTGAAGTAATATTTCACATAAAGAAAAACCTACCTTCTTTCTTTATGAAGTTACGTTTTCTTTTACTAGATACGATATGGAAAAAAAAATATTGCATATACATGCATTGCCTCATTCCACTTTTATAAGGATTGTAGTATATGGATCGTAGTATTCCATGTATTTACTTAAATGTAATGAAAATTGACATTTGATTCGATTAGTTGAGGTTCGACCCCCTCTCCCTCCCCAAGTACACAAACATCTACGCGCGACCACTTTAAAAATACAGTACAGGCAACGCGGATCCCGTATTTCCCGCGCCCCGTCGCGGTATAAACACAACGCGGGATTTGGCCAGGTGAGACAGGTAAACCGCGTTCCCTCCGCGGGAAATTCATCACCTACCTGTCCCCGCCGCGGTTAAATCATCGATCAACTAGTATCGTAAACAAACGGGAGTTATCTCCCCGAACGAGAATTTGCGAAATTTTCATGTAGTAACAAAGAATAACTACAGAGTATGTTTATTTATGATAGTATTTTCTTTTGTTTTGCAACGATGAATAGAAAATAATAAACATACCCCTAAAAATAATTTGTAAAGCAGAAGATATTATAAACTTTTTTTAGATTTGTATTTAAAACTATTTGCATGTATCAATGCTAAGGCGACATCTTTCGTTTAAATAGAATTATAAGCTGTGTTATTTGAGAGTTTAGCATGAAACGAAATTAAATGATGGGCTTATTAGCTCTAAAAAGTCTTTTCAAATTATATGCGAATTGCAATAATGATGTACACGTGCTAAACAATAATCAGTGCGAGTTCCGATTAACAATTTTCAACACTCCTATATGAAATAAAAAAAGGTGCATCTTTATATTGTTTATGTTTTTGTATTTTTACCAAATTTAGAACACTATAATTCATTAAATTAATTTCGCTTTATTGTACGAATGTGCAAGCATTTTTTTGAAAATGTCAAATTACTGGAAAGCTGTAATATTCGAAGTCGAGAGTTTGCAGTTAGTGGGCACGTAAACGGTATACAAACTATCAATAAAAAAAACTATCATCCTTTCTTCACCTTGATATTTAATTCTTTGGTAAACGATGATTTTTTAAAAAAATAAAATTAATTATATCTCCATTTACATGTTCAATAAAATAACATAGGATGTGCATGCATGGTGATGAACTCCAGAGAACAACTATAAAGAAGGGAGATATTACACACTCACAACACTTTTACTTTCAATAATATTCAAGGAAAAAAAATCATATGCTAACGTATACTTTGACAAATTTTGTTTCTTTGTGTATTAAGTATAAGCCGCGATCATTTCCTGTGTATATGGATTAGCAGACCCAGAGCAGGAAACGGCATGCCCTGGGGGTTTCACACCTGTGAGTGTCCTAGGGTACCTGAGGTAAATCTCTCCAAATGCGCACATCGTTGTCTAGCCATACGACATACCAGTCCATTCAATGTCTCATTATTTCTTTATTTTCAACCAAGAAATTTGAGACAATATATTCACAGTTGCTTTTTTTTTTAACCCTAACTGTGTGTATATTAAAAATCAAACTTTTTAAACATATTAATAGAGTTGAAAAAAAAAATAAATCAAATCAAATTATGTTTTATAAGTACATGTATTTTGTTTACGTCTCAGTTTATACGTTTATACATGTACCTGTACATGTAAGTATAATTTGAATTAATTTCAACCAAAAAAAAAAAAAAAGGAAGAGAGAGAGAGAAAAAACATACAGAAAGTTACATGTGCGGCACGTGCATCGTTTTTCCTGAAATCAGTTTATTGATTTATCGATTTATAATTATAATTTAAATGAAATTGCTTGTGAATCAAATTTTGTTCGGTTTCAAAATAGTCGTTTCTGTGAACAGATAGGTATTACTGTAGCTGATTTATCGGTTTATTGACCAGTAAGCACTCTGTCTAATTCTGCCAGTTAATGAAGAACACGGGAACAGTTATAGCCACAGACACTAATTTAACTAAACTAACTGCTTGATAAGAGATTGATTCCAAGACACTTATTTACAAGGTCGCCAACATTCTTCATGATGTAAGATTACGTAATATGACAGTATTACAGGTATTTCGTAAGGGTATAGGCCAGTTACACAGACACCTGAAAACTTGTAGCCTACCGCTGATTATAATTAGTTCATCTACTATGCTGTATGTTCAAATTATTTTTTAGGCTCATATAAACAGCTTATAAAAGAGCCGTCCTTTCTGATTTGACGATACATGTACGTGAAATATGTTGAAGAGCCGCATGATTATATTAATTTCAAAAAGAAAGGAAATAGAAATACAGTCAAATACGAGCTATGAAATTATTCTGAATAGAATGTAATGATTTAATTTACAACAATAACCAAAAAAAAAAAAAAAAAGATCATGTTGATATTTCTTCTGTTTAGCGCACATATGTCAGAAATTAATTGTGCAACATATTCCTAAATGTACACGTGTTTATTCTTTAATATCATACTGTTACCATCTCTATCAAGCATCGTTTTTCATGCTTATACTTATAACAGATACGTATACAGAGGCATTTTTTCTTCAAGAAACCAATGACCGTGATAGAACCTCGCAGAAAAATAAACGCATAGCTACATGCATGTAACCAAGAACACAACCACACTGGCACTGGCAAATCGTGAACACTGTATTTAATGCATTTTAACAGAAATGATACGGCATTTTTAAAAAATCTATTTTACTGTGCACTATTTAGCAATTTCATGATCATTTATGTTGGAATTATCGATTTTAAAAAATATACTGCCTGTACTGTATTACGTTTCCCGAGAAGTGACAACTATTTTCTGATTTTTAATGGTTGATTTCTGAAACGTTAGAAAACAATGCTACATTGTATAATTCATTACAACAATTATTGTCCATTGTGCTCTCTCTCTCTCTCCCCTCTCTCTCTTACAAACACATAAATGTACACTTTTAAATACAAAACAGTATATAAGTGCATCACCTAGCAACTTGTAGCCTTTGCATGGATTTATACAGGGTATGAGTTTAGATTTCATCCATGTTATAAAACGTAACTTTCCCCAAATGAACACAGCTCACACTAGTATACATGTACTAGAAAATATAATATCATTGATTTCATTAAAATATACATATACATCTTTTTACTTTTTTAGAAAGAATATTGAACATGTGTTGTATTATTATGCCCAATTATTATTAAGAAATGTTATTGTTCTTCATAGTGCATGGGAGTAACACTGAACACTAGAAAGACCCCATAAGTAGTAAATACTTCCAAATTGCAACTTCCTACTGATTGACTTAAGTTTGAGAGTGTATATGTGAACTCATCGCAAAAATTACAATTACCCATCAAGAGTAAAATTTACACAATTCATGTGTAGTGCCTTGAAACTGTTCATCTTTCTTTAGAGTATATGAAAACGCCTAATTCATTTCATTCGTTTATAAGGAACTAGATGAAATCCCGTTCAAGCGCGGGAATTGAATTTATACCACTACCGACAAAAAAAATCTAATAATATATATATTGTACAAGTAGAAGTACGTCTCCAACCCCCCAACCCCCCCCACCCCTGTAAAACTTAAATAACAATATCATTAATTGACGTTTATTGTGAGACCTGTTATATACAATGTACTATGTTATGGATATTGTACTTCAAATGCTGTTATTTCATTACCGTCACGAATAAAAGCAGTGAATATGCACATTTTACTGAGAAATAGATTTTTTTTGGTAAAAATTCACAGGTACTTGGGTCTTGGTTTATAAATATGTATGTACCTTATTGTTATGTAAAAACTGTACCTTACCTCTTTTTTTTTACATATAAATATGGTACTTGTATACATATTTATAATCCAAGACCTAAGAGTACCTGTGTAAAAATTAGATTTTATTTAACGCCCTATGAATACACTATCGGATTTAGAGGGGGTCCCAACCCCCCTCCCGTTTTGTGTCCAAAATATACATAAAATTTAATAAATCCTTTTTTTTTTTTTTGCTGTGTCCGTGGGCCCCTACCCCAACCCCAAACTGTTTGCCCCCCCTTTTCAAGTTTCCTGGATCCGCCACTGGAATAGGCCGAGTATTTGATACAAAAGACTGTATTCAGAAAAAAACTGAAATGTATTAATTAAAGCACAAAATTATACAACATAATTGTATTTGAATAATGCCCTTTCATTGATATTCTCTTATCATGTAAGCAAGTTTATTACGAAGTACAAATTGTACTTCGGGTTCGTTGCCACGATGCTCTCAGTGAGGAATATATACAAATTTTACCGATAAATTTATTAGGAAAATCTACTACATATATGTTATAGTCTTTCGATATATAAATATATTCACAACTTACAGTGTTATCAATGATTTACCATAATTTCAATGACCATTCACACAAAAGCTATTTTTTTTTCTTTTTAACATCGGGCTCGATGCTATATGATGTTCTAGAAACTTCCGTCAATATTACGATCGGTGAGTGACGAAAATAATTTGCACATTTCCCTTTTTAATCGGTTATCACAACTTATTTCTTTTATATCATTTAAATCAAGTTTTGATTGAATAATTCAGTAATGACGTTTAATGAAATAAATAAACGATTGCTTGTTGTCAGTTTCATTAAAAATTGCCAGTAACTTTTATCCGCCAACCGGAAACGCCACCGTACTCACGTTTTTGCTATTTCATGGCTGTTTATAGAAAACAAAAGTAGACTTTTAATTTAATGTACGATAGTTACAATGCAAGTGAAATCTAGATATAGTTTACGGACATCATCTTGTATCGTGTGTATTCTTAGAGGAGTAAGTAAGAACTCTGGTGCACCCGTTTCGGAGCTTATTTGCAAAATTTATTAATTTATAAGTATAGATACGTTTAACCACTGACGCAGGACAAATGTGTTTCCTAACCCTTCATAGGTATTTTGGCGTATTTTTTTCTATTTGTCCGTTTTTAATTACATTGTAAGTGATAACAGAAAATTAGACAGGAGAAATTATCATTTACAAAGTGATAAAAATACTGTCCGTTCTATTATACACATATACTTAATTTTTCCGATTTATTAATTTTAAACTAGGTGCAATAACTGGTCCCGGGAAAACTACCGAGATACGGGAAGTTAGGGCGAGTTACGTTCGTTCGTAAGATGTCGGTATTTCTCTAATGGTTTATTTGTATAAACGTATGAAATAGTACGTGATTCTAGCATGTATTTATGTAAGCATGCATATGGAGATAAGATGCACAATTTCTCAATTTGTGGGTTACCCGACATGACCTATTTCTGCATGTGTAATGCAAAGATTGCATGCAATTGATACGCTGTTTATGCAAACAATATCACACTGTATTTTGTCAATGTGAATCGAATTCTTATTGCTCGAGATAATTTGATGTGAAATCAAACTTTATTTTAATTGATATTGAATCAAGAATGATAAACGTGGTTTTCAACAGAATGGAAAAGTACGGAAGCCAGTAAATATTCTTTTTTACATAAAATATTGGAAAACTATCCATTCGCATAATTGTCATAATTGAAAATTTTGATGTTTAGTCTGTATCAGTGCATTTTTTTATTCATTGTGGACCTATTGTTTTTAGCCGTTTACCAATAAAGTAACGGGACACAGTGTGTGTGTGTGTTTAATTATGTACCATAATAATGGATTCTGGGTTTAGGGTGGGGCTACAATCGATGATCAAGTTCTATATAACTAGAAAAAAAGTCTAAACAGTCTTTTAATATAGCCTCTTTCTCAAGATAAGTAAGGCCTGGTTTAGATATTGAAATGTCCAATGATATGTAGATTCAACTTTTTTTAGCCATAGCCTCCAAAAAAGGCTAAAAAGGGCAACAATCTGGGGTCATAATTTATCATGAGAATAAAATAGGTATAAAAATTCTTATCAAAATCATTTTCTGAAGGATAGGGTTGTGGCCCATGGGCTTTTCTTTTGTTTGAAAGAAGGACAGGAGCTATTTGAAATAAGTGTAAAGGCATTGTCTTTATTTGGAATTTAATGCATCAAGGGTAACCTCGCATTGTTGTAAAAAAAGTATAATTGAACGATGTTAATCCCGCATAGAACTTTCTGTGGCCTAGCAACATCGATATCCTTTGTTAAGGGGATGAAGGACACATGGTCACATGACTCTGTTTAACTACGTCATAGTTTCCGTTTATATAAGTGCAAAACGTGTAAAGCGTCAGTTCTTGTATAAATTTTTGACAATTTTTTAACGTTAATTACCATCTTATACAAATGAATAAAATAGTTTTAACATTCCTGTAAACATTAACAACTAATGAAAAAGATTGATCCTCTCCTCTGTTTCCCTAAACTGCGCGTCCGACAAGTCGGTGACGTCATACACGATTTGTTAGTACAGCAAGATCATATACTCGGTGAACAGAGGGGCGGTATTATTATGTAAAAACTGGTCATAATCAGAATATGATGAAATATTTTGAGAAACGGGGAACACAAAAATTATTTTTGCATGGCTGATGACGGAAATCTTATGTAGGTATATCTTATTTCGCTTATTTAGCTTACGTGTGACGTCATAGTCGGTTTTTCTCGTACTCGAGAAATGTAACATGGCACGTTTTTGTCATGCTTATGTCCTCTTTAACGATGTCCTATGAAATAATGAGGTCAGCTTCATCATTCGAAACTTTTACAGTTAATCAATAATTTGAAGGATTTGCATTTCAACGTAAATTAAAAAATATTGAATGATAGATTTTTTGTAAATTACGTTTTTTATTGTTTAAGTTGTCTTAAAAAGTGCGTAATTTTCCCTATCCAGATGCAGCGTGATAGACAAAACTTGCTTTTTCGAATTTTAAATCCTAGTTATACTCTGAAATATTTGAAAAGATACATTTCCACTTGATATTTTTTATGTATGCTTAAAAAATCCAATTATGGACAGAGTAATGCGCCCGGAAACATGGAGAATTGAAACTCCACTTAGATACTGTAGGGCATAGTATTTGTTAAGATATGTGGGACATACTTGATTAGAAATATACAGAATATGAAAAAAAAAAATTGAATGACAAGCATTTTTTCAGCTCAAGGTCCTTTTCCTCCTTAATTAACGCGTACCAAGTTGGACCATTACATCACTCAACGTACCCGACATGATAAGCTGTTATTTTTCAGCCCATTCCTCATCCATCTTTCAGTTATGATACAGTCTTGGTTATTCAAATTTCATTAGGGCAAAATACTCAACCAAATTCTATTTTTGTTATTATCAATGTTGATTTTTGATTTTTTTTTTTTACCACTTTATTAATATATTCTTCAAAAAAAAATGTACAGGAGTCTATAAAGTAGGACCGGTCGGACAAGGGGAAAAGGGTTAATGGAAATATATTAATTTACCTATCTCAAATCACAAATAGAGTATTGCAATTAAGTTTCGTGATCTTTCAATGAAAAATGAAATTTTACCACTTTATTAATATTATATTCTTCAAAAAAAAAATGTACAGAAGTCCATTAAGTAGGATCGGTCGGTCAAAGGGGAGGGGTTAATGAACATATTAGTTTACTTATCCCAAATCAAACAACAGAGTATTGCAAGTTTCGTGATTTTTCAACAAATCTGTTCTTTTAATTATGTATTTATTAATCATTATCTGCAAGTCATAAGTACACATATTTACAACTATAACTCTTTTTGAGAAAGGTACATCTTTTATATATGACAGTCACATATCACATGTAGAAAAGAAAGATCTCCTCCGTATGTTCAAAGGTAAACAATTTGTAAAGCCCGCAATACATTGCATAGTCAAGCAAACGCGCTACTTAGTCCCTATCCTTACTCCTAGCAAAAATATTGCTTGCTATCAAGGAGAAACTTAAGACGTACTGTGCTACTGCATATTCTAGAAGTGGGGTAAATTAGTAATGGATTCGCAAAATCTCCAAAGAACTTTTACAAAAATTAAAAAATCGCATTTTTTTTTCAAAAGTCAGTAACATCAAAACGTACGAATTCCCTACACTTTATACAACCATTCCTTAAATAGATTAAAAACTATGCTTTTTTATATCATAGAGAAACACTTCTTCAATAAAAATGAAACTCGAAAATGTTTGTATCTTGTGATTGGTCATTAACAAAATTACTTGGTTAAAATTCACTCTGATTCTAAACACATGATATTGAAAGGACGCTGGAGTTCCACATTGACAACATTTATGTAGTCTTCGGAGACCAGGTCTTCCAACAAATATTTGGAATCCCGATGGCACTAATTGTGCTCCTTTATAAGGTGAACTGTTCTTATATTCCTGTGAAGCAGATTTTTTTTCTTTCAAAAGCTACTACATGAGAAGAGGAACACCCTTGCTAAGGCCTTCAACTCGGCATTCAGGTATATCAATGATGTCTTATCAATTACCAAAAGTTACTCTTATTCTTATGTCGATCCGATATATCCCAGTGAACTTGAAATAAAAGAACCACAGAGCCTGATAGATCATATTTGGATGTTTTATTGACTGTAGACGACAAGGGCCAACTTACAACTAAATTGTATGACAAACGAGTGACCTCAACTTTTCCATCGTTAAAGGAAAGGTATGGTAACGGCCGAATCTGGCCCCTTATTTGATGTAAAAAGAACGAGGGCGCTTTTGATTGACATTCGGCAGGAATATGGGCGCACTTGAAAAGTGAAAATTTCAATGATCTACCACACGAAATTTTAGCATTCTTTTGATCATTTGGGTTCCTGTGAAATAGGAAAGGGAAATATTTTCCCGAAATTGTATTTTGATTTGCTAAATAATAACTTGAAAATAGGCTAGATGAATCATTTGGTACAAAATGTCACATTTTTAAACACGTTTTTCTAAAAATTTGCTATTTCTGGGTCATCTCTCCATAATTTTGAAACGTGATATGTAAGCATTCTGTTTCAAAGAAACAAACAATCATTTGTAAAAAATGGAGAGAAGACCCAGAGAATATAAAAATGAACTTTCCTCCAAAGAAATTCCAATGTGTAAATGCGATGCTTCATTGTCGTTTTAAAAGCCAAGTTGTATGTGTAGCGATGATAGTTCAGTAATATGCGTTACCCGTCCAGTGCAATTTTTTAATGCAAGCAATCAATTCTTTTATCAGTTTAATCTTTTTTGTACTGATTTATATTAAAATGGATAAATTCTGGTTCTGTTGCATCGAGAGCGAAAGTAATTCTTCCAACATTCTAATACTTTAATATACACATGTACTTGTAATTGCATTTAACTATACCCTTATTATCTTCTAGGTGTTTATTATTTATGTGAAGCTCTACTATGTTATAGTTTGATTATTAAGATACGCGGACCTAAATATTACAATTTGACATGTTATTTCAAACTAAATAAAACATCTTATGTGCGTAACTTTGTAAAGCCTGTCCAGCTGTGGTTAGCTAACCAAATCGTGGACACTTAAACTATAAATGTTTCGGTCACATGATTCCTGCAGATCACACGCCAAACACGCCCATCTTCTTAGAACACAGTTAAAATTGTGATAGTTTGTAGTTAAGAACTTAAAATGATGCTTGTTTTAAAACCAGCACAATTTTTTTTTTTTTTTTTTTTTTTTTTTTTTTTTGTAGTTTTTACTCTGATTTTTTTTCTTTTTTTTTTTAATTCTTCAATCACACAAATTATAAATACAAACATTCACAGTTATATAAAGAAAAAAAATGTGTGAAAGAATTTTATTTTGGGGGATTAAGAAAAGATAGAAAAGAAGAGGGGGAAAGATGGGGAGGGAAGAGGGATAAGAAAGGAGGGGCACTGAACTTCAAAATATTAATAAAAATTGATTTTTGAGTTTTTACAATTTCTCAACAATTTCCTGTCAGTGTCTTGTAAATTCCTCAAATTTACAGTTTTTTAACAGTAAAAACTTTTCAACTCTAATTCTGTCAGTAATTACATGTTTTAATTCCTCAATGCTTAATTTTATTGGATTTTTGAACTTACTTGAAAAAATATACTGTTTGATAGTCATAATAAGGAGATTCTCAAACTTGTATTGTTCTCTTATTGTAAATTTACCAAACAAGATTGATTTCTTATTGAAACAAAATAACCGGTTTAGTTTATTCAAAATCCATTCTTCAATTTCCAACCAAAGTTCTTTAACACAGAAGCAATCAACAAAAAGATGATCAATAGTTTCAATATCAGTATCACAGAAGGAACATAATGGTGAATCAATTAATTTTAATTTGTAAAGATAACCTTTAGTAGGAATTATTCTATGTAAAATTTGAAATTGTAACCATTGAAATTTGGATTCTTGAGTTGTTTTTAATGGTAGCTCAAATATTTTTTCCCATGATGCCTCACAAAATTGTTCTCCTTCTTTTCTCCATTTTATAACTGAAGTTATTTCACCCTTTTTATTTTTAATGAGAGGATTATACATATCTTTACACCCTTTTTTACTCTTGAAAAAAATAAGCAAACTAGCAGGAATAAGTGGTCTGGAAATTAAAATTGTTTTGTAATCTTTAAAACAGGCTAGTCTCTTTCTTGTAGCAGTTCTTAGTCCTGCATCTTCAATATAATTTGTTTTCACATTAAAGTTATTTTGAATATGATTAAAACTATAAATATTACCATTTGAATCAATAAAATCATTAATAAAAACAAAATCAGAATTAAAATAACTTTTAATAAAAATTGACCGGCCACCAATGGTGACCTTTGGATTGTACCAAACATGTTCTTGCTGGAGTGTTAAACCATTCATAGCTTCATTCTGAAATACTTTAGACCAGCTAAAAAAATACATCCTTCCAGAATTTAGTTCTCAAGTTAATGCCTAAATTCTTAATATAATCAATTCCCAACACCCAAAGATGATTTATACTTGCTTTTAATTCTGCCTCAAGTAAGCTGACCCATTTGGCTCTTGAATGTATTACCCGTCTTATCCAACTTGCCTTCAATGATGTAACAAAATCTTTATAATCTATCATCTTTAGACCACCATATCTGTAGTCTTGAATTATAACATTTTTCTTAATTTTATGATTCTTCTTATTCCAAAGGAAATTATACAAGTCTTTTTCAAAAGCACTTATTACTTCTTCACTGGGATTTGGTAAAGTTAGGATTAGATGGTTTAGTTTAGGAATTAATAATGTTTTTATTACAGTCAATCTTCCAAGAGAAGTGAGCTTTCTAGCTTTCCATTGTATCATGGTTTTCTTAATCTCTTCTATTTTTAATTTATAATTCATTTCTACCATTTCATCCAGATTAATAGAAAACTGAACCCCTAATAAATCGAAGGTTGTATTATTTGGATCAAACTTCCATCTCGAGTGATGAAACACTTCTTTTGAAAATTTCTTGCTTCCAATCCAAATCAGTTTTGTTTTTGTAAAATTTATCTTTAATCCTGAAATTGCAGCAAAATAATCTAATACTCTTGTAATTCCATGTAATGAGCTTGGAGAACCATCAGAAATAACAGAAGTGTCATCTGCATATTGTGATAACTTATACTCTTCACCATCAATGGTTATACCTTTTATGTCTTTATTTTTTCTAATCAAAATACCTAATATCTCTGCACAGAGTAAAAACAAGTGAGGGGAAATAGGATCCCCTTGTCTACAACCTCTCCCAGGACAGAAATATTTGGACACAATCCCATTTTGAATAACACATGATTTGATATTGCTATAGAAAGATTTTATCCAATTTCTAATTGATATACCAAAATTTAAAAAAACATAATGGTTGGTGTATAAAATTCCATGAAATTGTATCAAATGTTTTTTCAAAGTCGATAAACATTAGAAGACCAGGTATTTTTCTTAATTCAGCTTGATGCATGATATCGTATATTAATCTAATATTTTCTCCAATAAGTCTGCCTTTGATAAACCCAGTTTGGTCTCCATGTATTAACTTATCTAAGAAAATTGTTATTCTTTCAGCAATACATCCAGATGCTAATTTGTATACAACATTCAAGAGACTTATAGGACGCCAGTTTTTTAAAAATTGTCGTGGTTTTCCAGTTTTTGGAATACAAGTTATTACACCTAGATTGTTGGATTCAGAGAAACTTTGTTTTACGTACGAGTCATTTATTGCACGCGTCACAAATGTGCCAATATCTATCAAAAAAAATTTAAAGAATTCACAAGTAAATCCATCTGGACCTTGGCTTTTATCATTCTTCATTTGTTTAAGAAAATTAAGTACCTCCTTTTTTGTTACAGGGCCCTCTATACTTTGAGATTCCTCTAAGGACAACTTTGGGATATCATTATATTCTGATAGTTTTTCACTATAATTTTCATTGTCTAAAATATCTCTTTTTTTATATAGATTTTCATAGAATAATTTAGTTTCATTCAAAATGTCATACTGTTCAGAAACAATGGTTCCATTTTCTTTTTCTATTCTTGGTATCTGTTTACTTATATAGTTTCTAGATTCTAACTGACTAAAATATTTGGTATGTTTTTCTCCTTCATCAATCCATTTCATTCGAGATCGAATAACCTGTCCCTTCAATCTAGTCTTATGTATACCTTCAAGTTCTGATTGCTTCTTTGTAAGGGTTGCAAGTAAAATTTCCGTCAGATTTTGTTCTAAATATAGAATCTCTTTTTTCTAAATTTAATTCTCTTTCGATCATCTTTTTTTTTATATGTTGAATAAGAAATAGTCTTTCCTCTAATTTCCATAAGTAAAATATCTAAAAATAACTGGTCATTGACAGTAAAAAAAGAATTCATTATCGATACTACTAAGATTGACCATGTTGTATACTGGGCAAGCATATTAAGTTTTCACCTCATTTATTTTTTCCTTTATCAGTTTTATATAATCCTTATCTGTTAAAAGGGAATTGTAAAACTTCCAAAAACCTTTGCCTTTTACAAAGTTATTTATCTTTATGGACATTACAACTGGGGAATGGTCTGATCTGTAACTATTTTCATATTGAATACAAGTAGCAGAAGGGACCAATGATTCAGAGATAAGAAAAAAATCAAGTCTAGCCTGTTTTAAAGGTGTCTTTCTCCTCTTAGAATAGTGTCCAACTTGTGTATAGTTTTCACGAAACACATCTTTTAAATTTAACTTTTCCATTAAATTTATAACTTCCAATCTTGCTTTGGGATTATTTGAATTTTTATAGTTCATGGAGTCTATTTCTTTATCTAGAACTAAATTAAAGTCTCCTGCCATGATAATTTCCTGATTTGTATATAAATTTTTATCTCATTCATCAGATTAGAATAGAAAACTGGTGTATCTGAATTAGGTCCATAGATATTAACTAATATAAATTGTACACCCTCAATAGCATAGTCTATAACTAAATAATTACCATTTTCATCATTTAAATGTCTGTGAATATCTATTTCACAGTTATTATAAAACAGTATTGCTACTCCACGTGAATTTGACTTAAAGGAACTAAAAAAAGCCTGACAGCCCCACTGTGCTTGAATAATTTTTTCATCATCACTGAGTATCTTGTAGAAAATAAACATTACAGTTCTTTTTTCTTAGAGTATTAAAAACATCTTATCTTTTGTTTTTATCTCCGAGACCTTGGCGGTTAACTGTGAGTATTTTTAAATGGTTTTCTTTAGCCGTATCCATACAGGAACATCAACAAAGAATCAAAATAGTGCCCGTAGTAAAGAAAGAGAAGGAGAGAAATGAATACAAAAAAGAAAAAAAAATGTTGCATATTTACACAAACAAAAGGCTAAAGCTAAAGCCAGCCGATTGAACATATCTCCTAATGGAGAAAAGGAATAAGTCAATCTGTATTTACCTCAAGAAAGCAAAGGTAATTCCCAAAACAATTACTATCGGAAACGAATATTGCCGAGTAAAACATGAGTATGTATGGTTAACGTATGTTTTCCCGGAAAGTTAGTAAATGCAATAGTCTTAAAAAATAATCTTAAAAGAAGAAAAAAAAGAGATAAGGAAGGAAAAATAGAAATTTCACTTTTACGTATTGTACAAGATTTCTATTTACTGGGTTTTTTTTTTCAATGTAAAATATTTAGTAAGTGTGTCTAACCGCTTTTTTTGACAAGTTCACTCATAATTTCAAAGCGACGGGGTCCCAAATGCCTGGCATTTTTCCTCGAAATAATAATTGCAGTATTTGATGCTTCCGCACTAACAAGTACCTTCAGCATTCGACGCCCGGCTCCATACTCCCCGTTGTCACAGTAACCATCGTGAACTCGCCCCTGTGCATCTTTGAACCTATACACTAAAATGTTATGATTAGCACAAGCATAATCTTGATTGCGCAAGACGTTTTTGTACAAGTTCCTAACTTGTGCATATGTTTGAATTTCTGCAACCAACGATGTAAAGACATTCCCATCCTCTGTAACCGTATCAGTCTTATTAACATCAACTTCTTCTAGTTTCTCAATTTCTTCTCTGTCGAGCATCAGGAGGTCCTCGGCTCTTGGTGGTAGAACCTTATCCCGGTACACAGATCCATACGGGAATACGAGCTTGTTCCCCACATTTTTGTTTTCACATTTTCCTCTCTATACTTAGCATTTATCTCTTGCAGTTTATTTTTATTTTCATTAATTTGCAGATGAGTCTGCGGTGTGATATAAAACGGCATGTTGTCAGTGGTGCCATCTTCCCTCTTTTGGCGCATTGCTTGGAGAATAAGATCTTTGTCACTATAATTATGTATAATTATGTGTGACCTAGGCCTAGAGTTTCCTGTTGATCTCTGACCATTTCTGTGAATCCTGATAAAGCTAACATCCAAATTTAAATGCTCTTTGATCAGCTCACTCACTTTTGTACTTAGATCTTCCTGCTCTTCCTCAGCTAAATTATGCACAAGGATATTGTCCCTCATGGATCTACCTCTAAGGTCCACTATTTCATTCTACTGGTGGCTGACCCTTCTATCTAGATTAATTACGATAGATTTTAAGACCTCGAGTTCTTTTCGCAAATAATTATTTTCCAATCTCAAAGTTTCAATTTCTCCAACATTATCCTCGTGCTGTTGGCCAATGTATTTAATACGATCGTCTAGGCCATCTTCATCCCATAGATCTCTGTTCATGTTATTTACAGATTGTTGCAAAATGTTTATACTGTCCAATTTACCGGTAATTGTCCGAAGGCTATCGTGGATAGCGGACATCTGAAGTGACGCCCCACTGACTTCTGTCGAGAGGGTAGGATTACTGCGTGAACTGTTCTCATCCTTGCTGTTTTGAAATGGCATTATTTCTTTATATGTTTAACTCCCAAATCACACACAAAAACTTCAAAATTACCACAGAACTGTGCTTTAAGCAGAAATAAACACCTCTGCAAAGTTAAGGGAATCACAGATTTGTCTTTCCAGCGCAAATTGACTTAAACCCTCCTCGAAATTAAACCGTGACCACACTGGCCATTAGTCACGTGACCAGCACTAATTTTGATTCAAAGCTTACACGGAGACCACAAGAGGGTGCAGAAGGAGGACATTTTCTCAAATTTCCTCAATTCTTGTCGAATTTCGTAAATTTTGGAATACTTTTCACTTCGGGAAACATAGAGCTCAAGCTTGCCTATCTAAGATTTTTATACACAAGATGCATCTGATACAAGTGTATGAAATATATAAATTTGGTAGATAGACATGCTCTATGTTTTCTGAATCAAAATGTGTGGTAAAATCGATGAAAAATTAGAAAATTCGGTATTTGACAAATTTTCGGACCTTCCTTTGACCTCTGTATATCCCTTAACTTAGAACCAATACTCATTTTGTGGCAAGGGTGACAACAGGTTTTTAATTGATAAACAGTTGCATCATTCTAAAAGACACCCCAAACCAGGGACCAAAAGGGGGTTTTATCCTATCTTGTCTTTTCCTTATTTATGAAGTAATATCCCGTTATCACCTGCATATGGTGTTTATATTTCCCAACTTATTCGATACTGAAGAGTATGCTCCGAGTATGTTCAATTTGTAAACCGAGGCATGTTACTGATAGATAACTTGATGTAACAATGATGTCAAAAACTCAATTAAAGTCGGCATTTTGCTAATTCTATGGTCGTTATAATTACCTTATTAGTAACTATAACCTATCATTGTCTTGATTTTGGATGACTTGTTTCATACCAATTGTTAAGCTTTTGTTTTTATACTGAATTTGACTACGTAATGTTCCGTCTACCTGATCAATACATAGGGCTCACAGCGGGTATGACAGGTCAACAGGAGATGCTTATTCCTCCTAGGCACTTGATCCCACCTCTGGAATTTCCAGGGGTTCGTGTTTTATGCCCTATTCACAGAATTGTATTCATAGATTTTTTCGCTTTTCGTTATCTTCACCTTTTTCATTAATAAAAAACAACTTTATGATGAATGTATGAAAACAAAGGAATTTGAAAGATTTTGAAATTTAAATATTTTTACACAGTCTGTAAAGTCTAAAAGAGATTTTAAAATTGTTTTCTACGTTTAAATATCATTCAAATAATATTTGCCGATAAAAAAAAAATTCTATGAGATATTGAGATAACGAACATTAATCAAGCACAGTCCATTGAAACAATACATATCTGGAGCAGAGCAAAGACGGACCTCTAAAACATCATAGGTGGGACCAGGTGCCATGGAGGAGTAAGCACCTCTGTCGACTGGTCACACCCGCCGTGTGGTTCTTGTCATGATCCGGCGAACGGAAAAAATCCGTAGACAATTCAGTGTGAAAATAATGGCCTAACGATTTGAATGAAAATCATCAGTCAAAATTCGACTTAATGATATATTACACTTGTATATTTGCTGTCAAGGTCATTGTATCGAACATAGAATTTGCGAAATATTGACTTTAAACATCACTGTTGATATTAATGTTTTATCAACTTATTCGACTATAGTTTGCCTCGTATGTAGAGCATGCTCTTGCGTACCAAATCCTATGGGAGACATTTGCAGGTGATATTTGTATATTGCTACATACTTAAGGAGGGAAGTTGATGATAGAAAAGTTGAAGTCATCACGTTTATCATCAAGCTTTCTTGTTAGGTTACCTTTAGCATGTTTTCTAGTAAAATGTCCAAATATTAAACGGATGTCTCAGACTCCGTAATATCTTTTATTTCGAGTTGAAAGAAATATATGGAATCAATGTAGGAATGATTTTTTATTTATAATATGCCGTCGATAAATCTGAATGTTGAATTGAATGCCACAGCAAAATACTTCTTCTTTTCATGAAGTTTTTGAATATATTCTGCTTGATATGAATATACAAAATACCTAATAATGGGGCGCAATTTGTACCCAAATAAAAATTCGACAAATTGTTAGATCTCCAAAAGCTACGTAGTTATTGTCGATCTAAAACTCAAGCATCTTTTTTTAATATCAACTTCAGAGTACTTATGTTTACAATCAGAATGTTTTTTTAAAATAATTTTGCAAATGACCAATGACAAGGTAAGTAAATTTACGAATTCTCTTTTTATTGAAATACAGCTGCCTGTATTGTCAAATAGTCTGGACATCAATTTCTCGTGGGAAATCGTTGTATAAAGTGTAGAAAGGTCATACCTTTTAATGTTATTGATTTTCATTTTCTCTCTATATAAAAGTCAAACTGAAGGCCACAGCAAGAGACTTGTTTTCAAGTAGAAGTTCCATAATAAACTCTGTTTCATTAGAATACAAAACAGGACCGGTAACAGTGGGATACAATTAGACTCATGAGAAATCTAACATTGTTAAAATGATCCCGTTTACATGTATAAACACCGGAAAAATACTCAATGACTTGAAATCGACTTCTTAAACATACTGTTATGAAAAGTTAAAGAAGAGGGAGCTAAAATCCAATCAATTAAGAGAAAGGCAAACACAGATCCCAGAATACGCCGGAGGTAAGATCTAAAGATATAGGAGGAAGTAAGCATTCCCTGACGTCCGGTAAAACCCGCCGGGAGCACTTTTGTCCTGATTCAGTAAACAGAGGTATCCGTAGATAAATCAGTACGAAAACTATGACCTAACAGTTTTAATTATAAATACCAGTCAATCCCTCCAAAACAACTGGTTTTATTTGTAACAAAGTCATTCAACTTACATTTCCAAGGTAAGAAAATTCACGTAGAATCCAGTTTCATTGCAAGGATTAAAAAAATGAATTTTATCTAATTTAATCTTAAAACAAATATTCTCAGGCCAAAACAAAAAAATACCTTTGTTTCCCCTAACACGACCGACCCACTTAAATCGTACCGACTGAAAAGTTTTTTTTCATAAGATTATTTAAATATTTATTTTTTTTTTATTGTTTATCAACTTTATAAAATACAATTTCATCTAATTCTTTTTTTTTATCAGAACTGCGCCTTTTGTTTTACTCTCATTTGCCGTCCACAACATGTGGCCACAGAGGGTTAGACGTATCAATCTTATAATATATCTTTAACTTATTAGAATCCTACACTTTTGAGACATTTCATGAATAAAATGTAAGATGACTAAGGAGTGTTAAAATGGTATTTACAAATGTGTCTCTCAAGAGCAGATGAGGGGCCGACCTTGTGTATACATATCAATAAATTTAACCGCATTTCATTCGTTTCGATCTAATAAACATTTCAAGTATGATCCTATTTTTACTATATAGGACCATAGGAGTTGTAAATATGTCTTTGTATAATTTTAAACTTTAATCATTTCAGATATGGTTTGGTTGAATATTGTTTATACATGTACACTCTTTCCAAATAGTCTTGAAATCTTTAAAATTGGCTTATGGTACGGCTTCCTGATTAGTGTATATTTCTTTAGTCAGGCCCTTGAAATAGGTTGTTTCTTTGCTTTAAAATACCTTTAAAATTTGATTCTCTTTGTGTCTCTATGTGATGGAAAACTCCAGATTTAGTCATAGTTAAAGGACCACTCAGCCTCTACCAGCTCAAAGCAATAATATTTAGGGATATCAAAATTACTCCTTTGGCTTAGTTAAACTGAGGCAAAATTCTTTTGAAGGTCTATTGACTTATGTTTTATATAAAAAAGAGCAAGATAGAAAGAAAAAGATATATAACCCTTTACTTATGCAAAAAGAATGTCGTTTGACTGAACAAAATAGAAAAATAGGAAAGAGATTTTAATATTGCATGCTGCAGATCTGTAGTCGCTGGTCTGAAAATAGTGGGTTGACGACCAGAGAGCTACAGTGTCATCCATTGAAAAATGTGTATATTTATTGTGCAGAAAAAAGTGCGCTGTTTCACGATTTATTTCTCTCGTTTTTCATCTAACTTCTCAAAATATAGCTAACCGCGTGTTCCTAATATATTCCTTTTCTATTTCAACAACAAAACATTCCCATTAACTTTTGTAATGGCCATTCTTGGCTTGAAATTGAGACCCTTCAAAATTTCGCCTATTTATACTGTCATTTTGAGTAGCAAGGTAATTCGGTTCAACGCTCTTCGCTCAAATTTGAACTACGAGAGAAGTTGACATAGATCAAGGGATTTTTTTAAATCTAACTTTAGTGCAGTTGAGGTAAGAATTTGGAAAAATTAATCCAGAAACGAGCGCAACGTATTCAATTTTTTTACGGGTGGCACTGTAGCTCTCCGGTCTGGTTTTTCTTTTTTTTTTTTTTTTTTTTTTTTTTTTTTTTTTTTAGAGATAAGTTTCGCAGCTAATTTTAATACTGATTTAGAAACAAGAGGCCCAGGGGCTTAGAAACCTTTTTGATAAACTACTGAAGTGGCAAGAAACTACTTGTACTTACTGAGTCAAAAGTGTATCGATGAAAAAGGTGTAGATAATGAACACTGTTCGATCTAAAAAAAAAAATTAAAAAAAAAATCGACATACAATACAAATCTACGAACAGGGCACAAAACGCTAAATTCTGGAAATTCCGGAGGTGGGACCAGGAGGAGTAAACATCCCCTGTTGACTGGGCAGTATTCCAAATCATCACAATAAGCACCATATCATACATAAAGTCTTATATTAACCATAAAAATGTTATTGACTAGCAATAACAATTCTGAAAGTAGATCACTGTGACATACATTTAGCATGAGTTACACAAATTTGTATCAATCAATGATTAGGATAGCTGATTCTTTATCTCAAATGGTCAGAGTTACCAATCTAAAATAATGTAAAAAAAAATGACACAGCCGCATGTTTCCAATATTGCCAATTAAAGTTTCGCGATCTAATCACATATGAAAAATAAAAACGTACATTTATGCTTACAAAGTGAGAGAAAAATCGGACACTTTCGGGATTGAACCCGCGTGGCCCACATGGAAATCCACCATGCTAACCGTCTTGCCATCCGGACTACCACTTCAGAGTGAAAATGACCAATATCTTGAATATGGTTTCAGTAATTTTGAAACAAATTATATCTTTAGCATTCTAATGAGACTTTCTATAAACACAACTTAAATCGTAGAACAAACAGTTTCTTTAATCAATTTTGACAATTCACTTCCCAAAGTCCCGACAAAGCTATCAATGTCAATAATGCATGTAAGTTTGACTTTGATATCTATTTTCATTCTCGAGATTATCCGCGGGCAAAATGACATTTTGAATTCAGAAAATGGTCATAACTTGGTTCTAGAAGTAAGTGTTTGAATTGTTTATATTAACACACATAATTCCTGATAAATTCATGTTAATCCATTCATGCACAGAATGTCGATGTCAAAAAATAATAAGAAACAGCATAAACACTAAATCACTAATATGTTGACAGTGCTATTGTTGGAGCGAGTGCAGTTGTTCACTCTCAACTGAGTTCCGCCAATTCGAACTGCACGAGACATTTGGAAAGTCTAGACTGTGGTGACACATGACGTCGTATGTTAGCTGCATTTTCATAACGAAATCTGAAAAGTTAAAATCTTTCAGAAATTTGAAAGAACGTTGAATTTATTACTATATGAATAGTTTCCGTTAAATCAAAATGAGTTTATTTTTTTTTTTATTTTTTTTTTTTTGTGAAATTTTATAAATTGTTACCGCGAGAAATAAGTTAGCAGTGAGATGCATTCTTGTTGCATTGTGGGTCTCGGGGTAAGTAATGGATATATGCCGAATACTGTTCTATATGTAAAATAATCAGACTGTTTGAGGCCCGTTAGGGCCGAAAACAATCTGATAATTTTACATATAGAATTGTATGAGGCATATATCTTACTTAAAACATTGCCATTTAAATGTCCAAAATTTACCTGGAAGAGTCCGATAATTACACAATAGGAGTAAAGGCATCAATAGTTTTCTACCTGAAACCGTCTAATAAGTAGACAAAAGAAAAAGATATTTTTTCTTTAGAAAGTAAAAACAGCGAGTGATCTCTTTTGTTTCATTTCATTCCTTCAACGCAGTCGTTTAGAATAGCAGGAATTATGGACAGTGGTCAGTTGGTGTAGGATTGTTTTTTTTTTTTATTCAGAACATTCAAAAAAATCTTTGCCTTTGCAGCTGTGTAATTAATTCATCATGTGCGTCTGACATTGATACAGACACAGTGTTGGATGATGTCATCACCATGGAAAGTAAAAATGTGGGGTTTTATCTCAAATTTTAGCTGGATGATATAATGAAAATCTCGGGTTTTAAAAGTGAGGCTATCGGCGAACAAACCTCGTTAAATGAAGAGATTCGCAGATTCTTTATCAGAAATGGATTTAAATTCGCTTATTTAAAGTGCTGCATCAAAAATACTTAGCAAAACCCAAATGGAAAGTGTAACTGTTGAGGCAGATTAAAACTCGATTTTCTTCTTCATGGATTTGCTATTTTGAATCCACTTAATTTCCTGATAATTGCTTTCCCTGAATTTGCTTTTTTTTCTTTTTTTTTTTTTGTTTTTTTTGTTGTTGTTGTTGTTTCTGGACCTATTTAAAATGCATAGATTTCACTCACTATTTTGTGTGTTTTTAAATACTGTCCGATTTTGTTATCACTGTCGTCCGATAATATATTATTGGACTGGTAAATATTATTATCGGACAGCTACAGGTAAATTTTTAGACTGCAAGAACAAAGACATGACGTCACAGAAATGATATTTGGAAAGTCTAGACTGTGATGACACATGACGTCGTATGTTAGCTGCATTTTCATAACGAAATCTGAAAAGTGAAAATCTTTAAGAATTTGAAAGAACGTTGAATTTATTACTATATGAACAGTTTCCGTTAAATCAAAGTGAGTTTATTTTTTTGTGAAATTTTATAAATTGTTACCGCGAGAACGAAGTTAGCAGTGAGATGCATTGGTGTTGCATTATGGGTCTCGGGGTAACTGCGGAAAAAATCATTTGGATCAATGTGTACAGTCCGAATATGTCTTCACCCAGGCATTGTCATAAGAGCTCGCAGTGCAAACGGCTCTTCGCGCAAAGTATTATAATAATTTTACTCCTGTGTATTGACTGACTCTATTTTTTCATACAATATTGAAATATATTAGCAGGTAAATGTATTAACTTTATGCAACGCAATTTCGTTTGTTAAAATATAAATGGATGGTGTCTGATTCAAGAAGAGAGGATTTCAAATTATATTTCATTAAACTTCATACATAATGAATCAAGTCAGATATACATAGAGGCATACCTGTTTGGTATTGACCTGAATTTAGTGATCTTCTAATATCCAAATGTGTTATCCAAGAGAAAGTATCACATATAAAACGAGGAACTTGTAGCTAGGTTCATGTGGTTATGATTCATGTCAGAATCTCTAAATATACTTGACACTCTTCCCTTTACATAACAACAAAAATCTGCGACACTTTGCTAAAATAATGCATGATTGTCTGCATGTTGAGTTTTTTTTCAGAATCTCTAAATATACTTGACACTCTTCCCTTTACATAACAACAAAAATCTGCGACACTTTGCTAAAATAATGCATGATTGTCTGCATGTTGAGTTTTTTTCAGAATCTCTAAATATACTTGACACTCTTCCCTTTACATAACAACAAAAATCTGCGACACTTTGCTAAAATAATGCATGATTGTCTGCATGTTGAGTTTTTTTCACTAAACATGTTTGTAGTGTAGGAATATAGCTTAAGGAATGTTTTCTATAAATGACAATGTTTACATTCCACAGGTATTTTGTTTAAAAAGTGTATGGAAAGCTACATTCAAAACACTATAACACTTGGGTCTTCTACTGACTGCACTCTTTGCATTGGGAGAAGTATAAATTTTATGAAGCCAATGGAAGAGATAATATGCGGATGAGAAGAATTTTACATAGAGAGCTGCTTTCATTTAAAAACTTGATTCGAGGTCTCTGCACACTCTGATCCCATGGGCACTCTATGAGAGAAGTTTGAGCCAGATCTGGCCTGGAGAAAAAAAAATGTGATCAAAACGATTATATCATTCTTTGTCCTATAATCGAGAATATTGTTTCAAAGTCACTGCACACCTTTAACTCATAAAAACTCTGCTGGAGAAGTTTGCACATCCTGAGCCAAAGGGAGAGAACAAGTATTCCATACAGGTATTTTACACAGACATACATTTTGACATTGACCTTTGATCGAGAAACATGCTTCAAAGTCACTTCACATCTTTTATCTATGCACACTATGGCACTATGGTTGAAGCCTGAGCAATACTGGGCAAGAGGCATTAATTACCAGTAAATGCTCCAAAGATTGATTTTGTGTTTGCTCTGCTCCCAATTTGTATTGTTCATAAGGAATTTCTAGGCATATATAAGTATGTTATATTAATATTTTGCCTTTCACAGTTTGCCTGAAAGCTGTTTTACAAGGTCACTGCAGTTTTTACCCTTGAACCCGCCAAATTGCTCAACAACGGACAATGACTTTACAATCATATATTTTATGACCTTGTCCTTTGATTAAGAAAATTGGTTCAAGGTAACTACATTGTAAAATACCTTCGAAGAATGTACATTCTACAGTGACGTATGCGTCACAATTTCTCCATAAGGCTTATTATGATCTTAATCTACTAACATATTCTAAAACTCTTCCATTTGTCCTAGGGAAAACAATGAAAGACTTGAAAAACTGCAGATAATTTTATTTATTCAAAAAATTGTAAAGACATTTTTTTTTAATCTGAAGAAATCTATAGACATTTTTTTTAAATACGATATAAATAAATATGGTTTAACAATTTAACTAGAGACTTATATATCTTCTATATATATATATATATATATAATTGGGTTTTTTTTTTTTCGAAACAACTTGGACCACTCTGTTTTAAAAAGTCAAGATTTCAGCAGGTCATCTTATCATAGGCGATCCGGATTCACTGTATACACGATCCAGTCATCATTAAACACAAGATCCAGACTCCAGTACAATGTTGTCTACGGCAATGTCCCCTTTGTTGCTGTTTTTCCGCTTTCCTCCTATCGTTGTCCTGATGATGATCTACAATGATTGTTATCACAATTTAATTACTGACAGCACCACATCTTACACAATATCACAAACATAAAACAATCGAAGTTTCTTTCATGTACATGTGATCATTATTCCTCGAGACCATCTAGAGTTAAATGAATTTCGATAGTGACTTATTAGGTGTTTCTAGGACAAGGACTACGGGAAATATAATTTTTGAAATTTAAGTTTGCATAAGTCTTCAATCTGTTATCAGAATTTCAAACTATTAGTTACACATTTAGTTTATTTGATAACATACGGAGTTAACCGAAATCCGTACAGAAACGAAACATTAATTTCAACAAACAAACCGTTTCTGGGTTTTTTCTCCCGCCAATTGTTTACACTAAATCAGATAGAATCTCGCATCTTCAATACACCTCCTGTTCAGAGACAGTGTATTAGTAAATTTCAGAGTGTAAGATAATCTGTTTTTAACCAATAAATATTCTACACATTTGTCTAAAGTAGGATAAAATATAATCCCTTTTGAGTGTTGAGATATCGCCTCCTGAAATAAGTTGCATAAGAAACCATGTTTTGATTCTCTTAATATTCAAATCAGCTTTCGAAGTTCACTTTACCGCTAATGGCTTACAGCCAGTGAAAATATGTGATCCTTTAGAACTTTGTTCAGGAATAGGATTCAGAAAGTTTTAACACTCGATATAAGAATGTTTTATACTTACGTTAAATACCACAAGAGAAATTATAAATTGTTCAAATCATTAAATATTGTTTTGCAATGCAGATAAAATGGCTAGATTTGTTTTCCATCGAATTCTTCTAAATGAACCAAACAGCCAATATGATTCGTACATAATTTTGCGGTAATTAATATCACCTGCTTAACATACATGTATCTAATAAAATTATACTATAATTACCATAATACACAATACATATACTAAGCACACAAAAGGTAGGTTAGTATTCTTTATTTTTAGCACACTTTCCGAAGTAAATACTTGTTTTGATTATATATATATATTCTAAACACACGTTACATTGTATATGTATAGATGTATTGTTTTAACATATGGTATACATACGTTGCTCTATTTATGGAAAACATTTGTACCAAACAAATTTTTATTATGATTTTCTTCCCTAAAATAAAGTGCAAGTATTCCTTACATTTTTCCATACAGAGTGCATGTGTGTTTTAAAAAAAATAAGCTAAAACATCTCAAAAGAAGCCTACCTTTGATAATGAGGTAAGACTGAGTTCTTTTGAATAAGTAAACCAGTTCTTCCCCTGATTTCCGCTGTATATTTGATGACTAACGTCAGCACTATTTCCTTCTTTTGTCAGAATCTCCAAGGACCCGATGTGCGTCCCATACATGGATATTGAGAGACTAAGGCAATACGTTCCAGCTAGAAATAAAACAATACATGTAGTTCTAGAGAAAAATATTATAATCATCATTATGAATTATGAAAAACACATTCCCCTGTATATTACGCCATAATAGTGCTGTATACAATACGCTGTATTGCAATTCTATGTGGCAAAAAGTAGCAAAGAATCGTGCACTTCAATATCACAAAATAAATATTAGAATTTAAGCACATTTTGATGGTGATTATAAATTTAATATGAAATATGAAGATAATGAACAGTAATCAAGCTCAAAAGTCCAATGAAAAAAATCATATTATAAGCAGAGCAAACACATGTGTTAACTATTAAGTCTAATAAATGAAAATTGCCTACATACTGTTTCTAATTTGAGAAATGAACTCCTTAAATGATGCTTTATAAATATAGCATAGTAAAGTAAGGTTTATTGACGCACACTTCTAAGTAAATAAAATGATAAAATCATATTTTAGAATCTCATTATTTAATGGAAAATGAGTTATGAATATATTTTTTCTTTATCAGAAAAAGAAAACATTTTTTGATTGCCTACAGTCTGTCGAAACTCGGTAATTCATGTGTTCTTGACATCTTCTTTAGAAAAATATTAGGCTAAATTGAATACAAATTTCAGGATTACTGGCAAATTAAGCTCCATGAACATGCTTTATTTTCTACAAAATTTGATTGTAGCCGCAAAGTATGAGAAAACGCAAGTTTAAATTAATTATGAGTTTATGACGTCCTAAAAGACAAATAAGCTCATTTTGACTTTAAAGAACCACTCTGTGATGAGTACTAGGCTTGTAAAAGGAAAATAAAATATGCACATCATTGACTTTATATGTAAAAGAAAATTCACATTAATTTTAACCTCAAAGATTAAATAATTTACCCACCAAGATCGCAATACACAACACACAGAGATGGCGAAATACACCACTTTTGCAATATATATCACACCAAGTTGAAAATGCACATCTCAGCAAGGTTGAAATACACCACACTAATATGACGAAATACACCACACTAATATGACGAAATACACCAAGATGGTAATTAAAATCAAATCAATGTGGCACTTCATTGCATCAAGATTGAGATACACACCCCACACCACCTAGGTGGGGATATACACTAACATGGCGATACATAACATTTAAAATTGGCGCCACATCACACACAGGAAAATGATGATACACACACGGACTGAAGAGACGCTATATATATGCACCATATTTCACAGTATTTGACAAATTGGTACTTATCCTGAAAATGATTTCCCTTACCTGGGAAACTCACATCACTCTCCAGGCTGGCCTCGTCGCCCCGGGATCTCGGGGAGGAAGCTTCTGTATACTTATAGTAGTTCCCTGAGGCTGCACCACTCGGTCCAGTTCTTCTTGTGAGTGTACCTCCCTACAATTAAAAAATAAATCATAAAAACTCGTAATGAACAAAAGTATAAATAAATATAAATAGATCTTTGTTCAAAGGAAGTCTTTTCCGAATTACCTATGGATATAAAAATCACAGTTATAAAGAAACAAACATATCAAGTCCGAATATTTTCCTTAAGGAAGTTTTCTTGTATGTTTTACTTTATCACAAGATAAATAGTTAATTAAATGAAGATGTTATATGCTGCAGTCAATTTTTTGTACGTCCATAAACATTAATTGTGTATAACTATTCATGAAAGGAAAATGTAATCGACAGAACTTCTTTCCGGTCCTTTATGTGTCATATTGTAATAATAAAATAAAATATGTTCAAATTCTGAACAATAGACTTGAAAAGATAATAAAAAATATTTAACAATGAAAACGATGAAGTTAACGAATAGTGGTCGATCTCAAAATTCCACGTAACAATACAAATTGTGAGCAGGGCAAAAATACGGACCCCTGAAAACAAATCTATAAGGTGTGTTTTCCTGTAAATTTCAGTTATTGACTGTTACTTTAAAGAAAGATCAAATACTTCATTTGTAAATCCATCCCATTTAAGCAAAGGTCTTTCAAAAAACAAAGAAATAAAATTTAGAAATAATTATTTTAAAATCATTACATTGTATGTTATCTGTCAATGTAAAGATAAAATACAATGAACAATTTTACAACTAGGCTCCAACTCAAAGCAGCTTATGAGTGCTGACTTTTAAACTAGTGTTAATGAAAGCAGTGTTGTGGGCTGGGAGAAGATATATAAAACAGAAGCATGACAAGGGATCGAGACCATGAGAAAAGGGAGAAGATATATAAAACAGAGACCGTGAGAAAAGCTAGTGATTGTTAAGGTTAAGAAATCTCACGCTTTTTCGTGTGAAATCAAAATCATCGTTGGCACTTTCTTTCAGGAAACAACTAGCTTCAGGATCCTCCTCGAAATCACAGGTGTAGCTTGTTAATTCTGCCAAAAAGAAACCCTATTTAAATGACAAGTATACACAGATAAGGTTATACTAAGAGATATTGAAATGCAGGCTGTACCTGTTCCGTAAATAAAACGTTTGGAAGAACGATTTGATATCTGCATCATTCAACCAAGCAAACTCAAATAATATAGACCAAACCATCTTATTTTTGTATGGAGCAGGTGCCCGCAACAGAGCAAGATCCTGGACATAGCACTCAAAGACTTATGGATATCACAATTAGTTCCCGACCATCCAGTGTTACATTGACATTCGGTTTCTGTCTCAGACAAAGCAACGCACTCTCCATTTACACAGTCATTTGTCGAACAAGGATCTGAAACAATACAACTTGGTGAATGTATTCAAGGTGGTGGAAACTTTATAAATCCTTCAAGTTTTCATCATATTTTCCTGTAATAGCAGCACCTGATAAGGATTTTTATTTCTTATCCTGACAGGGAAGCTATTATTTTACATGCTGAGGTTACCAGGTTATATTTATACAAGAAGCATGAACTTATCTGTAGTATCGCTAGAGTCCGTTTTTGCATTTTTGCTTTCCAAGACATGAAGTTAAAACAGAATCATTCATTGTCAAACTCAAAAAAAAAAATGGTGAGAATGACATGGGAAGTCCCAATTAATTATTACAGTAAACAACGTACAGTTGAACTTTTGATATCTCAAACACGGATATCTCGAATACTATGGATACATCAAAGTGATTGGGAAGTCCTAACCACATTATTTCTTAAGTATTTTACCATCGATATCTCGAACCAACGGATATCTCAAAGTTTTTATCGGCCCCATCGTGTCCGAGATAATGAAGTTTTACTGTAATTGTTTCAGTTGAATTTGTAAATGGATAAATCTTATCTCTTTCTATTACCGAGACTCATTCTTTACTAACCAATGTCACAGTTTTCTCCGTACCACCCCTCGTCACACTGGCAGGTATAGTCCGAGGCTGACACAGGATTACAGGCTCCATTCACACAGGTGTTACCGCTACATACATCTGCAAAGAAATCCTCTCATATGCATCAACTATTGGAACGAAAGACTTAAAAATGATTGTTGACATCTGCACTTCCAAGTTCCCTTGTACTTTTTAGTATTACAGTTTCTTTTTTTTTTGGTCTACATTGTTTGAACGAGATTTTCATGTAATGTAAATCATATCTGGTACCAATTTTGATGCACCAGATGCGCGTTTCAACAAATTATGTCTCTTCAGTGATGCTCATGCCGAAACGTTGGAAATCCAAAATATTTAAATAAAAAAGACTTTAAACAACTGAAAAAGGTGCTAAAATAACTAATACAAAATAATGCTCAAAAAATATTTCATGTTAATATTAATAAGAGTAATGATCATATACGGAATTTAAAGTCAGTAGCACTTAAATGTCGCCATAGCTTATTTGAAATATAATTCGGTATTCATGTGTTATAAAAACTACCCATGTAAAGAGAAAATGGAAAGGTCATCGAGATATATACTTAAGTGACTAATAAGGCCGCCAAAAACTTTTACCTGTATGGAATTAAATAAAAGCGTAGTTTAATATAGCGAAAAGGTTGATCAATATTTCCTATCGAAATGCTGTCTATATCCACAGCAGAGATGAGGAAAAAAATTACTTTGTTGCACCAGATTGGACGACCTACCATTTTGACAGAACTGGCCAGAGAAACCCGTTTGACACTGACACTCAAACGTCGATGATGAAGTCACCTGACATGATCCGCCATTTTGGCAATCTACGCCGTCACATGGTCCAGGAGCATCTTTAAAAAAATCATTTTTCATTGCTTATTTTTTTTGGAAAAAAAAATTAAGAATTTTAGCAGTATGTTTATGTTTATGTAAAACTGATTTCAATTTTATAGTGTATAAGCAATTTTATTAAATATTAATCCTAAAATTTATATCAAATTATATTTGATATAGCGCTCGCGCTATGATCGGGGGGTCGTGAGTTCGAATCTCGGCCGCGAATGACCTAAGTCGTTAAAAAATGGATAGCAACTGTTCCTTCGCCAAGCGCTCGACACTTTGAAGTGAAAGTTGCGGGTCCTTCGGATGAGACCTTAAAACCGAGGCCCCGATAAAGATCCTTCACAGCTCAATGGCTCTGCCTGAGTGCCGAGTATAGGTCAAAATTTGAAGCCCTTCACCGGTATATGCTGATGTCTCTATATGAGTGAATAATTCTCGAATGGGACTTAAAAAACATACAATCAATCAATCAATATGAACCAGAAATCATAATCCTTCCCATGTTATTACGAGAAATTATGTCTGATGAGAGCATGAATCGAGAAAGACAGTATTTTACACAGAAAAGGCGGATTAAGGGCCGGCGCGCCGGGCACAACACCCCCCCCCCTCCCCCCGGTTTGAAATTTTTGTATGTAGACCTTATAAGTCCATTATCCTATACTCAAGGAAAAAAAACATCTCTTATTTGTAAGAATTCATCAGCCCCCGGACCCCACCAGGACTTTGCCCTTGACCCATTTAGCGCTTCAATGCAGCCCCCCCCCCGTCCCTCCACCGTTATGAAATTCCTGGATCCGCCACTGCACAGTACTTAGTTTTAATGGCGATAGTCTGGTTACTTACTACAGGATAGAGGAGATATTCGAATGTTATCAACAGCCAATTCCTGATCACCGAAGTAGCCTTCAAATTCAACCTAGTATGTAAAATATTATATTAAGATTCAAATCTTGACTGTTAAACATATATTCATGCCTCAAGAATTGTTGAAAAATTTGTTCATGAATTTTCAAAGAACACAATTTTAATATGAAGAGGATGCAATATAGTAAAACGATATTGCATTCAAGATTTCATTTGTTTTTTATTAAGATAACGCCAAAATTGTATACCTTTAAATTGGACACAGCTGGCAAGTCTATTTCAGCTGTTGTCCAGACGTTACCGGTGTTGGTATTGAACACGTGTGGCGTCGTCGTAGAATCGCTCATGATATTAACTGTGAGTCTTGTTTTCCACGTGCTGCCTAGATTTCTGTTAGATATGGCATAATCAAACCTCAAACAGCGGTCTGCACCTATAAGAAAATCACGATAGGACTAATTAAATCTCAAATAGTAACTTGGACCAAAACGAAAATAGGTAACTGGTCAAACAAATCCAAACAAGTAAACACAACCTAAAAGAAAACAAAGTAACAGGCCAATCAAATAACAAACAGTGATAAGCACCTATAAGAAGATCAAATAATGACCAATCAAATCTCAAGCAATGAGCTCAACCTAAATGGGGATTAAGTAGCTGGACAATCAAATCTCAGTCTGTGATTTCAACCTTTAAAAAGATCAAATAACTGATCAATCAAACCGAAATTAAGGCCAGACAACACGTTCCTCAATAATATATAATTTTCCCAACAATTTGCATGAAGTATTGCTACTGTATCAAGTTTCCTAACAAAAATGGAGGTATCTTACTAGGCATTTGTGCAAAATACCAGAGGACGGTGTTTTCTATATAATCCTATTTGAAATCACTTGAATTGATAATATCACAATTTTTGTTGTATTTATTTTCTAAAACAGTTTTGAAAAATTTTAGAAACCACATGATGATGTAAAAATTTATGTATATTTATTTAATATATTACGAAGAGAAACAACAGATACTTGAGGAACGTGTGGTCAGATCTTAATGAAAGATTAAGTAGTTTGCCAATCAAATTTCACACTTGCTAAGGTAAATTATTCTTTAACTGGATTGTGTTTCTTTTCTAAAACTTTCTTTTTAAATAATGAACATTCCCTTTTCATTGTCTTAAATTTTCATTGTTTTTGATCAGATTGTCATTCTCAAATCGATACTGTCCGCGTTTAGAATGAAATATATGGAGATAAAGAACAGTATTCAAGCTCAAAAGTCCATTAAACGTTACAAAATAGGTGCAGAGAAAACACGGACCTCCAAAACATCAGAGGTGGGATCAGGTGCCATGGAGGAGTGAGCATCCCTTGCCGACCGGTCACACTCACAATGTGCTCCTTTTCATGATCGGCGAATAATAATAAGAAAAGAATTTCAATTTTATGCAAACTTACTTTCAAATATTACAGATGTTTCCATTTTGGCAATGCTGGCATAGTAGAAAGGCGTACTGAAAAAGTAGCTGATCATTTGAGCCATCAGATGTCCATTAGAAGCTTGTATTTGGTTTCCATTCATATCAAAATACTGATAAAATACAAAAGAAAAACGGTAATGAAACTTAAAAGTTAAGATAATAAACAGTGATCAATTTTCTAGATCCAGAATTTATTCAAAAACATCTATATGAAAAGAAAATGTCCCTGCCGTGGCCTTCAATTCAACATTTAAATATATCGACGATGTTTTATCACTTAAAAATATTCATTTCATTCCGACGTGGATTGGATATATTTCTCGAAATAAAAGATATCAAAGAGTCTGACACATCTGTTTCATATTTGGATATTTTACTAAAAGAAAGACATTAATGGTAACCTAACAACAAATTTTTATGATAAACGTGATGACTTTAATTTTTCTATTGTCAACTTTCCCTTTTTATGTAGCAATACACACATGTACCCTTATCACTATCTACGTAAAGAGTTTATGTCTCCAATTTGATTCGTAACTCAAGAGCATGTTCTAAGTACGGACAATTTCTAAAGCGAAGAAAGCTATCGACAAACAATTTGACGAAACAAAGATATCAACAGTCTCAATTAAAATCAACATTTTGCAAATTCTATGGTAGATACAATAACCTTGTCAGCAAATACAATCCGTCCTTAAGTCGAATCCAGAGTGACGTTTCCGTACAAATTGTTAGGTCATTATTTACACACTAAATTGTCTAAAGATTTTTCCGTTTGCCAGATCCTGACAAAGAGCACACAGCTGGTGTGACCAGTTGACAGTGGATGCTTACTCCTACATGGCACCTGATCCCACCTCTGGTGTTTTTGGAGGTCCATGTTTCCTCTGCCAGTAAACAAAACGAATCGTGAACAGGGCAAAATCAAAGACCCCTGAAAACACCAGAGGTGGGATCAGGTGCCTAGGAGGCGTAAGCATCCCCTGTCGACCGCTCACATCCGGCATGACCCGTTTGTATTTATCTTTTACACGGATTTCCAGTATAGAAGCAATAACTTAACAAATAGTATCAAACATGTCTTACATAATAGGACCCAATGTTGTTGTATTTACAAACAAGATCATTGAAATGACCGTAGAATTTGTGAAAAGCTGACTTTAAACGGGGTTGTTAAAATCAGTGTAACATCAAATAATTTGTTAGTAGCTTGCCTTGGTTTGAAAATTGTTCTTACTCAAAGCATGCTCGATCTTGTGTATCGAATAAGTTGGAAGACATTAACACCATATGCAGGTGATGCTGGAATATTACTTCACAAAGAAGGGAAGTTGACGATTGAAAAGCTGAAAGTATCTCAGTTAAGCTTCAAAATATGAAACAGATGTGACAGAACTTGTAGTGTCTTTTATTCTAACTGGGATATATCGTATGGCATTTCTTCGGACTTAAGAAAATTACAATCATCAGACAGATGTTAATGGACTTTAAAGTTATACTCAACATTCGTTATTAAGTGCACTCTTGTTATTTAACATAAGAAAACACTTTCTGTAAACTCTTATATTATTTTACAGCAAAATCTCAATTTTTATCTCATAGTTAAAAGTGTTTTGAAATTATCGCAAAAGTTTAATTCTTCCATAGAAAAGCACTGTAAAATTTTTAGATAGAGGTACCTTAAAGGCTTTGATAACATATGAGATACCTATTCTCCTGCAACGTAACTATCACAATTAGGGGAGAGAATAAACACGTACCAGACCAGTTGACCACTGGAAATCTACACCAGTAGTCACGAGTCTCATCAATGTTGTAAAGTCATCCTCAAAACTATCAGTAACCTCAGCAGAAGCTGAATTGAAGAAACTCCAACATTAACAATGTAACAATGAACACACTCACTTCTTTTCATAACGCATTTTCTCTTGATTTGCATATTTTTGTTTTACACAACCATGATTACTCTAGTACCTAATTATAAAGATGATATATGTGGAGATAACGATCAGTATTCGAGCTCAAAAGTCCATTAAAGGTTTCATACAGACCTGAGACTGTATCACAGTTCGTGCCTGAGTATCCTCTCGTACATTCACACGTATAGTCGTCGGTCGTAGCTCCGTCCACACAGGTAGCCGGATATTTACAGGGGTTACTGCTACAGGCTTCAAGATCACAGAAAACTCATACTTAAATGACCTTAAAATGTAATATGACATGCTTAAATATTCAGAAAAGGTGACCTACCTGAAGGCACTGCTTCCACCGTTAAGGTGAATCCATTTCCGGGGGCAATGGTGTTGTATGTATCGCTATCAAATCGGACGACCATCATATTGGTAGGTCCAAGGCGTTTCTTAGTGAAAACACCACCGCCAGAGTTTCCACAAATTCTACAGAGGAGAGAAAGTGTATTCATTCCACTACTTTTGTTACAATTTTCTTTTTAGGAATTCTTAATTTTACAGGTGTCAAGACATTTTTATGAGGGATGTTTTCTGAAATCTATTGCATATTTATGAGAACAATAGCGCTATTAGTAGGTTTTCTTCTGGTAATCTCAGAGCAAACCCTTTATTTCAAGCAATGATGCAAAACATGCTTAAAGTTAAAATTTATACAATATAAAATCATACTGAAACATTGTTTTTATGCATTAAAAATTGATTTACATCAGTTGAAAACATTTCTTCGTGTCATTAAACAAAATTAGTTATGTACATTATCAGGAAGTAAGAACATTTTTCAATTCAAATCAATTTCCAATTCAATTTAAATTCAACTTCAATTTCGAGAGTTTTATACACAGAGGAATGCAAAAAATATGAAGAACTAAATAAGGTCTAAAACACATATGTTAACAGTAACTTACGCATGTTAACAATACGAATAACTGAAACGTGTTAAAAATGAATAACACATGTTTACTGTAATTGACATCTGTTAACAGTAACTGACACATGTTAATTGAAGCTGATAAATACATACAGTTTTCCTGGAGCCCCAGAAAGATAGTCTCTGACTTCCAAGAAATGATAACAAGCGTCTTGTGGATTGGTTGGCAGGTCCATGGAATCAACACTTAGGCGGATCTGATTTTTTTCTGCACCCTGTTTTAGATTGTAGAAAGTATACTGTTTAAGAATTGCTTAAAGGTTTTTACGTCATTAATTTCATCCGGTAAATTTCTGCAAATTGAATTCAGTATGTATACATTTTACAAATCAGGTTTCTCTTTTGATTAAACATCATCTTTTTATTTACATTTTGCCAGATGTTTTTATGCAAATTAATTGAACATTAATGTTTGATATTGACCTATCATGATATTTTATTTAATCAAAACCCCGCAAATATAAAAGGCGTGCTACAACCATTTGGAATCTTTAATATTGTGTTTGAAAAGAAATGTTGATGGCATGTGTGCAAATAAAATGTCGATAAAAACTACTTGTATTTTGAAAGTTAAACATGTAATCATTATCCAGAAATTTAATTTTTTTTCCTTATTTTGACATTCAAAAAAAAAGAGAACAAATCGTCACAAAATTTAAATTTTTACGAAATAAATATGTAGCATAACTAAATAAGATATATGTATGAAAGCCGGCAGGGAGATATACTGTACCTTGATCAGCCAGGTACATTTCTGCCCGGCTGTGTAAGGGGACATAGCGATTTGTTGTGATCCTCCACTGGCCAGTGTTATGATGTCGCCACATCCTGAAATGTAAATTAACTCTTCATGCTTTATCAAGGCAAAGATATGGCTGACGTGTTTCATACCAATTGTTTGGCTTTTGTTTTTATACTAAATTTGACTTGTGAATAGTCCGTCTGTCTGCTCTAGACACAGGGCTCACGGCGGATGTGATCGTTTGACAGGGAATGCTTACTCGATATAGGCACCTCATCCGACCTCGAAAATTTCCGGGGGGGGGGGGGGGGGGTCCGTATTTTATGCCTTGTTCACAGAATTGTATTGTATATAGATTTTTTTTGATCGATCACTGTTTCATAATCTTCACCTTTTTCGTATAAGGATTGCTAAATAAAGTTGCTGTTGATGATGTTGTTGTTGTTCCGCGTCCCATTCGAGAATTTAACTCATAAATAGACGTCACCATAGACGCAAAGAGCTTCAAATTTAGACCCTTTAGTTACTTGGCACTCAGGCCCATTGAGTAGTGAAGGATCTTTATCATGTCTACTCTTGTCTGAAACGGGGCCTCGGTTTTTTAAGGTTTCATCCGAGAAACCCACAATTTTCACTTCAAAGTTCCCAGGCCTTGGCAAAAGAATTGCTATAGATCTATTTTTATCGACTTAAGTTAGTCGCGGCCGGGATTTGAACCCAATACCTTCTCATTATGGAGCAAGCGTGCTTAATATAGACTTGATACTTTTAGACTTACCGGGAGAGGTGTCGAGTTGTGAGCAGTCATCCCCCGTCAGTCCCTCCACACAGACACAGCTACACACTCCTCCCGTCTGCTTCACAAAACCCTCGTTCTGACAGGTGGGGGGATTGACACAATCATCTGAATTTTTTTTTAAACAGACTTATAATTTGAATATTATATTACAATTCAAAGGTACATGTGTATTCCCACTGAGAACATTTAAATTGTATTAACTTTGATGCAAAAATGGCTCATTTAAAGTCATCATGCAAAAAAATAACCTCCAATCATTTCTATCAAGAAAACCAAATTACATTCTTTCTGTTTTTATTTCTGTAAATTTCTACAATAGTAAAAATAGGCCAAAGTAGGCGTTACTAACCAGCGCACTGGTAGAAAGCATTCAGTTCGGCCTTGTCATAAAATGACAGGTCATTCTTCATTTGTCTGGGCAAGTAAGCTAGGTCAGGATCATTAGATATCATATAGGTTGTAGACCCATACTGCAAAAAAGGTCTTTTCCATACAATTATGTCTATAAAAATGTATCAAGGATTAATGTATCTAGATAAAGCAGACTTTTTAGGTTTTTGGCGTTCTGTCAAACCTGATGAAAAGTTTATTTGGTACTTCATCCACCCTTTCATAAGTAATAGCTATTGTATATTTATTATGGTGTATCCTGATTTATTTGGACGATGGGCGGTGACGAGTGCGAAGCACGAGTCTCCGCCCCTTCGTCCAAATAAATCAGGATACACCATAATAATATTCTATAACTTTCCTGTATCATGGCCATCAAAACGTCAATAATTGTTATGTCCTAAATTTTCACGCATGATTTTAATTACACCAATAAAAAATATAGTTTTTGTCAGGTGACCGCTTGGATATTCTCTCCTTCTCTCCTTCCCGCCAGTTTTTTTTAATTCGCACATTTTATGTGTGTGGTCATGAGAAAGGACGTCGGATTGCAGCTCCTCAACTTAATATAAAAACGGATTGTTTATGAAATTCATAAGAAAATCTTTGCATATCAAGGATTAAAAATTCGAAGTTGAAGTAAGGAAATTCAGGTGTTAATCGAAAATCAATCAAAAAAAAAAAAATACCCGTTGATCATTTGACATATTCGAGAGCTGTGGCATGAGCAAAAACGCTGTGTTAATAACTCTTCATCTATAGATGCAGTACAGCTGAACTTATTCTAGTTGAGCAAAAAATACAGCAATTGAGCAAAGATGGTATATCCTGCTAAAAGACTCTATAACGGTAGGTGTGATATTTTAAGATATTTAATTGTGTAATTCATGTCAAGAACTTGATTTCTCGAATATTTGTAGAGTTCCGTAAAAACATTTCGTATTTTGGGATACATGTGCACTGTAATTTATGTGAAAGACCTTTATTTCATCGGTAGAAATTTTGTCTTTGTATATAACAAAGCTCATTTAATTCTGTAATTCTTCAATATACATGTAATTTAAAATGTTGAAATCGCCTTGGTGTTTAATAATTTATTTACACGGCACAGTTTTTGCTGGCTCCGCCCATTGGTGTATCTCCAGTTATTGTACACTTTACTTCAAAGGAAAAACACCACACATGATACAACTGCTAGATATTGCATTGATTAGTATTGTTCGCGGTATTCAGTATATATGTCCTTTTCTTTAATTGTTTTTTTTTTTTCGGGGGGGGGGGGGTTGAAAAAATCCAAATCATTATATATGTAACAATGAAGTTGTCTTTAAATCTTCTATACTTACAAATTTTTAAATTTTGCAAATAAACTTCAGAACGCCTGCACCGGAGTTCATGTTTACTCCTCTGATATTACACTAGATAAGACGTGATGTCTGTAAACTATATTTATATATCATCTGAATAATAATTTTCGTAAATTGATTTAATAGTCTACATTTGCTTTCGATAAACAGTCGTTAAAATAGCCAAAAAGAGAGTAGACAAGTTGTTACATTAGAAATACATTTCGATAACTAATAAAATAACAAAATGTGCAAAAAATTTTCGTCAGTCCCGGATCTTTAGGACATGGAATGATTTACTGTCAACAATTTAAGTGTTGACAGAAATCATTCCTAAAGAGCTCTATGGATGAACAATTGATTGAACTGTTCAAACAATTGTTAATCCATAGAGCTCTTTTTCGGTTTCATTGAACAGCACAGTTTACCGTTGAATTTTTAGTACTATTTGCTAATTCATACAATGCCTATAAGATTCTCAATAAACATGAAAACATTTAATATATTTCTTACCGTCAATTCATACTGGAGAACCGACCCCAGATCATATTGGCGAGCATTGGTGAGTTTGAAACCCCTGTAGTTAAACTCTGCATCGCTGGAGATGGCGTCCCAGTTATAGGTGATGATGGGATCACGATCCGCCTCTCTTGATTGTTCGTGCATCGCTCCCACAGCGTGTAACATTTCATGTATTGCTATGTCAACCTTAAAGAAAAGAGGGTACTATTTCAAGCAAACATTTGAAGAATTTTTTAAATGGTACTTCTAACCTTAACATACTTCAGGGGCCCGTTTCTCAAAAAGGCCTACGACCGGGCTTAAGCTTAGTCCGGACTAAATCAGTGACTAAACCCGGAAATCGGACTATAAGTTGCGTTTCACAAAAAGGCGGAGACTTAGTCGAGACCAAACTTTAGCTTAAATCTACACCTCCTCATGAGTAGGCGTAAGTTCCTAGTCTGTACACAATTTAAAAAAGTGGCAAGTGTTTTGATCATAAAAAGTTGAAAGAATAATTATTTTTTACGCGTACGATATAAACACCTATTCATATATGATATGTAACAAAAATCGTGAAATATACAATTATTATGTAGGTAAATAGAAAGGTAGTAAAAACCAGCGAGGATGTAGACTTTTTTCCGTAAAAGGTGGGATGAACTAGAAATTTGTAACTATGAATTTTTAAATTGTGAAACTAGGTAAGAAATTAAGAACTGCCAGAGTTTAACAAAAAACAGGCACGCCTAGTATAGGGGAGGGACTGCAACCATACCGCTTTTTGCATTAATAGTGTTTTCTGTTTAAAATTAAGTTATAATTTAGGTTGTCCTGCACTTTCAGTATTTCTTTTCTTGTACTGTCAAAGTTTGCTTAATATTTTGATTACTCAATTACCTAAACCCCCCCCCCCTTTTCCTCTCCCCCGCACTTTTTAAAAACGCTGCTGGGTCCTTGATATTTTTTTTGTTTTGAAACCGATAATGTTTTAATAAAACTCCTCAAACAATATACATTTAATATATTTTCGATAATGAAAAATATTCGATAATTATGCCATCAACTAATTAAGACAATGCACCTTTTACCTTAATTTCCCCTTTAATTAAATATATAAATATCATAAAAAGAAAAGAAGTAAAATGTTCCAGTAATTAAAATATCGTTTGTATAATACTGTTTTTTCCTATTTCAAAGGAGTAATTTTCATGGCGTAAGATGTGTCTATCATTTTTTTAAATAGGTAATTGTTTTTAATTCATTTAGAATCTATCGTACTTTTCTCAGACGAATTTTGTTGAATGTGCTTTTTTGATCGATTTGTGAACAGATAAACATCTAATATTACAACTGAAAAGAAAGTGGTCAATAAAGTGTTTATAATGTTTTGTTGTAAATGAGAAGCAGAGTTTCGAATTTACTGTCATTTAATGCATTATACTCATAAAACATATCAAGGAGAAGAAATTTTGCTTATTTAAAAATATTTATGAATATGAAAATCATGACTTGTTAACATCTTTAAACCTAGATAAAATCTTCAAGAAACAGTCTGCATCCATAAAAGAAATTAATATTACATGATCATATTCTTACTTAAGGAATGAATTTAATAGCTACCCATTTTATACGGTATAAACGGGGTTGGGGCAGTTTACGCTTTATAAACCGCGAAGCGTGTGAAAAAAAATGATTGTCCTTAAAAATGACTTCAATTTGTACAAAATTTAAATGTAACGTCGGCGGATCGATACGTTTTTGATGAAAGTCCTTGTGACGTAGGCGACCCATTTTATACGATATAAAGTAAATTTTTTATCCAATCAAATGCAGCGTTACAACCACAAATAAATTATCAAAAATTAAACGGAATTGCAAGATTTAAGGAAAAGATGATGATGTTGAAAGTTGTAATTTGTCCGATCTAAATAAATCTGATCCCGACTGGAATATATCAAATGGAAATATTTTAGAATTTCATAAAAATACTAGATTGCTTGACTGTCATATGATTTACAAGAAATTGTTTCAAAACTAATTAAGCTTTTGCAAACCTTTAATAAGAATGCGTGTGCTAATGGATATGCTGTATATGCGTATTTCTGCATGGACTGTAAATTATCATATCGATATCAATGTAATACTGTATGTCCAAAAGTGTAATATTACAATACATGTATTAATTGAATGCCAATAAGTCTAATTCAGTTAGAATTGATTATTCTGTTATATGAAATTATAAATTCAATACAACTGATAATTTTTCAAAACTCTTATCCATATTATAATAATACTAGTGTATGATTTCATAATTGTTAAATTTTCCACAGGCCCGTAGAACGCGGTGGGGCCAGGGGCCCCGGCCCTCCACTTTTTCTGCTATAGTAAATTTTCCTTCAGATGTCCCCCCCCCCCCCCCCCCACATACTTTTTGTCGCTGTAAGGTCGAGCACTGTCCAATTCCATGACTTCAGTCTTGGACAGTTATAAAAAATAGGTTTTTGACAATTAATGATTTTTTTTTTTTTTGGTTACATTAATTTGGTAAGTTGCCCCTTACTGTTTGGGAGTTTTTTTTTTTTTGGGGGGGGGGGTGGAAGTTGCCCCCCTCCACCTTTTAAACTGTTGCTACGAGCCTGTTCCAGCCGCTTGCTACTACCTTATATGTATTTGTTTTAATGTATTTCACATAAGTGAAAAACAATATGACTTATATTCAAAGGAAAATTACTTAAACTACCGCATGCTTAATCTATTCGAATTGTTCGCAAGTCCTTATCATGCTCACACTATGTACATCGTTTGGGTTTTAATGTACGATTGTATATCAAAATAACACAATCGTGTACACGTTAATGTTTTTCTAATGTAATTTGTACGTATAATTTTTTTTTTTATTTGAGCATACAAAAATAGTTATCTAATTTTAATGCTTTGACCTTGAAAATACAGGTGGGTTTGCTCATGCTTTCAGTGCTTACTTCCGTATTTAGGTTTAAGTTTGATATTAATTTGATCCGGCACATGTAATTGTAGTCTCTAAACCAAATAAAATACGATCTGCGCATACTTAGTACTTAGTGGAAAGGTCTAAGTCTTAGGCCCAGTATTACGCCGCTTTCTGAAACGCGATTTAGGCCCCTCTAAATTTTGGCGTAACTTACTTAGTCGGACTAACTTAGGCCCAAATCTAGGACTTTTTGAGAAAGGAGCCCCTTTCATCAAAAGTCGTAAATATAAGCCTTAACTTAGGTGTACTACCGGGGCTTACGCCAAAACGTAGTCGGGCGTAATTTGCGCTTCACGAAGTGGTGTAGGTCTGGTCGTAAACTATAAGCTTAGTCTCAGGACTAAGTCCTTGACAACGCTGCATTGCACATGCGCAAAAAACATAAACATACGTATTGTGTACAACGTATGTAATACATTAACTTTAATGAAAAATTACATGATTTTTAGGGACCTTGTAGAAGACATGCACCTTAATCTCATTGTTATAAAATATTAACTTCTTACAACATACCACTCAATTAAACTCCAAAATTTAAGGTCTGGGGAAAGAAAAAAAATGTTCTTGTAAATGAATGGAAAGAAATATTTATTTTGGAATGCTAACATTATCCCCACACCCCCTTTTTGATACAGAGACACACCCTTTTTGATACAGAGAGAGAGAGAGAAACCGTTACAATTTTGTGTACTTGTATATGTACATGTATATGTAACTGGGCATATGATGGACTACTAAATTATTAAGAATCGATAACAGAAAACACAATATGCACCATCATGACAAAATAAAGATTTTTTTTCCATTTCTTGTATGACATTACCTTGTACGCCATTCAGTTTGTTCCTAAAAATACAGCATTTATTTTTTTTTTTTTAAAATGCTGATTCTTTTTACTTTTCTCGATAAATTGAAAATGGCAAGTATTCATTTTGAAATTTTCAGAAATTTATCATTCATTGTTTGAACATTAATACATTGCCATATATGGACGTTATAATTGTAAAAAAGAAATACAGTCATTTCCGAGTCAAGTTTCTCTGACAGCTGATTCTCAGAAGCTTTCGAGTGACCTTGTTGCCCCTAGTCCCTAGGGTAAAATCCATTTTAATTAGTATTCAATATCAGGATATACTGACTTTCAAGTTTATTTACGAAATTTTTCGTCTTTTGAACGTTAACAACTTTTTCTGGACGCAGGCGCGGGTCTGTGATTTTTATGAACGCGGGAGGGGGCAAGGTCATCAGTACACAAAAATTCCGTCTGAGAAACTTGTTGACAGCCTAAAATCGTAATCGAGTTTTCGAGCACGATAATTTAAAAAAAAAAAAAAAAAAGCCTACATGGTTTTACGATGAATTAATTTTTTTTTGGAATATAGATATTAACCAAAGCAAAAGAAGATAACTGTGCTTTTGTGGAATATTTACCCCCCCCCCCCCCAAAAAAAAAATATGTTGGGAAAAATAGTTTTTATGTCAAAATTATGACACAAAATGTATATCGTATAGTCGATTTACAATACCTCATACTCAAAATACAACAATCAAATGTGTGTAACTGCAGGATTGTCAAAACTTAAGAGGTAGTGTTAAAATGAATCTCTAATAAGGCAATCTTTTCTGATACATCATGTCAACTACCTCCCCGAGTGGGTGTAACCCCCCCCCCCCCCCAATCTTCATCTTCATAGTTTGTGAAATTAAATAATGCATTTTTTAATTAAAAAAACTTCTTAGAACCGTAATTCTTCTTAAGGAATGGTTAAATCGTTTTCAAATCAGTAAAATCGCTTTATTTTATGTTTACACCGGAACTTACGCCTTCCCATGAGTAGACGTAAATATTTGGCCTAACTTTAGTCCGGTGTAAAGATACGCTATTTAATGAAACGCAAATCGTTGTGCTAGTCCCGACTTTACGCCGGCGTAGCGGCGTATGACCTTTGATGAAACGGGCCCCTGGAGCTCGTTTCTCTAAAAGTCGTAGATTTGGGCCTAAGTTAGTCCGACTAAGTAAGTTACGCCAAATTTTAGACGGTCCTAAATCGCGTTTCAGAAAGCGGCGTAAGACTAGGCCTAAGACTAAGACCTCTCCGCTAAGTACTAAGCATGCGCAGATCGCATTTTATTTGGTTTAGAGACTACATTTACATGTGGCGGATCAATTAATATCAAACTTAATATACAGAAGTAAAGCACGGAAAGCATGAGCGCGCGTGCATGTTTTCTCTCTTCACCATCTTTCAAACAGATATATTACGCAAACCTATCTGTATTTTCAAGGTAAAGCATTAAAATTAAATAAGTATTTTTGTATGCTCAGATTAATTTTAAAAAAATCTATATAGGTACAAATTACATTTGAAAAACATAAACGTGCATGTACTCGATTGTGATATTAATTCACAATTGTGTTTTATACAGTCGTACATTGGAACCCAAACGATGTACATAGCATACATGTATGTACTTGCAAAAAATTGGAATACATTAAGCATAAGTAATTTTACTGAAGAATTTTCCTTTGAAAATAAGCCATATTGTCTTTTCACTTTCTTTTACATTAAAATAAATACACATAAGGTAGTGGTAAAGACCTGGAACAGGTTCGTAGCAACGTTTCAAAAGTGGGTAACCCCCCCCCCCCCCTCAAAAAAAAAAATCTGACAAGCCAAAAAAAACCTCTTAACTACCAAAAGGCGGGGGGCACGGGAGGGGGGAGGGCTTCCAAAATTAATGTGAACAAAAAAACTTCATTAACTGTCCAAGTCAAAAACCTAATTAACTGTCCAAGTCATGCAATTTGCCAAGTCAAACGGCTAATCAACTGTCCAAGTCATGGGATTAATTATGGAATTTGCCAGTGCTCGACCGTACAGCGACAAAAAGTGGGGGGGGGGGGGGGCACCAGCATCTGAAGGAAAATTAAATATACAAAATACTACACTCAGAAAAAGTGGAGGGCCAGGGCCCTCTGGCCCCACAGCGTCCTACGGACCTGTGGAAAATTCAACAATTATGAAATCATATATTATAAAAATATGGATGAGATTTTTGAAAATTTATCAGCTGTATTGAATTTATAATTTCATAACAGAAAAATCACTTCTAACTGAATTAGATTTCTTGGCATTCAAGCTGATACATGTATTACACTTTGGACATACAATATAACATTGATATCGATATGATGATTTACACAGTCCATGTAGAAATACGCATATATTCAACATTTCCATCAGCACACGCATTCTCAATAAAGGTTTGCAAAAGCTTAATTAGTTTTTAATCAATTTCTTGTAATCCATATTACAGGCAAGCAATCTAGTATTTTTATAAATTTCTGAAATATCTTCATTTAATATATTTCCATTCGGGATCAGATTTATATAGATCGGGAAAGGAACAAATTTCAACATCACCATCTCTTTCTTTTAAATTTAGTAATCCCGTTTCAATTTCTATAAAGAATATGATCATATAATATTTCTTTTATAGATGCTGAATGTTTCTTGAAGATTTTATCTAGATTTAAAGATATTAACGAGTCATGATTTTCATATTCATAAATACTTTTAGATAAGCAAATTTTCTTCTTCATGATGTTTTATGAGTATTATATATTTCGCCTCGGACAATATTGATATTTTTCTGGTGAATAACAAACCATATTCACCACCGAAAGAATCCATAATTGTATATTATTATATAGTCAGGATTTGAATAAATAAGACATCGAAGGTTGCATGACGACTCTAGGTTTCTATTTTCATTAACGAACTTCTGTCGTAGAAAAATAAAAAAAAATGTCCAGATTATAACTTCCGTGTTTTCCTTTTGCTGTGTGTAAGACATCGAAATGTTCGGAAAATAATCCTACGAGAAATTTGCCTAAAAGTTTTCCTGCTCAGATATACAGCATATACAGCTGGCTCCGGCCGTTGCAACCATTGTTTTCAACGTTGTTTTAGATATTGATTGTGACGTCACAATGCCGCTGCATGCGCACTGACCCTCCGGTGAATACGGCTTCAAATCCAGCAAGCTCCAGACAGCACAGTATTACGTTACGCTACAACTCCATATCATTATTCGTAGGGAAAGTAGTCCCGGAGAATTGACACTGTATGGAGTTTGCAAATCCAGTGAATATGTAGTATTATGAACTGTTTGCGTTTGTATAGATTAAATAGGGATTATTTATAGACTATATAATAAAATGCATTAAATGACAGCAAATTTGAAACTCTGTTTCTCATTTACAATAAAAAATAACATTTTTAACACGTTATTGGCCACTTTCTTTTCAAATGCATGTAATATAAAGTGTTTATCTGATAAATCGATCAAAAGACACTCTCAAACAAAATTCGTCTGAGAAAAGTACGATTGATTGTAAATTAAAAACAAGAGGCCCATGGGCCACATCGCTCACCTGAGTAACTTTGGCCATGCTGTTCTTTACCAGATTCCCCCCCCCCCTTGTAATACCTATTGTGGCCCCGCCCTACCCCGGGGGGTCCTGTTTGAGCAATTTAGAATCTACACTATCCAAGGATGCTTCCACATAAGTTTAAGCTTTTCTGGCCCAGTGGTTCTTCAGAAGAAGATTTTTTAAGATTTTTCCTATATATTTCAATGTAAAACTTGGATTCCCTATTGTGGCCCCGCCCTACCCCCGGGGGTCATGATTTTAACAATTTAGAATCTACACTACCCAAGGATGCTTCCACTTAAGTTTCAGCTTTTCTGGCCCAGTGGTTCTTGAGAAGAAGATTTTTAAAGATTTTTCCTATATATTTCAATGTAAAACTTGGATTCCCTATTGTGGCCCCGCCCTACCCCCTGGGGTCATGATTTTAATAATTTAGAATCTACACTACCCAAGGATGCTTCCACGTAAGTTTCAGCTTTTCTGGCCCAGTGGTTCTTGAGAAGAAGATTTTTAAAGATTTATTCCTCTATATGTCAATGTAAAACTTGGATTCCCTATTGTGGCCCCGCCCTACCCCCGGGGGTCATGATTTTAACAATTTAGAATCTACACTACCCAAGGATGCTTCCAAATAAGTTTCAGCTTTTCTGGCCCAGTGGTTCTTCAGAAGAAGATTTTTAAAGAATTTTCCTATATATTGCAGTGTAAAACTTGGATTCCCTATTGTGGCTCCGCCCTCCCCCCAGGGGTCATGATTTTAACAATTTAGAATCTACATTATCCCAGGATGCTTCCATGTAAGTTTCAGCTTTTCTGGCCCAGTGGTTCTTCAGAAGAAGATTTTTAAAGATTTATTCATCTATATGTCAATGTAAAACTTGGATTCCCTATTGTGGCCCCGCCCTACACCCGGGGGTCATGATTTTAACAATTTAGAATCTACACTATCCCAGGATGCTTCCATATAAATTTCAGCTTTTCTGGCCCAGAAGTTCTTGAGAAGAAGATTTTTTAAGATTTTTCCTATATATTTCAATGTAAAACTTGGATTCCCTATTGTGGCCCCGCCCTACCCCCGGGGGTCATGATTTTAACAATTTAGAATCTACACTACCCAAGGATGCTTCCACTTAAGTTTCAGCTTTTCTGGCCAAGTGGTTCTTGAGAAGAAGATTTTTAAAGATTTTTCCTATATATTTCAATGTAAAACTTGGATTCCCTATTGTGGCCCCGCCCTACCCCCTGGGGTCATGATTTTAATAATTTAGAATCTACACTACCCAAGGATGCTTCCAAATAAGTTTCAGCTTTTCTGGCCCAGTGGTTCTTCAGAAGAAGATTTTTAAAGAATTTTCCTATATATTGCAGTGTAAAACTTGGATTCCCTATTGTGGCTCCGCCCTCCCCCCAGGGGTCATGATTTTAACAATTTAGAATCTACATTATCCCAGGATGCTTCCATGTAAGTTTCAGCTTTTCTGGCCCAGTGGTTCTTCAGAAGAAGATTTTTAAAGATTTATTCATCTATTTGTCAATGTAAAACTTGGATTCCCTATTGTGGCCCCGCCCTACACCCGGGGGTCATGATTTTAACAATTTAGAATCTACACTATCCCAGGATGCTTCCATATAAATTTCAGCTTTTCTGGCCCAGAAGTTCTTGAGAAGAAGATTTTTTAAGATTTTTCCTATATATTTCAATGTAAAACTTGGATTCCCTATTGTGGCCCCGCCCTACCCCCGGGGGTCATGATTTTAACAATTTAGAATCTACACTACCCAAGGATGCTTCCACTTAAGTTTCAGCTTTTCTGGCCAAGTGGTTCTTGAGAAGAAGATTTTTAAAGATTTTTCCTATATATTTCAATGTAAAAATTGGATTCCCTATTGTGGCCCCGCCCTACCCCCTGGGGTCATGATTTTAATAATTTAGAATCTACACTACCCAAGGATGCTTCCACGTAAGTTTCAGCTTTTCTGGCCCAGTGGTTCTTGAGAAGAAGATTTTTAAAGATTTATTCCTCTATATGTCAATGTAAAACTTGGATTCCCTATTGTGGCCCCGCCCTACCCCCGGGGGTCATGATTTTAACAATTTAGAATCTACACTACCCAAGGATGCTTCCAAATAAGTTTCAGCTTTTCTGGCCCAGTGGTTCTTCAGAAGAAGATTTTTAAAGAATTTTCCTATATATTGCAGTGTAAAACTTGGATTCCCTATTGTGGCTCCGCCCTCCCCCCAGGGGTCATGATTTTAACAATTTAGAATCTACATTATCCCAGGATGCTTCCATGTAAGTTTCAGCTTTTCTGGCCCAGTGGTTCTTCAGAAGAAGATTTTTAAAGATTTATTCCTCTATATGTCAATGTAAAACTTGGATTCCCTATTGTGGCCCCGCCCTACACCCGGGGGTCATGATTTTAACAATTTAGAATCTACACTATCCCAGGATGCTTCCATATAAATTTCAGCTTTTCTGGCCCAGAAGTTCTTGAGAAGAAGATTTTTTAAGATTTTTCCTATATATTTCAATGTAAAACTTGGATTCCCTATTGTGGCCCCGCCCTACCCCTGGGGTCATGATTTTAACAATTTAGAATTTACACTACCCAAGGATGCTTCCACATAAGTTTCAGCTTTTCTGGCCCAGTGGTTCTTGAGAAGAAGATTTTTTAAGATTTTTCCTATATATTTCAATGTAAAACTTGGATTCCCTATTGTGGCCCCGCCCTACCCCCGGGGGTCATGATTTTAACAATTTAGAATCTACATTATCCAAGGATGCTTCCATGTAAGTTTCAGCTTTTCTGGCCCAGTGGTTCTTGAGAAGAAGATTTTTAAAGATTTATTCCTCTATATGTCAATGTAAAACTTGGATTCCCTATTGTGGCCCCGCCCTACACCCAGGGGTCATGATTTTAACAATTTGGAATCTACACTATCCCAGGATGCTTCCATATAAGTTTCAGCTTTTCTGGCCCAGTGGTTCTTGAGAAGAAGATTTTTTAAGATTTTTCCTATATATTTCAATGTAAAACTTGGATTCTCTATTGTGGCCCCGCCCTACCCCTGGGGGTCATGATTTTAACAATTTAGAATCTACACTACCCAAGAATGCTTCCACATAAGTTTCAGCTTTTCTGGCCCAGTGGTTCTTCAGAAGAATATTTTTTTAGAGTTTTCCTATATATTTCAATGTAAAACTTGGATTCCCTATTGTGGCCCCGCCCTACCCCCGGGGGTCATGATTTTATCAATTTAGAATCTACACTACCCAAGGATGCTTCCACATAAGTTTCAGCTTTTCTGGCCCAGTGGTTCTTGAGAAGAAGATTTTTTAATGACCCCACCCTATTTTTGTCCTTTCTTGATTATCTCCCCTTGTAAGGGGACTTGGCCCTTTATTTTTACAATTTAAACTCCCCTTCACCCAGGGATACTTTGTACCAAGTTTGGTTAAAATTGGCCCAGTGGTTCTTGAGAAGAAGTTGAAAATGTGAAAAGTTTACAGACGGACGGACGGACGGACGGACAGACGGACAGACGGACGGACGGACGACGGACAACGGGTGATCAGAAAAGCTCACTTGAGCTTTCAGCTCAGGTGAGCTAACAAGTACATGTACCTATTTAAAAAAAAATGATAGACCCATATGCACATCTTAAACGCCATGACAGTTAATACTTTGAAATAGGAAAAAAATCAGTATTACGGACAAGATAATTAAATACTGGAACATTTTACGAATTAATATTTTTCTGTTCTATAATTTTAAATTTAATTAAAGGGGAGATTAAGGTAAAGGGTGCATTAACTTAATTGATGGCATAATTACCTAATATTTCTTATTAGGCCAAAATAAAATTATTATTTGTTTGGAATTGCCTCCCGCCTCATTGAAATGACCCCTTTTGGAAAAATTTTATGGACCAAAAATAAGATTTTTTTTATTCAATCAATTCTTGGCCTGCTACCACATTGGTCACCCAATCACTTTATAAGTGTAGAATCTAAGGAAAACTGGGTTCCTGGTTGATGGGTGATACCCTTTACAAAAAGGCAGAAAATAATGTGTTCATTCTTATTGAGATTTTTATCATCAATTCTTATATATATTTTAACTTTAATTTTGAAAACAAAATAATTTCCCTCCCTCCCTACAGGGTCTGAAAACTCCCAGGTGGCAATTCCAAATAAACAATTTTTTATATGGAGGGCCTTATCGAAAATATATTAAATGTATATTGTTTGAGGAGTTGTTTTTTATTTCAAAAACATTATCCAATTCAAAAATTAAACATTATCAGGGACCCAGTGGGGGAGATGAGGAAGGGGGGGGGGTTAGGTAATTAAGTAACCAAAATATTCAGCAAACTTTAATAGTACAATAAAAAAAATATTGAAAGTGCAGGTCAGCCTCAATTACAAGTTAATTTTAAACAGAAAACACCATTACTGAAAAAGCGGGAGGGTTGCAGCCCTCTCCCCATACTACGCGTGCCTTTTTTTTTCTTTTTTCTTTAACCCGGGCGCTTCTTAATATCTTACCCAATTTCACAATTCAAAATTCTTACTTACAAATTTCTAGTTCATCAAACCTTTTGACGGAAAAAAAAGTCTGCATCCTCGCTGGATTTGATTTTTACTACCTTTCTATTTACCTACATAATAATTGAAAATTTCCCGATTTTCAAATATCATATATGTACATGAATAGGTATTATATCATATACATACAAAATAATTATTCTTTTATCTCTTTATGATCAAAACACTTGCCACTTTTTTCAAGTTGTGTACAGACTAAGAACTTACGCCTACTCATGAGCAGGCCTTGATTTAAGCTTAACTTTAGTCTCGACTAAGTCTGCGCCTTTTTGTGAAACGCTTCTTAGTCCGATATTTGGGTTTAGTCACTGACTTAGTCTGGACTAAGCTTACGCCTTGTCGTAGGCCTTTTTGAGAAAAGAACCCCAGGTGTCAACTTTTCTCTAATCTCAAATTTGTATAGATCTATGCATTTTTAAGAGATTGATAAAGAGAAAAAAGTTCACCCATATACCTTCTTCCCCTCATAGAATAACATGTAATGGTTACCTATTTTATAAGGTTATTTTTAATGCACCAGAAGAAAACAGCTAACGTCTCTAAGACGGAAAGAGGTATATACTTACATATACACAACCGTTTTCGTAAAGCCAAAGGTCTTGTACATTAGACGGTCCTGAGCCGTAACCAACATACGAGGCACATCTATTATTGAAATTATAAATTAAATATACATAATAAATTTTGCAAACAGTTTATAAAAACGTTTTCAACTTTCAAAAGGACGTTACAGTTTTTAGGGAATTGTAAATAATATTTCTGTTCTCGAGAGAGCAATAGTACTTTTAATAAATAATGGAAAGTACAATTCTGATGATTTTAATTTAACAGAATATTATTTATTTGAAAATAAAAATCCAGAGAAACGCCAAACAATTTTCTCTTTTTTTTTTGATCAAGAAGTCAAGAAATTAAATACAATGGCTGGTTTCCCACGATGTTGATGTATGTAGATTCCGTTGTTCTTGGTATCCATGTGACACAGGCCGCATCGTTAAACTTTTCAACTGCTTCATTAAATATCGCCTCTATGTTACCAACTGCAATCAAATACTGTATGTTTTAATTGAAAAAAAAATGTACAACACATTATAAAATTCAATTGAAATGAAAGCTTTCAGTTCTGTTAAAAACAAAAATGTTCGTTCATAAATTTTTTTTTTTTCTATAAGTAAAGTAGTCTTAAGGAATATGAAATACCCAAACTGTGATATAATAATGTACATACTATTAAATATGACAAATGGAAAATTTGAAGACGACTCAAAGTTAACAATTGACTCGACTTTTATTGAAATGCTTTATCTACAATATGTTCCCTACTAAAAAAAATGCAATGTTTACAAAATCATCCAATCAAATTAATTATAACATTACGGCTTCGGTATGTGTTCCTTTGTATACTGTATGGTATTTCTCTATTGGGCCATTTAAGGTTGTTTTCTGGAACAAAAAGTCTCTTTTGCCTCCTTGCTGGTGGTTGCTGTCGGAAAATAAGGGAGAGAACTTGTCTATACATATTATTAAGCATAATGAGAGTTATGAGTTCTGTTTCTTTTCCAAATTTTATCAACTTTCGTGACTTGAATTTTTATTCCGTATTTAGTATTTTTCTTACAGTCAAGTTTAACAGGAATCTTATTTTAATTCATCGTTAGGTTAAAACCAATTTTTAAACTGTAAACAAATCCGTAAAAAGTATACTTGAAATATGATACCCCGATATGTTTTAATCTATTGTTATCAGTCCTATATGATGTGCATATTCCTATACACTATTCATCAAAGACTAGTATAATCAGCCATGCATCCATCATTAAATAGGTAATTACACCCTCCTTCCATTACTACATCACTCTTCCCTCACAAAGCAATTTAAATCTCTTCAATCTTTCTTACTGGCTTTCTTTTGTGCATAGGATGCGAGTCCATTCTCTGGGCTAATTCAAATTTCTTTGGGCTTTTGTTGAGGTTCAGTGGCTAAATATAAAAAAGCAAGAAAATTACAGTTGTGAATGTAAATTACAGATGTTACGATTTATATATTTCCATTGTGGTTACATTTTGTATAAAGTAATTTATTCAGTGGATTACTTTTAGACGATTCCTTCCATGAATAAATGAGATAAGCATTGAAGATACATAATTCTTAAACCAAATATATTATACAAGAAATGTATAATCTACAATATTTGGCAAAGTCATTCTGCATGCTATGTGTATGCAAAGACATCTTAACTAAGTTTAAGATTGGCTAAACAGCATGAAAAGAGCCAAATTTAATGTTTCTGCCTTGTGTCATAAAAAAAATACTGAAATACATTTGTATTTAAATTATTTTTCTACATTTTTTATTTAGGAGGATCTTTTACTTCCGAGATTTCAAAGACTAATTACTTATTTTTATTTCCTCTTTCTGTCAAGCAAGCATTAAAATATTAAATTTCTGTGCACCAAATGGGGGGAGACTTTAACTTGAAATATGGTAGGATGCAAGACCGAACTTTTTATGAATAAGAATATTATAATGTTCAAAGAATCCTCTGTATTATTGGCTTTAGGTTTAAGGGACAGGCGGGTTGAAACGGAATTATTATCTTCCGACACATGTGGTAGGCTGGTAGCGTAAAAAGCCCGTGCTGCGCAACATCCATAATCACAAACAAGGTTTTATTCTTCAGTTGAAAAAATCAAAGTGAGGACTTAAGGAGGTTGGATCCTGCCATCAAAAGTAATGAGAATTTTTTATCAAGTATATTTTTAAAATTTATACACATAGCTGAATTAAAAATCAAAACAAAAAATGGGGGTAATGCGCGTCTTTTGGCGCTACAGAGCATTTAGTTTGACCTTTTTGCACTGTAAATATGTCTTACACATAAATCAATTTTTAAAGTTTTTCCTCCAATATTTTTATTCAAATAAATTATGGGAACAAACACAGTCTTATTTCATCTTGAATAGACACATAAAAATTTGTGACAACGAAATTTTTTTTTCAAATTACTCCGCATGTTCAATTATTTGACCTTTTTGCACTCAAAAAATATTTTTCTGGCATTAAAAATTTAACAAGCAAAACTATCATTTGAAAGTAATGACATTTTACTGAATTTAAGAAGAATGGTTAAAAGTATCTTATATATTCAGAAAATAAAATAAAAAGTGAGGGTCTGTGATGTTAATTTTTAGATATTACTAAAATAGTGCTAATTTTAAGCTTAAAATAGGGATATTTTTTTCTTGATTTTCACAATATATTTGCTATATTTATCATATATAATGATAGAATTCATGACAGTTTATTTAATATATAATTTAGGACCAGTATAAAACAGTTCACTGCACAAAATAACTCCGTGTGCAGACTGCATGTAAAAATAGGAATCCAAAGTTAACATACTTTAAATACTTCGAAAGAGAAAAAAATGATCATTTTCTTCTAAAAAAAAACCTTCCTCCATAAAATATAGTTCCTCACTTAATTCTTTTGGTATGGAATTTAATAATGGAGTTTTGACTGAATATAGTTTAATTGGCATTGTAGAATCCAAAATTATTGTAAGAATTAAAACTTTATGCAGAATGTTTGAAATATAGGTTAAGATTTAAATCTGCTCGAAAGCTCAGGAGCGAACCTCGTTAAGCTTCTTCAAATAGTCAATTCAAAACCTTCACGAGAACCGAAAAACGTTTAGTTTAAACGTGATGAAGTCCAAATTGGTTAATGACGTAAGGTAAAAGTGAATCGAAACATACATAATGTATATTTAGTCTACTATATGATCGATGTCCATGACTATGCCTAAGTGTAGGTGTACTATTGGAAAGTTCCATCACATTCACGTTGGCACGTTTGGGGCTCGAAATATCCCCTATCTTATTTATCTGCTCGTTGCAACTATACGGAAATTCTTGTCCAATCTATATTTAGCTACATACCTGTGGCTTGCCTACGTACAGTAAAGTCGTCAATTACCAGATTAAGGGTTGTCTCACAGAAGATCGCTATGTAAATATTCCGATTCATTCATATGTATTTTATGTCATATTGTTTAAATTGAAGCACAAAAAAATTAATAAACACACTGGTCAAGAATTGATTTTTCTGTCTGCAATCTACAGGTAAAAGAATTTCAAAATTAACATTAACGTTTTGGTTTACTGCAGCAAGCCAAAAGTTGTATGTAAACAATAATAGCTCGGCAGTATTAAGGCTTCCACGATTAACCGAAATATCGGTTATCCGCGAATCAAAATCTTTCGGTTCGATTCGATACGTTTTCCCCGGATTTCGATTCGATTCAGGTTTTATTTTTTCAGACTAACATCCGCTGTTGTTAGGTGCATTCTGATTGGTTAATCGGCAGAAATGATGGCAAATCATGTTAATGTTAACAAAAACACCCCAACAAAAACACGAAAATGGCCGCGTAGAAGTCGGCGGGGGAATACTAGATAGAATGTTCCATCGATAAAATGAAAGATGTCATACGGACCCGGTTGTCCGGCGACATAGTTACACATGTAGATTATTGTAGCTAGGGAACTACTTCCATTTTCTACAGAAAGATGGCACAGAAGATTAGTGCATTTAGGCCACACTTATTAGCCACGGAATTCTGAATTGAAAGGACCTGGCACAGTGCTGCGAAAATTCCTATGTCTTTTTAATATTGACATCGTTTTGAACGTTGAAATTAATTATTGACTGTATTGTTACGACAGCAATGTGTTTCGGCGGTTTGATATCGTATTGGTGAATTAAAAATTTTAAATCACATCAGATCCAACCGTAAATTCTATTGTGGCAAAATAGCTTTTGTAAGCAAGTCACCAATACTTTTAGGTTTACCATATGTAATCATGGAATCATGGAAGTTTTGTTTGAAAGATTTGTATGCATGTTTTCTCTTTTAAAACTAATGACCAGTATTTAACGTAGGTTGCGGGTTTGCTGACGTCGTTAAAACTGTGTACGCAATTTATATGATTTGGGAGACTTTATTGTGCACATTTGATTATGACGTCACAATGAAAAAGAAATCTGCGATGATTTCTGTTTTATTAAATTCTTCAGTATATCATTATTTAGCTATAACTTTTCATGGAATTGGTAGTTGAGTGTTATATTATTTAAGCAGCAACTTATCACAAATAATGACGACATTTTACGATTTATATAGTCGATACAATACTTAGATAAAACTTTTGTTGGAATTGGTAATTTAATGAAGAAGGCGTATTACGATTCGAATGATCGACAATGGAAATACTAAAACAAGTTTGATTATTTGTTATCAATCGCATCTTCTCGGGCCTTTCCTGCAAGCTTGGAAAAACAAGTGGTTGTTTTTCGGCTTGTCGGAAAGGCCCGAGATTGCGATTGATTTGTTTTCACTTGGTATCGCGAAACGATATGGACACAAGGTTCAACTGTCCTTTTTTCCTTTGATTGTATTTTAATTATCAGTTTGTTTTATTAAGAAAGAGGCCATTATATTTTTAAAAATCGCAAATACACCTGTTACATCAAAAGATTAAAATTATTTTCAAACAGGATATTTTTTAAAATATATAGAAGTACAAGTTTATCATAAATTAATACCGCTAAGGTACGATGAAACATTAAGACTGACCTCCTATTAGGGGACAACTATTTGATTCTGAGGGAGAGGGGGGGGGGGTTGGTGGTGGCAAATTTTACCGAGTCAGATTGTTTATTCATGTCGGTAAAGGACAGATTATTCATTTCCAAAAAAAAACAAACAAGAACATATTATTTATTTCTTCTTCACTGAAAGAAGTCTGACAAACCAAAAAAAAAAATCAAAGTTGAAAACTCCCATGGGGGGGGGGGGGTGCTAAAACTAGTCTTTGACAGATTATTTATTTTCTTGCCCAGTCGAGGACAGATTCTTTATTTTCAACATTTTCGAGGTCAGATTATTTATTTAAATCTGTAAGTCCCGCCCCCCCCCCCTGAAATGATCGTCCCCTAAGCAACAGCTTGCAATGCTGTTACCTACAAATTTTATTCGTTACTTTGATTTCCATGTCCAACAAAGTAGAATTAATGCTCTAAAAAAAACTGGCTGTTGATTACGTGAGATAAAATTAATTTTTAAATCTTCCTCCCATTTACCCCTCTGAAAATGTGGTATGTAAAAATAAAAAAAATTGTTTAAATATATATACTGAAAATATATTGTATTTAGCCGGGACGATAAACTCGTAGATTTGAGCGCCTTGCTGAATGGTCTAAATAAAAACATTTTATATACTTGAATTAAAGGAAACCGTTTTCCGCTAGCACGCTTGAAAAAAAAAATACATCTAGCCAAATGTAAGGATACGTCTATTCTACCAGAGACATATAAGAGAGGGACCGCTGACTCATTTTCGCGCCAAATTATCTTCCTGTTTTCGCAGCGCCCCCACCGGGAGGCATAGAAAGACTTCCTGTCATAACAGCTGCTGTGTTGTCTTCGCAGCCTTTGGGGTAAATATTGCGATTATATTCTATATTTTATAATATATAGCCTGTACGTCAATTACTATTTACATAAGTTGATATCTTAGATGTATTTTTCCAGCTATAACGAGTTATGAAAAAAAAAAACATAGAACTTTAGATCATCTGATGTTGACACGCAAGTCATGGTCACACCGATACAATAATTTGAGTTAAAATTTTGTCTTGTATAAAAGTTGTTCCCATATATCATCATGATAATTGTAGACTCAGGCCTGTAAGAACCGGTGAGCAAGGGGAAAATAATTTTGCCAGTATACAGGCAAGTAGTTAAGTATCATTGTTAAGGGGGGGGGGGTACATCTGAAAATCTTGGACAAGCAAAACCAAAAAAAAAAAAAAAAAAAAGAGTAGAATTGTCGGAAATCCTATTTCATGGAGAAGGGGGGGGGGCAGCTTTCAGTGGATATTTTCAACAGTAAAAGGTTGTGTAAAAGGGTATGTTTGGAAAAGGGGAAAGCCCCCCCCCCCCCCGGATACTACATGTTACATTTCAGAGTGTATACAAAGCTTAACATTAGAAACTACTGTACAGTTACTATAATGTGTCCCTTAAAAAAATATTAAATCAAAGTCAGACAAACTATTTTTTTGGCTCAACCAAAATTTCTACAAATAGGTTGTGTCCCCAGAACTGAAATTCCCTCCCTCCTATGGGGCCTGAGAGTTTCTCAACATAAGACCTGATGATAGTCATGGAATGTATTATTTTATCTTAAATGTTGATGGTTTTATGTAGTCTGTCATGTGATTGAATTTTTGTATATCCAAGAGTGAATAATCAGCATGTTAATTTTTTACGTCATGTAAACATGTAGATACTCATTATTCAATTTTATGAAAATTGGTTCTTCATGTAATCTCCAGGTATGAAATCAGTTTCCTCAGCAACAGATACAGCTTGCCAGCAGTGGAAATGCAGAATGCTTATTTTAATGTGGGACTTTATTCCCACCACCATAAATCTATTAAGTGAGTGGCAATTTTCTTTCTATTATGTCACAATGATTTTAAAAAAATATATCAACCTGCTACATGTAACTGTTAACATCTAAATTTGCGTCAGGATCGATGTCGAATGCTGCCATGATTTAAAGATAATTATGCTCTTTGTGAGGGGATGCTCCGCCTTTAGGTGCCCTTGTTTTAGGGGGAGAATGTTTTTTTAAAACTGCTTTTATAGTGTGTGTGTGGTTTTTTTTTTTAAATATACATACAATTGCCCTAACCCAGGTTTCATCTCATGAAGCTATTAAATTCTTTATTCATTGATTTGCATTTTCCTATTTTCAGATATTATGGTACCTCTACTGATTGATTCTACAAGATTCTAAAGTTTCCTGTTGTCTTTCAAAAGACCTTGACCTGCTTTATAATGGTGTTTTAAGTGAGATCTTACGATGAAAAAGGCAACGAATAGTAGTTTAGTAAGCTGCAAAGCTTAAAATTGTACCATGCTGCTGCATCAAACATGGCCAAACTCGAATCGCCACTGAAACAAACATTGGCTTGTATTGCACTACTGTTGAGAGGTTTTTCAACAATACAGCAACTGAATTAATGATATCCTTAACTTTTAATGGTAAAATCTGAGCTATTCTCAGTCAAGGACATTTGTAAAGGCTTTTTTATGACTTCTGAGAATTAAATGATTGAATATTTTTCCACATATTTTTCCACTCCTTGGACTGTAAATTCTGAGTAAAGAAAAGCTTATATGTGATGTACATTTCAAATTTCAATGTGATGTATACAAACTGGAATTTACTACAAGGCCTAAATGTGAGACAATAAAACATTAAGTCAACCAATACATATTTTTGTCTTTTTTGAACACCTTTTTCAAGTACATATATATATATATATATATATATATATATATATATATATATATGATAAAAAGTCTTAGTGGTCGGAATAAAATAATTAAAATAAAGAAGAGAAACACGAAAAACCTCAGTAAAGCATTAGGCCTTTCATTCTATCTTCAGAAGCTTTACAAAAGCTTCTGAAGATAGAATAAAAGGCCTAAAGCTTTAGGTTTTTCATGTTTTACTTCATTATTATATATATATATATATATATATATATATATATATATATATATATATATATATATATATATATATATATATATATATATATATATACCGTATATGCAATGTTATGCTCATGCAAGAGTACGTGTTTGTCATTTGAATTTGAATAAAGGACATAATAACCAAGTACCTCTACATATTCACAAAGAGCCTTTATCATCCTTTCTATGATTTTTTTTTCACATTCAGAATATTTAAATTGTATAAAGGTTTGTTACATATAAATCATCCTCGCAAGCCAGGGGTCCTGAGTCAACACGTTGCCGTTGGACCCCTGGCATATTTCATTCAATATTCGTGGGCTTGCTTCTCTCATTGAGAAGCACCAATCAAATTAAAGCTTTCATAAATAGTTAGATAAGGATTCAGTTGACACCTCAAATGCACGTGTTACAAGTTGTTTATCATAGAATGTGATTGGTTGAGAGATGAGAAAAACAATCAAGATTTGTAATTTTTCCGAAAGACGTCGCCACAGTCAGCCCACAAATATTGAATGAAATATGCCAGGGGTCCAACGGCAACGTGTTGACTCAGGACCCCTGGCTTGCGAGGATGCATATAAATATACTTTGTAGAAAATACAGGGTTTTTGTATGGGCAAAACATTCTTTAACTGTGTCAGCTTGCAGGGCTGATATACATGTATATAAAGTATTCATTAAATTTTATTTTTGGCTTAATAAATGTTAAGAATGCTTGAATTGATTAATATCAATAAATATACTGTAAACTTCAAATTATTTCATTTTTAATTAGAATGTAGATCTAACAGAAGGTCAGTCTTCCTGCATTTAAGTACCACATAATAAGTCTAAGGTGTGCAATGTATAGAGGGCTCCTAAAACCATTAGCAGTACTTGAGTTGCATAGACCGTGTGCACTGTGATGGGGTTTTCTTGATCAGCACCACTTTAGTTAATTTTTTTTTCAATTGACTTTTTTTTGCAAAATGGCACCTGTAACAATGTTTTATAAATGCAGTAAATGATAAAATGTATGAGTTGCTTGATTAGACTACAAGTCACAATTTATGCTTGGTTTCATGATGGTGTATTTTGTGTTTTTAGATATGTTATAATAAAAAAAAAAAATATCTTATATACCACAATATGATATTTTAAAAAAGGGCTTATTTCAGCACTTTTTATTTTAATTTTAATGAATGTATACAGATATATTTATATAACGATATAAAAAAAAAATACGGGAAATACACAAACCAAGCTGCATGAAATCTAGCACGTAACGTTACGTGCATGTATAGGTAACCACTAAATAAAATAATGCATGCCAGTGCAAAACCAACACTGCAAACAAATGGCCTCGTCAAAAAAGGTCTTCTTATCCTACACTATAAAATACATGTTACAGTGTATTTCTCATTGTAGATGTTGTAAAGAAGACAAGCCATCATGAAAAAATGCAACTCGTGTCGGGGTTAGAAGATCGATTCCATCTATTTACTGTAGATAATTTTGTTCTCAATTCTTTGTCGTCATGAAAATGAAAGTAACTCATCCCCCTACGATTAATGCCACGAGTAAATTTTGCTTAAAATCGGAGTTGTAGCGATGTTTACTACCCGTTCTATGATGAAACGCCATACTGTTTATAGTTTCTATGCCTCCCGGTGAGGGCGCTGCGAAAATCGGAACATCATTTTTCCATTCGGAATTAGAGTACCCAACTTAAAGTGAAAAGTCTAGAAACGTCCCGAATGAGTCAGCGGTCCCTCTCTTATATGTCTCTGATTCTACGAAAAAAAAGCAAAACAAAACAAACCGAAAAGAAAGAAACGGTAAGAAAACAAAACATAAAGAAAGCAAATTAGAAGAAAGAAACTAAAGGATTGATTGTTGTTTCACATCCCTTGCGAGAAATTTCACTAATATAAGACGTGCAAAACCCTAATCTGAAGAGAAACATGTCTAATAATCATTTCATCGATATTGAATTAATATGATTCGATTCATGGGTAACCTGAAAGCAGACAGACGTGAATTTCTTTTTTTATAAAAATTATTTTAGCTTATTTTTTCTGCACTGAATACCGGATAGATATTCACGACATCAAGCATGACGTCACGATATTTTATGACGTCGTTCTTAAAATGTTACATTTTGCGATATAAAAGCAATTATCCACATTTAAATTACGCGAAAACTAACCCGAAGATATATTAATTTTTTCACATTGATTTATTTCAAATCAATTCTTTGTTAAAATACCAAAGGGAAAACAATTTCGTCTGCACCATTTAAAAGTTACTGATATTTTTTAAAACAAAATCTTGCCTCAAAACGAGCCGAAAACGACGTTTTTCTTATATAATTCAATAGAATAACGTCGAAAAATGTAACGACAAGAATGTCATGTTTGGGATTTAATTACACAAAAACGATGCAGACGAATTGTAGAAAATTTTCAGAGCATATAAAACGAAGGTAGAGGATTCATATAACTAATTTTCATGGTATGTTTTCGGACACTTTTAAATGGCCTGCAAACCCGCGACCTACGTTAAATAATTTGATTTAAGACATTCGATTCTTGGTTCATACTTTGTAATTAGAACATTAGGTATTTCCTTTGTTTTCTTGGCTTTACATTCCATATTATCTGAATAAATTTAATAAAACTGTGTTTCATTATTTATTTTGAATTATCAAACATTACAAATTTTATACAAAAATAAAAAAGGTTCCAGTTCTTATAATCGAATCGAAATTATTCGAAAATCGAGGTTTTCGTTTGAACTGAATCGATTCGAAAATTTTCTGATTCGTGGCAGCGCTGGGCAGTATGGCACTTGCATTCAGTTATATCTCAAAAATTCATTCACAAGGATCACTGCTCAAAAAAACCTACACATTGATAGATAAAACTGTAGCAGCGAAAATATCAAAAATCAACATGCACAATATTCACGTGTCAATTTTTTATCTACTTAGAATTATAAAAATATTCTCGGAGGAAAATATAAAAAGTGAAATCGTGTTTCCCTTACAAAAAAAAAAATATCCCGTTGCAATGAAATTGAAGAGGATATAGTAACGCTCGTGTGTGTGGGAGGGGGGGGGGGGTTAGTGGGTGCGTCTCGAAAGTTAAGCAATTAATAATTAATATCAGGATTGATATCCTCATTTTCGAGGGGATTCTCCGATCTGCAGTGCCCTTGTTGAAAAGGTTTAATGAATTATAAGTCGAAAGAAAGTGTAAAAGGAAACATTATAAGGGTGATCAAAATTACTGCACTTCTAAAATTTTGGTCTTATTAGAGTAATCAACGCGGGTGTCATTTCTTCGCCAAATTCAAACATCAAAGAATAAGGGGCTAGAGGCAGAAAGAACAAAGATCATAAAAAACTGGGACAAAAACTTCACTGAGGGTCATAAATACAATGTTATTTTTATGTTTTATTATATTTTATGTATATTTTTGCATTTTTTATGTTGCCATTTTACTCTTTGTCGATTTAAACATTTTCGATAGACAGAATATTCCTTTTTATTTCATAAAGAAAAGAGTGCAATATTCATCTATATAACATTGGTAAATATTTTAAAGTTGAAAATTAAACTTTAAAAAACATGGATAAACCAGGAGCAACGGAAGGTAAATGTGCTACATTTCTCAATCAAATACATCTATGTTCCAAATAATTTAACCTGGTTTTTAAAATAAGACGTAGAACACGAATCATTTTTATAAAATCTGCAAAAACGGTCTATATGATTATTAAATATACGAATGTGAACATCTTAAGGAGGATTTTACATGTAAATTTTATATTCTGGTTTAAAAAAAATCAATTTCATATAAGGGTTGTTCGGTAAAATCGTGGACATCGCGCTTTTATCGAAAAATAATGCTCCTACGAAGTACATGTATTTAGTATACATGTAGTTAACTGAAGTTTTATTTTGTATGTTTGTATGTTGTTTAACGTCCCTCTCGAGAATTTTTCACTCATATGGAGACGCCAACATTTGCCAGCGGAGAGCTGCAAATTTTGTCCAATACTCGGCACTTACGGCCATTGAGCAGTCTCATCCGAAGGACCGGTCTCCACGTCCCACAGTGGGATTCGAACCCGCGACGTAAGGATCAACTCCTTACTTCGCGACTCTAGACCAGACGCTCAAACCACTGCGCCACGCGGGCGACCATAAAATCCATTAACAAATTGCGATTTATTTGAAAATAATTTAGGAATATAAAAGCCATTTAAACTGACTAATGGAAGTTAGAGACTGATTAAACGATAGTTAATTGTAATTTATCGATGTCCCCAAAAGCATATAAAAGTTACATCTAAAATCTACAACGCTGTCTGCCAAATGTAAAAATGTAACCTATAACCAAACATTGAGACTGAGACATTGAGATTGGCATTAACTTATAACAATGCAACACAACTGATATGCATGGACTTTCAACACCTTTTTATTGAGTTTCAGATTTTCAGAATCTTGATATTTTCTTAATTTATGCAATGCTGTATGAAAATTAAACTTACAATATATAATAGTTGGATAGAATTTTCATTGAAATTAGCAGACATTTAGATTGTAGCTTTTATTGCCACGACCTTCTACCAAATAAAACTTAGACTTAAACTAATTCAATAAATGGCAATTTTGATTCAGAAAATAACTTTAGTTTAATTATTTGAATTGACATGAATATTCTAAGAATTCAATGATAACGACATTTTTCATAACACCAGTCAAACACCCGTGTTTGTAAACAGGTCACGAGCTCTGTAATTGTAAGTGTTTACTTTTTTCCGAGTGTGTTCAATTTGTTTAGTCTGAACACACAGCACGGACTGAAATACTGGTGAGTTGGTTTTGCAATTCTTCTCTAAACGTCCTTGATTTAAGTTTTCCTATTTTTCATTAATACGCAACAATATTTCTACTTTTCTTAAATATTATGGATAAAGTTTACTTTGTGAATGTGCAAGAAATTTAGAAAAAATTATGTAGCAATTGTTAATTTTACACAGAACTACTTATGCATTGAACCAGATTATACTTCCTTAATGATCTGCGTTTTAGCAAAAACCGTACCCATGTAAAGTTCACATCATGTTAAGTATTTCTACTGGATGTAAATGTACTGCAAACTACATTAATTGAAGAATATTTTTCCTGGCAAATCAATTACTAAGTTGTGTATATATGTATAATGCTTCTTCATTAGATTAAATTGAATGGCATCGAATGAATACCAAATTGACTTGTCGCGAATGAAAGTTATGGCGAATTATAAACGGTTTACAGAAGCCATAAAATTAATTTTCGTACATTCTTGTATCGTATCTCGATCATTGTACATAAAAACTTGGAAGTTGATATTTTAGGGCATATTCAAAAGAAAATATTTATAACGTCAACCTTTTTATTTATTTACACTAGGATGAACCAATCTTATGTTTATTCTCCGCAGATACACACAGAAGTTTGGATGATATAGAATTTCCGTCTTTACTTTTTATCCTTTAACACAGTCTTTCTCTTATCTAAGGTAAAATGATGTAAACTTACCTTTCTTTTCTTTCCATCTTTATACACAATCATTCTCTCGGCTAAATTCTCTTCTACTGAGTTAACGTCCAGAATTTTCTACGAAGATACAGAAAATAGCGGTAAGATGAAAGATTTCTTTTTATAAACAATTTTTAAACAGCTACAGAGAATATCAAAGAACTGTTTATTCACTTTGCATGTTTTGACATAGTTTGTCATCATTCAAGAAGTGTCTGAAAAAAAATCAAAACTTCCTTACAACAACTAACCATGACCTCTTGTTAATTATTGTAATCTACAAATAGAGGATTTTTTTTAAATTCTACTTTTCTCTTTAGTTGAGAAATAAGGACAATTATTTTGCTATTTGTAGAGAGCCTATAAACCGGTATTTTACTTCGGAGAGAGAATGTAAAATTTCATCGAGGTTCGTTCTATAAAACAGTCGGTAACATTCGAGTTATCGGGAATAAACAACAATTTAAAATTGAATGTTATTTTTAATTTATATCTTAAAGCTTGTTTTCAAGATTCATCATTAGTATAATTTTTATCTGCAGAAAAAAAAAACAATACACTCATGTACATCAAGGAGCAAAGAGCATATATTTTTTTATCAATATATATATACTGTAATTGTCCAAAATTTCAAAGCATGTTACCGGTATTAACTATTTCTTATAAAGTCACCGAATGTTGACATATGTACTTATGCATTACAATAAAAATATAGTTTTACTAAAATATGCTTATTTATTATACCTCTGTGAATTTTTTCTATATAAAAATATTACGAATAAACATGCTATTTTTTCCAAACAGCCCCTACCGTGGAATAGTTTTTGTGCTATTTGCCCATGGTGAAATAGTCATTAAATTATTCACCGGGAGCATTCTGTTTCCCTCGCTTTTCATCACGGAACTCTTCTGGTTTTATACAGATTGTGACGTAACACAAGTAAAGACTGCTTCGGTATAATAAAACACTTATTTACTGACTATTCGGACAATAGCAAGTTTATCGTTCCCCTCGACAGCAACCATTTCCCTCGGCTGCGCCTCGGGAAATAGTTGCTGTCTTGGGGAACGATAAACTTGCTATTTTCCTCATAGCCAGTAAATAGGTGTATAATATAATTAAGCCTGTTATTGAACATTTTTTGATGAATAATACTAAAATAACCCTAAATCAACACGTTTGATTTTCAGACGAAAGATTTCTGAACAGCTGCACGTAGTACATGGAAAATAATAATTTGCACAAATTGACAACTATAAAATTTTGCCACAATCAACACAATTAGAGACATGAAACAAATTTTCTTATCTCCAATGCAGAAGAGTTACATTGCTTTTTTGATATTTCTTTCAATGGAAATTGAATTAGGAAATGTTAATTTTTTTAAAATGTTAAAAAGACTCTAAAAATGTTCCCAGAATAACTTTTTCAGTAGCAAAATACTTCTTTTTTTAAATTATATTAAATTGTATCATTGCATTTTTCCAATTTATACAAAATTTTGATGCTAAGGCAAACATAGAAATGTTCAACTAAAAAATGTTACTTCTTCAGTGAGAGAGACACATATTTAAGCAAAGATATATCATGTCCTAACTTTTGAATTTACCGGGTGGGAGTAAATACAAGATTTAGAACATGACATTTTTCTAAATTTATATTTACTCCCGCCCGGTAAATTCAAAATTTAGAACATGACAGATAGTTTAAGTTTGGAGGAAAAGATTATGTAATTTATCCTCAAGTAAGTTCTTCCCAAAAAAATGAAAATCCTATATATTTTTTTCTCTGCCATGATAAATTATTTTATTTAAAAAAATACAATTGAGAAAAGTACATTTCGTATTGCTCTAAACAGACAAAAACATGTTAAAGCATCTGTGTGACAAATCTTGTAAAATGACGAACCTTGTTCAGATCCGACGGGTCGAGGTGTTTCGTTTTCGATCCCTTTCCACCAAGAGAAGTTTTCTTGGAATCCCCAGATGATCCTAGAGAACGAAGAATCAAATATGAACTCAAATAATGGCTATTATATAAATAGGATAAATAGCACAACCTTTTAATCAGAAACCAGCAATATATAATTAATAATTTAGTGGGATTAATATTTATTTTGGTAATTTTAATAACATTTGCCAAAGTAGATATAGAAATTTTGTAAGATTTTGCAATAATGTCATAAATTGTGTCCAACAATTTTTGTAGCTTTAAATAGATAATGACACAATGTGACATATCATATTTTTAACAATAAAGAAAATCTTAAATTTCTTCTTATTTTATTTCTATTTTAAATCAGCTAAAAATATTTATCAATTAATACATAATGTTGTGTGTGTATGTTTGTGTGTGTGTGTGTGTGTGAGCAATTTATCTAAGAACAAAGGGTTTTTCAGTCCAAATATATGACTTTCTTATCAATCACTCCTTAATAATATATCCTATCAAGTAACGAAAGAACTTACCACCAGGTTTACCTGCCGAGCTTTCATTAACCCTCAGTAAAAGAACAAAAATAACAAGAAATGCGGACGTTTTCTGCATGGTTGTATCTTCTAAAATTCATCTGTGGGTTAGTTCGATCCTTCAACCAAATTTATATTCTTAAGGCATCAGTCATTATCCACGTGATTCATCTACAGGTCAAGAATGTATGCCACTAAAATCAATTTTTAAAAACATTTTTATTTCAATTATTGATTTTTTTACTTTGATTTAAATCGCTCATTAAAATTTTCCTTTGAAGTGTTGATCTCAGAATTTTAAATAAGTGCATTTAAGATCTCTGTCATTGTCTTAATGGGAAGGAATACCACAAAAAACTAAAAGGGGGTTAAATGAAAGAATGAGATAGAAATGGGGGAGGAAATTGGCTGCTGCAAATAGACATGTGATAAACTGACATTATAATTAAAGATATTAGTGTCCTCTCGGCTATTGAAAACAGTCACGTGATACTCTGGCATTACAATAAAAAGATAAGTGTCTACTGGGCTGCTGAAAACAGTCAAGTAATACTCTTACATTATAATAAAATGCTGATTTTATCTACTAGGATGTTGCAAATAGTCACATAAGACATGGCTAATAGTAATCGCCATTTTGATTGATCAGATGACAGGAAACAATGCCTGTTTAAATTCCGTTAAATAGTGATGGACCAGAAAACCAATATTATTGTTGATAATATTTTAATACAAATTTAAATACCCTGCATGATGTTTATTACATACTCAAGTTGTCAATTTCTTATATTATGTTGTGTGCGTCTTTAGTTACACTTCTTGAGTATAAACAAAGTTCGTCTTTCCGGCGTAATTATTGTTGTGCAGAAATCAATCGTCTACGTATTAAGGCTATTATTCTGAACTCCATCTAGACATCTTTGGCAACTCAAATAAAAATGCCAATAGTCCGATTTCTCCTGAAAAACAATAAGTTAACATGTGATTTTTATAAACTTCCTTTTTCATCAGGTTTGTAGCAAAGGTTACATTGATTTGAAAGACTATCTTTCCATAAAGTTTCTAGAATTGCTGGGTTTTTTTAACAATTTACATAGTTTTTTGTAAGGTTTTATATTTCCTTTTTTGATTTATTTTTCGGAGAAATAAAATTTAAAAACCTCTTTTTATATGTTGAATTTTTAGTCAGGTATTTCAAATTTAATTAAAGTTATTGTTTTAACATATGTCTAGTTTATCTAATTATCTAAATTGCCTAAATGTATACATAGTGCATTTGCGGAACTGAAATTAATCTAAATAAAGAACCGTATGCAACATTCTCGCCTTGGTCCTGCTGTTATTGAAATGAAGGTTTTCAAAAATTTAATCTATTTTTCCTCATGGAAAATTAGAATTAAAGTAAACACAACAACGTCCCATAGCAACGGTTATTCCAAATTTGAGTCTTCATTATCTGAGAATTATTTCTTATCAATACTACGTATTGTTTCCCTAAGGTTTTTTATTTCCCTATACTGTAAAATAACATTTTTGTGGAGTCAAATTCTTCTGGTTTATGGGAGAAAATGTGCTTGAGTTTTCATCTATTTGAAAATTTAGATTTCGTGTAGGACATGGATTCGTGAGTCCTCTTATACATATACAACGGACCCTACGAAAATCAAATTCCCTCGAAAATAAGTGATTTCACAATCGCTAAAAAACTTCAATGATGTCACCCATTTTTATAAGTCTGCGTATATTTTACCGATTCAACCATCACTAGTTGGATATTCAAATATCCAACTGGCCATCAGTTGGATATTCAAATATCCAACTGCCTATCGGTTGGATATTTTAAGATCCAGCTGTGTATACAAACATAATTATGTAATGAACAAAATAGATAAAGGAGTTTAAAATGTATTTCCAATGCACATAAAAAATAATTACTTCGAATTTGTCACACTTTTAGAATTTATATCAAATGCACACGGAATTAATCACTTCGCATTTATCACACCATTACAATCGTGTTAAAAATGTACTTTCAATGCTCACAAAATTTACAATTCCTCCTAATTTTGTACACTATTAGACTCTTGTCGTCAATAAAATATCCAATACTTATCCTAGGGTAATTTATTAATTGAATGTTTCCGGTCTAAAATTTTGAAAGCATCACTTTTTGACACACTTTAAGCCTTATAAACACATATTCACCTTGAACCCTAAACCACTTCCTGTTGCTAAATATTATTTCAGGGATCCGTTATCAGCAAATCCTCTCAGTTTTTACGAGGTTCATCACTGTTCTCATACTTTTCCAGCATACTTCCCAAACAATTAAATGAATTGACAGCCAATCTATTTTTGTCACCTTATTTATTGCAGATCTTGATTTGGAATATTTTTAAAGCAGGTTCCGCATAACACCGACGATCTTTTCATCTGTTTTAGCACTACTAGACGTATTGTCCGAATGGAACTCCATAAGTTTCCAAAACTTTCCTCAACAATCGTCATCTTATATGTAATGATAGATTTCCAACTTATCATAATTCTGTAGTTTTCTTCTTCTTTCTAGTCAAAAGTATTCATAACATTATCTGAACGTCTCTAAATTTACTTTGGAATTAAAACTATTCTTCGTCTGATTTCATGACTGTTCAGAACAATGGGAAGGTTTGAAATGACATTAGCACCATGCAGTTTCATGCTCACTAGTCCATGAATAAAAGGAGTGTTCGATTAGGCAAAACCCATTTGTGAGATCTGTCGCAGACATGGAATGTCCTTTCATAGCTACGCTGATGATACCCAGGTATACATGATCATCAAACCAGCAGCGACCTGGGATACCGGTAGCGGTAAGGCTAGAGAAATGCTTGTCTGATACCAGCACATGGATGAAAACCAACATGCTTAAATTAAATCAAGATAAAACGGAACTTATTGTCTTTACGCCGAAAAACAGATCCCGTGAATTCACAAATTTGAGTTTGAATTTTGATGATCAAATCATTAATGTATCGTCTTGTGTTAGAAAGCTAGGCGTATTTTTTGATTGGTCACTAAGTATGGACGATCAGATAAGCTCAATTTCAAAACAGTGCTTCTACCAACTACATAACATCGGTCGCATACGTAAACTTATTACAGAAAGTGCCTGCAAGACCTTAGTGTGCTCACTCGTCACCTCGCGATTGGATTACGGAAACGCATTGTTATATGGGTTGAGTTCGAGCTCCCTATCAAGACTACAAAGAATTCAGAATACCGCAGCCAGAATAGTAGCTAGGACTAAGAAGCAAGATCATATCCCCCAGTCCTTATTTCTTTGCATTGGTTGCCATTGAAATTTCGGATCCAGTACAAAATATTAATAACTGTATTTAAGGCACTGCATGTGATGTCACAGTTATATATTCAAGACCTTGTAAATTTGTATTTCCCAGCGAGATCATTGCGTTCTGAGAATTCCAGGTGTTAAGTTCAACCTCGTGCTCGAACCAAGTCATATGGAAATCGACGTTTCGATGTAAGCGCAGCTGCACTCTGGAACAGCCTCTCGGCAGATTTGAGACATGAACAAAATTTACATAGTTTTAAAAAGTGTCCTGAAACTCACCTGTTTAAAATGGCTTTTTACAATTAATATAGTAATTATTTAAAATTTTATGTTCTTGTTTATAAACAAACATTATGGACTCTCTTTGTTTTGTAATTCTATTTTATGTTTAAGGTTATTTTTTCTCGATTCAATAATGTATATAGTTATAGCTACTTTAGGATCTAATTTTTAAATAATTTTTATCAGTATTATTGTTATTTTTAAATATCTATATATGTCTATTTCAGATTCTTAATTTGTGTTAATTATTGTATATTTTTATATTAATATTCAAGCGCTTTAGAGAAATTTTAATTATATTTAGCGCTATACAAATTTTATAATTATAATAATAATAATATTGTATTGTGTCACTGTTGGATATCTAAATGGGCTAGATCCCATTGCAGCAAAGTTGGATATATGAATGGGTAAATGTTTCTTAGGGGTCCAAAGTGGGAAAGTTTTTTTTTATAGTAAGATATATAACTCGATAGTGTTGAATAGTTTAGAGAAAACATCCCCTCCTCGGGCATTTGGCCCTAGGACGGAATGTTTTCTCTAAATTATTCAAAACCATCTCGTTATTTATTCATTACATATCTCAATTGAATCTTTAGTTCTCTCTTCTTCCTTTTTTTCAATTGTCAATAGACAATTAGTGAAGTTCGTGTATTTTGACAAAAAGATAGGATTTTCAGTTAAAGAGACACGTCTACAACTAGACCGCACACGTAATGGATCTGGACATTAGTTTTAAAAGTATCTGACCTAGTTTGGCCCTAGCTTGAGATTATGAATGTAACAAATTTGATTTTACTCTACATGGGGATGTTGACATATAAGTATAACTGCGACTCTGCTGACTCTTGGAAGATTTGTATCCGATTAAAGCAAATGTGACCCTTCTAATGGCCCCATCCTAGACCCAGAGGAAAGATTTCATTTAATATAGATCTTCAATACATGTGATTCTCAAAAATAATTTAACTAATTTTACCTATTCTATTCTTGAGAAAGTTTGTTTGTTTGCTGTTTAACGTCCCTCTCGAGAATTTTTCACTCATATGGATTCTTGAGAAAGATATTCTTCTTAAGTGTAAAAAATTAGTTCCTTATTGTGGCTAAATCCCTACCTCCAGTGACTTTGGTATGAAAAAGTTGAAATAAACGACCTTGAATTTCAATGACCCAAAAAGTAGCAAAGTTGCAAGTATCATGTAAATAGAATCATAGATATGTAACATGATTATTTATGTATCAGTATTACCCCCCCTCCCCCCCAAAAAAAAATCATTAAATGTGCCTCATTACTTGAAACGCCAATTTTGCGCAGTTAGAATTACACAGTAGTAACGAATATAAAATTTATGTACAACGTGTAGTCCTTTGAACTTGATCTAGGTTAAGATTAGCTTTTAGTGATGTGTTCCAAAAATAAGTTTTAGGTAAAGTTCGTCGCAAATGCAATTTTATTATTACAAAGAACATTTTAAAATCGTCGTAATTAATTTTAAATCAATTTTGTATTCAGAGGTGAAAAAATATAGGATTCAACTTACAGATTGGGTTACCAATAAATAAGTATATTACCTGTTACAGGCTTAGTGACAAGGAACAACAAAATACCAGGGCCTTAGTAATTCAGCTATGGCTATCAAATTTTTAATTACACAAATTCCTGAACAAATTTGTAAATACTTATACCTCTTTTTTTTTTTAGACCTTTGCCTAAAAGTTACATAAAGATATAAACATTTTTATATTTAAATGAAATCAATTTCGTCTTGGCCACATCTACCGACGTCTGTTTGACGTAACGTTTCCTAACTCATTTTCAGATATCAAGCTTTTCGGCAATTCAAATATATATACCACAAACAAATTTCTTATCTCACAACCAGAAAAGTTACTTTGCTACTTTTTCAATATTCCTTTCAATAAAAATCTAATAGTAAAATTTCAATTTTGTGAAAATGTAACATAAGGCTCTTGAAAATGTTCCCAGAAACTTTGTTGTAACAAAACATCATATATTTCTAGATTAACTTTTCACAAATTATACTGAACTGTAAAGTTATATTTTCTCATTTTTTACCAAAGTGTGTGGCTAAGCCAAAAATATAGATACTTTAGTAAACACATATCATTTCTTTAGTGAGAGAGGCACCTACTGAAGCAAATATGTTTGAATTTGGTAAGAAAAAAATATTGTTATTTATCCTTAACATAGGGAGAAGTGAACGGCCAGGCAACCAAATGTAGTAGAAATTCTCGGACGTTGATGCGCATAGATCGAGAAGGAATATTATTGTGCCTCATTTGCAGGTATCAAAACACTGCAGACATACCATTTGGGGTACATTAGGTTCAAAACTAACTTTCAAGTAAAGGTTAAATAGGGAGTGATTGGGAAGACTGCTCTGAGACAAAAGGCCTGGAAGCCTTGGAAGCTCTTATTAACTGGTATCAAACCTTGAGAAGCTAACGCATTGGTTAGCTTAGGAACACTGATTGAAGAATCCTCTGAGAATCTTTGGTTTGAACATAGTAAGTGATTTAATTCTACAACTCCTGTTTAGTTTGTTTTGACCAATCAATTATAAGCGTAGGTGACGTTAGGAAAATTATATACCTCTTTCTCCATGGCTGAGAACCCACATTACATATTACATTACCTTCTTTTGTTTCATCTCATGTCCGATGATACTCGAGACGAAATCAGCACAGCGTAGTGAATGTGGAATTAAATTTTAAAATAAAACAGCTCAAAGCGAGACACTTTGTAGCAAGATTTTTATGAATGTCATTGAAAAGGATAAAAATAAATACTCCTTGAGAGATTTAATTGTGTCTGTAAAATATTATGAAGAAATTTTAGCTAAATACCCTAACAAAAAAATACTATAGTAAACTATAGTTAACTATAGTTTACTATAGTTAACTATAGTACCATAGTAAAAACTTTAGAACTTTGATTTACTATAGTGAAAACTTTGGAACTTTGATTTACTATAGTAAAAACTTTGGAACTTTGATCTACTGTAGTGAAAACATTGGAACTTTGATTTACTTCAGTGAAAACTTTGGAACTTTGATTTACTATAGTAAAAACTTTGGAACTTTGATTTACTATAGTAAAAACTTTGAAACTTTGATTAAGTACGATAAATCCTGTGGAATTAGGTTTTTGATTCCCATTCTTTACATTTTATGATATTTCAAGTTTAAGATTTATAAAAGCTTTAGAGAACATTTTTAAAACCCGACCCCTCCCCTAAAAGAATAATGTACAAGATATTAATTTTAATGTAAAGGTTGTCGCTTGCGCCGATAAATAAGCAATATTTATTTCAATGCATTTAATTTTAATGTTATGCAGATGTAACGTAAGTCTTATTTATGGAGAAAAAATAATATATTATTGTGTCATTTAGAATCAAAATATCTGCTTCATCAACTTCAGTCAACATGTTTTTTTTTTTTAATTTATAAATGTAAATATTGCATTTGAATTAACTACTTTGTATATTTAAATAAAGATGTACAACAAAAACCAGCCCCAACCAACCCAATATCCACCCCTCCCCTAAAACGGCTAAATAATAAAAAAAAATAATAAAAATACATAAGTTGTTAAACTAATGAAAAAACTTTGAAACTTTGATTAAGTATAGGGAAAACTTTGAAACTTTAATTAACTATAGTAAAAACTTTCGAACTTTGATTTACTATAGTGAAAACTTTGGAACTTTGGAACTTTGATTTACTATAGAAAAACTTTGGAACTTTGATTTACTATAGTGAAAACTTTGGAACTTTGATTTACTATAGTAAAAACTTTGGAACTTTGATTTACTATAGTAAAAACTTTGGAACTTTGATTTACTATAGTTAACTATAGTAAACTATAGTTAACTATAGTTTACTATAGTATTGTTTTGCTAGGGTAAAGACAAAAAATAGAAAACTAATATTTTCTTAATTGAATTTGAGCTTAATAAAGCTAATTTTATAGAATGTAAATACTGGCTAGTGTTTTCAATCGACCTTTTTGCCCTTTACCTGTAACAAGTCGTAAAGGTATAAAAATAAATAAACTGGATCAAGTAAAAGGGTAATGACCTTTTCTAGAGAGGCAAGAGAGTCATTTGTCATAAAAACAAAAAAAAAATGGTATGGTGATTTAAATTCTATTGATTTTTACGATAATGGTACTTTGATCCTTGTCATGTTGTTCAATATTGAATTCCTTATATATATATATATATATATATATATATATATATATATATATATATATATATATATATATATATATATAAACATATACAAAGCTCGAATGACATGAGATGAATTTTATATTGTAATGCAAAATTCCATGTTATACTTACATGTATACATACAATTCGTATGAATGTAGCTTTTAATTAAAAAAAAAACTTTCCTTTGAAACAAACTTATCGGAATTTAACTGTCAAAATGTCAGCATTATAATCTTAAATTTTTCAGTTCCTAAACTGCATACTTCGTGTAGTTTAAAATAGAAATAAGAAAATTAGACTGTCTTTATTCATAAAGATGACCTAATACAACATATACTGGAACAATTAAAATCAATGAATCAGTGCCTCCTTTAAATTAATAGGTCTTTTATTCATATATTGATTTTAAATGGGAGTCTGTTATATTTAGAATCTCCATCTCCAGCGACAAGATGTCCAACTCGTGTTAAAAAGTCAACATCGTAATCTCAACGTATTTACAAATGATCGTACAGAGACAAAACGTCGATAAAGTCCTGCTGTGTTCTACATTAAAAAATCATTAACCTTTTTTAAGCGGATGTCTAAGCTTTCCCGCACTGTATTACATTTCTAGAAGATTATTTGCAATACTAAGTATGACGGCGCATAAGTGATCATGAAAAATACACTTATGAGAAATTAACATTTTTAGATGGTAATGTATTGTACATGACAAACAAAACGTGAAATGCTGGGAGCAATACTATTTTTCTCAATTGCTGTGGTCCATAAAATGACCTTGTTAAGAAATACAATACATGTATGTCGTTAAGTCGAATGTTGACTGACGTACTTCTTAAAAGATGTTATCACCACACTTTTTCCTAGAAGCTAATCATGACAAGGAGCACACAGCCGAGGTAACTGTTCGACAGGGGCTGCTTATTCCTCCATGACACCGGATCTCTTCTCTATTTTCAGAGAACTGAACTGTTGAAATATACTTTTGAGCATGATTACTTTTCATTTTCATCACGTCTCACTGAGTAGAAGTTAAAATTACAGAAAACTCACTAAATTTTGCATTCATACCAAGTTTCATTGAGAAAATTCTTAATATTATGTGCATTTACATATGTAATAAAGTTTTATATAAACGATCCTTCAATCAGTTTGAATCTTTGACATGTTTAAAAAAAAAACATTTTTTTTTTCATTTTCCTAAAACCCATTTTGGTCTAGTTAAACAGCGCATTGATCTTATTTATCAATCATTAAAAAAATCATAACTAAAAAATCTCGATTGTATCCTTGGAAAATTCTTTGACAAAATATTCAAATTCTAATTGACAGCGTACGTCTATATAACGCGTGTGTATTTATGTAAACAATTTATGTGAAGAGTTTTATGTATTTATGAACATTAATGTTCTTAGCATGTTACCTTTACTGCGATTGATAGCCTGATTCTGATAGATATGCTGTGCATGGATGATTTATTGTACGTGATGTCTTGATTAAGGTTTACAAATCGACACTAGTATACTGAGCACGGTTTACTTAGACTTACATACTGAGCACGGTTTATTGAGACTGGTATACTGAGCACGGTTTACATAGACTGGTATACTGAGCACGGTTTATTGAGACTGGTATACTGAGCACGGTCTATTGAGACTGGTGTACAGAGAATGGTTTGTTTATTGAAAATGGAGTACTGAGCTTGTTAACTCACCTGAGCCAGAGGCTCAATTTAACTTATCTAATCGAACTTTGTCCGTTGTCTCTCTTTGTTATTTTGGTCGTCGTCCTCGTTAACTTTTCACATTTTCACCTTCTTCTCCAGAAACACTGGGTCAATTTCAACCAATCTTGCTACAAAGTATCCTTAAGTGAACTGGAGTCAGGTTTGGTCAAATGAAGGATATCACCTTCTTTGAATGGAGGAGGATTAAGAATTAACGAAAATTTTATCCTCCTTTGAAAAACGCTTCTCCTCAACAACCACTGAACCAAGACAAAAGCGACATTTATGTGAAAGGGCTGTTTTCAATGTATAAAACATGGAGATTACAAACAGTATTCAAGCTCAAAGTCCATTTAAACATCCTAAAATATCAGAGGTTGGATCAACTGCCATGGAGGAGTAAGCATCTCCTGCCGCCCAGTCACACCAGCCGTGTGCTCCTTGTCATGATCAGGAAAAACGGAATAATCCTTTGACAATTCAGTGTGTAAATAATGGTCTAACAATTGGTATGAAAAACTTCAGTCAGCATTTGATTTAATGATAGGTTATATTTGTTGATATGGTCATTGTATCGCCCATAAAACTTGCGAAATGATGACTAAAAACGAAATTGTTGATATTCTTTCTTCATCAAGTTGTTTATCAATAGCTTTCCTCGTTTTCGAAATTGTTCATACGTAGAGCATGCTCTTGCGTATCGAATTAAATGGGAGGCAAAAAAACATATAATTTCGCAGATGACCAATGATAAGGTACGTAAATTTTGTTCAAATCATGACCCCCGGGGATAGGGTAAGATCACAATAGAAAATCGGGTTTTACGTAGGAAAATATAGGAACAAATCTTTTAAAAAATCTTTTTCTCAAGAAAGCAAAGACTTAGATTGTCATATTTATATGGAAGCATTTTCAGGTAGTGTAGATTTAAGTTTGTTCAAATCAACGCCGAGGAGTGTGGTTGGGACCACAATAAAAGATAAGATGTCAAAGTTCTACATAGAAATATATCTTTTTAAATCTTTTAAATCTTTTTAAGACTAGCAAAGCCATGATTAGGCATATTTATGTGGAAGCTGTCACAATAAAAGATCAAAAGTTTTACATAGGAATATATAGGAAAAAAATTAAAATCTTCTCAAGAACGTACATCAAAGCCTTGATTCGTCATATTGATATGGTAGCATCCTTAAGTAGTGTAGATTCAAGTGGCTAAAATCATGGTCCCTGGGGGTAGAGTGAGGTCACAATCGGATATCTACATAGGCATATTTATATGGAAGCGGCAACAATAAAAGACCAGTTTTAAATAGGAATATATAGGAAAAAACTTTTACAAATCTTCTTCGCAAGAGCAGCAAAGACGCAATTTGTTTATTTATATGAAAGTTCCTCATGATTTTATATCCAAGTTTGTTTAAATCATGGCCCCTTGCGGGAAATGAGATCTAAGTTTTAAATAGGTATATAGAGGAAGCACTTTAAAAAATCTTCTCAAACGCAGGAAAGCCATCATAAATCGTATTAATATGAAAGCATCTTCAGATAGAGTAGATTAAAGTTTGTTGAAATGATGATCCTGGGAGGGGTATTATTGAGGCAACAACTGGCATTCATAGTTTTGCAAATAAACATATAGGGAAAATCTTTGAAATTCTTCTTTAATTTTGAAAAATGTTTACGAACGGACAGACAAACAGACACTTTACTAATACACAAACTCTTCTGGTCTCTGTTCAGTAGAGATAAAAATGAAGCATTTTCACGACATTCAATAAAATCACGTGAAGTCTATTGATAACCATATTCAATCTCACATTTTTGAAGAAGTCCAGATCATACTAAGAGACTGTAGGTAATCTGGATACATTTCATTTTTGTGACATGGAACGAAGTCTTAAAAAACCCTAATTTTATTCATTTTTTCGTTCAAAAGGACAGTTTCTAGCACATTATTTTGCTGTGTTTGCCGCAAAACTATTCCCCGATATATCTTATTTAACAAAGATATGATGATATAGCATCATTAGAGGAATTAATGTCTTAATTTGTAGAAACCTGTAGTCTTTTGTACATTTACTACACAGGGAAAAGTGGCTCGCATGAACTTCATATAAAATTCGCACGAATATCATGCGAATTCTTCGCATGAGAAGGAGACGAAAAGGACCACGCATGATATTCGCACGAAAATATCATGCAATTTTCACATGAAATTCACACGAATATCATGCGAAAAGAAAATCGCATGAAATTCATGTGAAAAAAAGAACCCAGGTTTCATATGAATATCATGCGAAGACAAGCATATTTTTTGTACCCCAGATATTAATATCAAGCTATTATCTATGAGTGCACCAAACCTAATCCATTAATTCTATCCTTCTTCCTTGGAAACAGAATTTTTGCTTCTTGCAAATGAAGTTTTCTTGAAAAATTCTCTTTTTCTTACTTAGTCAGTTAATCCAGACACAAGTAATGCATGATTATACAAAAAGTAACTTTGAATTTGAAAGAATCAAAACTTGTTTTCTGGACTCCCTTACTAAATAAAGACATTTGTGACATCAATTTCTACATTGAAAACTAAAACTATTCCTCTTTTTCTATCTTCTTTATTGAGGTTCTCATCACATAAGATTTCTTTATCTTGAGGATTCTGTTGAAAGGGTGTTGTCGTTATAGCTGAAAATACAAAAGTAAACAATCTCAGGTTATTGAAATTCATAATGGACAATATTTTTTTTAAATTAACTATGACTAAAACCCTAGGCCCTTAAGTAGGATTAATACCTCTTGGTCATAATCACCTGTATGCCAAGTATGTTCTCCAGATACTACTCCAATAAAAAGTTGCATTTTCTGAGATACTTCTATCAAGTATGACCTTGACCTTGTCTTATGACCTCTGTTCTGGAAATGGCATATCTTATGATCATTATCAACCATTAGGGCAGTATGATCTTTGGGAGTTATTTTTTTCAATATACAATTATGTTATGGCCAAGAATTTAAACTTCAATTCCTGTTACCTCTACATTGCTTAAATGACCAACAGGCAGGATTGTTTCACTGCCTCAAGTCATAATTAAGCAACCTTAAAAACATATCTAGTTCAAATTACCCTATGTTAGTCTTGGGATATACCTTTGAGTCATAGGTGAGTTTTGTCTCGGGTATGTCTACTGTGTTTCCATTATAGAGTTGTGAATGAAAATAATTTAATACATTTGTACCCTTTTGACCTTGAACATATCTAAAATGCCCTTGGTACTGGGTCAAGACTCATCTCTGGACACAAGCTACCTTTCTATCAGTTATGAGCCTAAGATTGTTTTCTTGGTTACAAAGTCATGTTCAAATAAGAATTTAATTCTCTTATTCCTCTTTTTAAAAGTTTGACAAATCAGTCTGTAAATTCCTGTTACCAGTTAGTTCATATGTAATTACAAAGTGTAGGGAAAAAACAAGATGTGTTTGTGAAACACTGATGCCCCCGTATGGCAGCTTATGGTGAAGGTTAAACTTTCTCAAATGCAAGTCAAACTACAAAGTCGAGAGATCAAAAATGCCCAAGCACAACCATTCAAAAGTTATGGTCAAGGTTAATGTTTTCTAAAAGTGGGCCAAACTCCAAGGTCAAGGTCAAAGGGTCAAAATTAATGGTATTCAGGGGGAAGACCTTGTCATAAGAAATATACATGTAGAATATAAAAGCCCTAGCACCAACAGTTCAGAAGTTATGGTCAAGGTTAAAGTTTTTCAAAAGTAGGTCAAACTCAAAGGGCAAGGTCAAAATTGTTGATATCCAAAGGAAGGTCTTGTCACAAGAAATACACCTGTGACATTTGAAAGCCCTAGTACTAACTATTCAAAAGTTATGGCCAAGGTTAAAGTTTTTTAAAAGTGGGTCAAAAGTTATGGCCAAGGTTAAAGTTTTTTAAAAGTGGGTCAAACTCTAAGGTCAAGGTCAAAAAGTCAAAAATATTTACACCCAAGGAAAGGTCTTGTCAGGATAAATACACATGTGAAATCTGAAAGCCCTAGCACCAACTGTTCAAAAGTTATGGCCAAGGTTAAAGTTGGGTAAATTTTTACAAAAGTGGGTCAAACTCCAAGGTCAAGGTCAAATATGTTGGTACCAAAAGGAAGGTCTAGTCAATAAATACACATGTGAAATATGGACGGACGGGGCAAAAACGTATATACCCACGACTCTTCGATTACCAGGGCATTATTATAAAGTGGTTTAAAAGATAATTTCCAGACAAAACATGTCTACAGACAGACAAACAGACATGGTGATTCCAGGACACCCTTACAACTTCTTTGTAGGAGCTAGTATATAACTTCATTGTAGGGGCAAAAAAGTTTTAGCTTTTACCAATAATATATGGCCCAGTGATGTTGACTTTTGAGATAATTCAATGTTTTACTACACCCACATCACTGTTTTCGTTATCCCTAAATGCTCTCCCATTGGAAAATGGTTAGTCTGTACATTTCTGTTAAAACTTGAATTTCCTTAATCTGAGACTTAATCAAAACATGAGATGTGCTAACTGGCCAAGTTTGCAATGGTTAAAATTGGCATTTAGGTGTGATTCTAGAGAATGTAATATGTACGTCTGGAAAGTGCAAAAGTTTACAACAACAGACAGACAAGTTTTGACAGTAAAAAGCTTACTAAAGCTTCTGGCTTAGATGGAATAATTAAATTAAATATGTTCAGCTTAATGTCAAATTTAAATTGTCGAAAAAAAAAATCATACATGTATTTACTTACATGTACCATTGACAAATCTGTTTGCATGTATCTTCTGAGGATATAGGTACTCTGGTATTTGAAGCTGTGATGACATGCTAACTGTGCCTACAGTGAAAATTAAAAAATGTCAGATACTGTCAATTCAATAGCATTTGGTTAATTATCTCCTTAGTAGTACTGCATTTTTATGCATTTATTCTATAAGTTAGCAGAATTTATTTAAGAATTAGATAAGCAGAAATAACCTGAATGCTTATGGTTCTGCTAGTCTGATTCAAATAATTCACAGGAAAAAAAAATCCTGCTTTTATGCAGCCTTATCCTGATTTTCTGCAATTATATTTTTGCTTTTCTCTGTTTGATCTTCTATTATGGCCCCACCCTACCCCCAGGGGACATGGTTTGAACAAATTTGAATATACCTAACCTTACCTGAGGATGCTTCTGAATTGATATGGCTAATCATGGATTTGCAATTCTTTTGAAGAAGATTTTTAATGATTTCTCGTATGTATTCTCATTTTAAACTTTGATCACCAATTATGGCCCCTCCCTACCCCTTAGGGGACATGATTTGAACAACCTTGAATGTAAACTATCAAGGATACTTCCATATAAATATGTCTAATCACTGCTTAACTGTTCTTGAGAAGAAGATTTTTCACATGCATGCCTAACATAAAAATTTGATCACCCATTTAGGCCCTCCCAACCCCCAGGGGTAATGAATTGAACAAACTTTAATCTATACTACCTGACAATGCTTTCATATAAATGTGACCAATCATGGCTTTGCTGTTCTTGAGAAGGAGATTTTTAAAGATTTTTTTTCTATACACTGTATATATATTTCTATGTAAAAATTTGTTCACTCACTACATGTATGATCCCACCCTAGCCCCGGAGGTCATAGTTTGAACAAACTTGAATCTACACTACTTAAGGATGCTTCTTCATAAAAATCACCAATCATGGCTTAACTGTTCCTGAAAAGAAGAAATTTTAAAGATTTTTCATGTTTTCCTATGTAAAACTTTGATTACCCAATGTGGCCCCACTCTATCCCAAGGGGTCATGATTTGAACAAACTTGAATCTACATTATGTCAGAAAGCTTTCACATAAGTTTCATCTTTCTGACCCAGTGGTTCTTGAGAAGAAGATTTTTAAATATCCACACCCGATTTTTACTATTTCTTACTTATCTCCCCTTGGAAAGAGGGTATGGCCCTTCATTTGAACAAATTTGAAACCCCTTTACCATAAAGGATACTCTATATTAAGTTTGGTTGAAATTGGCCCAGTGGTGGAGAAGAAGATGAAAATGTGAAAAGTTTATGACAACAATGACAGACGACGGACAAATTTTGATCAGAGAAGCTCCCTTGAGCCTTTGGCTCAGGTGAGCTTAAAACCAATCATGGAAAAGCGGCATGGAGTAGTCGCAGAAAAGCAGACAGGTTGCAAAAATAAGATGGGGGAAAAGTATGTCAGCCACTTGATCATAAATAACAACATTATTTATATATATTGATGTATACATTTGCAATAAATATTTTATTCTAGATTTTTTTTTACCTGTTTGCAATTGTAACATATATGTATAACCTTTGAGAAGCTATCAGTGTGGTATAGTGGGGGACCATCTGCTCATTTTCTAGCAAATACCTGCAAGTTAAGAATACAACATTTTAGTAAATATTTCTCAAACATGTCATTAGTAAACACAAAAAAGAATATACAGTACAACTCATTTACAGGGAAGTTTATATATCTGCATGTATTTTGGAATGCATAAAAGTTTAACTCCTAAAACAACTGAGATTTACCTCTTTTTATGAGAACTGAGTTCTGTTGTATTTTCAATTTAAAATGTATAGATATGTTTACTGTGGCATTAGTGCTTCTAAATAAATACTTTTTATCTCTAGCTCAATCAGAAACCAATTGATTTATTAGCTATATTACATTACTGCTTTTATTAATATTGCAAACAGAGCGTCAAACTTCAAACTCGATGAATTATAAACATTTTTTATATCTATCTCCATTTATAATTAACCTCTTAGTGTTTTTAAAACACTGAATTTATCACAGCACACCCCAATGCCTGCCCAGGTGGCAAAAAGATCAAAGAAAACATTATTCTTTTCACTCTTTAAGTCTTGACCTTTTGGTTAAGTGATTATAGTGGATTGTACCACATAGGAAGAAAAAAAAGACCCCACAAAGGGACACAACTCATTTACTATTTGCAAACTAGTGAACATGAACTACAGTGTATCTAAACAGATGTGCCCCCACTGTGCATGTCATTAGTACATTGTAGTAATTATATAAATATCATGGTTCTATATTTAGAGAGAGTAACCTCTTTGTGATTATACATGTACATTTACAAATTAATGTTTTGATTGGTGGTGATGGGTGAATGTGAGGTGTAAAGCAGAGTTTGGAGAGGAAGAAATAGGGAAGGTTGGAGTCAGACAGAAGAATATAAAGGAAATTCAAAATAGTAGAGTTGAAGGGATGAGAGCTAGGAGAAGGATAAATTAAAGACCCACCCCACTTTTTTCCAGGCCACCCTTCCATTATGTATCTATTTTTAGATCAAATTGATTGACTTACAGTCTGATTAAAAAAAAATTAGGTATATCCTAATATACATGTATAACTTTACAGTGCTGTATATTGCTTGGTGAGGTTTACACCAGACCCAGGTGCAGCAGGCAAAGAGTGCCTGTGCCAGGTCCATCTTATTTCAACATATCTATTTAATATTAAGCTGTCAGCATACATGTATATTGCCAATAAATTATATTACATTCATCTGGTGATAACGGAGATGATAAAAATATGACAAACTTACAGAAAATATGCAGTTGAATTTACTCTGCTCTTTCTTGTCTGCTTTCTCAACCGCATCATGACGTAATATGTGACGTACGGCATTCAATAAAAAAACTACTTTTGGTTTCGTTAAATAAGTGTATACCCCGAAGTCATCAAAGTTCTGACTTCGACGCGGAAATAAATTTTCAAAATAAAGATTTAAAGGACAAAAATTATAGTTATTTAGATATTTCCCGATTCTGTGATGAATACGAAATAGACTGGCAGATTTAGCCAGGTTCTACTTGCACTTCCTGTTACAGAAAAAAAACGAGTGTACCCTCCTGATTTGGGATTTATGTGCTCTAATCCCTTGAAACGACGGTGAATATGTAAGTACTGTTAATTGTTTGTCATATTTTGTGTTTAAAATGTAGATTCTTATTGTTATTCATTTTGCAACGAAAATTTTCAGAGTAAATTCGGATCTCGTTTTCGTTTCAGGTTCAACAGTTCAACGTAACACGGCCAGGTGAATCGAATGGTTCCGTTTCATCGAAGTCATAATGAAGTTATGCATTTTTTATGCTAAGCGACATTTATTTGAAGGCTTTGCTAAATTTTGAGTAAGTAATTAACATTAAAAGTGATTTTTAATAGTGTATATTGTTCTTACACATGTGCAGAGACTTGTAAACACGACTTTTACAGTGTATCACACAAAATATTTTAGAACGCAGGTCCCACAAAAGATCCAATTTTCTTGGGGATGAATCTCACAAATGTGAGGGTTATGAATGAAAAAAATTCCTTGTAATAATTAAACTGTTGCATTTGATATATTCTAATTATTTTATGCAGATTAAAAAAATCCATCTTTTCAGCATTATAATGTCTGTAAAACTCATAAATCAAATTGGAATATCATAACTAAAATGGACTATTATATCTAATTTGGACAATAGGTTCCAATAACAACCTTATACAGTGTTTTCCCTTTATTTCAAAGTAAAGCATTTAAGAGATCAATTGTATCTGGCTTTGGGTTGATGTTTATGACAAATCTCTGTGGACCTTACAACAATTAAATTTTATTTTATTTTTATCTTTTATTTCAAAGCGGCATTTTTATCAATTGAAGCGATTAATTTGGCCGGTAGCTGGTTCTTAGGGAAATAACTACTTATATAGAGAGTTGTATGGTCAATAACATGTTCTGATGTGTGACATATGCCTCTATTGTGCAGTTATTAATGTACAAAACACAGGATCTTCTGTTTTGCTCAAAACATGAAATACCAGTGCAGTTTAACATAAACAAGTTGACAAAACATGGACCTTTCAGGTGATAGCATGGAATTTATTGTATGAAATGACAGATCCTATTCAGTAATTATAGGAGTTAGCCCCTTTGACTGAAACAATTGGAATATCAGTATGGGTAGTTAATAACAAATTTTATGATTTAATTTCTTTGTAGGAAATGCTTGTCAGGACAAAAGACTGAAAAACTGCCTTTAAACACAGCCATCATTAATGTAAATGGATTCATAAGGAGCATCCAAACAATATGATATTAGGATCATCAGAGACTGGCAATTTTTTACCACTCACTGTGATAGATGCATCTAAATAAACATTGAAATATTAAATTTTTTTGTTCATTGCTTTTCCTCATATGGTATTAATACTGCATAATATTTTGTGAATATCGCACGATTTTCACAAGAAAAACAGACAAAGTGGATTTCGCATGGATATCATGCGAAATTTTAGTCGCATGAAAATCGCATGAATTTCGCATGAAATTTGTGTGATAACATTCGCATGAAATTCGCATGTGGGACTTTTCGCATGATTTTTGTATGATTTTCGCATAAATTTCATGCGAAAAAGCAAACGCATGAAAATCATGCGAGCCACTTTTCCCTGTGTAGATCTTAACCTTAATTTATATATCGATTGATATATTAAGCATGGTTTAATTTATCAACAGTGATGTCCAGGTATTTTTTGCAATTAGAGAGGTTTAATGAAATGATGTAATAAGCATTGTTTATAATTAATAATTATTAATTGAGACTTTCTTTACTGAACCTTGTTTATGCATTGAAACAGGTGTCTTTAAGATGGCCTAATTATATAAGAACTCGTGTGCTTGCTTTCTGAATGCAAATTTCCAGAGTTTCACAACATTTGGAGCTTTATTAATAGAACTGCGATATTTATTTCAGAAAATATGGATGCTTTTGTTCACTTTCCTAATGACTCGATTAGATGCCCTTTAGAGAACTCTCTTATACATGTATGATTCACAGAAACGGTCCACTTCCGAATAGCTCTTAATCAATATGATAGTTATGCACACACTTAGAGGGGAAATACGGAGTTATATGGGGTCCTTAAAAATACGTATTTCGCAAGATGTAACGAGTCATCCGATTCTTTTCAACGGGTACATACTTCTGCTATTGCTTAATTAAATTATTTATAAATTTAATCAAGACTTTTATTCCTATTGTCCTGTACGCGTAAACAGCTAAATAAAATAAATCAAAGGACTAAAGCTATAATTCATACAGTAAATACCCCAAGAAACTTTCCTGGGGAGCTATAATTCTTAAAACAAATAACTCATAAAAAACTAAGGAGTTATAGTTCACCCAATAAACTTTACTAAGGAGCGATAATTCATATATAACCGATGCCTAGTATATACATGTACGTATAGTGTAGGCTTAACTGTTTAGGAATGTCTCCACACAGAAACTTCGATAGGTACACCGCTGTCGTCCAACGCAACAAGGAGTAATATATACAGAACACCGAGCAGCCTCTGTAGCAAACCCAACTAAGTCAGAACCTCTCATATTTTTCAATAAAATCTTTGAGATCTTACACACAGGTATATATTGTGAGAATATTTTACTAGGAACATATTATAACATATTAAAACACGAGGTTCATTGAACACATGGGCAAGCACAAGCTCTGAAATCTGATTGGCTAAAATTCAAAGGACTATAATGGCGTTGATTTTCGATAAAATACTTGTCAAACGTATTTCCAAATATGAAACAGATGTGTCAGAATCTGTGGTAAAAAGATATATCGAATCAACATAGTCATGAAAATGATTGATTGATTGATTGTATATTGTTTTACGTCCCATTCGAGAATTTTTCACTCATATAGAGACGTCACCATATACCGGTGAAGGGCTTCAAATTTTGACCTTTACTCGGCACTCAGGGCCATTGAGCAGTGAGGGATCTTTATCGTGCCAACGCCTGCCGTGACACGGGGCCTCGGTTTTTAAGGTCTCATCCGAAGGACCCGCAACTTTCACTTCAAAGTGCCGAGCGCATGGCGAAGGAACAGTTGCTACCTATTTTTTATCGACTTAGGTCTGTCGCGGCCGAGATTCGAACTCACGACCTCCCGATCATGGAGCGAGCGCTCTACCGACTGAGCTACCGTGAACGGTCATGAAAATGAATATTGTAAATTGATAAAATGTCTTCGATATATCAAAATGTTGAATTAAAGGCCACAGCAAGAGACCTCTTTTTATGTAGAAGATATTTTGAATAAATTCTGCTTTATATGAATACAGAAATAGGTCTGCTTAAAACGGGGCACAAAATATAATATAGACAACACTCTTGCTATGGCATTTGTTGGGATATTTAGCTAATAGATATTCAATAATCCAGAAGTGAAAAAAGAATTAGATAGATTACATGATCAGTACGTACTGGTTCCTGCTGACAAAGCAGGTAACAACATTGTCTTTGTTTGTAAGGCTCATTATATTAAATGTATTTTAGAGGAACTTGGATTTAATTCTGCAAGTGGTAATCCAACTTATACTCATAGTTCCCTTTCTAAGGAAGAAATTCTTCAAAATCATATGTCAGTTTTGAATATTTTTAATATTCCAAACAACCAAAATGAATTCGAATTACCATATTTATATTGGATTCCGAAACTTCATAAAAATCCTTACAAACAAAGATACATAGCGGGTTCCAGTAAATGTTCAACCAAGCCTCTATCTTTGCTCCTCACTAAGATATTAACAGTGGTGAAGGAGAAACTTCAAGAGTACTGTGCAACAATATATTCGAGAAGTGGTGTAAATCAGATGTGGATACTTAAAAATTCCAAGGAACTTTTGGAAAATTTGAAATCACAAGGTTTTACCAAAATCAACAGCTTAAAAACTTACGACTTTTCAACTTTATACACAACCATTCCCCACGATAAATTAAAGTCCAGGCTTTTTGATATCATTGACAGCTGCTTTTTCAATAAAAATTGAACTCGTAAATATACTTACCTTGTCATTGGTCATTTGCAAAACTATTCTGTTAAAAAACATTCTGATTGTACACACAAGTACTCTGAAGTTGACATCAAAAAGATGCTTGAGTTTCTGATTGACAATATCTATGTGGTTTTTGGTCTTCCAACAATCTATTGGAATTTCTATGGGTACCAATTGCGCCCCGTTATTAGCAGACCTTTTTTTGTATTCATATGAAGCAGAATTTGTCCAAAATCTTGTACGTGAAAAGAAGAAAACACTTGCTGTGGCGTTCAACTCGACATTTAGATATATCGACGACGTATTGTCAATTAACAATGGCTATTTTCATTCTTATGTCGATACGATATATCCTGGTGAACTTAAGATAAAAGATACCACAGAGTCTGACACATCTGTTTCATATTTGGATATTTTACTTGAAAAAGACGTTAATCTAACAACCAGGCTTTATGATAAACGTGATACTTTAACTTTTCAATCGTCAACTTCCCTTACTTATGCAGCAATATACCTTCATCACCTGCATACGGGGTATATATCTCTCAGTTGATTCGATACACAAGAGCATGCTCTACGTATGTACAATTTCTAAAACGAGGTAAATTATTGACAAATAAGTTGATGAAACAAGAAAATCAGGTGTCTCGTTTAAAGTCATCATTTCGTAAGTTCTATGGTCGATACAATGACCTTGTCACCAAATACAGTTTATCATGAAGTCAAATGCTGACTGACGTTTTTCATACTGGTTGTTAGGCCATTATTCACACACTGAATTGTCGACGGATTTTTCCGTTATTTCCCTATCATGACAAGGAGCACACGGCGGGTGTGACCGGTCGGCAGGGGATGCTCACTCCTCCATGGCACCCGATCCCGCCTCTGATGTTTGGAGGTCCGTGTTTGCTCTGCTCCTATTTTGTATTGTATAATGGACTTTTGAGCTTGAATACTGTTCGTTATCTCCATATATTTCATACACAAGTACATGCTTAGAATCTAGTCCAAGTCAGTAAAACATTTACAGATACATTAATGTGCATCCTTTAATGATATAAAACATGACATATTGGCTTAATATACCTAGTATTGCCCCGTTGGGCACTGGAAGGATTGGTTTTTGTTGATTTGATTGAAACTAGCATACCATTGATAAACCACAGTACAGAAAGGCATTATACAAATAATGGCATATGGGCTTAGAAAACAAACTCTTGATGGTTTCAGAGTTCAGTGATTGATTGTTTGTTGTTTAAGTCCCTCTCGAGAATTTTTCACTCATACGGAGACACCACCACTTGCCGGTGGAGGGCTACAAATTTTGACCTCTACTCGGCACTTAGGGCAATTGAGCAGTGAGGGATCTTTTTCGTGCCAGCACCTACTGCAACACGGGACTTCGGTTTATACGGACTCATCCGAAGGACCGGTCTGCACGTCCCGCAGTGGGATTCGAACCCGCGACATAAGGATCAACTCCTTACAGCACGACTCTAGAGCTGACGCTCTAACAACTGCGCCATGCGGGCGACTTTCGGTGATTGAAACAACCTTATGACTTCATTTTGGTGAATACTTTGAGAGAAAACTTACAAATGAAACTTAATATTACATAGCAAGAAATGTTCTATATGCCATTGCATATTTCAACAGATTCCAGCTATCTTCCTCAAAGATATCAAGCTTAGAAACATTCTGGTATCAAAAGATTTCCTAAGAATTTGTTTGTGTGACGTAGGTATCAGTAAATTCAAAACCATGAACACAATTATGGTTACAACAGTAGACAGAAAAATTCAACTGGGAACACCATCCTATCAGGCTCCCGGACTGCTCCATGTTTAAAGAGGTGACAATTTTCTTTCAGATTTCTGGAGTTTTTGGAGGTACTGTTATGGAATTGTTTTTGGAAGTCTGTGCCTGGAAAGTTTCTGTAGAAACTTAATCAGATATCCACATTGTCAGTTGTGTGCAGGAAAGAAAAAACAATCAGAATCAATGCACGACTTTGCTTCGAAATTCATTCAGGTTAACCAGGTGGTTATTTTTGTGAGTCACTCTCTTAGTTATGAAGCAAACAAAAGAACAAGTGCTCTGGAAATGCTCAGCGGATTTAAGCAGTGTTCATAACTACTACAAGTACACAACATGCACAATGACGGATGGTTATTGAAAAGAAGAGAAATCGACCATTTTCTTTGTTTTGCTTTTTAGACAGTAAATATTTCATTTCTCCAATGCCCTCCACACGTTTCCAAAACGTTGCCGGGACAAGGAACACTGCATTCAATGTCAGGTTTTCTGTTCCAGAACGTTATATGATTGCCACAAAAACAGGCATATCCATTCTGAAAAAGAAATTATTAAGTTGCAAACAAAAACGTTTGACTTTTGTTAAATTTCTTTCTTCACTATAGGAATCCGAAGTTTCCTTTTTTATTTATATTAAGCAAAGAAGGAAAAACAATATAACTAACTAAACAATTGGAGGTTTGAAATAAAATATCGAAACAAATTAACCTCCCAACAGGAAATATTGTATTGTCTACCCATAACTTAATAAATATTTGCAGCACGGGGAAGGTACTTCTATCAATTTCTGCGCAAGCTCTGAATTCATTTCATACTTTTTTTTAACCTAAATTCCCGTTGAAGATTATGTTATCAGCACTTCTGACGCATCGTTAAAGACCAACAAAGAAAGTTGAGATGATGATGATTGTGAGTGAGTATTCAATGTGAATGACTCATTGGTTGTCACGGTTTGTGATTTCTGTATATAAATGTGTCTATTAGAGAAATACCGACATCTTACGAACGAACGTAACTCGCCCTAACTTCCCGTATCTCGGTAGTTTTCCAGGGACCAGTTATTGCACCTAGTTTAATATTAATAAATCTGAAAAATTAAGTATATGTGTATAATAGAACGCACAATATTTTAATCACTTTGTAAATGATAATTTCACCTGTCTAATTTTCTGTAATCACTTACAATGTAATTAAAAGCGGACAACTAGAAGAAAATACGCCAAAATACCTATGACGGGTTAGGAAACACATTTGTCATGCGTCAGTGGTTATACGTATACATGTATATACTAGTGTGCGCTGTGTTCATTTGGGGAAAGTTACGTTTTATAGCATGGATGAAATTTAAACTCATTACCTGTATAAATCCATGCAAAGGCAAAAAGTTACTAGGTGATGCGCTTATATAGTGTCTTGTTTAAAAGTGTACATTTATGCGTTTGTAAGAGAGAGAGAGTGCGCACAATAGACAATAATTGTTGTAATGAAATATACAATGTAGCATTGTTCTCTAACGCTTCAGAAATCAACCATTAAAAATCAGAAAATAGTTGGCACTTCTCCGGAAAACGTAATATTTTTAAAGTGGTGGCGCTTAGATGTTTGTGTACTTGGGGAGGGAGAGGGGTCGAAGCTCAGCTAATCGAATAAAATGTCCATTTCCATTACATTTAAGCAAATACATGGAATACTACGATCCATATACTACAATCCTTATAAAAGTAGAATGGGGCAATGCATGCATATGCAATATTTTTTTTTCTATATCGTATCTAGTAAAAGAAAACGTAACTTCATAAAGAAAGAAGGGTAGGTTTTTCTTTATCTGAAATATCACTTCAAAGAAATAAACGAGCATTCATATGATAGACAGTATCTTCTTGGATGATGTAATCTTCACTTAATTTATCTTTCAGCTGCCTTTCTTGGTATATGTTATATCTGTATAGATATGAGGATTATAAAAGCTGCAAATTATGCATTTTGGTAAGGTTACAGACGAAACTTCGTTTTTTAAAAGTGGGTGGGTGGGGGGGGGGGAGCCAGAGAAAAAAAATCAACTCACCTGAAAAAACCTGACAACCCCAAAAAAACTTCTTTCCTAACGAATTTTTTTCATACATCACTACATTAGCCTAATTTGACTATACTGCAACAAAGGGGGGGGGGGGGGACAACAAGCCTTTCAATGAACATTTCCAACAGTAAAAAGTAATGTGTGGAAAAGGTGGGGGCAGGCCACTCTGATGCTACATGTCTGAGTGTGGTGTATATTTATTAAATTTTCTTTATACTCAATGTTCTAATATGTCATTGTTTGTTAAGCATGCATTATTCGTCAGAATATAAAATTACAAGATACACTGTTTACGTGAAGGGTAGCTTATGACCCTGCACTCAGAGTAATTTCGACCGAAGCTCTAATGTACAGAAAAACACTATAGTCGAAATTATAACTTGCGTCACCTCTAAGAAAAAAAATCATAGATTGATCCAAGTATACTGACAAAAAGATACTGTAGTTCTCAAAATGTGAATAATTTAAATAACATCAAGTGCATGACGCTGATTCACTGAGTTTCACTGAGTTGTCAACGCATGCTTCAAATGTACCTGCTCACACGGGCAAATAAACAAAACAGACGAGTTTTCACTGATGTGTAGAAGTAGTTTTTACTGATATTTTTTTTTTCATTTTTAATACAGTCATGAATTCTTTCTAGTAAAAGTAATATTGCTGCAGATTTATTTATTATTCATTAGTCGAATTATAAACATATAATTTTCATTTTTAAAAGTGGGAGGGGTTTGGGGAGCCAGAGAAAAAAAATCAACTTACAAGAAAACATCTGACAAGCAGAAAAACAAAACAAAACAACAAAACAAAAACAAAAAAGGGGCTGGGGTGGGGGTTTAAACTCGAAAATCCTTTTTAATGGGGGGGGGGGGTTTCAACTTTTTTCGGAACAAAATATTCTTCATACATTATCATAAAAAAAATTGGGTCGGTAGATATGTAATAATTTTTTTTTCCAGAAAATTTCAACATTCTTATTGATGAAGAAAGAAAAATCAGGAGGAAAAAATTATCGTTTCCTCAGGTTAAACAAGTTTTGAGTCGGGTCATTTTTAGCCAGTCGTTGAGGGCAAAGAAACAATTTTTTAAAGATGGTCTAACCTAATTTGGCTGATACCTCGTGTCTGAAATTACTCGCCGAAGCAGCATTCATGTTTACAGGGGTTACTAAGTTCCAATTTCTGTTAAGCTGATTTGCATTGCATTTTAATTTGTAAAAAAAAAAAAAAAATAAAAAAAAAAAAACAAAACTGAATATTTTGAATAAAATGTGCATGAGTTTCAGTTGCAAAAACGTTCTCATATATGTCACATCAGGAATGGCTATTTATAAATTCTCTACACAGATATTGTCAGAGGTGATAATTCCTTGTAATGGCTAAGAAAACTATCAAAATAAAATTAAACTCGGTTTCAATATACATGTACATGTATTATAGCCATATGAATGCATGGGAAAAAAGCCCGCTCGTAATTTTTCGGTTGATAAAGCTTCTTCTTAGATACATACGATCCTTCGACGTAATTTTGCTCCAGTCTTTGCCCTCCCCCCCCCCCCTTTCAGCTTCTTGATTCTTTTAAAATTAAATATTTCGGATTTCCAACGTTTTGGCATGAGCATTACTTAAGAGACATAAATTGTTTAAATGCGCATCTAGTGCATCAAAATTGGCACCGTATATAATTTACATGTACAAAGTTTAGCTAGTAGCATGAACAAAAGGGCCATTGTTTTATGTTTATTTTTTAACTCTAACTTTTTCGTAAGATAGAATCTTTGACTTCATGCTTCAAAATGAGACATTTTCCATTTTCCGTTTACATGTGTATTTCCCTTTTCGGAACCTCTTCGCTCGTTTAAATGTCCATTGAAATGTATTGTAGCGTTACGGTAGCGACTACGACAAGAAGTAATTTTGAGGTATCCTGCGGGGATTTTATCTTTTGAAATTGCAATAACATTGAAGAATTCAATAATGCAAATGTGAATACAATGAACGATCCCCTTTTTTGGTTACGTTCGTTCGTAAGATGTCGGTATTTCTCTATTGGTGTTTATTTCATGACTTTTAATGTGAGCTGTAATTATGAAGGAAAAGACACTTTGTCAGAATGGATAAGTAAAAGATGAATGCTGAAATTTCGTGTAAAACGATAGAAAACAATAGTATGAAAATCATCTTTCCTTCTGTCTTCAATAATTCAGAAGTGAAAAGAGAATTAGATTACACGATCATTATGTACTGACAAAGCTGGTTACAACATAGTCTATGTTGGTAAGGCTCATTATTACAATATAATTTTAGAGGAACTTTAATTCTGCTAGATGTAAACCAACTTATACTCATAGTTCCCCCTTTTATGAGGAAATTCTTATAACCATATTCACCAGTCGCCCGCGTGGCGCAGTGGTTAGAGCGTTTGCTCTAGAGTCACGGAGTAAGGAGTTGATCCTTACGTTGCGGGTTCGAATCCCACTGTGGGACGTGGAGACAGGTCCTTCGGATGAGACCGTATTAACCGAGGTCCCGTGTCGCAGTAGGTGCTGGCACGAAAAAAATCCCTCATTCTCAATGGCCCTGAGTGCCGTGTATAGCTCAAAATTTGCAGCTCTCCACCGACAAGGGGTGGCTTCTCCATATGAGTGAAAAAATTTGAGAGGGACGTTAAACAAAAATACACAAACAAACAAACATATTCACAACCAAATTGAATTTAAAAGCCAAATTCCTAAAATGAAACGGTCGGTGATATCACAAGAGAGATAGTAATGGAAAGTCACTAATTGTATTCGGACCAATTTTGCTTTGTTTTTAGCAGATCTGTTTCAGACCTGCCTACCCTTTTTATGTCGAGGGTGTCATTTCAATACTCTTTTTTGTGGATCAGAGGTTAAAGGGTAATCCTTCATTATTCCCTAGTTTAATGTTTTGGAATGATACTATATTGTCCAACTAAACCTGTAATTGTACTTCATTGAACGAAGCAAGCATCACTGTTTCTTTTTCAAATCATATATTGACTATAAGTCCATGTGTTGTAAAACTGGTGTTTTTGTTTTCTTTACATTTACTTGTCTCTATGTTGTTCTAAGCAATGTAAGAATAAACTGAATTGGAAATGGAACTGACTTTACTAAGTGCACATATCATTCAATAGTTTTCTAATCTTTGGCATACAACCGTTCCGCTCTAATCGTTGGCATACCACCCGTTCCGTTCTAATCTTTGGCATACCACCCGTTCCGTTCTAATCTTTGGCATACCACCCGTTCCGTTCTAATCTTTGGCATACATCCCGTTCCGTTCTAATCTTTGGCATACCACCCGTTCCGTTTTAACCTTTGGCATACAACCCGTTCCATCTAATCTTTGGCATACAACCCGTTCCGTTCTAATCTTTGGCATACAACCCGTTCCATCTTATCTTTGGCATACAACCCGTTTACAAGGCATATTATAACTACAAGGTATATTACGTATGTTGTTTGTATCGTAAATAATCATATCGTGAAGAAGCGAAATCCTCTACGAGGGTTGTTAGAAAATTTCGCTGACACATTGATTTACGGAAAATCTATTGTGTACTATGAAGTATGACTTATGTCTGATTAAATTCCTATATTTTGTTTATTAGTATTTAAAAAATCATGTCCATTTACTAAAATTTTGAAAATTAACAATTTTTACTATGCGGTCATAGGATTCACGGAGCAATTACTTGACGTTAGGTGACGTGACAACCAGATTTCAAACCCGTTAAGCTTTTTCATAGTTCTAAAAATCTTTCATTTCTTTCGAATTTTCTTGTCTTTTTTCTACTTAAAAGTTAAATATCTAAATCAAGACATGTTACTTTTCTTCTATAATGTATTTTGTGCTGTTTCAGATATTAGTGAGATCTTAAAATAAATGTCTACGCAGTTAACAGACCTGGAAACAATGCAAAATCCATAGGCGCAACGTCCATACGATAAGTGGGGTATTGAGGTATCGATGGAGTTGATCATTAAAATGTTAATCCTTCCATTCTTATAAAGCTACTACCATTTAAATAATTTTCTCCTTTGTACTTGTAGGCTATTTCCAGCAGCATCTAGAAGCATTTTAGTCTATTTTTAGACATTTTCCTGTCTGCACACATAATTGTTTAGTAGCTCGGTGCTCCATGACGTTCAATGACGTTTCCATTCCTGGATTTTTATTTATGCGTTGATTATTTATAAATGGCTATAAAACAGTCATACACCCTTCAATTTAATTCAAAATTTCGGCAAGTGACGTTTTATGAATACTGTAGCGACATGTAAAATATCATAATTCTTTCTGTGCATTTTTTTTCATTTCAATAAAAAGTATATGTAATGTAAACGTGCGAAAAAGTGGCTTGCTCCGTGAAGCAAGTTTTATCAAAATAACATAGCTGTATGTTTTTTAAGGATCACCGGAAAACACAAAATCTTTGTATATTTATTGGAAAATAGGTAAAGTTTTTAACTGGAGAGTTTATCCGGTTTCATGCAAATTGCGCGCTCACAATAGAACTTTTCCGCGAACTTTTCTAACAACCCTCGTATTAATTAGTATTATTTAACCTTCTTGTGTGTCATTTAGGAACGCCTTTACTTAACTCCCAATTTAGCCCTTTATTAAGAATGTTTCTAGGACAAATTTTTAAAAGCGTAAAATTAGTTTACATGGCGTAACAGCGTAATTTTGTGGTAAAAAGCGGAAGAATTACGCCAAAAGCAGAAGGGTAAGCAGGTCTGCTGTTTTTGAATTCACATGATACAGAACTTGTTTTTCTTACAAATTATTAAACCAAGAGTTTTACTCGGAATTGCCTACGGATTTTCTGTTTACCAAATCATGACAAAGAACATACGGCAGATCTGACTTGTCAGCAGGGAATTCTTCCATGACACCTGATATAACCTCTGCTTTCAGCGGTCCGTTTTGGATCTGCTTATTGTTTAAATGGACTTTTGTCTTCGCCAATTTGGACTATTCTGCACTTTTGAATTTTTTAAATCAAATATGGAAATAACGAAAAGTAATCAAGCTCAAAAATCCCTAGAAAAAATACAAATCAGGAGCAGAGCAAACATCGACCTCTAAAAGCATCAGAGGGGGATCAGGTACCATGGAGCAGTAACCATCCCCTGCCGACCGGTCACACAAGCCGTGTTACCTTGTCATAATCGGGATAACGGAAAAAATCCGTAGACAATTCGATGGGTAAATAATGGCCTCACAATTAGTATGAGAATCGTCAGTCAGCATTTGACTTAATGATAGATTGTATTTGCTGGCACCTGGTCACACCTCTGATATTTTTGGGGGCCCGTTTTGCTCTGCTCCCGATTTGTATTTTTTAAATGGACTTTGACTTTAATACTGTTATCACCAAATTTCACTGAAAAGGTTGTTGTGTTGCCTCGTTTAGGAAATTGCAGGTGATACGGGTATATTGCTACTTAATTAAGGGAAGTTAACGATAGAAAAGGTGATGTCATCAAGTGTATCAAAAAGTTTTGTGGTTAGGTTACCATTAATGTCTTTTTCAAGTAAAATATCCAAATTGAAATATGAAAAACATGGGTCAGACTCTGCAGTATCTGTAATTTCAAGTTCACTGAGATATATCGAGTCAACAACTTAAGGCACAGTTCGTTAATGTTGTATGCACTTTGATTTTTTTTCACAAAGTAGAGTCTAATCATATTACATGACTGTTCTCCAAACTTAAAAATGCTCATTTTACAATTTTATATTAAAGCCGCTGTTGAAAAAATAGGAATTTTACCTGTAGTTCAATATATTTGAATTGTGTACGACTTTGATGGCAGTGCGTTGTGCACGTAGAAAGGTCGTTTGTCTCATATAATCTCACAAAATCCTTTGGATCAAAGAATCTCGTCTCGTTATCTTCAAAACATCCCAGTCTTTTGCCTAAGAAAATGGTAAAAAAAAAAATTAAAAAATGAAATTCTCTATACATTAACTTTAAAAATAAAATTCATATCAATATTTCCATATTTCACTTTGCATTCATACCCCCTTTTCAAAGGAAATAAATCGCTTTACATATACTCCTCTCTGATTTTAAGTATTAATGCTGCTAAAAATTAAAAAACAGTAAAAACAGTTTTAAATTTATCATGGACAATTAACACTTTTTAAGGATTTTCATACTTTGGGGGGGGGGGGGGGGATTATGAAGACGACGTGAAACAAGAGACCAATGAACTTCTTAGTTACCAACTTAATCATGTAAATTATGGCAACACTTCATCATATTTTTCAACAAAGGAAAATCCATGCTTTTAAACTTATTATTGTGAATCATGGTACATTTTTTTTCAATACGCAGCCATGCGTTGCAGAGGATTATATCTCGTTTTGCAACCCCCCCCCCCCCCCCCCCCTTATGCTTGAACTACCTCAACTTTTGAGGTTGCCGCTTGAAGAATTTGAAGAATTGAGATTCTACAGACAGTATAAGGGGAATGTAAAGAGGGAAAAAGCCCACAAACGACTGTCTTTCTCACGTAGAGAAAAACGGCTCCAACAAACAGCAACCACTGGGAAAAAAAGCCTTGTCACAACAGACAAAAGATAACTATGTGTTCCAATGATACATTTAACAGGAAGAGAGGGACATCGAGTATAAAACGCTACAAGATGGTTCCCTTTCATACAAAATATATCTATATTAGAGGTAGCCAAGGTCTCTATCAGAGAAGACCCTCTCATTTGTGACTTAATCAACGTCAAGTTGTAGAAAACTAGAGACGGGAATCCTTCACTTGTGACTGTAAATTTGAAAAGTTGTAATTTTGTGAGTACGTACTACCAAAGCCCCGAAATTATTAGGATGTTTAAATAACGAGGGAAGGGGGGAAGCTTATACAAGATGCTAAAAAGACTTTGAAAATTAATATTGTATTTCACAACAGAAGTTGCATTTTCCTCATGGATAAGTGTTCAAGTAATCACAATGAAGCTGAAGATGAATTGAATAATCTTTTATACAAATCACAAAAATTATTCAGTTGAGACTCACAAGAAGTCGAAGTTTCCACTATTGGATGCAAGTTGTACATTTAAATACGGTCTGCAATTTTTTCAGTAAGACATGAAAATCTCTGAAGCGCAATAATTTTTAAACTGTTAGAGGACATTTAATCTGGACCCAGGTGAGAAGATCAGGAGGAGGCAACAAAGGCAATAGATACAGATCAAACGGGGTAAATAAATACTGAGAAGTTCTATTTGTGTATTAGAACTGTCACCAAGCCCCAACAGATGAAGAAATTACTGAGATGAAAGTGTCCTGGAGGAAAACCCTACTGAATCATTGGTGGAAATACAGCAGTGACAAAGCAAAAGCACATTCACCCATAGAAGTAAGGAAAAAAAGTGATTTATTTCTGCTTCTTGCAGAGAAAAGTACCATGAGTTAAGCAAATTTTCTGCTCTTAAAAAATAAATATGACAGTAAGGAAGAAATAGATGGGAGCCTGTCTCTGATAAGACAATAAGCTTGTTTAATGAAGTGTGTAGTATTTCTATATGTATTCTAATGATTAATTTTACAGGTTTATCTAATATGGAGCTTATACGTGTGAACAGAGGGTCAAAATGTAGCTTTTCTTAAGGAGTACGTATATGAACAAAATAAAGTAAAATTGAAGAATTAAAAAAAATTGTATGATAAATTATTGCAAAAGGGATTAAATGCAACGCAGAAGGAGAGACTTTTGTCAAAACTTGGGGCTTGTACACAGAGAAAAGGAAAGTCAAGTTAAATAGTAAGCAATGCAAACGGTATGATGGGTTAAGACATGAAGAAAAAAAACATGGCCCTCGATTAATCAAGTTATCAGTCTGTTGGAATTCCTTTGGACAATTGGTAATGAGATGAAAGAGAGTATGCTCCAATGTTTTCAACGATTAATCTCTCTAGAAGAACACTTTGTTAGGCATTCACGGTACTGTTAAAAAGAATTGATAAAGATCTTCTAAATTTTCATGCATATTTTTGTACAGTTCTTGTATTTTGTATTCTGCAACAGCACTCAAAGAAAAAAAAAGGATACATTTGGATAGAGCACAGTGTATCAAAGCATTTATTGATCCTAAATTTTACTTTAATTAATTAATTTAAAATAATTAATTAGATTTAAAATAAATTTAATTAACTTTAGATATTGACACTTGCACTTCAAATGGCTTCATAACAAGGTAATTGATAATAATTCTGTTGTCTTTTACAAAATAAAAAAGCGAATTCTACTGAAATATTACAATCAACAATTGTCCTATACATGTATATGCTGATATTACCTTTACAAACCATGTCACTGTGCCAGGTGCCATTCTTGTTACATACAAAGATTCCATTTCCGGTTTGCTCGTACTCATCAGAACATTGCAGATGTATTCGTCTTTCAATACCAATACCGTCTCATCTCTCCACACTGTCTGTAGACATCTTGCTGGTGAATGGGATACCACAATCTGTTTTTGTCAAATATCAACAATTTAATCTGAATGTGTGATACCCAAAAAATATATATTTTATTTTCAAATACAGTCAAGCCTCGTTATCTCGAACTCAATGGGGCCGAGAAAAAAATTGCGAGATATCCGAGGATGAGATATCCACTGTAAAATACTTAGAGAAAACAGGCTTGGGACTTCCAAATCATTTCGAAATATCCATGGTATTCGAGATATCAGTGTTTGAGGTACCGAAATTCAAATGTATTTTCTTTTTTCCTTTGCTCTCAAAATATCAATCAAAACTAGAACTGTCCAAAAGGGACAAATACCCCCCGCTGGGTTTTTATGAGAAGGTACCAAATCACTAATGTTTTCTAGATCTGATAGGTGTTCACAATTTGCTTAAACATTAGAGTGAAAATTTAATTACTCATTATATTTTTTTATGAATGAAACTAATGTGCAGCCTAATAAAACATCAATACTAATAATTGCAGTGTTTTTTATTACATTGAAAAAATAGTTTGCAACTATCTGTCATCTTTGTGAGACATGACACTCTGGAAATTGATTGTTGAAAAAAAAAATATCATAATTAATTATACAAAGTCAAATTGATCTTAATACCTTTATATCAAACTCATTTTAAAAATGAAAGGCTGGTTTCAGTAACTATGTATTTTGACAGACATAAATTAAGAGGCTTAGACAACAGAGATCTTTATTTCTTTCTGCCCAATTCCCAGGAGATATAGATAAGACCTGCTTGATCAGAGATGCCCTAACAGCTTCCCACACTGAACTCATTAATTAATCTTTAACTGGATGCATGTCCACTCATTACTCCAAAGGGACAAATAGATTTACACTATCTGCTGTGTAATGTTAAAACTGTTTTTAATATTTTGTGATTTTTTTTAGTTCTAATGAGTAGTTTTAAGCTGTAGTTCACATTTTTGTACAGATGTTCAAGATTCTATGTCTCAAATCTTAGACATGAAGTCAATAAAAATGAAAAAAAAAAACACTTGTAAAATGCAGAAAAATTATCAAATAATGTTGAAAATACCAGGTGCACATCTTCATATGGTAAATAATAAGTGTACAAATTTTCATACAAATCTATGCAAAAGTCTCTTGGAACAGATCTGGACAAAACCACATAATAAAAATGAAAAAACACCTGTAAAATGCAAAAAAAAAAAAAAAAAAAAAAAAAAAAAAAAAAAAAAAAAAATCCAATCATGATGAAAATTATAGGTGCACACCTTCATATGGCGAATAATAAGTGTGCAAATTTTCAGACAAATCCTTGCAACGGTTTCCAAGAAATGGTCCGGACAAAATCTCGTCTACAGACAGACAGACGGACATGCTGATTCCAATATACCCCCCCCCCCTAAACTTCGTTTGCGGGGGGTATAATAACCAATGAGGAACTCTTCCGAACTTACATCATTTGAAGCTTCTTTAAATTTTACCTTGACGAACACTACATCATACAAAAGACATTTAGAAAGCTTTCTCGAAATTATTAGAAATTGATAATGATGTAAACTTACCTGATATCTGACACGATGATATACGTCCGATATTTCTACATTTTTCCTTAATTCCACAGACCTTTCCATGACAGGATCCAGGCAAGTCCTATAAAAATGTATCGAATTGAGTGTTTTCAGTAATAATCGTAGCATGTGATTAGCACATCTGCTTCAATCGTATAACCACTGTTTAAAAAAAAGAGCATCTATTTAATACATAGAAAATAACCCATACCTTTTTCCATGTCACACCTTCTGATACAGGGTGCGATATGGAAAAGGACATATTGTATTGTTTATTACGTACTTATTAATAGCATACATCACACATCTACTGGAGCAAATAAAAAATAATCACGGACTATTACGTGTATATCAAATACTAATTACTTCAAATGAAATACAATTTTTTTTACAGAGAATGTGAACGAAAAAAAGATGTGTTATCACAAGAAGTGTTTTTATTTTTTTTTTCATGGGCCACATCGCTCACCTGGGCACATTGGCAAGGCAAAAGCACAAATCAGTTCAGTATTGAAAAGATTACGGGGGGGGGGGGGGCTTGAATTTTAAATTACCTGATGATGCTTCCATGTCAATATAACAAATGGCTTTGTTGTACTTGAGAAGATTTTAAAAAATTTCCCATATATTCCTTTGTAAAAATTTGATCCCCCATTGTGGCTCCTCCCTATCCCAGGGGTCATCATTTGAACAAACTTATATCTACACTACCTGAGGATGCTTCCATATCAATATGAGTAAACATGATTTTCAGTTCTTGAGAAGAAGATATTTTCCTATATGTTCCTATGCAAAATTTTCATTCCCCATTATGGCCCATCCCTATCCCCTAGGGTCATCATTTTAACAAATTTGAATCTACACTACCTGATGCATCCATATCAAAATGACTAATCATGGCTTTGCAGTTCTTCATCAGAAGATATCTTCCTATATATTTCTATTTCAGACTTTTATCCTCCATTGTGGCCCCACCCTACCTCAGGGGTTCATGATTTTAACAAACTTGAATCTACACTACCTGAGGATACTTCCACATAAATAAGATCAATCAGGGCTTTGCTGTTCCTGAGAAGATTTTTAAAGATTTTTCCTATATATTTCTATGTAAAACTTATCCTCCATTGTGGCCCCACCCTACCCCCAGAGGTCATGATTTGGACAAACTTTAATCTACACTACCTCAGGATGCTTCCATATAAATATGACCAATTAGGGCGCTGCTGTTATCGAGAAGAAGATTTTTAAAGATTTTTCCTATATATTTCTATTTCAGACCTTTATCCTCCATTGTGGCCCCACCCTACTTCAGGGGGTCATGATTTGAACAAACTTGAATCTACACTACCTGAGGATGCTTCCATATAAATATGACTAATAATGGCTTTGCTGTTATTGAGAAGATTTTTAAAGATTTTTCCTATATATTTCTATGTAAAACTTTGATCCTCCATTGTGGCCCCGCCCTACCCCCGGGGGTCATGATTTGGACAAACTTGAATCTACACTACCTGAGGATGCTTCCATATAAATATGACTCATCATGGCTTTGCTGTTCTTGAGAAGAAGATATTTAAATGTTTTTCCTATATATTTCTATGTAAAACTTTGATCCTCCACTGTGGCCCTGCCCTACCCCCGGGAGTCATGATTTGAACAAACTTGAATCTACACTACCTGAGGATGCTTTCACATGAGTTTCATCTTCCCTGGCTTTGTGGTTCTTCAGAAGAAGATTTTAAAAGATGCTGTTAATTTTTCACTAATTCTATATTATCTCCCTTTGGAAGAGGGCGTGGCCCTTCATTTGAACAAACTTGAATCCCCTTCACCCAAGGATACTTTGTGGCAAATTTGGTTGATAGCCCTCTACCAAAATTGTGAAATTCATGGCCCCAGGGTCAGGGGTTCTGGTGCTAGGGCGGGGCTATGTAGATCATATAGTGAAAGTGCATTATTTCTTTGAAAATCTTCTTCTTTACTCCTTCGTATTATTTAAACAAAATAAATACATAGTTATGATAAGCAAGAGTGACTCCACCAAAATTGTGAAATTTATAGCCCCAGGGTCAAGGGTTCTGGTGCTAGGGCGGGGCTATATTGATTATATAGTGAAAGTTCATTATTTTTTTGAAAATCTTCTTCTCGACTCCTGGGTATTATTTAAACAAATTAAATACATAGTTATGATAAGCAAGAGTGACTTTACCAAAATTGTGAAATTCATAGCCCCAAGGCCAGGGGTTCTAGTGCTAGGCCGGGGCTATATAGATCATATAGTGAAAGTGCATTATTTCTTTGAAAATATTCTTTTCTACTCCTGGGTATGATTTAACAAATTAAATACATAGTAATGATAAGCAAGGATGCCTCTTCCGAAATTGTGAATTTCATGGCCCCTGGATCAGGCCCTAGGGTTCTGGTGTTATGGTGGGGCTCTATTTATGATATACTGAAAATGCATTTATGCTTTAAAAATCTTTTTCTCTGCTCCTGGATATCATTTAAACAAACCAAGTACATGATAAGCAAGGATGTCTCTTCCAAAATTGTGAAATTCATGGCCCTAGGGTCACGGTTTTTGGTGTTAGGGCGGTGCTAAATAGATCCTATAGTGAAGGTGAATTATTTCTTTGAAAATCTTCTCCTCTGTCCCTGGGTATTATTTAAACAAATTAAGTACATAGTTATGATAAGCAAGGATGCCTCTTCCAAAATTGTGAATTTCATGGCCCCAGGGTCAAAGGTTCTGGTGAAAAGGGGGGGGGGGTATTGATTATATAGAGAAAAAGCAAAATTTTCTTTGAAAATATTCTTTTCTGCTTCTGGTTAAAAAGCAAAGAAGCTAAGTGTATAGTTATGATGAGCAAGAGTGCTTCTTCCAGGGTAGTGAATTGCATGACCCCTGGATGTAAGATGTACTGGTGTAAGGGTGGGGCTCTTGATAATATACTGAAAATGCATTAATTCTATTAAATAATCCTGTCTGCTCCTTAGTGTTAAGCAGATAAACAAAGTGATTACTTATGATGAGCAAACTTCTGGTCCCAGGGTGAGAGGCTCTGGTGTTTCTCGGTGAGGAGGGGGGCTCTATTGATAATATATTGAATCTGTAATAAAAATGCATATTTTCTTTAAAATTTTTCGCTGCACCTGGGCATACCAGAGGTAAAAAGAGTAAAAGTTTTAATAAGGAAGGGTATTCTTACCAGATTTTTGAACATCTGAACCATTTGGTCAAGTGTTCTGGTCCTGGCCAGGGATCTATTAATTTGTATTCTACTGAGAGGAGTTATTCCCCTTTGCCATTTACTTTTGATAATTAGTCACCGTAAATAATGTACTTGAAAGCTTAATGAATAAGAAAATTATGCAAGAATTTTTATTGTTTTAATACAAAAAGTACTTTCATAGTTTTAATGATCAGGTAGACTTGTAAGTAATAGATACACAAGCATTCTGAGAGTATTGCATTAGCAATACTAGTTCCCTACCGGCAAGTGTAATCTGTTTCCCGTTAAAAATTGAAAATGCCATAATTCCATTAAAAATCATTCAAGCAGAACGAAATGCAAACTTGATCTATAAGTAATCAAGGTTAAGTCACACACCAAAAATCAGCTCAATATCTGCAAGCGTTTAGAAAAAAATCGCGGAAAACCCTTAAAAATTGAAAAGGTCGTAATTCCGTCAAAAATCAATGAAGCGGAACGAAATGCAAACTTGATCTGTAACTCATCAAGATACATTCACATACCAAAAATCAGCTCAATATCTGCAAGCGTTTGGAAAAAAAGTGCGGAAAACCAAGTGGGACAGACTGACAGACGGACAGACTCAGAGGAAACCTATAGTCCCCTCCGGTTTCACCGGTAGGGGACTAATAAAAATGAGACAAAAATAACTTGTCTTATTAAATGTTCATCAAAAACCAAGAGAGGCCACAGAAGAGAGTTTAACAAGGAATTAAAATAGTACAGAAGTACTGATAGTTTTTTAATATAATGTATAGTGATGAAATATATGGAGATCACGAACAGTATTCAAGCTCAAAAGTCCATTATACAATACAAAATAGGAGCAGAGCAAACACGGACCTCCAAACATCAGAGGTGGGATCAGGTGCCATGGAGGAGTGAGCATCCCCTGCCGACCGGTCACACCCGCCGTGTGCTCCTTGTCATGATCGGGAAATAACGGAAAAATCCGTCGACAATTCAGTGTGTAAATAATGGCCTAACAATTAGTATGAAAAACGTCAGTCAGCATTTGACTCAATGATAAATTGTATTTGCTGACAAGGTCATTGTATCGACCATAGAACTTACGAAATGATGACTTTAGACGAGACAGCTGTTATCCTTGTTTCATCAACTTATTTGTCAATAATTTACCTCGTTTTAGAAAATGTACATACGTAGAGCATGCTCTTGCGTATCGAATCAACTGAGAGATATATATCCCGTATACAGGTGATGAAGGTATATTGCTGCATAAGTAAGGGAAGTTGACGATTGAAAAGTTAAAGTCATCGCGTTTATCATAAAGCTTGGTTGTTAGATTACCATTAACGTCTTTTTCAAGTAAAATATCCAAATATGAAACAGATGTGTCGGACTCTGTGGTATCTTTTATCTCAAGTTCACCAGGATATATCGTATCGACATAAGAATGAAAATAGCCATTGTTTATTGACAATACGTCGTCGATATATCTAAATGTCGAGTTGAACGCCACAGCAAGTGATTTCTTCTTTTCCCGTACAAGTTTTTGGACAAATTCTGCTTCATATGAATACAAAAAAAAGTCTGCTAATAACGGGGCGCAATTGGTACCCATAGAAATTCCAATAGATTGTTGGAAGACCTGGTCTCCAAAAACCACATAGATATTGTCAATCAGAAACTCAAGCATCTTTTTCATGTCAACTTCAGAGTACTTGTGTGTACAATCAGAATGTTTTTTAACAAAATAATTTTGCAAATGACCAATGACAAGGTAAGTATATTTACGAGTTCCATTTTTTTATTGAAAAAGCAGCTGTCAATGATATCAAAAAGCCTGGACTTTAATTTATCGTGGGGAATGGTTGTGTATAAAGTTGAAAAGTCGTAAGTTTTTAAGCTGTTGATTTTGGTAAAATCTTGTGATTTCAAATTTTCCAAAAGTTCCTTGGAATTTTTAAGTATCCACATCTGATTTACACCACTTCTCGAATATATTGTTGCACAGTACTCTTGAGGTTTCTCCTTCACCACTGTTAATATCTTAGTGAGGAGTAAAGATAGAGGCTTGGTTGAACATTTACTGGAACCCGCTATGTATCTTTGTTTGTAAGGATTTTTATGAAGTTTCGGAATCCAATATAAATATGGTAATTCGAATTCATTTTGATTGTTTGGAATATTAAAAATATTCAAAACTGACATATGATTTTGAAGAATTTCTTCCTTAGAAAGGGAACTATGAGTATAAGTTGGATTACCACTTGTAGAGTTAAATTCAAGTTCCTCTAAAATACATTTAATATAATGAGCCTTACAAACAAAGACAATGTTGTTACCTGCTTTGTCAGCAGGAACCAGTACGTACTGATCATGTAATCTATCTAATTCTATTTTCACTTCTGGGTTATTGAATACAGAAGGATAGATGGTTTTCATATTGCCTCTCAATCTTTTAATGCATGATTTTAACATACATCTGATACATTTAATCCATCCTGACAAAGTGTCAAGGTCTTCTTTTTCATGTCTGGCCCATCGCCTGGCGTAGTCCTCTACAGAATCCATAATATTTATGAAATTCTTACGCCAGTTGAAGGATCTGGGTTCCCTAAATTTAGGACCTTTTAAAATTAGTGATCTAAGATCCTCATTATTAACTATATTTACGTCACCAGTAATAACGTGCCCATGATAGTGATAAATGGGGAACAGATTAGAACCTAATTTATGAACTGTTAATGGATACAAGACGATCCTGATCACCCTATTTTTCTTGCTTTTGGGCAACAAAGCTTCACCTCTCAGTTCATTTTATACTCTATGGATCCTCTAAATTGTTGTATTATCCTCAGGTGACCGTTAAGGCCCTTGGGCCGCTTGTTTTTATTTTAGGTTTAATCTGCAAGAGTTGTGATGTACGAGTATATCCGTATCAGCCCTGCAGGATCCACATCAGCGCTGGAAGATAATACGGCTACTGTGACAGGTATATTGCACAGAAAAAACAAATCTGTATTTATTAGAAAGTATGTAATTAGCATATATTCATAAACATGTGATACATAGATCTCCCATTTCAATATACATCAGTTTTAAGTGTGAAATATTTGAAATACTGAGCATGCAGATGTAATTAAAATTATAATGATTTTACTTAAGCCAGTTTATCAATATCTTTAGTCGCAACAATGATCAACATATTAATGGAATGGCATACATTTTATCCCAATAAACAAGCTATTAAAAGCTAAGTTTTAAAAAAATATATTTCCTATGATCACTATTCATTTCTTAGAAAATGTTTTATGTTTTTGCTGAGAAAGCATACTTCCGACTTTCATCGATCAAGGAAAGCCTCTCCATTTTTTTTTTACAGTTTCTCTTTGTCATCTTCAGTTCAAACAATATGTTTTCTCCGGGCCTTCTGATAGGCTTGATCTGACTGACATATCGGGAGTATAAAAAAACCAAAAACCTGGACCTCCTCAGTTAGGACACCAGGATTCCCCTGTTAGCCAATGAAATACTAATTAACTAAATTATATGAAATATACTCATTTCATATATTTTCCTTTAATATGATTATACAACCTATATTAGTTCGTTAGAAGTTCATTCCAAAACTCCATATAATTCCCAAATCAATTCAAAAATTAATTTTTTCACTGGAAACTACCTTTCATTTTAATCCGTGGTGTCTGATAGAGAGATATTTTTTAATTATTTAATTTTGTTTGTATTTTAGCCTCTGATTGGTTAATATCCAAAAAGGAACGCAAATTAATTCTGTATAACCTGGTTTGGTATGGGGACACACCCCCCTGACAACCAGCTGAATCATCTGTATCTATGCAATCCTCTCATTTCCAGTCCTCGGGATTCATGGAAAATTCCAGATTTAATAAATGTACCTTTAACTTAACAATAATTCGATCTTACCACATGTAAGCAAACAACAAGGCTGCCGCTAGACCTATGCATCAGTTTTTACCTCCCCTCGCTTCCCATCACTTCCGTTACTACGGTTGTATTATTGAGCGGCAAATTTGAACTAATAAAAAGCAACGAAATTTTACACCCTTAGTTATTTAATGATTTTAAAATTAAATTATAAGGAATGACTCTAATTCTTGGCCAAATTATTCGAGTATAACCTGGTTTGGGTCAGTTTACGCTGTTTTATAATCCGCTTCGCGGATTATAAAGCGTAAACTGACCCAAACCAGGTTATACTCGAATAATTTGGCCAAGAATTAGCGTCATTCCTTAATAAATGTATTAATTAACAAGTGTTTTGGTTTCTTTTACGAATTAGTGATAGGATATTTTTCCATTCTGTTACAGTGTAATGCAGCTGCTCTCACATTTATATTAATGTGGCGAACAAGGGTTGAAGGTATTTACGTAGTTGTCTTGCAAGTAAACTACACAAACTTAAATATATATGGAACACAAAATACGAACAGCAAGTAATGCTATTCTCAGAATCATATATTCTAAAAAAACAAAAAAAAAACAATAAGAAATATCGTTTTCATTACCTTTCATGTATATTCAACAGCTATTCGATGTATAATTTCTAAAACGAGGTAAATTATTGACGAACAAGTTCATGAAACAAGAATATCACCAGTCTCGTTTAAAGTCATCATTTCCTACGTTCTATGGTCGATACAATGACCTAGTCAGCAAATACAATTTATCATTGAGTCAAATGCTGACTGACGTTTTTCATACTAATTGTTAGGCCATTATTTACACACTGAATTGTCGTTTCCGTTATTTCCTGATCATGACAAGGAGCACACGGCGGGTGTGACCAGTCGGCAGGGGATGCTCACTCCTCCATGGCACCTGATCGCACCTCTAATGTTTTGAAGGTCCGTGTTTGCTCTGCTCCTATTTTGTATTGTTTAATGGACTTTTGAGCTTGAATACTGTTCGTTATCTCCATGAATTTCATTAGTATAATTACCTCCTCCCAATCTTTTCTGTCACTATAGATCCAGGCAGCACTCTCTATAAATCTCTCCGGTGCAGTAGTCTTGCTTTCATAGTTAAGTTCACAGTAATTAGCCCCTTTATAATAATTAAGCGACTTACATCAAATAGTTTCGATACACTCCTCCATACAGTCTAAAATGCTATACTCAGCATAGGAGTTTATCAGAAGTCTATCCACTCTATATCCATATTGTAACCTAGAGTAGCCCGTTACTAAGTGTCCCTTAGATTATGAAGCTATTCGTAACAAAATGAATAAGCCTACCATACGTGCTAAATAAGACTTCTCTGCCCGCATTGTAATTGACAACAAAGTTAAAGAGAAATGGTAGGATAAAAATTGATTTTTTTCCTTCAATACGAACGTATATTTTGCAGACTGTTGTTTCTTTTTTTATTAATAATGTAGTGGTTTTTAAGGGTGTTAATTTCTTCGCACTTTTTTAATGGCAAACTATCTTAAATGTTTTGAAATCGATTCGACTGCATTCTTTTAAACCATCTGAGTGATTTTGTCCTTTTTTTTTTAAAGGAGAAAAGAATGAACCTCCTCTATTCTAGATTAAATCTCGTAATATTGATTCGACACATCGATTGCTTAAAGCAAACAGTTTTCTTTCAGTAGAATGAAATTGAAAAGTAAAGTTTGAGAGTATATACTTAAGCAATATCTTATACACTATACTGTACCAAGCAATATCTTATACACTATAGCGCCGCCCGCGTGGCGCAGTGGTTAGAGCGTTTGCTCTTGATTGATTGTATGTTGTTTAACGTCCCTCTTGAGAATTTTTCACTCATATGGAGACGCCACCACCTGCCGGTGGAGAGCTGAAAATTTTGTCCTATACTCAGCACTTACGGCCATTGAGCAGTGAGGGATCTTTTTCGTGCCAGCACCTTACTGCGACACTGGACCTCGGTTTATACGGTCTCATCAGAAGGACCGGTTTCCACGTCCCACAGTGGGATTCGAACCCGCGACGTAAGAATCAACTCCTTACTTCGCGACTCTAGAGCAGACGCTCTGACCACTGCGCCACGCGGGCGACTAATCATATGAAAGATTACATTCAACAATTGTCCTATATACATGTTTGTTGATAATTACCGTTACAAACCATGTCCTTCTTCCAGTTGCCATTCTTATCACATATAAAGATTCCATTTCCGGTCTGTTCGTACTCATCAGAACATTTTAGATGTATTTGTCTTTCAATACCGATACCGTCCCATTGCTCCACACTTTCTGTAGACATCTTGCTGGTGATTGGAATACCACAGTCTGTTTTTTGTCAAAAACCAATAATTTAATCTGAGTGTACGATACCAGAAAAAATGTTCAAGTGTATTTTATTTTCAAATATTTTCTTTTCTTCTTTGCTCTCAACATATCAATAAAAACAATGTGGAACCCTTCCGAACTTACATCATTGATAGCTTCTTAAAGTTTTCCCTTGATAAACACTGCATCATACAAAGGACACTTAGAAAGATTTCTCGTAATTATTAGAAGTTGTCAATGGGGTAAACATACCTGATATCGGACAAGATGATATACGTCCGATATTTCTACATTTTTCATTAATTCCACAAACCTTTCCATAACAGGATCGAGGCATGTCCTGTAAAAATGTATCAAATTGTGTGTTTTCAGTAATAATCGTAGCATGTGATTAGCACAACATCTGTTTCAAACTGTATAAAAAATTTTCATATCTCACCTTCAACCCTCTGGTTTATATTCTATATATATTAATATTATATATTTATATCTGGTATCCCAGGCTGATAGAGGATGCGATATGGAAAAGGACATATTACATACTTATTAATAACATACATCACACATTTAATGGAGCAAATAAAAAATAAATAATTATCACGGACTAGCTTATAATATCAAATACTATTTATTTCCAATGAAATACAATTTTTTTTAGAGAGAATGTGAACGAAAAAAGGTGTGTTATCACAAGAAGTGTTATTTGTTGTTGTTGTTGTTCTTGTTTATAGTTTAATCTGCAAGGGGTGTGATATATATCCGTATCAGCCCTGCAGGATCAATATCAGCGCTGGAAGCTAATACAGCTATTGTGACAGCATGTCGCACAAACATAAAAATTTGTATTTATTAGAGAGTATGTTAGGAGTATATATTCATAAACATGTGAAACATAGATCTCCCATTTCAAAATATATCAGTTTTAAGTGTGAAATATTTGAAATTTGGCATATATTCAACACACAAACAAGTATGAGAAACATACTTGAAACATACTGAGCATGCAGATGTAATTAAAATTTTAATAATTTTAAACATGATTTATCAATATGTTGATCGTCAACTAGATAGCCTTATATTATCATTTATTTTAGCCAGTTTGTCAATATCTTTAGTCGCAACAATGATCAATATTAATGAGATGGAAGACATTTTATCTCGATAAGCAATTGAAAGCTAAGTTTTTTTTAAAAGAAAATAAAATATTTCCTATGATCGTTATCACTATTCATTTCTTGGAAAATATTGTAAGTTTTGGCTGAGAAAGCATATTTCCGACTTTAAGATCAAGGAAAAGCTCTTCATTTTTTCAATTTCTCTTTGTCTCATTTTGTTATCTCCAATTCAGACAATAAGTCTTTTCCGGGCCTTCTGATAGTCTTGATCTGACTGACATAACGGGGGGTATAGAAATAATAAAAAACCTGGAACTCCTCAGATAAGAAACTAGGATCCCCCAGTTAGCCACTGAAATACAAACAAACTAAATGATATGAAATAAACTCATTTCATATATTTACCTTTAATATATACAATCTTCGTTAGTTCCATATACTTCCCAAATTAATTCAAAAAGTAATTTTTTTCACTCGAAACTACCTTTCATTTTAATCTGTGGTGTCTGTTGGAGATGTGTTTTCATTTTTAGCTCACCTGAGCCGAAGGCGCAAGTGAGCTTTTCTGAACGAAATTTGTCCGTTGTCTGTCGTCGTTGTAAACTTTTCACATTTTCATCTTCTTCGCAAGAACCACTTGGCCAATTTCAACCAAACTTGCCACAAAATATCCTTGGGTAAAGGGGATTCGAGTTTATTCAAATGAAGGGCCACGCCTTATTCCAAGGGGAGATAATTACGAATTTGTGAAAAATTTATGGCATCATCTTGAAATCTTCTTCTCAAGAACCACTGTGCTAGAAAATATGAAACTTATGTGGAAGCATCCTCAGGTATTGTAGATTCAGGTGTTTTCAAATCATGACCCCCGGAGGTAGGGTTTGGCCACAATGGGTGATCAAAGTTTTACACAGGAATACATAGGAAAAATCTTTAAAATTCTTCTCAAGAACAGCAAAGCCATGATTGGTAAGGATAATATAAGAGCATCCTCAGGTAATGTAGATTTGAATTTGTTCAAATCATGAAACCCCCCAGGAGTATAGAGGGGCCATACTGAACTGATTTCTGCTTTTTCCAAGCCAAAGTGCTTAGGTGAGCGATGTGGCCCCTGGGCCTCTTGTTTATGAATGTATAAATTAACCAGCGTTTTGGTTTCTTTTACGTCCATTTTACAGAATTAGTGATAGGATATTTTTTCCATTCTTTTACAGTGTAATGCCGCTGCTCTAACATTTATTTAAACAATAGCTGCGACGTTAATTCCCATACTAACAACCAAAGAAAGGCATTTTATTGTTTATATTTATATCTGTATAAACAATCATATCAAGTAGGATTAAAAAGATTAATTACTGTATTATTGATATGTACGTCATTGTATGTTTCATTGATGAAACAGCCACTGATCAAGAAATCTGTACAGGTGATATGCCTAGTGTTGTTCATGAACTGATAAACGACAATGGTTTTCTTTAGAAATAAAGGAGAAAATATTCAGTGGAAGTAAATATATTAATGTAACGAACAAGGGACGTAGTTGTCTTGCAGGCAAACTACACAAACTTTAATATATATGGAACACAAAATATGAACAGCAAGTAATGTTGATGTGGAGTTCTATTCTCAAAATCATATATTCTTTAAAAAAAAAAAAGAAATACCGTTTTCATTACCTTCCATAATTATTCAATATCTTTTAAGTATCATTACCTTACTCCAGTCTTGTCTTTCACTGTAGATCCACGCAGTTCTTTCTACATCTCTCCGGTGCAGTGGTCTTGTTTTCATAGTTAAGTTCAGAGTAATTTGCCCCTTTATAATAATTAAGCGACTAACATCGAATAGTTTTGATACACACCTCCATACAGTCTAAAATACTATACTCCATATAGGAGTTTATCAAATGTCTATTCAATCTATATCCATATTGTAACCTAGAGTATCCTCTTACCAAGTGTCCCTTAGAATAGAAAGTTATTCGTAACAAAACAATTAAGCCTACCATACGTACTAAATCTCTTTTCGAAGCGTACTGTAACTAATAACAAAGTAATATAGAGTAATATAAAGACAAAAATCCTTCATGAAGAATTCATTTTTTTTTCTTCAATAAGAACAGAGATCTTACATACTGTTTTTTTTTTATCTATTAATAATTCAGGGAATTTCATAAGTGATATTTCTTAAGCATTTTACAATCCTGAACAACTTTTTTTTGGCAATTTTTTTTTTGTTTTGAAAAATATTTCAACATATTGATTTTGATTGAGACTGAATTCTTGTGCTCTAGATCTTGACATCGATGTCATTTACAACAAACGGAATATTCTGACTCAAGGGATGGCACGCCAAGGTGCTTTTGTCGTTTTTTTTTTCCCAAAGAGAAAAAGAAAATGAACTGCCTCTTATCTATAGATTAAATCTCCTAATTAAATATTGATTCGACACATTGTATGCCTTAGGCAAACAGTTTTCTTTCAGTAAAATGGAATTGAAAAGGAAAAGTCCAGAGGGTATTTGAGAGTTTATACCCAAACAATATCTTATGCATTTTAGCTCTATATGATGTTGAAAACTCGTTAATAGCTCTCAATCATTTCTCTGCAGACACGTAGAAGGGTTTTTTTAATGTGCCGTGGGGAGTTTGGTATAAGATACATGCTGATAAGATTTTGTCGTGAAATGGTTGTATCATGAAACTATGTATCATTAGATAATAAAGCTGTAGCTCTAGTGGATTTTACTAAAATGGTGGTTTAGAAGAGTGGGACATAAACTTGTTTCTTTTTTTCTGTTTTACGTTCACAGAGATATATCCTTGCACTTTCCAAACTTGTACCGCGATTTATTCAAATAAAAGAGGAGTAAATTATGAAATTCAATGTTTTCAGCCTTGTTTTATTCTATTTGTATACCAAGTATGATTGAAATCGGAACAAAAGTACAAGAAGAACTGCGTGTTTGAAATGTAGACAGACAGACGACAAAATTATTATTATACCTCTACTGATTTTTCACTTTAATTTTAATCGATATATTTGGCTTAGCCTAATATTCCCTGAAAATCGTCGTAAAAAGACTTTATCCCTGAAAATATTTGGAACACATAGCAAAGTTGCAATATGTTCCAAATAAATTCATGAATATTCTTAATGCAGCTGAGTTAAAAAAAAAACTTGCATATAAAGAACATAATTTAATTTTAACTATTGACCGGCAAAGAGAATTTTGCCACAATACTATTGATTTTTATTCTGATTAGTAGATTGATTTATTGTGACGTTACGATACAGTCGTGACTTCCAAAAAAAAAAAAAGAAAAAAAAAACACAACGTCACAATAAAACAAAACAAAAAAAAAAAAACAAGTAACACAATAATGGCAACTTAAGGATTTGCTAGCACTACGTGTACAATCAATCAACGGGCTGGATATTGCAAAAGATTTAAATCATTGCTGATTTTCAATGAATGAAATCAGAATACTAATTGATGGATTTGTTTTGTTTTCTTTATATAGTAAAACAATTTTTGACTGTGTTTTCGGGCAACATTGATTATGTTAGCCTCCTCGGGACTAAAATATTGCAAGCCCCCCCCCCTCCCCCCTGCTCCTTTGGAGGCTTACATAATCAATGTTGCTCCCAACCCCAGTCAATAGTTGTATATTAACGAACATAAAAAATATTGCAATATTTTTTTATATTAAGTAAATGTAGCTACAGTTGTATAAACAAATACAAATTACACAACTACCTGGCAAAATTAGTCATTCTGATATTTTTTTTTCGAACAAGAGCAATTAAATTTAGTGATTTTGCATGGGATATATGGAGATCTATTGAATGAGCATTGAAAAAATACAGATTTATGCATCTGAACCAACTTGAACCAGAGAATTCTTGAATGAGTTTTTTCGCATTATAGTACACTGTTTTAATAACGTCTTTTCGGTCTAACTTGGTCTTCATATTAAAATTGACTATAAACTTCAGTTAACCTATTTTTTAGAAGACTTCAATATGGGGCTATATATACCAAAAAGACAGACTTTTTTCCAATAGTGTGCGTAGCCTAATGGTGTACGCTGACCTCGGGTTCAAGCCCCCCCCCCCCTCTTTAATTTAAAATCATTGTAATATACAAATCAGAAATAAGCATATTAATGTTAACATTATTTGTCACAATCTGTCTACTTAACATAAACATTTTAATTTATCGTTACCTTGACGTACATGTAACATCACATCACATTTTATTATTTTGGAAAGAAAAGACACATAAAGAGAAAAGATGATACTTTGGCAACACACTTAAGATGCAGCAGTATTTCCCGAAACAAATATTGATCTAGATCTTTCATGGAAACAAAAAATCTTGAAAAAAGTCGAGAGACAAACAAGTTGATACATAATTCTGTAAAATGGCAAACAAATAAAATACTGTGGAATCATCAGTATTTGTGGGGTACCAACGTTCGTGGATTTCGTGGGTCACCCTTTTCCGCTAATTTACATCTCCACAATATATTTTTATCCCTTGAATCTTTTGTGTATACGACTTACCCCCGAAATTACGTATCCTCGAACCAATAAAATCATGCTTGCCTACGAGCATTGACCTCCCCAAACTAAAATGATTCCACAGTTAGTGATAAATATATATACGCAGAGAGACTGGTTGAGAAGGAATAGAAGAAAATATTGTATATTTTTACAAAGTATATCTCGTGAATCTATAGCTTGAAACAGCGCAAAAGTTAACGAGAAAATCTTTAAAATGAAATAAATGTACATTTACAAGAATTTCAGTTCGCAAAATAAAAACATTAATATTCATGGGTAACTTTTCATTGAAATCTGGTGGTAGGCGAAATACTGGGAAAAGGCGCGATACCTCTTTTGATTTTGGAACATGAAAGGAGTAGAATGCAATACGAATTAAAAGCAATTGATCGAACTATTTTTTGTTGTTGAAATATTTAAACTTAACTTCTAGGAAACGAGCTGTGAATAGAGGCGGAAGCGCAGGATATTTAATTCACAATTTATCATCCAAAGGGAATCAAAAGTTTGTTTTTTCATATCGAGAAAAAAAATCTTAAATGGAGATCAATATAACTATTTTGATCAGACTGTGTTTCCAGTTATAATGGTGCGAAGAGAGATGTCTAATCTAGCACGCATCTTAAACTTTTTTATTTTATTAAGAGTTCCTTACTTGTGCATTGGAAGCTTGGTTACAGGGTATTCTAAGCTACAATATGGATTTAGACTAGATAGACGTATGATAAACTCCTATGTCGAGTATAGCATTTTAGACTGCGTGGGCGAATGTATCAGGACATCTCGATGTAAGTCCGTTAGTTATTATAAAGGGGCAAATTACTGTGAACTTAATTATGAAAACAAAAGCACTGCACCAGGGAGATTTATAGAGTGTATCGGATGGATCTACAGTGAAAGACAAGATTGGGACAGGGTAATTATACTCCATGTGTTTAAATAAATTAACTTTCTACAGTTTTTAAATCTTTTACCTCTTAACATATTATCCTTCAAATAAATTAAATGATTTCTTTATCTTTTAACATATTATACTTTAAATAGATAATATCAAATCTTTATCTTTTTACGTATTATGCTTCAAAAAATATTTTTTTTTATAATTCCTTTATCTATTAACATTATATTTAAATTAGTTTATATCATGTAAATTTCACATCAACAGCACGGGCTGTTGGGTTTTGTATTCATTCTACATCAACAATCACGAGCTGTTTGAATTTTTTTGTCACATCAACGCACGTCTGGTTAGATTTCCTGTCTCGGAGTAATATCCCGTACTGTTGGAATTTTTGTTGTCGCCACGCATGCCATGTACAGTGCAGGGAACTAATTTTATTACATAAACCAGCATCAGCATAAGCATTAGTAGCATCAGGATCGAGCTAGCATCAGCATTTAAAAAACAGCATTACCAGGTTCAGGATCAGCAAGCAAAGGATAGAACTAGCATAGCTAGCATTGACCTAGATTTAAAAACCAGCATTGACCTACTTAAAATCAGGATTATGCTGGTTTACTAATAATACAGATTCGTTTTTCACAAAACGAAACAGCAAGTAGATATTCTTTTTTCAGTCGGGAACAAATACAAATAATGTATTTCTTGCGGTTAAATTATTCAATTCAATCTTAAGATAAATATTAAATTAATTTAAAAGCAATAATCCCGCGATATTTTTCAATCTGAATCAGCTGATCACCAAACGTCATATGGGTAATGGAGTCCACTGCTGAGGCCTCGCCACGGCTTGATGTTATTGAAATTGGTGATAAAGGGGTAAGTAGTAACACTTGGTCAAGAAAAATAAGTTTCATAATACAATGAAAGTATGATGTTTGGTGTATACACTGTAACTATTTACTATAATTTTTATTGGGTTTTATGTGCATACACGTACTATTGAAGTAATTCACAATCCGAATTTCCTCTAAATTGACGGAAGCCAGAAATAAAAGTCACAGTGCCTTTTATAAGAAATCATAGAGGTGTATTGAACAAAACCAAATAATTAAACCAAATAATTGATTCTGTATTATTCACATCATTAAACGAATCTGGTTTAAATATTTTTAATGCGGAGGTTCTAATATTTTAAAACATGTGCAGATAAATTTGTGTATGTACCAGAAAAAATTTCACTTTCAAGAAGCGAAGAAATTATTATCATTATAACACATATAATGTATGGGAGAGGATCTATGCATGAAAATACATTCATTTTAAAACTCTTACACTACATATTCTTTTCCTTGTTTGATGAATTGCATTATTCATCATAGTGGTACATTGTGTAAACTAGTTTGTATAATTGTCATGGTATGTAGAATTTTATTTTAAGTACCTGAATCCTTTAATACCCGTGCAAATAAGATCTCAATTTAATTAAATACACCCGATTTTATCAACAGAAGTCTATAAATCATTATCTGTGTTTTTCCCAAATTAAGTTTTGCAAGATTTGTAAAAAACATATATATATATATATATATATATATATATATATATATATATATATATATATATATATATATATATATATATATATAAGATGATCAATGAATAAATCTTAGCTTCTTTGTATAATGTACTTTTATCTTTATTATAGCTCTTTGTGGAAGAACATGAGAGTACTTGATAGAAATGGAGTGCTATGAACAGTCTACAGTTTGTTGTTTCAACACCCCACATGAGAATCTTTAATTTATAGGGGGACGCCAACACTTGCCGGTGAAGGGCTGCAAATTTAGACCTGTACTCGGCACTTAGGCCTTTAAGCAGGAAGAGATCTTTTTCATGCCAGCACCTTCTGCGACACTGGAACTGGGTTTATATGGTCTCATCCAAATGACTGGGGGCAATCTACAGTGATGTCCGAGAATGATGATTCAAAGAAAATTCTGTTTGGAAAATGATTTTTTTTTAAAAAAAAAAAAAAAAAAGAGAAATGTTCTTCATTCCTAAGAGTAGAGGGCATGGACAGTGTAATGTAATGGTGAAAACTTACAAAAAAAGTTTTTCAAGAAAGTGAACTTGTTGAAAGAAACTTTGCTAGTGGTCAAGAAAAAAAGCTTCACTTTTTCATGCAAACACCATTCTATTTATTTGACTTTGTGGACATAAATTTATCAAACAAGTGAAAAAGCAGTGAATATGGGACATGAATTGTAAAACTATTAATCTGATTATTCCATCATTACACCATTTCAAAAAATTCTGAAAGTTGTTACGGGACATTTTGTGATTCCATTTATTATTAATTATAATTTGGTTAAGTTAAATTGGCACTGACTATAAATGAATTGCAATTTTTAGACACTGGGAATATTGTTTTTATTGCTTCCATGAACTTAAAATTTTAAATGTATACTGTGTTGTTCTACAATAAACATAAAATAACCTTTATTTTGTCCCCTACTTCAAATATATTGTGCCTTACAGCACAATTTGCTTCTAAGGAGTGGTAGAAGAAAAATTTGGAAAAGATGATATAAGAGTTTGTTATACTTTCAGAAACTGAACATTTTACCAAGGTGGTACACATCTAGAAAAGAAAAACTGATAGAAAATATTACTGTAAATTTCATATATTAAGGTTTTAATTTTAAAATTGTGAAATTTGTTTTGAAATGAAGGAGAACAGTTTTAATGTTACATCATCAAGATGAAAAGATATCTGGCTAGCATCAAACTCTAAATCTATGTTATACCATAGTATAATAAGTGAATGATTTAAATCACTGGCTTAAACAATGAGGAAAATGTATCTATACAATATGTACCATGATGTAAGAGAAGAAATATCTATACAGAAAAACATGGTTATAACGAACATGCTATAATGAATTCATGCTGATGGCGAAATGAGTTTCATTCCCTGTGGTTTTCAAATCCATTGGAAAGTAAACACAACAAATCAAAACTGTTTATCCCAGGCATTTTGCTGTAAGCTTAGTCACTGGTCAGTGTAATCAATCGTCACCGGTGTAGACGGACGTATGCTATACAGTACTCATAGCGACAAAAATAACTGTTTACTTCTAATGCAGGATAGTAAGATACCAAAGGGACTTACAACAGTTGCACAGTTCAGTGCAGTATACAAACACACACTAATACACGTAACTGCAATAAAATGTAAACAAAGGCAATGCAAGATAACCAGCACGAACACGGGTCGTCATTCCATGCCGATACCCGTGACAATAAAGCAGTCACGTGTAACGAATGTGAAGAGTATACCCTGGTGCTGATATCCTAGATAGTAACACTGAAAATGGTGTAAGTAGTATAAGGGGTCTGGATGGGCGGGTCAACTGAGTGCACTTTTTGTCTCCCCAGATCCTGGATAGGCGGGTCAACTGAGTGCACTTTTTTTTTGGTCCCCTGGCCGGTTCAATCTAGTATACACCCTGGAAAAACCCAAGTAAAAAAGGGGTCTACGTTTAATCTACGTTTGTGCTGAGTCAGGCCTAGGCAATACACACACAATCTTGGCATCGATTCAAGTTAACCATTGTGACGTCATGTGTGTCATTCACACAGAGCAAACCTCTCTCTATTTTCTGAAAACGGAAAAAACAATAACACAGTCAAAAGTGTGTAAGATGATTTATTCAAATAATGTGTACATAATATTTACTTTTTCTTCTGGAGTTTCAGGGTCTTCTCCGTCTGGGTAGTAGGAAATTTCCTCTTGTTGTTAGCCTGCTTTTGATCCTGACTAGTCTCTATTTTCTTTTCTAGATTTCCAATCTCATTCATTATCACTCCTCTAAACACACGAATTTCAGTAATCATGTCTTCTTTAAACTCACAAATAGTCTGTTGAAGTATCTCCATTACATTGGTCATTTGATCTAAGATATCACATATCAAACTTCTTTCATTTCCTTCAATACTATCCTGTGTCTCTGGTAAAGTTGCAGGTAAATTCATGGACTTTTCCTCTGCCATATTTTTTTACGTCTGTCTAGTACCAAGTGCCCACTAAGACTGATCCTAAAATTTCCAGCTCTGCTTTATATACCCTTTTGTACGTACAGTGTACGTCTCAATACTTAGTCTTGGATCATCGAGCTACCTAGGCATTGTGACGTCATACACTCTATAAATACAGCTTTTCTCCGACTTTCAGCTCATTTTGTTGTCAGATCTATCAAGATGAATTTTGATAGTGCCTTGAAACAATTGTTACATGCACAACAACTTATGAGATGGAAAAAACGGGAGAAAGAATTAGAAAGAATTATTTCTCGACAGAGAACCAGAGAATTAGTTCTCAGGAAAAAAATGCGAGATTAATGGAAAGATTAAAGAGAGCCAAAGCCAACCGAGCTCAACACTTACAACGTTTACGGAATGTACCTGAAGAAGAAGAAGAACCTTCTCCGTCTTCGTCACCACCTCATTCACCACCCCAGAAGCCAAAGGCCATTTCCCAGTATTATCAAGTGAGACTCAATAAAGCTAAGCATTCCAGAAAATTTAAAGCTAAAGAAGATGTCTACAGTGTGAATTTTAAAGAATTTCCAGAGGAGGAAAACAGAGGCTTTGTTCGGCGATTATTTAGAGACATGCTACAGAATGTCAAATATCACATGCAGTGTAACCCTAACGATTATGTACGCCTGAACATTCACCACCCTTCTCTGGATTCCGACATTTGGTACGAGTTTACGCAATGTAAACATTTGAACGAGGACCTCATTTTAAACAAAATAGAAGCCGTGCAACAATCCAAGAAAGATTTTAAACTGGGAGACGGGTCTATGGAATTCGACATGTTTCATGTCAAATATCCAGAAGGCAGTGGTGGACAGAATACCAAACACCTGATGGTCAATAAGGAGAGTTTTAAAAAGAATAAACGATGCATCGTTCAGATCGACAATCCTTGGGATAAATTTTGTTTAGCTCGAGCCATTGTAGTCACCCGGTTACACAGTCAAAAACCGGAAAATCCAGAGAGTTTAGTTGAATGGGAAAAACGATGGCTACGTATGCGGAAGGGTGATGTAAGAGCTAATGACCAGAAAAACGAAGCTATAGCTCTCATGGAACAAGCCGGCTGTGATATTCATCAGCCTTGTGGACCCGAAGAATGGGGGAAATTACAACAGGTGTTAGCCCCTCTCTATCGACTGAAAATATATCAGTTTAAGTCCAACTCCTCTAAACTCAGTTTAGAGCCCATATACAAAGGCTGCGGAGATGGAACTTGTTTAAATGTTTTGTTAAACGATCATCATTACGATGCCATTTTGTCTATGCCAGCTGTGACCGGCAACCCATATTACTGTGATCATTGCGATGTGGGGTACAGGAACATTACAGGCCATCGTACCAAGTGTCCTTACCGCTGTTCCTTTTGTTTAACGGACACGCCCTGCCCTCCAGACGGGAGCCACATTCAATGTTATCAATGCCAGGGATTTTTTCAGAGCAGAACTTGCTACGAAAACCATTTAAAACCTCACAGTAAGAATACGGCCACAACAGTGTGCAGTTTAATGGGACGATGCGAGCATTGTGAGAAATGGATGCCTAAAATGTTACTCCCTCATCATCATTGCGGAGGACAGAAACAATGTAAGATCTGTAAGAAAACTGTAGACACGGATCATCAGTGCTACGTTCAACTCAAGCCTGAGAAAAAGAAAGGCAAAGAGACATTACAGTTTTATATTTATTTCGATTTCGAATGTACACAGGAAAACGGCATCCACGTCCCTAATTTATGTGTGGCACACCGCGTATGTCAACATTGCGGACACTTACCCATAGAAGATCACTGTCCTCACTGTCGACACATGGGACCCCGTCAACACGTGTTTAAAGGGCCAGATACCTTAAAACACTTCATGGACTGGTTATTACAGCCCGACACAGGCAATAAGAATTCCGCCTTATTACACGACGAGGCTATCATCATTGCCCACAATTTCAAAGGATATGATGGACAGTTCATTTTAAATTACCTGGTGCATTCCGCCTGCATGACGCCTACAGTCATCATGAACGGCAGTAAAATCTTATCCATGCAAATCTGCGGATTGAAATTCATCGACTCTTATAATTTTTTACCTTTTTCTTTATCTAAAATGCCCTCTGCTTTCGGATTCACCGAACTGAAAAAAGGGTATTTCCCTCACTTTTTTAATACAGAACAGAACCAGAATTATGTGGGGCCTTATCCACCTGCAGCATTCTACAATCCGGACGACATGTCTATAAGTGGACGACAGGCTTTTTACCAATGGTATGAACAACAAGCCGGAAAAGTGTTTGATTTCCAGAAGGAATTTTTAGACTATTGTATTTCAGACGTCGATATTTTACGACGATGCTGTGCTCAGTTTCGAGCCACTCTCAAGACCTTAGTCCATGTAGACCCCTTCCAGGAATCCATCACTTTTGCCAGTGCGGCCAATTTAGCTTACCGTCGAGGATTCATGCCCCAAGATACCATTGCCATCATTCCCAACATGGGGTATCAGCCTGCGCGTCAATATTCCGCCAAAGCCTGTCGGTGGCTAACCTGGATGAGTCACCAGAGCGGATCTCACATACGACATGCTAGAAACGGAGGAGAAGTCAAGATCGGAAGTTATACCGTAGATGGATACCAGGAAGCTACTCGTACCATCTACGAATTTCACGGATGCTATTGGCACGGATGCCCTACCTGCTATCCGAATCTACAGACCGAAACTCATCCTCACCGGACACAATTTACTTACCAGGAATTACACGAGGAAACTTTAAGGAGGAATACGGTCTTAGAGGAAATGGGGTATTCCGTATTCCGTACATAGTATCTGGGAACACGATTTCGATCAACAAGTACAAAGAGAGGTGGCATTACAGAATTATTTACGAGACCTGGACATTCCAGATCCTTTGAACCCCCGAGAAGCCCTGTACGGAGGCCGCACAAATGCTTCAAGATTGTATTGTGAGGAGGGGGACATGAGATACCTGGACGTCTGTTCCTTATACCCTTACGTCTTAAAACACAGACCTTTTCCCCTAGGCCATCCTCAGATCATAACAGACGACTTCCAGGACGTGAGAACTTATTTCGGCCTCATTCACTGTCGGGTCTTACCACCCCGAGGCCTCTATCACCCCGTTTTACCTTATCGCACAGGAGGCAAGTTATTATTTCTATTATGCCGAACCTGTGCGGAACGACAGGACTCTACTTCTAAACATCGATGTCAACACACAGACCAGGAACGCAGTCTTACAGGTACTTGGGTGACTACAGAATTACATAAAGCCTTAGACATGGGATATACTTTAGAGCGGATTTACGAGGTTTGGCATTTTCCAGAAAGCAGTAAAGATTTATTCAGATCTTACATCGATACCTTCTTAAAGATCAAACAGGAAGCGTCTGGATTCCCACCTGATTGTCAGACGGAGGAACAAAAACTAGATTACATTCGTAAAGTCATAGACAGAGAAGGCATTAGAATGGATCTGTTAAGTATAGAAAAAAATCCGGTGCGAAGAACGATAGCCAAACTCTTTTTAAATTGCCTGTGGGGAAAATTCGCTCAACGCCTGTTATTACCTAAAACTCGATACTTGACCGAAGAAGAGGAATTACAGCAACTCTTAGAAGATTCGACCATTGACTTCAAAGGGCTAGAACTCTTAGAAAATAAAGAGCAGCCCGAATCGGACATGATGCTGGTGAATTATCAAGAGAAACAGGAATTTGTAGAAGAGTGTCCCTTCGGAAACGTGGTACTGGCCTGTTTCACTACCGCTCATGCCCGATTACACCTCTACGAGACTTTACAACCTTTAGGAAATCGGGTCCTTTATTTCGATACGGACAGTATCATATACCAACATTAGGAGGGACAATTTAATCCTACCCTTGGCCACAGTTTTGGAGAATGGACTGATGAATTAGACGGGGACCACATTATCAAATTCATGTCAGGAGGTCCTAAAAATTATGCTTACCTCACATCCAAGGGAAATTCCGTGTGTAAAGTCAAAGGATTGACTCTTAATTATCGGGCTTCCAATATCGTGTCACCAGAGACATTAGAAAAAATGCTCAAGAAAGAAATGGATGAAATCCAAGTCTCGTATCCCTACAAAATACAGAGGACTCGTCAACATGAAGTCAAGACAGTACCTTTAGAAAAACAATATAGAATTGTCTATGATAAGAGACAATTAATGAATGATTATAATACTTTACCTTATGGTTATTAAAAACATACTGTATTTCAAAATGTGTTTTTATTTTATGTGGGGAAAACCCCTAAAATATGAAGGGGTTATAAAAAGGGGGCAAACATATTTGAACACTTCAGTCATGGCTAATCATTCTAGGGAGCCAGAGGGGGTTCCTCATTACCCTAACTATGCTCTGCTCTTAAAGAGGGATGGCCCGGGTCTTTAAAAGGATTATTACCCAACCTAGCCAAAGCCGGATTTTTTTACAGGGGAGTGAGTGATAAGACCATCTGTTTTCATTGTGGTATGACTTTAAACTGCTGGAAACCTACAGACGATCCTTATGTAGAACATGCTTATTGGAACCCTAATTGTCCTTACATCAATACCTATAAAGGACGTGAGTGGGTGATGATCGTATTTATTAACCATTTACTCCGGGTGGGATACAAAGTTTCACCTGAAATTAAACCTCTACTAGAGCAAACCTCTACAGAGATTCAGGCCGCAGGAAAATGTCACATTTGTTTAGAGGGAGAATTACAAATGGCTTTACTCCCTTGTGGACACGTATGTTGCTGTTCATTATGTGCTCCCACCTTCCGGTATTGCCCCATCTGTCGATCCGATGTGAAGAGAACTCAACGTATATTACTGTGTTGAATAAAAAGGATTGAAACCCTATTTTTCTCTTCATTTATCATCATGCAACCTGACGAGACACTCCCGTCTTTTCAATTAAAACACGAATTTACCATGGTGGTAGCAGGACCATCTAAATCGGGGAAAACGGAATTTGTTAAAAAATTAGTGGAAAATTTACATTGGATTACCCCCATGCCACAAAAAATTGTCTGGTGTTATCGGGAATGGCAACCTGCTTACACTTCTTTAACAGATCAGGTCTCCTTCATTCGAAATATTCCAGAAGACGATGAGAAATTAGTAGCCAATTTAAGTATTCCTCACTTACTCATTTTTGACGACATGATGGGAGGAAAAGCCATCGAATCCATCGTGGATTGGTTTACCCGTAAAGCGCATCATCGGAATACCAGTGTGATTTACATCACTCAGAATTTATTTGATCGGGCACCACAGCATCGCACTATTAGTTTGAATGCTCATTATTTAGTGTTGTTTAAAAATCCCAGAGACAAATCTCAAATCAGTGTCTTGAGTCGACAGTTAGCCTTACCTCATTTGATGTCAGCTTATCAAGAAGCCACCAGTGTTCCTCACGGGTATCTCCTGGTTGACTTGAATCCACACACCCCAGACGAATACAGATTGAGAAGTCGATTGTTTGAATTGTTAACTATACACATGCCACAATAGTATAAATAAAAATGTATCAACATTCAACTTGTCATTTATCATTATACAGTCGTCATGGGTCGACCTCTCTCAGCCAAGAGTAAATTAGTGAAAACGTTACGACGTTTACAGCGGGAGCGAGATCCTGCCAAGCGAGCCCATTTAATCGAATTAGGGCGTAAAGCCTTATTGAATTGGTTTGCTATGGGAGCTCGAAATTTGATACGTGGGGTCTTACCTATCAATAAACAGACTCAAAAGTTTATTAATAATCATCGTCAAGATTTAAGTATCATAGCCGATAAGTCGGCGAGTGATCAAGACAGGAAAAATGCCATTTTAAAACGCGGAGGAGCCGGATTTCTAGGCGGAGTCATTATTCGTCATTTATTTAAATGGAATGCACCTAAAAAACGACGTGTTCGTCGTTTAAAAAGTGTGGTAGTGCGAGTCAATAATAAGAAACAAAGAGTGTTTCCAGATTGGATGGTCCGAGTAGGAGGAGCAGCTCAAAAGACCAGAAAGAAGAGAAAACCTCCTAAGAGAAAACCTCAAAAGAGAAAACCTGCTGCTCAAAGAAAAGGTGGTAGAAAGAAAAAAACGACTCCCAAAACTCAAGCTCAACGAAAAGCCATGCCTGAAAGTTTAAAAAACGAAATCAATCAGTATTATAAAGAACAAAGACAAAAAACTATTGGGGAATTATTAAAAAAACAAGCTGAAATGAGAATGGATCGTCCTATGGGACCCATAGGCAGTCAAAGAGCTCCCGATTTAGAAATGTTTCCTCAAGTCAATGTGGGAATTCCCTCTCCTAGAATTAAAGTACCCATTCACACTCCTAGAATTAAAGTACCCATTCACACTCCTAAAATAGCACGCTTTCAACCTCTGACCGCTTCTACACCTCAACTTCCTAAAGGAATGAGATATAAATGCCGATATTGTTCTAAATTCTACGTCACCCAGAAAAATAGAGAGAAACACGAGAACGCCAAACACGACATGTATGCTCCTCCTCCTTGAGAGTATAAAAAGGGGAGAAACCTGGGCCATGTCCTCATTTTAACCCCAGGATGGCTAAGAAGAAGAAGAAAAGAGGCTGTTCTACACGATTAAAACCTCATTGGCCTCTTTTAAGAGTGTTATCGGACCCTCACTATTCCTCTCCATTAAAGACGGGTATTTTAAAACATTGTTCTGGAGATTGTATTCTCAAAATCTGCGAGATCGTGTACAACCTATTAAAAGGAGTGTTACCTCTTAGTTCGGCTCATAAACGAAAACTAGCTCCTAAGAAACACATCTTCAGGAGACTGGTCAAACCTCAATCTGTCCAGAAACGACGAGCTTTATTACTTCAACAAAAAGGAGGAAACATTTTACCCCTTTTAATCTCAGCAGCACCTTTATTGTTAGGTGCCGGTCAATCCGTCTATAAAGTCCTCAAGAAGAAGAAGAAAAAAAAAATATGAGTCGTAAAATGGTGTTAGTTCCTGAAGTCTTATTAAATGATCTCAAGGCCAAATTACCCAAACCTCCGGAATTTCAATCCACCATCAGTTTAGTTCAGGAATTGGACGAGATTACAAGACGTGAAGATTTAACCCCAGAAGAAAAAGTCGCTTTATATGGCCAGGAACTTCATCGATATAGGAATTATTTACAACAAGCTAGACAGGAACCTATTTCTAAACTGAAAATTCCGGCAGCAGCAGCTCCAGCCCCAGCAGGAGCAGCTCCAGCCCCAGCAGCAGCAGCAGCATTACCAGCAGCTGAAATTGACGATGAAATCCTTGAAACAGTGAATAAAAACATGAAAAGAAAAGCTGGATTATTATTAAATCATTTAAAGAAAAACCCTAAAGTATTAACTTGGAATAAAGAAGGTGAAATTAGTTATCGAGGTCAAAAAATTTCCGATTCTAACATTGTGGATTTAATGGCTGATAGTATGAGATCTCAGTCTCGTAAAACTCATCCGGTTCCTACAGGATTAGAACAATTTGCTCAAGCTTTAAAAGAAACGCGTACTCCTCTAGAATATGTGAGCAATGGAAACCTTATAAAAGCCATGCAGAGACCTGGAAAAATCAGTACTCCTAAAAGTCACGAAATAGACGATAGTGGATTTTCTTCCTTTTTTGACACTCCAGTGAGTAGACCCCTAGAAGATCGAGGAACCGTCATTAAAAAATCCATTTCAACTCCTGTAGGGACAAGGGTAGGATCCAGATATAGTCCTTTAGCTCGAAACAAATTAAAAGCCCAAGTCGAAGAAGACATTAAATCCTTTAAAGCTAAAAAGGAAGAAGAAAAGAAATTAGGACAAATCGATGAAAATTGGCTTTCATTGCCTAAAATATGAAAAAGAAACAAGTAGAAGATATTTTAAAAGAGATTTATTATGATCCTAAAAGAGGGTACGGAGGAATACAAGCTTTGTATCGTCAGGTCAAACCTTTAGGAATTTCCCTGAAAAAGATTCGAGAATGGTTAAAAGAGCAAGATACTTATACTTTACATAAACCCATTCAAAGAAAATTCCGGAGACAACAGACTAGAGTGACCGATATAGACGAACAATGGCAATTAGATTTAGCAGATGTGTCCAGTTTAAAGAAACATAATGATGGATATACGTTTTTATTATGTGCCATTGACGTCTTATCTAAATATGCCTGGGTAGTGCCTTTAAAACAGAAAACGGGAAAAGAAATGATTCGAGGATTACAAGAGATTTTTCAACAAGACGGTCGACGTCCCGTCCGCATTCAATCCGATCAAGGAAAAGAATTTACCAATCGAGAATTCTTACAAGCTTTTAAATCCATTCATTTTTTTACTACTCGTAATACGGACACTAAAGCCAGTATCGTGGAACGATTTCAGCGTACACTCAAAGCACTCATGTGGCGTTATTTTACTCGTCATAAAACCAGACGGTATTTAGAAGTTTTACCGGATTTAGTGTATGCTTACAATCATACCTATCATCGGAGTATCAAAAGAGCCCCAGTTCAAGTGAATGCTTCTAATGTGTTAAAAGTCTGGAAAACTTTATATGGGATATCGAAACGAAAACAGTTTCTTAAACCTCAGTTTAAAGAAGGAGATCAGGTCCGCATCAGTAAAGCCAAACGCACATTTGAAAAAGGATATTTACCTAACTGGACCACAGAACTGTTTACCATTTCTAAAAGAGTTCCTGGAAGGTATCCTTACGTGTATAGAGTGCAAGATTATAACGGAGAGGAATTAGAAGGGACTTTTTACGAAAAAGAATTACAAAAGATCATTAAAAAAGACGACGTGTACGAAGTGGAGGAAATCTTGGGGTATAAAAAGCGACGCGTCGGAAAAAAAATCATTCAAGAAGTCAAAGTTCGGTGGAAAGGATATCCCCCTAGTTTTGATTCATGGATTCCCCAAACGGATCTCATCAAATAACGCCTCATTGGAAATTTTGTGGAGAGAATATTCCTCGAGAAGAAATCGTTTATTTCGCCCAATTATTTATCTGTGTCTCTCTCATCATTACCAGTGTGGTAATGTTAGCTTTACATGATCCTAATCGAGAATATTGGATGGTGTGTGTCAGTTCTTCAGTAGGTTATATCATGCCTAGTCCTACGATGATGCATCATACCCCTAAGAAGACCACCAATGCACAGGGTTAATGTCTAAAAATAAATAGATACATCACAGAGTATATATAAAATGGGGGAAACAAAAAAAAAGATTCATTTCTGATCTGACTGAGGATAGAGTAACATGGATTTTTTAAGCTCAGAGTATCGTTGGAAAATGCAAGAGCATACAGGTTCCACTAAAAAAGGAGAATGGATGAAAAACAAAGATGAATGTATCCAAGATTTCATGGATAAGAATCCGGGAGAAACAGGAGTCAATGATGTGTACCTGTATAAGAGAATCAAATTACCGGACCATCAATGTGGACAACTTATAATAGTATTATTAGGACCATGGCAACCCAAGTATCAGGAATTCAAATGGAAAGTAAAATATGTTTTCGCTCACAAACCAGAGAGACCAGAAAGGACTTGGATTCAAGGGAAATGGATGGAAGAAATCCGTGATTGTATCAAAGATTATGTAAATAAAGTGCTCAAAGAAGGATACGACATCATGGACTGTGCTTGTGAAACAGAATATTTGTACATGAGGAGAACTTTTCCTATTCAAAAAGAACTATGTCAAAGTATTCCATGTTTGTTACTTTAATGTTATTGTGAATTAAAAACCTAGAAAAAAAAAAAAGTCTTATTTTTTCTCTCTCTCTTCAACTATAACATTTTTTGTGACACATGACGTCACAATGCATACCGAGCTGTGACTTGAATCTCTGCCAAGATTTTGTGTGTATTGCTTATGCCTGACTCAGCATAACGTCAATCAAACGTCCACAGTAGTATCTCAATAAAAACGTAAGTCCAACACATTTTTTTTTGCACACCACCCCCTATCAATAAAAAGGTATATAAAGCTTAGCTTTGAGTACACTGAGCTCAATCATGATTTTTTCGTGGAGACTGATTTATTTGATTGACGTAGAAAAGTATTACTGTCATTACTGTGATAGGAAAATGAACCAATGGCGTACATTTACGGTGTATGATTATCCCGGATGGCATCACAGAACTTATCGAATTTGCGAGCATTGTGAAATGCCTTTTCCACACTGGTTTGTGGATGATCCCCCTTCTATGGAGACCTGTGGATGTAACTGGTGTGTGAAATATTTCACATGGAAGTACGGGGCAGAGAATATGGTGCCCTTATGGGTCAAAGTAACGAGAAAGAGAGCTTTAAAGAAATACCTGACTTGCTGGGAGGAAAATACGGAGGGGAGATGGAAGTGTCAACAATGTAGACAGTATCCTTGCTGTGGGAAATGTGTCGAGAACTTTGTCAAGACTTGCTACAGACTTTGTCCCTTATGTAGATATGAAGGAAATAAATCATAAATAAATGTTGTTGGGTTTTTTTGAGATACTAAAAATAGATTGGATAAGGTTATATATAAAGAGGTATGACCCAAAAATTATTCATTCTGAAAAAGGCAAGTCTCAAAGTCAGACGCCAAAAAAAATGCAGTATCGTTGGTATTGTGAGAGTTTATTTGGATGTATTTACATGCAGGGACCCTGGATGAAAACTAAAATAGGAGCCATCCTAGATTATTTTGAAAATCATCCAGGAACATCGTCTCAAGATGTGTGGTTAGAAAAAAGACAGAAATTCTTACATCCTAAAGGATCTAAGGTGAGGGTAAAAATATACCATCATTATCAACAGTACAAATGGTTGATCCTAGGTCGTTGTAAATTCCAGACTCGTGTGGTTCTGGCTGAAGGTGAATGGTGTTGGAATATAGAACATTGTCTTCGTGATTTGTTCTGGAACCAGCAAAAAGATGGACTGAGGATTCCTAGCTATTACTGTCCTACAGAGTACCTGTATTGTCGTATTCCTTTTTCCCAGATTAAAGATAGCTTGGAAAACGAAGAGGGCCAGTGTTTTGAGACCGTGATTCCTTACAGATCCGAAGAAGAAGAAGAAGAAGTAGTGTAATAATATGTCCAATTAAAATTTTAAAAAACAAACAAAAAATTGTTGTTATATATAGAAGGGTCTTAAGTTATTTTGTCTCAGTATCTCACTGAACATGGCCGAGAGCAGTAGTTTTTACATGACTTTACCCAGTGATGGGTCCATGCAATCTTTTCCGAGTAATACGACGGCTCAATTTAAAACTTTATTACCACAAACAGTCGATTTAACAGATGGACAATGGGAAGTGGCTTTAACAGAATTGATGTATCCCATATCATTGAAAAACATCACAGAAGAGGAAGCTTATTTTGACATCCTGCTTCCTCAATTTTATACTTCAAAAGTCCAACAACCTAATGTGTTTAAATGGGACAGATTTAAAATGAAAACCATAGATGCGATGCCATTAAGTCAATGTCCTGTACTATTAGATTGGGCCCATACTGAATTTGGTAATCTCATAACAAAAGACCAGAAAATGGAAATTAAGCGAATTCACTTTAGACCAGGGCCTTACATTCATCCCATGGCTTTAACAAATGAAATCAGTCTTGGACTGGAAAAAAATTTGAAAAAATTATGGAAGTTTTTAGGTGATTCTAAAAAAGAGAGTGATTCTAAAAAAGAGAATGCCATGAAATTAACCTATCATGACAAATATGATAAAGTGATGTATCACTTTAACGGGAGAGAACTTAAAAAAATATCCCTTATGCATTCGTTTCCCCACAGCTTTAGCGTATAAGCTAGGAATAGAAAGTAAGAAAGTGATGCTTCAGAAAGATACAGAAACCAAATGGATCAACGTGAGTTACATGGGGAACAATACCGTAGATTTATATGAAAATCTGAAATCCATGTACGTGTATTGTGACTTGATTGAACCCCAGACGGTAGGATCCAATGCCTTGAAATTATTAAGAGTGGTTCCTTGTACACTCAATCTGGAAGATAAAAAACAAGCTAAATGGGAACCGGTTCGAGCAGAATATTTGAAACTGAGTAAAAAACATTTCGATAGCATTGAGATTCATATCATGACTCCTTTAGGGACTCCCATGCCTTTTTTAAATGGAAAATCAGTCGTGAAACTTCATTTCAGAAAAGTGTACTGAGATGAGTGTACATCTTTTTTGTTACATCTTATTGGGAGTGATAACTTGTCTGGTATGCTGTCTGTATTGTATTCAACCTTAAGACAGGGAGGTATAAAAGGAGTCCCTGGAGTGCATTTAAGTCAGTCTGACACGAGTCATGAAACATGCAGTATCATCCCGGATTATTGAGACAAAGAGGACACGGACAATTTGTCTATCATAAAGGTTTATTACGTCAAAAAGGACACGGTGTTGTAGGTGGAATTCTCTCTGGATTGGCTGGAGCCCTTACCCCTAATCCTATTGGATTACCATTACTAAATCTTATTCCACGCACTTTGCTTCCATCGCTATTTAAAAAAGATCTCAAAGAGGAGGAAATTATATAGAATTCCTGTCGGGAATGATACCGAACTTACCTATAATATCCCCGAGTTATAAAAAATCTCAAAGAGGAGGAAATTTTATAGACTTCATGTCGGGAATGGTACCGAACTTACCTATAGGGATGACTTTAAAAGAAGCTGTCCAATTAGGCTCAGGCCGGCGGCGACAAAGAGGTCGAGGATTTCTTAAAGATCTAGTCAAAATGGGTCGTAATCAAGCCTTGATTGCCGGAGCTAAAGTAGGAGCAGATGTGATTGAAAAAAGGAAAAATATCAAAAATGCTCTTTTAACTCATGGACTCAATGCCGTTAAAAATACAGGCTTATTTGCTCTCAATAGAGGAGGAAGTTTAGCTTTTAAAAAGATGAATAAAAAAGGTCAAAAAGGTAAAGGGAGAAGAAAAAGAAGAAGAAGACGGCAGAGAGGGAGAGGAGTTTTGAGAAATTTATTGAAAACGGGAGCTAAACATGCCTTGACTGCTGCTGCTAGAACGGGGTTAGATGTGTTAGAAAATAAGAGATCTTTAAAAGAGGAGTCGAGTGAGATTGACCTTCATTTGTGAAAAATCCATCCTAGTAGACAGACATCATGTTGCAACCAGATTCCTGTGCGTGTGGGATGAACAATTTAGAATTGTTCCAAGTCCCCCCGACTAATATTGCTTTAGAAGACTCCAAATGGGAAGAATATTACCCTATTTCCAGCACTTTAGATTCGGATACGGCTCCTATTGAATTTGAAATTAATGGACAAGGAGATCAATATCTGGATTTATCTCAAACGTATGTTCAAATAGTGTGTAAATTTACCAAAGACGATGGGACTAATCTGACTGGAGCTGGCAGTACTTGTGCCCCGGTGAATAATATCTTCCATTCTTTGTTTACGGAAATCGATCTCAGTGTCAATGGAAAAATAGTGACTCCTGGAACCGATACTTATCCTTACAAAGCTTATCTGGAGAAATTACTTTCTTACAAACCCCGAACTTTAATGACCCAAATGAGAGCTTGTAGTCTGTGGGAAAAAGATACAGCAGGACACATGGACGAAGTAGGGGTAGCAGACCTTGGAGTGGCTGAAAATAAGACATTTGATGTAACCCCAGGTGCACATGGTGCTGCTGATACTGTGACCATTAATAAACCTATCGTCCCAGAGTTACCGGCCAATTCTAAAAACGAAGGATTTAGAAAACGTCACCAGGCTATCAAAGATAGTAAGAAAATAACCTTGTATGATCGTTTACATCTGGATTTATTTCAACAAGACCGATTTCTACCCAATGGAGTAGATATCCGTTTGAGATTTAATCGAGCTAAACCTCAGTTCTATATGATGATCAAAGATGGAAGTACGGGAAAAGTCAAAATTTTGAGCATGATCTTGTGGGTAAGAAAAGTCAAACCCACGGCCGTCATGATGAATGGTATTAAACAAAGTTTGAACACTCACAGAGCTAAATATCCATTGAGAAGAGTCGAAGTGAAAACCTTTACCATACTCACAGGAACACAATCTAAAATCACGGATCATCTGTTTCAAGGTCAGATGCCTAAACGCATCATTTTAGGTTTTGTGGATAATGCGGCATTTAACGGAGATAAAACTAAAAATCCGTTTCATTTTCAAAACGTGGGAATTAAGAAATTAGATGTCAGTATTAACGGAGAGACCATGAGTACTCGTTGTTTCGAACCTAATTTCAATGAAGATTTATATCTGAGATCTTATCTGAGTTTGGGCCCCGGACATCACCCTAGAAGAGTATAAAAACGGATACACTTTATAGGGCTGGGATTTCACGAAAGATCAAGAAGCGCAATCGGATAAATTCCACATCATAGAAACCGGAAATCTGAGAGTAGAAGTCCAATTTACCAACAATACGGTGAACACCTTAAATTGTGTGGTGTATGCAGAATTCGATAATCTGTTAGAAATCAACAAACAGAGAGAAGTCAGTATTGATTATTAATGGATACAGGACAGTTAAAAGAAGTCTTATCCAGAGAATTAAAGAGTTCTTTTGGTGGTGTGTACCCTTTAGATTTATTACCGGATCAATTAAGACCTCAAGAAAAAGCCATTGTGGTGAATACGGATCCTCAAGATAAACCTGGAGAACATTGGGTATGTTTGTATTTGTCCAGTCCAGTCATCGAATATTTTGACTCTTATGGATTTCCTCCCTTACAAAAAGAAATTCAAGATTTTATCCATCGTCAGGCTCAACAATGGATTTATAATCCGTACCGATATCAAGCTTGGAATACAGATGTATGTGGACAATATTGCGTGTATTATTTACATCAAAGACACAAGAAGAGAAAAACCGCAGATGAGTGGTTATTCCCCTTTGACCATAGTACAGCATTACAAAGAGATCATTATGTAGCTGAATGGTTTAAAGACACTTATCATAAAAGACCTACGGGTCATGGACAAACTTGTCAATGTTTCTATCAAAATGTATTGTAATTGTTATTGTTGTTGTTATCATTAAAAGAATTGAAAAAAAAAATCTGTTCTTTTTTTTTTTTTTTTTTTTTTTTTTTTTGATAAAAAATGGGGTTTCCCCATGATACTAAATAGAAAAAGAAAAGGTATAAATACAAGGTGTAAAATGAAAAATCTATCAGTTATTGATTTGTCTTAATCATGGGTAACACGTCTAGTCAAGAAAAGAGTAAAATTCCATTTGGAAAGAGAGTTCTGAGAGAGGAAGATGTGGATAGAGGTATACCAATTCAAATACAGGAGGATGGAACTATTGAGATCCTTTCTCATGAAAAATATAATCAATTATGTCCAGAAAAGGATAATGATGGGAGAGATTACATTGAAAGACCCTTGACTGCAGAAGAAGAATATACCCATTTATTACCAAAAACAGATTATCCTGAAAGACCTAAAAGAAACAGTGTCCAAAAAAAGTATTTTGAGAAAAAAAGATTGACACAGGATTGTAAGAGAAAGAATCATGGTAGAATCTGAATAAATCATTTAAAATTATCTTTAAATTGTTATCTATATAAAAAAGAAGTGTCACCAAAAAAATTTCATTGTTTCAAACATGAGTCTGACAGAAGGATGTATCATGGAAATCAGAACTCAATTGTTGAAAGACATTAAAACTCATTATGAGAACCAACATAAAGAAGATCCAGGCAATCATTATATTGCTAAATTTAAAAAGGAGAGATTTAGAAGAGCTGCTAATTGGATATTTAATTTAACTGGAGGTCACCAGGAAGATATAGATCAAATCATTAGAAGTGATTATCAATATTTGATCTTACAAAAAGAAATGCATCCAGAAACAGGAAAACTTCATCATGTGAGAGGATTCCTTCAAATGAAACACTGGACCCATGAGAGAAACATGTACAAAATCATTCATGGGTTAACCTGTTTTGATATGTCTCACAGCACACCAGAATTAGAAAGAACATTTTATAAGCAAGGTGACAACTATGAAGAATATGGGACTTTAAAACCTGAAATGAGAAACAAAGAATTAATTCCAAGAGATTGTAGATTTACTTGAATAAATAACATGGAGCTTTTTGTGTGTGTGTGGTTTTTTTCCCTAGACTGTGAATCAGTATGACGTCATAATATAAGGTTTTGTGTAGTGACTGACTCAGCAAAAACGTAAACAAAACGTACAGAGTAGTGTCTCAGTAAAAACGTAGGTCTAACATTTTATTTTTTGCACACCACCCCCTCTGAGGGTATAAATACAAAGGTGTGTAGATGATCATGATCAGTTGACCCTTACCATGAGTCAAAGTCAGTTTGGAAAAAAAACAGAGACTATGGATATAGAGGAGGAGAAACAACAGTTATTAGAAAAAATAGAGAGTATGAATATAGATGAGGAAAAACAACAGTTATTAGAAAAAAGATTGATCATGCATATGGAAGAAGAACATTACAGTCCTCAAAGAAGAATGGAAGTGAAAACCCTGGAGGAGGATGAAGAACCTTGTAATGTTTACAAGAAGTATGATGAGATCCATGACCCAAAGGACTCATACAGAAGTTACAGAGTAGCCACTAATTTGACATTTGTCATCCAAGATGTGAGGGAAGAAGAAGACATAGATATGTTCATGAGCTGTGAAGATCAATTTCAATACCTGATCCTAGAAAAGGAAATTCATCCCTGGACAGGAAAAGTGCATCAAATCAGGGGATTCATTCAAATGAAAAAACCTGTAGGAGGACTGAATGTGGCTAGAATTCACTGGTTTGCAGATTTTTGTATGTCTCACAGTACACCAGAATTAGAAAGATTGTTTTACAGGCAAGGTGACAACTATGAAGAATATGGAATTCTGAAACCTGAGAAGAGAAACAAAGAATTAGAGTCCAGAGATGAATTCGGGAAATGGGAAATTGGTGCCTGGAGAGGTTTCCTGGAAAGAAAGAGAGAGAAATGATTGAGTATATGGAAAATTCAGATTAAAATTATTTTTAACAGTTATAGTTGTTATTTATTTTGTTCAGGTTATATATAAAAAAGGTGTGACAATGAAAAAAAAAATTATTTCCAAACATGAGTTTACAGGAGATACCAGGAGATTTATTACACTTTCCTGTAGAAGCTATTGTACATCAATGTAATTGTTTGACTGTAAAAGCTCATGGATTGAGTCAAAGTATAGCTATGAAATACCCCAGAGCTAATCTCTATGCGACCCGCAGACCTTTAAGGTCTAGAAATTTAGCCCTAGAAGAAGATAGAGGAATTCCAGGCACCCTTCAATTGTTTTCTTTACAAAAACCTGTAGTCATTTGTCTGTTAGCTCAATGGGATTATGGCACAGGACATTATAATCGCCTACCTTATTATCAAGATACACCAGAAAATAGAGAAAAATGGTTTCAAGCTTGTTTACAAGAATTGGGAACTTTACCTTACCAGACTTATGCCTTTCCTTATAAAATAGGATGTGGTTTAGCAGGAGGAAATTGGACACATTATAGACAATATATTGAAGAATTTGTACACACTTATCAAAAACAAGTGTACATTCTTCATAAACATTGATTGTGTGTGTGTGTGTGTGTTATAAAGATTGTGTTATAAATAAAATTAAATAAAAAATGTGTTTATGTTATTTTATTTTTTAAAAAAAAAAGATTCATGTTTTACAAAAAAAAAAAAAAAAAAAAAAAAAAAAAAAAAAAATAGTGACCTGGTGTTGATAAGTTTCTTGTTGGTTGATTTTTTTTTATCAAGGGTTTACTCCCTGAGAGGCCTGCCTCTACCTCTGCCTCTGCCGGCGAACTCTGTTCGGTCTGAGAGGGGAGGTCGTTGGTTACCGGTCAACGGCTCCATAAAGTCTGGCCTTCCGGGTCGGGGTGGAGATGGCTGTCTTGGAGGAGGGGGTCTCAATCCTCGCCCGCGAGCTGCATATCTCGAAAGCCTGCGTCTACACAGAGGGCAACATTGGTTCATCTGTACCAGCACAGCTGAACACTCGAGACAAGCCGGTCGACGGCGACACTGACAGCAGATGTAATTGGACATGCGATCCTCCTCCAAGCAAATTGCACAGGAATCCATCCTGGCTGCTGCGACTTGAATCCCCCATCTAGGAATTGGCCCCGTAGTACTCACACCTGGTGACATCTCCGGGGTCGGGGGTGGTGGTGGTCTAGCCAGCTCCGGGGAAGGTGGTGGTGGTGGTGGTCTAGCCAGTTCCGGGGAAGGTGCCCAGTCATCGTTGACGGGAGGGGGCCAATCCGAATCAACGGATGAAGAAGCCCCCTGTCCAGCCCAATCGTTGTTAACGGGAGGGGTCCAATCCGAATCTACGGAGGAATCCCACTGTCCAGCAGATGCTCCCGGGGGATGACTGGGTGACCAGGTAGGAGTTGGTGGTCTTCTTGGAGGGGACGGGCTTCTCGGGTGGTCCTCGAGTAGTTCCGGACTACTCAGAGGGGCCGAATAAGAACCAGCAGGTGGTGCTGAATCTGTCCTCCTCCTTCTCCTTGGCTGGTCTTCTTCACTGGTAGACGGCGATCTTCGTCTTCTTCTACGATGTCTTTGTCGTCGTCGCCGTCTACTTCTTCTCATCCCGTTCAACAGGTCACTGGCTAGGCCCAGAGTAGCTATCGGCCAGCGAGCTAACTCCGTCCCGGTGTTGATGTCCCGCACAATCCAGACATTTACGACCTCAACGCCATCAACCAAAAAGTAGTTAGGAACGTCTTCCTCAGCCATACTGATACGGTGCCAGCAGAACTGATACTAACAGAATGACACCGAGCTCTGGCAAGCTGCCGTATTTATGCGCACATCACGAGCGTAAAAGAGAGCACCCCTAAACAGAGAGCCAAAAAAATCATGGCGAGGTCAAATTGTGTTATTTTGTGTTTCACAAACTATACATTGGAGTGAATAACTTATGGGATTAGAAATACATGGTAACATCTTACCCAACAGATGAAGGTAAGTTTCAGGCATGATTTCATAGTATTTTTGATGCATGACATTTATCTGTCGTCTAGAAAAGAAGCATTGATGTTGAACCGAAGAGCTAAAATCGGGTCACCTGAATACATAAAATAAGTATTTTTACCTTTTTTAAAGTGTGATACAAGGAAAAGTTAATCTATACAATGAGATTAAACCTAGAGAAAAGTGTTGATACTGTTTTTAAATCAAAGGAATGGTTTCAAGTGTAAAAATATAGCCAGAGTCGGTTTAGGCATAGACACAAGAAGGCGAAGGTCGGCCATTTTTTGTAGAAAATCACTGTAATGACTTGTATAGAGAATATAGGATTTTTTTAAATGGTGACCTTTTCTGACTGGAATTTTTAAATAAATCAAATCAGTTTAGTTAAAAAACAATTTGAATCCACTTTATTTCCAGTGGGAAGGTCTAGATGTTTTATAAATATTGATAAAACACAGTGTCTTATTACAAGGCACAGCATTCTATACACATAAGCATGATTTTTTTTAGAAATCCTGAAAGATTAAACAGAATCGGATTAAAATCAATCTATATCTACTTTAATGGAAATGGGAATAGATTTTTTTTTCTGACTAAACAAAAAAAAAAAAAAAAAATCTCAGCGTCTAAAAAATCTCAGCGTCTAAACCAGGGCACAAGATGGCGTCATATTTGTATAGAAATCATAACAAAAGACTTATTGTGGTTGACATCCTTTTATTTTTTATTTAATAATTGTTCAAATTGTCGAATTCTCCTCTGAAATCGTAATCGATCGGCTACTATAGCCATCCATGGACTTTTACGATCTTCGGGTGGTAAATGATAAATTTCATTCAGGCTGGTATCAAAAGTTACACATTTCTTAACATGTCTGAAATTTCTACATATTTTATCCCGTATTGGATGCATATTTTCTCTACCGCTTCTATTTCCTTCCAGAGTAGACATACTTTGCTCCCTTCGGGATGACATAGGAAACTGTAAGGTTTTCCTAAATAGTCGCTCATTTTCATCCCGTACATTTTTTCCGGTAGAGTCTTTTTGATCCGTTGACAAAGGAAATGTATAATGGCTAGTCTCCCCAGTGTCGGATGATGTAATAAAGCCAGGCATTGTAACCACAAGTCCTGAGTATTTTCTATGATGGTCGTCGCTCTCTGGAACACTGGTTCCGCCTCCGGGGGTAAAGCTGCTGGATTTTTCTCGATACATCGCATTAAAAAATCATACCCTTCCAACACTAAAGAGTGAGTGTGTTTATGTGTTGACATGATAGTCAATTGTGAAGAAATGACCAGAAATGTTTTCTTATTTATACCCCTGTTATCTATACAAGACGTACACAGAACGTACAATGTACTGACTCAGCAATGTACTGAGTCAGCAAAACGTAGGTAAAACGAGAGAGGGTGCTAAGCGCGAGGGTCCAAAAGGTAAGTCAAACGTATTTTTGCACACGAAATCCAAAAGGGTATATAAACCAGAACTGAAAATTTAGGATCATTCTTACTGGGCACTTGGTACTTGACAGACGTAGAAATATGGCACAAGCAATGATGAATTCCGTGGAAAATCGTAATTATATTCCAGCTACCAATGAAGGGTTAGGATATGCTCTACCGACAATGCCTGACACGCAGGATCCCATCGGATTTGATCTGGGACTTTATAATATGCCTGAACCCATGACAAAGGAAGATATGGGCATCTTAACCACCACTTTGGATGGCATTGTTAACATGCTGACTCAACTGAAAGAGTACAACACCAGTGAATTTTGTTTGATTCGTGGGAAATTGTCCCGATTAGAAGTTAAAGTCGCTAGAATGGAAGAAAAAATGAGAGGAATCCAGAAAAATGAAAACACAGGAGCTGCCAAGAAAAATGAAGATACAGGAGCTGCCAAGAAAAGTAAACAGACAGACCCATGTTTCATATGTAAAGAATTAGGACATTGGGCTCCGGACTGTCCCAGAAAAAAAACAGAACTTATGCTACAAGTGTGGAAATTTTGGACATTGGGCCCATCAGTGTACAGATGACAGTATGGAATTACTCAAAGAAGTCGAAAAACTGGAGAAAAAGGCACAAGAAAACAAGACCACCCAACATAAGACCAGTCAACAGGATCAAAAGCAGGCCAACAACAAGAGGAAACTTCCTACTACCCAGACGGAGAAGACCCTGAAACTCCAGAAGAAAAAGTAAATATTATGTACACATTATTTGAATAAATCATCTTACACACTTTTGACTGTGTTATTGTTTTTTCTGTTTTCAGAAAATAGAGAGAGGTTTGCTCTGTGTGAATGACACACATGACGTCACAATGGTATACTTGAATCGATGCCAAGATTGTGTGTGTATTGCCTAGGCCTGACTCAGCACAAACGTAGATTAAACGTAGACCCCTTTTTTACTTGGGTTTTTCCAGGGTGTATACTAGATTGAACCGGCCAGGGTACCAAAAAAAAGTGCACTCAGTTGACCCGCCTATCCAGGATCTGGGGGGACAAAAGTGCACTCAGTTGACCCGCCCATCCAGACCCCTTATACTACTGGTGTATGCCTATTTATGAGTCGTGTTCAGCTTTAACCTTGGCTTTACTCAGTATTTAACCATTACATGTATAATATTCCATTCAGTTACTTAGTACACAATTCTTAGCTCAAATACTGTATATATACTCTGTATAGTGTAAGCAAGTATATCCAACTCAAACTTTAGTGAAAAGTAGGAACATCAGTGAATATTTTTAACCAGTCATGAATTAGTGTTTCATTTTTTAAGTTGGGGTGTAAGTGATCAAAAGTTCTACATTTTTAGAGTATTTATGAAATAAAGGATTGCATTATGCTTCAATAAGAACACTACATGTAACAGAAATATTGCCTGTCTACATCATCTCAGAGGCAGGGATGTTGGCGTTATCAAAAAATACCAGGGGTATTATTTTTTTGTTCCGTTTTTTTTTAAAAATATGTACTACAAACACAACTTGGACATAGAATTTTATATGTACATGTATCTCTCTATTAGTACCTAAAACATCACACTACTGTAAAATACATGTATATGTGTTCATTTATTTGACAAAACCAATTATGTGGACAATCATATGAACAGTTTTAAGACTGTATAAAAGAGCAGGCATGTATTTGAATTTTTATTCATGAAATATATGGAGATAACGAACAGTATTCAAGCTCAAAAGTCCATTAATCAATACAAAATAGGAGCAGAGCAAACACCGACCTCCAAACATCAGAGGTGGGATCAGGTGCCATGGAGGAGTGAGCATCCCCTGCCGACCGGTCACACCCGCCGTGTGCTCCTTGTTATGATCGGGAAATAACTGAAAAATCCGTCGACAATTCAGTGTGTAAATAATGGCCTAACTGAGATCATGTACAATACATAAAGCACTTGAAGTCCACTTTAAATTCTGTACATTACATTTTAGATCTACATGGGGGATAGCGTCCTAAAAATGTACATGTATGTGATCAATGAATTTGGCACACTTCATCACACAGGTTTTCATGCAACTGTCTGATTTACAGAAGTTGATTATTAGTTCTTGGCTTCTCACTATTTTTCAGATAGAATTTCATCAGCTGGATTTAGGTCCAAAGAGGATGCCAGCATATCTAAATCATTCTTCAAAATACATGTATTCTTTTTTTGCCATCAATCCCTGGTGGACTTACTGTAGTGTTTACTGTCATTGGCCTGAAAAATATGTAATATTAGGTCATGATTTAATTAAAATATTTTATCAAAATAAATTTTGTTGATTAAGTTTAATTTCCCTTCTTGCATGGATATTAACAAACAATCTTCCAAAGAGAATCTGAATATAAGTTTTGGTTGGAGATTTTTAAATTTCATATAATTAAGAAACTCATACTTGAATTATTTTAACTTTCAAACAGGCTGCTTAAATAATAAAGTTAAAAGGTTATTGCTTTTCAATTAAAATAACTTTCCATATTTAGAAAGTGCAATCAATTCTTAGTAAAAATATACTAAATATGCCTTATTTCAATGAAAAATAAAAAAGTTAGAGGCAAATAAGTGACCCCACCTGTTATCGGTCAACCACCTTAACACCATATTCTTTGTATTACTCAAAAAATGTCCAACTCCTCCAATCCAAAAGAAACTATTTCTTATCAAAACAGTGTTTAATGGTAACTTTGATCAATTTCAAATGCAGCTACATATAAAAACTTCAATAAGAATTGCATGCCTTGATGAAATGTACTCACATGTAACACATACTCTCCTACTTTTGATGTTTTGAGAAATCCCATTTTACCTCTTAAGTGCTTGAATTTATACATCTATAGCTTGTTTGCAAAAAGAAAACCTAATCTATTTTTCAGGATATTTATTGTAATATACAAAAACCCCTCTTGCATCAAAGGTTCAAGAAGAAGTGTCCTGGAAATTGCAGTTATCTACCCTACCCCTCCAACCATTACCTGATTCTATTGAAAATGTACGTGGAAATCTGATTTTCCTGACTGTTCTTTTTTTTTTAGTATATTACAGTCAATTTCAACATATCTGAATGATCAAATGTATGCATTTGATTCCCCTGAATATTTAAAGTGATCATCCTGTCCTTTCTTAGCATTTGTGAGTAAATTTCAGGTGCTTAGTAGAATCCAATAATTACATGAAAATGTACATAATTTTGATATTTTTTTCATTAAATATGCAAAAAGACTATCTTTTTTGTTATAATTTAAAGAAAAATATATAATCTATATGAAAATAATGAAAAGTTTAAGTTCTATCACATTATAGAAGACAAATGAGGGGGAAAATGAAGGGGAGGGGGTATTTTTTTTTATGTAATCATCAATAGTAAAATGGGTCTAATTTGAAAAAAAAATAAAGCACAGCAATTGTTTGAATAAATGTGGTTCTGTGAACTGATATTTTTGCATACTGACTCATTCTTTTTCAAAATAATGATATTTAGTGAAATACATGTAAAAAAGAGTAAGTTTATGTAATTTCAGTGATATCGCAATAATTAAGTCCCCTTAATTTTAATTAATACTAAGCAATTGCATCAAAATTTGATAAAAATATATGTGACAGTGCCCAAACTATTAATTTCAAACAAATAAATTTTTCTCAGAAAAAAATTGCCTTACTCTGTTAGGATTTGTTATGCTGATGCTTGAAACTCTGAAAATGTATTCTATTCTATTCTATTCTATACTGGGAAAGGTTTACCCCCCTTGTGTTTAGGTCTCTCTACCTAAATGAATAAGAGTCAAATAAAAGAAATATGGTGAGTTTTGAAAATGGCATACATCAATAAACTTATTTAGAGAAGAATTAGACTAAATTACGTATTTCTGAAAATTTGTGTTTTCTTGAAGGTGGCAGAGGATAGTGTTTTTTAATGCCAAACATGTGCCGAGGGGGTACACATATACATGCGATCCATTAAAACATGTACAAGGGGACAGTTTTCCAGGGGCTAATTAATTACACTTCATATGCCCATTCCTCACAAATTAGGTCAACAAATGACATGTAATCTGCCTATTTGAGTGCACATGTACCAAAAATGCACCTGGGGACTCCCGAAATTTTGGCTTGTTTTTTCCAAGATTTGGGCCTCACTCGCACCCATATAACCCATCCCCAGGCCCGAGAGAGCAGGATATAACACCCAGTGGTCTGTAAATCAATGCATGTCCTAATGAAAATTCTCCAATTGATATAGGGCCATTCACCTTCCCTCCTAGATACAAACTTTCTTCTAAGGCCTACTGCTTTTCAGCTGAATTTCCTCTGCAACCGACCACATGTTTCTTAGTTTCGCATTTACAATTCTGTATATGATATAGGGCTGGGACGATACTTTTACTATATCGATACGTATTCCAATATTTGAGCCACGATACGATATGTATCACGATATGTTTAATTGGTTATAAATTCTTTTTTTATATTGAAATGAACAAAACATTTCTTCACAAATAAGAATAATGTATTCAAAGAAGTTGTATATCTTTTGTAAAACTTCATTATTTTACACAAGTGGTGTTAATTATTATGTTTTTCATATTTATATTTATATTAAGCATATTTATTTTATATATTAAACCCAAAATCTTAAGTAAACAAAGAAAAACATATGTCAGAATTTTTGGGGCGATATTTCGATATTTCTTCATACGTATCGATATGCGTATCATCCTTACATTGAATCGATATTATTGATATCTCGATATATCGTCCCAGCCCTAATATGATAAGCGTCATAGTGACACCTACATGTTGCACATCATTTTTTTCAGCAAGCACTCTGCTACACTGCAAATGTGTCCCATAATTATTCTAATCATTTTTCTACATAAAATATCACATCTCAGTTTTTAAAGAAATTTGACCGGGTCTTTAGTACGAAACTATCCCCTGCCACCTAAGACCGCAAGGGTAAATTCCGTAACCACACTTTTGTTTAAGAGTTGACTTCTTGATTTGGTAGACTGGCATCTGGGTTTGTCATAAACTTAATTATGTTCATTGTCCATCACGTTTCCTTGCTCACACGTTGAACACATTGGGGCTCTTCTTCCGAACTCGCTTCAGAAATGGGATAAACCATCGCATTGTTTGGTGCAATTAATACCTCATGAGAATTATCTGGATTGCAGTGGGCAACTAGCCTTTGTCAAACAACTCTGTTACGATAACTTCGCAAGATATACTTCCAACTTTCTCTGTGTCGCCATTTTTGTTTTCAATTTTACGATTGGAATTTGACAAAGCAAAATTCGTTAAAAATGGCTAAATTTCTTTAGGTAAAAAGTGTACACAGATAAAAGAAAGTTATTTAATACAAAATACAAATAAAAATTACAAAATAATTATTTTTTATGGCTTAAAATAGCAATGCTGAAAGTAAATTATCCACTTCCGCCAGCATTAGAAGGATAATCCTACTTCCGCTAGCATTGCTAGCATTGACCTAGTTTTGAACCAGCAAAGGTAGCATCAGGATAAGGATCGGATCAGGATAAGGATAACTAGCATTAAATCAGCAAGCAAAGGAAGCATTCAATTCAGCAAGCAAAGGAAGCATTCAAATCAGCATTGATGCTGTAACAAAATTAGTTCCCTGCACTGTATATGCTTTATATATGCCTTCGTTTTTGTGTGTGTGTGTTTTTTTTTTTTTGTCCCTTTAGGAAGCTCTAAACACTAATGAAAAATGTTTTTTCTGGACTTTGAGAAAATTTTACCATATAAAAAGCATGCACATTGAGTTTATCTAGTTCATTTTCAACATAGGGTACCTGCCATGTTTCTCCAGGAAAAAAATGTTCAAAGACGATGAGGTATTAATGCACAGAAATCACTGTTGTTTACTTACATTGGGGAAATACATGCAATTAATGTTTTAAATTACTTTATATATATATATATATATATATATATATATATATATATATATATATAAATATAATATATATATATATATATATATATATATATATATATATATATATATATATATATAATGTTAAGAATACTTTTATTTATTTCAACTTCTGTCATTTACTGTAGATTTATGTTTATTCAATTTTACATCAAAAGGCAGATCACCCTTTCAGCATAAAACTACCATGAAAATAGAACTCTCCAGTGAGCAGTGTTTAGAGCTTCCTTAAAGAATGTTCATTCATATTAGGACGCCATCAACTGTCCTTGAAAACTGTGACCTGTCGTCAGCACTTGGAGATATTGAGCAGTTAGGAACCGTTTTGTGCCAGCATCTCCTGATACACGGGTCCTTGGTTTATACAACCGGTCTTAATGTCCCGCGATCGGTCACGGTACCCTAGTGATAGGGCGCTCTCTTTGTGATCGGGAGGCCCGGGTTCGATTCTTGTTCGTCAATCCGCGTCAACCCTAAGATGTAAACATATGTAGTTACTGTTCCTTCACCAAGCGACTGGCACTAGAAGTGAAAATCACGGGTTTTCGGAGGAGACCTTAAAAATCGAGGTGTTGGCACGATAAAGAACCCTTACTGCTCAAAGGACCTGACTACCGAGTGGAGGTCTAAAGTTAAAGCCCTTCACCGGCATACGGTGACGTCTCTATATGAGTGAAAAATGCTGGAATGGGACGCTAAACAATAATCAGTCAATGTCCCGCAGTGGATTCGAACCTGACGTACGGATCAACTCCCTACTCCGTTACTCTTAACCACTACGGCATGCGGGAAACAAAGACCTTTGGTATATGTTTGTTGTTTAATGTCCCTCTCGAGAATTTTTCACTGCCAGTGCTGCAAATTTATTCCTATGTTTGGCACGCAGGGCCATTAAACAGTGAGGGATCTTTTTCGTGCTAACACCTACTGCGACACGGAACCTCGGTTTATACGATCTCATCCGATGGAACGGTTTCCAGGTCCCGCAGTGGATTCGAACCTGAGACGTAAGGATCGACTCCTTACACCGCGACTCTAGAGCAAACGCTGTAGCCACTGCGCCAGGCGACTCGGTATTTGTAGCCACATTTAATGTCAATAAAACATCAATGCACTCAGTTACATTGTAAAACGAGCCTTAAGGATACCAATCTGCTTACTGATATTACAATTTCCAAAAGGTACTTTATTTCTAAGAATCAAGATGGTAGAAATGATATCTCTGCATATTAAAAAAACTATCACCATACTCAGTAAGCAATATTTAGCAAGCCTTTTTCCATATTTTTGTCAGCCTTATACCATAAGTAAGCCTACCACTCTATTTATTTCGCCTATTACAATATTTACTCAGTCTTTTACTATATTTAGTCAGTCTATCATCACATTTAGTTCGCCCGCGTGGTGCAGTGGTAGAGCGTCTTCTCTTAAGTCGCGGAGTAAGGAGTTAATCCATACGTCATGGGTTCGAATCCCACTGTGGGATATGGAGACCGGTCCTTCGGATGAGACTGTATAAACCAAGGTCCAGTGTCGCAGTAGATGCTGGGACAAAAAAAAACCTCGCTTCTCAATGGCCCTGAGTGCCGAGTAAAGGTCAAAATTTGCATCTGTCCAAGTGGTGGCGTCTCCATTTGAGTGAAAATTCTCGAGAGAGACTTTAAACAACAAACAAGCATCCACACAATAAACAACTCCATATTCTGTTCACTGTATATATTTAAATTAATGTGCAAAGGAGTGTTGGTTTCAATTGTTCTGTTAAAAGTTAGCCTAGAAATGGTGTAGGACTGAGGCAATCTGACGCACTTCTTTACAATCACGTGCACATAACACAACGCTACTAGGACGGTTAAAATATTAGAATGATAATCCTAGAAATAGCATTCCAATAGTTCGAAACCTGCTATAATGCATAAAATTTCTCCACCAGTCGGACTTAACCGAGGGAGTCACTGTGGAAATAGCTAGCTTCGAAAATTGTTACAGCCGTATATTTGTCCTTCCGATGAGAGAGTTAACTGAAAACTATAGAGATGTTTTTTTAATTAGATTACCATTAAATATCCTTTGGTTCCTTGAATTATTAAAGTATTTATTAATTACCTAAAATTGCTTTTAACTTTCAAACCGGAATTCTTTTCATCGCTGGTAAACTGCATCAGACGATTCTTCCAATCAGCACTTTGAAAATCGTACATGGCCTTTATGTAAACATTATTTCAGATGAACCTTTACTGATCACTACAACTATCATTAAATGAACCGATTTCCAGAAATCACTTGCTAAAAATCAGTCTCAACATTCAAATGTCAGAGCTTGTGTTACTAAATACCGAGCAGAGGGCATGCAAGGCAAAAGGTTTTTGGTAAATCTTTTAAAAGCATATTTCATTTTAAAAATGAACGGAAACATATCTGTTATTTGCTGAAAACAAAAGACCCTTGCATACAGATTTACAATAACATTTCAAACAATTTTGAACGTCACGGTGGCTCAGTCGGTAGAGCGGTCGCTTCGTGATCGGAAGGTCGTGTGTTCGAATCACGCCCGCGAATGACCAAAGTCGATAAAAACAAGAGGCCCAAGGGCCTTAACGGTCACCTGAGTACAATACAACAATTTAGAGGATCCATAGAGTATTAAAATGAAATAAAAGGTGAAGCTTTGTTGCCAAAAAGCAAGAAAGATAGGGTGATTAGGACCAACAAAATAATTAGTCTACTATTCATTAACAGTTCATAAATTAGGTTCTAATCTGTTCCCCATTTATCACTATCACCTTACAGCATATTAACAAAATATCAGTGCTTTTGTACTATTTTAATTCCTTGTTGTAATCTCTTACATTGGCCTCTCTTGGTCTTTGATGAACATTTAAGTTATTTTTGTCTCATTTTTATTTATCTGTTACTTACAAGTCCACATGATCATTAAAACTAAGAAAATACTTTTTGTATTATACAATAAAAATTCTTGCATAATTCTCTTATTCTATTAATTTTTCAAGTACATTATTTACAGTGATTAATTATCAAAAGTAAACGGCAAAGGGGAATAACTCCTCTCAGTAGAATGCAAATTAATTGAGCCCTGGCTAGGACCAGAACACTTGACCAAATGGTCCAGATGTTCAAAAATCTGGTAAAAATACCCTTCCTTATTACAACTTTTACACTTTTTGCCTCTGATATGCCCAAGTGCAGAGAAGATTTTTAAAGAAATAATGCATTTTCACTACAGATTCACTATATTATCAATAGAGCCCCTCCCTCCCCCCCCCCCCTCCTTCATCACCGAGAAACACCAGAGCCTCTCACCCTGGGACCAGAAGTTTCAAGTTTGCTCATCATAAGTAATCACTTTGTTTAACTGCTTAACATTAAGGAGCAGACAGGATTATTTAATAGAATTAATGCATTTTCACTACATTATCAACAGCCCCACCCTTATACCAGCACATCTGACCCAGGGGTCATGCAATTCATTACTCTGGAAGAAGCATTCTTGCTCATCATAACTAGATACTTAGCTTCTTTGCTTTTTAACCAGAAGCAGAAAAGAATATTTTCAAAGAAATTTTGATTTTTCACTATATAATCAATAGAGCCCCCTCCCACCTTTTGACCAGAACCCTTGACCCTGGGGCCATGAAATTCACAATTTTAGAAGAGGCATCCTTGCGTATCATAACAATGTACTTAGTTTGTTTAAATAGTACCCAGGGGCAGAGAAGAAGATTTTCAAAGATTAAATAATTCACCTTCACTGTAGGAGCTATATAGCCCCACCTTAGCACCAGAACCCCTGTCCCTGGGGCCATGAATTTCACAATTTTGGAAGAGGTGTCCTTGCTTATCATAACAATGTACTTAGTTTGTTTAAATAATACCCAGAAGCAGAGAAGAAGATTTTTAAAGCATTAATGCATTTTCACTATTTAATAAATAGAGCCCCGCCCTAACATCAGAACCCCTGACCCAGGGGCCATGAAATTCACAATTTTGGTAGAGTCACTCTTGCTTATCATAACTATAAATTTAATTTGTTTAAATAATACCCAGAAGCAGAGAAGAAGATTTTTAAAGCATTAATGCATTTTCACTATTTAATAAATAGAGCCCCGCCCTAACATCAGAACCCCTGACCCAGGGGCCATGAAATTCACAATTTTGGTAGAGTCACTCTTGCTTATCATAACTATGAATTTCATTTGTTTAAATAATACCCAGGAGTAAAGAAGATTTTCAAAGAAATAATGCACTTTCACTATATGATCTATATAGCCCCCCCCCCCCAGCACCAGAACCCCTTACCCTGGGGCTATGCATTTCACAATTTTGGTAGAGTCACCCTTGCTGATCATAACTCTGTATCTAATTTGTTTCAATAATACCCAGGAGTATAGAAATAATGCACTTTCACTATACGATCTATATAGCCCCACCCTAGCACCAGAACCCCTGACCCTGGGGCCATGAATTTCACAATTTTGGTAGAGTCACCCTTGCTGATCATAACTATGTATTCAATTTGTTTCAATAATACCCAGGAGTAGAGAAGAATATTTCCAAAGAAATAATGCACTTTCACTATATGATCTATATAGCCCCGCCCTAGCACCAGAACCCCTGACCCTGGGGCCATGAATTTCACAATTTTGGTAGAGGGCTCAATGCTAATTACAATCATGTCAACAGTTTGACTGCTTGATGTCAAGGAGTAAAGAAGAAGATTTTTAAAGATTGCATTAATTTTGATGGTTTTAGCCCCACCCCTCAGGCCCCAGGGGGGCAGGGACCATGAAATTCACAAATTTTGTTCCCCTTCACACATAGATGCCATATGCAAAAATTGGCTGAAATTGGTTCAGCGGTTTTAGAGAAGAAGCTGAAAATGTTCAAATGTTAACACACGACGGACGACGCATGACGACGGACGAAAACAGATAGCAATAGGTCACCTGAGTGACTCAGGTGACCTAAAAATAGGCAGCAACTGTTCCCTCGCCAGGGCTCTGCAGTTTGAAAAGTTGCGGGTTCTTCGGATGAGACTTTTAAAAAAGAGGGCTTGTGTCACGGCAGGGCTTGGCACGATAAAGATCCCTCATATGTGGAGATAACGAACAATATTCAAGCTTAAATGTTAATGGTTTTTTTCAATCACTTCAGAAACTTCGAAAATATTGTTGTAATCGTATCCTCAAGGAAAAATAGAGAAAAGAACTTAGTTAATTACATGTAATATGTAATTACAAATATATATAATTATACCCCTACTCCACAATGAAATGCGCTACAAAAAGATAAGGTTCTATAACTAACTTCCTGACATTTTTACAGGAACTGGCCGGCCCTTGTGCTAGTAAGATATGTGGAATGAATGAAAAATGCATAAACATTGGATGCAATGTTTCCTGCCAGTTATCAGGTATGTTCACCTCATATATACCATTTATAGTTATTATTATAGACTTCCTTTAAATTTATTTAGTATAATACTGTGTCACTTGAGATGTTATTTAATAAGTTAGTTTTCAAAAATTCACATTTTTATGTTCTGAAGAACTCACCATTGGTTGGTAATGTTATAAGTTAGCAATGCAGGTTTACAGAAGCAGTATTCCGCCTTGCCTCATCCTTAAACAAAATGTAATCAAATTCAGAACTTTTTAAGTTCTTTACCATAGGAGTACAATGCGTATTGATTTCGGGGTCATATAAATAACTTTCTCTGTCTGTGCGTATGTTTGAAGGTACATGTATATCATGACATTTTTATTGTAACGTGATGTTTTCAAGTTTTGTGCAGAAGAGCAAACACAGAGATTTTTGGATCCGTCCGTCAGTCTGTCCATCAAACTTTGTGACGCGATTTCCCAAACAGTCTTTAAGGAAATGTTTTAATAAGTTTAACTATTCTACTATAATAACAAGACACCAATATATTTTGGGATTCGTCTGTCCCTGCCCCCTTCTGTCTGTCCCTCAACGCCAACACAGGTGTTTACTGGATGACTGATTTATGATCGGGTTCGTGATACGGGTCTTCATTCACCGTCTTAGCGCCTTATCGTTAGTTTGTGATTTTTAGCAGCGTTAATAAAGTTTACTAGATTTTGTAACATTTTAACTGTGGATTCTCCCCTACCGTGGCGCAACTCTTGTGTTGCGTGATAACTCAATTTTCAGTGAATCGTGTCTCATTTTTCTGCCTCCGTATCGAAGATTCGGGGTATATAGTTTTTGCTCTGTCCGTCCGTCTGTCTGTTTGTCCGCAAAAACATTAACATTGCTTATAACTTTTGATTGTTTGGAGCTATGGCTTTCATATTTCACATGTGTATTTCTTGTGACTAGACCTTTCCTTGGGTACCATCACATTTGACCTTGACCTTGGAGTTTGACCAAGTTTTACAAAATTTTACCCAACTTTAACCTTGGCCATAACTTTTGAACGGTTGGTGCTAGGGCTTCAATACTTCACATGTGTAATCCTTGTGACAAGACCTTCCTTCGGATACCAACAACTTTGACCCTTTGACCTTGCAGTTTGACCTACTTTTGAAAAACTTTAACATTGGCTATAACTTTTGAACGGTTAATGCTAGGGCTTTCATACTTCAAATGTGTAATCCTTGTGACAAGACCTTCCTTTGGATACCAACAACTTTGACCCTTTGATCTTGACCTTGGAGTTTGACCTACTTTTGGAAAACTTTAACCTTGGTCATAACTTTTGAACAGTTGGTGCCTTGGATTTCATTCTTCACATGTGTAATCCTTGTGACAAGCCCTTCCTTTAAATACCACCAATTATAGCCCATTGACCTTGACCTTGGAGTTTGACCTACTTTTGAAAAACTTTAACCTTGGCCATATCTTTTAAACGGTTAATGCTAGGGCTTTCATACTTCACATGTGTATTTCCTGTGAGAAGGCCTTTCCTTGGGCGCCATTAATTTTGACCATTTGACATTGATGTTTGACTTACCTTGGAGAAACATTAACTTTTCCATATCTTTTCAATGGTTGCTGCTAGGGCTTTCACATCTCACAGGTATATTCCTCGGTACAAGACCTTACTTTGGGTAACAGCATATTTGATTTACATTTGAGAAAGTTTAACCTTCGCTATAAGTTGCCATACTGGGGTTTCACAAACACATCTTGTTTGTACTGAAGTACTTTACTGTTAGAAAAAGACGCGTAGAGAAGATTTATTTAACTGTAAGTGTTTAAAAATGTGTATCCTTGACGCCTTTGGTTTGACGCGATAACTCGAACAGTTTTCAAAGTAACATTTTCAAATTTTATACATAAGAATTTTCCATAAGAGACATTCTGTTATAAATGTAACTGTCATATCACTTTGTCTGTATAAATGATTGACAGAAGAATGTAAATATTCTTAATCTTTTAACAGCGCACAGCGGGATCTTCTTTGAGAGTACTCTCAGTTTTCTAGTTACAAATGTATTTGAAATACAAAGAACTTTCTTAGAAGCTAAAAAAAAAAACAAAATATGTAAAAAGAACATATTAATGTCATCCTGAATGCTAGTCCACGATGAGAACTTTCATTTTTATAAGGCCATCAACTTTACATTTGCGTTAAATTATGTTTGTAAGGAATTAAATGAGTGGTGGCTTTTTTTCAGTATTTTGAAAAGAAGAAGGGGTTTTTCACAGTATTTTGCTCCTAAATTTAATTATGCATTCTGTAATATAAAGGAGGGTGTGATATTTAGCAGGTGAACTCAGGATCATGTGTTAGAGACATTTACAGTGTCCAAGAATTTTTCGGCTGACCACATCTGGACAGGCAACAAAATTATGCACTTTAGGAAATGTTGAATTTAATTGATATACCTTGTCAAATTTAAGGCTGCTTACATTAATAGCTAATATGACATGATATTAAAAAAAACAAGATGTTTTTATAAACACAAATGCATTTCTAATGAATCACAATGAGTTGAAAGATTTTTAGCAAATTAAAAAATCTGCATATGTGGTTGGTAAGTTTTCCTAATATCTAGCATGCCACATGTGCCTTTTTATGCCCCCGTAATCGAAAATTCGGAGGCATATAGTTTTTGCCCTGTCCGTCCGTCTGTCTGTCTGTCTGTTTGTCCGCAAAAACTTTAACCTTTCTCACAACTTTTGATTGGTTGCAGCTATGCCTTTCATATTTCACTTGTTTATTCCTTATGACAAGACCTTTCTTTGGGTACCATGAAATTTGACCTTGGAGTTTTACCAACTTTTGCTAATTGGTTTAGACTTAACCTTGGCCAAAACTTTTGGAAAGTAAGAGCTAGGGCTTTCATACTTCACATGTGTAATCCTTGTGACAAAACCTTCCTTCGGATACCATCTACTTTGACCTTGACCTTGGAGTTTGACCTTTCAAAAAAAAATTAACCTTCGCCATAACTTATGAACAGTTGGTGCTAGGGCTTTCATACTTCATATGTGTACTCCTTGTGACAAGACCTTCCTTCGGATACCATCAACCTTGACCTTGGAGTTTGACCTTTTAAAAAAAAATAACCTTCGTCATAACTTATGAACAGTTGGTGCTAGGGCTCTCATACTTCATATCTGTACTCCTTGTGACAAGACCTTCCTTCGGATACCAACAACTTTGACCCTTTGACCTTGGAGTTTGCCCTACTTTTGCAAAATGTTAACCTTGGCCATAACTTTCGAACAGTTGGTGATAGGGCTTTCATACTTCACATATATAATCCTTGTGGCAAGACCTTCCTTTGGATACCATCAACTTTGACCTTGGAGTTTGACCTACTTTTGCAAAACTTTAACCTTGGCCATAACTTCTGAATGGTTAGTGCTAAGGCTTTCATACTTCCATATGTAATCCTTGTGGCAAGACCTTCCTTTGGATACCATCAACTTTGACCTTGGAGTTTGACCTACTTTTGCAAAGCTTTAACCTTGGCTATTACTTTTAAATAGTTGGTGGTAGGGCTTTCATACTTCACATATGTAATCCTTGTAACAAGGTCTTACTTTGGATACCAACAACTTTGACCTTGGAATTTGACCTACTTTTGAAAGACTTTAACCTTGGTCATAACTTTTGAACAGTTGGTGCTAGGGCTTTCATATTTCTTGTGAGAAGGCCTTTCCTTGGGCACCATTATTAGCTCTACTGGTCAGAGACCAGAAGAGCTTATGCGATAGTAAGGTGTCCGTCGTCCGTCCGTCTGTCTGTCTGTCTGTCTGTCTGTAAACAATTTTTCAAAACGCTACTCCTCCTACAGTTTTGGTCCGATTTCAATATAACTTGGCACACAAGTAGACTACACTAAGATACATAATTTAGTGCATCGGTTTTTGATTTCGATGGACGGTGTTGCCATGGTTACTAAAAATAGAAATTTCTGTGAAATTCCTTTAAAACGCTACTCCTCCTACAGTTTTGGTCCGATTTCAATATAACTTGACACACAAGTAGACTACACTAAGATACATAATTTAATGCATCGGTTTTTGATTTCGATGGACGGTGTTGCCATGGTTACTAAAAATAGAAATTTCTGTGAAATTCCTTTAAAACGCTACTCCTCCTACAGTTTTGGTCCGATTTCAATATAACTTGGCACACAAGTAGACTACACTAAGATACATAATTTAGTGCATCGGTTTTTGATTTCGATGGACGGTGTTGCCATGGTTACTAAAAATAGAAATTTCTGTGAAATTCCTTTAAAACGCTACTCCTCCTACAGTTTTGATCCGATTTCAATATAACTTGGCACACAAGTAGACTACACTAAGATACATAATTTAGTGCATCGGTTTTTGATTTCGATGGACGGTGTTGCCATGGTTACTAAAAATAGAAATTTCTGTGAAATTCCTTTAAAACGCTACTCCTCCTACAGTTTTGGTCCGATTTCAATATAACTTGGCACACAAGTAGACTACACTAAGATACATAATTTAATGCATCGGTTTTTGATTTCGATGGACGGTGTTGCCATGGTTACTAAAAATAGAAATTTCTGTGAAATTCCTTTAAAACGCTACTCCTCCTACAGTTTTGGTCCGATTTCAATATAACTTGGCACACAAGTACACTACACTAAGATGCATAATTTATTGCATCGGTTTTTGAATTCAATGGACGGTGTTGCCATGGTTACTAAAAATAGAAATTTCTGTGAAATTCCTTTAAAACACTACTCCTGCTACAGTTTTAGTCTGCTTCTAATATAATTAGGCATACAAGAAGACTATACTAAGATACATAATTTATTGCATTGGTTTTTGAATTCGATGAACAGTGTTGCCATGGTTACTTAAAATAGAAATTTCTGTGAAATTCCTTTAAAACGTTACTCCTCCTACAATTTTGGTCTGATTTCAATCTAATTTGGCACACAGTTAGAATACACTACGATACATAATATGTATTTCTGTTTTTTTTATTTGGGTGAATGGTGTTGTCATTGTTACCGGTACTAAAAATAGAAATTTCCGTGAAATACTTTCAAAACGCTACTACTCCTAGTTTTCATTTGATTTCAATATAACTTGTCACAAAAGTAGACTACATTAAGATACATAATTCTATTTATTGTTGCATGTTGCAATGTTTCAAATCCAAATGCTACTTTTCTTTTGTTATACAAACAGACCAGTAGAGCTACAGTCTCATCAGAGACTTCTGGTTTTTGACCATTTGAACTTGACCTTGATGTTTGACTTACTTTTGAAAAACTTTAACCTTTTCCATATCTATTCAATGGTTGCTGCTAGGGTTTTCATATTTCACAGGTATATTCCTCGAGACAAGACCTTACTTTGCGTACCAACATATTTGATTTCCATTTGAGAAAGTTTAACCTTTGTTATGAGTTGCAATACGGGGGCATCAATGTTTCACAAACACATCTTATTTTTAATTTATGAGTGTACCAATGTTTTATTAATATTGTAAAGAATGTCCATGAGATTCTTGATACCAAGCTCTCAAATTTAATATTAACACACTAATATTTTTTTTATTATATCCCACGCAACAAGTATCGTAGGGTATAATGTTTTTGACCCGTCCATCAGTCAGGCCGCCAGTCACGTTTTTTTTTTATTTATTTATAGCGCTGCTCAGAATGTGTAGTTGTGCATATTGCTACGGAATTCCGATTCCATTATTTTTCTTGGAATTTCGGCACCTTTCAACTTTGATATTAGGTCATATCTTGAATATAGAGATAAAAAGTTTGTCAGCGCAACTCTTCTTAAACCGTTGCAAAGAATTTCGTAAAACTTTGCAGATGTCTAGGTATGCATAATGCCAGTAAAGAAGAAGGTACGGTTTTAGCTTTATTGTGCCCTAAAAATTTAATGTTCTCAAAAGATTTGAAACTGGCTTCAATATTAGTTGAGTATATGACTGTGATAAATCAGGAAAGAATATGGCATGGAGGAGTACCAATCTGGAAATATGACGTCATTAATTTGATACATTTCTCTATTTTAAACAGAAAAAGCCCCAAAATGACCCATTTCAAGGGTTCTTTTCCTTAAGAAAATAGTGTCCAAAGCCGTCGCCCACTTTAATTTTTGGACATGTTGTGTAAAATGCTTTGAAAAATCACATATCTCAAAATCTTTGTGGGCCATGCCCGTGGACAATATTATCTGAAAGAAAATTCCATTGAAAATTGTTGTCTTCTGCAACTTTTTAAGAAAATACGGGAAAATGCACAAGTTTATGACGTCACAATTAGCATTAAGAAGGTTGTGTGAGAAAAATGATGTGTATGATCTTTCTGCATGGAATTTCAATGATTCAGAAAGCATGAGTTTTAATTTTTAATTTTTTACATTACACAGGGCAAGATTTGTATTGAAACCGTACCTTGTTCTTTCAATTCCATAAATTTTGCTCTTAGAGTTTTGGCTATTATTGGAAAAAAAAAAAACTTTCCACCTAGGTAATAAGGAAATCAACTGGAATCAGCTTTTGTAATGAAATTTTATGTGAAATATTTTATGAACTTAAAAGACCGTTATTGATTTTGAGACAAAAATCCCCCCCTCTCAAATTAGTGCTTTGCCTTAAATAATTTCATAAGCACAGTATATAAACAAATTTATATAACTACATCATATGTTGGACATGGACTTATATGTACACTCATTAACAAATTGTTTGTTGTTTAACGTCCCTCTCGAGAATTTTTCAATCATATGGAGACGCCACCACTTGCCGGTGGAGAGCTGCAAATTTTGTCCTATACTCGGCACTTACGGCCATTGAGCAGTGAGGGATTTTTTTCGTGCCAGAACCTACTGCGACACGGTCTCATCCGAAGGACCGGTCTCCACGTCCCACAGTGGGATTCGAACCCGCGACGTAAGGATCAACTCCTTACTTCGCGACTCTAGAGCAGACGCTCTAACCACTGCGCCATTAACAAATTGAAATCACTAAGGAATTTAAATAATAGTTTCTCAGTATAACTCCTGCACCGACTTTCCTGAAACTTTGTAGGTATTTCAGACATTATGTGTAGATTTGTATACAACTAAGAAAATTTGATTATACCCCACGCAACAAGTTGCGTAGTTGCGTAACGTTTAATGTTTTTGACCCGTCCGTCCGTCAGTCAGTCCTGTTTTTTTTTTTGTTTTTTGTTTTTTGTTTTTGTTTTGTTTTGTTTTTTTTTTGTTTTTGGTCTGCTCAAATCCTCATAAACCGCTGCACAGAATTTCGTCAAACTTTGCAGATATTTAGGACACAAAGTGTAAATGAACATATTACCAGGAAATTCCGATTCCTTTTATTTTTTTCTGGGAATTTCGGCACTTTTCAACTTAGATTTTTGGTCATATCTTGAATGTAGAGATGAACAATTTGTCAGCTCAACTCCTCATAAATCACTGCACAGAATTTCGTCAAACTTTGCAGATATTTAGCAAACAATGTGTAGATGTGCATATTACCAGGAAATTCCGATTCCTTAATTCTGGGAATTTCGACACTTTTCAACTTAGGTTTTCGTCAAACTTTGCAGATATTTAGGACACAAAGTGTAAATGTACATATTACCAGGAAATTCCGATTCCTTTTATTTTTTTCTGGGAATTTCGGCACTTTTCAACTTAGATTTTTGTTCATATCTTGAATGTAGAGATGAACAATTTGTCAGCTCAACTCATAAATCACTGCACAGAATTTCGTCAAACTTTGCAGATATTTAGCAAACAATGTGTAGATGTGCATATTACCAGGAAATTCCGATTCCTTTATTCTGGGAATTTCGACACTTTTCAACTTAGGTTTTTGACCATATCTTGAATATAGAGATGAACAGTTTGTCAGCGCAACTCCTCTTAAACCACTGCACAGAATTTCGTCAAACTTTGCAGATATTTAGGACACAATGTGTAGATAGGCATATTACCAGGAAATTCCGATTCCATTATTTTTCTGGGAAATTCGGCACTTTTCAACTTAGATTTTTGGCCATATCTTGAATATAGAGATGAACAGTTTGTTAGTGCACTTCCTCTAAAACAGCTGCACAGAATTTGGTTAAACTTTGCAGATATTTAGTACACAGTGTGTAAATGTGCCTATTACCAGGAAATTCCGATTCCATTATTTTTGCCTTAAGAGTTTTACCTATTATTGAAGAAACTTTCCAGCTAGGTAATAAGGAAATCCACTGGAATCGGTTTTTGTAATGAAATTTTATGTGAAATATTTTATGACCTTTAAAGACCCCCATTGATTTTGAGATCAAACTATTACTGATTTAACACAAACGCACACACAATCCCACCCCACCCCCATCAAATTGGTGCTTTGCCTTAAACAATTTCATAAGTACAGTATATAAACAAATTCATATGACTTCATCATAATTTTATTTCCATCAATTATTAAAATGTGTAAATTGTCATGTGCTGGACATGGACTTACACTCATTAACAAATCGAAATCACTAAGGAATTTAAAAAACAGTTTGTCAGCATAACTTCTGCACTGAATTTCCTGAAACTTTGTATGTATCTCAGACATAATGTATAGATTTGTATATTACCAAGAAATTTTGATTCCATTATCTATCTAGAAACTTCAGCCCAATTAAATTTGTAACATACAATGATTTGAATGTCCTTATATGCAGGAAGTTTTGATGTGATGATTTTTTACAAGTAATGCCCCTTTTTGTATTATACTGTGTATTTAAAATGCACTGTGCCATTCATTACGTGTTGCATTGTCGAGTTTTGGGGAAGCGTGGGATATGTGAACTTGCTCACTTTTTCTTTCATTCCATTATTTATCTAGAATCTTCAGCCCAATTAATTTATAACATACAAAGATTTGATGTTCTTATATCCAAGAAGTTTTGATTTTTTGCAAGTAATGCCCCTTTTTAAATTATACTGTTTATTTAAAGTGCACCGTGCCATTCATTATTTGTTGCATTGTCAAGTTTTGGGGAAGAGTTGGGTATGTGAGCCTGCTCACTTTTTATGCTGCCGTATCGAAGATTCGGGAGGTATATTTTGATTTTTGACCTTGACCTTGGAGTTTGACCCAGTTTTGCAAAATTTTACCAAATTTTAACCTTGGCCATAACTTTTGAACAATTGTTGCTGGGGCTTTCATACTTCACATGTATAATCCTTGTGACAAGACCATCCTTTGGATACCAACAATTTTGACGTTTTGACTTTGCTGCTAGGGCTTTCACTTTTCATAGGTTTATTCCTCGAGACAAGACCTTACTTTGGGTACCAACATATTTGATTTGCATTTGCGAAAGTTTAACCTTATCTTTAAGCTGCCATACGGGGGCATCAGTGATTCACAAACACATCTTGTTCTTTCATTCATCATGCATTTCAGCAGTGAACTGTACTGTTGTTTGTCCCACTTAAAAACATGCACCATGCCATAAATGTATTTTAACCCCCACCCCCACCCCCCAATTAAAAAAAATCAAAATAACTACAAAGGTCCAGTGATTTTTTTTTACAGCGAACTACAAAGGTCCAGTGATTTTTTTTTACAGCGACGATTATATTAATGTTTATAAAATAAATGAATTTCAGTCACAGTACCTATTCTGCAATATTACGATAAAAAAATAGTTAGGCTAACATGTCAACATACATGGAACATAAATGAAATTTTATTATATCTGTGACCGAACAAGAACTATTTGAGGTACAACATTTTAACATACATTGAATAACAACAAAGACCATCTCAAGTACTGAGATAAATAATGATCTAATTCAGAAGAACGAAATTTACCAACCATTTGTATAAATATCCACGTAGTGTCCAAACAATGTGTACACTATTTCACAGACACTAAGACAATTGCAATTATGACATAATAATCACAAGAGTTATCAACAGGTATATTGAATCTATTAACGTATAGTGAAACAATAAAGTACTTCGGGTTGTGTTCTAAAATATTTATAAGATCTTAGGTTGTCAAAGAGTTCTTTGAATTAACCTTATGAAAAAGATTTGCGCAATTTAACAAATAAAAATAAACTGCTCAAAGTTCGAATGCATTTCACTTTAAAATGTTATAAAGGAAAATAAAGTTAGTAAACGTCCAAGCCAATCGAATATTTAACAAAGTCCAGTTATCCTGTGGAGACGTAAATTGGGTTTCCCTCACAGACAGAAAAGTTCTTGGTAGTTGTTTATACGGAGAGCGTCGGGAAACACACAAAAATCACTGAGTGGTAACATTTATACTACTGACATCAAACTCCAATGCTTTAGAAATGCCTTGTCCTATTGGTGATGACCAAGTCTCGTATCGCCCATGTTAATCTCGTATCCAGGGACGCTCCATCACAGTATGTCCGGTTGACTTCAATGAACTCCAATGGTCCCGCCTTTTGTCTTACTTCGGTTTCCTCGATTACCGTAAACTGTCAAAGTGACCACCAGATGTACTAGCCTCAGGCCAACTTGCACTTGATAACTGCTCTGATCTTCCATATCTAGGACACTGAAGGTCTAACAAATACCCATAAATACTTATAAATAGAAATTAGTAATCTGTAATATAAATTGCTGCATTGAAACAAGGTTTGCGGTTGGTCCGATGTAATTGACCATCAATAATAAACAAAATGTTAATGCGTAAACAAGGTCACTGACCAAAGTCGCGTTCTAGGTCTGGTTCTTATGTACTTAGATTTCTCTAATAACATAGTTCTCTTTAAGCAATGTAGAATTCATAATTGCTAGATAAGAAATTATTTATATTTTCTTGATCAAAATAGGTAGTGTAATATTATATAATGATGTAGGTGACTGTGTTGCAACACCTTTAGCGTGGTTAACACTCAGCTTTTAAATCCGCCCCACCCCACCACCACCTAACTTCCGAAATACAACTAGTTTCTACTTTCTCCGTCTATTTCATCTAAATGTCATTCTATGCAATCGGTTTGTACTTTTATTAAGGTTCAAAATTTTGTCATATAGGTTATATAATAAAAATACACAAAATAAGAAATAAAATTAAACAAGGGGGTTCCCCGCCTCAAGACTAATTTTCAACACATAAAATTTTCTCCATTGACAGCGATACAGGAGGTTTTAGTGCTTTCACTTCGTTTTGCTCGGTAGAAAATATATGTTTTTATCATACGTTTCTTTATGATGTAGGTTGACCTCCTTCGTGGATTCTGTTTGGTGATTTTCCTAGTTTGATATATTGGTTAAAAGAACCAATTTTTTGATTAGGTTACACTTAAAATGAACACTATTATCGTCACCATCATAGAAAGATAATTATTGGGAAAAAAAATGTCTCTTTTCGGCGTATTCTCTTCCTATAGATTTTAATTAAATAATATCTGATAAAAACAGATTGTGGGATCCCTTTCACCAGAAAGATATCAGCAGACAGTGTGGAGCGATGGGACGGTATCGGTATTGAAAGACGAATACACCTAAAATGTTCTGATGAGTACGAGCAAATTGGAAATGGAATCTTTATATGCGATAGGAATGGCAGCTGGAATAGTAACATGGTTTGTAATGGTAATTATCAGCGTACATTCAATTATTACTATATTTTAAAATAACAATTTAAAGTACCCAAGGTAAACTCCGACATATCCTAGGGTTCGAGATGTCGACGTCGATTACTTTGATACCAATATTTGTAACCGGTTAGTCGTAATATTTTCCGACCGGATAGCTGGTAATCGAAAAGAAAAGGTCATTCAAATTTAGTTATTCAAGTTCAAAGCAATCTGTGTAATAACATGCTAAACTATGATAATAAAAATCCTTTATTTTAAACAACTAGAAAAAGATATTATCATGAAGATTTATTTATTTATAGCAATTAAAAAAGTATATTTTCACCGACATTCATTAAGTTCACTTCTCTTTTGTTATGCTTTCAATTTAAAAAAAAATTATTACTTGGTGACTCCACTTGTTCACAGAAAAACCTGTCTGTCGGTACAGGAATCGCAAGGTACTTTCTGATACAACTGCAAATTTCGTAAAATTTACACTTTTATTGTATCAACATTGAATGGGATCTATTCCTTATTTTGTATTGGTTTCATTGTCTTTTCTTTATCGTAGGATATATATATATTTTTTAAATGAAGAAATGCAGTCATAGGTTTTTTTACTCTTAGTTAATCGTAATATTTTGCAGTCCTTGTTTCTTCGAATATCGCTGAGCTGTCGATGGTGGTAGCATTTCGCGGAATAAATTGTGAGATTTTGTAGTGATTTATAAAAAGAGAATAATTACCCTGTAAAACATTGTTGAGTAGAAAAATATATGTTCCTTTTAACGCATGCATTGAAACAAAACCTCTAATTTTTTTAACCTGAACCTTGACAAGCATTAAGCTATAAAACTGAAGGAGTTTTCCACTTAAGTATGGTAGAGTGGTACCTTTATTTACCCTTATTTTACCCGAATAAGGATACGGTACTAGTTTTTTTTAAATAGTATATTACAAAGTATTTCCTATTAAAACATTGTACACCACGAACATGAATTTCCTAGGGGTCCAGCTCTTTCTTTTTTGATTAGAAAAAAGGGAGGGGCACTTTTTGAAAATTTCCATCCTGATAAATCTGTGAAAAGAAGGGGGGATCATCTTTCTCTTTCTACTTCATGTCTGACATGTATAAAGTTTGGCTTAATGCTGCATAAAATATTTCTGATCTACTTACCGATAATTAATACATGTAATGACCATTATAATATACTCCTAATACCTACATGTATAGTGCATGTACTGACAGAGAGGATAAGCACATTTTTAGTAGGTTTGTAGATTTCAAATACTACAAGTCGACATTCGTTTGGCTTCGTAGAGTCTTGTACTATAAAAGTGTAAAAGTCTTGTAGGTAATCCTGTTATTGTCCCTTTTAAGATCAAGTGAGCAATTCAGATAGAAGAGTTTCGTCAGTCTGTTGGTTGTTGACTGTAAACTATTCACATTTTTCCGACTTATTCTCAAGAACCTCTTGGCAATATCGATCAATTGTAAACTTGCCACTTAGTATCCATATGAAAAAGGGAATTCAAGTTCGTTCAAATAAAGGCCCATGTCTTCTTCCAAGGTAATTTTTAAGAATCAGTGAAAACTTAACAGAATATTTTAAAATTCTTCTCATTTAGTACAGGACCAGGGAAAGGGAAACTTACGTGAAAGATTTATCACTTAGATTTGTTCATATCATGCCCCAGGGGAAAGAGTAGGACCACAGGACTATAATAATTTTACTTAGGAAAACAATCCTTAAGAATCTTCTCAACAACAGAAAAGTAATGTTTAATGATATTTAAGCTTAAGTATCGTCAGTCTGTTTAGTTTAGTATTTGAAAATGACCGTTGTGGATAGGGCAGGGCCTCATTAGACGATCTTTTTTTTTCACAGGAATGTATATATAAAAAAAAACATTTCAAATCTTAATTCTTGAGAACATCAAAGCCATCAATAATCTAATTTATATGGGAAAATCCTTAGGTAGTGTACAATAGATAGTTTTCGATTGTGGAAATCGGGCTTTTTGTTTTATGGCTTCTAGAACTTTTTTTAAACATCAACGCACATAGTATCACCTATCCATGAACAATTCAGTCCATATATATATTTACTCTCTATTTTTGGTCGTAATTGTACATATACATTTACAAATGGCTTGAACCAATTCTTAATGAAACGTCATTTTGATTTTTTTTAATGTTTTCAGCAGACATTAAGATTTGTTTTCGATGTATTTACCATGAAAATTTTAATTTTTTTCTCACTCAGATGATAAGCCCCAGGGAATAAATATTTTTAAATAGAAGGCTGTCGTGAATCTATATTTTTCTTAATTAATGGAGGAAAGCATTTGGAAATATTTATGACATATTATTGTTTTAAAAGGCAAAAGACTCGGATGCTTCGAAGACAACTCGACGAGATCTTTTGAACCAAAGAATGTTACTAGACTTCATGATACAAACAACCTCTCTGTGTGCACAAAGCACTGCCTTGATATTGATCAGGAATTCAAATACGTTGGACTTCAGGTAAAGTTTCCGTTGGTTCGTGTTTATTCTTGATTTAATCATCATTAGTCTTCATGAGTAAAAAAAACTGAAATGAGAATTAAAATAACGAACATTTTATCAAGCTCAAAGTCCAATCAAACATTGTAAATTCATCGTCGGATACCCATGGGTGTTCTCGTCTTACTCATTACCGTGGGCACACTTCCCGAAAAATCGTTATATGTAATTAATATGCTTGGGTAATTTGATTGGCTGCTGCACAGAGTCGCGATGGCAAATCAACGAATCAAAGTTCACCATATGTATATTTGTTCGGCGATGCAATAAACTTTTCCATAGTTAACACACTGATTGCTAATCAATTCACTCACCGGTGCATTTAGCAGTTTGAGAAAGGCACTCCCATATAATTTCTGACTGGTATTTGATGCCAGTTACCTATACAACTTGTCTTTTATCGTTTTAAAACAAATTTTGCACGTTTTAACGAGCATCAAGATATTTAGCATAAAATGAAAACTAATAAACGTATTTTCAAAATTGAAGAGTTCCAACTTTCTGACTGGTTATCTATAATCAACAAATTAGCATATTTTACGGCGATATTTCAGCGATTTTGCCCACGGTTGAAAGTAAAAGACGAGATCATCCGCGGGTATCCGACAATGTACAAATTGTGACCTGCGCAAACAAAGACCTCTGAAAACAGAAGTAAGATCAAGAGTCATGGAGAAGTGAACATCCCCTGTTGACCGGCCACACCCACAGTACTAGTGTGCTCTTCGTCAAGACCATTGTATTGTCCATAGAGTTTTGGAAATGTTAACTTTTAACAGGACTCTAGATATTCTTTTATCATCAATTTTTTGTCAATAGCATGCCTCTTTTTAGAACATGATCATACGAATAACATAATCCTGTGTATCGAATCAACCGGCAGGTGATAAAGGTATGAGCTATATTAATGAGGGAGGGATTGATTGATTGCATGTTGATTTACGCTCCATTCGAGAATTTTTCCCTTATATAGAGATGCCAACATATACCGGTGAAGGTCTCAAATTTTGACCTTTACTCGACACTCAACGCCATTGAGCAGTGAGGGATCTTTATCGTGCCAACGCCTGCCCTAACACGGGGCCTCGGTTTTTAAGGTCTCATTCGAAAGACCCGCAACTTTCACTTCAAAGTGCCAAGCGCTTGGCAAAAGAACAGCTGCTACCCATTTTTTATCGACTTTGGTCAGTCGCGGCCGAGATTCGAATCACGACCTCCCGTTCAAGGAGCGAGCGCTCTACCAACTGAGCTACCGTGAACGGTCGTTAATAAGGGAAAATGGCGATAGAAAAGTGAAAGTCATCACTTTCATGATAAAGGATGACTGCAATTAAGGACATGCGAAAATTGCGCCAAAACAAACTTTCTAAACAAGCATTTTTCTTTTAATTGCAGGGACCGTTCACGGTAGCTCAGTCGGTAGAGCGCTCGCTCCGTGATCTGGAGGTCGTGAGTTCGAATCTCGGCCGCGACTCACCTAAGTCGATAAAAAATGGGTAGCACTCGGCACTTTGAAGTTAAAGTTGCGGGTCATTCGGGTGAGACCTTAAAATCCGAGGCCCCGTGTCACGGCAGACGTTGGCACGATAAAGATCCCTCACTTCTCAATGGCCCTGAGTGCCGAGTAAAGGTCGAAATTTGAAGTCCTTCACCGGTATATGGTGACGTCTCTATATGAGTGAAAAATTCTCGAATCGGACGTTAAACAACATACAATCAATTAATCAATTTAATTGTAGGAATGGTCAACAAGTAATCTACAACTTTACTTAATTACATGAAATAAAAGTATGTATTTACGAAGTACGAAGCTGTTTTCAAAGGCGGGGGTCATCACAATATCTTGAATCTCCGTTCGATAATGAGGACGCCCACTTTTTATGCGCCCGGATCGATAGACCGAGGGCGCATATTGTTTTTGTCCTGTCTGTCTGTTTGTCCGTCTTTTGTCAACTTTAACCTTCGCCATGACTTTTGAACCATGAGAGATAGAGACTTCATATTTGGTATGCATACTCCACTAATTAAATTCTTTCGAATGACGCCAATGTCAATGACCTTGTGACCTTGACTGACCTATATGCTAAAAATAGCTTTTTTGAACTTTGTTGCCGCCGGGTGCATAGTGTATCACAAACACATCTTGTTCACTTTGTACATAGTCAGCGCATGTTTGTCTATTGTTCTCCGTTTAACAGTAGTTGTATATTTGCATGAATAATGTTGTATCAAAAGGAGATTAATAGACAAACATACGCTCATGGTTTAAAAGAGAAAAAAACTTTCTTCTTACATTCGCTCCCTCTGTTGTAATCAAGGGCTGCGGCATGTTGAATATTATAATTCAGCACGTGATGACCTACCTCAGGTAACTCTGTAAATACTTAACTCCGTCACGTGACTTGTAAGATAGCATGTTTTGTGCTTATTAGAACACTCTTCTCGAAACGCTGAATTGTCAGGCATCGATTCAAAATATTCTTTACTTACATGTACGTGTTCATATTGTTAATTTCGTTTTGAAACCTTTGTAAATACTATAGTAGTGTACTTGTGCCATACAGGATAACGATAGAGATAGGAAAGATTGATCACATATTTTAATACATGTCATTGGTATTTATCTAGTCTAATTTAAGACCCATTCTTACAATGTTAGCTCCAACTCTCAAGCATACCTTATGTTTAGTCAAGGGCAGGTAAGTGTAAAATCTCTATATTTGGAAAGGAGTAGAGACAAAAAACATAGAATTATTTATTTTATCACAATCTAAAATCATTTTAACATTTAAATTTGGTGCCAAATTGATAGGTTATGATATAAAAGCAACAGAAGCGACAGTAAAAGACCCAAAACCCAGCGTTAAGTGCAGTTATCCTTTGGAAGAAAAGTTCCTATTAATGTATTTTTCTAGTAAAACATTCAAATATGAAACAGAGTTGTCAAAGTCTTCGAGTTCCTTTATTTCGAGTTCGGTGGGGTGTATCGCATCATGGATCTGAATGGTTTTCTAAGAATTAGACTCTTTGTAAATGAAACTGCTCAAGCTTTGGGAACAAAAAAGATAAATTTGCATGATACCCCCCTTGAATATATGCTCATACGAATAAAGTAAGTTTTCGGAATGTCAAGTTTGTCTTCATATATGAATGGACTCTTTTCAAAGTTTTAAAACACACGACATCCAATAAGTTTTATTATTTAACACATCTGAAATTAGTGAAAAACAGTGAAGAAACCTTGACTAGATTTTAAACACATTGGAATTTTATTCGTGTAAAGCAAGATAAATTTTGGTTAAAAGACGGAGTTAAGACTTATGGAAAAAAAGAAACTGTAAACAGCAGGTTGAATTTGCAAAACTTCTCTAAACCTATAATTCATCATCAATGCTTACAGGTAAGTTTTCTTCCTTTGTACCATTGTAAAATATTTTAACGAAAAAGGGTTCGGGAAATTTATCAAAACTCTAATAAGTCAAAGTTTCTGTTTTTACATAATTGTAATTTTCTTTTTTCAGAATGGCTATGCCTGCTTTTGTGGTTATCATATCAGGTTCTGGAACAGATTTCCCGACAGTGAATGTAATACTCTCTGTCCCGGTAATAAAAAGGAAACATGCGGAGGACCATGGAAAAATGAAATTTTTACTGTATAAAGAAAAATGAAGAACAAAGAAATTATCTGAGTTTCTTTCTTGAGAAACTTTGTTTTTTTTTTCGCAAAACAATTGACGGAAAAAAGTAAATTTATTAACAGGAGATATTTTCCTTGTTAGATCTAGGTCCATACACTTATTTCAAAACAGAAGGCCCATGGGCCACATCGCTCACCTGAGCACATTGGCGAGGAAGAAGCAGAAATCAGTTCAGTATTGAACTACTACAAGTAAGAGCCTCGGTCAACGTCCCTTCGCTCCTTATATACCTCGGACTCTTAAATCCGAAGGCAATTTTCTAACGAGCTCGTTCCGCCTGAGATTTCGAGCGGAACATATTATGCGTGAAATAAACTGTAAACAAGTTATTCTCAGGTACCTACGTGTTTGTATGGGGTACATGTATAAAGCTCACAAGCAATCATAAAATCTACTTTATTCCGTAAGCATCATTGTTCATAAATCAAACTCGTCATTATTTCAATTTGTCACCAGAATTACTTTCGATTTGACTTCACAATAATTTTGCGGATTGCTAGTCAGAAAACGAAAATTTCACTTATTTCATAACGGAAAACTAGTTTCGTTTCGTCATATTTTCTGCATTCCATTCCCGAATTTCAAACAGACGACTTGTTTATTTTCTGCTTCGATTTAAAAATAATGGATTTATCGCTAATACGAGAGTTTAACATTGTTTTATGTGTAAATTTTATCGCAAATAGTGAATATTATTTTTGTTTCGAATCATTTGTTATGTGTAAAGCCTGAATTTTTTATTAAATAATTAATTTCCACTTGGGGTTTCAGCGGTGAGAATTTTTACGATGAATGCTAGAGGTTACGCGGCGCCAAGTCAAAAGTGTCTCGCCCTGAACCTCTAGCATGCTGGAGTAAGCATTGAACAAGGAGGGAGGGGATGGGACAAACTTAAATTTACACTTCCCCAGGATGCTTCATTATCAATATTGCTGATCATGGCTTTACTGTTCTTAAAAGGAAGAATTTTAAATGAGGGTGCTTCTACGTGAGGATGCTTTGTTACAACGCACTTTGAAAAATTATGCACTTTGAAAAATTTTTTCAAAGTGCGTTAATTTTGGGACCACGTTAACGCACTTTGAAAAAAAAAATCTTTTCAAAATGCGTTAATATCGACCGTATTAACGCACTTTGAAAAAAAAAATGTGCACTGCTTGGTCAATATTCTTGCAAATTTTAGGTATGATAAATAATTATTTGAACCTGGTTGGATAACTTTTCAGTGATGACGTCAGGATCTGAGATATAAACGTTTTTAAAGATTTTTAGGAGTTGTCTTGTTTGCAAAGGTTCTCGTAACTGTTATAAAAGGGAAATGGGTCTTAAAAATAATAGAGGAATGATTGTTTAATAGCACAGTTTCGTTTCTTTTTTTCTTTTCTTTTTTAAATTTTATCCAGTCTCTAATAAGTTCCGTAGATGAAGGTGTCGGTAAGTCGAAAGTAAATTTTCCATACCATGAAAATTCTCTCTCTCTCTCTTATCTATTTTTCTATCATATTCATTTGTCTATCTATTGTGAACATATATGAAACAATGGTTGACTCATTTATTTGATAGTAAGAAAATAAACCTTAGCCACTGAAATTTTTACCTCGTTCACTAACTTTTTCTCAAAACTTACTTATTAATCTGTAATTTGATATCATTACAACTCTAGAAATGTCAAATAGCATGTTTTAATTACCATGTAAATGCATTTTTTTTACGTAAACTCAAATTTATCGAGAGAAATAATATCAATGTCATACCAGTTATGTAAATACATATATTTATGTAGGAAAGATAGAGAGTTGGGCTGAGGGACTTTCTACCTGTATTCTCCTCGCTCTCGGTGAGGGTAGAGCAATACATCAGTTTTTCGGAAGAAATATAACAAATTAATGCTGTCTATTATTAAAATCTAAGTCCAGAATTTTTGTTTTATACGTATTTTTTCAAAGTGCGTTATGTGTCTCCATGATAAAAAATGTTGATGTACACTCTTAACGCACTTTGAAAAATTTTTTCAAAGTGCGTTGATTTTGTCCAAAATTTAACGCATTTCGAACATTTTTTTTCAAAGTGCGTTGAGTTTGTCCCAATTTTAACGCACTTTGAACAATTTTTTCAAAGTGCTTAATTTTTTCAAAGTGCGTTGCCACAATGCTTCTATAATAATATGACTAGTCATGGCTTTGCTGTTCTTAAGCAGGTAGACCATCATTCCCCAGTTTATCGTAACATCCGGGGATTGTGAGAAAGCCGAAGAAATATTACTGTACCGAATATATTTGACAGCCAAGACGAAACACGCAAAGGAAATACACCTTTATTTTGCATTTTATCATTATGACTCTTTATTCATTTCCAGTGATTATTGAAATGCTCGGATATAGAACTGCCCTATTTAATGGTTGATTCACAATTGATTTTACAAAGCACCTATCCGTTCACACTTGATGACGATAACACATTTTTTGTAAATCCGTTTATATTAAGAAAGCAATAAAAAATGGATGTTTTCTGAGAGTTCTTCATGTTTTCATTTGATCAGCTAATTCTTGTGGAGTCTGTTTAGATTTAAATACCTGTCATGTTGGATGCTTTTCAAAATTTGATTGATCAAAACGTGTCCTAAGAAAGCATATCTCATTATTAGGAAAAAATCAAAAGAAATCTGACAGGACATTGACATTTCATAATTACTCACATAGAAGTTATTGCAACATATTTCTAAGATCGGTTGTGCTACATTTTCATTATCGTATTGACTCTATAATAAATGACTATCCATAATACCTATCAGCTGACAAGAACACTGTTCGGTTTAAATTATTCTTTGATCATACAAGTGGTGCAATAATATGCATGCGGGATAACGAATACATATGTAAAAAGCCAAAGTTGAATTATGTATACAAGTCTCGCGTATACCAATTGCAATTGTTTCTGAAATTCATTTTAAAAATTCTTAGAAAAATACTAAGAAGGGAGGAATGTACATTCGATGAAAGAGATGGAAGGAATTTATTGTGCATAGTGTGAGATTTAAATTGTACTCAAATCCACTTTCTCTTGTCAGAGCAATTGCATCAGTAGGATATGACTCTGAAAACAGTTAAGTCCCCACACAATTACTCCTAGCTATACTTAATGTAGTGATAGGGGTGCTCGGCACTTTGATGTGAAAAGTACGGTTCCTTCAGATGGGACTTTTACAAACCGAGGTTTCATTTGATTGATTCGTTAGCACGATAAACGTAAAAGATTCTTCACTGCTCAATGGGTTTGAGTGCCGAGTAAAATTCTTAATCTGCACTTTAGCGAGTGGTAGGGTTCATTCATTGACTGTATGTTGTTTTACGTCCCGTTCGAGAATTTTTCACTCATAAAGAGACGTCAAGTAGTAGGTTGAGCAACACTTGTAAGTGAAATGTGCGGTTCTTTCGTCGTTTCGGAGAAGATCTTAAAAATAGAGGTCCTATCTCACGGTAGGAGTTGGTTCGATAAAGAACCCTTACTGCTCAAGGCCCTGATTGCCGAGTATTGGTCGAAATTTGAAGACCTTCACGGGAATATAATGACGTGTCTATACGAGTTAAAAATTCGCAAATGGAACGTCAACGACGTATATACGGGGGTTGTCCATGAAGTTCGTATACAAATGCTATAATGGTTTAAGTGACCAAACTACTAATTGGCAAGCGTGTACAATATTTTTTACCTACACCATGGCTTAGAAAACGTAGACAAGAGGCCCATGGGCCATATCGCTCACCTGAGCACAATGGCTAGTCAAAAGCACAAATCAGTTCAGTATTGAAAAGATTACGGAGAGGGGGGGGGGCTTGAATTTTCAACTACATGTACCTAATGATGCTTTCATGTCAATATAACAAATGGCTTTGTTGTACTTCAGAAGATTTTAACAGATTTTTCCTATATATTTCTATGTAAAATTTTGATCGTCCATTGTGGCCCCGCCCTACCCATGATTTGAACAAACTACTTGAATCTACACTACCCGAGGATGCTTCCATATCAATATGACTAAACATAGCTTTTCTGTTCTTGAGAAAAAAATTTTTCTATATGATCTTATGTAAAACTTTTGGACCCACGTTGTGGACCCACCATACCCCCGGGGGTCATCATTTGAACAAAATTGAATCTACACTACCAGACGATGCTTCCATATCAAAATATATAAACATGATTTTTTTGTTCTTGAGAAGATTTTTTCCTATAATTTTATGTTCCTATGTAAAATTTTCGATCCCCCATTGTGGCCCGACCCTATCCCCGGGGGTCATCATTTAACAAACTTGAATCTACACTTCCTGAGGATGCTTCCATATTAAAATGACTAATCATGGCTTTGCAGTTCTTCAGAGAAATTTTCCTATATATTTCTATTTAAGATTTTGATCCTCCATTATGGCCCCACCCTACCCCCGGGGGTCATGATTTGAACAAAATAGAATCTACACTACCTGAGGATGCTTCCACATAAATATGACCAATCAGGGCTTTGTTGTTCCTGAGAAGAAGCTTTTTTAAATTTTTCCTATATATTTCTATATAAAACTTTGATCGTCCATGTGGCCATACCCTTCCCCCGGGGGTCATGATTTGAATAAACGTGAATCCACACTTCCTGAGGATGCTTCCATTAAAAATATGACCAATCAGGGCTTTGCTGTTCTTGAGAAGATTTTTATAGATTTTTTCCTATATATTTCTATGTAAAATTTTGATCGTCCATATTGGCCCCGCCCTACCCCCGAGAGTCATGCTTTGAAAAAAAAAACAACTTGAATCTACACTACCTGGGGATGCGTCCATAGAAATATGACTCTTCATGGCTTTGCTATTCTTAAAAAGAAGATTTTTAAAGAATTTTCCTATATATTTCTATGTAAAACTTTGATCGTCCATTGTGGCCCCACCCTACCCCCGGGGGTCATGATTTTTATTGACTTCAATCTACACTACCTGAGAATATTTTCACATGAGTTTCATCTTTCCTTGCCATGTGGTTCTTGAGAAGAAAATTTTTAAAGGATGCTATTAATTTTCACCAATTCTTTATCATCTCCCCATGAAAGAGGGCGTGGCCCTTCATTTGAACAAATTTGAACCCCCTTCACCCAGTAATGCTTTGTGGCAAGTTTTGTTGAAATTGGCCTTGTGGTTCTGGAGAAGTCGAAAATGTAAAAAAAATTACAGACAGACCGACTACAGACAAAATGTGATCAGAAAAGCTCACTTGAGCTTTCAGCTCATATGAGCTAAAAATTATAACTTTACACCTAATATTATGAAAGTTATCGGTTTAAATGCTTTGTATACGCATGCAGAATGGGTCAATCTGACGTTAAACTAGTTTCATAACGTCAATAATGATTTTATTTTGATTTGAAATAGTGTTTAAAATAGACAAAAATTGAGTTTTTTTTTTTAAATTCAGTTCGATCCACGAAAATCTACGAGCGTAATCATAAGGAACACTCCTTTTGCACAGGCTGCATGGCCCAGTGCGACGTTGAGCTAGAATTATAACAACAATAAAAATAGGGAGGCTTATTTTCATTAGATAGCAGTGACTTTCCACTTCTTGTATCGTCTCAGATTGTTTCTCACAAAGTTGGAAAATCGTATTATATCAGTAATTAAAATATATTCCAGTTATTTTAATACTTATTTTGTACCGAATGCTATATATTTTGCCCTCTCCCGACCAACTGACTAAAAATGCTCTTACTCATTCACTCAAAACTTTGTTTAACCTCCAAGCAACAATTTTTTTTAATTCATTCCAACTTTTTGACATTTCTCATCCCATTAATGGTTATATAAACATCATATTCCAAAGTGTTTTTATATAAAAAGAAAAATCTCCACATACCTACACACCCATATTTCTTATCCTGAGTCGGGAGAAGGTTAAAAAGTTCGACATTAATAATTTTTTTTACTGGACGCTATTTCATTCAGACGGCAGACCTCACCTATTCTGCCAATTTCATAAATATATTTCTTGCTCTATTCTTTTAATATTTTCACTTTCTGTCCAATAATCGATAATAAAGATATCCAAATATAACGACAGCCGTGTAACGACGCACTTTGAAAAAAAAATTTTCGTGCGTTAAATTTTCGATAACTTAAACACACTTTGAAAAAAAAAATCTTTTCAAAGTGCATTAATATTGACCATATTAACGCACTTTGAAAAAAGTGCAGGGATTGGTCAATATTCTAGCAAATGCCTATATTGTGTCTGCCTTTGTAAAAAAAAAAAAAAAAGCCCCCCCCCCCGGTTCCGACACCTAATGTAGGATGATTGCAATGAGCATTAATGGACTTTCAATTTTAAAACAAGTAAAATTCAATACAATAAGGACTTCCTATTACATATTTACTGTATTTTAGAATTTTCAATTTTTTTCAAAAATGGCTTCATGTACGAAAAATGCTACAAAATGGGGTCCAAGTTTGTAAGCTCATTAAAAATAATGTTCCCGCATAATATTATGGTCTTTTTATAGTTATTTGTTAAGCATGAAAAAAAAAATTATTCCCACACAATATGATAGCTCTTTAAAAAAAAAAAAAAAAGTTACTTGATCAGTGTTTAAAGTGGTAAAAAAAATTAATTAATTATGCATTTTATACAATTTTGTTTTGTATTGTATTTGGTTTTCTAAAGCTTTTTTGGCCAAAATATAGTTATAGTTGGCAATTATTGCTTAAATCAGCGATATGGTCCCTCAGCCTCTCTTCTTTAATGTAACATGGTGTGTGGTTTTATTTCAGGAAAGTTCATCTAGATTTTTTCATCTTTTTATATATACTCTCAAATTTCTTGAGAGAAAGTATATCAATGTCATACCTTACTCGATCTACTGCGCCACGCGGGCTGGTTTCAGTTTAAAATCATGAATACTTTCTTTACACATTTATATTAATAAAGAAGTATTTTTTTCAGGTTGCAAGTAGAGATCATGATTATCTCCAATTCCCCTTCAAACAATATATTGTAGGCAGAGCACTGAATTTAAGTAATTTTTAATGATTTTTTTTAAAATTGGTATCCTTTAATTCAATATTGATAACATATCAATTCCTTTGTGTAAAGTCTCCAGAAAAAGCAGAGGTTATAGAAAAAATACAAGCTAATGATGGTTTGATGAAAGAAAATAGAGGATAAAAACATCCAGGTTAGAAGACATTGCAGAAATGACTTGCTGTAGAGACATACAAAAACTTCGTTCCAATTTATATCATTATATTGTTATTTTTTTAGTTTGTATGATTATAGCAGTCGGCTCAATACTTAAATTGTTACCGTACTCGCAATCAGTCAATTTTGTAATTTTCAAAGACTTTACACCTACACGTATGAAATTTGAGTCCATTGACTTCAGTGTCTTTGATACTGTGACCATTTCACTTGATGACACCTTATTGGAACTAGCAATTTCTAGCAGTTCTACTGGGTGAATGAGTTAGTAATGGAATTAATGTTGCAGCTATTGCAGAAAAAAATGCATAACCCACAAGGTTATTTTTTCTACAATAGCTGCAACGTTAATTCCCGTACAAAGAAAGAAAGAAAGAAAGACATTTTATTGTTTATATCTGTGCAAATATTCAATTAAAGTAGGATTTAGTTGATGAAATAGTGTATTATTGATATGCACGTCATTGTACGTTTATTGACGGAACAGCCACTCCTCAAGAAATCTGTAGAGGTTATATGCTTAGTGGTGTTTACGGTTTGAGAAATAGAATGGGAATGCATATTCAGTGGATGTAAATATACTTCGATATATTGGTGTAATGAATAAATAAATGAACAATGACATCCTTTTTAAAAAATGAAAATAATAAAAACATGTAATAAAAAATAATGCAATATATAGATTTTTCAAATAGATTAACAAGCAAACTTTTTTATTGATGTTTATGAGAAATTTATCAATCATGACTTTAGTTAACCTAACAAATCTTATCTGGTCTTACATGTACCCGCAAAAAGTTTCACCACCCCCTATCCAATGTATCTTTAGAAAAGAGCACCCTCCCTCCATCAACTCCGTTTACAATTAACTGAGACCAGAGAAAATCCCTTATTTTGATAACAAATTAGCGTTCAGTCTCTGTAGCCTAAACAGCACTGAATATTTTCCAAATTACTGAAAGGACGAGTGCACTTAAGCAATAGAAAATGGGGCCTTTTTCAGTGCCGTTTTAACATAGATCATATCAACAAATCATTCTTTTTTGGTAATATCTTAACACTGTTGGATACTTCTAATTTACATTAACGTAAAACTTCCCCAAAATTGGCATTGATTTTAAACAATTGGGAATTTTTAAATGCCTATACACACCTCAAATCCGGAAAAAAACACTACGGAACCTATTTGAATTTTGTCTATTTAAATTAGGGGGAGGAGACATTTAAATCGACATTTGAACAGTTCTGATGGTGGATCGATAGGCGCGGTTGCCAAATGACACTTATTGCGTTATTTAACGTCTGAGAAAATGAATTCGAATGAAGCTATGTGGCTGTATGTAACTATACTGATTAAACAGAGATTTCCCCATGCTTGCATTTGAAATAAAACAGCAAAGATTAACATTTATTCCTTTATCAATATCGAGTCAAGCATTTTATATTACAAATGGATATTTAGATGCAAAAGGCAAACTGTTTTACTAAATTAGCATTTAATTACATTATTTATTTATTTATTTATTTGTTATCAACGCTATACGAAATTTTTTAAGCAGTAGAACAGCGTATTTAAGTAACACTGAGTAAAAAAGTTATTGCAAATCTTATAATGTTGTAATACTTAAGGATTACGTTTACTCAACGTTACAGTTAACACAAACGGGTCGCCGTAGAATATGATGTTGTAAAATCGGTGACGTCATGATATATTAAATATAGAAAACATTAAGAAAATAAAGTGTTGATATTAAATTAAACGTAACAGTAAAGAATAATATTAATTTTTTTAACAATCCGGTATATGCAATTTGTTATTTGCGACATGCCGTAAATTTCGCGGCGAATGTAAACAGTCGTCTGTTAGAAAGAATGACGCGGTGGAAACGACAGGGGTTTTCAAAACAGAATAACAAATACACAAAAAACTCAGAGATCTTAAAATCTCGGTGGAAGTGCGTCCGGGACGACCACAGTTATTCACAGGCCGATCATCATCATCTTCCCCACACGGACAACAAGGAAAATAATTCCGATCAAGTACCCCACACGTACAACGATCGTGAAGTTCCCCACACAGCTGGATGCGATGTGATTGTTCATTCAGAGAGTTCTGGGTAAGCAACATGAATATTGACCATGCATGTGATCTAATGTATCTGCGTTCATATGATTATCACATATATTTTTGTTCAATTTCACGATCTATCTGTTGGGTGAATGCATGCATGCTGTAAACGAGCTAAACATTCTCAATTTTAATTTCACGCACTCCTGCCTAATAAAAAAAATAATACAGTCAAAAACAAAATTATGTTGAAATAAAACAATCTTACATTTTTTCCTCAGAGAAATAATAGAGAGAGAGAGAGAGAGAGAGTTTCTGACAGTGTGATGGTAATAGCTGGTGTCTTACATTGTCTTACTCTGACTAGAAATAGGCCTAATGTGTCAGTGTGTACTAAAAAATTAAGTACAATATGTAAACACTGGATCTGCAGCTGAAAACATGCATTCAAACAATACACATGTATGATTTTTAAAAAAAAAATCCACCAATTTTTCAAAGTCCTAAATTTTTATTGAATTTAAATGATTTAATTGATTGTAAATTTTGTGTGCAAATTCTTAATAATATTAATTATAGTACTGAACTAGTGAAATGAAATCATGAGGGTAATTTTAATATTGAACTTTGTAATTCATTTATTATTTTAAAAATTATTGTAGTTTTAGTTACAATGCACAAATTAATGTTATTCACATATTTCTACTTTATCATATGATAATTTTTAGATGAGGATGTTAAATTGCACAGCCATCAAAATGATAAACAGAACTCCATGTCTACCTAAACAAAAACAGATTTAAAAAAATTTAATATTAAAGTTATCTAAATGTTTATATTAGATATGATTCTTCATGGAGGGAAGGAAGGAGGGTGGTGGAGCTTGGGGTTCTGGCCGATGGATTGTCTGGCAGTAAACAGTGTGGATTGCCACTTCAGTTGTCTCACACCCAAGGAATACGCGATTGTGGCTTAGGTAGCTTTCTTCAGGTTCGGTGTCGAAATTTATGGTGTGGACATGTCAATGTGATTCCAACAGGAAAACGCCATGGTCGCATATGGGATGCTAATACTAAGTTAGCTACAGGTATAAATAAATGCATACAATTTAAAAAGTATGTATTCAAATTGTGTGTTAATTGATTTTCAATTTTCATCATCATGTAACATTTTTTTATTTTACAATTTAATAGGAATGATTCATGCTGGCATTGGCCCAGCTCAAGTAAATGACCTTTTAACATCTATAAATATCCCTGCTATAAGTACGAAGACCATCCAGAATAGACAAACAGAGACAGGGCTGGCCATTGAAAAAGTTGCTGAGGACACCATCCAACAGGTCTTACAAGATGAAATCCTAGCAACAGTTGAGTAAGTATATACATGTTTACACCCATAAAAAGTGATGGTAGATCTAATATGCTACAATATTTCCTCACAAAACTAATTTTTGGGTTTTTAAGCTCACCGGAGCCAAAGGCTCAAGTAAGCTTTTCTGATCACATTTCGTCTGGCATCCATCTGTCTGTCCGTCTGTCCATCTGTCTGTAAACTTTTCAGATTTTGGACTTCTTCTCAAGAACTACTAGGCCAATTTCAACCAAACTTGCCACAAAGTATCCTTGGGTGAAGGGGATTCAAGTTTATTCAAATAAAGGGCCACACCCTCTTCCAAGGGGAGGTAATTACGAATAAGTGAAAAATTAATGGCATCTTTTAAAAATCTTCTTCTCAAGAACCACTGGGCCTGGAAAGATGAAAATCATGTGGAATCATCCTCAGGTAGTGTAGATTCAAGTTTGTTCAAATCATGACCCTTGGGGACAGGGTTGGGCCACAATGGACGATTAAAGTTTTACATAGGAACATATAGGAAAAATCTTCTCAAGAACAGCAAAGCCATGATTGGTCATATTTATGTGGAAGTATTCTCAGGTAATATAGATTCAAGATTGCTTAAATCATGACTACCATGGGAAGGGTGGGGCCACAATGAAAGTTTAAACTTACAGGAAAAAAGCCACAGTTAGTCAAAGAAATATGTAAGCATCCTTACTTAGTATAAATTTAAGTTTGTTAAATCCTACCCTCTCCCCTTTTTAGGGGTAGGTCGAGACCACCAATGCATTTAAACTTTTCAATACTGAACTGATTTTTGCTTTTTTCCTAGCTACAGTGCTCAGGTGAGTGATGTGGCGCATGGACCTCTTGTTGTAATCAGTATTTCAAAATAATTAATAATCATAGTAGGAGTAATAATAATAACAATAAAGAAAAATTCAAAAAATAAAACAAAAACAAAAAAAAAAGCATTTTTTTTTCAGAACTGAAGGAGCTGAAGAATTAACGGTAAGCGTAGATGCTGGATGGCAGAAGAGGGGGAGTGGTCACTCATTTGATAGCTTTTCTGGTAACTAGCTGTTAGTCTGTAATCATAATGTCTGCAATTTACATGATATGAGAGGTCCAAGTAATAATTTTACCTTAAATTCCTTTTCATTTTAATTGAAGGACATTGCTCAATGATTGGAGAACACACCGGGAAAGTAATAGGGTATGAAGTTCGTAGCAAGATGTGCAGGGTATGTGAGAGTGCCAAGAGGAATGGGAAAGAAGCAAAGGAACATGACTGTAGACAAAATTGGCAAGGTATTAGATACTTCAATTGAAATGAATTGTTTATATTTGAGGTTAAGAATAGGATTTAATTGTTACCTTTTGGTTTTATATGTATGTAATTGTTTATTTTTTTTTTTAAATAAACTGAATGAACTTTTACTAACCTGCTAAAATAGCAATTTTTGAAACTGAGAAATGCACCTGAACATATCTTTGAATTTAATTTTCAAATGTAATATTAATCTTACTTAAAATTTCATTAACTTAGTTTTTAAATTTGTTTTTTGATTTTTTTTTTTTAGGAAGTTCTAAATCTATGGAGCCAAGTGTGGTTATCAGCATGGTAGAGAAAAAACAGGACAAAGGAATAAAGGTGTCCACTGTTATAGCTGATGATGACACCACCACCATTTCTCGCTTGAAACAAAGTGTAAACCCAAACATTAAAAAAAAAATGCGACAAGAACCACATTAGAAAAATTTTTTCCTCAAGTCTATATGCTTTGCAGAAAAAACACAAGTCCTTAACTACAAAGGTAATCCACTACCTTCAAAAGTGCTTCAATTATCTACTAGCACAAAACCAGGGAAACCCAAGAGGAATAGAAAAGGCACTTGATGCCCTCTGTAATCACCCTTTTGGAAACCATGAGTCATGCAGCGATTCCTGGTGTCAGCATGTTAACAATCCGAAGCAAAGGTACTATTATACATGTATGGACATAATTAGTATGTAATTCAGTATCAATTTGAAATAATGTATCTACATATACATTTATTATGTGCAAGCTTCATCTCGTCCATTTGCTAACCCTGATTTAATTGATTCAGTATATGTTCAAAATAAATTGAAGGTACTCTTCCTTGCCTTATGGAAAGCCCTTAAAAGACTCGGACCTTCAAGATTCACTACATTCAATATGCAACCAATGGAAGCAGAACAGCTGTAAGATCTCCAGTCTGGGAAGCACCCAACCAAATGAGTCCTTCAATAGGACTGTGTCACTGAAAGCTCCGAAAAACCACTACTTTAGCGGCTCAGCTAGCTTAAACTACAGAGTAGCAGCATCTGTAGCAGAAAAAAACTCTGGAGCATCTTATCTTGTTGCTGTGAGTATATATAAATTTATGAAAAAATATTATTTTATGAAAATTTATGTACCAAAATGTTATATAAATATTAAATGGAAAATAATCTCAAGCTGTAAAACTTTGACAAAGATGCTTAAAAAATAGAAAAAAATTGATCATAAGATATTATACAATTATGGACTCTTTCGGTGGTGAATATGGTTATTCACCAGAAAAATATCAATATTGACCTCGGCTTTGCCTCGGTCAATATTGATATTATTCTGGTGAATAACAAACCATATTCACCACCGAAAGAGTCCATAATTGTTTTATTATATAGTCCGGATTTGAATAAATAAGACATTGAAGGCTGCATGATGATACAACTTTCATTTACGAACTTTTGTCGTGAAAAAATTAAAATAAAAATGTCCAGATCACAAGTTATAGCTTTTTGCTGTTTTTAAGACATCGAAATGTTAAGAAAATAACCCTGCAATAGGCTTGGCTAATGTTTTCCTGCTCAGATACACAGCTGGCTCCGGCCGTTGCAACCAATTGTTTAGAACGTTATTTGAGGTGTTGATTGTGATGTCGCAATGCCGCTGAACGCGCACCGACCCTTCGGTGAATACAGCTTCAAAACCAGTGAATATGTAGTGTTTTGAACTGTTTGTGTTTGTATAGATTATATAGGGACTATAAATAGACTATATAATAAATATGTGTATGAGCAATATTTGTAATTAAATTAACATTACAAGCAAACCATATAGCTTTTGCACTAAGCTGTAGCACTACCTCCCTCCTAATGTTTAATGTTATTTTTGTCCTAACAGGTAAACAAAAAGATCGGGTTATCTCCTTGAAGTTTTACTAGGAAGTTGTGCTATCTCAGGGAATCCCAGTCCAGGAAGAGAAAGGCGATCGCCAAAACTAAGGAGGCGAAGAGAAGAAGACGTGAGCTGAAGGCTAGGAGGTAATGTAAAATAAGCTCTCTTGAATGATGCAAACATATATTAGTTATCAGTTTGATTTTTGAAATACATGAATTTATATTTATAGACTAAGCATTTTTTTCCTCATTCTTAAAGATCCTTGTGTACAACTAGTAAAGAAATTCATGAAGGATCCACATATGAATCTGGAATAGGGTTAGCTCCTCAACAAGCTAACATCATTACAGAAATTCCAGTCCCACGCCCAAGACCACAGATGGAAACAGTTGATGTTGAAAATCACACACTTATCTTATTTGATTTAGAAACAACAGGATTAGGTAATGCATTTAACACAATTTAAATGTTTCAATTTTTTTTGTGCAAGAAGTTTATATAGAAATTTTCTCAAATTCGGTTTATTCAAAAGAACCATAATTATATCCCTGCTCGGAAGAAAATGATGTATACAGTTTTACCCCTGTAAAGTTTCTGTCAGTTTCTGTGTGTGCACCTTTCAATAAATTTTTGTCTCTGTTTTCTCAGCAACTACTCATGATGTTTTTAAGTCTCTATTTAATGTTTATAGGCATGCCATATGGTGGAATTTATTTCTGTATAAATCCATATACTCCACTAGCAATTATTAATGTCAGTTGGCCTTGTGAGAATGTTTTTTATTTGTTCATTAGACATAAATAGTGATATTTTTCTTTTAGCTCGCACTTCTCATATTGTTCAGTTGGCAGCTGTACAGAATGAGGATAGATTTTCTAAATACATTATTCCTAAGAAGTCCATAACGCCAACAGCTTCTGAGATAACGGGACTCTCTGTTAGGAATGGAAAACTCTACAATAACAACGAAGAAGTGACTGGCATTTCTCTGATGGCTGCATTGGATTCTTTCTTGAAATTTCTCGAAAAGTATAACAATATCATTTTAATTGGTCACAACATTAAAGTGTTTGATTGTCCAGTGCTTTTTAGAGCTCTTGAATCATGTTCTATGTTATCAAGATTTTCAAGAAAAGTGAAGGGATTTATGGATACAAAGCTTTTATTTCGAATATCCCATCCAAACCTGAGCTCTTATAGCCAGCAAAATCTTGCAGAAAGTCTTCTTGCATGTTCATATGAAGCACATAATGCCCTTGAAGATATTTTAGTGTTGCAAAAGTTGCTAGAATTAGTGAATTTATCAGATGATAAGCATAAGTGTGCAACATTTTCATTTGATTATGCTATGAATGTACTATCTTACCAAAAGGAAGTTGACAAAAATTTTCCTTCCTTACAAATTCTTGTTCAGAAAAAGGTGTTGAGTGTGTGTATGGCTAAAAGAATAGCTGGAAGTGGATTAGATTTTGATAGTTTGAAACTAGCTTACTCTAGAGATCAGAATGGTATCCATGCATTGTTTACTGAAGTGTGTAGCAACAGTTCTGTGAGGGTGACAAAGTCGAACAAAATTATTGAGGCTGTGAGCTCTTTTTTTCTGTCGTTAAATGAAAGTTAAATATATTATAATGTGCATTGTCTTAATTTAAAGAAAAGCAATTCAATTTGATTAATAATTTATTTCCATCAGTTTTTTTAAAAACAAATTTAGCAAGTTTATTATTTACCAGTTTATGTAAGAAATTGACAGCTAGAATGTTCATGATAATTCCTGAAATAGAGAATCAATCTAAGTGAAATTATAAATAAATTTAATTTTTTTGACAAATCCATTATGTATGAAGATTTCATTTTGAAATCATCGATCTGTATAGGTTTTTGATGCGTGCTGTTAAATAATAGATTACCAATACTCATCTCACAATTATATTTTATACCTACATGTAATTAGTGATTGAGACTTGCCTAATGTAGTCTTATGTAGTATGATATAACCTCCCAAAGAGGTAATGGACTGATAATATAATTGTGCAAAGCCCATTATATAAGTTAATTTGCCTCCAATTTTTAAGTTATAGTCTGTTTCTAAAGATATTTTACACTTTTTAAATCCATATCAATCTTGTAAGATGTGATTAGGTAATTAACATGTTGAATTTTTTTATTCCTGGCATTTTCTTATGTAATTAAAAAAAGTCACAAAAAGAAAACATATAGATACGCAGCTAGGTTAAGGACTCCCATATATACGTCAGCCTATGCAGAGGTTCGGGAAAGCTATTATGACGTCACGTTAAAACAATACAAATGAATCTCGATGAATAAATACTTATATGTTCTTTTTAAAACATACTAAATACTTTCGTTTCTCATAAATATTATAAAGATAAATGGATATGTAACTTATCTTGCCATAATAGCACTTAGCGTATGTAGAATGAAAGTCAGCTTGATCTCGCTGTACTTACTAAGATGACGTCATTTCTTAGTTTGACACGCAGTTTCTCTGTACTTGAGGCGTGGATCAAGCTTTTATCGTAGCTTGTAAAAATAAAAATAAATACAAAACACACGTAGTCGGACCAAATAAGAGACATATTCTGAAATATATTTATCCACATTTTATTGCCAAACTAAATTGATAATGTGTAGACTTTATATAATGCCGTAGGGAGCATATTTGTACAGTAACGTGCTACAATGACAGGTCCAGCCCCTCGAAAATACCAAAAGTTCAACGATATCCGCTTCACGATATATTCTGAATTGTTAAACACTTGTAGCTATTATTCATACTATTCCGAAAAGTGCTGGGAGCTGGTTGTGCATTGTTTATTTATTCTGTAAGGTAACATTATTTCAATGCGTATTACATTTTGGTCTGGAGTTTATAGAAAGACGGCTAAATTTTAAACAATTCCCGAGCATGAGGAAGTTACTCCCAGCACTTTTCGTGTTAAGGAATTTGTCTCAAAGAATACAGAATAAATTTTATAGCGGAAAGATGCCCGTATATCGTTGAACTTTTACGATCTTTGTAGTAGTACATATATTTTATAATTTTAAACCTGTCACGTGACAAACAGCTGATGTAGGTGATGTCGCTTTGGCCGAACTCAGCAGAGACCCGATATATACAAGTGCGAACAACATAATTCACATTTATCAAAACTAATGCTGTTAAAAAAATATTAAAATTGTATTCATTTTTCCTAAATATATCAAGGCGAATATTTCATGGGCGTCCTTAACCTAGCTGCGTATTGAATTTAATTCATATTTATGTGCATAACTTTGTTGAAATCTAACATTGCAACAGGTGTAGTACTATATCTCTGAAATACATGTATAAATATTTTATTATATTTTCTTACATTTTAAAGTCAACAAAAAATGTATATCAAAATGTTGTTGTACAAAATATTGCACTTATTAATCAAGCTATGACAGAGGAAATTCTGATTAAAACTTTTCAATTTAATGAAAGACCAAAATGTTTTGTTATATATCTACAAAGCTGTATATTTCTAATACAGTGATGCATTTGAAAATCTTATTTAGTTAAAAAATTATCAATATTTTTCATATTTTATTTTAAATAAAAATATAGTGGTTGGCAATGTGAAAAAAACTGATTAAAAAATTTTCAAGTGGAAATTTCTGAAAAATTTGACCATTGACCCCATATACATTTTATACCAATAAAATAAAGAGAATTTAAATCTTATAAAAGTATGATTTATTTATTGTTCCTATCAGTGGGATTTTTTTAAATTCTTGATGAAAAACTGGTGGAATTTTGAAAATAACAGAGGAAATTCGGACTTTAATAATTTTAAATTGGTTGACCCAAATCTCAAAATTATTTGGTATTTTGCACCAGTTACTATGATTAAATACATTTTATATTCCAAAAGATTTGTGATACTACTCATATTTTGCTTGAAAAGAAAAAAATGGCTATAGTGTAGAATTTGGAGGAATTTTCCGGGAAATCTTGGGAGGCCAATAGCAAAAAAAGTAGGTCATTGACCTAGATATTCCAAAGTGGAAAATGACACTACTATTGGGGTTCTTTAATGTACATTTGTTGGTTTGTCCCTCCTATCAGTGGAATTTTTTTTATTCTGAGTAAAGGTATACCTTAAAATAAATCTTGATTTTTTTTTCTGCCTGCATAATTAAGAACCTTATGACAAAATCTTTCAGCTTTAATGTCTTAATATGTTATTTGAAGTAGTTTACACCAGTAGTAGAGAGAGAGAAAAGTATGTTTATATCTGAAATGTTTGTTTGTTGTTTAACGTCCCTCTCGAGAATTTTTCACTCATATGGAGACGCCACGACTTGCCGGTGGAAAGCTGCAAATTTTGTCCTATACTCGGCACTTACGGCCATTGAGCAGTGAGGGATCTTTTTCGTGCCAGCACCTACTGCGACACGGGACTCATCCGAAGGACCGGTCTCCACGTCCCACGGTGGGATTCAAACCCGCGACGTAAGGATCAACTCCTTATTCCGCGACTCTTGAGCAGACGCTCTAACCACTGCGCCACGCGGGCGACTTATATCTGAAATGTAATTAATACGAATTAACATTTTTAACACATGTATGACTTAAAAATTTAATATATGTGTAGATCTCGAATTTGATTATATAATTAAATTAATACAATTTGATTTAGTGAGAATCATATCTTAGTTACTTTTGAAAACAATATGATTGAGTTATTAATATTTAATACCAAATAAGAAATTGGTAAGGACTGTTCTTGGAGGGAAGTTTTTTATATTATGGTTTATGTGTTTCTTTGATTGCCTTTTTGTGCTTGTTTGTATGGGGGTTGGGGTCTGTGGTCTGTTTGTTATCATATTTATGACATTTTTAATTCATCTTCTCCCCAAAGCGCAAACGCTTGAAAAATTAAAATAAAATACTTGATGAGAATAATTGCAAGTATGTGGCTGTAAGACTACCATTCGCTTTTAATCACACAACGACCAGTTTTCTACTAACAGTAAATGAGTTACGGTCTTACTGTATCAAATGCACATATCCCTCCCAGAAAAAAATGATATTTTAATAGCGACTCAATATTTACTTTGCCGCTGGTTTACATTGTGTCCCCAAACAAACAACTTTTACCCATTTCATACACAGGAGTACATCCCCCTTTCAAATAATTTTTGAAGCTGAAAAATTGGCATGTGCCACGTGATATTCTTCTGAACCATAAACATTTTAGTCGATTGATTCCCCCAATCAATAACATTATTAGGAATTATTTTGTTTGTTAAAGGTGATTCGTCTCTTTTAATACCAATATACCACAATACAGAGGCAACATGCGCACAACATCCTACCAACCGCGCACCCGATCTGCACTGACAATACCAGTATTTTACTGGATCCTCTACATCTGCGGAATCGTACTGTATCCAGAGATAATACGACTTCGAGGAGACATGCCTTGACTAGATTTTGGCTTGCAAAATATTTGGATTATTTTTTCCAATAAATATGTCATATCCACCATCATCATTTACATGTTCAGAGGAGTATGAAAGGGCCTGCTTTAACTGATAAACGCCAAAAGTTAGCGAACGTAGATAATCTTCTGTTAACACAGGGAAATCTTGGATTGCATCAACAGCATTAATTTTACACATTTTGAAAGCAGTTCTTCTCCCATTATCCTGAATAAATAAACTTTTTAATGGATTTACTTCAATTTAATATTTTTCCAACATTCTCTTTGCCACAGTGGAATCTGTCGGAGAATTTTTAGCTATTGGTGGCCCAAAAGCGTTAATAAGGGAAGTAACAATGCGAACGTAGTCACCAATAAAGGGAACTTGGGTATTGGTCACTACGTTTGCTAAAAATTTCCACGTCTTTAGTCTACCATTTGCAGACTCAACCGCCCACCTGATTTTTGTTACTAAACGTGACAAGTTGGCTTCCTTTGTTAAATGCTGTTTAATTCCCTTCTGTAAAAAAAGGGACTTTCTGATTTTAACCCGACTGTTTCAATAATATCTAAGGAGTCCCTAAACCCACGGTCTAAAACTAAAATATCTTTTTGCTCGGCCCATTTCAACAACCCTTCACCTTGACGCAAATGCCGGTTCAAAATTGCGGCGTCTTTATTTTTCCCATCAGCTAGGTAGGGACCTAGAATGTCTAAAATATAGCCGTCTGAAACTACAATCATCATAGGCTTAACTAATGGACGACTCTTATAGATACTAAATGATTTTCTTTGAAAAGTGTACTTCGAACTTTTCTGAATATAAACATATGTACCATCTATTAACAAGATGGCAATATTTTTACTTCCACATGCTAATAATTCACGTGCAAATGTAGATGTGTGATTTGAAATTACATCATCTCTAGAAATGTGATCAAAACCGATGTATTTTGGCACGAAATATTGCATTAATGCTTCCCTTGCGCGTTTCACTATACGGCATACATACTTACAGCAACTAATATTAAATAAAGTTTTCAACATACTGCTCGAAAGACCTGTTCTCAATTTGATGAACAAAATGCCTACTGCAGTTCTATTAGAATGTTTTCCATTTCTTGAGTTTTTCTCAACCATAGAGCAAATAGTATTGAATTGATCTTTTGAAATGCCGGTGAGATTAATGTAATCTTCATCGTTTAGAAAATCGGGGTTATCAAATTCAATTCTTATACACTCTTTCTTAAGTAGTAATTCTCTACATCTTGACAATTGTTGTAAAAAGGTCATTGTTTGACATAGGGAAGGATCTGCGTGTCAGTCTGAAAGAGTACCAGGTACTTTTGGAATTCTGATTATTTTTATGGAGTTACCCGACAAATGGGAAGGAGAACGTGCATTGTCATAAAATAAGATGTTGTGTTTTAAAAAGAAATCGGAGCGGCATTCTTGAGATATTCTGCATCGTTGTTTCCTTTTCATCCCACATATGGCACAATACCGGTTTGATTTTGTTCCGAGGTAGAATGTTGTAGCATTAACTTTGTCCTCAAAATTCTCTGATTTGGATTTTTTCTCTAACTCACCCCTATAATTCCGTATATAACACTTACCACACATACAGTCATTTTCCTCCATCCGTCGCCTAAGCAGTGCAGAGAGATTCTACCTCAAAGTTCCATTTTTCCCATCCTTCAAAAGCCTACGCCGCTTAAGGGGCACCTGTTTTTCACAAACAATGCAACAATAATGTTTTGGCATGGTTTTTCTCCGTATAAAATTCTGTAGAAAATCAATGTTATTTCCCCTTACTTTACCGACTTACCTTTGTCAAGTATGTCAAACACATAAACAAAATATGAAAGTTTAAATGGTAATTTTCTACAAAATATAACAACCTGCACCACAAATGACAAGATAACTTATTTAAATGTGATAGTAATCTACAACACTAAATCCAATAAACACCAAAAACAGACCATATAACGCCGATGGCGATCGATTTACACGTGTCAGTGATTTACAGTGAGCACATTTTACAAACGAACCCACCTGGCTATTTAAAATAATTTATTCCACAGGTGGGTTCAACATGGGTCACGCCAAAAATAGCTCTCGCTTGCTATAGGAAAAACGTTGAAATTTTCATAACATTTTTCATTTTTTTTAGTACCAGCCTAATCGTGAACAAATTTCTTATTTTCACAGAAGTTTTCTAAACGTACATGTATAATGCGTCTTTTGTCTTTTCCACAAGTTTGTACAAGGTTAGGCTGACAGTAAACAAAGGCTTTGAAATGAATACCTGTCCTCCATTTACTATAGAAATTCACGAATGTCGGCTGACCCCTACTACATTGTAAAGCTTTGTGCTTTTTATTTACACGGATTTCAACGCTAAAACGTGTTGATTCTTATGGTTTAGATATCAATTGATGATTTAAGATAAAAAAATTATGCTAAATTTGAATCTTCATCTTTTTGACATGTTACCGGGGCCCGTAAGAGCACTCGTTCTTTAGCCTAGAAAAGGAGATTCTAAAACTAAGAAAAAAATCCTGAAAGGTAACAAGTACGGATTCAAACCAAAAAAGATGTGCCTTACAACAATGCGATCGAAAGTAACCGAATGGAAATTTTACCTGCACCATGCAGCAGATTGTCTGAGGACATGCATCAGATGGTGTCAGAGACTCCGTCTGCTGCAGAGAGGGAGGAAATGGTTGTGCAGCCTAGGTGCCACTGTCAATGAATTGAAGGTAAAAAGTCTATACTTAAAATGAACTTGATCAGCTTAGACCAATATTGTAGCTGGTCCCCCATGCCTCATGCACAGAATCAGTTACCTGTTGGATATTCTTCTAAAGCCTCTATGCCAACTTGTACATCTTGTGTAAGGGATGATTTGGATTTTCTCGGCCATCCCAGCCATGAAAATCATACCCAACAAAGCTTATTAAAAATAATTCCAAAAGAAGACTACAATGCACACAACGCTGTGAGTAATGTACTTGCTTTCCAAGAGCTCATTCTAAAGGAAAGCATGTCCTTCGAGCAATTCCTGTCATTTTCTTTTCCGTTATCATATGTGGAGAAAAGTAAAACATATCTTCATTAGAAGAAAGGCGACAACATCGCCGTTATTCAATGTAACAGGTAAATCAATGAAAGAAAAAATCATTTGGTCAGGGTTGACTCTTGATTATTAGATAAAAGCAAAGAAATGCGGGGGACTAGATGAAGTATCATTGCTCCTCTCACAAAATAGGAAAACCAAGAGTTACTAGTAGAATTCAAATATAAGAAAAGATGAACCCCCCCCCCAAAAAAAAAAAGAAAGTACGCTAAATAAATCTATAAACGTAAGACCGGATGTTGTCTTTTTTAATAGAATAAATGCAAACGTGAAATTCTTGATTAAACATTGAATTCTGATTTTTAGATGTCGACGGTCCTATAAGAGCACCTGGCCGTGCCGACAAGTTGAATACCGCGTGTTAGCTTTTGTATATACCGTAGGCCCCGTGCACTCACTTACCGACTGAAAACTGTGAAAAGCTGTATTTATTTATTGGGTTGTTCTGGTTTTTGTGTTTTCTTTTTCAATTATTTATATGGATGTTCACACTTTTAAAGTGATGCTATGTGAACTGTAGAGATTCAAAATATACAAAAACGCTTCCATCCATTACATTTTTAAAAATATTAATTGATTAATGAAAATTAAATATTAAATCACATACATGTAATGAAAAATTATTCATTGTACACGAAATCCCAAGTATAAGTTAATTTTGTTATCTATTGGATACTTAGTATTTCCTTCAGTATAATTAAAATAATGTAATGTGATAGCAAATTTTCTCTCAGGTACATGTGGTTTACAAATTACTCTCCCTAAAACAGAAATAAATCACAGTCACAATAAAGATGCTTTGATGTGTACATAATTTACTGATATTTAACAACTGTTTTAATATATTTCATTTATTATATTTCATTTATATTCACCTGTACTGTTAATCAATGAAACAATTCTTTACATCATATAATATCGTATTCATTTTCATGCTGTTTTACATACAGAGAAATGACTTTTCCATATAACAAATTCTCCTTCTCACAGATGAAACCATTCAAGTTTGTACAAGGTCTGTCATTCCATTCTCCATTATAAAACATATCGATACAATCCATTTCTTTTGTTTGCAATTTGTAATTGTCAAGGTTTTCTCTGCTCCAATAGGTAAGTAAAATTGGAGTGTTCGAATGTTCCCATACATACACACCCTCTGTGTCTTTATCGTTCCCTCACGTCCACGTGGTGCAATCGTAAGGGTCGATACACCCTTAAAAAAACAGAAATAGAAATATATTCATCTTTTTAAACTCGGATGTCTTCATATTAAGAAACACCAAATTTTGTTTCAGAATAAACGGAATAACTCGACTGTGATAAAAACCTGAATGTTATCATCTGGTAAAAAACCCAATGGTATCTTTTAATAAGTTGTCAGTTATCTAGGTGTTTTCATCCAGGTCGTTGATTTCCACCAGGTACGAATTGCACAAATAGCAAGACTGCTGCAGAATACCAAGGAAAATAATAGTAAAGTAATTGTATTCTTTCAAAGAATACACAATTAAAAACACTGAAGCACAAGAAAACAAACAGGAGACAAACGGACGAGATGACAATCTGCGTGCGACAAGGTACGGGTAGTTATCTTTACCTCATTCCATCCTACTACAATGAACAAATTCATTTAATTGAATGCACCTTCAAAGCATTAATTTCTTATTTTGTCCCTCACTTTCACTGATAGCGGGGGGATATTAATTTTGGTCTGTCCCTCTGTCTGTGTGACATTTACCTTTCCGAATGAAATCTCAAAAAAACCTCTGAGCTTTTACAATGAAATTTAAAATATCAATCCATGTAGCTTAGAAAGATCTCTTTTTATTCTGAGATCAAAGGTCGGATTAGAAAGTCATGCATTGCCAAGAAAAGTTTCCTGATGAAAACTTCAGCTTTTTTTAAACATTTTTTAATGAAATTTTGTATCACAACATTCAACGTCTTAAGGGAAAACCGTTCTGATGTCAATGATCAAGGTCGGAAAATCATGTACTGCAAAATATGATTTCTATATCATAACCCTAGTCTCTGATTTTTGATGATATATGTATCTAAGTGTCCCACTCCCAGTGACTTGAAAAAACCCTATTGATTTTGAAGTAAAAAGGACAAGGTCAGATTCATACATAGCAACATATGGATTCCAGATGATACGTAGTTTTTTTTCTGGCCCTTTTCAATGTATTTGTTTTAGATTTTAGAAAAAACGGTCAAAATTTGATATATTATTGCATGAAATAATTTCCTGATGGTAATTTTGATCCTGTCTGTGGTTTTGCAATAAAATATTATACCTTAGTCAAAACGACTTTAAAATGACCAATACTGAGTTGTGGGCTAAAATCTGAAATATCAAAGTCGACTTTTTGTTTCTTTTTCCGTCTGCATTTTTTTCCAGTTCTTTTACCTTTTTTTCCTAAATCGGCGAACACAAATTTATTGTATATGAGTTTTTTTTCTCTCAACGAAAAACTCAACGTTTCTTTTAAATTGACTGTTGAATATGTAAACAAAAAGGAACTTTAAACTTTCTTTTAAAGTAACTCTGATCAAAAAAATGTAACAGGCCCTTTTGGTATTGTAAATTTTGTTTTATCTATAGGCATACATTGTTTATTTATTTCTTATGTGAAAACGTACATGTAATCCATTAATCAATGTCAATCCGTTAGATTATTTTTAAAATTGGCCTTTCACTTTTATACGCGTGTCAAGCACTTTATAATTTTGACAGATGACTCTTATTTTAAGAGCTTGTTGAAAAATATCCCAGAGGTGCTTTTGGACGGGATCTTCACCCCACATCATATAAACAACGGCCCCGATATTTTTTTTTAAAATCTCTTTTGCTTTTTAAAAAAAATCCTTAAACGACATTTACAATGTTTTGAATATGAAAGATATGTAGAGTCAATGTTTTAATTTTAAAAAAAATCATACTCGCAAAATCATGAATTAGAGATGGTAAGTCACTGGTATGAACATAGGACCCAACTCTGTAATTTGCCATAAATAACCATGTACGTGTACCTACTTCTGAGTTCATGTCATCAAAATGTTTCTTTGCATTTCTTTGTAACATATAAATGAGATTCTGTGAAAGATCCATTGAATTTCATTCAGGGGTTTAGAAAGGGGTTTCGTTAATAAAATGTATATCTCTTTCTCGATTGTAATGGCAAAGTCCATGTTTTGCTATGAGAGACCCAAAAGATCTCTCCGATAAAAACATAAATTGGTTGATTGATTGATTGAATGTTGTTTAACGTCCCTCTCGAGAATTTTTCACTCATATGGAGACGCCACCACTTGCCGGTGGAGAGCTGCAAATCTTGACCTATGTTCGGCACTCGGGGCCATTGAGCAGGATCTTTTTCGTGCCAGCACCTACTGCTACACGGGACCTCGGTTTATACAGTTTCATCCGAAGGACCTGTCTCCGCGTCCCACAGTGGGATTCAAACCCGCGACGTAAGGATCAACTCCTTACTTCGCGACTCTAAAGCAGACGCTCTACCATTGCGCCACGCGGGCGACCTCAAAGCTGGTAATAATATGTAAACACTCACAATAATAAACCAGAAGTCTCTGATGAGACTGTAGCTCTACTGGTCTGTACGTATAACAAAGGAAAAGTAGCACTTGGATTTGAAACTTTGCAACAAGAAACAATATATAGAATTAGGTATCTTAATGTAGTCTACTTCTGTGCCAAATTAAATTGAAATCAAACGAAAACTGTAGGAAGAGAAGCATTTTGAAAGTATTTCACAGAAATTTCTATTTTTAGTAACCATGACAACACCATTCACTGAAATCAAAAACCGAAATACATATTATGTATCTTAGTGTATTCTTATTGTGTGTTAAATTAGACTGTAATCAGACCAAAACTGTAGGAGGAGTAATGTTTTAAAGGAATTTCACAGAAATTTCTATTTTTAGTAACCATGGCAACACCGTTCATTGAAATCAAAAACCGATGCACTAAATATTGTATCTTAGTGTAGTCTACTTGTCTGCCAAGTTATACTGAAATCAGACCAAGACTGTAGGAGGAGTAACGTTTTAAAGGAATTTCACAGAAATTTCAATTTTTAGTAACTATGACAACACCGTTCATCGAAATCAAAAACCGATGCACTAAATTATGTATCTTAGTGTAGTCTACTTGTGTGCCACGTTATATTGAAATCAGACCAAAACTGTAGGAGGAGTAGCGTTTTAAAGGAATTTCACAGAAATTTCCATTTTTAGTAACCATGGCAACACCGTTCATCAAAATCAAAAACCGATGCACTAAATTATGTATCTTAGTGTAGTCTACTTGTGTGCCAAGTTATATTGAAATCAGACCAAAAGTGTAGGAGGAGTAGCGTTTTATAGGAATTTCACAGAAATTTCTATTTTTAGTAATTATGACAACACCGTTCATCGAAATCAAAAACCGATGCACTAAATTATGTATCTTAGTGTAATCTACTTGTGTGCCACGTTATTTTGAAATCAGACCAAAACTGTAGGAGGAGTAGCGTTTTAAAGGAATTTCACAGAAATTTCTATTTTTAGTAACCATGGCAACACCGTTCATCAAAATCAAAAACCGATGCACTAAATTATGTATCTTAGTGTAGTCTACTTGTGTGCCAAGTTATATTGAAATCAGACCAAAAGTGTAGGAGGAGTAGCGTTTTATAGGAATTTCACAGAAATTTCTATTTTTAGTAACCATGACGACACCGTTCATCGAAATCAAAAACCAATGCACTAAATTATGTATCTTAATGTAGTTTACTTGTGTGCCAAGTTATATTGAAATCGGACCAAAACTGTAGGAGGAGTAGCGATTTAAAGGAATTTCACAGAAATTTCTATTTTTAGTAACCATGGCAACACCGTTCATCAAAATCAAAAACCGATGCACTAAATTATGCATCTTAGTGTAGTCTACTTGTGTGCCAAGTTATATTGAAATCAGACCAAAACTGTAGGAGGAGTAGCGTTTTGAAAAATTGTTTACAGGCAGACGGACAGACAGACAGACAGACGAACGGACACCTTACTATCGCATAAGCTCTTCTGGTCTCTGACCAGTAGAGCTAAAAAAAAACAATTTAGTTCAATTTTAAGTATTTGTTCCTATTTTTTTTTTTACCTTAGACATAACTTTTGAAAGATTGGTGCTACGGCTTTCATACTTCACATATGCAATTCTTGTGAGAAGATCTTTCTTTGGATACCTACACTTTTGACTGTTTGACCTTGGAGTTTGGCCTTCTTTTGGAAAAATTTAACCCTGGCCATTACTTTTGAACAGTTGGCGCTACGGCTTTCATACTTCACGCATGTAATTCTGGTGACAAATTCTTACTTTAGATACCAATAAGGTTTAACCTTTGGCCTTGGAGTTTGACTTACTTTTGAGAAACTTCAACCTTGGCTATACCTTTTGATTGATTGGTGCTAGGCTTTTCGTATTTCACGTGTGTATTTCTTGTGAGAAGGCCTTTCCTTTGGACTATTAATTTTGACGATATGACTGTGATGTTTCTTTGTTTATCGTCCTTCTCGAAAATTTTTCACTCAAATGTAGACGCCACCACTTGTCGTTGGAGGGCTGCAAATTTATACCTATACTCGGCACTGAGGGCCATTAAGCAGTGAGGGATATGACGGTACATATTGTCGTTTTGTACATATTGGCGTCGGCGACAATATGTACCTACCATCACTTCACATATTGTCGTCCATCGGTGCATATTTCGGCGGCTTAAAAGTTACACATGTACATATTGTCGCTAGCGACATTATGTGCCTTACGCCCACTGTACATATTGTCGCCCCACAGATATTGTTGCTTAAAGATTTACTTTTTTTTTTATACCTTTGTGAATATATTAGTGTGTAAATCACACTGAGTGTCTCGTATGCTTTTTCCTGCAGTGTGATTGTGACGGTACATTTTGTCGTCCTGTTTATATTGTCGCTGCGACAATGTGTACCTACCCTCACTGCGCATATTGTCGTCCATCACATGTTGCATGACAATGCAAGGCAATGCTCCATATAAATATGGTCACCCTAGGCCCGGTTTGATTTGAAGATACTTGAATCTGCGCTACCTGAGGATGCTTACATATATGCATCACTAATCACGGGCCTACTGCTGTTCTCAGTGGTGGATCCAGAAATTTTAAAACGAAGGGGGGGGGGGGGGGGGTTGCGGGCGATTCAGATTTTTTTTTGGACAAGCAAAAAGTTAAAAATAAAAAAAAAATTAAAAAGTCATTAAAAGGTGTTTACTGTATATGTAAAGTAAATTATTTAATTATGAAATTTTACATGTGGACTAAATTGAAAGCATATACAAGATAAACAAACAAAATCCACCAAAGCAGAAAAAAAAATCAAACCACCGGGCGGGAGGGGGGGGGGAGGTGATCGGGTGCGCCGTTGCTATATTTGTCTTGTTTTTTTAAGAAGATTTTAAAGATTTTCTGTATATATACTGTATATATTCCTATATAATCTTTGATCCCCCATTGTGGCCCATCCTACCCCATGATTTGAACAAAATTGATTTTGTTTTTGTTTGTTTGTTGTTATATAATGTCCATCTGGAGAATTTTTCATTCGTATATAGACGTCACCTCTTGCCGGTGGAGGGCTGCTTTAGACCTTACTTGGCACTCAGAGTCATTGAGTAGTGAGGGATCTTTTTCAAAAATCTCAAAATTGAACAATGAAGCGAAGCTTTCACTTAAGTATCATCTCTTCTGACCCAGTACTTCTAACGATTTCTTTTCCTTAATATCCTATGAAAAACTTTGGTCATCTATTGTAGCCTCACCCTTCCCCTGGTCTGAATAAAACTGAATCTACACTTCATAATGAAGCTTTCACATATGATTCAACTTTTCTAACTCAGTGGTTCTTGAGAAGATATTTAAAAGATGTCACTAAATTTTCACTAATTCATAACTACTTCCAATATAAGAGGGCATGACCCTTCATTTAAACAAACTTGAATCCCCTTTATCCACGGATGCTTTGTGGCAAGTTTGCTTAAATTTCTTGACCCGCAGTAGTTCTTGAGAAAAAGCTGAAATTGTGAAAAAGTTACAGACAGAGGGACGGTGAGACAAAATCTTACCTGAACTTCCAGTTCAGATTGTCTAAAATTATCAGCTCCTACGCCAATTATATCGGAGCATGATTGTATACGAGAAAAACGCAAAATTCCAAATAATCATTACTACTGAATAAAAAAACTAATGCATGTATTCAATCTCCAAGTATATATTACAAGAAAAAAGAATAGGCTGATTTCTGACCAAAAAGTTTTCTCCGCACAGTACTGCGAGTAATGCTGTCTGTCTCCCTCCGTGCGAGTGTGTGTGTTTGTTAATCTCTCTTTCCTTTCTCAAGTAAATTTTCGTCAAAACAATATAACAGCAACAATATATGCCGACATTGACTGTACATATTATTACCGACGACAATATGTGCCGGTGCTTGACTGTACATTTTGTTGTCCATTATGCAGGTGGAAAATAAGGCTCGTCTCGATACATATTGTCGTCAGCGACAATATGTACCGATGGACGATAATATGTGCAGTGAGGGTAGGTACATACTGTCGCCGTAGACAATATGTACAAAACGAAAATATGTACCGTGACAAGGGATCTTTTTCGAGCCAACACCTACTGCGACATAAGACCTCAGTTTATACGGTCTCAACCGAAGGACCGGTCTTTAAGCCACGCGGTGGATTCGAACCTGCGATGAAAGGATCAGCTCCCGACGTTCTTAGCACTACGCCACGCGGGCAAATCGACCTTGATGTTTGAGTTGTACCTTAAAGTCTTACTTACTTTTGAAGAAATTGAACCTTTTCGATATCTCTTCAATGGTTGCTCCCAGGGTTTCATTTTTCACAGGTATATTCCTCGATACAAGACCTTACTTTGGGTACCAACATATTTTTTAATGCACCTGGATGGAAAGATCCCGGGGGCATATTGTTTCTGTCCTATCTGTCTGCTTGTCTGTCTCGTGTCAACTTGAACCTTACCCGTAACTTTTGATTGGTTGGAACTATGACTTTATATTTCACATGTGTATTCCTTGTGACAAGACCTTTCTTTGGGTACCATCATATTTGACCTTGGAGTTTGACCCACTTTTGCAAAATTTTATAAGTCTTTAACCTTGGCCATAACCTCGTAACAGTTAATGCTTGGGGTTTCAAACTTCACATGTGTATTCTTTGTGACAAGGACTTCCTTTGGATACCAACAACTTTGACCTTGACCTTGGAGTTTGACCTACTTTTGAAAAAAATTAACCTTGGCTATAACTCTTGAACAGGTCGAGGAATCTACCATAGATGGATATTGTTGTCATTGCGCACAGAGGTGCTTACAGCGAGCAATCGTCCAATCCAATGAATGAGCCGAAAAGCATGATGGTCTACTACATGTTTATATTTTACTACAAACATGTGGGTCAGGCAAATTTAGGACGCGATTTCAAATGACTGCGGGAAAGTCAACTAATAATTATTTTTAATGTTTTTGTGAAAAACACGAAGAATAGGTACTAATTAAGATTTTCCATGCTCACATTAACAAACAAAGTCAATTTTCTTTGTTAAATAGTACGTTGAAATACCGCTCACAAAATCTTCACAAGTAAATAAGAACCCAGTTTTTATAACTTGATATTCGTAATTTTGTCATGCTGCTGGTGTTATTCGTTGTTACCTTGTTATTTGTTCACTAGAAATTAAAAGTTAATGCAGTTATAAAAAAACATTACTTATTTGTTTACTAGAAATTAAAAGTTAATGCAGTTATAAAAAAACATAAGTTTATTGTTATATGGTTTTTTAATTCTCGTGTACATTGATCACAGAACTTGTATTGAATAGCATGAAATATATGGAGATAACGAACAGTATTCAGGCTCAAAAGTCCATCAAACAATACAAAATAGGAGCACAGCAAACACGGACCTCCAAACACAGAGATGGGATCAGGTACTATGGAGGAGTGAGCATCCCCTGCCGACCGGTCACACCCGCCGTGTGCTCCTTGTCATGATGGGGAAATAACGGAGAAATCCGTCGACAATTCAGTAGGTAAATAATGGCCTAACAATTAGTATGAAAAACGTCAGTCAGCATTTGACTCAATGATAAATATTTGCGGACAAGGTCATTGTATCGACCATAGAACTTGCAAAATGATGACTTTAAACGAGAAAGCTGATATTCTTGTTTCATCAACTTGTTTGTCAATAATTTACCTCGTTTTAGAAATTGTATCTTTGTTTGCAAGGATTTTATGAAGTTTCGGAATCCAATATAAATATGGTAATTCAAATTCATTTTGGTTGTTTGGAATATTAAAAATATTCAAAACTGACTTATGGTTTTGAAGAATTTTTTTCATAGAAAGGGGAACTATGAGTATATGTTGGATTACCACTTGTAGAATTAAATCCAAGTTCCTCTAAAATACATTTACTATAATGAGCCTTACAAACAAAGACAATGTTGTTACCTGCTTTGTCAGCAGGGACCAGAACGTACTGATCATGTAATCTATCTAATTCTTTTTTCACTTCTGGATTATTGAATACAGAAGGATAGATGGTTCTCATATATATCGAAGTTGTATACTTAATAAACAATGACATTGAGTACACCTCAGAGTCGATTTGTTTTGGACCAGGGAATAGTCACGTGAAATTCATACTGACTGATAGTACAGCACGGGAAAAACTGCCATGCAATTTTCAACAAACGGACTTATACAATGGAGTAGAGAAAACCCAAATTTTACCGTTGTAAAACATTTGTATGTAAATGTGAGCATGGAATTAGTATATAATGATGTATGTATTATATTAAGTGTGTAAAATGCTTGCAAAAATGCATCATGTCTTTCCGAGAGCGATTTCAAAAACTGACCTTTTCGAAACGTACATGTAGTATTTTTTGTAGTAACCCATAATTCAACTCATTTAGCTGATTGATCGGTTTGGCAGTCACGGTGGGTGCCTCATTTAGCATGTAAATTTATTCTGATGTCACAGAAAATAGTTTCCTCGACCTGTTGAACAGTTGTTGCTTGGAGTTTCAAACTTCACATGTGTATTCCTTGTGACAAGTAACCTCTGGATATTATCTCTTTGACCTTGACCTAGGAGTTTGAACTACTTTTGTAAAACTTTAATCTTGGTTATAACTTTTGAATGATTCATGCTTGGGCTTTCATACTTCACATATGTAATCCTTTTGACATCACCTTCCTTTGGATAAGAACCACTTTGACCTTGACATAGGAGTTTCACCTTCTTTTGAAATATATGGTGATAACGAACAGTATTCAAGATCAAAAGTCCATAAAACAATACAAAATAGGAGCACAGCAAACACGGACCTCCAAACATCAGAGGTGGGATCAGGTGCCATGGAGGAGTGAGCATCCCCTGCCGACCGGTCACACCCGCCGTGTGATCCTTGTCATGATCGGGAAATAACGGAATAATCCGTCGACAATTCAGTGTGCAAATAATGGCTTAACAATTAGTATGAAAAACTTCAGTCAGCATTTGACTCAATGATAAATTGTATTTCCTGACAAGGTCATTGTATCGACCATAGAACTTACGAAATAATGACTTTAAACAAGACAGCTGATATTCTTGTCTCATCAACTTATTTGTCATTAATTTACCTCGTTTTAGAAATTGTACATACGTAGAGCATGCTCTTGCGTATCGAATCAGCTGAGAGATATATACCCCGTATGCAGGTGATGAAGGTATATTGATGCATAAGTAAGGGAAGTTGACGATTGAAAAGTTAAAGTCATCACGTTTATCATAAAGCTTGGTTGTTAGATTACCATTAACGTCTTTTTCAAGTGAAATATCGAAATATGAAACAGATGTGTCAGACTCTGTGGTATCTTTTATCTCAAGTTCACCAGGATATATCGTATCGACATAAGAATGGAAATAGCCATTGTTTATTGACAATACGTCGTCGATATATCTAAATGTCGAGTTGAAGGCCACAGCAAGTGTTTTCTTCTTTCACGTACAAGATTTTGAACAAATTCTGCTTCATATGAATACAAAAAAGGTCTGCTAATAACGGGACGCAATTGGTACCCATGGGAATTCCAATAGATTGTTGGAAGGCCTGGTCTCCAAAAACCACATAGATATTGTCAATGAGGAACTCAAGCATCTTTTTAATGTCAACTTCAGAGTACTTGTGTGTACAATCAGAATGTTTTTCAACAAAATAATTTTGCAAATGACCAATGAAAAGCTAAGTATATTTACGAGTTCCATTTTTATTGAAAAAGCAGCTGTCAATGATCTCAAAAAGCCTGGACTTTAATTTATCGTGGGGAATGGTTGTGTATAAAGTTGAAAAGTCGTAAGTTTTTAAGCTGTTGATTTTGGTAAAATCTTGTGATTTCAAATTTTCCAAAAGTTCCTTGGAATTTTTAAGTATCCACATCTGATTTACCCCACTTCTCGAATATATTGTTGCACAGTACTCTTGAAGTTTCTCCTTCACCACTGTTAATATCTTAGTGAGGAGTAAAGATAGAGGCTTGGTTGAACATTTACTGGAACCCGCTATGTATCTTTGTTTGTAAGGATTTTTATGAAGTTTCGGAATCCAATATAAATATGGTAATTCAAATTCATTTTGGTTGTTTGGAATATTAAAAATATTCAAAACTGACATATGATTTTGAAGAATTTCTTCCTTAGAAAGGGAACTATGAGTATAAGTTGGATTACCACTTGTAGAATTAAATCCAAGTTCCTCTAAAATACATTTAATATAATGAGCCTTACAAACAAAGACGATGTTGTTACCTGCTTTGTCAGCAGGGACCAGTACGTACTGATCATGTAATCTATCTAATTCCTTTTTTCACTTCTGGATTATTGAATACAGAAGGATAGATGGTTTTCATATTGCCTCTCAATCTTATAATGCGCGATTTTAACATACATCTGATACATTTAATCCATTCTGACAAAGTGTCACGGTCTTCTTTTTCATGTCTGGCCCATCGCCTGGCGTAGTCCTCTACAGAATCCATAATATTTATGAAATTCCGACGCCAATTGAAGGATCTGGGTTCCCTAAATTTAGGACCTTTTAAAATTAGTGATCTAAGGTCCTCATTATTAACTATATTTACGTCACCAGTAATAACGTGTCCAGCAGGACTATAGTTATAGGGCAATGAAGAACATGAACACGATGGAGGATTATGCTTCAGATATTCGATATCCAGGCCCTGTAAAGTTTTCTTGTAATTAAAAAGTTTGGAAGCAATAGTCGATGTATATTTGTAGGAAATACAAGGTGTAGTCTTTAACTTGAAATATGGTGGAATACAAGACTGGACCCTTTTGTGATTAAGAATATTACTTATATTAACCGCGTCAATTCCTTTGTTGGCATATTGAAGTTTAAGGAAAAACGGATTGTTTTAGCTGCATTTTCTTCAGTAAAACGCGCGGGTTTAAAAAGCCTATGATTTTCAATATCCATAATCACAGATCCGAGCCTATATTCTGGTGTCGAGGAATCAAAAAATGGACTTTCCTTGACCTTTTCAAGAAGACTATTTAAAAGTTTCAGAGGGACAGAGTAAAGTTTGGTGCGAATATGATGTAGACCTAACTATTGATTGACGTAAGGTAGTAATGAATCAAAAGAGACATCGTGTATTAAAGGTTTATTGGAAGTCCGATGCCCATGACTACGCTTACGTCTCTGTGTATGGTTAAAAAGCCCCATCACATTTACATTGTTACACTGTGGACTGGAAAGATTTTCAACACTATCGACATTGTCATTACATCCATAGGGAAAAGCTGTCCCTAGCTTTCTTATCCAAAATTCTTCCCGTTGTCTACGGAAAGGTGTACTCAGTGATGGACTGTTTGTGTGGTGGTAAATCTTTTCCAGAATTCTAACTTTCATTGACAAAATAGAATGATCAGGTAAATTAAAATGTTTGTATAAAAGTTGCTGACCCCCATTATTTATCTGAAATCTATGACCTGATGTTCTTTTATTGAATGATCTCTTGGTTTCACCAACATAAACAAGTCCACAAAGATTACATTCTATTCCGTAGACAACATTAGAAGATTTAGAAGATTTGAAAAACTTTAACCTTGGCCATAACTTTTGAATGGTTGGTGCTAGGGCTTACATACTTAACATATGTAATCCTTGTGACAAGACCTTCCTTTGGATACCGATCACTTTGACCTTGACGTAGGAGCTTGATCTACTTATTAGAAACTTCAACGTGGGCAATAACTTTTGAATATTTGGTGTTAGGGCTTTCATACTTCACATACGTAATCCTTGTGACAAGAACTTCTTTGGGATACCAACAACTTTGACCTTGACATTTTATTTACTTTTAAAAAACTTGAACCTTTGCCCTATCTTTTGAACAGTTGCAGCTAGGGCTTTCAAATTTCACAGGTATATTCCTCGAGACAAGACCTTTCTTTGGGTACCAACATTTTTTTTATCTTTTCGCCTGGATTTTCACTTGCATTTGGGAAACTTTAACCTTCGCCATAAGTCGTCATACGGGGGCATCAGTGTTTTAGAAACACATCTAAATAAGTTCTATAGGAACAAAATTATTATTTTCAGTCTAAGGCCAAATATGTTTTGATATTACCTTCTACAACACACCGTTTTCCTTCTTTGTATGTAGGAACTTCAAGGTAGTTATATTTGTATTTATTAAGTACTTAAGTTACACAACAACTGTTATAAAAGAAATTTGAAACCCCAAAATTATGTAGCTCTGATAAAAACATTAAATGCATAATTGCAAGAATTGCAGTTACTTTTCCAATTAGCGCTACACAATTCTCAGACTGGGTAGGTAAGTAAACTAAATTCATTAAGTAAAAAAAAACTTTATGAAAGAATTTGAAAAGCAAAAATTATTTACCAGTTTGAAATAAACAAACATCAAATGTATCATTGAAAGAATTCCAGATTTATACCAGTTACCTCCAAAAGTTACAGAAGCCTAGGGTAGGGCGTTCGCTTCGTGATCGGGAACCCAGGTTCGATTCTCGTTTTTCGCGCCGCGTCAAACCTCAGACGTAAACGCAGTTTGTTCCTTCGCCAAGCACCAGGCACTCAATTGATTGATTGTATGTTGGTTTACGTCCCATTCGAGAATTTTCCACTCATATAGAGACGTGACCATATACCGGTGAAGGGCTTCAAATTTTGACCTTTACTCGGCACTTAGGGCCATTGAGCAGTGAGAGATCTTTATCCTGCCAACGCCTGCCATGACACGGGGCCTCGGTTTTTAAGGTCTCATCCGAAGGACCCGCAGATTTCACTTCAAAGTGCCGAGCACATGGCGAAGGAACAGTTGCTACCCATTTTTCATCGACTTAGGTCAGTCGCGGCCGAGATTCGAACTCACGACCTCCCGATCACGGAGCGAGCGCTCTACCGACTGAGCTACCGTGAACGGTCACCAGGCACTAGAAGTAAAAGTCACGGGTCTTTCGGATGTGAATTTAAAAATCGAGATCCCGCATCACGGCAGGCGTTGGCACGATTTAAAGAACCCCCACTGTTCAATGGCCCCGAGTGTCAAGTATAGGCTTAAATTATGAAGCCCTTCACCGGTAAATGGTGACGTCTCTGTAGGAGTGAAAAATTCTCGAACTTAACGTAAAACAACATACAGTCAATCAATACAAAATATATGATTAAGTCCATCCTCATAGACTGGCAGTGAGGGATCTTTTTCGTGCCAGCACCTACTGCGACACGGGACCTCGGTTTATACGGTCTCATCCAAAGGATGTCCAACAGTGGGATTCGAACCCGCGACATAAGGATCAACTCCTTACTTCGCGACTCTAGAGCAGACGCTCTAACCACTAAAATCCAATTGGTTTAGATGGATTTATCATTTTGTAATTTTACAGAAAGATAGACAGGCACTGTCAGGCAGACATAATGATACCATAATGAGACATTCAGTATAATAAATAGTGCACATTTCTATGGAAACTGTTGAAACTGACCCCCTCTCGGAAAACATTGTCAGGTTTCAACTTCAACTTTTCAAAAACAAGCACTATTAATATATTGTAAATATTACATTGCAAGTTACTTCAAGTTGACAAAGCAGTAATATCCTTCATATAGGGGGTAGTGATATGTCACCAGGTAGACTGTATATAAAACCAACTTATAAATAGTGATGGGAAGTCGGAATTTTTTTCATAATCGATTATTTAAATAATCGGGTGCACTTTAATCGATCAATAATCGACTGATTTCAGGTATTAAATTTGTTCATTTTTGAATGAAAAATAAAAAAGTAAATTCTGGAGTGATTTCCAGGATACATTTTTGATCTATTTTGTATCATTGGATTCATTTCTTACATTTTTATATAGGATTTAGTTAAATTCAAAGAAGAATGAATCAAAAGGAATAATTTGCTTTTAACCAATATTTTCATTAATCGATTATCAAAATTATAATCGATTATCTATAATCGGGGGTCATTTCGATTAGATAATCGATTTGATGGATTAATCGGTACATCACTACTTGAAAAAAGCATTTGCTTTGGAGTCAGTGAAAAACAAAACCTGTAATTTCTCAATATGAAGATACCTGTTGGCAGTACTGAGAGATCTCCTTCTTTGCAATACTTTGCCTTTGCAACACTCTCATGTGTTATACCCCACTGGATAGGTTCCCTCTTCTCTAAGTTTTAAGCACTTAGTAGCCTTTTCTTCAGAGAAGTCGTCAACCTGAGGGACAAAGCCATAAAGTATAGTTCATTTGATTTTACATGTATGTGTTTTTCTTCTTTATTTTCTTTCTTTTAATGCAAAGTAAGGAGTTGGTCGCTGGTTCGAATCCCACTGTGGGACGTGGAGACCAGTTCTTCGGATGAGATCGTATAAACCGAGGTCCCGTGTCGCAGTAGGTGCTGGCACGAAAAAGATCCCTCACTGCTCAATGGCCGTAAGTGCCGAGCATAGGACAAAATTTTCAGCTCTCCACCGGCAAGTGGTGGCGTCTCCATATGAGTGAAAAATTCTCGAGAGGGACGTTAAACAACATACAATCAATCAATCAATCTTTCTTTTAAGTTGAACTTCGATATCTCGAATACTGATATCTCGAATACCATGGATATGTCGAAGTGATTAGGAAATCCCAACTACTTATTCTTTAAGTATTTATCCCTGATATCTCGAATCCTCGGATATCTCGAAGTTTCTACTCGGTCCCATCTAGCTCAAGATAACGAGTTTTGACTGTACGAGGGGTGATCAAAAAGTTCGCGAACTATCTCTATATTTACAAAATCACAATTCAGATGAGAATGAAATTTGGCACACATATAGTCACACATATATCCTATAAATAACAGGTGTTATATAATGTTTTGCTTCGTGTTTGTGACGTCACAATGTGAATATGACGTCAATATGTAGGTGACTTGTGACAAAAAATGGTTGACTCAGTCGTACTCAAGCAACGAGCGGCTGTAAAGTTTTACGTATATCTTGGAAATTCCTTCGCAGTAGAATATGATGATTTGTTCAAGGTGTTTGAAGACAAAAGACTAATACCAGAAGTTTAATCATTAATTGGATTGATTGTTTTAGTGAAGTCAGGGAGATGGTTAGAAATGTTGTTTGTTCTATTGCCCAAGGAAAGCAAGCCGGGGAAAAGATGTGTCCTTAGTTGAGCAATTTGTTACGAAAGATCGCCGAGTTACAATTAGAAAAATAGTTGAATATCTTAACAATAATATAATTATTAAATCCCTAAAATGTCGTTTACTTTAGACTTTAAACATATGAGATATGATAAAAAGAGTTCGTCCATATTTTATCCACATTGGATAAACGACGTTTCCGAGACAGAGGACTCGGGTTTTGATGATCACCATGCTAATTCTGGGAAGGGATGTCCTTATCCACCCATCCTATTCCCGAGATTTGACCGTTTCTGACAGATGGACTGTTCTTGTTATAAAAAATAACTTGCATGATAAGAAATATGACTCGGAAAAATCTTTCAGCTTCTGTGAACAGAACGCTATGGAGCATGTCACGTGACCGCCTGGATCACGTGATTCGCGCATGGGCAGAACAATGGCAGATATGCATTATAATCGGAGAGGACTACGTTAAAAAATAATGAGCACTGAAACCTCATTTTATTTCTTTTAAGGAAGTAATTCAATTAGTTCGCGAACTTTTTGATCACCCCTCGTATATTGTAATTGTGAGCTATTACTCCTAAATCTATTACTCCTAAACTACTTTAAAATGACACAAATAGAAAAAAATTTTCTGATGTGGTTAATGGGAGCATGCAACTGTTAAATAGCTGATTTTTCTAAAATTCATCAAAATATTGCAATTTACCCTGCTTCCCTCCTATGTAAATGTACCATACAATTTAAAGTGAAATGTTGTTTTAGATATAAATGCATGTACCTATTGTGCTTTGCAGCTGCAATGATTTTTCCAAAATTAGAGGCAGTAAACCTAAGATTCCTTATTGCTCCCCAAACAGCATTTTCCCTCTGTCCAGTTGTGAGGAAGGCTGTCTGTATCACTTTTTCAGGTGATGCAAAAGTTGGTGCCTCAGCCATGTTAGTGGCTCCTCTGCTTGAAGATATTCCTGACACATGAGAAGGTCTTCAACCAATGGTACTGGTAGTGCCTCAACTTCAGGTTCCTTGCTTAGAATCCAGTGCAGAGCTTTTAAAAAAAGACTACTCTACATTCTATTTTATATGTACAGATGTGATAAGAAATTATGGACCACCGGTCAATAGACTGCGATCTATTGGACCGGCAACTTAAACATCTATTTGTTTGATTTTTCTGAAAGAAATTTTCTCATTTTAATTGATAAAAGATCACTGCATTATGTTTATTTTACTATCATTCTTAAAATCTATCATTTAGATCATCTAGGTATTAATTTACAATGATTTTAATGCATAATTGTAGGGACACCTTCTGTAATATATATACAATTGTGAACACTAAATACTAAAAATGGAATTAGGTAATAAAACAATTATCTAATGCCTGAGCAGTCAATAGACAAGAAATTTTTTTCCCTTTGTGTAAGGAACAGCTCAGTGTGTTATATTGCCCGAGGCCATTGGGCAATAGAACACACTGAGCTGTTCCCTACACCTCGGGGAAAATATTCTGGTGTATTGACTGCTCAGGCATTAAATAATTGTATAATATTGCTCATATGAAATAATGACTTGAAAAACTGAAAAATTCTATTGATGAACTTCTGTAAAATCATTTTCACGGGGGTTGATTTTCATTGGGTTCATGGCTTGAAGAAATCCATGAATTTTTGTCCACCATGAAACATAAGATTATAATATTTTAACAATATTCATTCTTCAAATTAAGCCTCCACAAGCCATTATTTTTTCTACAAACCAAAACTTTTTTTCCACAAACCAAAACTTTTTTTCCTCACAATAATTAGTGATTTTATAGCATGCAATGATAAGTTAAGAGAAAACTAGGGATTTTTTTGTTCATTTTCAAAGTACTGATACCCCCTCCCCCCTGTAATTTTTTTAGGTAGTCTCAGTCAAAGGCTCAAGTAAGCTTTTCTGATCAAAGGACATCTTTATTTCATTCGTAAACCTTTCACATCTCCTCACCCTTCAACAAATAACTTCTTGATTCTGTATTTTATATTCATGTTTCAAAGTTTCCAGTTCAACAAAACAGCAAGGTTAATCAAACAATAAATTAACTCAATGAAAAAACCATCAATAAGAAAGCTCATAATCAGTGAGGAACTTCATTTTCAGACAGATGGAAACAACATGTGAACCGCCCCAACTGCCCAAGTAGTTTTCGTAAAAATAATCTATCCTCATCTGCTACAACTCTTTTGAGTGCTCTGTTTTATGGGAAAATCAGGCAAACTTAAACAATTTCATGTTTCTTTAATCAGTGACTATGATGCAAACAGACATGAGTTTTATTATGTTCCCCAAACGAAGTTTGGGAACATATTGTTTTTACTCTGTTTCTTATTATTATGTTCCCCAAACGGAGTTTGGGAACATATTGTTTTTACTCTGTTTCTTGTTATTATTATTATTATTAGGTCTTCCGTTCACAACGGAAGACCTATAGTGATTGTATTGTTTCTTTTTATTATTATTATTATTATTCCTCCCAAATTTTGTGAGCGCGATTACTCAAGAGATGTTTCAATAGATTTTAACAATTTTTCACTGGATAATAGGTTGATATGTGAAGTTTATATAAAATTCCGTTTTTTGAAAAATTCACTTCCGGTCCGAAGTTACGGCCGTATTTCAAATTTTAAAATGCACTTTTGTCCGGTGTTTTTCTCAGAAGCGGTTTGATGTAAAGATGTGAAATTCACAGGAATATTAGACCATGACATTCTCTTTGTTTCTACGTGTTTTTTGTTTGTTTCCGGCACTTCCTGTCCAAACCGGAAGTGAATTTGTGTTTCGGTCAATTTTTGACTTTTTTGTTTTTTAATATTTTTTCAAGATATTGTTAGACATAACAGAGATAGGTCCATAAGTGCCAAATATATAATTTGTTTTGAAATCAGATCACCCGTTTTGTAGATTTCAGCTACTTTCGTTTTGCTTAAAAAAAATCAAAGTACTGAAAGTACTGAAAGGGCATTTCTTACTTAAACTTACATGAAGGTTATGTTTACGTTTCTCTGCATGCAAAAACCAATACATACAGTATCATTTATAAAGAATGAAGACTACATTTAATTGCAATAAAAATCAAAGTACCTGAAGTACTGAGAGGACTGTTTTAGATACCCACCTTTTTCTAACTACTGGCGTGTTTTCTGTACATAAAAATCAATGCGTACAATAAGCTACCTATGGAAGCTATTTTCATTAGCCAAAAAAAATCAAAGTACCGTAATTACTGAAATATATTTACTATTCTTATTTACTTTGACTTATATATAGATGTTTCTCTAAAAGCAAAATTCAGTTCAAACACTGCATGTATTATAATTTGTCATGTTTATATATAAGTACGGTGGATACTATCATTTTTGTAGTGAAAATCAAAGTACTATAAGAAGTGACAGGTTGTTTTCTCGATATCCCCCCATTTAACTTTTAAATTTAAAAATAGTTTAGATATGCTTCTACTAATGAAAAAAAAACATGCATACAATATCATATATAAGGACAACAGATACATTCATTTTTGCAGTAAAAATCAATGGACTGCAAGTACCGAAAGGACAAATTTTAGATTCTTTACAACTTAATTATTACAGACTGTACACGTTTCTCTACGGAAAAAATAAAAAAAAAAAACCAAACAAACAAAACAAAACAATGTAAACGGTATCATATAGGAACGGAAGACCTTTTTGTTGCCATGGCAACAAGAGTCTAGTTATTATTATTATTATTCTTTTATCTTCTTATTTCTTCTCCGGTACTTTTTTGTCCGCGAGTGTTCTCGGAAACTGCTCATCCAATTGAGTTAAAACCTTTTTAGGGTTAATAGGCATGTTATGTAGATTTGCGGAACAAAGGTCATTTTGCGCGCACGTGCATGCACGTGCGTGCGCGTGCAATGGGTAAAATGACCAATATACTTGATATAGCTGTAATTTTTATATTTTTTGGTGAAATGCTTTGATACTCAGAATATAAGGATATATTAAAAGTGTGAACAAGATGACATGGTCAACATGCACATGCATGCGCGTGCGCGCAAAGCGTTAAATGACTAATTTACTTGATAATATCGTAACTTTTATACTTTTTGATGAAATGCTTTGATACTCAAAATATTTATATATATATATATATATATATATATATATATATATATATATATATATATATATATATATATATAGAAAGAGTAGACAAGATGACATGGTCATCATGCATATGCATGCACGTGCGCGCGCGTGCAATGTGTTAAATGACTAATATAATTAATATAGTCGTAATTTTTATATTTTTTGATGAAAAGCTTTGATATTAAGAATATATAGATATATTAAAAGTGTAGACAAGATGATTTGGCTATCATGCACATGCGCGCGCGTGCAAAGTGTTAAATGACCAATATACTGAATATAGCCGTAACTTTTATATTTTTTGATGAAAAGCTTTGATACTATGAATTAACAGACATATTATAAGTGTACACAAAATGGCATGGTCATTATGAACATGCATGCATGTGCGCGTGCGCGCAATGCTAAGATGACCAAAATGCTTGATTTAGCCGGAACTTATATATTTTTTGATGAAATGTTTTGATTCTGAGAATATAAAGATGCATATATAGTATAGACGGGATGACATGGTCATCCTGCACATGCATGCACGTGCGCGCGTGTGAAATGCAAAAAATGACCAATATACTTCATTGCCTTATTTAATGAAGCTTACAGGAAAAAAGTCACCAAAAGGGAGTTGGGGAGCGTTTGGGGAACATCTGTAACGGTCCCCGTTACAATTATAACTAGTTATTATTATTATTATTATTCTTTTTTTCTACTTTCTTCTCCGGTACTTTTTTGTCCGGGAGTGTTCTCATAGAACCACTCATCCGATTGACATGAAACCTTTTTAGGGTTAATAGGCATGTTGTGTAGGTGTTCGGAACGAAGGTCATTTTGCGCGCACATGCATGCACGTGCGCGCGCGTGCAATGAATGAAATGACATATACTTGATGAAGCCGTAACTTTTATATTTCTTGATGACTTGCTTTGAAACTCAAAATATAAAGATATATTAGTAGTCTAGACAAGATAACATGGTCAAATTAGCGTGAACTCACGCGCATGCACGTGCGCTCTTCTCTGATTGGCTGATACAAAAATCTGAATAATTTCCTTCTTTTTTGACAAAATACTTTGAAATTTAGAATATAAGTATATATTATAAGGTGCTACAGCATGTTATATAGGAAATTTCTTGAACACACGCGCATGCAGGTGTGCTGCAATCTGATTGGTTGAAACTTTAAATGTCTATAACTCCCTTGGTTTTCAACAAAACAGGATGAAATTTACGACATGGATAGGCACATAGAGCTCCTACATTATGATACTATCAAAACTGAATGCAAGGCCATGCATGTGCGTATGCTGAATTCTGATTGGCTATTACTTAAAGGGTAACATCTCTCTTATTTTTCAATGAGATTCTTTAATATTTAACACAAATGTATGTATTGTGAGACACTATAAGAAAATTAATGTGAAAAATGTAGAAAACATGTGCAAGCACAGGCGCTGAAATTTGATTGGCTAATACCCATATGGCTATATCGGAGTAGTTTTCCAATGAAATACCCTTAAAAATAAAGTGTCCATCTATATTACAAAAGTATTGTCTAATTTATTGAAGCTTGTAGGGAATGGGGCATCATAAGGGATTGGGGAGCCGTTTGGGGAACATCTGTAACGGTTCCCGTTACAATTAGCACTAGCTTTTGTTGTTGTTGAAAACATTTTCATCACTTAAAAATATTAACCTGCAAATGTACATAATTAACTCGAACACTTGTATCTTTGACAAATATCAACAATATAAATGAAGCAAGTACCTGTAGTTAGGCTGATTTGATGGATACAGTCCCTGCATTGTCACCGTTCTCCTGGATGGTGCCGATTTTGGGTGTTTTAGCCAGCTAAATTTGATATCCGTTTTGCTTGCTCTCTTATAACTTTAAATGCAACGTTTGTAAATTTAGAGTCTGGTAAAATTGAAGGAAATTTTAAGTAAATCATAAAGGTACATGCAATAAATAATTATTTTATTTTTTATATTAGAATACTATAAACAATATTTGGGTCAGCATCAAAAACATGATGTCAGTTGGGTAATGATTCCATACAGATTTCACATTAAGTACTTTTAATGAAACTTACCCAAAGAGTAGGGTTACTGCAACATGGTGACATTTAGATTCTCCCATTGGGCACTGACAAGTAGTATCTTTACATTACCATTGTCACTCTCCTCGAGAAAAATCTGCTCAAAGTGATAATTTATTTTAATTAAAAAAATAATATAATTAATACATACTGCACCACAAATAGCTTATTTTCCTACTCTGAGTACATAATGCCTTTTACTGAGAATGTTATAAATGGTTTACCAAGCAGATGTTCATGTAAAGCAATGTTCTAGAAGTGTGTGCATAAGTCTTAAAGATTTTTTTTCATTTGTTCATTTATGATATTTACATGATTGGGAAAGCAACAGGCTAAACGGATCCTGGGTGTTTGCTGCACTACTGTATGTGGAAAAACGCTTATAACTTTTGAATTTCTGAAAATACATCTACAAATATTCAAGTCACTTTAGGTTAATAGTTTACCTGGCTACATTTCGTCTTTTACTATAATAAATATAGTGTACAGTATGACGGGTCTCTGCTGAGGTTAATTAATTACATGAAGAAAAAAAAATCTACTAATTAACCAAACAACTGAACTGCAAGGTGACATGATCGAAATATAAACAAGGGTGGGTAGTGCACTCAATTGAACTTTGTAGGATGTATCTCTCATGGAGGCCTGGACCGATGAGTTAATTACTCGCAGTTCCCTGTCAAAAACAAATTTCAACACTCTGTCACTCTCCACCGCTGCCTCACTCTTCCTGATTAGCTTTCTGTGGCCTTCAACATACGTTGCCCAGTAAGCTATGAACAACGCCATAACTTACTGCCCGGAAGTAAATATTCTCGCGATTTAACGGAAGTCACGTGACGAGGCTTACGGAGCCTATAGAACTTACGAAATGATAACTTTAAACGAGACTGCTGATATTCTTGCTTCATCAACTTGTCAATAACTTACCTCATATTAGAAATTGTTCATTCGTAGAACATGCTCTTCCGTATCGAGTAAACTGAGAGATTATAAACTCCGTATGCAGGTGACAAGGGTATATTGCTGCATAAGTAAGGGAAGTTGACGATTAAAAATTAAAGTCATCACGTTTATCATAAAGCTTTGTTGTTAGATAATCATTAACGTCTATCTCTAGTAAAATGTCCAAATATGAAACAGGTGTGTCAGACTCTGTGGTATCTTTTATTTCAAGCTCACCGGGATAAATCGTATGGACATAAGAATGGAAATAATCATTGTTAATTGACAATACATCGTCGATATATCTAAATGTCGAGTTGAAGGCCACAGCAAAAATAAGTTTGCTAATAACGGGGCGCAATTGGTACCCATGGGAATTCCAATAGATTGTTGGAAGACCTGGTATGTAGATAAACATGATTTAAAATTTACACCTTTTTAAACAGAATTTTATATAAAAAATGCGCGTGTAAATAAGGCAAAATTCTACAGAAAAATAATTATCGGGAAAAGAACACAGTTCTAATTGTTTTTTTTTTTTTGATTTAGAAAGAGAACGGAAAATATAACACCCCTGTACAAAAGATATATATAATCTTCATAATAAGTTTGTTGTAATGGCATCAATAATTCCGTCCATTCTATCTCCCAATAGGATCTACCTACCTAGGAGATTTATTCTGCACATAGAACGCAATCTCTTAGTGCGTTCACACTAATTTGACAGTTCCCGTGTACAAACATAAAAATAAAGTGAGTAATTTAGAGCGTTTCACAGATTAGAAATAAATGCATGGTCTTTTTTGCCTCATAAATGTTTATTTTACACTCATAGCACAAAATACATTACCTTAGCAGTTACTGTAATTTGGTAATCCATATATAGATAAATAAACATAAAGTGAATAGTTTATAACTTTTAAAAGACCAGAAATAAACATATGTACAATGTTTTTGACAACTCGTATCACGAAACTGCATATATGTATTTTTAGGTCACCTGAGTGACTCGGGTAACCTATTGCTATCTATTTTCGTCCGTCGTCGTGCGACGTGTGTTAACATTTGTTCATTTTCAGCAGCTTCTCTGAAAGGGCTGAACCAATTTCAACCAATTTTGGCATATAGCATCTATGAGTGAAGGGGAAAAATATTGTGAAACTCATTACCCCTTCCCCCCCCCCCCCGGGGGGGGTCTGAGGGGTGGGCCTAAAACCATCAAAATTAATGCAATCTTTAAACGAAACTTCTTTACTCCTGGTCATCAAGCATTCAAACTGTTGGCATGATCGTAATAAGCATCGAGTCCTCTTCCAAAATTGTGAAATTCATGGCCTCAGGGTCAGGGGTTCTGGTGCTAGGGTGGAGCTCTGTTGAATATATAGTGAAAATGCATTAATTCTATGAAAATCTTCTCCTTTGCTCCTTGGTATCAAGCCAATGAACTAAGTACTTACAATGGGGAGGGAAGTCTCTTCCGAAATTTCATGGCCCCAGGGCCAGGGGTTCTGGTGCAAGGGCGGGGCTCTATTGATCATATAGTGAGAAAGCATAAATTCTTTAAAAATCTTCTTTCCCCCGTAATATAAGGAAGATAAACTAGGTGCATGGTTATGATGATTAAGGGTGCGTCTTTCAAAATTGTTAAATTTGTGGCTCCAGGGTGAGGGGTTCTGCAAAAAGGGGTGGGGGGAGCTCTATTGATTATATAGTGAAGTCAATTCTTTCTTTGAAAATCTTCTTCGTTGCTCCTGGGCTTTAAGCCGATGTATTAAGTACATAGTTATGATGAAGAAAGGTGCCTTTTCCAAAATTGTGAATTTCATGACCCCTGGGTCAGGGTTTCAAGTGTTAGGGCGGGGCTCTAATGATTATATAGTGAACATGCATTATTTCTTTGATAACCTTCTATCCCCTGAATATATAAAAGATAAACTAGGTGCATGGTTATGATTACCAAGGGTGCCTCTACCAACATTGTGAATTTCATGGCCCCTGGGTCAGGGGTTCTGGTGTTAGGGCAGGGCTCTATTGATTATAATTATCGTGAAAATGCATAAACTTTTTAAAATTCTTCTTCTCTCCCACTGTATTCGAAAAAGATAAACTAGGTGCATGGTTATGATGATCAAGGGTGCGCCTTTCAAAATTGTGAAATTTGTAGGCGCATCGTGAGGGGTCCTGCAAGGGGGAGGGAGCTCTATTTATGATATACTGAAGTGCATTATTTGTTTGAAAATCTTCTCTGCTCATAGGCTTTAAGCAGATATATTACAGTACCGACCAGACACAACCTAACACCAGAGCGAACCCAAAGCGCACCCCGGGTTCGCTCGGGGTCCGCTACGGGTCCGCTTTCAGACATTTTGGGTGCGCTCTGGGTTCGCTTCGGGGTCAGCTCTGGGTCCGCTAGAGCGAACCCGGCGTTCGCTTTCTGGGTTCGCTTTACGCACTCATGCGCGAAGCGGTCCCCGCTTTAATCTTACCGCCAGTAAGCTCCGCCCCTTGTTTATTCCAAATACAGCAGTGAAATCGGTCATTGTTGTTTTTGTGGTGATCGATACATGTGCATGTACAGTGTCTGCAATGTTATTTTTCACAACATACACGAACGATCACGTTTTACACAAAATAGTTTAAAATATATAGGAGTGGATATAAAAAAAAAACCAACTTATTAATATATATAGATATTTTAGATTAAAAATATTTACTGCTGCAATTAATCGACTTTGGAAAACTGAAAAAAAAAATTATAGAAAAAAGTATTTTTGAAACTACATGTAAATAAGATTTAATAGGTATTTTAGATTGCAAATAATTATTAATGTAATTCTCCGACTTGGAATTCTTTTTATCTTTTTGATACGTAAAAATGTAAATGATCGAATGCGGCATGTTTTATCACATGATATAGGTTGATTGTGAGTTTTGATTCAATTGGATTTTATAATATGCAGTATGGGGGTAAAAAAATTTTAATAGTGGCCTAAATAATGAATGAATACTTATATCCATCTTTCCATTTATGAATTTCAAAAATCAGCATTTATTTTTTTAAATTCATTCATCTGCAGAAATTAAAATAATAATAAGTATCAGGGATAAAAAGTAACCCCGACAATCATGTCTTGTACATTTGTCGACTAATTATTTATGTAAGTATTGGGAATTATTATTTTTTTTTTTGTAAAAATGTACATTTCTGGTGTATTGATATAAAAATATCATGACCACAATAAGCATTTAACGGGGCCCATCATCAGAGAAAAAAATCGTTAAACATCTTAAATACGCTTTATCATTTAAAGTTACGCTGTTTTAAAAGAATACAATACTGTACGACTTATTATATTGCTTATTTACTACCGATAATTAGTTCGTTCAATAATGTACATGTAAATCGCGCGTTGTTTTTTTTTTAATTTTTTTATTTCAGTTAATAAAAAAAAACAAAACAAAACAAAACAACCACAACAAGGTAAATCAAGCTTTACATTATTTTTTTTGTAAAAGATAAATCAATATAATACCATTGTAGTTTACGATTGGACATACTGTACATGTACATTTATGCTGTTCTTTATTTTTTTTTCTCTTTTTTACTTTTCTTCCAATTAAGAAGATTAATAATTTTGATGTTGATCTGGATTTAAACAAAAATGTAAATTAGAATTATAAAAATAAAATAAATGAATGAAAGCACGTTGATATACATACTCTTGTATAGTATCTTGAGATGATGAAATGCGATAATTTGTCAAAATGCTTTTTTTTTCTTTTTCTTTTTAGTAACAATTGTGATAACCATTATTTTCTTTTAAACATTAAAGGACTTTTTTGTCTGATAAATTTACGCAATATAAATAAATGGATTTTAAAAATAAAAATAAAGAAAATAAATGTGTAAATATAACATGCTACCTGGATAATTAAAATATGAATATAATTTTTTTTTTAATCGTGTTAATAATAATTTCACACTGTACATAAACACGCTTTGCTTTTAGAATGTTTTATTTACATCGAATGACAAACTTGCATGCTGTTCGCTCGACGCGCTGATTGGTTAACACGTCTTATCGCAAATCCTGATTGACAGCTCTGTTACGCAACACCGAACGCGCGTTCGCTTGCTGGGTTCGCTACTGAATTTGGGGTTCGCTTTCGGCGTTCGCTCTGGGTCCGCTGCGGGTTCGCTCGGGGTGCGCTCCGGGTTCGCTCGGCGTCCGCTATAGCAAACCCGGGGTGCGCTTTGGGTTCGCTTTCTGTTAGGTTGTGTCTAGTCGGTACTGTAAGTACATGGCTATGATGAAGAAGGGTGCCTTTTTAAACTTGTGAATATCTTGGCCCCAGGGTCAGGGGTTCTAGTGTTAGGACGGGGTTCTATTGCTCATATAGTGAAAATGCATAATTTTGTTTTAAAAATCTTCTCTCCCCCTGTATATAAAGAAGATAAACTAGGTGCATGGTTATGATGATCAAGGATGCTTCTTCCAAAATTGTTCAATTTGTGGCCCCAGAGTGAGGGGTTCTGTGAGAAGGGGGGCTCTATTTATCATATAGTGAAGTGTATTGATTCTTTGAAAATCTTCCTCTCTGCTCCTAGGTGTTTAGTAGATAACCCAAGTATATAGTTATGATGAGCAAGGCTGCCTCTTCCAAAATTGTGAATGTCTTGGCACTTGGGTCAAGGGTTCTGGTGTTAGGGCGGGGCTCTATTGATCATCGTGAAAATGCATTAGTTCTTTAAAAAATTCTTCTCTCCCCCTGTGTATAAAGAAGATAAACTAGGTGCATGATTTTGATGATCAAGGGTGTTTCTTTCAAAATTGTGAAAATTGTGGCCCTAGGGTAAGGGGTTTTGCAAGAGGGTAGGGGGTTCTATTGATTATATAGTAAAAGTGCATTATTTCTTTTAAATCTACTTCTCTGCCCCTGTGTATTTAGCAGATAAACCAAGTATATAGTTATGATGAACAAAGGCAACTCTTTCAAAATTGAGAATATCTTTGCTTCGTGGTAAGATGTTCTGGTTAGGGCGCTATTGATTATGTAGTGAAATTGCATTATTCTTTGAAAGTCTTCTTTTCTGCTCCTAGGCATTTAGCAGATAAATATGTAGTTATGATAAGGTGGACGCCTCTTTCAAAATTGTGAATATCTTGGCCCCTCAGGGGTTTCGGTGTTAGGATTCGCGGCTTGGTGTAAATTGTAACATAAATTTACACTTTTTGTAAAATAAATATTCAAAAGTGTAAATTGTAACATAAATCGTGTGAAATGAAAAATAATTAGTGTAAATATAGCATAAACATATTTGAACCCTGAAAATCGATCTCTGAGATTTTATTGAGATTTCTAACCCTCTTTGTTTCAGCGTTATATCTTTATTATTAGCCGATATTGTATCCTGTAATGTTACATTTTACACAATTTTTCACCTCATATTTTATTGATTTTTATACGTAAATAAAAATGATTTAAGAATTTGAAAGTAATAAATAAATAATTTTATATTGTTTTAAGGACAAACATATAAAAATTTTCCAAAAATAAATTTGACACAGGTCTTCAAAGTTTATGTTACATTTTACATTTTCTAACCCTGGGGTTAGAACAAAATTATTGAATTTAGTACATATTGATGCTTTTCTGCTCTGGTCACTTTCTGTTGATATGGTTTGCTATAATCATGAAATTCCAAACCAGAAGGAGCTTACCGGACATCCTAAAATACAGAATAGATTCAAATATACCCTCCAGTTAAATATTCCTGGGTTTGACCGATTTATTCCTTCCGAAGATATCAAGAAAATATATTTCTGCATGCTCAAATCCTAATACCTTAATCAATTTGTCCATTTTGTATGGCTCTTGGTGTACTCTCCTTTCCATTCACAACAGAAGGTCAAATGTATTAAATTATACTAATTCAGTAATGATCATTTATATAAAAATCTGTCATTTTCTTCTGTGCTCTTCACCTGAAAAAAAAGATAAGTTAATTCTGTTTGGAATCGTTGCTATCAAACAAAACAGAAAATATCAAGAACCAATATAATTAAAACAATGAAATATACGCTTACTTTTTAGCCAACCTTCTTTGTGTTCTCACTCATCTGCAATTCTCTTCTTATACTCCTTAACCCTGGAGATGATTTTCTTGCCTTCTTTTGTCCTCTCCAACAACTCTATGCAATTTTTGTTTGTGATTAGTTTATTGTCATCTACAAAAGAAATTAGATGAAAACAAAATATAATTTATTAATAGGTGTTTTTGAGTATTTGAAAATTAATTGTATTTGTAGAACAGTGCTTCTCACCATCAATCAATTCTTTGCATGTGCTGACAATTATTTCAGCTTAGTCTGTTGTAAACAGTCTTCTTTTGTGCTGCGCTGATGGGAATCCCTCAGGCTATAACATGCAATTTTTTAAAAATATATTCTTGTTCTGTTTTGTTTGTTTGTTTATTGTTTAACGTCCCTCTCGAGAATTTTTCACTCATATGGAGACGCCACCACTTGCCGATGGAGAGCTACAAATTTTGACCTATACTCGGCACTTAGGGCCATTGAGCAGTGAGGGATCTTTTTTGTGCCAGCACCTACTGCGACACTGGACCTCGGTTTATACGGTCTCATCCGAAGGACCGGTCTCCACGTCCCACAGTGTGATTCGATCCCGTATTCTTAATCTGTAATAATTGCCTAATGTTTTAGTAATGAAACATAGATCATTTATAAGCATACCAGTGGAATTACATTTTCTTTTTCCATGTCATCCACCTCCTGGATAATTGGTCCTTAGCTCCCATCGATTTCCTGACCTACTGAAAGAAAAATACACCATAAAACACCGAGCATACAACTGTACCTATATGCAAATCTTTCAAAATTTTCAAACATATCTGTATCATGAAATGATATACAAAAAGCATTTAAAACACACCTCTTCATCAACGTTTCTCATTACATTCTCTAAAACTCTCACAATCTTGACCGAATCAGTTTTCTTTTTTGTCAACATGTAATAGTGTCCTGCGTTGACGGGCGATGGTTCATTTGTTGTGCCAAAACATCACGGGCCAATGGGTACTTAGAACTAACCTATAAGGAGAAGATATGCTTATATGATATCTATCTATCTATCTAACTTCCTATAACTAACTTACTGAAGTAGCCGTGGCCTTCCTCAGCTGGGTTGCAGAAATGGCCTTTGTTTGCTCTGCGGCCTTCCAAATTGATTTTATGGCTTTGTTCACTGAGGATGGGCTCAGTGCAGAGGGGCTGGCTGTCTTTGAAGGGAACGTTAGGAATACCGCCGACTTCTCCTCCTCTATGTCACTGTTGAAGCCTGGAAGCTTCGGTCTGATCTTGGAAAGGTATATTCCCATGAACCTCCATAGTTCCTCGGAGAAAAGTGTAATTGGTGATATGTGGTCAGTCTTGTGTTGTGATATCTGAAAAAATAATGTTAAAAGATCATGATCCTTTCTTATTAGAAATGACATATATCTTTTACCTTAGAAATCCCCACTTCCTAACTTTCCCTTCAGTAAAAAAGAAAATAAAGGAAGAAAAAACTCACAACTGCCACATGGCTATTGTCTTTTTGCTCAGCATTCTTGATATGCCTGATTTTAAGGTTCACTAAGGCACCCACCCTCTGCCAGTTGTTTATCAAGAGATTCAGCATGAGAAAATTCCTCGCTAACAAGAAGTGCTCTTCCTGCAAGTCCCCTTGTCCCAAATCCTCCTCCATATCCTTAAACACTTCAACTGCTTCAGTGTAGATATTCGATTTCAGAAATGCCACGATGTCTTCAGGCTCTATTCTTTCTACTGTAATTATTAATATACACATATATATTTAGAGGTAGATTGATTGATTGTATATTGTTTTACGTCCCATTCGAGAATTTTTCACTCATATAGAGACGTCACCATATACCGGTGAAGGGCTTCAAATTTTGACCTTTACTCGGCACTCAGGGCCATTGAGCAGTGAGGGATCTTTATCGTGCCAACGCCTGCCGTGACACGGGGCCTCGGTTTTTAAGGTCTCATCCGAAGGACCCGCAACTTTCACTTCGAAGTGCCGAGCGCATGGCGAAAGAACAGTTGCTACCTATTTTTTATCGACTTAGGTCTGTCGCGGCCGAGATTCGAACTCACGACCTCCCGATCACGGAGCGAGCGCTCTACCGACTGAGCTACCGTGAACGGTATTTAGAGGTAGATATATTTAGGGAGCGAAATATATTAATTAAAACTGTTTTACTGTAATTATTGAAACATGGAAAAATACCATCATCCTCCGCTTTTTTTTCTACCCTCCTCTTTTGAATATCTATTTGCAGGGCCCTTGCCCAACATAAATTTTTTCTGTCAGGGCCGTGGATACCGTTCCCTCCAATTCCCCCGTGTCACCCAGGAAAACCACAAAGTCCTTCAGTGATCCTAAGAAATAACACTGAGAGAAAATTTACAATCAACAACTTTTATAAATGTTTATCAACTTGTTTTCAGTAGAGGTTAATAAAATTTAACCAGGATAAGACCTAACTGTCCCTGGTGCGAATTTATTTCTTGCCTCGGGCAACCATTTGTCACGGATGTTGGTTGCTGACAGTAATGTGTTTATATACAATTCTCGATCTATACTGGACCAGATGGAGAAGATTTGCTGAGCATGTTGCTCAGCAATCTTCTCCCCCTGTTCTTCTCATTGCGCGTTTGCCAGTGTTTGAAATCCTTCAATATTTTCTCTGAAATAATTCATTAACACATTCCAAATTTTGTATAAGGAAGACTTATACATTTAAAGCTTAGATAATTCTAAAAATAAACTTACCCTTCCTCCATTCTCCGTTAGAGTACTTTCCCTCTTCTGTTTCCATAGCTTCTGTTGGCTCCTCACTAAAAAAAATTATGACACCAATATATTGTCGTATTCTTGAAGTAAACAGTTTATATATTTATAAACATTGTTTTATTGTTTATCGTCCATCCGAGAATTTTCCACTCATATGGAGACGCCACCACTTGCCGACGGAGAGCTGCAAATTTTGACCTATACTCGGCACTTGGGGCCATTGAGCAGTGAGGGACCTTTTTCGTGCCAGCACCTACTGCGACACGGGACCTCGGTTTATACGGTCTCATCCGAAGGACCGGTCTCCACGTCCCACAGTGGGATTGGAACCCGCGACGTAATATTAACTCCTTACTCCGCGACTCTAGAGCGAACGCTCTAACCACTGCGCCACGCGGGCGACATTTATAAACATTAAGATGGGATAAAACTAACTTAAATTCCGCTCCTTTCGCTGACATCAACAGCTGATGTAATTCCTCTCCTCATTTTTTATTATGAAAGAATACCAAGTGCGTTGTCTAGCCTTTTCACCACAGCTTTGCATCCTTTCAGTGGGCAGAGTTCTTATCTTTATAGACAGAATAATAATCTTAATAGGAAATGCAGAAATGTTTACAGCTGAAAATCAACGTTACTATATGGATTTTGCCATTTAATGATAATTTGCTTACTTGCGTTTGCAGGTTTTTGCCTTTGCTGCATGACGGTCATATCCATGGGCAATAATGAGGTGTCTTTGCAGATATACTACCTCTATTTCATAAATGCGGACATTCCTTCCTCTTTCCAGATATTTGTTTTCGAGGGCTCTTCATTGGTCTTCTACTGGTTACTTTTTTCTTGTTTTCTATAGAAGTATAGATATGCTTGTAATATACTTATACTGAAAACAAAATAATTTCAACAGAAAAATTTACCCTTAGTCCGGCAAGGTTGGAGAACAGGATCAGTTTCAGAAGGATTGATCAATGGTGTGGAGGCTTTTGTCTATAGAGCAACAATGGATATTTTGTAAATCGATGCTTCCAGTGTCATTGAACACCCCAAAATACTACATCTGGTTTGTTGTGAGAAATAGTTAATTCAGATGTTTACAATTTATAAGTTATAAACCTGTTCTGTTGTTTTGGCTACTTCGTCACAGCGGACTAGAGGAATGGACAAGACTTTTACTTTGACAATTTTGCATAGCTCCTCATCTAGGTCACCTCCGTCATCCTCTTCCTCATGTACATAATCTGGATCATCGTCTCTTTCTGCATCTTCCATTGCTCTTGCAAATTCTTCATCTTCTTCCTCTATTGCTTTCTGTATCAAAACGGATAAAGAAAGTTTTTTTGTTTGATGATTCAATTTCTATGAGCATTTGTGTATAGAAAACTTGTATTTACCCTTTTCTTGATCTTAATTTTCCTCCTAGGTTGATAGTTTACAACATGGGGAAAGTGTCCTCCCATTTTCCTCATTCTAATCCTCATAAGCTGCGGATTATGAGGGTTGACCTCAAAGCGGTCCCTTGCTGGTAACTAAATACAAAATTTACATGGTTCCGTCATTATAAAGAGATATATTAAAATCGAAACGTATCAGAATGAAGAAATATTTATGCATATGTTACCTTGAAGTATGGGTTGTAGGGCACCTTTTCCAAAAAAAAATACCTAACTCTTCCTGACTTAGATCAGCCTCTGATCTAATCACCTCCTATAAAGTATGCATCATTGCATATATTTTATAAGTCTCACTTAGTGCTTTGCAAATTATTATAGTTTTTAATTCAAATTTGAGTTATATTATTCCATAAAAAGTACATTTAAAATGTATGTAACCTACATCTTCTCCATCTCTATCACCACTTCTTGTCCTAGCCATCATTTACTTCTTTAGCTCTTTCTGTAAGGATTAATCAGTTTTAATTGATTGGTGCATGCGCATTTTAGTGATAATTTACTATTGTTAAATTATAATCCTTATTATATTTAGATCTTGAGTAAAATTTAGTCAAGTCAGATGAAAAGATAGTGTACAATTTATATTTAAAAAATCCCTTTTATCTGTGTATAGCTAGCGCATGCGCACTGGATAGTGCCCTTTCACTACGAAAAAAATAATGTCTAATCATATGTGCATGGCTTCTGTACGTTTGGCTTATATTGGAGCACAAATAAAGATACCATTGACAGTTTGAAAATCCTATTATATGTATATAACTGGCGCATGCGCAATGTCAGGTGCCCTTTCACTACAGGAAAATAAGTCCCTTCATATGTGTATGCTTTCTATAAGTTTGGCTCATATTGGAGCACAAATAAAGATATTATAGACAGTTAAAAAATCCCTATTATCTGTATATAACTGGCGCATGCGCACTAAATGGTACCCTTTCACTACAGAAGAAATATGTCCTTTCGTATGTGTATACTTTTCATAGGTTTGGCTCAAATTGGACCACAAATAAAGATACAATAGCCAGTTAAAAACTCTTTATAATCTGTACATAGCTGGCGCATGCGCACATCTTGACACTATTTTTTTAAATACACAACTGGCCATTACATATATCTATAAGCACGCCAAGTTGCATGGTCATTCTCCTTAAAATGATAAAGTTACAGACTTTTAAATATTGTCCAAACACAGCTTTTTTAGCATTTGTTATCACATATCACACATGGCACGATTTGAATTTCAACATGAAAACATACATATTTTAGGCATAAATTGCATGATATACTTAAGAAACTATCATTTTATTGATGTCCGAGACTGTTATCTTCATAAATATACATAAATTTTTACCAACATTCATGTTAAAATAATGTTTTTATACAATGTTTGATGCTGTCTGCGTTTACCTTTTGAATCAAAAGGAAGATCCAGAAAGACCAAAGGAAATAAGTAAATATGATCAATCCGGAATATTTAAAAAAAAAAAATTATTTAAATTTTTTTATGGATAGGAAAGGTGTAATATAATGTTTCTCAACAAGATTATACATGCTGAACAAAAATTTATGGAAAGACATGGCTACATGTACAAGGCGCATGCGTTTGTAACTCGTAATTAAGTTACATTTTTCACTTTCTAACCCAAGGGTTAGATAGTGTAAAATGTAACTTAATTGAACCTTATACCCTATTTATCTTTTTAGATGATGTTTTTGCATTGAAGAAGTGAAGGTGATGGTCAAAGGTCAATTCAAGGGTCAAGGTCAAATGTTCTCAGTCAATATCATCACTATATTGTACTGGAGTTAGGGTTAAAATAGGCAGTTATATGGAGAAGAACCGACAAATCTTTATTTTTTTTTATAATATTCCTCTTAATTCAAAGTTATATTTCTGTAATATTAAATATATTTTAATTTATATGACAAAATAGCCCAATATGGAACTATTTATCATTAAGTTACATTTTACACTTTCTAACCCTGGGGTTAGAAAGTGTAAAACGTAACTTAATCATTTTTCTGAACTTTATGTGCTATCTAAATTGCAGCAAGTATAGTATATGAGAACTTTACAAAATATAACATGTTTCTAATTGTTCGCAATACTCTGTTAGTCGAAAAATTATGTCTCGACCTCACAAAATGACTTAAGGGATTTCGACATGTTGCGACACCTGATTTGTCCTTATTTCTGTTGAATACGTACAGAACGTAAATCTTTTTATTCATACGTATATAGTTTATTTAGACAAAGATGAAACAAACTTAATTTCACTTAAGTCTCCTGTATTCTTAAAAAAATACGGGAGAAAGGTATTTTCTTAAATCTATGGCTAGAAAGTGTAAAATGTAACTTAATCATTCTGTGAACATTATGTACCGCGTTAAAATTACAACAAAGTAGGATATGTGTTGAATTTACAAAATATAACATGAGTCTAAGTGTCCGCAATGCTCGGTTTGTCAAAAAAAAAAAAAAAAAAAAAAAAAAAAAGTCGCGACTTAACAAGCATGACTTAAGTGATTTCCATATGTCGCGACACCTTATTTTTATTTATTTCTGTCGATTACAGACAGAACTTAAAATTTTTATATTTGTACGGTTAGCTTAGACAAAGAAGAAACAAATTTAATTTTACTTTACTTTATTTGTTAAAAAATACAGTTGAAATGTATTTTCTTAAATCAGGGGTTAGAAAGTGTAAAATGTAACTGAATCATTTTGTGAACCTTATGTGCTGTTTAAATTGCAAAAATGTAGAATATGTGTTGAATTAACAATATATAACATGACTCTAATTGTCCGCATTATTCGGTTAGTCAAAAAATCCTGTCGCAATTTAACAAGATTGACTTAAGTGATTTCGACATGTCGCGACTCCTGATTGGTCCTTATTTTTGTCGATTACATATCAACCTTAATTTTTTTGCTTTATATTTGTATGGTTAACTTAGACGTAGGAAAAAAAGCTTATTTTTACTTAAATTCCCTGTATTTTAAATAAGTAAAAGAAAAATTTATATTTGTTTTGACCTGAAAATTTCACAGAAAATGCTGCTTACCTCTGAGCAGAGGTCATTTAGAGGGGAACTGTCAAATATTTGTTTTAATTTCAGGTTTGTAGCAACCTCTAATGATAAAACGCCGCTTAATGATACAAATATCATTAAGCGTTGCAATTGCAACGCTAAATGCCATAAATTATTGCATTAATAGCTGACATTCTCAACCGCTAATGCTAAATCGCCGCTTAAGGAGGTTGGATCCTGCCATTAAAAGTAATGAGAATTTTTTATCAAGTATATTTTTAGAATTTATACACATAGCTTAATTAAAAATCAAAACAAAAAATGGGGGTCAATGCGCTTCTTTTGGCGCTGCAGAGCATTTAGTTTGACCTTTTTGCACTGTAAATACGTCTTACACATCAATCAATTTTTAAAGTTTTTCCTCCAATATTTTTTATTCAAATAAATTATGGGAACAAACACAGCCTTATTTCATCTTGAATAGACACATTAAAATTTGTGACAACAAAAACATTTTCAAATTACTCCGCATGTTCAATCATTTGACCTTTTTGCACTCAAAAAATTCATTTTTCTGGCATTAAAATTTAACAAGCAAAAAAATCATTTGAAAGTAATGACATTTTACTGAATTTAGGAAGAATGGTTAAAAGTATCTTATATATTCAGAAAATAAAATAAAAAGTGGGGGTCTGTGATGTTAATGTTTAGATATTACTAAAATAGTGCTAATTTTAAGCTTAAAATAGGGATTTTTTTTTCTTGATTTTCACAATATATTTGCTATATTTATGAAATATTAGATAGAATTCATGACAGTTTATTTGATATATAATTTAGGACCAATATAAAACAGTTCACTGCACAAAATAACTCTGTGTGCAGGCTGCATGGAAAAATAGGAATCCAAACTTAACATACTTTAAATACTTCGAAAGAGAAAAAAATGATCATTTTCTTCTTAAAAAACCTTCCGCCACAAAATATAGTTCCTCACTTAATGCTTTTGGTAGGGAATTTAATCATGGAGTTTTAACTGAATATAGTTTAATTGACATTGTAGAATCCAAATTTATTGTAAGAATTAAAACTGCATGCAGAATTTTTGAGATATAAGTTAAGATATCAATCTGCTCAAAAGCTCAGGAGCGAACCTCGTTAATGATAGAATTATATCATTAAGCGTCACAAATGCAGAGCAACACTGACGCTTAATGAAACAAGCAAATATCGACATAATCGACGACTAATGATACACACTAGTGTATCATTAAGCGTTGCAGTTGCAACCTTAAATGATATAAAATTTAGAAATGGTTTACAATATCTAAGAGAAGCACACATCCACCTTTCCTGAACAATGAGATATCACTTAACAAAACATTTATATATGCCCTTGTGCTATGTAAATGGTAATTATTGGAGTTTTACTATGTTTTCTAGCTAGTCAAGGGAACTTCTTTAAGCTCCGGATGTTTAAAAGACAGACAGTCAGAAAGCTGAAAGAAAAAGATACAGACAAATAGATCAATAAAATGATATTCAAATCCTTTTAAAAGAACCAATTTTTTTTACTGAAAAAACCCCCCAGAAACAAGCATATTCCTTTTAAATTGATACAACGATTTGAATAGTCAACCTAAAATATGTATAATATATTTGAATATTTTTTATCGAAACTTTGTATTTTAGATTTGATACAGCTTAACACATGTCACTGTTAACGTTTCAGATATACATATCGAGAAATAAATTGATAATTTTTACTATTGTATTTCTAATCTGCTCCATTTCTCCAAATTTGGAAAAAAAGAGACATCAATATTCACGACTTATGTTTAAGGATACATAACACAAAAAATACAATGTAATACATTGAATAATATATATTGTTTTGAGAAAAAGGTTCATTTATCCTTTATTCGTGATCAGAGTTACTTGAATACATTACTGTTGCATGATTATTTTATTATCATTTTTGAATTTATATCAAAATATAAATATGGGGTTTTCATGTTATCAAATCTCATAAAGCCTGGGCCGAGGAGATTCTTGTTGAAATATATATGATCATGTACCAATCGTATTTTTATCCCTTTTGATGTTTAAAAATAATACATGTGCCTTAGTACTGGTCGGATATAGAGTTTGGACTAAAATTTACCCCCCATAGACGATTTATAGTCGAGTACAAACGGTATTTATAGGAATACTTGTGACTGATTTTTAACAAATATTTGCAAAGTATAGCTTTTAGCCCATGAAACGATTATATTGTCAGACCTCGATGGTTTATTTTGGAATTTGTTGAACTTGTTGTTGAATACTTATGACGTCATTGTGAATCACGTCGAACATTTATTATTTAACAATGAACTTGTGGTCATGTGGGAAACCTGTTTGTATACAGGGTTAAAACGTAACGATGAGATCACACTGCTCAACGCGTTATCGGCTATTCGGTTGTTATCGGGCATTCGGTGCAAGGAAAACAATGTTTAGAAAACATAGGTGATTTTAAATTTCTTAATTCAACGATAATTGCGCACTTCAGCAAACAAAGTTTGTGATCTTTGGCAGATAAATGATTATACTTTCAGCAGCAAAACGCACAAACCAAATCGCTCTCTTTCTAAAGATATGCAGCGCTTTCAAATGATATTTTTTAAAAATTTCGGAACATTTCATCACATTTTAGCTTTTGTAGAAGTCAAAATCAGTTTATTCTATAAAACAAAATGGTTTATTTATTCCATGGACAATCACATACCTGTGGGTAAGCAGACTGATATCAAAAATCCAAATTAAGGATAAGTAAACAGGCATTTAAAATGTCTCGTTAGGTGAAAACATGTTATCGTCAACAAGGTTGATGTTGCCGGATAATTTGGTTTTTACGGTTGTATGTTATCGGAAACTCAGGTTAAAAAATTTCTTTCAGCTTTAGAAATATATTGAGGAAAAAGTCAATTATAATCTGTCAACCCTTGAAAAAAGCAAATAATGTGTTTTAAGGATATCCGTTCCTCCGCCATGAAGGATAACTCTTAAAAATAAGTATTATTTAATTTAAAAAGTCTCAACATATAGCTTGTAAATGAAAACTTTTCATGCAATAACTTTCATTTTATGCATCTTACATGTAATATGATTCAAGGTTTTTGAAGTCTTAGAAAGAGTCTTGTAAAAAGTTGACATTTGTTCCTTATAAAAGTAGAAAATAAATACTGCTTTAGATGAATAGGATTTTCTTGAGTCTAGCCTTATAAACAAATGCTTTTTAGCATGACTTTCTTTTTATAATTGGATATGTAGTAGATTAAGGAGACTATCCTTTTACAAAAACATGGTCCAGTGAGACAAAATTAAAAAAAATAATTAATGAAATAAAATAATAAAAAGAAAAGTTAACTCATTTCCCAAAATAACGTTAAAAATCTTTTTTCATGTGGGGGGGGGGGGGGGTTCGATTCACTATACTTCTTTATATGTTTAACTTTTTCTACAAACAATGATCCGTGTTTTCAAGGGGGGGGGGGGATACCAAGGGTTTTTTTTATTTGCTTGAGTATAAATACTCAATAAATCTGCAAATTCAAGGTGAGTACCGAACCTCTCCGACACCCCCCCCCCCCCCGATCCAAGCATGAGCTCCACCTACACATTGAATTATTAGGGTTTTCCTTTTGGTCGATAAGTACAAAGAGCACACTGCAGGTGAGACCGATCGACAGGGGGTGTTTATTCCTTCTTGGCCCCTGAACCAACCTCTGATGTTTTAGCTAGAGGTCCGTGTTTACTCTGTTCCAAATTTATATTGTTTCAATAGACTTTTGAGCTTGACTACTGTTCGTTATCTTCATATTCCGTTAAAAATAATTTCATTCCGTCAGTAACGCTTTTTGTAAACTGGTAAAGTCAATATTTTTTCTCAATAATTCGAATTCTAGGTCATATTTGGCCTAACACTCTTTTGGAAAATTCATTTAGCCACCCTTGAGTTTAGATTCAGAAACTGATTTATACCAAACTAATACATGTATGTAGTATTAACAAAAGGCGTTTAAGGGTAGATCAAAAATGCAAATTCAACGAATAAAGACGAAGCAAGGAAAACAGAGACGAAAGCTAAGAACAGTGCGTAACTGAAAGGCAACACACAGAAAACTTAGAGTAAATTACTGTGAATTCAGCAATTATTGCGATGCTTTTATATTGCGAATAATGCCACGTAAGAATCGCAATAATTAAATCTGGCATTTTATTTTGGTTACAATAGAGATTTGTAATTCAGAGGTTTTTTAAAACTTATACCATATTTTCGAGCAGGTGAAGATCATACACATTTCAGTAATTATGAGAAATGTCAAAAACATTCAAAACAATACACTCATTTTTTAAAGTTACATATTCTAAAATGATACATGTACAAATGATGGCCAAAAATTAGAATTGTGTGCCTGCCACTTCAAATATTTTGATTTATTGAAGATTTTTGTTGTTTCTTTACATTTTTCCTAACCTATGACAACCTTTGTTTCCGATAACAAAAACCGAATTTTCCGACAACAAAGTGAACCATTCAACCGTTTTTCCGATAACATCCTGAAAGTGAAAAAACGGGAATTTTTACCCTTTAATTACATCTTTGCGAGATTCCGACGATGCCATATTGTGGACAATAATTATTGTAAGGTAAATATACGAATTTTGAAGAAAGAGGCTATATGCAGCAATGACAATCAAACAAAAACTTGAAAAAATAACAAATTTGATTTTAAAGTCTTCCCAAGACTCACAGATACTATAATAAGATATATTGGGGCTTTACTTTGTATCTGTATTCATTCCTGTTCACAACAAGCACAAACAACATTCTCTGTTTCTATTGTTACAGTGTTTATTTGCCACAATTTACTTATCTGTCAAAAGTTATCCACCGAATGCCCGATAACAACCGAATAGCCGATAACGCGTTGAGCAGTGTGGAGATAATGTGGTGCAAGAGGAAATATTTGCGAAACAATGTAAATATTGAAGAATACAGTGTATAAATTCCACTTTTCTGTGACTGAAAATAATGGACCCGAAGCGAAATTAATAATCCTAATCCTATAAAATAAATGTATTCTTTGTCCATTTCATACTTCGTGTGTGTGGTACGCATTGTAATCTTTTATTGTGTGTCATACCAATCCATCCTTATGCTAAGTGTTACATGTTACTTTTGAATGTTTCATCATTATCATCAGTGGTAGATCTAAGAATGGACTAACAAATAGTAAAGATGATTATAAAGATTTCAGTTTGCTTTAAGTCTTGGTTACAACTATTAAGAGATTTACATGATTTATAGCCAGTGTTTGCAGGCTGGGTGAAAATATTTCTTTTAGTCATAAATCAATGACATCAACAGAGTTAAAATGGTCGGTTTTTAAACCAGATATCTTCTTATTATCAGTCGCCCGAAGACATATCCATGCGTGATGCCAATCCGAGAAAGCAATTATTCTTTTGATCTCTAAAACCAGTCCACTAGACGAACCCGCAAGTCTCATGAGTCTTCTTACACTTATGATTGATGGTATATTTGTTAAAGACTTGGTGAAATATATACTCTTGGGCCTGGTTTAGCATCAATGATTGAACGAAACAATTCATTAACGTTCCTGATACGAAACCTAGAATTGGGATCCAAAACGAATTGGAATATTTTACTCCAAATTTCCCGAGGTAGGCACAATGACTTATCTCTTTCAGGACTATTGCAATAAGGAGGCGTGGTTTTTTTTTTGCAACTTCTTGCAAAATATGATTCAAACCTAACATTGCTCTGTCTGGAATATTTCCCTGAAGGACGGGGGGAGCATTACGTAAGCATTAGGGTACATCATGACAAAGTCTCTTATATTTTGCAAAATATTGAATCTTTTGATGAAACATGTCGAGACTTTTCACCTGTCAACAACTTGGAGTAAGATTCGCCTCCCAGCCTTAACAGTCCTGTTTATGAGTTGCAAGAAGACACACCATTACACTGTAGAATTCCTGTGGACGTGTTGGAAGAAGACACGGTTTTAACTGTAGCATATCTATCGACGACTTCGGCGAGGATATATCTCCAACCTGTAGTATTCAATTCGACAATTTAGACGAAGACAAACCTACCAACTGTAGCAGTCCTGTGGATGAGTTGCAAGAAGACAAGCATCCCAACTGTAACATTCCTGTCGACGTGTTAGCAGAAGACTTACCTCTAAACAGCGGCTGTCTAGTCGACAATCTTGGCGACAAAACACCTCCCACCTGTACTAATCCTGATGACAAGCTAAACGAGGACACGCTTAAAACTGTAGCAGTCCTGTCAAGAAGTTTCAAAAACCCACGCCTCCTTATTGCAATAGTCCTGAAAGAGATAAGTCATTGTGCCTACTTCGGGAAATTTGGAGTAAAATATTCCAATTCGTTTTGGATCCCAATTCTAGGTTTCGTATCAGGAACGTTAATGAATTGTTTCGTTCAATCATTGATGCTAAACCAGGCCCAAGAGTATATATTTCACCAAGTCTTTAACAAATATACCATCAATCATAAGTGTAAGAAGACTCATGAGACTTGCGGGTTCGTCTAGTGGACTGGTTTTAGAGATCAAAAGAATAATTGCTTCCTCGGATTGGTATCACGCATGGATATGTCTTCGGGCGACTGATAATAAGAAGATATCTGGTTTAAAAACCGACCATTTTAACTCTGTTGATGTCATTGATTTATGACTAAAAGAAATATTTTCACCCAGCCTGCAAACACTGGCTATAAATCATGTAAATCTCTTAATAGTTGTAACCAAGACTTAAAGCAAACTGAAATCTTTATAATCATCTTTACTATTTGTTAGTCCATTCTTAGATCTACCACTGATGATAATGATGAAACATTCAAAAGTAACATGTAACACTTAGCATAAGGATGGATTGGTATGACACACAATAAAAGATTACAATGCGTACCACACACACGAAGTATGAGATGGACAAAGAATACATTTATTTTATAGGATTAGGATTATTAATTTCGTTTCGGGTCCATTATTTTCAGTCACAGAAAAGTGGAATTTATACACTGTATTCTTCAATATTTACATTGTTTCGCAAATATTTCCTCTTGCACCACATTATCTCATTGTTACGTTTTAACCCTGTATACAAACAGGTTTCCCACATGACCACAAGTTTATTGTTAAATTATAAATGATCGACGTGATTCACAATGACGTCATAAGTAGTTGAAAAACAAGTTCAACAAATTCCAAAATAAACCACCGAGGTCTGACAATTTAATCGTTTCATAGGCTAAAAACTATACTTTGCAAATATTTGTTAAAAATCAGTCACAAGTATTCCTATAAGTACCGTTTTTACTCGACTATAAATCCGTCTATGGGGGGTAGATTTTAGTCCAAAACTCTATATCCGACCAGTAATAAGGCACATGTATTATTTTTAAACATCAAAAGGGATAAAAATACAATTGGTACATGATCATATTTCAACAAGAAGCTCCTCGGCCCAGGCTTTATGAGATTTGATAACATGAAAAACCCATATTTATAATTTGATATAAATTCAAAAATGATAATAAAATAATCATGCAACAGTAATGTATTCAAGTAACTCTGATCACGAATAAAGGATAAATGAACCTTTTTTCTCAAAACAATATATATTATTCAATGTATTACATTGTATTTTTTGTGTTATGTATCCTTAAACATAAGTTGTGAATATTGATGTCTCTTTTTTTCCAAATTTGGAGAAATGGAGCAGATTAGAAATACAATAGTAAAAATTTATAAATTTATTTCTCGATATGTATATCTGAAACGTTAACAGTGACATGTGTTAAGCTGTATCAAATCTAAAATACAAAGTTTCGATAAAAAATATTCAAATATATATATTTTAGGTTGACTATTCAAATCGTTATATAAATTTAAAAAGAATTTGATTGTTTCTGTATTTTCAGTAAAAAAATGGTTCTTTTAAGGAGGCTGGGGGGTGAACAAATTAACCATCAGATATAACTTAATATCTTAAGTTGTCAACTATCATTGGGCAAAGAAAAAAATCATACATTTTAGTTTTAAAATTTGATCATTTTTGTATATCTTTATATGGAGCTCTTCTTCTAAAGAGATCAATATAGTCTAAAAATGGCCACGACCACCCAGCCCTCTTAAAAGGATTTGAATGTCATTTTATTGATCTATTTGTCTGTATCTTTTCTCTCAGCTTTGTGACTGTCTGTCTTTTAAACATCCGGAGCTTAAAGAAGTTCCCTTGACTAGCTAGAAAACATAGTAAAACTCCAATAATTACCATTTATATAGCACAAGGGCATATATAAATGGTTTGGCAAGTGATATCTCATTGTTCAGGAAAGGTGGATGTGTGTTTCTCTTAGATATTGCAAACCATTTCTAAATTTTATATCATTTAAGGTTGCAACTGCAACGCTTAATGATACACTAGTGTGTATCATTAGTCGTCGATTATGTCGATATTTGCTTGTTTCATCAAGCGTCAGTGTTGCTCTGCATTTGTGACGCTTAATGATATAATTTTATCATTAAGCGGCGATTTAGCATTAGCGGTTGAGAATGTCAACTATTAATGCAATAATTTATGGCATTAAGCGTTGCGATTGCAACGCTTAATGATATTTGTATCATTAAGCGGCGTTTTATCATTAGAGGTTGCTACACAGGTTATTCATATTAAATGGAGGTTGATTTTTCTCTAATATCAAATATAAATTGAATAATAAGCAAATATTAGCCAAAAAGGGAAATATAAATATCATACTGGGGTTTGAAAGTGTAAAATGTAGCTTAAATCAATTTGTGAACCTACTTTAATAGAAACAAGGTAGGAAATGCATTGAATTAACAAAATATAACATGTTTTTAATTGTTCGCAATACTCGGTTAGTCGAAAAATCATGTCGCAACAAATTAAGAATGACTTAAGTGATTCTGACATGTCGCGACACCTGATTTGTCCTTATTTCTGTCGATTATGTATAGAACAAATTTTTTTTGCTTTATATTTGTACGGTTACCTTAGGCGAAGGAAAAGGAAGCCAAATTTCACTTAAATTTCCTGTATTTTCAAGAAATACAAGAAAAATGTATATTTGTTGGGACTTATAAAAATTCACCTAAATGGCTACTTACATCTGAGCAGAGGTCATATGGATGATAATGGAACAGATAATTGAACACCATGAACTTCTGGCATTATATTTTGATTATTTCTCTTAAATAAAAGTCATTTTTTCTAAAATATCCAGTTAAAATTGATTTATAAGAGAATAGGGCCCTAAAAGTAAAAGTCACAAAAAATTGTGTTACATTTTACACTTTGGGTTTCTGTCCATACTCAGTAAATTAGGCCATAAGGTCATTTGTGTCATGGTGCGGTACTTTTTCTTTTGATGTTAGCCATACTTTAAATCCGATAGAAATCTGAATTCCAACGTACTATAAATTCTAGGGGACGGAGCTTAGCCGTACAATAAATTCCAATATACTGTACAATAACTTCCAAAAGAACTCGATACTTTTTGAATATTTTTTCTTCAATTTCTGTAAGTTTATACAACCTATACAGAGGAAACATGAGAAACCTCACAAAATTCAACCCCTCCCTTCAATCTGAAAATGCATACGTGAGAACCATTTTCAAGAGGAATACATGGAAACTAGGTTAACTGCTTTAAACATTTTTTTTTTTAAAAAATATACAGAATTTCATGTATCCAAATTAAAACGATAATTCAAATGTGACAATATTGAAAACGCGCGCAGTTCGATGATTCCCTTAATAGCACCTGTTTTATGTGTTCCTTGAGTAACATGCAAACGGATACATGTTCGCTTATGCATGTATTTGGACTCTTTCACTCTACATTCCATAATTTTGACACTTGTGGCTACAGTACTTGACTCAGATTTACTCAGCACATGCAATCGTATTCCTAGTAACAGTAATGTAGCGGATCATAGTGCGGGCGGATCAAAGTCTTCAGTATTGTGCCTGTGTATACTGTGTTTTTTGAAATACTCATACTGCTTAAATTAATCCATCAAATACAATTGCACACTCGTTTAACATCGCATGATGCAATCTCCTTTGTACTTTCTGCTTTGTTTGAACACCATGTACACTAACGATGGACCAAGGCCTGTGACGTAATGTCGTGTGCAGATTAGTGCTGAGGAGTGACTATGGAAATGACCATAACACAAGACATTTACAGAAACTTTCTTTCGTTTGTAATGGATTTATTGTACAGAGAGGCGTGACTCGACTGTCACGCCTCTCTGTACAATAAATCCATTACAAACGAAAGAAAGTACTGTAAATATAACTTAGAAAACGCTACAGTTTGTGTTTGTCATCAAGACAATGTCCCCTAAGAAGGGTTATGAACTTCCCCTATATTTAGAGCTAACCCCAGACCAAGCCCATTCTCTCTTTATATGATATAAAAATTATGTTACATTTTACACTTTTCAAACTCCTATTATTTTTTTAAGGGATGCTTATAGCCACAAAAAATTATGCCGCAGATTTGAGATTTTTAAATGTTTTAAAAGCCACAAAGAGTTTTTCTAAAATTGCCCCGGGGGGGGGGGGGGGGGGGTAGGATCAAAAAAGTGTAAAATGTAACATAATCAAAATTTTAGTTAAAAAGTTAAGGTAAGGGATATTTTTCAGAAAACGTTTTTTTCGCGTAAATTAAGTTAGCTACAGCCAAGAAAACCCAAATCTATAACATGGAAATCGGCCGGTTTTTAAGCATTTTATGCTATAAGACGTTAAGAATTTTCAAAACCTTGAGAAAAATTTGGAGTTGGGTATACCCCCAGACATGAATTTTTTTATTCGATTTTTATGCCGTTTTTTCTTGCATGGGGTTAGAATAGGTTTTGCAACAAACCATTGAGGGGTTTAGCTACAATCCTAAACCCAATATTTAACCCGCTAACTCCGTTCGTTTATAAGCCCAAATGAATTATGTTACATTTTACACTTTTCAGACCTTAGGGTTACATATTTAAACCTAGGGTTAGGTTTAAATAACAACTTATTTTTTGGGTTTTTTTTTTTTTTTTGGTCGAAAACTACTAGATAATAATCTCAAATAATCCCCAGAACACTTTAAATATAATATAGGAAGTCTTAAAAAAGTGTTAATAAGCCCAGAATGACATTGAAGGGCGGGGCTCTACTGATTATGTAGTGAAAGTGCATTATTTCTTTGCAATCTACTTTTCTACCCCTGGGTATTTAGCAGATAAACCAAGTCTATAGTTATGAAGATTAGGGTAGCTATTCCAAATTTGTGAATTTCCTGACCCTTGGTCATGGGTTCTGTTGTTAGGGTAGGTCTGTGTAAAATTTGTAGTGAAAAGCATTATTTCTTCGTAAATCTTCTCTGCTTCTGCATATTGGAGGCAAACAGAGAAAACGTTTTAATAAGTAAGGGTAATTTTACCGGAGTTTTGAACATCTGGACTATTTGGTCAAGTTTTCTGGTCCTGACCAGGGTTCTATTAATTTGTATTCTACTGAGAGAAGTTATTCCCCTTTGCCATTCACTTTTGATAATTAATCACTGTAAATAATGTATTTGAAAGGTTAATAGAATAAGAGAACTATGCAGGAATTTTTGTTGTATAATATAAAAAGTACTTTCATAGTTTTAATGATCAGATAGACTTGTAAATAATAGATAAATAAAAATGAGACAAAAATAACTTATTAAATGTTCTTCAAAGACCAACAAAACCAGTGCAAGCGGTTAATAATATTGGGTACAGAAGCACTAATAATTTGTTAATAGTCTGCATTGTGATAGTGATAAACGGGGGACATATTAAACTTATTTTATGAGTTGTTACTGAATAATAGATGTACTGCCTTATTGCCTTGGTCCAATAAAAATGCAAGTTTCAGTAAGTTCAACCATTTATTTCTCCATGAAGATATGGTTAGATCTGAAAATATTACAATGAATCAAATAAGAACAGAGAAAATAATAAATGAAATTACATCCAAAGCTATCTAGGAAGTGAATAAACGTAACATGACAAATGAGTGAAATGACTAGAACTATCACACAACAAGTAACTCTCTGTTTAGGTATGAACATGTATCTTGATTAAACTATGTTTTACAACATGCCATCAAACTTAGGTACATGTACTTAATACAATCAATGTTTTATATAGCATGCCATCAAGTTTTCCCGCACTCCTTACAATGGCATAATTTGTTTGCATTTAACATGCAATAAAAATGCTTGACTAGAAAAAACATTACTGAAATATTTGGAATAATATTATATGTGTGCATTTCAATACAAAATGCAATATCTTGTGACACAAAACTTCTTTAAGTCTTAAAAATCATGAAAAGTGCAACTCGCACGTTATCCAAAAATAGACTTCACACACTACAATGTAAACTAGATGTTCACAAATAATGACCAAATTGCATACAAAATCATATACCGTACAGATGCAACAGTGGAAATTGAGCATTACAAACAATATTACTTACTCCATTGTGCTTCAAAGCTGCAGAAAACGAAACAATCAGAGTTGATAAGGTGCTACGAACCACGTAAACAATGATAAAGGGAAAATGTGGGCTCGATATAAAAGTAGAACCAAATACAAGTTATGAAAATTCCGGATAACTCCAAGATTATGTAACAACACACTCCCTGTCTTATATCTTAAGATATAACAATCAACTAATACTCCTACACTTACTAAGTATTCTAAACTAATCATCTAATAACAAAACAAGCTCACTGATAGATCTAGTATACAACACAGTTTTGCCATCACAATGTACACGGATAACGGCCTTACGAACCAACTGGTCATCACTCTTTATGGCTTCCTCCACTACTCCAACGGGCCACTTGTTTCGAGCAAGGCTCGCATCCCTGATGAGGACAACATCACTGGGTTTTATATTTGGTTTCTTGTCGTGCCACTTTCTGCGTTCTTGCAATTCATTCAAGTAGGTATCCTTCCACTTCCTCCAAAAGAGATCAGAGAGTACTTGAACATGTTTCCAGTCTGCTTTATAGACATCCTTGAGTGAAAATTGTTCTGACAACATAGGTGGATTATTACCTTGTTTTTGAGTGAGGAGAATATTTGGGCTTAATATCAAGGGTGTCTCTGGGTCAGGTGAAATAGTTGAGATTGGTATGGAATTCATAACAGCAGAGACTTCTGCCATCAATGTGGACAGGATTTCAAGAGTCAAGGTTTTGGATTTCTGTTGAACTAGTATTCCATCTAAAATTCTCCGAGTAATGCCTATCATTCTTTCCCACACTCCTCCCATGTGGGAGGAGTGGGGAGCATTAAATGTCCAGATTGATCCTGAATTGTTTACATGAGCCTTTAGTTGAACATCTTCCACATTGATTGCGTCAATACCAATCTGATCCGTTGCACCCATGAAGTTCGTCCCTCGGTCTGATCTATTGACTCGCCTCAAGCCATTTATGAAACTAGAGCTGCTCATTTCTTCAATAAGCTCGATATGCACTGCACGGGTTAAACAGGTGAAAATAATTGCCCAGCGCTTACTTTGAGCGGCTCCACCTCGTGCCCTGCGTGTGGTGACGTTCCATGGTCCAAAGGTATCTACGCCAACTGCTGTAAAGGGTGGTCCAGGAACCAATCGATCTGTTGGCAAATCGGACATCTTTTGTACTAGCGTTTTTCCTCTTAGCTTTTTACACAAAACACATTTCCCAATGAGAGATGAGATGTATTTTCCCTTCAGTAAATTTCCGGCCCTGGTGAAAGGTTTTTTCATGAAAATGCTTCACAAGAAACATTGCTACAACTCCCTTAGGAATGGTGATAGGATTCGTAGATGCGAGGCCTAGACTATCTCGAAGACGATTTAATCGGCCACCAACCCTCAGGAGACCATCTTCATCCAAGTAAGGAGACAGTGGTATGATGTGACTTTCCTTGGTGAGTGACAACCCTAGTCTTAGATTGTTGATCTCCTTGTAGTAGTGCTTTTGTTGCAGGGTTTTTATCACAAATTTTTTCTGCCTCTCTAAGTCCAGCTGGACTTGTTCCTTCCTGGCACCAATGCCATCCTTCGCAAGATGAGTCATTTTCTTTGTTGTGGCAGCGTGCATTATGTTTCAAGATGGCAATTGCATGAACTAACCCTTTCCATGTTGAGAATTTCGAGAATTGTTCATCTAGTGGTAGTGTGTTGAGACAGTGAATTGTAGCACCTGTACTGGACGGATTTCTTTATCAGAGTCTGGTTCAATGAGGGGAAATATCTCTGGTTCTTCTCTTGATGTTTCCATGCCCTTTAAGATATACTCAGGTCCTTTCAACCATATTTGTATGGCTGTCAAAATGTCCTGTGACACATCCCTTGTAGCAACATCTGCAGGATTTAAGTGGGTAGGCACATAATTCCATTGTTCTGGTGAAGTGGCATGACGAATCCTGGCTACCCTATTGCTAACATAGGTATAAAATCTCCGTGTGTCCTTCTTTATATAATCGAGGACAACCTTGCTATCAACAAAATATTTCATCTTAGTTGTAAGTATTTCAAGCTGTTCTGCAAGGAACTGCCCAATTTCTGTCGCCAGGACTGCCCCGCAAAGCTCTAAGCGAGGTATACTATTACCAGCTGAAGGTGCTAATTTGGATTTAACCATAATGAACTCCAACTGCTGTTTACCGAGGTCATCTGTTGTCTTGAGATAAGCAGCTGCAGCTACAGCCTTCTCCGAAGCATCAGAAAAGATTAACACTTCCCGTACTTTCATCTGACTGTACGAACTCGGTACATACATTCTAGGAATACAGAATCCATCCAACAGATTCAAGTTGTTCATCCCAGTCGAAGCCTTGTGGACATGCCTCTCTCAATAACATTCTTCCATAAACTGTAAAGGGTGCCAAAAATCTTATAGGATCAAACTTGCTGCTAACTGCTGAAAGCAATCCTCTTCTTGTGAATGAACTACTCAGTTTAGGAGCAGTTGAAACAAAGCTGTCCGTATTCAGGTTCCAAGATAGACCTAGACTCTGTTGTAAGGGCAATGCATCATCACCCAAATCTAAGTTCTTGAGATCCTTTCCAAGATCTTCCTTAGGAAACTGAGACATCACATTCTTGTTGTTTGATGCAATTTTATGTAGTCGGATGTGGCCTTCATTCTGCAAGACTCCTCCTGGTACGTTCCAATAAACTCACTGCTGCTTCAGGCGAAGACGTGGACGTCAGTGCATCGTCAACATAGAAATCACAATTAACAAATTCTTTGACATCATTGTCAGCCTTTTGTACCGCTCTTCTCAGTTCATAAGTGGCTATGGCGGGCGATTACCAAAAACATGGACTGTCATACGATATTCAACCATTGGGGAATTAGGAGTCTCGATGCTCAGGTATGACGAAGAATCTGTAGAACATTTGCTCTATATCCGCTGTATTTACACATTCATCCTTTCTGAAACGCAACAGCACGTCCAACAAACTGTTGGTCAAATTTGGTTCCCGTTAGCAACACATTGTTCAGAGAAAGTCCCTTGTACACTACTGAGGAGTCAAATATTCCCCTGATCTGGTTGGGTTTCTTTGGATGATATACCCCAAAAATTGGTAAATACCATCTCTCCTTCTCATCATCCTGTAGATCAGGAGCCTTTTCTGCAGCGTGACTTCGGAAAACCTTGTCCATAAAGGTAATAAAGTGGTTCAGTTTCTCTGGACTCTTTTTAAGATTCGACTCTAGTTGTCAAGCTCTTTGCAATACTTGTAGCCTGTTGTTGGGAAGCCGTGCCCTTTGACATTTGAATGGTAGGGGAGCCATCCATACTCCAGAGGAGTCCTTCCTGAATGTTGAGTCCATTAACTCTGTGAACTTTCGATCTTCGTAAGACATTCCTTTTTTCTCATCCTGTTGGGTTCTAACAGAGATTTTCTCCAATGGGAGATTCAACTGGCTGCTCACGCAAGACGAGTTTTGAGGCACATGGGTTGAAAATTGTTCTCCTACCATTCACAAGTAAGTTGGTTTTCAATACATTGACATTGTCTCTATGGAACTTGTCAATACAAACTTCTCCCACGATCACCCAGCCCAAGCTCAATCTTTGAGCAAATGGTGCTCCACGTGGACCTGTTATTTGATGTTGAACATGGTGAACTTCCAGCAAATCACAGCCCATGACTAGTGATATGTTTTAAATGAGATTGTGCCCTCGCTACTTCTGGGGTAGGGATCTCTGAGATATTATTTGGAATGTCGTTATATTTAATTACTGTTGGCAAGGTATGTTGGTTTATCCCATCCATTGATTTGACCATAATCCCCACAGCTCGTCTGCCTGTTTTCTGTTTGGTACCTACACATGTTGACAGTGTGTAAGCAGCCTGAGAACCTTCTACAGGAAGCTGATCCAAAAGTTCCGACAATGTTAAAGTCCTGTTACTATGCTCGTCAAGAAGAGCGTACGTTGTGATAGTCCTTTCAGGTTCCCTTTCCAGATACACCTTTACGAGCACAATCTTTGAACATGATCGACCATTGAACTCCTCTCCACATAGTGAGGTGCATGACGCAACGACATCTTTAGCTTTCTCCCCGCCATGAGCAATTGTTACTTTCGGACTGTCTTTTGATGTTTGATTGACAACAAATACAGTAGCATTTCTTCCTTCCATATGTAACGCTGTTGGGTGTTGTTGGCTTTTGCATATGGCACATTCCTCAGATTGTCTACAATCTCTCATCAAATGAGTCGTAGATGCGCAACATTTAAAACAAATGCCTCTTCGCTTCAACAGCTCTCTACGTTTCCTAATATCCCATTTTAAGAATTCCCTGCACTGATTCAGCGAGTGTTCTTTCATATGCACTGGACATATTTTGTCTGGACTGCTACTAATATTAGCCTTGACATCTGTCTTCCTAGCAATAACAGGTTTCTGGTTTCCAGTCACGTATGAACCAGTAGTTGGTTTAGAGGTGTGTGTCTCAAAGGTGTGAAAAAATGCTGGATCGTTGCGGATCTTGCTCTTTTCCTTGACAAAGTCTAATACAAAGGAAAATGGCGGATATGGAACATCATGTTGCTTCTTATAGTTGGCTGCTCTCATGATCAATTTTTCCTGAAGAATATACGGCAGTTTGTTGATAATTGGAGATACACCAGATGATGAGTTGAAATACGAGAGCAGCATGGAATACTGTGGATTTCCATCAATGCTTCTGTTTCGATCATGATATCTACTAACTCGTATAACTTCTTATTGTCTTTATTCCCAAGCCTTGGAAAAGAGTTAAGCTTGTTTTTGATTGAAGACTCGACCATCTCAGGGGCACCAAACCTTTCATCTAGAAGCTCCCAAATTTTTGCTACTCCCCATCTAGGATCAGAACCTATTGAAGTCCTTATAGTTTTGGCGTGTCTTGCAGAATCTGGGCCTAGCCAGCGAATTAACAAATCCAATTCCTCAGAAGGATTAACTCTGAGATCATTTATGATGTCTTTGAAATTCACTTTCCAGGAAGAGTAGTGTTCCGGCTTCTCATCAAAAACAGTAAGTCTTGTCATCAAAAGATCTTTCTTTAAAAGAAAAGAAGTAAGCTCTGATGCCACATGGTTATCGTTGCTTGGTGTATGACGATGGAATGGATCTCGGTCACGGTGGTCAGATTAGATGTAAGGCGAGTTTGAGAATCCATAATGTAAAGGATGAACTATAGGATCATGAAAATGTTCAGCAACATATCGCTCAGTACGACTTCTCTCCACCGGTAATCGTACAGGAGGAGGAGAAGGAGAGTCGTCCCGATCTTCTCCAACAGATGAAGCCTTTGCCTCCGCTTCCAATTCAACAGCTTCCTTTTTCAAATTGATAACATTTAATTCTGCATTTAACTTCTCCTCTTCCTTTTTGTGTCTAATTTCTGTCAACTGTTTTTGGATACCAGCTTCCTCTTCGGCCAATTTTACCTTTGTCTTTATTTCTTCTAACTTAATTTGAACCTTTGTTCCCCGTGATGCAGAAGAGCCAGCAAAGGTATTTGCAGTAGATCTCGCATCCGCATTTTTTTTATAATCTTGATTTGCGTCAAAGCTGATTTAAATATTCGATCACTGTTTTCACTTGATCGTTCCAGAACACGTAACTCATTGTTGCTCTCCTCAGTTTTTGTCCCTTTCAGAAAGTCGATGTAATCAGAGCGCAAAGATACATAGCAGTCGTATCGCTTGCGGAGTTCCGATTCCATGGTGTCCACTGTGCTGCCGTCCGCTTCGCATAGATTTTCCAAAATCTTCTGAACCTCATTCCATGCCTTCTCTGTCTTGTCTCTGTGAGCACAACTCCTTTCACTATATAGTTCTGATCCTTTTTCTGTTAATTTTCTAGTCCGTTCCTCGTCTTCTGTACCCATCTCTGGCCTCGCTGTATTCTGCTAAAATGGAATCTAACTGTACTGCCTTATTGCCTTGGTCCAATAAAAATGCAAGTCGCAGTAAGTTCAACCATTTATTTCTCCATGAGGATATAGTTAGATCTGAAAATATTACAATGAATCAAATAAGAACAGAGAAAATAATAAATGAAATTACATCCAAAGCTATCTCGGAAGTGGATAAACGTAACATGACAAATGAGTGAAATGACTAGAACTATCACACAACAGGTAACTCTCTGTTTGGGTATGAACATGTATCTTGATCAAACTATGTTTTACAACATGCCATCAAACTTAGGTACATGTACTTAATACAATCAATGGTTTATAGCATGCCATCAAGTTTTCCTGCACTCTTTACAATGGCATAAATTGTTTGCATTTAACATGCAAATAAAACTGCTTGACTAGAAAAAACATTACTGAAATATTTGGTATATATGTGTGCATTTCAATACAAAATGCAATATCTTGTGACACAAAACTTCTTTAAGTCTTAAAAATCATGAAAAGTGCAACTCGCACGTTATCCAAAAATAGACTTCACACACTACAATGTAAATTAGATGTTCACAAATAATGACCAAATTGCATACAAAATCATATACCGTACAGATGCAACAGTGGAGATCGAGCATTACAAACAATATTACTTACTCCATTGTGCTTCAAAGCTACAGACAACGAAACAATCAGAGTTGATAAGGTGCTACGAACCACGTAAACAATGATAAAGGGAAAATGTGGGCTCGATATAAAAGTAGAACCAAATACAACAAGTTATGAAAATTCCGGATAACTCCAAGTTTATGTCAAAATCATATACCGTACAGATGCAACAGTGGAAATTGAGCATTACAAACAATATTACTTACTTGAGATAAAAGATACCACAGAGTCTGACACATCTGTTTCATATTTGGATATTTTACTTGAAAAAGACGTTAATGGTAATCTAACATCCAAGCTTTATGATAAACGTGATGACTTTAACTTTTCAATCGTCAACTTCCCTTACTTATGCAGCAATATACCTTCATCACCTGCATACGGGGTATATATCTCTCAGTTGATTCGATACGCAAGAGCATGCTCTACGTATGTACAATTTCTAGAACGAGGTAAATTATTGACAAACAAGTTGATGAAACAAGAATATCAGCTGTCTCGTTTGAAGTCATCATTTCGTAAGTTCTATGATCGATACAATGACCTTGTCAGCAAATACAATTTATCATTGAGTCAAATGCTGACTGACGTTTTTCATACAAATTGTTAGGCCATTATTTACACACTGAATTGTCGACGGATTTTTCCGTTATTTCCCGATCATGACAAGGAGCACACGGCGGGTGTGACCGGTCGGCAGGGGATGCTCACTCGTCCATGGCACCTGATCCCACCTCTGATGTTTGGAGGTCCGTGTTTGCTCAGCTCCTATTTTGTATTGTTTGATGGACTTTTGAGCCTGAATACTGTTCGTTATCTTCATATATTTCATTTTAACCACCGAACATGTATCGCTGCTGGTGGACAGTCTGTCCCCGAGGATACTTGTCGTTCGGTACCTATTCATTCATGAGTATACAGAATAACGAAATGATACTGGCAGGCGCGTCGCCCAGTATAAAAAGGCGTCACTCTTTTGAGTCTAAAAGGGACACAGACTCAAGGAGTTGATTCGGTGCCCCTCGGATAATCCTCAGGGATATTAAACATATGTCATATCTACAGTCTTCAGATTCCCAGTTTTGGTATAAAAGCAATAATTCATACAAAAAATTGAAAGAATGTAAGGTTTCTATTAGAGATATATTCGAGGATTCCTTTTCCGATCCCATGTCTTCTATTTCAAAATGTTCTGCGAAAAATTGTAAAACATGTGACATTTTGATAACTAACACTTCTTTCACCAGTAATCTTACTGGACAGAGCTTCTGTACCAAAACTTGGGAAAATCTGAACTGCAAATCCTCAAATGTTGTCTACGGAATAGAATGTAGTCTTTGTGGACTTGTTTATGTTGGTGAAACCAAGGGATCACTCAATAAAAGAATTTCAGGTGATAGATTTCAGATAAATAATGGGTGTCAGCAACTTTTATACAAGCATTTTAATTTACCTGATCATTCTATTTTGTCATTGAAAGTTAGAATTCTAGACAAGATTTACCACCACACAAACAGCCCATCACTGAGTACACCTTTCCGTAGACAACGAGAAGAATTTTGGATTAGAAAGCTAGGGACAGCCTTTCCTTATGGGTGTAATGACAATGTCGATAGTGTTGGAAATCTTTCCAGTCCACAGTGTAACAATGTAAATGTGATGGGACTTTTTAACCATACACAGAGACGTAAGCGTAGTCATGAGCATCGGTCTTATAATAAACCTTTGATACACGATGTCTCTTTTGATTCATTACTACCTTACGTAAATCAACAGTTAGGTCTACATCATATTCGCACCAAACTTTACTCTGTCCCTTTGAAACTTTTAAATAGTCTTCTTGAAAAGGTCAAGGAAAGTCCATATTTTGATTCCTCGACACCAGAATATAGGCTCGGATCTGTGATTATGGATATTGAAAATCATAGGCTTTTTAAACCCCCACGTTTTACTGAGGAAAATGCAGCTAAAACAATCCGTTTTTCCCTTAAACTTCAATATGCCAACAAAGGAATTGACGCGGTTAATATAAGTAATATTCTTAATCACAAAAGGGTCCAGTCTTGTATTCCACCATATTTCAAGTTAAAGACTACACCTTGTATTTCCTACAAATATACATCGACTATTGCTTCCAAACTTTTTAATTACAAGAAAACTTTACAGGGCCTGGATATCGAATATCTAAAACATAATCCTCCGTCGTGTTCATGTTCTTCTTCACCCTATAACTATAGTCCTGCTGGACACGTCATTACTGGTGACGTAAATATAGTTAATAATGAGGACCTTAGATCACTTATTTTAAAAGGTCCTAAATATAGGGAACCCCGATCCTTCAACTGGCGTCGGAATTTCATAAATATTATGGATTCTGTAGAGGACTACGCCAGGTGATGGGCCAGACATGAAAAAGAAGACCTTGACACTTTGTCAGAATGGATTAAATGTATCAGATGTATGTTAAAATCGCGCATAAAAAGATTAAGGGGCAATATGAGAACCATTTATCCTTCTGTATTCAATAATCCAGAAGTGAAAAAAGAATTAGATAGATTACATGATCAGTACGTACTGGTCCCTGCTGACAAAGCAGGTAACAACATTGTCTTTGTTTGTAAGGCTCATTATATTAAATGTATTTTAGAGGAACTTGGATTTAATTCTACAAGTGGTAATCCAACTTATACTCATAGTTCCCTTTCTAAGGAAGAAATTCTTCAAAATCATATGTCAGTTTTGAACATTTTTAATATTCCAAACAACCAAAATGAATTTGAATTACCATATTTATATTGGATTCCGAAACTTCATAAAAATCCTTACAAACAAAGATACATAGCGGGTTCCAGCAAATGTTCAACCAAACCTCTTTCTTTACTCCTCACTAAGATATTAACAGTAGTGAAGGAGAAACTTCAAGAGTACTGTGCAACATTATATTCCAGAAGTGGTGTAAATCAGATGTGGATACTTAAAAATTCCAAGGAACTTTTGGAAAATTTGAAATCACAAGATTTTACCTCAGCTGCTTTTTCAATAGAAATGGAACTCGTAAATTAACTTACCTTGTCATTGGTCATTTGCAAAATTATTTTGTTAAAAAACATTCTGATTGTACACACAAGTACTCTAAAGTTGACATTAAAAAGATGCTTGAGTTTCTGATTGACAATATTTATGTGGTTTTTGGAGACCAGGTCTTCCAACAATCTATTGGAATTCCCATGGGTACCAATTGCGCCCCGTTATAAGCAGACCTTTTTTTGTATTCATATGAAGCAGAATTTGTCCAAAATCTTGTACGTGAAAAGAAGAAAACACTTGCTGTGGCCTTTAACTCGACATTTAGATATATCGACGACGTATTGTCAATTAACAATGGCTATTTCCATTCTTATGTCGATACGATAAATCATTGTGAGCTTGAGATAAAAGATACCACAGAGTCTGACACACCTGTTTCATATTTGGATATTCTACTTGAAAAAGACGTTAATGGTAATCTAACAACCAAGCTTTATGATAAACGTGATGACTTTAACTTTTCGATCGTCAACTTCCCTTACTTATGCAGCAATATACTTTCATCACCTGCATAGGGTATATATCTCTCAGTTGATTCGATACGCAAGAGCATGCTCTACGTATGTACAATTTCTAAAAAGAGGTAAATTACTGACAAGTTGATGAAACAAGAATATCAGCTGTCTCGTTTGAAGTCATCATTTCGTAAGTTCTATGGTCGATACAATGACCTTGTCAGCAAATACAATTTATCATTGAGTCAAATGCTGAATGACGTTTTCAATACAAATTGTTAGGCCATTATTTACACACTGAATTGTCGACGGATTTTTCCGTTATTTCCCGATCATGACAAGGAGCACACGGCGGGTGTGACCGGTCGGCAGGGGATGCTCAGTCCTCCATGTCACCTGATCCCACCTCTGATGTTTGGAGGTCCGTGTTTGCTCTGCTCCTATTTTTTATTGTTTGATGGACTTTTGAGCCTGAATACTGTTCGTTATCTTCATATTTCATTACTCCATTGTGCTTCAAAGTTGCAGAGAACGAAACAATCAAAGTTGGTAAGGTGCTACGAGCCACGTTAACAATGATAAAGGGAAAATGTGGGCTCGATATAAAAGTAGAACCAAATACAAGAAGTTATGAAAATTCGGGATAACTCCAAGATTATGTCACAACACAATAGACAAATTATGTCGTTGATCCTCATCATCCTATTTCTCTTGCTTTTGGGCAACAAAACTTCATTTATCAGTTTATTTTATACTCTATGGATCCTCTAAATTGTTGTATTATACTCAGGTGACCATCAAGGCCCTTGGAATTTTTAAGTAGCCACATCTGATTTACACCACTTCTGGAATATATTGTTGCACAGTACTCTTGAAGTTTCTCCTTCACTACTGTTAATATCTTAGTGAGGAGTAAAGAAAGAGGCTTGGTTGAACATTTGCTGGAACCCGCTATGTATCTTTGTTTGTAAGGATTTTCATGAAGTTTCGGAATCCAATATAAATATGGTAATTCAAATTCATTTTGGTTGTTTGGAATATTAAAAATGTTCAAAACTGACATATGATTTTGAAGAATTTCTTCCTTAGAAAGGGAACTATGAGTATAAGTTGGATTACCACTTGTAGAATTAAATCCAAGTTCCTCTAAAATACATTTAATATAATGAGCCTTACAAACAAAGACAATGATGTTACCTGCTTTGTCAGCAGGGACCAGTACGTACTGATCATGTAATCTATCTAATTCTTTTTTCACTTCTGGATTATTGAATACAGAAGGATAAATGGTTCTCATATTGCCCCTCAATCTTTTTATGCGCGATTTTAACATACATCTGATACATTTAATCCATTCTGACAAAGTGTCAAGGTCTTCTTTTTCATGTCTGGCCCATCGCCTGGCGTAGTCCTCTACAGAAGCCATAATATTTATGAAATTCCTACGCCAGTTGAAGGAGTTTTGAAATTTAGGAAAATTATGATTTGAAAAAAGCTTCTAGAGAAAATTTTCTCGGCAAAAATTTTATGTTATTAGAAAAGTAATGTGATATTCTTGGTGTTCGAACAATAGCAATAAAATTCTGAGTATCATTTTCTTTGAGACTAACGCGCTAACCACTACGCTACACAACTGCTGATGAATAATGGCATTCAAATCTTGTATATGATATGACCCTTGACTAAATTGACTTACGAAAGTGTACTTTTAAGGGAAAAAAACATTAACTCCAAAACCCTGAAAAATATAACACTTCAAAGATTTCCAATATTTAATTCAGAACGTGACATCCCATCATAAGTAAAAGGTGTTAATTCTAAAACAAAACACACACACACAATACAAAAATTAAAAAAAAAAATAATCGAAATATATCTATTTCTGAGAAAAGTTCCCCCCCCCCCCCACTTTTTTCGTTTCTGATCTGTAGCTTCTCTTTTCCTGCCCTCATTTATCCTCATCTATAGAATAAAAACAATATACATATTAAAGAAAACTTAAATGTATTTATTATCTTAACTTTTTTCACATCCCCCAACCCCCTCGTGTTAAAAATGCTACCGACATTAGATGTATATAGCGTATGACGTACCTAGTGACGTCTGACCATCATCATCGTCTCTCTCACAGAAGTCCCCTCGAGCGGAAATGTAGGAAACCAGTGCACCAGAGGCCATACACCATTGAGGAAGGCGTAAGCACAGTCTTTAAACCACCACCCTCCCCTGAACCCTGGTGCAGCGGCGCAGTTACCTCCTTGCCAGTTAATATTTCTATCGTTGTCTCTGTCTGGGGTGGTGAAGTACATACCAGACAGATCGCGGTAAGAACTTCCACTGTTCAACATACTGTCACCTGTAGAATTATATGAGACACCTAATTCAGATGAATTCGGATCATTTAGTTCTTATTGTCAATAATAATGAAGTATATCTCATACTGATCACTTTCACTTATTAAAAGTACCAACATATGTACAGAAAAAAATACAGTATAGCAAAACAATAAAAAACACATACATGTATAATGCCCTTATTTAAGCGCTTTCCAGTTTAAGAATATGATGAAAATGTAGAAGAAAATATACAAAACCAAATTTATTAAAATGATTATAAACTCAAACATATACTCTGCACAAAAATGCAGAGTATTAAGTTTTGAAGTGACTGTAAATGCACAGCGACTAAAAATATGCACGGAAAAATTCGCTCGAAAGTGACGTCACAATGAGGCTGTAACATATGCACCTGATCACATACCATGATGGTCTGACAAGATGGAACAGACAAGACAGATACCAATTGGTCCATTCCACATCAACTTAGAAGATCCTGTAAGTGGGGGACCACGACACTTATCAAAAGACTTATGTGAATTGTAAATATTTTACATATTGTCACCTGTTTGTCAACAGATCTCTTTCTCTTTCACTCTTTTTCTTTTGTAAGATACGCTTACTACCTGTCACGTACCCAAGGTCCCCGTGACGTTCCCCGCAAGAAAGAGTTGATAATTTGCTGCTTCATCGGAAACGGAGAATTGTTCGTACAACTCGTACAATCTGCTACCATTCACCAGCGTGACAGAAACATAGAGGGCCGAGTTCTTCCCCTTTGTTAGGTGATGAATTACTTCATTTCCTTATTAGGGAACATTCAAAATTGGTTGTTAAATTGAAATACAATGAGTTTCAATGATTTTTTTTAATTTGTTCAATATACCCTTATAAAGGATCAATTTATATACTGAAACTATTTATCTCTGAATCATGCTTTAAAACTTGTAATATATTAACATTTCTGTTATTTTTTGTAATTCCATCAAACTTATAAGTATGGTGAATACAATAAATGATTTATATATCTTTCTCCCACTTGTTTTTTGCTTGAATCTATTCATAATGATTGATGAATTCAATGAATATCGCTGAATACGTATCATTTTTTTTTTAGGTCTTTTTGAAATCTTTGTCAAAATTGATGTGTCGGTACAAATATCGTTTGTCAAATACAGAGAATAAATCAAAGGTCCGATTGTAACGAGATATAAAGTACCGATCCAGCCATCCTGTACCGGTGAACCAAAACCATTCTTATATCCAGTCCAATCCCTGTCAAAGCTCAGAGATCCATTTACACGTTTCTGGATTGCCTTAAGAATATATATTCATTTATTCAATAATTAATCTGTCAAACGTGTATAATTAGTGTGTAATTAATATAGACTCAGAATATGTATGCCTCTGTCTTATACAAAACCCTTGATCACCAACATTACATTTAAAGGACATAGGATGATTTCTAAACTTGTTAATGAAAATAGATACCGTCCACCCTCCGTCCATTGTTTCCATATCGCAATAAACTGAGAGAGAACGGGAGCTGGTACCATCGGGATAGATTTCATACACCCCTGAATTAGTGTGACTATCTTCATGGAGGTCCTTACAATCAAAGGGGAAATCTAAAACAGAAAAAAAAAATTACAGCTAATGCTTCGTTAATAGATTCATTAAACGAATGTGGGCAACGAACAGTTATTTGTAAGATCGCATATTCGAACTGCAATTATGAATTTCAAGTCATATACAAACTACAATATTCTTATGGTACAAATTGGTACAATGTCATTTAGCTGAAAATAAATACCATTACTGTATTGTCACCGTGTAAACTGTATATGAATTAAATTTGTATCTGTTTTATTAGTTTAAATCATATACAGTATAATTTTTAGCATTTTGATCAAAGCCAAAACAAAAAAAAAATATTTGGAAATGCATTATATGATGCATCAAAGAACATTTTTAGTACCATGCAAAATCAAAATGAAGGGAAAAATCAATAGAGACAGAAATATTCTTTAAAATCAATAACAGGGACAACACAGTTGCCGACACCGAATAGAAAAATAGTGTTCTTGAAATAACTAAGGAAAAAAGATTATGCATTTTATATATTCATAAAACTCGAGTGTAGTAAAAAAAACCTAAGAAGCGTACATGTATATACCGGAAAACACCTACAGCGAACATGCTTATAACAAATTGAGGCTTACAGCGAAATGATTCATTCGGCGTGGCTTTAAAATACATGTATATTGTAAAACTTAAAGTTTTCTTATATATATTTATATTCACATGTGTCAATATGAAATAGAAATAACAAGAATGCATACAATCATGCAAATAGTATCTCCACCCGGCCTCATCAGACAGTCCAAACGTGAAGATCTTCTTGTGGACACGGCACTTCTTCAATTCGCCATGGTAGCCAAAGAATCCACACTCTTTTACACACATCGCAGCACACTCGATCAATGACTGTGAGTTGTACTCACCTAAAAGTTTGTTATTTGATTTTTTATCATCAAGTTCCAGTTTTGCAATATATCCCCGCGAAATAAGGGTAGCTTGAGCCACCGAGAAGATAACAAATAAACGGGAAACCCCGAGATTGGCCATGTCGTACTTTGTGTTTAAAACTTACTGCTGCGTTCCTGTAAGAATTTGCAAAGTGGTCTTTCGGCCGTCAAATATAAATATTAAAATCTTAAATAATAACTGTAAAGTGATTGGCTAACTATTACGTATTCTGTATTTCACAATTGCTTAAATGTAGATTTTGTTTCATTTAATATGAATTCTCCTGAATTGATTGTAACTTTAGACCTGCCTACCTTTCCGCCTTTTGCCTTATTGTTTCGCTTTGTATTAAATTACGTTATTCTCCAAGTTATACGCTTTTGAACTGCCATGCTTAAAAAATGTGTTATTTCATACAAAAATTACTTTTGTTTTTAAGGACCCTCTCTACACCAGTACAAAATTTTTTTTTTTTGGACATTGAGAAAAAATTATTGTTTTAAGGTGTAGATATTGAGCTTATCTATTTAATTTTCATTATAACTTGATTGAAAAATTCCCATCTCTCGGATATCTGAGATCCAACACTGTAGAAAAAATACTACGTTATATTCACCTTCACGCGACCTTTCAGGTGAATAAAGGTATTTATATTTCTCTACATTGGTTAAAAAAATAGATCTAGAAATTCCAAATTGATACAAATTGTTTTGGAAAGCTATTTCACTTGCTACCGACTTTCACTCAGGTGAACATAATATTAGGGAATATATAATCTGGGGTGGGGTGGTTGTAGGGGGGGGGGGGCTCCCCCTAAACTTTTTTCCTGGGCGTAAATTTTTACTTTTAATTTAGACTATAAATATTCATTGCAAGGCTGGTCCCCTATTAATAACCCATGAAAGCCAAGGACTTATTTCCAATGGGGTCCTTATAGTTAAACAAGTATGCTGGATGTTAAGTGAAAAATACTACAATTGGGATCAAATTGACAACACAAAGATCATTAAAAATGAATTGTAATATGTATATATATCAATTCTTCACATGAATATAATCGTGATCAACTAACAATAAAAATTTAGACTCATAATATACGAGGGTCACTCAATAAGTAATGCAACATACAGGTTATCATAATAAATGTATAAGTATTTAAATTTATTTTTTAACAGTTAAAAAGTTCTATGAAAGAACTCCTAATCACAGAAAACCCCATGCTTTTTCCATTTGTTGTCGTAAAGGAATTCACATTTAAAGTAAGCATGGTCACTACACTGAGCTGAAAACTGTTTAAAAATGATCTCTGCCAAGAAGATGAAAATGAGGGCGTATGTGAAAACTTTGCTTCCTTACATAAATAGCTGAATGACCCATATTAAAGATATGATTTTGATATGTGGAAAGACTAGTCTTTCACGCTGTATAGTTTTCAGATGGATTCGGAAATTTAAAAGAAAAAAAAAGTACAGTTAAAGGATCGCAGTCAAAGTGATCGATCGAAATCTGTAGGGGCACCAAAAATATGGATGCTGTGAGCAACATGATATCTGAAAATGCCAAATTTCCGTTGATAGACTTTGCTAAAACACAGAACATTTCATTGTCATAAAAGTTTATAGAGTTGTAACAAATGAAATAAATCTAACAATGATTCTATCAGATAGGTGCCTTATTTCTTTACAAATGCCTAAGAGAAAACACACGTTAAATGTGCCAATTTCTATTTAAAAATTAACATTTTTACAAAAAAGAAGATTTGATAAACTTGAGTGATGGATGACGAAACATTTGTGTACTTTTTATAGCCGAAAAGGAAGATCAAGAATAAAATGTGGAATCAAAGAGAAAGCTGTCGTCCTATTATTGCAAAGAGAAGCAAGGGCTCCAAATACGTTTTATTAATTTTCTCTTCAAGAGGTCCAGTAAAACATGTAGATACAACAAAGGAAGGACTATCAATGGTAACTTTTATGTTAAAATTTCACCCAGGAAATTTAAGCACATTTCCTGCAAAGCAAGCCCAAATACCGGTCCCCGGAGTATTTTTTCTTCACCTGAAAAGGTTGCTGCAAATAAGCATAGAGAAATAAATATTGAAGAAAGGAAAGTTTACAGAGCTTGGGCATCTCCCATATTAGGTACATGTAGATCTCAGCAATTGTGAGATCTTTTCCTTCCGAAAACATATAAAAGCAATCAGAGGAAGATTTTATAATTTCAGGTATATCATGGAAAGTGCTATTCAGCAGTGTCTTTAAGGCATCCCTAAAGATGAGTATGCTGAGGTTTTCTGGTCATGGGTACAAATACTTTAGACATGTGTAAATGTTAACAGGGAATCCTTTGAGGGATTGAAAGTATTAAGAATCTGCTTTACATGCTTTTCCTATTTTTAGATGACGTTTGCATTATTTATTGAACGACCCTCGTATGACTTGATCTTTAAACTTGATTTTTATGTTTTAACGTCTTTATATAAGTTAACATTGCAAATAACAAGGGGGTAACATTTAAAAAAAATAACGAATTTAGGAATTGAATTCCATAGTGAAGAATCGTAAAACAGGAAATTAAAAGATATAATCATGAAATAAAGAAATAGAAAAATAACAAGAGACCCAAGGGCCTTAACGGTCACCAAAGTATAATACAACAACTTACAGGATCCATAGAATATAAAATAAACTGGTAGATGAAGCTTTGTTGCCCAAAAGCAAGAGAAATAGGATGATCACGATCAATGAAATTTTTAGTCTAATATTTAGTAACAGCTCATATTAAAATTAAGTTCTAATCTGTCCCCAGTTTATCACTATCACCATGCAGACTATTAACAAACTATTGGTGCTTCTGTATTATTTCTAATCCAAAATTGTAATCTCTCACATTGGCCCCTCTTCGTCTTTGAAGAACAGTTTAATAAGTTATTTTTGTCTCATTTTTATTATTGTATTATTTACAAGTCTATCTGATCATTAAAACTATGAAAGTAGTTTTTGTATCATACAATAATTTTTTTTGCATAATTCTCTTATTCTATTAACTTTTCAAATACATTATTTACAGTATTAATTATCAAATGTGAATTGCAAAGGGGTAGGCATGGGGTAATCGTAATCGAGTAATCATAATCGATTGTAATGATTGCTTATTTTCAAGTAATCGACAGTAATCTGTAATCGAAGATATTTTCGATTTCTTGTAAACGTAATTTAATAGATTACAGGTAAAATTTTCAGTGTAATTATAATTACTTTTTCGACTACTATCGATTACTTTATACATAAATGATCGTTGTTTTGGAGAACTGTTTCTAGTTATAGTCCCACGTAAATATCAAGTACAAACCACCAGTTAATAACTTTTATTATGTGGTAAATGAACAACTGGAAATACTTCATTCATTTCTGGTAATGTTCAAGCAACTTCAAAGTTATTTTTTACTAACTTCAAAATTTGCAAATCATTGACATGTTTTCATTCATAACTGTATTTTGTCACTGAGAAGTTATATCTGTATTTTAAGAGAGCGGTCTTAGTGTATGTTTATCTTGGCTAATTGGTTGGGATATCCCTGACTGCAGATAATGAGATGTGAACTAAATAATGTTCGACTCTTATAATTGATAGCTCCAATGAAGATAAACAATATTATTAAAACAATTAATAGCTCTCAAAACACTTGTTTCAACACAGAAAGTCATTGCTGCTGTTAGTTTTACTTAATTAAAGGCACATTTAATTCAAATGTATATTACTAAGAGTTCTAATTTATTTTTTCTAAAGAAAGTATAGGAATGTATTATGTGTACTGCCAATATGCAGCAGTCCAAATACTTTTAAAAGAACAACAAAATATTTAACAATTTCTCCAACAAAAGTCGAAAGGAATAATGAATCCCTTGGAGCATTTTACTGTAGGAATCATGTCTCCACTCTTCATGGTAGAGAATCCCTCATTAAAACATAGCTGTATTTTGTCAGCATTTTAGGTCAAAAGAATGAAATCAAACCAGTAAAAACCTTATGCACTGAAACTTAACACAATGAATATATTCAAACTTCAGTGGATATCATTCCATTTGAATATTTTTCTGGTTTTATACTTGAGGAAAAAATGCTTGGAAGTAATCGATTATTAATCGATTATATCTCCCTAAGTAATCGATTACAGGACAAAAATGACTGTAATTGATTAATAATCGATTACACAAAATTTCTCTAAGTAATCGATTATTAATCGATTACATTTTCAAGTAATCGTGCCCATCCCTGCAAAGGGGAAAAACTTCTCTCAGTAGAATACAAATTAATAGAGCCCTGGCCAAGACCAGAACACTTGACCAAATAGTCCCATGTTTAAAAAAATCTGGTAACAATATCCTTGCTTATTAAAACTTTTGCTTCGTTTGCCTTTGATATGCCAAGGAGCAGAGAAGATTTGAAAAAAAATAATACATTTTCACTACATGTACCATGACTACAGATTCAACACAGCCCTACCCTAATCACAAATCCCATGACCCAGGCTCATGAATTTCACAAATTTGGAAGAGGTACCCTCATCATCATAACTCTGAACTTAATTGAAGATATTCAAAGAATGAACACATTTTCACTATATTATCAACAGACCCCCCCCCCCTTCCAATGAGAAACACAAAAGCCCCTCACCCTGGGACCACAAAGATTTAAAAATTTTGTAAGAAGCACCCTTATTCATCATAACTATGCACTTTGTTTATCTGCTAAACGCTAATGATTAGACAGTATTATTTAACAAAACAAATACATTTTCACTACATAATTAATAGAGCCCCGCCCTAACACGAGAACCCCGACCCAGGGGCCGAAAATCCAAAATTTTGGAAGAGACACTCTTGCTCATCATAACAATATACTTAGTTTATTTAATACCCAGGAGCAGAGGAGAGGATTTTCAAAGAATTAATGCATTTTCACTATATAATCAATAGAACCCCACCCTAACACCAGAAGCCCTGAACCAGGGGCCATGAACTTCACAATTTCGGAAGAGGCACTCTTGCTCATCATTACTATGTACATCGTTTGTTTAATACCCAGTAGCAGAGAAGATTTTCAAAGAATTAATGGATATTCACTATATAATCAATAGAGCCCCCCCCCCCCCTACACAAGAACCCCTGACCCAGGGGTCATGAAATTCACAATTTTGGAAGAGGCACTCTTGCTCATCATTACTATGTACATCATTACTATGTACTTAGTTTGTTTAATACCCAGTAGCAGAGAAGAAGATTTTCAAAGAATTAATGGATATTCACTATATAATCAATAATCAATCTTGCTCATCACAATTTTGTACTTAGTTTGTTAAATATCCAGGAGCAGAGAAGATGATTTTCAAAGTATTAATGGATTTTCTCTACATAATTAATACAGCCCCCCCCCCCTTTACTCTAGTACCAATGACCCAGGAGCCATGAAATTCAAAACTCTGAAAGAGGCACTATTGCTCATTATAACTATGTACTTGGTTAAGTTTATTCAATACCCAGGAGCAGAGGAGAGGATTTTCAAAGAATTAATGCATTTTCACTATATAATCAATAGAACCCCACCCTAACACCAGAAGCCCTGAACCAGGGGCCATGAACTTCACAATTTCGGAAGAGGCACTCTTGCTCATCATTACTATGTACATCGTTTGTTTAATACCCAGTAGCAGAGAAGATTTTCAAAGAATTAATGGATATTCACTATATAATCAATAGAGCCCCCCCCCCCCCTACACAAGAACCCCTGACCCAGGGGTCATGAAATTCACAATTTTGGAAGAGGCACTCTTGCTCATCATTACTATGTACATCATTACTATGTACTTAGTTTGTTTAATACCCAGTAGCAGAGAAGAAGATTTTCAAAGAATTAATGGATATTCACTATATAATCAATAGAGCCCCCCCCCCCCCTACACAAGAACCCCTGTCCCAGGGGTCATGAAATTCACAATTTTGGAAGAGGCACTCTTGCTCATCATAATTTTGTACTTAGTTTGTTTAATAACCAGGAGCAGAGAAGATGTTCAAAAAATTAATGCATTTTCACTATATAATCAATAGAGCCCCACACTAACACCAGAACCCCTGACCCAGGGGCCATGAATTTCACAATTTTTTTTAAAAGGCACTCTTGCTCATCATAACCATGTACTTAGTTTGTTTAATACCCAGGAGCTGAGAAGAAGATTTTCAAAGAATTAATGCATTTTCACTATATGATCTATATAGCCCCGCCCTAACACCAGGACCCCTTACCCTGGGGCCATGAATTTCACAATTTTGGTAGAGGGCTCAATGCTTATTACAATCATGCCAACAGTTTGACTGTTTGGTGTCCAGGAGTGAAGAAGATTTTTAAGGTTGCATTAATTTTGGTGGTTTTAGCCCCACCCCTCAGACCCCAAGGGGGCAGGGACCCTGAAATTTACAGTCTTTGTTCCCCTTCACCCATAGATGCTATATGCCAAAATTGGTTTTGCGGTTTCAGAGAAGAAGCTGAAAATGTTCAAATGTTAAAGCACGACGCACGTCGCACGATGAACGCCGACAGACAAAAACGGATAGCAATAGGTCACCTGAGTGACTTGGGTGACCTGAAAATAGTATACGATTTGTCTTATCTTTCTGATCATGCATCATAAAAGTCACAAATATATGAAATAAAACGGAGGGCAGATTCTTTTACCATTAACAGTTTAACTTTATTAAATATGTAACCTAAATTATTAGCAAACTTCCACACACTTACTTTACCAAACTAAACACTTTCTCTTTTAACAATGGCATTCCTTTTTGATGCCAAATGACTCGAGCAAAAGGTACAAAATGACATCTTATTTATTACCCTGATATACATGTAAATATTCCTATTATTAAAAAATAAAAACAACTGAGTCTTAAAAATTTTAACAATCTATATTCAACAAAATTGTTTTTTAATTATAACTGTCTTCTCTGATAGATCATATTATCGAACAAAATTTGCACTATGATTTACTTACTTCCTCGTTTCAATTGTATTCGTCCTAATATTAGATATATCAAAGGTAAAAGAGAACTTTTAATTTACTCTACAATTGACGTAGGAAAAAAATGGATGCTGTTAATAATCATCATCTAGTGTACTACAAAAAGTACAATTGAACTTCTGTATCTCGAACACGGATATTTCCAATACCCTGGATATGTCAAAGTGATTAGGAAATCCTAACCACATATTTAAGTATTTTACCCTCGATATCTCGAAGTTTTTTCTTGGTCCCATCGAGTTCGAGATATTGAGGTTTGACTGTAGTGTATTTTGATACATGGAAAAGTATCATGGACCACAACGCTCAGTCAATTTAGCCCAGGCTGTTTTGAAGATCTTATTTTCCCCATCTTTATCCCCATGTACAATTTGGACCCTATATTGCAACCACATCTCAACCCTAAGAATATAATCAACCTGAACTCGAATCCACAATTCATCGGGATGCTTCTGACAGTATCAATATGACAATAATGAATCTGATGTTCTGAAGAAAGAAAATCATAAGATTTCTCTCTCTCTCTATTCTCGCATTATGTCAAATTTGTAAATCCAATTGCAGACCCACCATTACACAAGGATTTATAATTATGTAAAATTTGTAAATCCGATTGCAGACCCACCATTACACAAGGATTTATAATTATGTAAAATTTGTAAATCCGATTGCAGACCCACCATTACACAAGGATTTATAATGAAAATAAAAAAAGAAAGGAAAGCTGTCAGTGTGACAGCAAACCGGGTTTTCTTTTGTGTGAACATGACTTGTATTTCTCACAGAATTGTAAAAACGATATATTATGAAAACTATAGAGGGTGACATCCCAACAAAATCAATGTACACTTGTAGCATATTTTGCATAGAAATGACTTAAGTCCAACAAATGGTATTTTCCTCAAATGTTATTAACAACCAAACTCCAAGTACTATGCATATTTCTAATAACAAGAGATGTTTGTGAAACACTCATGCCCCCCCCCCCCATAATTGGAATTTTTCCTCAAATGTTATTAACAATCAAAATCCAAGTACTATGCACATTTCTAATAACAAGAGATGTTTGTGAAACACTCATGCCCCCCCCCCTCCCATAATTGGAATTTTTCTAAGTCCAAGGGTCAAAAATTGCACGATCGTACCCAAAACAAAACTTGACCTAGATATTCTTACGATAAATCTGTATACCAAATTTCATTTCAGTATGTGCAACATCTGCGCAGAAAATGAACGGAAACTGTCGGTGGACCGACAGACAGACCGACCGACAGACAACAGCAAAGCAATATGCCCTCCCTTCTTCGAAGGGGGGCATAAAAATGACTTCAGTTCAAAGCTAGTATTTTCTCAAAATAAAAAAAATCTAAATTCATGTAATATGCACATCTCTGATATATGTACATGTATAAATGATCTACAGAAAAAAATGTTCATATCTTGAAAATTGTAGGAGTAATCCGAATATTTGACAGTCGCCCCATTTTCATCATTTCAAATCCGGATTTTTCCTACTAAAAACCCGGTTTAAAACAGAATCCACACAACTTTCTAATATTGCAAATCAATACATTTAAGTGTTGCTCTGCTACTCTTTAGCGAATTTCAAAAAAAAAAAATAATCTTGTGCATTCAAATGCGAATTCTAATTCCCTAATGAGACCTTACCTGATCCCCAGGGACTATGATTTGAATAGATTTGAATTAGAACTACCTTAGGATTTCTGCATATTGATATGAATAATCTAGGTCTTTCGGTTCTGTAGAGGACGAATTTTAAAGATTTTCCCCATATATCTGAATCTAAAAAGTTGATCCCCTAACCCCCGGAGACCGTAATATGAATTAAAAATGAAAGTGCACTATTTGAGGAAGCTTATATATGAATACCATTTATCACGCCCCTGCTTATCTTGAAAATATTCGTACATTTCCTCCTCTGTATTTCCTTGCAAACATTTGATCCCCGCTTACGAACTCAACCCATCGCCGATGCAATGATTTTAATGAATGTGAATCTGAACTACCTGTACCATGATCATTTCAACAAACTTTAACATGCATTAGCTGAGTTTGCTTGCATATTAACATCACTTATTATAACCTTAATCTTGTTGAGAAGAAATTTTTCAAACAGATTTCAATACATTATAACGTTAAAAATAATGCTCCACTACTGTAGCCCACACCAGACCCAAATGGAACCCTACTATCAACAAACTTGAATTTATATGAAGTCAATAAACTTAAACACAAGTTTAATCTTTTCTATCCAATAAATTCTTGAGAAATTTTTTGATAACATCCACCCCCTTTTGCCTTTTCCTAACTTCTTCTACAGAGGGTGCGTTAATTCATTTGAACAGACTTGAAACCCCCTAGCCCTATTGTGCTTTGTGCCAAGTATGGTTGGCATTAGTTCGATGGTTTTGAAGAAGACGACATTATGAATAAATTACAACGACAATAGAAAACAGACAAATTTAAATCTGAAAAGCTCGCTAGATGCTTTGGCATATGTGACCTAAAAGAATTGTTGTTCCAGCCAAAAACTGTGCATGTTAAAAAATAAAAATACGCATGGTATATTTAACATTCACAGTCAAAATTTAATTGCACATTGTATTTTTAAATGCATGGTGAACGAAGCCACGTCTAAAAAATATCAAAAATACTAATCATTATATTGTTTTTCATTAGACTGTAAAACTTAATTTCAACCATCTGTCATCTGTATGAGACGTGACTTTCTGCAATTTGTTTGTTGAGATGTATCAAAAATAAAATAAAAATATCATTTTATATTATAAATTAGTTTTGATAAGTTTGTACCAAATTAATACTTTTAGTTGCAATTAAGAAAGCTAGAGACCAGATCTTTAATTCTTTTGCCCAATTCCAAAGAAATATAGATGACATATGCTTGATCAAAGATGCTCTAACAGAAATGATTAAGACAGCTATCCTACATTGACCCCATCAATAAATCTTTAACTTGATGCTTGTCCAGTCTTTACTACCAACGGACAAATAAATATCCTGTGTGATGCACTGTTAAGTCTGCATTTCGTAATACAATATAACTGCATATTTATGTCTTTCCTGTTAAAAACAAATATTACTTTTAAACACCTTGTTAGAAAGCTGTATATAATAAAAAAAAAGTTTAATCCTGATGCGTTATTTTTTAATACGGTTCCTGCATAATTCTTTCATTTGTATTGACTATTTACCTGTAAACGTCTTTTAAATACTTGGTGATTTTTTTTTCTTTTAATGACATTTCAGGAATTATATTAAAAACTATACGATCATGGCGATTTATTAAACTTCTGAAAAACATACAAACTCATCTTGTTTATTGGCTTAAATTTTTTAAGCAAGAATGTATAGAAAGAAAGCCATACTTGCTTGATGTTATACTGGTGTTAAGGTAAATCATTACCATAAATATAAATACTTCACAGTCACATGAAACAAGTATAATTTCCTAAATAAGGAAAAATATACCCTGACACTGATTGTTCTGACAACAGTCATATTTAGTTTTAGTTCTCTGTGCAGTTGAAATATTTATTAGGAGTCCATTGAACAATTCCTAGAATGAAGGCATAATTTAAAATTTTTAACCTTTTTTTCTCGTATTGGATTTCCATTGGGTAGGCTGTTTGTTCAATGCTGCTGCCTACATACATATCAGTGCGAATAATAAATAGACGTTCTTTATGAAAAATAATGTTGAAATTTGGTATTTCCTCATACGTATTTGGTGAAAGGCTTCTGATGATAATAGAGTATTGATTTATTTAATCAATACATATAATTTTTGAATACAGAATTGTGAGAAAAATGGTAATGCAACTCGAACCTTAATCAATACGAACATACAGGAAATGGTCCCAAATTGTACTGTCCCAAACTAACTGAAGACGAAGTATTCTTTAAAAATTTAAATTAAGAAGAAAAAGGAACATATAACACTTATTGAAAAATAATAAAACTCAAAATTTGACAATATTATTTTATGGATAGGAGAAAAGGTTCCCCTACATTTCTCTTCTTAGTTTTCATTACAAATAATTGTCATATTCTGTCACAAATTTACATCTAAAAAATTCCCTAATTGGTCTTCATGCACAAAATAAGTCATTTTTAGGTAATTAGATTTGTAAGTTTTGCACCACTCAATCAATGTATATAGAAAATACTATCACTTATTCCCTGTTTCAAACCAATTAGCTTGTGCTCTTGTGCACAAGGGAATTTGGGTGAAAAAAACTAAGTCCAATTTGGTTGAACATTTTCAGGTTTCTTTAGAATTTCAGAAGGATTTCATGAAATCTTTGATGCACCTTTACCTGGCATTGGCAAAGTGATGAAAATGACACTAAACATTCAATAATCACTGTACATCATCAAAATATATCATCCAACATCATATGTCACATTGTGATAACAAGTAAGTAGCTGCCATTTCCCTTGTTAAAGCCTGTACACCAAGTGAATTTCAAATCAATCCCAAAATGCATGAAACTCTTATGGCTATGAAATGAATATGATGATTTTAAAGTTTAAAAGTCCCTGATTTTAGTCCCTGATTTTTCTCTAATAATAAGAGTGGATCATCAGTTTCTCATATTCTGTCACAAATTTACATCTAAAAAATTCCCTAATTGGTCTTCATGCACAAAATAAGTCATTTTTAGGCAATTGAATTTGTAAGTTTTGCATCACTCAATCAATGTATATAGAAAATACAATCACTTATTCCCTGTTTCAAACCAATTAGCTTGTGCTCATGTGCACATGGAAATTTGGGTGAAAAAAACTAAGTCCAAATTGATTGAACATTTTCAGGTTTCTTTAGAATTTCAGAAGGATTTCATGAAATCTTTGATGCACCCTTACTTGGCATTGGCAAAGTGATGAAGATGACACTAAACATTCAATAATCACTGTACATCATCAAAATATATCATCCAACATCATATGTCACATTGCGATAACAAGTAAATAGCTGCCATTTCCCTTGTTAAAGCCTGTACACCTAATGGATTTTAAATCATTCCCAAAATGCATGAAAATCTTATGGCTAAGAAATGAATATGATGATTTTAAAGTTTTAAGGTCCCTGATTCTTCGCTAATAATAAGAGTGGATCATCAATTTCTCATATTCTGTTACATATTTACATCTAAAAAATTCCATAATTGGTCTTCATGCACAAAATAAGTCATTTTCAGGCAATTTGATGTGTAAGTTTTGCATCACTCAATCAATGTATATAGAAAATACAATCACTTATTCCCTGTTTCAAACCAATTAGCTTGTGCTCATGTGCACAAAGGAATTTGGGTGAAAAAAACTAAGTCCAAATTGATTGAACATTTTCAGGTTTCTTTAGAATTTCAGAAGGATTTCATGAAATCTTACTTCCCACCTAGAAAATATAGATAAGGATTTATCTCCCTTTACCACAGTCAACTCGCATTTAAATAAAGCGCTTTATCGACTCAGATTAGTCCTAAACACGCTTACTTCCTCTTCCTCTAATCAGTTTATTTTTCTGCGCCAAACAGTCAACATCTTTGATAATCTATCTCTATCGTATGGAAATTATGGCAGAAAATGAAGAGATATCTTCCATTATTACATCTAAAACACGGTCAGGAAAAAAGAAGAGGACCACGACCAGAAAAGAATTTGAAGATTTCGAAGCAAGACTTGCCAGTCAAGAACAAAAGGGGCAGATAGATAACAAAATTGACCAAATTTTTCAGGTTTTTATGAACCGTTCGGTAAGTGACAATGTTCAAAATGGTTCTGAGCCCTATATTGTAATTTCTGTGGACGCCAATGAGGCGGACCATCAGAGAAACAGAGAAAATTCGGCCGTTTCGGCGGGCCTACTTTTTCGTGATACACATGAGGGCATTTCGGATGCGCCTCGAGTATCAGACCCAGACGCTATGTCTATTCATGTTAGCAGAGAAGAAAGAAGAACACTGCTTGATTCTCCAGAAGATGAAGAAAGTCCAATATCAAGGAATGAGACTTATCAAAGTCACAGATCTGAAGCCCAAGACGAAGTATTGTGTGAGGAAAAAGAATGTTTTTTCAAGTACACTTCTAATGCAAAATCAACAGAAAATAAAGAAAACAACGTAAGTAAACTCACTGAAATTTTCGGTTCTGATGCCTCATCGTCAGATAATATAGATGTGGGATTGTGTCTGGATGTAAGTCAGAAGGAAATAATCAGCAAATCCTGGAGGACAGATAATCCTTCTAAATTGACATCATACAAGGAAAGTTACAAGACTTTATTTCCAGTAAGTAAAGATAGTAAGGACATTTTAAATGTGCCTTCTTTGGATGACTCAGTAGAATCATTACTTACCAAAAAATATGGACAGAAGGGAGCTTTTGGTACTTCACCAGGACTCTATACCAAATCTCTTAGAGCAGTGGAGAAGTTGGGTTACCAAGGACAAGTTGCTTCAAGGATGGCTATAATTTCGAACTGTTATACACAACAAGCATTGGGTTTCTTGTTAGATTCGCTACAAGATAAAGAACCTAATATAGATAGAGCTTTTCAAACAGTGAGAGACATTTTTGCTATGTCGACAAAAACACTTGATCAAATCTGTAGGACAGGAGCATGTCATCATATAATAAGACGCAAAGCCACCATGTTTGATTCAGAGCTTAGTGAATATAAAGAATATGCTTCCACCATTCTTTCACTTCCTCTGACAGGAGATGGTGTTCTGGGGACTCAGTTTGATGATAAACTGAAAGCGAAAACAGAAAGAAATAAACAACTTGCTGAAGTATTGCCAGATTTCAAGTCTAAATCTACAAGCAGTAGAGGTACTACTTCTCAGCAGACCAATTATGAAAGAAAAAGCTTCACATATTATTCAGAGGCTCAACCCAAAAGACAGAGGACTACCTCTACAGACTACAGTTATGGAGCAGGAAACAGATTTGCCCAGTCAAACAGAGCATCACGTGGAAAGAATTACAAAGTGAGTTCTTTTCGCAACTTTAAATCTAATCAATGACTCAGAAATAATATCAATGTGTCCCCACATACCTGTAGGAGGTCGTCTTAAAAAATTTTGCCATCATTGGGAAAAAATAACAGACGACAAATGGGTTTTACAAACTCTGAAAAAGGGTCTAAAATTTGAACTTCTCTATTCCCAAATTCAGACAGGTATACGCAAAACAAATGCCAATGCTCTTATATTAGAAGAGGTTCAAAATATTGGGAAAAGGTGCAATAGAGCCTGTTCCTTGCATGGAAATGCAAAACGGTTTTTACAGTACATTTTTTCTAGTAACCAAATAATCAGGGGAATTGAGACCAATTATAAATCTAAGACCTCTAAACAGGTATATGGTGAAAAAGCATTTCAAAATGGACACATTGATAAAAGTAATCAATTTGGTGAACAAGAACGATTGGGCAATTTCTCTCGATCTCAAAGATGCGTATCTACATGTACCAATGCATCCAAGTCATCGCAAGTATCTTCGGTTTTTTGTTCAAGAAAAAGCTTATCAATTCAAAGTTCTATGTTTTGGTCCAACCCAAGCTCCAAGGGTATTTACCAAAATAGTAGCAACAGTAGCTGCTTATCTTCGGGTACAGAATATCAGACTGGTATCTTACCTAGGCGATTGGTTAATAGTCAATTCCTCTCGAAAAAATTTATTGTTGGATCGAGAGAAAGTGCTCAAGTTGTTGTTACACCTAGGTTTCATAATCAACAGAAAGAAATCTCAATTGATTCCCAGTCAGAAAATAGTCTACTTGGGGAGTTTATTCAGACTAGATCAGGGTTTAGTTTTTCCAACCCTAGAGAGAGTTCAGAATTTAGAGTCAGCAGTTCAAACCTTAATACTAACAGGGAATCAAATGTCATCAGCACAGTATTGGGTTTAATGGCCTCTTGTCTAGAACTGATTCCTTATGCCAGACTGTTCATGAGACCAATTCAGTTACATCTGTTACATTTCTGGAAACCATCGTCCAGAGATCTAGATTTTCAGATTCCCATTACTCAACACCTTGTAGAACATTTGAATTGGTGGTTATCAAGAGTAAACACTTTAAAGGGCAGATCCCTTCAACCATGGGAGGCAACTATTACCCTCACAACAGATGCTTCGAACATGGGGTTTGGGGGGTTCATGGAGAAGAAATTTTATCAGGGAATATGGACAGAGAACGAGAAGTCTCTGCACATCAATCATCTGGAATTAGAAGCAGTGTACAAGTCAGTTGTATATTTTCTTCCATATCTGAAAGATCAGAAAGTTCTCATTCGATGCGACAATACCACTGTAGTGCAATTCATAAACAAAATGGGGGGAACAAAATCACCTGCCCTTTGTTTAAGAGTTTGGAAGTTGTGGAAATTGGCAATTCAAAACATCTTACTGAAAGCTGCTCATCTAGCAGGTCATTTGAATTCAATTGCAGATCACCTGTCCAGGGTAAGGATTCAGCATACAGAATGGTCTCTGAACAATCAGGTACTGAATCAGATATTCAGTGTTTGGGAGAAACCAATGATAGCTTTATTTGCTTCGAAATGGAATCACAAGACTCCAATTTACTGTTCTTGGATTCCAGATCAGAAAGCTCTAGCAATAGATGCATTGTCAATATCATGGGACAAGATGATTGCATACGCGTACCCTCCAATATGTCTCATTCCGAAAACTCTGTCACACAAGAAACATTTCCAGTGTCAAGTAATTCTCATTGCGCCACAGTGGCCAAGGAGACATTGGTACACAGATCTATTACAGATGCTAATAGACATACCATGAAGACTTCCAGCAAGAGAAGATCTCTTAGTTCAACCAAGGTCAAACATTTATCATCCAGATCTAAAGATTTTCAGTCTGACGGCATGGCTTCTATCAACAGAAATTTCAAAAGTAAAGGCTTTTCAAAAGAAACTAGAAAACTTTTATCAGCGTCATGGAGAAAAGGAACTCAAATTGACTACAATTGTAAATTCAGAAAGTTCAGTAGTTGGTGTGATAAACGGAATAAAGATCCCTATTCAGTATCTTTAGTAGATTGTGCAGAATTTTTGACAGAATTGTATAAGGAGGGTCTACAATATAGAACTATTGCTGGTTGCAGGTCTATGCTTTCTTCTGTTTTGACTCCTATTGACAATGTACCTGTTGGACAGCATCCGTACATCATTCACCTTCTTAAAGGCGTTTTCAATTCAAGACCTCCAAGAGTTAGTGTAGTACCTGACTGGGACTTGCATAAAGTACTAGCTATGCTTCAAAAAGAACCTTTTGAACCACTGAAATTGGCTTCTTTAAAACATGTGACTTACAAGACTGTTTTTCTTGTAGCCATTACAACATTTCGGAGGTGCTCAGACATCCAAGCCCTGAAGTTAGGCGAAGGAGCTGTGACAGTAACAACCAGAGGAGTGACGTTTGTGAGACAAGGACTTTCAAAGCAAGATCGCATGAATCATTTCGGTGCCAAGATTTTTGTACCAACTTTTTCAGAAAAAAAAGTTAGATCCTAAAAGAGCATTAGCTTTTTATTTGAAAAGAACAGAAAACTTTAGACATGTTTTGAAGGATAAAGATGAAAAAAAAATTGTTTCTATCATTAAATGGCCCTCATAAACCTGTTTCAACACAAACAATATCAAGATGAATTGTCAATACCATCAAAATGGCTTATGATGACAATATTGAAGTAAAAGGTCATTCAACACGTTCTGTTGGTCCTTCTTGGGCACTTTTTAATGGTGCAAGTATGTCCTCTATTTACTTTGCAGATTGGAAGTCAGAGTCTACATTCACAAAATATTATTTGAAAGATGTGGATGTAGCAGTATTAAAACATTAAAGTTTTTTTTTCTGCGAGTTGTGATATATGTAAATTTTGACATTTTTGGTGTTTTAGAAAAATATATATGTACATAGTAGTTAAGGGAAAGAAGTTTCATGTATATAGTCTATGAAGAGAAGAGAAAATTTATAAAGATTCCCACCAGCCTACTTTTAGGTAAGGCTTTGAAATCATCCTTATGTATATTTTCTAGGTGGTAAGTAAAACCGAATGAAATGAAATTGAAAATTTGATTTTCAAGTTGTAATTTTATGAATAAAGGTTTTACTTACCACCTAGTACTACCCTCCCTTCCTCCCCACAGTTCTTGTGACATGTTTGTCGCAGACAAAACTGATTAGAGGAAGAGGAAGTAAGCGTGTTTAGGACTAATCTGAGTCGGTAAAGCGCTTCATTTAAATGCGAGTTGACTGTGGTAAAGGGAGATAAATCCTTATGTATATTTTCTAGGTGGTAACACCTTCATTCATAAAATTACAACTTGAAAATCAAATTTTCAATTTTTCCCTAATAATAAGAGTGGATCATCAATTTCTCATATTCTGTCACAAATTTACATCTAAAAATTCCTTAATTGCTCTTCATGCACAAAATAAGTCATTTTTAGGCAATTGGATTTGTAAGTTTTGCATTACTCAATCAATGTATACAGAAAATACAATCACTTATTCCCTGTTTCAAACCAATTAGCTTGTGCTCATGTGCACAAGGGAATTTGGGTGAAAAAAACTAAGTCCAATTTGATTGAACATTTTCAGGTTTCTTTAGAATTTCAGAAGGATTTCATGAAATCTTTGATGCACCCTTACTTGGCATTGGCAAAGTGATGAAGATGACACTAAACATTCAATAATCACTGTACATCATCAAAATATATATCATCCAACACCATATGACACATTGCGATAACAAGTAAATAGCTGCCATTTCCCTTGTTAAAGCCTGTAAACCTAGTGAATTTCAAATCATTCCCCAAATGCATGAAAATCTTATGGCTATGAAATGAATATGATGATTTTAAAGTTTTAAGGTCCCTGATTCTTCGCTAATAATAAGAGTGGATCATCAATTTCTCATATTCTGTCACAAATTTACATCTAAAAAATTCCCTAATTGGTCTTCATGCACAAAAAAAGTCATTTTTAGGCAATTAGATTTGTAAGTTTTGCATCACTCAATCAATGAATATAGAAAATACGATCACTTATTCCCTGTTTCAAACCAATTAACTTGTGCTCATGTGCACAAGGGAATTTGGGTGAAAAAAACTAAGTCCAAATTGATTGGACATTTTCAGGTTTCTTTAGAATTTCAGAAGGATTTCATGAAATCTTTGATGCACCCTTACTTGGCATTGGCAAAGTGATGAAGATGACACTAAACATTCAATAATCACTGTACATCATCAAAATATATCATCCAACATCATATGTCACATTGCGATAACAAGTAAATAGCTGCCATTTCCCTTGTTAAAGCCTGTAAACCTAGTGAATTTCAAATCATTCCCCAAATGCATGAAAATCTTATTGCTATGAAATGAATATGATGATTTTAAAGTTTTAAGGTCCCTGATTCTTCGCTAATAATAAGAGTGGATCATCAATTTCTCATATTCTGTCACAAAGAACAAGGTACAGTTTTGGCCAAAATTTGCCCTGTTCAGGAAATCATCCAAAATACTATATAAAATATTTGAATATGTTAATTTTATGAAAAAAGTAATTTTTATCTGATATCTTTTGAAGCGCCTGAAATATACTCCTTTAAAAATGCACACCTGCTGTCTTGACGTTCGCCCATTTTATAAAGACAATAACTTACGTTATGAAACATTACAATACGAGGGTTGCTGGGATATAATTGAGAATTTACTTTTTCTCCATAAAAGAAAGAGATCATTTCATGAAAATTCTTTATCAAGAAGAAATAAAATAAATGTGCAAAATTTCTAGTTCATATGATTATTAGATAAGCTCCGATGATATTATAAACTTGAATATGTCCACTGAACTGGGGCAGCATGGCTACGTCATTTTAACGTCACGTCAGCCTTAGATTATTTTCTCGTGTTGAAACGATTGGAAAGCGTTAATTCTTTTTCTGTTATTACCTATAAATGTATAACTTTGTAGAAAACAAACTCTCTCTTTTCTTAGTCAATTCTTTGAAAAATAAAATGTGTGTTGCCACAATTGAAAATTACATGAAATGTCATGTACACTTTGCCTATCGTGCAGTACCGACTTTTGCACCGCTGGTCAACGTTTTTTAGTCCCTAATAATTGATGGTCATCTAGCGCCTTTGGTTTCACTCTAATTGAATAATTTGTGAGGAAAAAATATACAAATGAAAAAATGAAATGTTTCTTCGCATCATTATTGTTTTAGCAGGTAGTTTAGTCTAGACAATAGTTCTCCACATGGCTACATAAATTTTTGTATACTCGCTCCTCCGCATTGACGTCATAATCCATTTTGCTGTCGTTTTCAGATTTCTATTTACACGTAGTAAATATTAATTATGATTGTTGTATTTCTAGTCTAAATTCCATCAAAATTGCATAAAATAGAGTCAAAATAAAATTAAAAATTACATACATAATTTTAAAAAAATTCCCATTCTGGTCCACGAAACTACGTACGTAGTAGTTATCGATTTTCATTATCTGATTTCATGACTGCGCCGGGTACCCCCACCATTGACTCATTCATATACCACAGAAAAGAAAAAAAATAAAATATTTCTGAAATATTTCTTGCTTTTATTTTTTTATGTATGTTTAGAGAAAATGCCAATTTTCACCAAAATACTTTCATTATAGAGAGGATAATATACACAATCTCCCAATAATTCCAGAAGATCCCTAGTATACTACAAATTCCGTAGGTCAAGACCTCGTTATTTGTATTCTAAATTACTATACCTCCCCCCCCTCCCATACTATCACACACAAAATTAAAATCAAAGTAAGGGTTTTTACCATCCCATCTAAACCAACAAGAAATATTCCCATTTCTTAAATTTCTATGACTGATAAAAAAAGGGGGAGGGCTTCCTGCTTTAAGTGAAAGAGGGAAATTGTTTGACATTTCTCCGATACCTGCGAAATGGTGTTCGATGTTATTTCTGTCACTCCTTGGGCCCGTTTTACAAAAGAACTTACGACTAAGACCGAAAACTTAAATTGGTTGTAAAATTTTGCAATATAAATGATTTTGTTTAAAATTGCTGGCGTAAAAATATCTTACTACATTCCTTTCAAAAAGATTAAAACCATTTTTAATATAATGTAAGTTAAAAAGTTAGAAGCAGAATTAAATTTTGGTCTTAGTTGTAAGTTCTTTCGTAAGGCCCCTTGTCTTTGATTTCACCCCCTTCCTGAAATCAAGTACCCTTTTTGTATGTTTGGTGATTGATTTAACAACCACCCTTTCTTTGTTTTCTTCTGTTTTAAGGAACAAATACTGCAAAATCACAGGATCCTGTGTGACTTAATTGTATTTTGAGAGATAACAGTAATTACAATAAAAATAGTAGAAAGTCAGCAACAAAACATAAACGAGAGACCTACTGTAGCTGATTCTAAGTAAGGAAATTTCACTTTCCTAAAATTCTATTTCGAGATGAAGAATTTAAAAGTTATGCATCTGGCCAACATCGAATTATTTTAGGATTTAAGACACATCTCTCGTTATGGAAAAAATATGTATTTTAAGAGAAATAAAGGAAGTTTCTGCACTTTTTTGGAAATCATCAAATATTTGCACCTGTGTTAATTATTTCGCTAATCATTATGAATATAATTGTTATATTTGTAAACATAATAGTAAAAATTACTATGAAATAAATAAGAAATTGTTCAGCATAACTTGTAAACATACATTTACATGTTCAGACACATCTCTCGTACTAATACCGAATGACATTATATTAAATGACATTGGAGAGAATGACATTGGAGAGAAGAAAATAAAACGTTTTAAAAGCAATTGAGTTCTTTCACTCTTCAACATCACTGTCCTCATCACTGTCTGATTCATCGATAATTTCGGGTAGATCTGATGCATCATTAACAGAGGTGCTCCAATTCCTGACACCTTTCACAGAATCGACTTCATGTCTCGCGTGCGCAAGAAACCACACGACACTGGTGATGTGGCCACACATTCCGACTACTCTGCTCCCCGCCTTACACTTACAAAACCAACCATCAATCACACCATCATTATAACTTATCCAGCACTGATAATTTCTAGCCGATATATGTCTACTCTGGATTTTAGCGGATAGTATTCCCTGTATATCATCGCTTACTAAAATCTCGTATTTACCTTCGATGTCCGTGTGTTCGTGTGTATATGATCGAGCCATACGAAGTTGGTATACCCCCAAAGTTAGCTCTCTTATACCATTTTCGTCATATTTTGGGAAATCTGGCGCACACTGTTCGGCGTCAACCTTTACCCAACGAACTGGCCTCTTGTCCAAACCCTCTTCCTCCACACGTTTCTGTAGTGCATTTTCTTTTCGGGAGAGATGAAGCATTTTTGCAGCAATTGACTGATCATCGGATGTGGTAGTGCACAGTGGTGGCCGATACCTATTACAAATGGCTGATACAATTCTGATATAATCCCCGATGAATGGTATCTGGGTGTTAGGTAGGGTCTTCTCCAGGTATTTCCATTGTTTCAGTCGAGCATTAGCAGCTTCCACAACCCATCTTACCTATGAATGAAAGCATATACATATAATCACAAAATAAAATATGGTTTCAGGTACATGAAGCAGTGCTAGAGGAATACACGTTTTTTGTTAAAAATAGGAGGGGGGGGGGGGATGGGATCGTCGACAACATCTAACATCAGTTTAAACCGATGTACATATAATAAAATTTCAGTTCTGTTATAAAATTTTTTGATCTTTTTTTTTTTTTATTTCATTTTATTTATTTATTTATTTATTTTTTGGTAGTTGTGGGGGGGGGGGGTATGTTATTGCTGTAATAATTAATATTTGATTCATCTACCTTTGTAACCACTCTAGAAATATTTGAATTATGGGTTCTCAGTTGTTTATCTCCCCTCTGTATGAATGACGGCATTTCCATTTGGATACCAAGATCTTCCAACACATCTCCAGTGTCCCTGAATCCCCTATCCACAACAAACACGTCATCTTCTTTTAACCAGGATTTCATTTCTTCAGTGTTGTGTAGAATCATGTGTTTTAGAATGCTAGCATCGTTATTTTTTGAATCCGCTAGATAGGGTCCAAGAACGGAAATTATGTAACCCGTAGTAGTTACAACCATCATGGGTTTAACGAGGGGCCTATGTTTGCGCATGCTGTAAGATCTTCTGGCAAAGGCGAAGTTAGAACTTTTCTGGATATACACGTAAGTTCCATCTAGAACTAATATTGCCGGATCTGCCGTAGCACTGTTCGTGAAAAGATCTCTAGCAAGTTGGCGGGTGTGGTTCTCAATCACTGCCTCCCGCGTGATGTGCTGAAAACCCCGATTTTGTGGTACAAAATCTGTCATCAGTGCTTTTCTTCCTGATTTAATAGCTCGTCTTATCTGTATAAAAGAATAAATGTGAAGTGATCCTTTTCACAAAATATCTAACGACTATGTATATACATATTATTTAACATATTTAGTTTATAAATAGGATAATGACTGCTTTTGCATAAAACAATAGATACAAAATTATGTAAAAACCTGATGCTTCGTCATGTTGAATAATACTCCCAGCAATTTGTTTGACATTGCTGTACGCAGTTTCACCAGGAGAATGGCAATGCATGTCCTCTTACTTCTTACTTTTGTTGAGTTGATACTGGTCACCGTTGACACAACATCTTCGAATTCACGACGAGTAAGTCCAGTTAGAATCTTGTAGTCGTCATCATCCATGTTGCCCTCATCATCAAAATCGAGCCTGGAATTGCGAAAAGCTATTTCCCGTAAGTCTTGAATGATGTTATATACTGCGGTTCTATTCAACATTACACCCTCACTGGTTTTAATATTTTCTATAGCTTTCTCCGAAAGGTTTCCATTTATTAAGTGACCTGTACAACACCTTGCTCCTGACGGAATTATGATTTCTCCTATGATAAGTACATGCAGGCGAGCTTGATTTGAAAGCGAAATAAGTTTAGGTCCTGGCTTTTTGCACACAAAACAATATCCATGACTTTTTGTTGAAGATGAGAAAGGTAATGCAACAGATGGCGGACTTGATATTTCTGTCAATTTAGTGCGTTTGGGAGATGTAAAAGATGGATCATTAGCCTCATCCTTATCACGTACAGGAATTGTACAAACCTCCCTTTTTCGAGAAATGTTTCGGCATTTATGACGGCACTTGTTGCACAGTACGTCTGATTCTGTTGCACCAACTGCAAATTTTTTTGACAGAATGTTTATATATCCCGACTGTACTGGACGACGTTCTTGTGGAGGTGGTCTTCCTCGACACAAAACACACGAATAATGTCTCCTGTCCATTCTGAAAAAAATGATCATGTATAATTATTTTCAGATATGTTATATATAGTGTAAAAAAAGTGTATTTTCTTCATCAAATACATAGTACATGTAACATGACATAGTAAGGAAAAAAAAAAAAACAAAACACGCATGCCGGATTCGAATCCACACCCTTATTACCGTACCATATCGTGTCGTACAATATTCGATACGGACTATTCACTACCTATATGCGAGCACGTTATTTAAGACCTACAAATGTATACAAACTCAAAATAAAGTAACAAGCTGAGTTTGAAACAGACAATATTCAATAAATATGCCGTCTAAATACTAGTTTTCTTTTTTATTATGCATGTATGTATTGTAAAGATTAAAAATAACACTAGGCTATCTAGCCATGGCGTCAAAGGTCCCGAAAGCTTATACAGCTGTTGTCACCGGTACTTGCAGACGATGTAAATATTAGAATGGCTAGCCTAATAATTTTTGCTAAAACATACAATATTTTTAATGTAAAAAATTAAATCATTATCTAAGTTTCAAGATTCAGTTCGTAACATTTCTCCCTCTTAGCTTTCGTCTGTTCACAAGGCTTTATCCGCCGTGTACGCGTGTGACGTACAATCGTCGGTTAAATAGTTGATCATATTCATGAAAACTGCACATATAAAAATTTTCACACATAGAAGTGATATGTATATATAATTTTTCCTCACCCGTAAGATCTTGATGTCGGTAAACCAGAATCCTGGTACATCTACTTCTGTTTACATTAACCCATGGTAACGAAAATGACGTCATTCAAACGACGAGATGAAAATTCCGGATAGTTTATATATGTTATTCAAAAAAAAAAAAAAAAAAAGAATACAGTTTGCCAAGACACTATTATAAGCTTTACTGAGCACTTAAATGATATACTGCTTTCAACTATCTTGAAATCACCGTACTGAGGATATAATTCGAGAGTTTATAACATCTTCTACCGACATGGCAACCGATATGATTAGATTTTACCATGTCCACAGTCCTCGCCCACGATGAAATTAAGACTGAATATGGATTTACACTTCATATTCATTCTGTCAAAATTTAATCGTGGGCGATCACTGTGGAGGTATTGAATTTTGACTTTTACTGGCTATTTTTTGTACAAATAATGGCAAATGAGTCAAGGATATTATCTTTTTGACAGTGCATATTGCGCATGCGTACTAGTGTTTTTTTTTAAATATATGTTTTGGTGTCTATGAGGGTTACTTTATTAAATAACAAAAAAGAAAGAGTTAAATAAACATATTCAATTTTTGGGAAAATCACCAGGCAAACTTTGGCTAAAACTGTACCTTGTTCTTTACATCTAAAAAATTCCCTAATTGGTCTTCATGCACAAAAAAAGTCATTTTTAGGCAATTAGATTTGTAAGTTTTGCATCACTCAATCAATGAATATAGAAAATACAATCACTTATTCCCTGTTTCAAACCAATTAACTTGTGCTCATGTGCACAAGGGAATTTGGGTAAAAAACTAAGTCCAAATTGATTGGACATTTTCAGGTTTCTTTAGAATTTCAGAAGGATTTCATGAAATCTTTGATGCACCCTTACTTGGCATTGGCAAAGTGATGAAGATGACACTAAACATTCAATAATCACTGTACATCATCAAAATATATCATCCAACATCATATGTCACATTGCGATAACAAGTAAATAGCTGCCATTTCCCTTGTTAAAGCCTGTACACCAAGTGAATTTCAAATCATTCCCAAAATGCATGAAACTCTTATGGCTATGAAATGAATATGATGATTTTAAAGTTTTAAAGTCCCTGATTTTTCTCTAATAATAAGAGTGGATCATCAATTTCTCATTTTCTGTCACAAATTTACATCTAAAAATTCACTAATTGCTCTTAATGCACAAAGTAAATCATTTTCAGGCAAGTGGATTAGTAAGTTTTGCATCACTCAATCAATGTATATAGAAAATACAATCACTTATTCCCTGTTTCAAACCAATTAACTTGTGCTCATGTGCACAAGGGAATTTGAAGGAAAAAACTGCGTCCAATTTAATTGAACATTTTCAGGTTTCTTTAGAATTTCAGATGGATTTCTTGAAATCTTTGATGCACCCTTACTTGGCATTGGCAATGTGATGAAGATGACACTTGACATTCAATAATCAATGTACATCATCAAAATTATTCTGGGATTTACTTTTATAAATTTCAACACTAGCATAATCCAAATGCTCACAAACATACAATAATACATTTGTGACTGATATATCTTCAATTTTAGCCAATCCCATGAATTTTTTTTTTGTAAACAAAACACTAGCAACTTGTTCCGACAAAGAGAGGTAATCAGCTAATAGCGTTTTTAGGTCAAAGTTGAAAAACTGGAAAATTCTCTATCTCGATGGAATGCATCAATTTCTATGATCTTTATTTAAATTTCAATTTGATACACTTGTCAAATCATGCCAATGTGCCTCTTTAATTATTTGTTATAATTGACAATATAAAATTATTGAACAGAGATTGATTCTTCTGCAAGATGGTCAGCTAGTGTTTTGTTTACATTGCATTCCAGAGCACGAACCTAATGACCTCTTCCAAGTTACTTCCTCTTTGACTGCGTACAAATCATGCACATGGAAGAAATACTGGCTATGCTTTTTTTTCAATCGTTCGGTTAATAAATCGAGAACATTGGGATTTCTAATAGCCTGCTTATATATAGTTTATTATTTCGTACGCAGCCTTAAGAATATTATAATACCTACTTATAAATGCAAGAACAGGTGCTCCCCTACATGTGATTATTATAATGATACAGTGTATTATCTTTCATAATAATTGATGGACTTTACTTGGCACTGTCCATTAAGTTAGACCAAAGGAAACTAGTTTTTGAATTAACAACTGTAGTTTTTCAATTGTAGGAGTCATCAAGTCACTGATTTATATCGATGAGTATGAACATTAACTTTTTTCAGTCTTATTTATAAGATGTATAAAATGTATATAAAAACTGATGGAAAAATATTTTAATTTCGTTGAATTCGGGTAATCTTCAATGTAAACAACAACAACAAATCACAACAAAAAAAATGTGGAATGAAGAACCAGTGAAGGATAAAAAATATTTTGTAAACAAAAGCATATATGTTAAGATCCTCTAACTCCAGATCAAATAATGTCAGAAACTTTTTCAAGCAGAAGTCCAATTTTAGGATGAGACATTATTGCAAAGTAGAGAAGAAATGTTAAACAGAAAAGGATATTTAGTTTTCAATATAGTGTGTAAAATTTGCAAAAAAAAAAAATCATGGGATTGGCTAAAATTGAAGATATATCAGTCACAAATGTATTATTGTATGTTTGTGAGCATTTGGATTATGCTAGTGTTGAAATTTATAAAAGTAAATCCCAGAATAATTTTGATGATGTACATTGATTATTGAATGTCAAGTGTCATCTTCATCACTTTGCCAATGCCAAGTAAGGCTGCATCAAAGATTTCATGAAATCCTTCTGAAATTCTAAAGAAACCTGAAAATGTTCAATTAATTTGGACTTAGTTTTTTTTCACCCAAATTCCCTTGTGCACATGAGCACAAGTTAATTGGTTTGAAACAGGGAATAAGTGATTGTATTTTCTATATACATTGATTGAGTGATGCAAAACTTACAAATCCAATTGCCTAAAAATGACTTATTTTGTGCATGAAGACCAATTAGGGAATTTTTTAGATGTAAATTTGTGACAGAATATGAGAAATTGATGATCCACTCTTATTATTAGAGAAAAATCAAGGACTTTAAATCATCATATTCATTTAATAGCCATAAGATTTTCATGCATTTTGGGAATGATTTGAAATTCACTAGGTGTACAGGCTTTAACAAGGGAAATGGCAGCTATTTACTTGTTATCGCAATGTGACATATGATGTTGGATGATATATTTTGATGATGTACAGTGATTATTGAATGTTTAGTGTCATCTTCATCACTTTGCCAATGCCAAGTAAAGGTGCATCAAGGATTTCATGAAATCCTTCTGAAATTCTAAAGAAACCTGAAAATGTTCAATTAATTTGGACTTAGTTTTTTTTCACCCAAATTCCCTTGTGCACATGAGCACAAGTTAATTGGTTTGAAACAGGGAATAAGTGATTGTATTTTCTATATACATTGATTGAGTGATGCAAAACTTACTAATCCACTTGCCTGAAAATGATTTACTTTGTGCATTAAGAGCAATTAGGGAATTTTTAGATGTAAATTTGTGACAGAAAATGAGAAATTGATGATCCACTCTTATTATTAGAGAAAAATCAGGGACTTTAAAACTTCATATCATCATATTCATTTCATAGCCATAAGATTTTCACGCATTTTGGGAATGATTTGAAATTCACTAGGTGTACAGGCTTCAACAAGGGAAATGGCAGCTATCTTCTTGTTATCGCTAGGTGACATATGATGTTGGATGATATATTTTGATGATGTACAGTGATTATTGAATGTTTAGTGTCATCTTCATCACTTTGCCAATGCCAAGTAAGAGTGCATCAAAGATTTCATGAAATCCTTCTGAAATTCTAAAGAAACCTGAAAATGTTCAATCAAATTGGACTTAGTTTTTTTTCACCCAAATTCCCTTGTGCACATCCTGTACGAAATTGTACGCCTGGTAATAACACGTAAACCAGGCGTCATACTCTGCAAAAACCAGGGGGATTTTGACTCAATACCATATAAATAAACCAGGCGTCAAATGAGAAGGAAACCAGGCGTAAAAAGAGGCGTAATATGCCAATTTTACGCCTCTTCAATAAACCAGGCGTAAAGGTTCTTAGTGTCCAGGCGTAAAAATGTCCAAGCGTAAAAAAGTCCAGGCGTACAATACACAATGATATATACAAAATACATTACATGTTTTGAAAACTAAGTATTTATTTTATCAAAACATCCATATCTTAGTATCAATTTAAATAACATTCAAAGACAGTTTTTCTTAACATTTTGATGGACAATAAAATGTAATACAAGTAAACTTTACATTAATAAATCTTCCCATTTAAGGAAAATTCAAAATTTGTATTATACAAAAATTTATAAATTATCTGGAAAATACCAATCTCTGATAACTTTGTATTACAGCAAAGATGCTTATAATGAATTCATGGTTATAGTGATTTTCATTTCCTTAAATTTTAGAATATTGCTGTGAACTTAATGAATATAATGAACTACGTCTAATCAAAATTGTTCATTCCTTGTACCTCGCAATAAATGTGTTTTACATTAGCTTATCTTGTATCGTGCACTGAGCTCTCCTTAGCATTCTCATATTTTTCTTTCCTCTGTTCCTTTTTAAATTTTTGTCCTGCAATGAGACTTGCTCTGTGATGGCATTGTTCAGTTCTTGGTTCACTTTTTTTTTCATTTTCTCCACACCACTTAAGGGTATAACCTGAAGGAAAATTGTAGCCATGCTTTAAAGTCGGTCTGAAATCACATGCATTATGTCCAACGAGATCAGTATTTACAATAAGAGAAAAAAAATGTTGTATTACATAATGGGTTGACAGGAAAACAAACAGACAGACCAAACACTATATATCCCCAATCCTTCAATTGGGGGCATGAAAATCTTACCCCTTCAGATATTCCAGGGGGTGAAATATCCTGGTCATTCTCCCTTGGTTTTTCTGAAGAGGGAGGATTTGGTCACAGGAGGCCTGCTTCTTGATTATCTGGATGATAGGAATATAAATATATTACAGCCGTGCATATAGTTAAATATATCAAATATTGAATGTGTATTTTACTATCACACAAATACTTTATTTAGGTTTTTATTTTTTATTATTATCTAACCTCAACACAATCCCCCATGGGATGAAATGCTAATATCTACTACCACTACCAATGAAAGGATGTTGGTAGTAGAGTGTTTTCTCAAGGGAGGAGTTTTGTGACTTGGTATTTTCTTTTCCCTTGGGACTTAGCTCCTGTTTCTTCTCTCTTGTATCCTCAGTGATTTTCTTCTTATTTGGGATAAACTCTTCATCATGTTCCTTAATTTCTTTTATTTTGTCTGTTGGAGCCCTTGTTCTCTTCCCATTTGCTTTCTCTGTGTTTAGATTGAGAAATTAAACAGTCTCTCTGGAACATCTTTAGCTTTCTCCTGCACGTTTCCTAATAATTTGCTGCATGCCGAATAGCAAACTTTGTTAGCTCCTCTTCATCATCTACAAATACACAATCAGATAACAAAATTATCACCAAGAAATGTGGGCTTTGTGCATATCTGAGCTTGACCCCCCCCCCTTTAAGAAACACAAAACAGACCCCTTGTAAGTCAGTAGGAAGGAACGAATATACAAGAAAGTTAATGAGTGAATATATATATATATATATATATATATATATATATATATATATATATATATATATATATATATATATATATATATAATTGGTTATGAAAAGTTTCCGATCCACCTATGCATTGTAGCAACCCATTAAACATCACCTTAACCATGTTAACATGGTCAGCTTATCAGGAAGTGCACTCTATTTGTTATCAGGAGAGCTTTTGATTAAAATTACTGTAAATATTTTGTTTAGTAAAATTTTTAAGACAGCCACCGTGTGGCAAATTTATAATTCATACCATCATACCATGTTTTGATCCATGCGACTTTATATTCCCTCATCTTGAACCCGACTTTTTTCAAAAAAAAGAAAAGGTGGGAAATGCCTCGTATATTTTTTGTTTTGTATATTTTTTTTTTCGAAATGTTAAATACTAAAAATGATAATTATGCGATAGAAAGATAATTTTTTTTAAAAAAAGCATGGAGTATACAACAGCAGTAGTTTACAAATACGACAGGTCTCCATACGTAAACAAACACGCATGTTACATGTAATCTAATCATTAACAAATTAACCATGTTAACAGAATGATTTTAAAAGCACATTTCTTAAATTTTTATAAATAATACTATATGGTATATTTCAAAGTGTTAACCTCGCTGGAGTATGAAAATCTTAAAAATTCTTACCATGAACATTGATGATGGGGCCATGAATTATGGTATCTCACTTCGAATTCCGTCCTTATTGTCAACGTTTTGTGTTTTTCTCCCACAAAAGTCAAACTGCAATCCTCATCGAAGTATTTTCACTTTCAAGTAAAATCAAGTTGTCAGAAACAAGTTGAAATCGGCAGGGCAATGTTTCTTTCAATGCAACAGAATTTGAAATGACCATGCGGGCGGGATTTTGATAGCGTGGGGTATCAAGTTTCTGCAGCCCCGGTTCGAAGATGCTCTACTGTTGAGGTTTACGACGGGATCGATACAAAAGCTATTACAAGCTTTTCCCCAAAAACATCCCTCAAAATAATAAAATGCGTTCTTTTAGTATTAATTTGTCGCATTTTTTTAAAGATGCAAAATCAATGTATAGATCAATAAATTTCACTGAGATCATTTTGTAAGGCGATTCCCCTTGGCCTCTGAGAAAACACCTTAGTTTACAGTTGTTCTCGGCACATTGGAAAATCATGGAATAACCAAACAAAATAAAAGAAGCTTCCTTACGGAAAGCGTTTGTAAAATTTAGCAAATTTCAGCTCAAGTTAATTTATGGAACGATGGAGATTTAAAATATGAGATGTATTACAAGTTACAGAATTTGTGATCGAAATGTGTAGAATTGGTCGAGACATAAATAACCAGAACAGGAATCCTTGATTGCGAGAAAACCGTAGACGATTCTAGTAAACTGTTATCGGTAAGTATTTTACAGTTTTTTTAAACATTAAAAAAACGATCGACTTACATATATCGGGATCGACAATCAAATTAATAGAATGTTACTTCCGTTTTACAGATTGCAACCCGGATTCGTTTGTTCATTCAAAACTGCGTTTGACCTCTAAAAAGGTCTAAATCTATTTCTCCGGATAACTATTTAACACTGAAACATTTAATCCAATTTATCCGGATAAAAAGTTTTAGACTTTTTTATAGGTCAACCGGGTTCAAACGCAGTTTTGAATGAATAAACGAATCCGGTGACACAGATATCGCAAGTAAGTGTTCTACCGTGATGAATGTTTTTGAAGTCAGCAGAATTGGTATTTTTAATTGCATTTCCATTGCAAAACAACATCTGTGCATCCAAAATATGTCTATGATAATGCATCAATCCTAAAACACCGATCGAAGTGGGACCCGGTTTTGGTTCTTCATTTAGTCAATTTCTGAACTGCTTTTATTAGGCCTTTCGTAGAGAAGTTGAGGGGGAGTATTAAAACGAGCCATCAACTTCTCAATAGAGAATAGACGATTTGTTGAGTAACATGGCAACATTTAAGAAACAAAGAACCCTAACTGCCAACAAAAAGATAGTTACATAAAATTTAGTGATGAGGATTTTTCTGATAATGAAGAGGAAGTATTATCTTTTCTGATTTATCTGATGAAGAGGAATACATTTTGGATGATATCACTGAAGAAATTGCAATGTTACGGAGCATGATGATCAAGACTTCCAACTTCATTCTTTGCTCTGTAACATCCGTGTTTCAATAAGAGTATATTCATGTTAGTGCTTGCTGTGATTTGCACCAATAATAGATGATGAACCCAACAACTTTTGAACATAATTTCAGATGTGATGCTAGCAGAAAACATTTTATATACCATTTGACATATATGCATCTAACAGTTGTCCAAAAAACAAAAACAAAAACAAAAAAAAAAAAAAAAAAAAAAAACTAAGGAATCTTTGTGACGGTGTTTACCACTTTTATTGTCATCGTTGTTTGAGGGCCATATAAAATGTTGATTGTGTCATCTGTCTAAAGGAATTTTGTCAAACACCATTCAAGAAACCAAAAACTTCTTTCTGGAAATACCTGTTATAAATCTACTCCACAATCGATTATTTTTCAAGATGGATTTTTTAAAGCAAAATGCAAGTTGGAGTGGTTTAACAGAAATATAGCTGGTGGAACTTATAAGGACATCTGTGATGGGACTGTAATTTCAGCTAGAAATTATCTTAGCTCAACAATGATGTTGGGAAGGACAAACACAAATGCTGAAATATTTTTCTTAAAGTTTTCTAATCTATAAAGTATTTCACTGTAAATATTGCCAATGGATTTATTGTTAACAAAAGAAAAGTGAAATATAATGTTTTGCCTACATCGTACCTCTTCTTATTTTTTCTAAGACCAACATTACGCCTCACCAATTTTTCTAAGTCCAACATTACGCCTCACCAATTTTTCTAAGTCCAATATTACGCATTACCAATTTTACTAAGTTCAGCATTACGCCTGGTTTTAAGAAGTTACGCTTGATACAAGAATTACGCCTGGCCCAAGAGGCGGAAAATGACACGTATTCCGTGTGTGCAAAGAGCAGGAATACGTGTCCTGCTCATGTACGCCTGGTAAAGACATGTAATTCTGAATTCCGTCTAGAAACCAGCTGGTTTCCATGTCTCATCCAGCTGGTTTACGCCTCACTTGTTCGTACGGGATGAGCACAAGCTAATTGGTTTGAAACAGGGAATAAGTGATTGTATTTTCTATATACATTGATTGAGTGATGCAACACTTAGTATTCCAATTGCCTAAAAATGACTTATTTTGTGCATGAAGACCAATTAGGGATTTTTTTAGATGTAAATTTGTAACAGAAAATGAGCAATTCATGATCCACTCTTATTATTAGGGAAAAATAGGTGACTTTATAACTTTAAAATCATCATATTCATTTCATAGCCATAAGATTTTCATGCATTTTGGGAATAATTTGAAATTCACTAGGTGTACAGGCTTTAACAAGGGAAATGGCAGCTATTTACTTGTTATCGCAATGTGACATATGGTGTTGGATGATATATTTTGATGATGTACAATGATTATTGAATGTTTAGTGTCATCTTCATCACTTTGCCAATGCCAAGTAAAGGTGCATCAAATATTTCATGAAATCCTTCTGGAATTCTAAAGAAACCTGAAAATGTTCAATCAAATTGGACTTAGTTTTTTTCACCCAAATTCCCTTGTGCACATGAGCACAAGCTAATTGGTTTGAAACAGGGAATAAGTGATTGTATTTTCTATATACATTGATTGAGTGATGCAAAACTTACAAATCTAATTGCCTAAAAATGACTTATTTTGTGCATGAAGACCAATTAGGGAATTTTTTCATGTAAATTTGTGACAGAATATGAGAAATTGATGATCCACTCTTATTATTAGAGAAAAATCAGGGACTTAAAAACTATAAAATCATCATATTCATTTCATAGCCATAAGATTTTCATGCATTTTGGGAATAATTTGAAATTCACTAGGTGTACAGGCTTCAACAAGGGAAATGGCAGCTATCTTCTTGTTATCGCAATGTGACATATGATGTTGGATGATATATTTTGATGATGTACAGTGATTATTGAATGTTTAGTGTCATCTTCATCACTTTGCCAATGCCAAGTAAAGGTGCATCAAGGATTTCATGAAATCCTTCTCAAATTCTAAAGAAACCTGAAAATGTTCAATTAATTTGGACTTAGTTTTTTTTCACCCAAATTCCCTTGTGCACATGAGCACAAGCTAATTGGTTTGAAACAGGGAATAAGTGATTGTATTTTCTATATACATTGATTGGGTGATGCAAAACTTACAACTCCAATTGCCTAAAAATGACTTACAAATCTAATTGCCTAAAAATGACTTTTTTGTGCATGAAGACCAATTAGGGAATTTTTTAGATGTAAATTTGTGACAGAATATGAGAAATTGATGATCCATTCTTATTATTAGCGAAGAATCAGGGACCTTAAAACTTTAAAATCATCATATTCATTTCATAGCCATAAGATTTTCATGCATTTTGGGAATGATTTGAAATTCACTAGGTGTACAGGCTTTAACAAGGGAAATGGCAGCTATTTACTTGTTATCGCAATGTGACATATGATGTTGGATGATATATTTTGATGATGTACAGTGATTATTGAATGTTTAGTGTCATCTTCATCACTTTGTCAATGCCAAGTAAGGGTGCATCAAAGATTTCTTGAAATCCTTCTCAAATTCTAAAGAAACCTGAAAATGTTCAATCAAATTGGACTTAGTTTTTTTCACCCAAATTCCCTTGTGCACATGAGCACAAGCTAATTGGTTTGAAACAGGGAATAAGTGATTGTATTTTCTGTATACATTGATTGAGTGATGCAAAACTTACAAATCTAATTACCTAAAAATGACTTATTTTGTGCATGAAGAGCAATTAGGGAATTTTTTCATGTAAATTTGTGACAGAATATGACAATTATTTGTAATGAAAAACTAAGAAGAGAAATGTAGGGCAACCTTTTCTCCTATCCATAAAATAATATTGTCAAATTTTGAGTTTTATTATTTTTCAATAAGTGTTTTATGTTCCTTTTTCTTCTTAATTTAAATTTTTAAAGAATACATCGTCTTCAGTTAGTTTGGGACAGTACAATTTGGGACCATTTCCTGTATGTTCGTATTGATTAAGGTTCGAGTTGCATTACCATTTTTCTCACAATTTTGTATTCAAAAATTATATGTATTGATTAAATAAATCAATACTCTATTATCATCAGAAGCCTTTCACCAAATACGTATGAGGAAATACCAAATTTCAACATTATTTTTCATAAAGAACGTCTATTTATTATTCGCACTGATATGTATGTAGGCAGCAGCATTGAACAAACAGCCTACCCAATGGAAATCCAATACGAGAAAAAAAGGTTAAAAATTTTAAATTATGCCTTCATTCTAGGAATTGTTCAATGGACTCCTAATAAATATTTCAACTGCACAGAGATCTAAAACTAAATATGACTGTTGTCAGAACAATCAGTGTCAGGGTATATTTTTCCTTATTTAGGAAATTATACTTGTTTCATGTGACTGTGAAGTATTTATATTTATGGTAATGATTTACCTTAACACCAGTATAACATCAAGCAAGTATGGCTTTCTTTCTATACATTCTTGCTTAAAAAATTTAAGCCAATAAACAAGATGAGTTTGTATGCTTTTCAGAAGTTTAATAAATCGCCATGATCGTATAGTTTTTAATATAATTCCTGAAATGTCATTAAAAGAAAAAAAATCACCAAGTATTTAAAAGACGTTTACAGGTAAATAGTCCATACAAATGAAAGAATTATGCAGTAACCGTATTAAAAAATAACGCATCAGGATTAAACTTTGTATTACGAAATGTAGACTTAACAGTGCATCACACAGGATATTTATTTGTCCGTTGGTAGTAAAGAATGGACAAGCATCAAGTTAAAGATTAATTGATGGGGTCAATGTAGGAAAGCTGTCTTAATCATTTCTGTTAGAGCATCTTTGATCAAGCATATGTCATCTATATTTCTTTGGAATTGGGCAAAAGAATTAAAGATCTGGTCTCTAGCTTTCTTAATTGCAACTTAAAGTATTAATTTGGTACAAACTTATCAAAACTAATTTATAATATAAAATGATATTTTTATTTTATTTTTGATACATCTCAACAAACAAATTGCAGAAAGTCGCGTCTCATACAGATGACAGATGGTTGAAATTAAGTTTTACAGTCTAATGAAAAACAATATAATGATTAGTATTTTTGATATTTTTTAGACGTGGCTTCGTTCACCATGCATTTAGAAATACATTGTGCAATTAAATTTTGACCGTGAATGTTAAATATACCATGCGTATTTTTATTTTTTAACATGCACAGTTTTTGGCTGGAACAACAATTCTTTTAGGTCACATATGCCAAAGCATCTAGCGAGCTTTTCAGATTTAAATTTGTTTTCTATTGTCGTTGTAATTTATTCATAATGTCGTCTTCTTCAAAACCATCGAACTAATGCCAACCATACTTGGCACAAAGCACAATAGGGCTAGGGGGTTTCAAGTCTGTTCAAATGAATTAACGCACCCTCTGTAGAAGAAGTTAAGAAAAGGCAAAAGGGGGTGGATGTTATCAAAAAAATTCTCAAGAATTTATTGGATAGAAAAGATTAAACTTGTGTTTAAGATTATTGACTTCATATAAATTCAAGTTTGTTGATAGTAGGGTTCCATTTGGGTCTGGTGTGGGCTACAGTAGTGGAGCATTATTTTTAACGTTATAATGTATTGAAATCTGTTTGAAAAATTTCTTCTCAACAAGATTAAGGTTATAATAAGTGATGTTAATATGCAAGCAAACTCAGCTAATGCATGTTAAAGTTTGTTGAAATGATCATGGTACAGGTAGTTCAGGTTCACATTCATTAAAATCATTGCATCGGCGATGGGTTGAGTTCGTAAGCGGGGATCAAATGTTTGCAAGGAAATACAGAGGAGGAAATGTACGAATATTTTCAAGATAAGCAGGGGCGTGATAAATGGTATTCATATATAAGCTTCCTCAAATAGTGCACTTTCATTTTTAATTCATATTATGGTCTCCGGGGGTTAGGGGATCAACTTTTTAGATTCAGATATATGGGGAAAATCTTTAAAATTCGTCCTCTACAGAACCGAAAGACCTAGATTATTCATATCAATATGCAGAAATCCTAAGGTAGTTCTAATTCAAATCTATTCAAATCATAGTCCCTGGGGATAAGGTAAAGTCTCATTAAGGAAATAAGAATTCGCATTTGAATGCACAGGATTTTTTTTTGAAATTCGTTAAAGAGTAGCAGAGCAACACTTAAATGTATTGATTTGCAATATTAGAAAGTTGTGTGGATTCTGTTTTAAACCGGGTTTTTAGTAGGAAAAATCCGGATTTGAAATGATGAAAATGGGGCGACTGTCAAATATTCGGATTACTCCTACAATTTTCAAGATATGAACATTTTTTTCTGTATAGATCATTTATACATGTACATATATCAGAGATGTGCATATTACATGAATTTAGATTTTTTTATTTTGAGAAAATACTAGCTTTGAACTCAAGTCATTTTTATGCCCCCCTTCGAAGAAGGGAGGGCATATTGCTTTGCTGTTGTCTGTCGGTCGGTCTGTCTGTCGGTCCACCGACCGTTTCCGTTCATTTTCTTCGCAGATGTTGCACACACTGAAATGAAATTTGGTATACAGATTTATCGTAAGAATATCTAGGTCAAGTTTTGTTTTGGGTACGATCGTGCAATTTTTGACCCTTGGACTTAGAAAAATTCCAATTATGGGAGGGGGGGCATGAGTGTTTCACAAACATCTCTTGTTATTAGAAATGTGCATAGTACTTGGATTTTGATTGTTAGTAACATTTGAGGAAAAATTCCAATTATGGGGGGGGGGGGGGGCATGAGTGTTTCACAAACATCTCTTGTTATTAGAAATATGCATAGTTCTAGGATTTTGATTGTTAATAACATTTGAGGAAAATACCATTTGTTGGACTTAAGTCATTTCTATGCAAAATATGCTACAAGTGTACATTGATTTTGTTGGGATGTCACCCTCTAAAGTTTTCATAATATATCGTTTTTACAATTCTGTGAGAAATACAAGTCATGTTCACACAAAAGAAAACCCGGTTTGCTGTCACACTGACAGCTTTCCTTTCTTTTTTTATTTTCATTATAAATCCTTGTGTAATGGTGGGTCTGCAATTGGATTTACAAATTTTACATAATGCGAGAATAGAGAGAGAGAGAAATCTTATGATTTTCTTTCTTCAGAACATCAGATTCATTATTGTCATATTGATACTGTCAGAAGCATCCCGATGAATTGTGGATTCGAGTTCAGGTTGATTATATTCTTAGGGTTGAGATGTGGTTGCAATATAGGGTCCAAATTGTACATGGGGATAAAGAGGGGGAAAATAAGATCTTCAAAACAGCCTGGGCTAAATTGACTGAGCGTTGTGGTCCATGATACTTTTCCATGTATCAAAATACACTACAGTCAAACCTCAATATCTCGAACTCGATGGGACCAAGAAAAAACTTCGAGATATCGAGGGTAAAATACTTAAATATGTGGTTAGGATTTCCTAATCACTTTGACATATCCAGGGTATTGGAAATATCCGTGTTCGAGATACAGAAGTTCAATTGTACTTTTTGTAGTACACTAGATGATGATAATTAACAGCATCCATTTTTTTCCTACGTCAATTGTAGAGTTAATTAAAAGTGTTTAGTTTGGTAAAGTAAATGTGTGGAAGTTTGCTAATAATTTAGGTTACATATTTAATAAAGTTAAACTGTTAATGGTAAAAGAATCTGCCCTCCGTTTTATTTCATATATTTGTGACTTTTATGATGCATGATCAGAAAGATAAGACAAATCGTATACTATTTTCAGGTCACCCAAGTCACTCAGGTGACCTATTGCTATCCGTTTTTGTCCGTCGGCGTTCATCGTGCGACGTGCGTCGTGCTTTAACATTTGAACATTTTCAGCTTCTTCTCTGAAACCGCAAAACCAATTTTGGCATATAGCATCTATGGGTGAAGGGGAACAAAGACTGTAAATTTCAGGGTCCCTGCCCCCCTGGGGTCTGAGGGGTGGGGCTAAAACCACCAAAATTAATGCAACCTTAAAAAATCTTCTTCACTCCTGGACACCAAGCAGTCAAACTGTTGGCATGATTGTAATAAGCATTGAGCCCTCTACCAAAATTGTGAAATTCATGGCCCCAGGGTCAGGGGTCCTGGTGTTAGGGCGGGGCTATATAGATCATATAGTGAAAATGCATTAATTCTTTGAAAATCTTCTTCTCAGCTCCTGGGTATTAAACAAACTAAGTACATGGTTATGATGAGCAAGAGTGCCTTTTATAAAAAAAATTGTGAAATTCATGGCCCCTGGGTCAGGGGTTCTGGTGTTAGTGTGGGGCTCTATTGATTATATAGTGAAAATGCATTAATTTTTTGAACATCTTCTCCTCTGCTCCTGGTTATTAAACAAACTAACTAAGTACAAAATTATGATGAGCAGGAGTGCCTCTTCCAAAATTGTGAATTTCATGACCCCTGGGTCAGGGGTTCTTGTGTGTGGGGCGGGGGGGGGGGGCTCTATTGATTATATAGTGAATATCCATTAATTCTTTGAAAATCTTCTTCTCTGCTACTGGGTATTAAACAAACTAAGTACATAGTAATGATGTACATAGTAATGATGAGCAAGAGTGCCTCTTCCAAAATTGTGAATTTCATGACCCCTGGGTCAGGGGTTCTTGTGTAGGGGGGGGGGCTCTATTGATTATATAGTGAATATCCATTAATTCTTTGAAAATCTTCTCTGCTACTGGGTATTAAACACACTAAGTACATAGTAATGATGTACATAGTAATGATGAGCAAGAGTGCCTCTTCCGAAATTGTGAAGTTCATGGCCCCTGGTTCTGGTGTTAGGGTGGGGCTCTATTGATTATATAATGAAAATGCATTAATTCTTTGAAAATCCTCTCCTCTGCTCCTGGGTATTGAATAAACTTAACCAAGTATATAGTTATAATGAGCAATAGTGCCTCTTTCAGAGTTTTGAATTTCATAGCCCCTGGGTCATTGGTACTAGTGTAAAGGGGGGCTGTATTAATTATGTAGAGAAAATCCATTAATACTTTGAAAATCATCTTCTCTGCTCCTGGATATTTAACAAACTAAGTACAAAATTGTGATGAGCAAGAGTGCTTCTTTCAAAATTGTGAATTTCATGACCCCTGGGTCAGGGGTTCTTGTGTAAAAGGGGGGGGGGGTCTATTGATTATATAGTGAAAATGCATTAATTCTTTGAAAATCTTCTCCTCTGCTCCTGGGTATTAAATAAACTAAGTATGTTGTTATGATGAGCAAGAGTGTCTCTTCCAAAATTTTGAATTTCTTGGCCCCTGGGTCGGGATTCTGGTGTTAGGGTGGGGCTCTATTAATTATGTAGTGAAAATGCATTTATTTTGTTAAATAATACTGTCTAATCATTAGCGTTTAGCAGATAAACAAAGTGCATAGTTATGATAAATAAGGGTGCTTCTTACAAAATTTTTAAATCTTTGTGGTCCCAGGGTGAGGGGCTTTTGTGTTTCTCATTGGAGGGGGGGGGGTGGGGTCTGTTGATAATATAGTGAAAATGTGTTAATTCTTTGAATATCTTCAATTAAGTTCAGAGTTATGATGATGAGGGTACCTCTTCCAAATTTGTGAAATTCATGAGCCTGGGTCATGGGATTTGTGATTAGGGTAGGGCTGTGTTGAATCTGTAGTCATGGTACATGTAGTGAAAATGTATTATTTTTTTTCAAATCTTCTCTGCTCCTTGGCATATCAAAGGCAAACGAAGCAAAAGTTTTAATAAGCAAGGATATTGTTACCAGATTTTTTTAAACATGGGACTATTTGGTCAAGTGTTCTGGTCTTGGCCAGGGCTCTATTAATTTGTATTCTACTGAGAGAAGTTTTTCCCCTTTGCAGGGATGGGCACGATTACTTGAAAATGTAATCGATTAATAATCGATTACTTAGAGAAATTTTGTGTAATCGATTATTAAACAATTACAGTCATTTTTGTCCTGTAATCGATTACTTAGGGAGATATAATCGATTAATAATCGATTACTTCCAAGCATTTTTTCCTCAAGTATAAAACCAGAAAAATATTCAAATGGAATGATATCCACTGAAGTTTGAATATATTCATTGTGTTAAGTTTCAGTGCATAAGGTTTTTACTGGTTTGATTTCATTCTTTTGACCTAAAATGCTGACAAAATACAGTTATGTTTTAATGAGGGATTCTCTACCATGAAGAGTGGAGACATGATTCCTACAATAAAATGCTCCAAGGGATTCATTATTCCTTTCGACTTTTGTTGGAGAAATTGTTTAATATTTTGTTGTTCTTTAAAAGTATTTGGACTGCTGCATATTGGCAGTACACATAATACATTCCTATACTTTCTTTAGAAAAAATAAATTAGAACTCTTAGTAATATGCATTTGAATTAAATGTGCCTTTAATTAAGTAAAACTAACAGCAGCAATGACTTTCTGTGTTGAAAGAAGTGTTTTGAGAGCTATTAATTGTTTTAATAATATTGTTTATCTTCATTGGAGCTATCAATTATAAGAGTCGAACATTATTTAGTTCACATCTCATTATCTGCAGTCAGGGATATCCCAACCAATTAGCCAAGATAAACATACACTAAGACCGCTCTCTTAAAATACAGATATAACTTCTCAGTGACAAAATACAGTTATGAATGAAAACATGTCAATGATTTGCAAATTTTGAAGTTAGTAAAAATAACTTTGAAGTTGCTTGAACATTACCAGAAATGAATGAAGTATTTCCAGTTGTTCATTTACTACATAATAAAAGTTATTAACTGGTGGTTTGTACTTGATATTTACGTGGGACTATAACTGGAAACAGTTCTCCAAAACAACAATCATTTATGTATAAAGTAATCGATAGTAGTCGAAAAAGTAATTATAATTACACTGAAAATTTTACCTGTAATCTATTAAATTACGTTTACAAGAAATCGAAAATATCTTCGATTACAGATTAATGTCGATTACTTGAAAATAAGCAATCATTACAATCGATTATGATTACTCGATTACGATTATCCCATGCCTACCCCTTTGCAATTCACTTTTGATAATTAATACTGTAAATAATGTATTTGAAAAGTTAATAGAATAAGAGAATTATGCAAAAAAAATTATTGTATGATACAAAAACTACTTTCATAGTTTTAATGATCAGAAAGACTTGTAAATAATACAATAATAAAAATGAGACAAAAAGACGAAGAGAGGCCAATGTGAGAGATTACAATTTTGGATTAAAAATAATACAGAAGCACCAATAGTTTGTTAATAGTCTGCATGGTGATAGTGATAAATTGGGGACAGATTAGAACTTAATTTTAATATGAGCTGTTACTAAATATTAGACTAATAATTTCATTGATCGTGATCATCCTATTTCTCTTGCTTTTGGGCAACAAAGCTTCATCTACCAGTTTATTTTATATTCTATGGATCCTTTAAGTTGTTGTATTATACTCAGGTGACCGTTAAGGCCCTTGGGTCTCTTGTTATTTTTCTATTTCTTTATTTCATGATTATATCTTTTAATTTCCTGTTTTACGATTCTTCACTATGGAATTCAATTCCTAAATTCGTTAATTTTTTTTTATTTTACCCCCTTGTTATTTGCAATGTTAACTTATATAAGGACGTTAAAACATAAAAATCAAGTTTAAAGATCAAGTCATACGAGGGTCGTTCAATAAATAATGCAAAACGTCATCTAAAAATAGGAAAAGCATGTAAAGCAGATTCTTAATACTTTCAATCCCTCAAAGGATTCCCTGTTAACATTTACACGTGTCTAAAGTATTTGTACCCATGACCAGAAAACCTCAGCATACTCATCTTTAGGGATGCCCTAAAGACACTGCTGAATAGCACTTTCCATGATATACCTGAAATTATAAAATCTTCCTCTGATTGCTTTTATATGTTTTCGGAAGGAAAAGATCTCACAATTGCTGAGATCTACCTCATATGGGAGATGCCCAAGCTCTGTAAACTTTCCTTTCTTCAATATTTATTTCTCTATGCTTATTTGCAGCAACCTTTTCAGGTGTAGAAAAAATACTCCGGGGACCGGTATTTGGGCTTGCTTTGCAGGAAATCTGCTTAAATTTCCTGGGTGAAATTTTAACATAAAAGTTACCATTGATAGTCCTTCCTTTGCTGTATCTACATGTTTTACTGGACCTCTTGAAGAGAAAATTAATAAAACGTATTTGGAGCCCTTGCTTCTCTTTGCAATAATAGGACGACAGCTTTCTCTTTGATTCCACATTTTATTCTTGATCTTCCTTTTCGGCTATAAAAAGTACACAAATGTTTCGTCATCCATCACTCAAGTTTATCAAATCTTCTTTTTTGTAAAAATGTTAATTTTTAAATAGACAATTGGCACATTTAACGTGTGTTTTCTCTTAGGCATTTGTAAAGAAATAAGGCACCTATCTGATAGAATTATTGTTAGATTTATTTCATTTGTTACAACTCTATAAACTGTTATGACAATGAAATGTTCTGTGTTTTAGCAAAGTCTATCAACGGAAATTTGGCATTTTCAGATATCATGTTGCTCACAGCATCCATATTTTTGGTGCCCCTACAGATTTCGATCGATCACTTTGACTACGATCCTTTAACTGTACTTTTTTTTTCTTTTAAATTTCCGAATCCATCTGAAAACTATACAGCGTGAAAGACTAGTCTTTCCACATATCAAAATCATATCTTTAATATGGGTCATTCAGTTATTTATGTAAGGAAGCAAAGTTTTCACATACGCCCTCATTTTCATCTTCTTCGCAGAGATCATTTTTAAACAGTTTTCAGCTCAGTGTAGTGACCATGCTTACATTAAATGTGAATTCCTTTACGACAACAAATGGAAAAAGCATGGGGTTTTCTGTGATTAGGAGTTCTTTCATAGAACTTTTCAACTGTTAAAAAATAAATTTAAATACTTATACATTTATTATGATAACCTGTATGTTGCATTACTTATTGAGTGACCCTCGTATATTATGAGTCTATATTTTTATTGTTAGTTGATCACGATTATATTCATGTGAAGAATTGATATATATACATATTACAATTCATTTTTAATGATATTTGAGTTGTCAATTTGATCCCAATTGTAGTATTTTTCACTTAACATCCAGCATACTTGTTTAACTATAAGGACCCCATTGGAAATAAGTCCTTGGCTTTCATGGGTTATTAATAGGGGACCAGCCTTGCAATGAATATTTATAGTCTAAATTAAAAGTAAAAATTTACGCCCAGGAAAAAAGTTTAATGGGAGCCCCCCCCCCCCCTCACAACCACCCCACCCCAGATTATATATTCCCTAATATTATGTTCACCTGAGTGAAAGTCGGTAGCAAGTGAAATAGCTTTCCAAAACAATTTGTATCAATTTGGAATTTCTAGATCTATTTTTTTAACCAATGTAGAGAAATATAAATACCTTTATTCACCTGAAAGGTCGCGTGAAGGTGAATATAACGTAGTATTTTTTCTACAGTGTTGGATCTCAGATATCCGAGAGATGGGAATTTTTCAATCAAGTTATAATGAAAATTAAATAGATAAGCTCAATATCTACACCTTAATACAATAATTTTTTCTCAATGTCCAAAAAAAAAAAAAAAACATTTTGTACTGGTGTAGAGAGAGTCCTTAAAAACAAAAGTAATTTTTGTATGAAATAACACATTTTTTAAGCATGACAGTTCAAAAGCGTATAACTTGGAGAATAACGTAATTTAATACAAAGCGAAACAATAAGGCAAAAGGCGGAAAGGTAGGCAGGTCTAAAATTACAATCAATTCAGGAGAATTCATATTAAATGAAACAAAATCTACATTTAAGCAATTGTGAAATACAGAATACGTAATAGTTAGCCAATCACTTTACAGTTATTATTTAAGATTTTAATATTTATATTTGACGGCCGAAAGACCACTTTGCAAATTCTTACAGGAACGCAGCAGTTAGTTTTAAACACAAAGTACGACATGGCCAATCTCGGGGTTTCCTGTTTATTTGTTATCTTCTCGGTGGCTCAAGCTACCCTTATTTCGCGGGGATATATTGCAAAACTGGAACTTGATGATAAAAAATCAAATAACAAACTTTTAGGTGAGTACAACTCACAGTCATTGATCGAGTGTGCCGCGATGTGTGTAAAAGAGTGTGGATTCTTTGGCTACCATGGCGAATTGAAGAAGTGCCGTGTCCACAAGAAGATCTTCACGTTTGGACTGTCTGATGAGGCCGGGTGGAGATACTATTTGCATGATTGTATGCTTTCTTGTTATTTCTATTTCATATTGACACATGTGAATATAAATATATATAAGAAAACTTTAAGTTTTACAATATACATGTATTTTAAAGCCACGCCGAATGAATCATTTCGCTGTAAGCCTCAATTCGTTATAAGCATGTTCGCTGTAGGTGTTTTCCTGTATATACATGTACGCTTCTTAGGTTTTTTTACTACACTCGAGTTTTATGAATATATAAAATGCATAATCTTTTTTCCTTAGTTATTTCAAGAACACTATTTTTATATTCGGTGTCGGCAACTGTGTTGTTTCTGTTATTGATTTTAAAGAATATTTCTGTCTCTATTGATTTTTCCCTTCATTTTGATTTTGCATGGTACTAAAAATGTTCTTTGATGCATCATATAATGCATTTCCAAATATTTTTTTTGTTTTGGCTTTGATCAAAATGCTAAAAATTATACTGTATATGATTTAAACTAATAAAACAGATACAAATTTAATTCATATACAGTTTACACGGTGACAATACAGTAATGGTATTTATTTTCAGCTAAATGACATTGTACCAATTTGTACCATAAGAATATTATAGTTTGTATATGACTTGAAATTCATAATTGCAGTTCGAATATGCGATCTTACAAATAACTGTTCGTTGCCCACATTCGTTTAATGAATCTATTAACGAAGCATTAGCTGTAATTTTTTTTTTCTGTTTTAGATTTCCCCTTTGATTGTAAGGACCTCTATGAAGATAGTCACACTAATTCAGGGGTGTATGAAATCTATCCCGATGGTACCAGCTCCCGTTCTCTCTCAGTTTATTGCGATATGGAAACAATGGACGGAGGGTGGACGGTATCTATTTTCATTAACAAGTTTAGAAATCATCCTATGTCCTTTAAATGTAATGTTGGTGATCAAGGGTTTTGTATAAGACAGAGGCATACATATTCTGAGTCTATATTAATTACACACTAATGATACACGTTTGACAGATTAATTATTGAATAAATGAATATATATTCTTAAGGCAATCCAGAAACGTGTAAATGGATCTCTGAGCTTTGACAGGGATTGGACTGGATATAAGAATGGTTTTGGTTCACCGGTACAGGATGGCTGGATCGGTACGTTTATATCTCGTTACAATCGGACCTTTGATTTATTCTCTGTATTTGACAAACGATACATCAATTTTGACAAAGATTTCAAAAAGACCAAAAAAAAAAAAAAAAAAAATGATACGTGTCCAGCGATATTCATTGAATTCATCAATCATTATGAATAGATTTAAGCAATAAACAAGTGGGAGAAAGATATATAAATCATTTATTGTATTCACCATACTTGTAAGTTTAATGGAATTACAAAAAATAACAGAAATGTTAATATATTACAAGTTTTAAAGCATGATTCAGAGATAAATAGTTTCAGTATATAAATTGATCCTTTATAAGGGTATATTGAACAAATTAAAAGAAAATCATTGAAACTCATTGTATTTCAATTTAACAACCAATTTTGAATGTTCCCTAATAAGGAAATGAAGTAATTCATCACCTAACAAAGGGGAAGAACTCGGCCCTCTATGTTTCTGTCACGCTGGTGAATGGTAGCAGATTGTACGGGTTGTACGAACAATTCTCCGTTTCCGATGAAGCAGCAAATTATCAACTCTTTCTTGCGGGGGACGTCACGGGGACCTTGGGTACGTGACAGGTAGTAAGCGTGTCTTACAAAAGAAAAAGAGTGAAAGAGAAAGAGATCTGTTGACAAACAGGTGACAATATGTAAAATATTTACAATTCACATAAGTCTTTTGATAAGTGTCGTGGTCCCCCACTTACAGGATCTTCTAAGTTGATGTGGAATGGACCAATTGGTATGTCTTGTCTGTTCCATCTTGTCAGACCATCATGATATGTGATCAGGTGCATATGTTACAGCCTCATTGTGATGTCACTTTCGAGCGAATTTTTCCGTGCATATTTTTAGTCGCTGTGCATTTACAGTCACTTCAAAACTTAATACTCTGCATTTTTGTGCAGAGTATATGTTTGAGTTTATAATAATTTTAATAAATTTGGTTTTGTATATTCTCTTCTACATTTTCATCATATTCTTAAACTGGAAAGCGCTTAAATAAGGGCATTATACATGTATGTGTTTTTTATTGTTTTGCTATACTGTATTTTTTTCTGTACATATGTTGGTACTTTTAATAAGTGAAAGTGATCAGTATGAGATATACTTCATTATTATTGACAATAAGAACTAAATGATCCGAATTCATCTGAATTAGGTGTCTCATATAATTCTACAGGTGACAGTATGTTGAACAGTGGAAGTTCTTACCGCGATCTGTCTGGTATGTACTTCACCACCCCAGACAGAGACAACGATAGAAATATCCAGTGGCAAGGAGGTAACTGCGCCGCTGCACCAGGGTTCAGGGGAGGGTGGTGGTTTAAAGACTGTGCTTACGCCTTCCTCAATGGTGTATGGCCTCTGGTGCACTGGTTTCCTACATTTCCGCCCGAGGGGACTTCTGTGAGAGAGACGATGATGATGGTCAGACGTCACTAGGTACGTCATACGCTATATACATCTAATGTCGGTAGCATTTTTAACACGAGGGGGTTGGGGGATGTGAAAAAAGTTAAGATAATAAATACATTTAAGTTTTCTTTAATATGTATATTGTTTTTATTCTATAGATGAGGATAAATGAGGGCAGGAAAAGAGAAGCTACAGATCAGAAACGAAAAAGTGGGGGGGGGGGACTTTTCTCAGAAATAGATATATTTCGAATTTTTTTTTTTAATTTTTGTATTGTGTGTGTGTGTGTTTTGTTTTAGAATTAACACCTTTTACTTATGATGGGATGTCACGTTCTGAATTAAATATTGGAAATCTTTGAAGTGTTATATTTTTCAGGGTTTTGGAGTTAATGTTTTTTTCCCTTAAAAGTACACTTTCGTAAGTCAATTTAGTCAAGGGTCATATCATATACAAGATTTGAATGCCATTATTCATCAGCAGTTGTGTAGCGTAGTGGTTAGCGCGTTAGTCTCAAAGAAAAATGATACTCAGAATTTTATTGCTATGGTTCGAACACCAAGAATATCACATTACTTTTCTAATAACATAAAATTTTTGCCGAGAAAATTTTCTCTAGAAGCTTTTTTTAAATCATAATTTTCCTAAATTTCAAAATTGAGAAGTTTACTCCTTCAACTGGCGTAGGAATTTCATTAATATTATGGATTCTGTAGAGGACTACGCCAGGCGATGGGCCAGACATGAAAAAGAAGACCTTGACACTTTGTCAGAATGGATTAAATGTATCAGATATGTTAAAATCGCGCATAAAAAGATTGAGGGGCAATATGAGAACCATCTGTCCTTCTGTATTCAATAATCCAGAAGTGAAGAAAGAATTAGATTACATGATCAGTACGTACTGGTCCCTGCTGACAAAGCAGGTAACATTGTCTTTGTTTGTAAGGCTCATTATATTAAATGTATTTTAGAGGAACTTAGATTTAATTCTACAAGTGGTAATCCAACTTATACTCATAGTTCCCTTTCTAAGGAAGAAATTCTTCAAAATCATATGTCAGTTTTGAATATTTTTAATATTCCAAACAACCAAAATGAATTTGAATTACCATATTTATATTGGATTCCGAAACTTCATAAAAATCCTTACAAACAAAGATACATAGCGGGTTCCAGCAAATGTTCAACCAAGCCTCTTTCTTTACTCTTCACTAAGATATTAACAGTAGTGAAGGAGAAACTTCAAGAGTACTGTGCAACAATATATTCCAGAAGTGGTGTAAATCAGATGTGGATACTTATAAATTCCAAGGAACTTTCGGAAAATTTGAAATCACAAGATTTTACCAAAATCAACAGCTGAAAAACTTACGACTTTTCAACTTTATACACAACCATTCCCCACGATAAATTAAAGTCCAGGCTTTTTGATATCATTGACAGCTGCTTTTTCAATAAAACTGGAACTCGTAAATTTACTTACCTTGTCATTGGTCATTTGCAAAATTATTTTGTTGAAAAACATTCTGATTGTACACACAAGTACTCTGAAGTTGACATTAAAAAGATGCTCGAGATTCTGATTGACAATATCTATGTGGTTTTTGGAGACCAGGTCTTCCAACAATCTATTGGAATTCCCATGGGTACCAATTGCGCCCCGTTATTAGTAGACCTTTTTTGTATTCATATGAAGCAGAATTTGTCCAAAATCTTGTACGTGAAAAGAAGAAAACACTTGCTGTGGCCTTCAACTCGACATTTAGATATATCGACGACGTATTGTCAATTAACAATGGCTATTTCCATTCTTATGTCGATACGATATATCCTGGTGAGCTTGAGATAAAAGATACCACAGAGTCTGACACATCTGTTTCATATTTGGATATTTTACTTGAAAAAGACGTTAATGTTAATCTAACAGCCAAGCTTTATGATAAACGTGATGACTTTAACTTTTCAATCGTCAACTTCCCTTACTTATGCAGCAAAATACCTTCATCACCTGCATACGGGATATATATCTCTCAGTTGATTAGATACGCAAGAGCATGCTCTACGTATGTACAATTTCTAAAAAGAGGTAAATTACTGACAAGTTGATGAAACAAGAATATCAGCTGTCTCGTTTGAAGTCATCATTTCGTAAGTTCTATGGTCGATACAATGACCTTGTTAGCAAATACAATTTATCATTGAGTCAAATGCTGACTGACGTTTTCCATACAAATTGTTAGGCCATTATTTACACACTGAATTGTCGACGGATTTTTCCGTTATTTCCCGATCATGACAAGGAGCACACGGTGTGACCGGTCGGCAGGGATGCTCACTCCTCCATGGCACCTGATCCCACCTCTGATGTTTGGAGGTCCGTGTTTGCTTTGCTCCTATTTTGTATTGTTTGATGGACTTTTGAGCCTGAATACTGTTCGTTATCTTCATATATTTCATTACTCTAAATACTAAATTCACAAATTGAATATGATTTTTTATATATATATGAAGCTATAGGCATTCTGCTCGCCTTGATCGCCAATTTCTTTCTTAACTACGGTTTTCTCAGTAACGGATCAGGCAATCATTTTGAAACTTGAAAGGAGTTTCATTTGCATTGCTTGAAAGTGGTTTCTATTTTTTTTTTTTTATAAAAAGTTGGAATCGGTTGCAAACAGTTGCCATAGAAAAGAAACAGAAAAAAGGTAAATATACGGATATGTGACAAAGTGCTCCGAGGTAGCTTGGATAATCGCGATGAAACATCACAGAAATTTTTATTAGAAACTCTTGTTGTGCAGTCAACATTCAAAATTTTCTTAATGCCTAACGTTGCCATGGAAACAAAAGAAAAGTAAAGATTCTCTCATTTTCTCAGTAACTACCCAAGCAATTTTTTTGAAAACTATAAAAGTTTAATCCTTTCACTGTATCAAAGCGGTTTCTGCAAAAATGGAATCGATAGTCACCGGAAGTAAGTCGAGGCCTTTTGCTGTTTTGTTTCACTCTAGTTTTGTCCGGTAGTGTTCTCCTAGATGGCTTATAAAATCTTTATGAAAAAACTTTACAGAAATAAAAGTCACCACTCTTAGTTATGCAGGTATATTTTAAATTTTCAAAGTTTGTCGCTTTAGACATGGATAGAACAAATAATTTAAGAAATGTTGCTGTCACGTGACCATTGTATTCTATCACAAGTTTCTTTTTAGGAATCACATCTCAATTCCCTCTTCAACATATTTTTGTTATTGAATATTTTTGTGATTTATTGGCGGCGATGTCCATTTACAAACTACACAAGAGGCCCAAGGGCCTTGATGGTCACCTGAGTATAATACAACAATTTAGAGGATCCATAGAGTATAAAATAAACTGATAAATGAAGTTTTGTTGCCCAAAAGCAAGAGAAATAGGATGATCAGGATAATTTCTCTATTGTGTTGTGACATAATCTTGGAGTTATCCGGAATTTTCATAACTTCTTGTATTTGGTTCTACTTTTATATCGAGCCTACATTTTCCCTTTATCATTGTTAACGTGGCTCGTAGCACCTTACCAACTTTGATTGTTTCGTTCTCTGCAACTTTGAAGCACAATGGAGTAATAAAATATGAAGATAACGAACAGTATTCAGGCTCAAAATTCCATCAAACAATACAAAATAGGAGCAGAGCAAACATGGACCTCCAAACATCAGAGGTGGGATCAGGTGCCATGGAGGAGTGAGCATCCCCTGCCGACCGGTCACACCCGCCGTGTGCTCCTTGTCATGATCGGGAAATAACGGAAAAATCCGTCGACAATTCAGTGTGTAAATAATGGCCTAACAATTTGTAAGAAAAACGTCAGTCAGCATTTGACTCAATGATAAATTGTATTTGCTGACAAGGTCATTGTATCGACCATAGAACTTACGAAATGATGACTTCAAACGAGACAGCTGATATTCTTGTTTCATCAACTTGTTTGTCAATAATTTACCTCGTTTTAGAAATTGTACATACGTAGAGCATGCTCTTGCGTATCGAATCAACTGAGAGACATATACCCCGTATGCAGGTGATGAAGGTATTTTGCTGCATAAGTAGGGGAAGTTGACGATTGAAAAGTTAAAGTCAGATGTGTCAGACTCTGTGGTATCTTTTATTTCAAGCTCACAGGGATATATCGCATCGACATAAGAATGGAAATAGCCATTGTTAATTGACAATACGTCGTCGATATATCTAAATGTCGAGTTGAAGGCCACAGCAAGTGTTTTCTTCTTTTCACGTACAAGATTTTGGACAAATTCTGCTTCATATGAATACAAAAAAAGGTCTACTAATAACGGGGCGCAATTGGTACCCATGGGAATTCCAATAGATTGTTGGAAGACCTGGTCTCCAAAAACCACATAAATATTGTCAATCAGAAACTCGAGCATCTTTTTAATGTCAACTTCAGATTACTTGTGTGTACAATCAGAATGTTTTTTAACAAAATAATTTTGCAAATGACCAATGACAACGTTAGTAAATTTACGAGTTCCATTTTTATTGAAAAAGCAGCTGTCAATGATATCAAAAAGCCTGGACTTTAATTTATCGTGGGGAATGGTTGTGTATAAAGTTGAAAAGTCGTAAGTTTTTCAGCTGTTGATTTTGGTAAAATCTTGTGATTTCAAATTTTCCGAAAGTTCCTTGGAATTTTTAAGTATCCACATCTGATTTACACCACTTCTGGAATATATTGTTGCACAGTACTCTTGAAGTTTCTCCTTCACTACTGTTAATATCTTAGTGAGGAGTAAAGAAAGAGGCTTGGTTGAACATTTGCTGGAACCCGCTATGTATCTTTGTTTGTAAGGATTTTTATGAAGTTTCGGAATCCAATATAAATATGGTAATTCAAATTCATTTTGGTTGTTTGGAATATTAAAAATGTTCAAAACTGATATATGATTTTGAAGAAGTTCTCCTAAGAAAGGGAGCTATGAGTATAAGTTGGATTACCACTTGTAGAATTAAATCTAAGTTCCTCTAAAATACATTTAATATAATGTGCCTTACAAACAAAGGCAATGTTGTTACCTGCTTTGTCAGCAGGTACCAGTACGTACTGATCATGTAATCTATCTAATTCTTTTTTCACTTCTGGATTATTGAATACAGAAGGATAGATGGTTCTCATATTGCCCCTCAATCTTTTTATGCGCGATTTTAACATACATCTGATACATTTAATCCATTCTGACAAAGTGTCAAGGTCTTCTTTTTCATGTCTGGCCCATCGCCTGGCGTAGTCCTCTACAGAATCCATAATATTTATGAAATTCCGACGCCAGTTGAAGGATCGGGGTTCCCTATATTTAGGACCTTTTAAAATTAGTGATCTAATTTCCTCATTTTTAACTATATTTACGTCACCAGTAATAACGTGTCCAGCAGGACTATAGTTATAGGGTGAAGAAGAACATGAACACGACGGAGGATTATGTTTCAGATATTCGATATCCAGGCCCTGTAAAGTTTTCTTGTAATTAAAAAGTTTGGAAGCAATAGTCGATGTATATTTGTAGGAAATACAAGGTGTAGTCTTTAACTTGAAATATGGTGGAATACAAGACTGGACCCTTTTGTGATTAAGAATATTACTTATATTAACCGCGTCAATTCCTTTGATGGCATATTGAAGTTTAAGGAAATAACGGATTGTTTTAGCTGCATTTACCTCAGTAAAACGTGGGGGTTTAAAAAGCCTATGATTTGCAATAACCATAATTACAGATCCGAGCCTATATTCTGGTGTCGAGGAATGAAAATATGGACTTTCCTTGACCTTCTCAAGAAGACTATTTAAAAGTTTCAAAGGGACAGAGTAAAGTTTGGTGCGAATATGATGTAGACCTAACTGTTGATTTACGTAAGGTAGTAATGAATCAAAAGAGACATAGTGTATCAAAGGTTTATTATAAGACCGATGCCCATGACTACGCTTACGTCTCTGTGTATGGTTAAAAAGTCCCATCACATTTACATTGTTACACTGTGGACTGGAAAGATTTCCAACACTATCGACATTGTCATTACACCCATAAGGAAAGGCTGTCCCTAGCTTTCTAATCCAAAAGTCTTCTCGTTGTCTACTCAGTGATGGGCTGTTTGTGTCGTGGTAAATCTTGTCTAGAATTCTAACTTTCATTGATAAAATAGAATGATCAGGTAAATTAAAATGCTTGTATAAAAGTTGCTGACCCCCATTATTTATCTGAAATCTATCACCTGAAATTCTTTTATTGAGTGATCCCTTGGTTTCACCAACATAAACAAGTCCACAAAGACTACATTCTATTCCGTAGACAACATTTGAGGATTTGCAGTTCAGATTTTCCCAAGTTTTGGTACAGAAGCTCTGTCCAGTAAGATTACTGGTGAAAGAAATGTTAGTTATCAAAATGTCACATGTTTTACAATTTTTCGCAGAACATTTTGAAATAGAAGACATGGGATCGGAAAAGGAATCCTCGAATATATCTCTAATAGAAACCTTACATTCTTTCAATTTTTTGTATGAATTATTGGTTTTATACCAAAACTGGGAATCTGAAGACTGTAGATATGACATATGTTTAATATCCCTGAGGATTATCCGAGGGGCACCGAATCAACTCCTTGAGTCTGTGTCCCTTATAGACTCAAAAGAGTGACGCCTTTTTATACTGGGCGACGCGACTGCCAGTATCATTTCGTTAATCTGTATACTCATGAATGAATAGGTACCCAACGACAAGTATCCTCGGGGACAGACTGTCCACCAGTAGCGATACATGTTCGGTGGTTAAAATGAAATATATGGAGATAACGAACAGAATTCAGGCTCAAAGGACCATCAAACAATACAAAATAGGAGCAGAGCAAACACGGACCTCCAAACATCAGAGGTGGGATCAGGTGCCATGGAGGAGTGAGCATCCCCTGCCGACCGGTCACACCCGCCGTGTGCTCCTTGTCATGATCGGGAAATAACGGAAAAATCCGTCGACAATTCAGTGTGTAAATAATGGCCTAACAATTTGTATGAAAAACGTCAGTCAGCATTTGACTCAATGATAAATTGTATTTGCTGACAAGGTCATTGTATCGACCATAGAACTTACGAAATGATGACTTCAAACGAGACAGCTGATATTCTTGTTTCATCAACTTGTTTGTCAATAATTTACCTCTTTTTAGAAATTGTACATACGTAGAGCATGCTCTTGCGTATCGAATCAACTGAGAGATATATACCCCGTATGCAGGTGATGAAGGTATATTGCTGCATAAGTAGGGGAAGTTGACGATTGAAAAGTTAAAGTCATCACGTTTATCATAAAGCTTGGTTGTTAGATTACCATTAACGTCTTTTTCAAGTAAAATATCCAAATATGAACGAGATGTGTCAGACTCTGTGGTATCTTTTATCTCAAGTAAGTAATATTGTTTGTCATGCTCAATTTCTACTGTTGCATCTGTACGGTATATGATTTTGACATAATCTTGGAGTTATCCGGAATTTTCATAACTTGTTGTATTTGGTTCTACTTTTATATCGAGCCCACATTTTCCCTTTATCATTGTTTACGTGGTTCGTAGCACCTTATTAACTCTGATTGTTTCGTTGTCTGCACCTTTGAAGCACAATGGAGTAAGTAATATTGTTTGTAATGCTCAATTTCCATTGTTGCATCTGTACGGTATATGATTTTGTATGCAATTTGGTCATTATAGTGTGTGAAGTCTATTTTTGGATAACGTGCGAGTTGCACTTTTCATGATTTTTAAGACTTAAAGAAGTTTTGTGTCACAAGATAGTGCATTTTGGATTGAAAAGCACACATATATACCAAATATTTCTGTAATGTTTTTTCTAGTCAAGCATTTTTATTTGCATGTTAAATGCAAACAATTTATGCCATTGTAAAGAGTGCAGGAAAACTTGAAGGCATGCTATAAAACATTGATTGTATTAAGTACATGTACCTAAGTTTGTTGGCATGTTGTAAAACATAGTTTGATCAAGATACATGTTCATACCTAAACAGAGAGTTACCTGTTGTATGATAGTTCTAGTCATTTCACTCATTTGTCATGTTACGTTCATTCACTTCCTAGATAGCTTTGGATGTAATTTCATTTATTATTTTCTCCGTTCTTATTTGATTCATTGTAATATTTTCAGATCTAACCATATCCTCATGGAGAAATAAATGGTTGAACTTACTGCGACTTGCATTTTTATTGGACCAAGGCAATAAGGCAGTACAGTTAGATTCCATTTTAGCAGAATACAGTGAGGCCAGAGATGGGTACAGAAGACGAGGAACGGACAAGAAAATTAACAGAAAAAGGATCAGAACTATATAGTGAAAGGAGTTGTGCTCACAGAGACAAGACAGAGGAGGCATGGAATGAGGTTCAGAAGATTTTGGAAAACCTATGCGAAGCGGACGGCAGCAGAGTGGACACCATGGAATCGGAACTCCGCAAGCGATATGACTGCTATGTATCTTTGCGCTCTGATTACATCGACTTTCTGAAAGGGACAAAAACTGAGGAGAGCAACAATGAGTTACGTGTTCTGGAACGATCAAGTGAAAACAGTGATCGAATATTTAAATCAGCTTTGACGCAAATCAAGATTATAAAAAAAAAATGCGGATGCGAGATCTACTGCAAATACCTTTGCTGGCTATTCTGCATCACGGGGAACAAAGGTTCAAATTAAGTTAGAAGAAATAAAGACAAAGGTAAAATTGGCCGAAGAGGAAGCTGGTATCCAAAAACAGTTGGCAGAAATTAGACACAAAAAGGAAGAGGAGAAGTTAAATGCAGAATTAAATGTTATAAATTTGACAAAGGAAGCTGTTGAATTGGAAGCGGAGGCAAAGGCTTCATCTGTTGGAGAAGATCGGGACGACTCTCCTTCTCCTCCTGTACGATTACCGGTGGAGAGAAGTCGTGCTGAGCGATATGTTGCTGAACATTTTCATGATCCTATAGTTCATCCTTTACATTATGGATTCTCAAACTCGCCTTACATCTAATCTGACCACCGTGACCGAGATCCATTCCATCGTCATACACCAAGCAACGATAACCATGTGGCATCAGAGCTTACTTCTTTTCTTTTAAAGAAAGATCTTTTGATGATAAGACTTACTGTTTTTGATGAGAAGCCGGAACACTACTCTTCCTGGAAAGTGAATTTCAAAGACATCATAAATGATCTCAGAGTTAATCCTTCTGAGGAATTGGATTTGTTAATTCGCTGGCTAGGCCCAGATTCTGCAAGACACGCCAAAACTATAAGGACTTCAATAGGTTCTGATCCTAGATGGGGAGTAGCAAAAATTTTGGGAGCGTCTAGATGAAAGGTTTGGTGCCCCTGAGATGGTCGAGTCTTCAATCAAAAACAAGCTTAACTCTTTTCCAAGGCTTGGGAATAAAGACAATAAGAAGTTATACGAGTTAGTAGATATCATGATCGAAACAGAAGCATTGATGGGAAATCCACAGTATTCCATGCTGCTCTCGTATTTCAACTCATCATCTGGTGTATCTCCAATTATCAACAAACTGCTGTATAACCTTCAGGAAAAATGGATCATGAGAGCAGCCAACTATAAGAAGCAACATGATGTTCCATATCCGCCATTTTCCTTTGTATTAGACTTTGTCAAGGAAATGAGCAAGATCCACAACGATCCAGCATTTTTTCACACCTTTGAGACACACACCTCTAAACCAACTACTGGTTCATACGTGACTGGAAACCAGAAACCTGTTATTGCTAGGAAGACAGATGTCAAGGCTAATATAAGTAGCAGTCCAGACAAAATATGTCCAGTGCATATGAAAGAACACTCGCTGAATCAGTGCAGGGAATTCTTAAAATGGGATATTAGGAAACGTAGAGAGCTGTTGAAGCGAAGAGGCATTTGTTTTAAATATTGCGCATCTACGACTCATTTGATGAGAGATTGTAGACAATCTGAGGAATGTGCCATATGCAAAAGCCAACAACACCCAACAGCGTTACATATGGAAGGAAGAAATGCTACTGTATTTGTTGTCAATCAAACATCAAAAGACAGTCCGAAAGTAACAATTGCTCATGGCGGGGAGAAAGCTAAAGATGTCGTTGCGTCATGCACCTCACTATGTGGAGAGGAGTTCAATGGTCGATCATGTTCAAAGATTGTGCTCGTAAAGGTGTATCTGGAAAGGGAACCTGAAAGGACTATCACAGCGTACGCTCTTCTGGACGAGCATAGTAACAAGACTTTAGCATTGTCGGAACTTTTGGGTCAGCTTTCTGTAGAAGGTTCTCAGGCTGCTTACACACTGTCAACATGTGCAGGTACAGAACAGAAAACAGGCAGACGAGCTGTGGGGATTATGGTCAAATCAAGGGATTGGATAAACCAACATACCTTGCCAACAGTAATTAAATATAACGACATTCCAAATAATATCTCAGAGATCCCTACCCCAGAAGTAGCGAGGGCACAGTCTCATTTAAAACATATCGCTAGTCAGATTTATCCTCTGGATCTTAAGAAAAAGGTCCAGTTACTTATTGGCCGTGATTTGCTGGAAGTTCACCGTGTTCAACATCAAATAACAGGTCCACGTGGAGCACCATTTGCTCAAAGATTGAGCTTGGGCTGGGTGATCGTGGGAGAAGTTTGTATTGGCAAGTTCCATAGAGACAATGTCAATGTATTGAAAACCAACTTACTTGTGAATGGTAGGAGAACAATTTTCAACCCATGTGACTCAAAACTCGTCTTGCGTGAGCAGCCAGTTGAATCTCCCATTGGAGAAAATCTCATTGTTAGAACCCAACAGGATGAGAAAATAGGAATGTCTTACGAAGATCGAAAGTTCACAGAGTTAATGGACTCAACACTCAGGAAGGACTCCTCTGGAGTATGGATGGCTCCCCTACCATTCAAAAGTCAAAGGGCACGGCTTCCCAACAACAGGCTACAAGTATTGCAAAGAGCTTGACAACTAGAGTCGAATCTTAAAAAGAGTCCGGAGAAACTGAACCACTTTATTACCTTTATGGACAAAGTTTTCCGAAGTCAGGCTGCAGAAAAGGCTCCTGATCTACAGGATGATGAGAAGGAGAGATGGTATTTACAAATTTTTGGGGGTATATCATCCAAAGAAACCCAACCAGATCAGGGGAGTATTTGACTCCTCAGTAGTGTACAAGGGACTTTCTCTGAACAATGTGTTGCTAACAGGACCAAATTTGACCAACAGTTTGTTGGACGTGCTGTTGCGATTCAGAAAGGATGAATGTGCAAATACAGCGGATATAGAGCAAATGTTCTACAGATTCTTCGTCATACCTGAGCATCGAGACTTTCTGCGGTTCTTCTGGTTCGAAGACAATAACCCTAATTCCCCAATGGTTGAATATCGTATGACAGTCCATGTTTTTGGTAATCGCCCGTCGCCCGCCATAGCCACTTATGAACTGAGAAGAGCGGTACAAAAGGCTGACAATGATGTCAAAGAATTTGTTAGTTGTGATTTCTATGTTGACGATGCACTGACGTCCACGTCTTCGCCTGAAGCAGCAGTGAGTTTATTGGAATGTACCAGGAGGAGTCTTGCAGAATGAAGGCCACATCCGACTACATAAAATTGCATCAAACAACAAGAATGTGATGTCTCAGTTTCCTAAGGAAGATCTTGGAAAGGATCTCAAGAACTTAGATTTGGGTGATGATGCATTGCCCTTACAAAGAGTCTAGGTCTATCTTGGAACCTGAATACGGACAGCTTTGTTTTCACTGCTCCTAAACTGAGTAGTTCATTCACAAGAAGAGGATTGGTTTCAGCAGTTAGCAGCATTTTTGATCCTATAGGATTTTTGGCACCCTTTACAGTTTATGGAAGAATGTTATTGAGAGAGGCATGTCCACACAGACTGGGATGAACAACTTCCTGAAACACATCACAAACGTTGGTAGAACTGGATGGACGACTTGAATCTGTTGGATGGATTCTGTATTCCTAGAATGTATGTACCGAGTTCGTACAGTCAGATGAAAGTACGGGAAGTGTTAATCTTTTCTGATGCTTCGGAGAAGGCTGTAGCTGCAGCTGCTTATCTCAAGACAACAGATGACCTCGGTCAACAGCAGTTGGAGTTCATTATGGTTAAATCCAAATTAGCACCTTCAGCTGGTAATAGTATACCTCGCTTAGAGCTTTGCGGGGCAGTCCTGGCGACAGAAATTGGGCAGTTCCTTGCAGAACAGCTTGAAATACTTACAACCAAGATGAAATATTTTGTTGATAGCAAGGTTGTCCTCGATTATATAAAGAAGGACACACGGAGATTTTATACCTATGTTAGCAATAGGGTAGCCAGGATTCGTCATGCCACTTCACCAGAACAATGGAATTATGTGCCTACCCATTTAAACCCTGCAGATGTTGCTACAAGGGATGTGTCACAGGACATTTTGACAGCCATACAAATATGGTTGAAAGGACCTGAGTATATCTTAAAGGGCATGGAAACATCAAAAGAAGAACCAGAGATATTTCCCCTCATTGAACCAGACTCTGATAAAGAAATCCGTCCAGTACAGGTGCTACAATTCACTGTCTCAACACACTTACCACTAGATGAACGATTCACGAAATTCTCAACATGGAAGGGGTTAGTTCATGCAATTGCCATCTTGAAATATAATGCAGGCTGCCACAACAAAGAAAATGACTCATCTTGCGAAGGATGGCATTGGTGCCAGGAAGGAACAAGTCCAGCTGGACTTAGAGAGGCAGAAAAATTTGTGATAAAAACCCTGCAACAAAAGCACTACTACAAGGAGATCAACAATTTAAGACTAGGGTTGTCGCTCACCAAGGAAAGTCACATCATACCACTGTCTCCTTACTTGGATGAAGATGGTCTCCTGAGGGTTGGTGGCCGATTAAATCGTCTTCGAGATAGTCTAGGCCTCGCATCTACGAATCCTATCATCATTCCGAAGGGGGTTGTAGCAATGTTTCTTGTTAAACATTTTCATGAAAAAACCTTTCACCAGGGCCGGAAATTTACTGAAGGGAAAATACATCTCATCTCTCATTGGGAAATGTGTTTTGTGTAAAAAGCTAAGAGGAAAAACGCTAGTACAAAAGATGTCCGATTTACCAACAGATCGATTGGTTCCTGGACCACCCTTTACAGCAGTTGGCGTAGATACCTTTGGACTATGGAACGTCACCACACGCAGGGCACGAGGTGGAGCCGCTCAAAGTAAGCGCTGGGCAATTATTTTCACCTGTTTAACAACCCGTGCAGTGCATATCGAGCTTATCGAAGAAATGAGCAGCTCTAGTTTCATAAATGGCTTGAGGCGAGTCAATGGATCAGACCGAGGGACGAACTTCGAAGGTGCAACGGATCAGATTGGTCATGACGCAATCAATGTGGAAGATGTTCAACTAAAGGCTCATGTAAACAATTCAGGATCAATCTGGACTTTTAATGCTCCCCACTCCTCCCACATGGGAGGAGTGTGGGAAAGAATGATAGGCATTACTCGGAGAATTTTAGATGGAATACTAGTTCAACAGAAATCCAAAACCTTGACTCTTGAAATCCTGTCCACATTGATGGAAGAAGTCTCTGCTGTTATGAATTCCATACCAATCTCAACTATTCCATCTGACCCAGAGACACCCTTGATATTAAGCCCAAATATTCTCCTCACTCAAAAACAAGATAATAATCCACCTATGTTGTCAGAACAATTTTCACTCAAGGATGTCTATAAAGCAGAATGGAAACATGTTCAAGTACTCTCTGATCTCTTTTGGAGGAAGTTGAAGGATACCTACTTGAATGAATTGCAAGAACGCAGAAAGTGGCACGACAAGAAACCAAATATAAAACCCAGTGATGTTGTCCTCATCAGGGATGCGAGCCTTGCTCGAAACAAGTGGCCCGTTGGAGTAGTGGAGGAATCCATAAAGAGTGATGACCAGTTGGTTCGTAAGGCCGTTATCCGTGTACATTGTGATGGCAAAACTGTGTTGTATACTAGACCTATCAGTGAGCTTGTTTTGTTATTAGATGATTAGTTTAGAATACTTAGTAAGTGTAGGAGTTTTAGTTTATTGTTATATCTTGAGATATAAGACAGGGAGTGTGTTGTGACATAATCTTGGAGTTATCCGGAATTTTCATAACTTGTTGTATTTGGTTCTACTTTTATATCGAGCCCACATTTTCCCTTTATCATTGTTTACGTGGTTCGTAGCACCTTATCAACTCTGATTGTTTCGTTGTCTGCAGCTTTGAAGCACAATGGAGTAAGTAATATTGTTTGTATTGCTCAATTTCCACTGTTGCATCTGTACGGTATATGATTTTGTATGCAATTTGGTCATTATTTGTGAACATCTAGTTTACATAGTAGTGTGTGAAGTCTATTTTTGGATAACGTGCGAGTTGCACTTTTCATGATTTTTAAGACTTAAAGAAGTTTTGTGTCACAAGATATTGCATTTTGTAATGAAATGCACACATATAATATTATTCCAAATATTTCAGTAATGTTTTTTTCTAGTCAAGCATTTTTATTGCATGTTAAATGCAAATAAATTATGCCATTGTAAAGAGTGCGGGAAAACTCGATGGCATGCTATAAAACATTGATTGTATTAAGTACATGTACCTAAGTTTGATGGCATGTTGTAAAATATAGCTTGATCAAGATACATGTTCATACCTAAACAGAGAGTTACTTGTGTGATAGTTCTAGTCATTTCACTCATTTGTCATGTTACGTTCATTCACTTCCTAGATAGCTTTGGATGTAATTTCATTTATTATTTTCTCTGTTCTTATTTGATTCATTGTAATATTTTCAGATCTAACCATATCCTCATGGAGAAATAAATGGTTGAACTTACTGCAACTTGCATTTTTATTGGACCAAGGCAATAAGGCAGTACATCTATTATTCAGTAACAACTCATTAAATAAGTTTAATATGTCCCCCGTTTATCACTATCACAATGCAGACTATTAACAAATTATTAGTGCTTCTGTACCCAATATTATTAACCTCTTGCACTGGTATTTGTTGGTCTTTGAAGAACATTTAATAAGTTATTTTTGTCTCATTTTTATTTATCTATTATTTACAAGTCTATCTGATCATTAAAACTATTAAAGTACTTTTTATATTATACAACAAAAATTCTTGCATAGTTCTCTTATTCTATTAACCTTTCAAATACATTATTTACAGTGAATAATTATCAAAAGTGAATGGCAAAGGGGAATAACTTCTCTCAGTAGAATACAAATTAATAGAACCCTGGTCAGGACCAGAACACTTGACCAAATAGTCCAGATGTTCAAAACTCCGGTAAAATTACCCTTACTTATTAAAACGTTTTCTCTGTTTGCCTCGAATATGATCTTCACTACAAATTTTACACAGCCCTACCTTAACAACAGAACCCATGACCAAGGGTCAGGAAATTCACAAATTTGGAATAGCTACCCTAATCTTCATAACTATAGACTTGATTTATCTGCTAAATACCCAGGGACAGAAAAGTAGATTGCAAAGAAATAATGCACTTTCACTACATAATCAGTAGAGCCCCGCCCTACAATGTCATTCTGGGCTTATTAACACTTTTTTAAGACTTCCTATATTATACTTAAAGTGTTCTGGGAATTATTTGAGATTATTATCTAGTAGTTTTCGACCAAAAAAAAACCCAAAAAATAAGTTGTTATTTAAACCTAACCCTAGGTTTAAATATGTAACCCTAAGGTCTGAAAAGTGTAAAATGTAACATAATTCATTTGGGCTTATAAACGAACGGAGTTAGCGGGTTAAAAATTGGGTTTAGGATTGTAGCTAAACCCCTCAATGGTTTGTTGCAAAACCTATTCTAACCCCATGTAAGAAAAAATGGCATAAAAATCGAATAAAAAAATTCATGTCTGGGGGTATACCCAACTCCAAATTTTTCTCAAGGTTTTGAAAATTCTTAACGTCTTATAGCATCAAATGCTTAAAAACCGGCCGATTTCCATGGTATAGATCTGGGTTTTCTTGGCTGTAGCTAACTTAATTTACGCGAAAAAAATGTTTTCTGAAAAATATCCCTTACCTTAACTTTTTAACTAAAATTTTGATTATGTTACATTTTACACTTTTTTGATCCTACCCCCCTGGGGCAATTTTAGAAGAACTCTGTGGCTTTTAAAACTATTTAAAAATCTCAAATCTGCGGCATAATTTTTTTGTGGCTATAAGCATCCCTTAAAAAATAATAGGAGTTTGAAAAGTGTAAAATGTAACATAATTTTTATATCATATAAGGAGAGAATGGGCTTGGTCTGGGGTTAGCTCTAAATATAGGGGAAGTTCATAACCCTTCTTAGGGGACATTGTCATGATGACAAACACAAACTGTAGCGTTTTCTAAGTTATATTTACAGTATTTTCTTTCGTTTGTAATGGATTTATTGTACAGAGAGGCGTGACAGTCGAGTCACGCCTCTCTGTACAATAAATCCATTACAAACGAAAGAAAGTTTCTGTAAATGTCTTGTGTTATGGTCATTTGCATAGTCACTCCTTCAGCACTAATCTGCACGCAACATTACGTCACAGGCCTTGGTCCATCGTAAGTGTACATGGTGTTCAAACAAAGCAGAAAGTACAAAGGAGATGGTTGCATCATGCGATGTTAAACGAGTGTGCAATTGTATTTGATGGATTAATTTAAGCAGTATGAGTATTTCAAAAAACACGGTATACACAGGCACAATACTGAAAACTTTGATCCGCCCGCACTATGATCCGCTACATTACTGTTACTAGGAATACGATTGTATGTGCTGAGTAAATCTGAGTCAAGTACTGTAGCCACAAGTGTCAAAATTATGGAATGTAGTGTGAAAGAGTCCAAATACATGCATATACAAACATGTATCCGTTTGCATGTAACTCAAGGAACACATAAAACAGGTGCTATTAAGGGAATCATCGAACTGCGCGCGTTTTCAATATTGTCACATTTGAATTATCGTTTTAATTTGAATACATGAAATTCTGTATATTTTTAAAAAAAAAAATGTTTAAAGCAGTTAACCTAGTTTCCATGTATTCCTCTTCAAAATGGTTCTCACGTATGCATTTTCAGATTGAAGAGAGGGGGTTGAATTTTGTGAGGTTTCTCATGTTTCCTCTGTATAGGTTGTATAAACTTACAGAAATTGAAGAAAAAATATTCAAAAAGTATCGAGTTCTTTTGGAAGTTATTGTACAGTATATTGGAATTTATTGTACGGCTAAGCTCCGTCCCCTAGAATTTATAGTACGTTGGAATTCAGATTTCTATCGGATTTAAAGTATGGCTAACATCAAAAGAAAAAGTACCGCACCATGACACAAATGACCTTATGGCCTAATTTACTGAGTATGGACAGAAACCCAAAGTGTAAATGTAACACAATTTTTTGTGACTTTTACTTTTTGGGCCCTATTCTCTTATAAATCAATTTTAACTGGATATTTTAGAAAAAATGACTTTTATTTAAGAGAAATAATCAAAATATAATGCCAGAAGTTCATGGTGTTCAATTATCTTTTCGATTATCATCCATATGACCCCTGCTCAGATGTAAGTAGCCATTTAGGTGAATTTTTATAAGTCCCAACAAATATACATTTTTCTTGTATTTCTTGAAAATACAGGAAATTTAAGTGAAATTTGGCTTCCTTTTCCTTCGCCTAAGGTAACCGTACAAATATAAAGGAAAAAAATTTTGTTCTATACATAATCGACAGAAATAAGGACAAATCAGGTGTCGCGACATGTCAGAATCACTTAAGTCATTCTTAATTTGTTGCGACATGATTTTTCGACTAACCGAGTATTGAACAATTAAAAACATATTATATTTTGTTAATTCAATGCATTTCCTACCTTGTTTCTATTAAAGTAGGTTCACAAATTGATTTAAGCTACATTTTACACTTTCAAACCCAAGAGTGATATTTATATTTCCCTTTTTGGCTAATATTTGCTTATTATTAAATTTATATTTGATATTAGAGAAAAATCAACCTTCATTTAATATGAATAACCTGTGTAGCAACCTCTAATGATAAAACGCCGCTTAATGATACAAATATCATTAAGCGTTGCAATTGCAACGCTTAATGCCATAAATTATTGCATTAATAGTTGACATTCTCAACCGCTAATGCTAAATCGCCGCTTAATGATAGAATTATATCATTAAGCGTCACAAATGCAGAGCAACCCTTGATGAAACAAGCAAATATCGACATAATCGACGACTAATGATACACAGTAGTGTATCATTAAGCGTTGCAGTTGCAACCTTAAATGATATAAAATTTAGAAATGGTTTGCAATATCTAAGAGAAACACACATCCACCTTTCCTGAACTATGAGATATCACTTGCCAAAACATTTATATATGCCCTTGTGCTATATAAATGGTAATTATTGGAGTTTTACTATGTTTTCTAGCTAGTCAAGGGAACTTCTTTAAGCTCCGGATGTTTAAAAGACAGACAGTCAGAAAGCTGAGAGAAAAAGATACAGACAAATAGATCAATAAAATGATATTCAAATCCTTTTAAGAGGGCTATATTGATCTCTTTAGAAGAAGAGCTCCATATAAAGATACACAAAAATGATCAAATTTTAAAAATAAAATGTATGATTTTTTTCTTTGCCAAATGATAGTTGACAACTTAAGATATTATATAAAAAAAAATAAGTTATATCTGATGGTTAATTTCTTCACCCCCAGCCTCCTTAAAAGAACCACTTTTTTTTACTGAAAATACAGAAACAATCAATTTCTTTTTAAATTTATATAACGATTTGAATAGTCAACCTAAAATATATATAATATATTTGAATATTTTTTATCGAAACTTTGTATTTTAGATTTGATACAGCTTAACACATGTCACTGTTAACGTTTCAGATATACATATCGAAAAATAAATTTATAGTTTTAACTATTGTATTTCTAATCTGCTCCATTTCTCCAAATTTCGAAAAAGAGAGACATCAATATTCACAACTTATGTTTAAGGATACATAACGCAAAAAATACAATGTAATACATTGAATAATATATATTGTTTTGAGAAAAAAGTTTCATTTATCCTTTATTCGTGATCAGAGTTACTTGAATACATTACTGTTGCATGATTATTTTATTATCATTTTTGAATTTATATCAAAATATAAATATGGGTTTTTCATGTTATCAAATCTCATAAAGCCTGGGCCGAGGAGCTTCTTGTTGAAATATGATCATGTACCAATCGTATTTTTATCCCTTTTGATGTTTAAAAATAATACATGTGCCTTATTACTGGTCGGATATAGTTTTGGACTAAAATTTACCCCCCCCCCCCCCCCATAGACGGATTTATAGCCGAGTAAAAACGGAACTTATAGGAATACTTGTGACTGATTTTTAACAAATATTTGCAAAGTATAGTTTTTAGCCCATGAAACGATTAAATTGTCAGACCTCGGTGGTTTATTTTGGAATTTGTTGAACTTGTTTTTCAACTACTTATGACGTCATTGTGAATCACGTCTATCATTTATAATTTAACAATGAACTTGTGGTCATGTGGGAAACCTGTTTGTATAAAGGGTTAAAACGTAACAATGAGATAATGTGGTGCAAGAGGAAATATTTGCGAAACTATGTAAATATTGAAGAATACAGTGTATAAATTCCACTTTTCTGTGACTGAAAATAATGGACCCGAAGAGAAATTAATAATCCTAATCCTATAAAATAAATGTATTCTTTGTCCATTTCATACTTCGTGTGTGTGGTACGCATTGTAATCTTTTATTGTGTGTCATACCAATCCATCCTTATGCTAACTGTTACATGTTACTTTTAAATGTTTCATCATTATCATCAGTGGTAGATCTAAGAATGGAATAACAAATAGTAAAGATGATTATAAAGATTTCAGTTTGCTTTACTTTAAGTCTTGGTTACAACTATTAAGAGATTTACATGATTTATAGCCAGTGTTTGCAGGCTGGGTGAAAATATTTCTTTTAGTCATAAATCAATGACATCAACAGAGTTAAAATGGTCGGTTTTTAAACCAGATATCTTTTTATTATCAGTCGCCCGAAGACATATCCATGCGTGATGCCAATCCGAGGAAGCAATTATTCTTTTGATCTCTAAAACCAGTCCACTAGACGAACCCGCAAGTCTCATGAGTCTTCTAACACTTATGATTGATGGTATATTTGTTAAAGACTTGGTGAAATATATACTCTTGGGCCTGGTTTAGCATCAATGATTGAACGAAACAATTCATTAACGTTCCTGATACGAAACCTAGAATTGGGATCCATTTCCAAAACGAATTGGAATATTTTACTCCAAATTTCCCGAGGTATTATAAAATAGAAAAGGTAAGTCACTTCCATTTGTTTACACTGGACCCCTCTTGGATATCAGGACCGAAATATCATTTACCTAATACATGTCACAAAAAGGTGTCATTATATCTTGTTTCGGTAGATATTTTTGTCTTTAATCGTGCTATTTAATTGCCCAGGCCTTCCATAATAATTCGAGTATTCATCGTGAAAAATGCTACAAGATTTGGAAATGTCAAAGTAGAAATTACGGAAGTGATGCAAAAACGACACCTAGCGTTTAACTCTTGAGTTTCGAGTGTTATAGAATCAAGGGAAAAGCCAGAGGTCTACGAAAAAGTTTGGGAAAATTTTCATAAAGAAGTCGAAATTGATTCATTAGAATATAATAAATTCTGCTTAATTCTGCTTAATTTTCGAAATGAGTGAGGGTAGTCGTCAATATTCCCTTTAAAGGATGTTATCACTGATACCAAAAAGCGTTTCAAAAATCGCTTAAACATTACAATACATGTAAACAGTCCTGTTTATGAGTTGCAAGAAGACACACCATTACACTGTAGAATTCCTGTGGACGTGTTGGAAGAAGACACGGTTTTAACTGTAGCATATCTATCGACGACTTCGACGAGGATATGTCTCCAACCTGTAGTATTCAATTCGACAATTTAGACGAAGACAAACCTACCAACTGTAGCAGTCCTGTGGATGAGTTGCAAGAAGACAAGCATCCCAACTGTAACATTCCTGTCGACGTGTTAGCAGAAGACTTATCTCTAAACAGCGGCGGTCTAGTCGACAATCTTGGCGACAAAACACCTCCCACCTGTACTAATCCTGATGACAAGCTAAACGAGGACACGCTTAACAACTGTAGCAGTCCTGTCAAGAAGTTGCAAAAAAAAAACACGCCTCTTTATTGCAATAGTCCTGAAAGAGATAAGTCAATGTGCCTACCTCGGGAAATTTGGAGTAAAATATTCCAATTCGTTTTGGAAATGGATCCCAATTCTAGGTTTCGTATCAGAAACGTTAATGAATTGTTTCGTTCAAACATTGATGCTAAACCAGGCCCAAGAGTATATATTTCACCAAGTCTTTAACAAATATACCATCAATCATAAGTGTTAGAAGACTCATGAGACTTGCGGGTTCGTCTAGTGGACTGGTTTTAGAGATCAAAAGAATAATTGCTTCCTCGGATTGGCATCACGCATGGATATGTCTTCGGGCGACTGATAATAAAAAGATATCTGGTTTAAAAACCGACCATTTTAACTCTGTTGATGTCATTGATTTATGACTAAAAGAAATATTTTCACCCAGCCTGCAAACACTGGCTATAAATCATGTAAATCTCTTAATAGTTGTAACCAAGACTTAAAGTAAAGCAAACTGAAATCTTTATAATCATCTTTACTATTTGTTATTCCATTCTTAGATCTACCACTGATGATAATGATGAAACATTTAAAAGTAATATGTAACAGTTAGCATAAGGATGGATTGGTATGACACACAATAAAAGATTACAATGCGTACCACACATACGAAGTATGAAATGGACACAGAATACATTTATTTTATAGGATTAGGATTATTAATTTCGCTTCGGGTCCATTATTTTCAGTCACAGAAAAAGTGGGATTTATACACTGTATTCTTCAATATTTACATTGTTTCGCAAATATTTCCTCTTGCACCGCATTATCTCATCGTTACGTTTTAACCCTGTATACAAACAGGTTTCCCACATGACCACAAGTTCATTGTTAAATAATAAATGATCGACGTGATTCACAATGACGTCATAAGTATTCAACAACAAGTTCAACAAATTCCAAAATAAACCACCGAGGTCTGACAATATAATCGTTTCATGGGCTAAAAGCTATACTTCGCAAATATTTGTTAAAAATCAGTCACAAGTATTTCTATAAGTACCATTTGTACTCGACTATATATCGTCTATGGGGGGTAAATTTTAGTCCAAAACTCTATATCCGACCAGTACTAAGGCACATGTATTATTTTTAAACATCAAAAGGGATAAAAATACGATTGGTACATGATCATATATATTTCAACAAGAAGCTCCTCGGCCCAGGCTTTTTGAGATTTGATAACATGAAAAACCCATATTTATATTTTGATATAAATTCAAAAATGATAATAAAATAATCATGCAACAGTAATGTATTCAAGTAACTCTGATCACGAATAAAGGATAAATGAACCTTTTTCTCAAAACAATATATATTATTCAATGTATTACATTGTATTTTTTGTGTTATGTATCCTTAAACATAAGTTGTGAATATTGATGTCTCTCTTTTTCGAAATTTGGAGAAATGGAGCAGATTAGAAATACAATAATAAAAATTATAAATTTATTTCTCGATATGTATATCTGAAACGTTAACAGTGACATGTGTTAAGCTGTATCAAATCTAAAATACAAAGTTTCGATAAAAAATATTCAAATATATTATACATATTTTAGGTTGACTATTCAAATCGTTGTATCAATTTAAAAGGAATTCGCTTGTTTCTGTTTTTTTTCAGTAAAAAAAATTGGTTCTTTTAAAAGGATTTGAATATCATTTTATTGATCTATTTGTCTGTATCTTTTTCTCTCAGCTTTCTGACTGTCTGTCTTTTAAACATCCGGAGCTTAAAGAAGTTCCCTTGACTAGCTAGAAAACATAGTAAAACTCCAATAATTACCATTTATATAGCACAAGGGCATATATAAATGTTTCAGCAAGTGATATCTCATTGTTCAGGAAAGGTGGATGTGTGTTTCTCTCAGATATTGCAAACCATTTCTAAATTTTATATCATTTAAGGTTGCAACTGCAACGCTTAATGATACACTAGTGTGTATCATTAGTCGTCAATTTTGTCGATATTTGCTTGTTTCATTAAGCGTCAATATTGCTCTGCATTTGTGACGCTTAATGATATAATTCTATCATTAAGCGGCGATTTAGCATTAGCGGTTGAGAATGTCAACTATTAATGCAATAATTTATGGCATTAAGCGTTGCAATTGCAACGCTTAATGATATTTGTATCATTAAGCGGCGTTTTATCATTAGAGGTTGCTACATAGCTGTTCCAGACAGCATAAAAGATAATAAAAATCCCAGGATGTTTTCATTCTTTTTCTGTAAATATGTATTTGCTTCGCTATTTCCATCTAATTTCATTCGCACTCTAATTAATTACACACTCAATCACTAATCTTTTAGTATATTATGGTATGTTCAAACGTAATGAGTAATGAAAAATCATCTTGTTTTAGTACTGATTCATTTAAATATGTAATTTTTTTCAATTTATATACTCGGTATACGTAGAAAAACTAGTGCCAAATTGATGTTTGAAGGAACGTGAGAAACTACGACCACTTAAGGAAGCGATTGCATGGCGTCACGTGATCGACTCATTTGATGTTTAAAAAAAGAAGATTTACGGTAACCATTTCCGGAGTAAGGAGCCTGATTATGATTACGCCCATGACAAAAGGTCTTCGTGGCAATATTTTTAAAATGGAGAAAGAATAAGATAGGCCCTAAAGATGTGATGTAGCAGAGTGTTGGTGAGCGTCGACGCAGATTTTTTTATCCATGTGTTTTTTCGTTTTGACACGTCTAGCCTTTGTCGTAGTTCCGAACGCTGTAATCTATTTCATAAATAAATTTAATTCATACCTGGATCTTTACGTCCTCTAGTTTTAATTAAAATACTAGAATTTTATTTGAGATCGGTTTTTTTACTATAGGATTAACATCTATGAATAGATAATCATTTCCTAGAAGCTTCGGACGGCGTGATTTTCTCAGTGATTATAATGAATATAGACCTATATGGAAGCATAAACGAATGCGATTTTCATTTATACGTGTATAGACCAGTTTCAGGTTGCATGCTGGACATGAACGTATTTTAAAAAAACTATTGCGGAGGAAATCGTTTTCCTCTGTAAGATCTTCTCTAGCATTTTCAACGCTTACATCGACCATGTACATTGTAAACATTGAATCATCGGCACATATTGCGTAAACATTTGTTGTAGTAAATTGTTTTATGCGTCGTATTTGGTAAAAAATTGAAACTCAACACACTTCTTCTGAAAAGAAAAGAAAGGTTTCTTTTTGCAAGTTTTCACAAATCTAGCAAAAAATACGCATGTAAGAATGACAGACGAAATTAAGAGAGGATAACTCTGACAATCGAGGTACTACGGAGGTACCAGGTATAGGCTACCAGAGAAAGAAAATTATTTTGAGCATAATGTTATTCATTTAAAAAAAAATTTCAACTCATCATTCTCACGGGAATATATTTGAAAAATTAATTTAATTTTTGAAAATTCACGAGGACATGAACAAAGACTCTTCACCTCAGCATATTTCATGAAATGCGTGATCATGAAGCGCAAATTTATAAATGTCATTCAACCATTATTTTGGAAACAAAACAGTTTGCACTAGGCCTATAGTTTTGACGTCAAGTGTGGCATTACGACGTCACAATGGAGATATGTAGGCTTACCTTGTTCATGAGAAAATGAACTGTTTTCTAACTTGCAATGAATGTGTAGGAAAAATATTTGCAAATGTAAATATTACATGGCAAATTAATAAAATTTGTCAAATAAGATAATAGCTAGGATTTATTTTATATACGGTATAGATTGCAGATACAAGTTCTCTGAAATAATCTACTACTCAATCAATGTGTTCAAGTGACTAACCCCCCCCTCCCCCCCCCCTTCCCTTTCCGATTCCAAGTCACAGTGCAGAGACCTCGATGAGTGTTCAGAGCATGAACAATTTGGCCCTTGGACCACTGTGTACTGGTTTAGAATGTATATATTTATATTGAAATAATAACGGAATGAATATTTTGGAGATGTAAAAATTAACCCAAAAATGTGCATATTGTTGTTTTTTGTGTACATGATACTTATATCATTCTGCTCTACGTATAAAATGAGCAACCACCACAAGATTTTCAGAAATAAAATATTTTATTAATCTGTACGTATTTTTTTTTAAATAGTCTTTTAATTAACAGATTATGCATATTAAAGGTTCAGCAACAAACCATCAGATTAAAATTTATGAAGTTTTTTTTTTATATTTTAGGAAGGGGGGGGGGGCTTTTGAAATGCATGTAGCTTAAAAAAGAATGTGATGACCCCACTTCATATTTTAACCATAAGTCACTTATAATATTTGTTACAAAATATATCAATTTTAGGAAAATTCATTGAGCAATTTTTTGTCAAGACGTTGAAAACTGCTCTTGGGGTGAAAATATTACTGCAAATTTACAATGACTACTCCCCAAAGCAACTGTGGCATTACTATATCTATCAATAGTTTCCGATACAATTTTTATTTTCAATGAATATAAAGCATATTATTTAATATCTGGTGAAAATTATTTAATTTGTTTCAATTTTGATACCTGTATGGCATACTTAAAGTTTCACTTCATAAATATCAAAATATTGAAAAACGGTGGTTACCATGGCAACCATATCTTCTTTATAACCCTGATGACCATGGTTGACATTTTCATATTATGATACCATTAACGTAAGGCAAATTATATGTAAAAATGAGAAAAATTCATAGAGCGGATTTTTTTCATGGACCCTTGCAATCTCTTCCTTAAAGAAAAAGAAATCAGAATCTTACGACCATCAGAATGCAGAATCTCTTAAAGTTCGAATTAAGTACAGAACAAGAGGGACCTTCAAAACGACCAAGGAATGACTGTTACCCAATGAAGCTCCAGAGAGAGAGAGAGAGGGAGAGAGGGAGGGAGACGAGATGTATTTATTATGTACAGAACTACGTGTCTTATGTATATGCAAGTATTATCTGACACTCCTCTTTTTTATGCAATTATGATTATTTAGGTATTCAGCATGATGCGTTAAAAAATCTTTTTTGTTGTCTTTATAAATTACTGTGGCATGAACTCCGTACAAAGGCACTTGTTTGCAAGACTGTTTTCAGAGATTGAAATATTGTATTCATTAATTGAAATGTATTGTAAAAAGAACTGAAGCCAATTTTTTTAACATAATTGTATATTTATAAACAAAATGTGAAACAAGCATCTATGCCACAGTATATATGAATTGCTTGTCTTTTGCTTACACAGTATAATTTCGCACATATAACTACAGACACTTATCGTTATATATTTTTCTTATACAATTATATAATTATAATTCATATAAGATATTCTCATACATAGAATATTGATGTTTGACCTTAAAGGATAAAATTTAAATTTTCGAATAGTTTGACATTCATAAAATTCATAGTATTCAATCTATTGTTTTAAATCCATTGAGACGCGAAACATAGAGATTTTCTGAGGTAAATGTTTTCTAGGGAACGACCATGCTTTTGATCCTGAAAGGGTAGGGGTTCCTGGCACGCTAGTCACGTTATGCATTTTCATGCCTTCATTGGTACTGGGATCATTTATTTATTTTTACAACTTATTTTTAACTTATAAGCCAGTGATCGAGGTTAATTATTCGTGGATTCATATTAACTATATGGGAAGTGGGGGGGGGGGGTCTAAGAAATTTCTTATTATCCTTTAAATTTTATTTTTGTATCGGTATAATTAAACAATTAAAAGTGATCATTGAAGGCGTAAGCAAGATTCCAGTTCCCCTCGACCAGGACTATTTCCCTCGGCTTCGCCAAGTCTCGGGGATAAACATAACTCGTTGGATGCAAATCAAATACGGAACCAATTTTGATGCACTAGATGCGCATTTCGACAAATTATGTCTCTTGAATGATGCTCATGCCGAAACGTTGGAAATCAGAAATATCTTAAAAAAAATAACATTGAGGAGCTGAAAAAGAGGGGCCGAATACGTCAAAGGATCGGAGCTATGCATGGGGGAGATAATCCTTAATTTTAAAATAAATTTCTAAATTTTACCACAACAATTCAATAAATATCCGTATTTTCAAGCTTGTACCGAGGTACTTAGCTACTGGGCTGCAGAGACCCTTGGGGACGAACAGTCCACCAACTCGTTGGATTGATTGATTGTATATTGTTTTACGTCCCGCTCGAGAATTTTGCACTCATATAGAGACGTCTCCATATACTCGTGAAGGGCTCCAAATTTAGACCTTACTCGGCACTCAGGGCCTTTCAGCAGTGAGGGTTCTTTATCGTGCCAACGCCTACCGTGACACGGGGCTTTGGTTTTTAAGGTCTCATCCAAAGGACCCACAACTTTCACTTCACAAAGTACCGAGCGCTTGGCGAGGGAACGGTTGATACCTATTTTTATCGCCTTGGGTCAGTCGCAGCCGTGATTCGAACATACGACCTTCCCTCCACGGAGAAAGCGCTCTACAGACTGAGCTACCGTGACGGTCCAAATTCGTTGGATAAAAAATCATATCCAGCTACAAATCATGGAAGATCGTATTTATCTTGTCAAAAATGAGCCCATTCGGCTTTCGTTATTTAATGACTTATTCAAAAGAAAAAAAAAGCTCAAAGTACGCAGGTGTGTTAAGGAAGCACTAAAATAATCTGACTTGACTAAATCAGTGATACAATATGACGTCATAGTAGGCGAGATGACGTCAATTTTAGAACACAAGTTTTCTAAATATTGTTATTTAGAGATCTAATTTAGCTCCTGAAAATGAAAATAAACTTGCAAATATTCACAAAAATAAAATGTTTTTATTTTGTTATGCTGTATCTGTCACTTGAATTAAAAACTCCGACCGATGACGTCATATCTGTTCAACAAATGACTTGAGAATTGATCATGTGGTGTAATGAGAATTTGGCTAAGACGGCATGTAAAAAGATACGTAAAAGGGGATTTAGAAGCAAATACCGTGAATGTGTGTGATTCATGTGAAGTTAAAGTTTGTTAAACAGGTATGCTAATTCATTTTCATCGATTACATCTTCTATTGAAGACAGTCAGCTATTTACGTATCCCGGTCGGCCTTTTCTCTGTCATTCGTGACAACAATAATGCCACAGAACAACACTAAGCTGGATACTTCAAAACATTATATTTGTACATATCAAAAGCTTGCGTTCAATAATACTTGGAAAGTGCTGCTAGAATCGTGAGGTAAACTTGGTTTGAAGAAATTTCTCGGGTTATTTGTATAAAATGCAAAACATTGGGTAAGGTTTCGTACGAATATGTGGAATAATTATTTTCTCAACCGGACATTGGGACTCTAGCAGCACTTTTTAGGCATAAGAGATGTTTTTGAACTATATTATTTACTCAAAGAAATAATCAAACCCCGGGGTATTGTTTTCTGTTAAATTTTTTATTAAGGAATATTTTGCTATTAATAGCAGTCACGTGATGACGTTGTGGTGGTGCACTTCTCGGCCCCAGACACTCTGTTGTCTTAATGCAATAGATAATAATAGTTTACGTTTTATTGGCGACTTTGATAAATTATCAAACTTAATTTTCTTTAAAAAAGTCTAAATTTCCCGACAAACGATTTGTATGCTTCCTTAACATACCCGCGTAAACAAGAAAGTATTCATCCTAATGTTTACTCAGACGTCCGCACTGAATGGTAGACCCCCATTTCATTGTTGGAAAATTTAATAATTCCATATTTATCAGTTGATGTTCCGCGATCTTTATAATAATAAAGCATATTTTTTCAATTAAATATATAAACATTTTATGCAAATGTTACTCGGAACTTCTCGGACAATTTCTGCAGTAAAAAAATATACCTTTTTAAGCGCTAAGCGCAGCGCAAAGCGCTTACTGTCATCGTAAATCTACTTCCGTTCGCGATCCAGCGCCACTAAGCAAGTTAAATAACTCCACTGGGTTTTCTAAAAATATGCAACTCGAAATTCCCGACTCTCTTTCGGCTATTTTAGTGTAATACTGAGTCACGTGCAGTTCTAATAATAGGAGTCAATTAGTAAGGGAAAGATATGCATGTACATTGTACGAAAATCCACTGTTAGTAGATAAGGGCAGTTCTTGTCATGCTTATCTCTATACATTGTAGTTCATTTAAAATCGTGTCAGCACTCATCACTTGTGTACCATGTAACTAACAATTGCTGCATCTATGGCGCAAATACTTAATTGAAAACGGCTTATTATATATGTCATGTACATGTGATGTAGTGATTGAATAAGTACAGTGGTACCTCGGTATATTGCCCTATGTTATATTGCCACCCTCGCTTATTGCCAGGAATTCTCGAAGAACGGATTTCCCCCTGTGTTAATACACCCGTTATATTGCCACCCCCGCTTATTGCCATCCACCACTGGTTTTGGGAAACAAAAGGTCAAATTATGTAAGGAAAACCCTCGGTAACAATGCCAATTATCTAGCGCGTGTCGATAATTTGGACACCACACCCGTGCTTTGACAGTGGTTGCGGTGAAGCGTGACTGGCTGGACAAGGAATTTAGCTAAATTAAAGATAATCGTTGTATAAAACTCAAAATTAGCAATGTCTTTGGCGTGTGTTTATAAGACAGAAGATTATTTCATCACAATAATGGAAACGTCAGGCGAGAGAAAGCGTAAAAATTTAGATTACGAAAAAAAAAAAGATTGATCAACATTCGATAAATTTGATTGTAAATCGCCGATTATTGCTTATCATGGATAATGCACAAAACCATAATAAATGCAAAAATTAATCCGTATCCCCTTAGATTAAGGACTTACGCAACATTGGTTGAACTTTATTGTCTTTTTCCCTGGAGTTGAAGAGTTCCAATACTTGAAGGAACTGTGTGCTACATTTTAATGTTTATATATGCTGTTGTACACATCTTCTAAAACCAGTTTGGATAAATAAAACATCTAGAATATATGTTTAGTAATTTTTGTTTATTTTTCTTTGAATTATACAAGAATTTTCATCAATTGATATCTTTTCAAAACCCCTGGTAATACATGCTGATTTTTTGTCTACGAACATCTGATGGCAATATAATCTTAAATTAAGAATATCTTGAAAAATTATCAGTAGGTAAGGTACGTTGCGTATGTCCTTAAGAAGCCATTCTATCGATTAAAAAGGAAACCCCATTATCTATTTTTAGACTACTATATAGTTCCGCACGTGAAAATATTAGAGATTCCGTTAGCCCTGAAATTTTCTTAAATTATCGGACATATATTGGTTTGATTGATAAATATAAAAACAGAATCGGAAGAGAAGTACACAGGTACTAGCAAACATGAGAATACACGTTTAATATAACGGGTTGACGTATTCTGACATGCGACTTACCATTCTTCAGTCATGATGCTTTACCAACCGAACTTTTTAACTAATTCAGAAATTCTTGAGACGGTGAAATAATCTACATGTGTACTTTCGATTCAGATGAAATTAATGATAATTCTCAAAACATTTTTTTTATACCAAAGAGCCACAACGGCCACTGACATCTTTGTCATCCGGGTTATTAAATTGTTAGAGCATGACGAAAGGAAATTGATGTGTTCAATATTCTGGTATTTTATTTCTTTTCAGTCAAAACATTGTAAACAAAGAAAACCCCCCCATTAATAATGACTTTTTCCCCAAAAAGAAATGAGAGCTTTCCCTATACACATGTGACATAAATAGTTTGTAACTGAAATAAATTACGTAATATATTTATTTTGTTTTGATAACCAACTGAATTGTAATTTATGGCAGAATTCATTATATTGCCACCCTCGCTTTAATGCCAAAATCTGTCTTGAACAAAAGTTGGCAATATACCGAGGTAACACTGTACATATCTTTAAAACTCAGATGGGATTTTAAGAATAAGTATTTAAAACTCAAACTGGAATTGAGTTATTTAGTAGAAAATTTCGCATAAAAATGATTTACAATGTACTTACATATGTACGTTCCATATAACTTATATCCATATAAACTATTATTTCTTCTTCTAGACCCTTATTTCAGGCAATGTAACTAAAAACAAGTCTTCCTATTATCACCCTTGCACCATGCAGAGAGCTATCAATGAAGTTGATTTTCGCATCTCGGTATCAATTAGTAACAGACTGGAATGCATTCATGGACTGTCTATACTTGTGTTGTACTCTATACTTGTAATGTGGTAAAAAATATGATGTAAATAATTCGCAAGGAAAGGAAGTTTGCGGCTGTACGTACATGTAGGGCACATGGTGGCTGTGTTTTTAACGAATCTATTCACTATATATACAAATAGGAAAACTAATTTTTCGGAATAATGTGCTTTTAAATTTTGTGTGCAATGCGCAAGATATGGTTAAATTGCAAAAACCTTAAATAAACGTTCTTAGCAATGGGCATGAATAGCGCCGATGAAATGTTAAGCAAACAGTGTAATACTTATATTAGGAAACTAGCAAGAAATAGTTTATGTAAAGATTTGCGCGTGTTACCGATTGGATTGCTAAGCAACTTAATGAGGACTACATGAAAACCGGAATAAAACAATGTTGTATACCTTCATGAAGATTTATTAATACTTGAGATTAATATGCTGTATTTTCTTTCTTGGGCTGTTGAATTTTTATCATGGAAATAGCAGAAAAATTAAGGGCAATTATTTTCAGTATTCCTTTTCAACTAACACAACAGTGCTTTGGATATCTTTTTCCTCTAAACACATTTAGCGTGGTAGTTAATGTCATACATAAACAAGTAAAGAATGGTGTAAAGCATCAAACGTCTGTAAAAAAAAAATACTGAAGCATTTTAAAGTATTTCAACAATAGTCCAAAATACGTTTGGGGGGTTAATAACATATTTTTAATCCGAAGAAGAAAAGTATAAAATATTTTTTAAAAAGTAATATTTACAAATCAGATATACATATTGTGAGATCAATAGAAAAGACAAATATACATTATAAATTATGTATATGAAAATCAGAGATAAAAGGATAGCACAGATGTTTTATCATCAAACGAAGAAGACAAATTAATATCTTTATACTCAAAATGTACATTTACCAATTATCTCTGACCAAAGGAAGTTAACTCTACGGGTGCTCATTTCATTGACATGGAGTTTTGTCACATGACGTTGTTACAAACATGATACCGATATGCTGCACAGCGCGATGAAAGTGAAGTGTTAAAAATGTATAATATACAACTGTAGCATATTCAAAACAAAATGTAATATATAGTCTAAGTTTTATTTATCATTAATATTTAATGTAAATATCTTACACACTCCATTAATGTATTTCTTGTAGAATCCTTTCTATAAAATCGTACATTTATAAGTCGCTTATGAATATGAAAAAAAAGAGATATACTAAAAACAATTTTGTGAGAATACTAGTATTCGATATTTTTGAGATGTTTTATTAATAACTTTAATAAATAATTATGTTATCAATAAGGAAATATTTATCGACGCAATAAACAAATAACATCTTTATTTTCCGAGTGCAGTTTCTAAAATTAAAGCACAGTCACTAACAGCCAATCTTCAATTTGAAACACTCGTAAACACGGAATGAATTAATTATCAAAAATTATCACCAGAACATTTTAGCCGTTGGTGTTCCACATAAATGAGAGGAATTTCAGCGACATTTTCAAGTGTTCAAAATTATTTAGAAATATACATTTTCCAGCAAATGTATAGCTACATTTATAGTCTAAGTTTGGTCGGAAAACTCGTCGACCATCCCTCCTCCAATAAATTGCGATTTATACGCAAAGCTACCTCTTATAGACTCCTATAAGGAGATGGAGAAAGAAAATATTTTGACATGTTTTTTTTTTCTTTTGTTTATTAGGTTTGAGAAATATATTGCTGCTTGGAGTAAATATCTGCCATTTAATTTGTATATATATTTTTTTTTAAGAAACGGAGAAATATTTTCTTGCAATTTCATGTATGTGAAATTGATTGATCTTTTGACAGAAGAAGAAAATGTAAAATGCTTAAAATAAAAAGGATAAGACAATGTTGATTTTCATATCCCAACGGGAAATTTTCATGACTCACATATTTGATTATGTATCAAACAACTGTGCTCGCCCTAGTGCAGCTGCACTGTCAAGATATTGCTTAAATTCCAATACAACAGCCAATTTAAATTCAATCAATTCTGATGAAATTCAAACTTTCAGTACTTTGATTTTAAAAAGCAATTTAAAATTCAGGTTTGAATTATTTTTGGTCAACACTAAAGGGATTATTCTCATCTTTTTATGTTATCATTATTTTACATCTGCTGAGGTCTAATTCTGTCTCGCACTTTACAAAACATACAGTTTAGGATTTCCCCCTCTAAATTTTAGATTCACTTTCGAGGCTGCAAAAAAGGAAGACGCGTTTTACGCTCAAATTTTCATTCCACTGATGAAATCTTTAAAAGTCTAAAAAGAGCATCCTCAAACGGGTTTTTTAAAGCACTTGAACCACTTTCAATAACACAGAGAAAAAAATCAAGTGGAAAACAACACAACAAGAATCAACTGCCCATGCCCACTTCCAGCAGCATAGATATGCTTCAGATACTTCACTGATCTATGACGTAGATTTAATTAAAGAGAAAAAAAACCCAGGTAAAGCATAAAATATAGCAGACTTTTAAACAAGAGGTCCATAGGCCACAATACTCACCTGAATTGCCCTGGTCGTGTCCTTTTTTTAGAAGACGACTTTTAATTATTTCTTTCTTTTTTCTCTTTGGATACTTTGATCTCCACATAACAGCCAACACAGGCTACTGGGTTATGATTTAATTGAAATAGAACAATATTGCGGTTCTTAATTATGACTATGACTCAAATTACCTCCCTATTAATTTATCAATATAAAATCCTGTTAACATGGAAGTTGTGCAATTTATTCACAATTTGATCCCAATCCTCACCCCTGGGTCCAATTTCCAATAAATACACAATTTATTTACATGACTGTAAAACTCCGATCCCCTGCTGTAACACTAACCTGATCAGAGAGTCCATGACTTGAACAAACTTCGGTGGTTAGTCTGACAGATGGACAACGACAAACTTTTATTATAAATGCTCACTTGCGTTTCAGCACAGGCAAGCTTATGTAATCAATCTCTCATGTTAATGTTTATTGCTTTCTTTTTAGGGATTTCAAAGTGAGCATAGAAAGGTTAAATATGGCGCCAAAAGAATATAGGTAAGGAACCACACACGCTAACTCTCGATCCCCGCCTACATTTTACACCCATTTAATTTAATATAACTGGCAGTTTGGCCATTAAATCTTGATTGAATTCAAAGAAGAGTTCATTAATAATTGATTAATAATTTTAAAACCAGTATCAAAAGCTTAATTGCTCCTGTTTACGACTCCTTTAAAAAGGGGGGTTGAACATTTTATCCATTGAAATCAGGTTTTAAAAATTGCTGGATTTACAAAAACGCATGGAAATGGATAAATGACCCTTAAAACTTTCCGTATGTTTAACCTGTGTAAAATTCGACATAAAAGATTGATAAAAGACCTTATTTAATTTGAAATTTCATTTGAAATTGATGATAAAATGACTATTTTTGCAGTTTTTTGTCTGTAAACATATGTCCCCCCCCCCCCCCCCCGTGAAACAACAAAAGTTTTGGTATGAATTTGTCAAATAACAATTCATAAAACCCATAAAAAGGAATTTTTGTTTCACGGGGGGGGGGGGGGAGATGTTTTAAAAATATTTTCCGTTTTCCATTGATTTCTATAGTGAAAAACACAAGTTTTACCAAAATTATAGAGTTATCTCTCTTTGTTATTCCAAACCATTTATGTTTTATGAAAATTCACATAAATATCTCTATAAATATGAAAAATCATTCAAATATGTTAACTTTTGAAATTTGACTTGGAGGTAGGCGGCAGAACAATACTATCGTTCGCAGTTCTTTTGATTCTTGGTAAATACTATATCTGTATGTTTAGGAGGCATTTTTAATTGAAATGATTCACAAATCCATTGTTTAATACATTGCTAGGTGAAGGGAACTCGATGAAGATTGGGTAAATGCCATCAAAAACAGTGTAAAAGAGGCCTCAGGACCAATTATCACCAAAATACATGTGCTCCTAGACCCGGATATGGTAATACATTTAGTATGATTGAGAAAATGATATGAAGACGTTAATAACACTGTAATTGAATGCAAAATGACCAATCGGATAACCACAACAAGTTGCGATAGATTAGGGTTAATATTACATGTATATAATTAGACATTGATACATGATACGATCTTGATTTCATTTTCTCGGGCACAATCTAATTAGACCTAGTATGGCGATTTTGATTTTCATAAAGATAAAGAAAACTATGAAACATGATCGAGATATCAGAAAAAAATAATTTCAGAAGTACATTTTGTTTCGTAAATATCATCAGAGCAACCAATTGTTTTAATGTTAGTGTTAAGAAGTAAAACTTCATTAAACTTGATAGGAAATGAAGATAATGGACAAGATTACGCACGCATTGAACACATATTCACTAAAAGGTTTACTTAATTGAATAATTCACTATTTAACCTTTTTTTTGAAAATGCTACAACGCAATGTCATTCATGAGATAAATTTGTGTCCAGTCTTGACATATAATCAATAAAATATGTTCAAAACACATTTTATTTGAATCTCCTTCTTCGATACTAGAGGAGATTATCCCTTCTCCGAACTGCTCACACATTATTCTCTTGAGCAAATATATGAGGGTATTCTTTCCAACTATAAAATAGAAATAATATCGGGATTTGACAGCACAGTTTGCGATGGTCCTACTTGTAGTGCCAGTAAAATTCAAGAAAACCACTGTAATTTTGGTAAGTATTTTCATTCATATTTGAATTTGATTTTTAAAAATCACTATTCTGTATAAAATTATCATTAATTCATAAACATTTATTAGTATCAAAGACAAATCAACAAATTGCAGATGCACAAGAACCAAATAAATGTATCAGCAAATCCTATCTGCAACTGCCACAGCTACAAATTACATGTATAACATCTCGAAGAAAGGTAAAACGTATGAAAAAGCGATCTTACTTTTTTGACTCAAGCAATTAATTAAAAATAAATTAAGTCAATAATTTTCGGGAAATCATGAAAAAGTACTAATTTGATAACCGTTTCGTTTTTCATATAAAGTTGGTGCTTGCAGCAGAAGAAAGTTAAAAAACTCGGAAGAGGAAAATTTGCAGCTAGATAACAAGGGGCTTCATTTTGAAATTGATCATCTAAAATCAAACAAAGAAATCATGGCACTTCAAAAGGAAATTTTAATGCTCAAGAAATCGAAACTTGAATTTGAAATAAAGGTTAACTATCCCTTTCTACTGATGCATTTTCCTACAAATCCACGTACACATATTCCTAAGTGTTAATGGTAATGACATTTAGAAACTTAGATAGAATGTTCTAATCGTAATTATAATTCATGAGTAACTCTAACAAAAAATACTTAAGTAAACTATAGTAAATCAAAGTTTCAAAGTTATCAATATGACATCAACGTTTACATAGTGATAACTATAGAGTCATAGTAAATTAAAGTTATCACTATGGTTAATCAAAGCTTTCATAGTTATCACCATAGTAAATTAAAGTTTTCAAAGTTATCAATATAGAGTCATAGTGATCACTATAGTAAATCAAAGTGTCACTATAGTTAACCATAGTATTTTTTTGTAAGGGACGGAAGGTTTGATCTTCTCACTTAGATTACCACATGTTGTAGAGAATCAGGGGAGGTAAGAAAATTCGTTACAGGTTATATACATGTACATATTGTGTAGATATATAAACTTGTATTATACGATTAGAAAGTGATAAGAATATAACTGAGTGTTTAAATCATTCGAGTACGAAATGATAATAAAGCTTTCGACATAATAGACCTCTGACCAGTAATTTTCATTTCTACCTAGATTTGGCAAATATTATTACAAATATATTTTCCCCGTGAAGACTAGTTGGGTGAATTATGACTAAATTGTATTCTTTTGATAAAATAAACAGTAAATGTGATTTAATATAACAAAATAACTCAAGAAGAATATAATTCTGCAATTTTGTTACATCTTCAACAATGAAATAATGTGATTTATTGATTGAGTAAAAGTGATATCCTGTCACACTGTGAAAGGATACCAAAGCGATATTCTGTCACAGTGTGAAAGATATCAAAGTAAGTAAAAATAATTTTTGGCCTCATAAGAAAGAGATAGTAACTAAACCATCTTGATGGAGACTAAAACTGCCAATTTCTTCCCAAATATGTTGCTAAAATCAATGTTCCAATTTTTCAATCTTACGCTAAGACGTCTCAGCCGCTCAACTATGACGTCACAGCCTACGACAATGTAAAGAAAAGACAGAGGAAAAGGGAAATCAAAAGAAAATGTAATAAACAGAAAATGCAATGCTTAATAGTTATATTATTGAATTTATTTCACTCGTGAGATAGGATTTTACATTGAATATCCTCTATTTATCTCTCTTCCTTCCACCATCAGTGTTTCCAGCTGGACTGTGATACATGTACACTGCGTTACATCAAGATCAAATCAATTGTCATTTCCCATGGCGCCGGATCTGTCAATACCAATATTATGCAATGAAATATACAGATAATGAACAGCATTCAAGCTAAAAAAAAACAATACAAATCAAAAGCAGAGAAAACACGGACCGCCAAAAACATCAGGTGGGACATCTTTTTGTCTATCCACGATGAATGATTGAAATCATCACGGATGCAGGTGAGATAACTTTTCATCACGGCTATTTTTACATGCACAAAAAAACCCAGTAAAGGCCTCATGCCCCAACACTAATAAAATTAGTTAATAAAATAAAAATATTTAATTAATGAACAATAAATTTATTACATTACAATGAATAAAAGATCTTTATTTTTTTATTATATTTTCCTAATATTCTGTATTTAATGATAGTAAACTTTATAATATACATCTAAAGGAGGCGCTTTTATCGCGTTTATTTTCAGTGATGTAAGTTACCATCAAAGTTGTTTTGAACATATTTTATTGATTAGATCAAAAGGATTGGAAACAAGTTCTTAAATAACTTACTAGTTTCTCTCCTTATAAAATACAATATGTCATGCAAATTAAAGAAAAATACAAATGATACAAGTGCAGAATAACATACCAACTAAGAAAATGTACAAGTTTTGTCAAAAAATTTATGAACAGCACCAAAAATATGGTTATTTATCCGTAAGGCAGCTTTTCATCACCACATAGTAATAGGTTAATATCAATAGTGACCAAAATCAAGCATAAACAAATGATTGAAAAGATTGTTTCTAGAATTAGAATCAAAGTTGTACAATGATGAATTATGCATAGTGTATATGACTTAGAATATTGAGGTAGGACATCAAAATCGTTGAAATAACTGCTGTTATATGAATACCTGCAATCTTTTTTGAATTCTTTGCCATTTTACCGACAAGGAAGACGATAACTCGCCTGAAGGCGCGGATAACTAGGGAGTAACGGCCCGAATTTTTCCTGCCTACAGAAGTCCTTAAACACCATAAGGTAATTGCTTGGTACATGTAATTGCACCATAGGAAAAAGTTGAATTTCTCTTATTAATTAACACAAAAGAAACATTATATTTGTTATAGATTGCTATATAATATCTCATAAAAAATGTGTTTTTTCTTTAACATTTTAATACAGTACTCTAACCTTGGGACTGTGTAACCTAAAACACACACACACACACACACACACACACACACACACACATATATATATATATATATATATATATATATATATATAAAGTACATTTTACAACTCTTAAACTATCATAACTGCCCTAAGTGAAGAAATATTATATATAAAGCACAAGGAAATTCACTTTTATTAGGATACCCACTTCCGCCCCAACCCGATGTTGAACTCTCAACCTAAGGAATCTGTCTCCTAGCAGAACAGTGCGCTAGTGTAGTGTAGGACTGCGCCGCGAAAATTCCATCGGTATCGAAAGAAAGTTTTTTTTAACCTAGATGGCCGAGCGGTCTAGCGCGCTGTTCCTGTACTCCTAGGAGACAGATTCCGTAGGTCGAGAGTTCAACCCCGGATTACGGCGGAAGTGGGTATCCTTATAAAATTTAAACAACTTGAATTTCCTTGTGCTTTCTATATAATATTTTTTCACTTAGGGCAGTTATGTTAGTTAAAGAGTTGTTGTAAAGTTTGCTTTATAAATGAAATTAATTCATTACAATATGTATCGGTAACAATCCTCTATTAAAACTAATGTCTATAAAATAACTATCTCACTTCCATTCTCAATGAACGTGAAGTGTATGACAGCGCCGCGAGAATTCCATCGGCATTAAAAGTAAGTTTTTTTAACTTGCCTAGATGACGGAGCGGTCTAGCGTGCTGTTCCTGTACTGGTAGGAGACAGATTCCGTAGGTCGAGAGTTCAACCCCGAGTTGGGGCGGAAGTGTGTATCCTTATAAAATTGAATTTCCTTGTGCTTTCTATATATATATATATATATATATATATATATATATATATATATATATATATATATATATATATATATATATATATATCCCACCTTAATTAAAGGTCCAAGTAATCCTTACGTAAAATACGACACACAATCTATTTAAGATGCATTAGTTGGTTAAGTTTGATGATACTAGGTCTAATAGTTTTCCAGTTAATAATGAGCCAGACAGGATTTTTCCATATTTGGCCATACAATCTTAATTAAAGATCACAGCGGCCTACTGTTAATGTGCGACACACCTTCTTCTCAAGATGTATAAGCTGGCAAAGTTTGATTATTCTAGGTCTTATAGTATTTATGTTATGAGCTGGACAAGAAAAAGCTGGAAGACAGACAAACGGACATGAACCCATACCATAATACGCCCCGTCTTCAGACGTGATATGAAGAGTATTTTTGAATCTTTACTCTATTTAACCCTTCATATTCTTGATAAAATTAAAGGTACCATGTTACATAAAGACTTCATGTACTGCGAAACCTTGAGTATAGATGTATCTAGTAAGAGAAGCAGATGAATGTATTTTTTTTTTTACAATATTTATATTAAAGCTGGAACAGTATGTAAATAATATGTATACAATTAGGGGGTTATCATTTTTTTTTATCATATTGATGAATAATACTTGATTGTAAATCTTTATTTTCTATTATTAGCAAGTTTATTACCATGTTCAAGTATTATTATTCAATGTCTGTGTCTTGACCTTATTATACAAGGAGAGGGTGTGCATAGGCTTTGCCTGTTGCCCAATCCTTATTGAATTACTCAATAAAATATGTTTAAATCAAGCAGATGAAATCATTAATGTGTCAGTGACTGTAACTACAATATATAAATGAATTTTCAGTTTGCTTAAAACAATTATATACATTGGAATGCACTGAGTATAGAAAAGGTAATCGCACCTGCATTATCCTTGGAAATTCTTGGCGTTGCCAAATAAGGAGAGGCAAATGGTAGTGATTCTTGAAAATGAAAACATTCTGTAAATGCCCAATGGAAATCGTGCGCGGAAAAATCTGGTCTCTGTCGTTCAGATAGCGCCGCTTTTCAGCTTCTTTCAGGACGCCGTGAAAAGTACATGTGTATTGGATAGCTTTAAATTATTTTAAATTGTCTCCATCTCTCCATTTTTGCCTTTTTCGAAGTAGTTCAATTTTATCTGTATTTTCTTTTCTTTTTTCTTGAAATTGTTTCGGTAGTTATTCGGTTTCAGACCACAAGAAGAATGTTTTTGTATATTATGTAATCATTTACGCCACATAATATGTAATGAATATTAACTTAATTATCAATCATATTCATAATTCGGATTCATGTTGTAATTTTTTGAGACAGATAATAGTAGCAAATTAATAATTTTATGGATTTCATAACCAATTATTACATGTTTAAAAACAATTATTTTCAATTATTAAAGTCACATTAGTGGCAAATCGCAACATAACTAAGTTTTTTGTTGTTTAATTATTATAAAAGAGAGTTAAGGTGGTTTCTTTAAATGCTATGATATTACAATAACTGTGATTTGGGTTCGTGACTGTACCGGTAAATAAAAATGTTAGGGAAAGAGAAATTCCATATAGGAGGGAGTTATTTTATTAAAAGGAATTCACATTGACAGCTGTACATAAATACTATGAATATGTGTACCTGGTAATCTGATACTCCGTGTCGCTCCATCATGTTATTTTAAATTCTGAATTGATGTTAAACAATGAAGGTGACTTTATCTGATCTCACAAAAGAATAACATTTAATCCCATCTTAGAAGGTTTATATAGAGTCAATGTAATATGATAAAGAAAGCTAAGACGAAAATAATTACCATCAAGATAAGGAGAAAGAAACAAATCCATCCTTTTGACAGTGCATTATCCAAACCGAAAAAAATGTATGTCATTCTAAAAATATTGCTTCCTTATACAAATATGCCGTATTCAATGTAAAATTAGTTTCTCATTAATAACCTGTATCCAAGAGTATTTATAGGTGTTTACAAATCAATGAGTTTTACTCTTCGATTTGTTTTTTGTTGTTGTTGAAAGGGGGGGGGGGAGTAATTTCTTTAACTTCAACAATTTTCAATGGTATAACCAATGTTTTAACGTATGTCTGCATTCATATTATTTGAAAATATGGAAACTATCACTATGTCGTGGGCAAAATCATCTTCACAATGTCAACATTTTGTGATATTGTTCCTCTTCACACACCCTCAACAAAGGTCGCTATTTAACAGTAAGGCTAGTGGTTATACGTGGCGTAGTGGTTAGTTATAAACCAACCAATGTGAATATGTATCTCTTTCAAATCTGTCGTAGTCAATTGACTCAGTGCCATAAAACATTAATTCTGATTAGATTCTAAAGACAAGAATCGGCTAAAAATTACCGTAATGTCCGGTATTTTATTTGAGGTACATGTAACTAGTCACAAATCCTACATTGTTGGCACTTTCCATTTTAAATACAAATCACATTACGATTTGATTACTAAACAAATTGTAATGTGACTTGTCTTTAAAATGGAAAGTAGGTATATAATGGTCCCAGGTTCTTTTTTATAGATTTTCTTCAAAATGTATTTGACCTTTTTTCAGATTAGAGGTCCATCTTGTTCCGACGCAAGAAACACCTCTCCATCCGTCATTCCTACATTGTCATTCCGTCATAGTTAGTTTTTCGGATTTTTTTTTTACTGTGCTTGTTGATAATATTCTGATTTTTCGTTTGTCTCTTGATATTGATGACTTACAGATCAAGGTTAAGTTTCGTACTGATTGACTTACCTTTCAAAGGCAATGGCCGTTGAAGTCTTTGAAAATTTTTAAAAATTCACTGTTTTCCGGACCTTTTTTTGGCTGGGCTTGTAAATAATGAGCTGCTTTTTTAGCTCTACTGGTAAGAGACCAGAAGAGCCTTATGCGATAGTAAGGTGTCCGTCGTTTCTCCGTCTGTCTGTCCGTCTGTAAAATTTTTTTCAAAACGCTACTCCTCCTACAGTTTTAGTCTGATTTCAATATAACTTGGCACACAAGTAGACTAGACTATAATACATAACTCTATATACTGGTTCGATGAACGGTGTTGCCATGGTTACTAAAAATAGAAATTTCTGGGAAGTACTTTCAAAACACAACTCCTCCTACAGTTTTGGTCTGATTTCAGTTTAACTTAGCACACAAGTAGACTACACCAAGATACATATTTCTGTGTATCGGTTTTTTATTTCTATGAACGGTGTTGCCATGGTTACTAAAAATAGAAATTTCGTAACTAGACTAAGATCCAAAATTGTCTATATTGTTTTTTTGATTTTGTTGAATGATGTTGTCATGGTTGCTGAAATTGAAATTTCTGTAAAATTCTTTTAAAAGGATTTAGTCTGATTGCAATAAATCTTAATAATACAAAAATCTCAATAGAACAAAACAGACTACACCAAGGATCATTATTTTATGTATTGCTGTTGCAAAGTTTCAAGTCCAAGTGCTACGTTTAAGTACAAACCAGTAGAGCTACAGTCTCGTCAGAGACTTCTGGTTTGGTATATCCCTTGATAACTCACATATCAAGTAGTGTGCTGATTAAAATAAATTAAAGGTGAAGATAACGAACATTCATATCTGACGTCACGTACGATGGAGTTCCATTAGTGTATTCTTAGAATAGAAAGTATGTCATACAAAATTACTCCGAGAGGGAAAGACCTGTCTACAGATCAAAAGCAGAAGAGTGTTTCTATGACTAAAAATGGATAAAATAGCCGATAATTTTCAGAACTTTTTGCAATAAGAAAAAATACTATGCAAAAGGTGCTGAAAGGATTTTTAATGAATCCATACCTCAGGAAGTTTCCAACAGGACAGTTCGACGAAGGTTAAAGGAGCAGTGTTACCTGGGATGGTGTGTTACCAAGAAAATTACTTATTCCAAAAATAATTGCCAAACCCGAATTTCCTGATTCCGGTTTAAATTGGCCCAAACAGTTGAACAAAACTGGTTACAAGTTATTCTCAGTGATGATATAGGCAGGGACAGGAAAGTCTACGTCTGGAGAAAACGCGGTGAGCGATTTCAGCCAGCATGTCTCAGTATGTACAGAAGTCTTTCCCCCACTCTGGTATATCAGCCATGTTTTGGGGCTGTTTGTCTTACCATTGTGTCGGTTCGATTTCCTCTTCTAGATACCGAAGAAGAGTCTTCCGCTTTAAGAAAACGTGTTCGTTTTGTCAAAAATTACTTTCGGTAGATCTTCTGCCTCTTCCACCCAGCGGGCAGAAGAGACTGGAAAACAAGATGGCGGGTTAGTAAAATTATTGAAAGATTTTTTAAAATTTATATTATTATCAGATGTTAATTGAATAATATTATCAACAATATGTATAAAATACGTATTCTTCGTAATGTCAAAACGATAATTAATTCATAAAGTAGGGTAGCAGTTACAGGGTTTCAACTTATGGCATGAGTTAAAAGCACAGCGAATGCATGTATCGTTTAAAAAGATATTTCTTTTTTAATTGCTATGTTAAAAACATGATCAGTTGATTTGATGGGTTTTTTTTTTTATTATAGATTCACCAATATTAACGTTACTTTGGGCAACGGAAAACTTGTTTCTGTACAAGTATCGCCACAGTTGTGTGGGCACTTTACTTCATCAGGTTTTATTTTTTAATATTCTTTTTTTTTTTACAATTAAAGTGAACACATTTTTAAAAAATTACACGTGCATGTTTATTATGATTCCTATATTATATATAACGTTAATGAACAATTATCATACATTGATTTGTTCCTACCAATTTATTTATTTATATATTGAGTTTGCATTCATTTGTTATATAGAATATATATTTTTAAAACAGATCCTGCTTTAAAACAGTTGACTAAACAGCTAATCATACAAGCAGCCATGGAGAAAGATACTGAAAGTGAAGCTGAAAATGAAGAATTGCCAGGTATTTTTTCAGTCATTAATTCCCCTTTTTAAAATGACATACTATCCTAACACCATGTGAATTCCATTACCTGTTAACTGGGCTCCTGACTTTGCTTTCCAAATATTATTTGGACATCTTATTACATGTTTATTCAACTAGTTTGCTTTCAAGATCAGTATTATATTTTAAGCCATAATATTTTTATGATAAATGTATGTATTAGGCCATATTTAAAATAATGTTTGCTTGCCCTCTCCCATCATAGGGTAAAAAAAAATTAGTTTGGTAGGTAGGTGGGAAAATCTTTTTTTTTTTCTCAGAAAATTTCAGCTTACATGTTGCCGAATGGGAAATTTAAGGAATAAAAGGAGAAAAAATAATAATTCCCGGAGGTTGAAAAAAGTTTTGAGTCTGGCCATTTTGAGCCAGTTGGTTGGGAGAGGGCACCCGGCAACCAAACAAATTTTTGAAGTTGGCCTTAGGTATCATTTTTGCTTTTAACTGATTTTTCTCTTGTTATTTTTGTAGACATTCCTACTGTTCCACAGACCCCTGAGAATTCACCGAAGCAATCACCATCTGCAGTAGTTCCCAATGGCATTTTTACATATGAACACACAGTTTTCATAATTTCAGGCTACAAGGAAAGGAAAACAAAGTTTTTATCGCCCACACACAAGAAAAAAGCTCTGTGGTCAGAAATTACAGAAGAATTGAACAAATTTTTTTAAACTGATTTTTCCGTAGCCCAAGTTGAAGGAAGATGGAAAACACAACTCAGTGCCTTCAAGCGCCATCATACTGATTAGGCTAAGTTAGGGAATGAAAGAAAAGATTTTCCTTACGAAGAGGAATTCCAGGATATCTTTAGTGACAGACATGACATCAATCCCAAGTTTGTGGTTGCATCTTTATCCTCGAGCTCAGATAGTGGAAGTTTCACTCAAGATGAGCCCTGCACAAGCTCAGGCTCTGGTGAGCCAGGTATCACTGATCCCCAGCCCAAAAAGAAAAGAAAAAATTCTTCTTCCAGATCTAATTCTCAAGTAATCCATTTTTTGGAAGATTATGTTGAAAATCAGAATAAAAAAAAATGAAGAAAACATGAAAAAAAAATTGAGAAAATGCATAAAGAAAAAATGGAAATATTTAGTGGTTTCCTCTCAGTTCTAAAAGCATGAAAGATTAAATGTCTTCAAATCTCTTATATGAATTGAGTTTGCAGATCAATGAATTGTCTTTTTAAGGGTGGCCTTGTATGGAATTCAATAACTTACCTGATTTTTTTCAATGAGGGAATGAAAGAGATATTCACTGTTGAATTTTTGAAACTTTTTGAAAATTGTGTTAATCTTACCATTGATGCAACACTTCTGCAAGATTGTGATGTTTTGGGTAGTTTCAAAAATTTGAAATATTTGGATGTCATGGGTTCCAAAAATGAAAACATTTGCAATGAAAACATTGTTAAAAATTTATCAAAGTGCAAATGTATGGAGAAACTCTTCATTAGTAGTTTACCAAACTTGAGTGAGGATGGTCTGTTGTCATTATCTAAGGAAATTGGGGGGACACTGAAGTATCTACAAATTCGTAACTTTGTAGAGACCAGGCCAGAAACTTTTCTAGTTCTGATGAAAAATCTTAAGTGTATTAAGGCTATTAGTGTGACTCCTTCTGGAGATTATGAAAAGTGGGCAAATGTTCTGAATGAACATGCTTTAAGGTGCAGTTTCGGACATGAAATACTCGATTTTGTTCCCAAACGATATCTTTTACATGACAGAGTGTTTTACGCTTTGTTGCCCTAAATGATTGATGAAAATTGTTCAGCCCATTGATTTATGTTGATATATTGATTCCTCATTGGTAGTAATTTTTCTTCTGAGCAAGTACTCAATGATGGCCTTGACATGTTGATTATTTGTAGCTTAAATTAAAATAAGGTGAAGTGTGATTTTACATGCCCTTTAGTGGGTTTTTTTCAGTTGCTGCAAGTTCATTAAATGGTCTAGTCAGGAATTGTTTTTATTTTACATGATTAAGTGTTTCGCAATTTTTTTTTCAAAAAACCTTATTTGGAAAACATTTTTTTTCATCTGTGAAACAGATATTGAGCTGTTTATGTGGTCATAAATCATAGACACTTCTTATCTATATGTGAGTTTCAAGTGATGTTCTTTATTTTTTAAATGCTAATTAAGCCAATATGTGATTTGTTTTTCCATTATATTGATCTCACTGTTCTTCTTAATATATATATATAGATATATATATATATATATATATATATATATATATATATATATATATATATATATATATATATATATATATATATATATATATATGTTAATTTATAAGCGTCAAGAAGATGATTGATTTCATTTATTATATATTTTTCATATAATAAAACAGTTTTTACATGAATTAGATATGCATTGTTTTATTTTGAAAGAAGATGACAACTTTGGTTTCTATACCAAATTTTCATTGTCAAACTGTATTCTTTGACATGGTACATTTCAAGAAAATGCAGATTTTAAGTATTAGCCAATTGCCGTGTTAGTAATTGTCTCTTTAATTGACCTTCTGCATCATTTTCACACAATGGATAAATTAATGGAACCTGCTGAGGGTCATTGTCAAAATGCTCATCAAGTTCATCTTGGTTCAGGATACAAATGTAATGTAGGATGCAAGCTGTTATGACAGCCTTGGCAACATAAGAAATATCATTCATTTCTACAAATTGGAGTCGCCGAAATCTGCCTTTCAATAAGCCGAATGAATTTTCAATGATTACTCTGGTACTTGATAAGATTTGATTGAACTTAATTTGATCCCTAGTAAGATTTCCTCTATTTCTGTATGGAGTAATCAGCCACCGCTTGCTCGGATATGCCCCATCACCTAAGAAATGGCACTGGCCACAAAGAATTGGGCCTCTTTGCCTAACTGGAGAATTTTGAAAAACGCGAGCATCATGCACTCGCCCAGGCCATCCACAGTAAAGGTCTGTGAATCGTTTATCTCCTCTGCACACTGCTTGAAGAATGACCGAATGAATTTTTTTCCTATTGAAATAATTATTTGAGTGTCCACTAGGAGTTTTTATACGTATATGTGTAGCGTCGATTGCTCCAATCACACCAGGGAAGTTCTTTTTTAGCGCAAATTCATTATTTACAGTCTGCACATCATTTGGCCAAATCACAAATTTTTGAAGAAAGTATATTTGGAAAACATCTAACATCCTTCTGTTGTGGGAATGGAATGTCGACTCCGAAACGTTGAATCGATCTGCAATAGACCGTATAGTTTCTTGTGATCCTATATACCACAGCATCATCAGCAAATCTTTTTCATGTGAAATTTGAGGTCGTCCAGCAGCTGGTTCTCTTAGTAGTAGTTCTGGAATATGCTGAATATTTTCCAATAAAGCTTCAAATGTAGTCTTGGAAATACGAAAGAAGGTCTTGAACGTGTGTAAGGAATATCTTTATATCGTTTTCTTTGCTCCTGTCTGAAAACAGTTAAGACAATTAAATTAATTGCATATTGGTAGGCTGTTGAATAGCGTGAAATAATTTTTAAGGAAATTATTAGTACAGCAGAAATGTAATTTAACACTTGGTGCTATAATGACAGGTCTTATAATATAGAATTATTTATAATTCAAATCAGATAAAGATAAGGTTCAGACTAATGATTCATAATATTACGTATGTTATCTTATTACATGTATTTTTTTCAAATTAGGACTTCATAAAAGCAATAGCAATCACCATAATATGTGAATAAATAGCATGTTGTTTCAAAGAAAGCTCGGTTAAAGTCCCTTACATATTATTGCAAATGAAAAATCCTCATCTGGAATGTCGAAATCTTCATCATCAGTCATAATAATTATTGCAGGGCTAACTAAAGTTCGTTTCGACGCCATATTGATTTCAGAAGAACACTGTTCGATTTAACAAGAGAAACGGGAAGTTAGAAGATGACATTTTCATCTTTTGGAAGGTGCAAATCGAACCGGCCTGTTGAGTGAAATATAAATTCTGAGAAGTATATCTTTGTTTTGAATGACAATGACTGCCCTTGTAACTAAAGAATTCAATGACAGTCCGTTGATGTTAAAAGAAGATAACTGCCCTGTTCACTAACCTCGACAGACCTCACTTGGAAAGAAGGAAATGTTCCTACCATTGCGTGGCCAAGTCAATCACCGGATATAAACATCATAGAAAATATATGGAGAAAAATTAAAGTTAGTGTAGAACACCAGCTACACAACATTAAAAATCGGCAGGACTTGATTTGTGTCGTGACGAAAATTTGGGTGTCGATCGATTCCGAGACCATACAAAATACAAGTCTATTCCCAAGAGGCTAAAAGGCTGTTACATAGTCAGTGGGGTACATTACCAAATATTCACAAGGTAAGACATATTCCGACCGGCCATTTCATTCTAAGGAAAAAATAACGAATAAAATCTCAGTTGTCAAAACTCAAACATTTTATTGAGACGGCCGTCATTTTGCGTACTGTACTGTGGCCAGGTACTGTATTGCAGGCAAAAATTCCCTAGACCTTAAGTAGTTTTCTTTATTACATTTATTAGCTATATAATAAGATATTTTTGTGCCATTTCCATCAACCTATTTTCACACTCTTGAACTTAAACATATAAGTAAATAAAACTTAGATGCAAGCGGTGGCATTCAAATCTCACGGACACATCAAGTTTATTCTTCTATCTTAAAGGGGTAGCCTAGTGGTTAGGGCGTTCGCTTCGTAATCGGGAGGCCCGGGTTCGATTCTCGTTCGCCGCGCCGCGTCAAACCTAAGACGTTAACATAGGTAGTGACTGTTCCTTCGCCAAGCGTCCGGCACTAGACGTGAAAGTCATGGTTCCCTCGGATGAGACCTTACAAACCGAGGTCCCATGTCACGGTAGGCGTCAGCACGATATGGAACCCTCACTGCTCAGTGGCCCTAAGTTTCCAGTATAGGTCTAAATTTGAAGCCTTTCACCCGTACATGGTGATGTCTCTATATGAAATTAAAATTTCTCGAATTGGACGTAAAGTAATATACAATCCATCAATCTAGTTTAAGGAAACCTGATAGTCATCCTTTCTTCATTCCTTGTAAAATAAAACAAGTATCTAAGATAAGGCATCTAAAGCTATTGTTTTGTTTGTGCTGTTTGAGTAACTTGTGGGAGACGTAACAGGTAGTAACTTATAGAACTTTAAATAAATAATTAAGTTAATAAAATTATTCAATTACTGCGTACACACTTACCGTAAGGTAATATCATTGTATATTAAAAAAACATTGCTTCAGTGCTTAGGCAGTTAACGTTTCTAATACAAGAAACACTTAACCACTATTTATTTAATAATGATGATTGTATATTGATTTGTACATTCAAATATTTATAAATAAGGCGTTGGTACGTAATACATACTCGTTTGCTTTCCTCAATAGTTTCATCGTTTCTGATTTTGTAACCTTTTAATTATGGCGAAACAACTAAAATATTTAACATCGATAATATAAAACATACAAAAAAATTTGAAAACCTTTTTTACATTCCCTCGAGCCTTCAGCAGAGGTTGTATTACATTACTACAGCAGGTAACAATAGAGCAATGCATGAATGAATCTTTATGCTAACTTGTTTAATTTAAGCTCATCTTGAAATCGGTGTGGGCTTCTAAATGCTTAATTAAGTGTGGATTAATGTTTCACAATAAAATGTAGCAAAATTAGATCACACACTAAATATCTTTTAACCTCTCCGCTGTGGAATGTAAAGTGTAACAACGTAATATGTTGAGAGAAAAAAAGCAGATAACTGAGGGAAAAAAACAAATCTTTTGACAGTACAATTGATAAGAGTTCACAGATCAAAACTGATATGGGTAGTAATCCTCAAATTGCACCTGACCATTGAAAGGAAACAACAAAAGGAGAGTCGATAAATAGCTGTAACCCACATATTTGACTTCTTCACTTTTGGGGGGATCGGAGTGTCTGAAGAAAATTTCCTTGATTCACACGTTTAACTTTCTAACATTTGCTGTTACTTTGAGGGGAAAACAATGCAGGAGTATAAACTCTGTAAATTTAAACTTTTCCCGTACTATTTAATATTGTGTATGTGTGTTTGTGTCAAGACTAAAAAATACTTGTATATTTCCATTGTAAAAATTTCAGGAAAATCATTATTTTAACTGACTTACAATTTTAGAACTGACGTAATCTGAAATTGGAAGCTTTGGAAAAAGGTACACGTAATTTAAAAAAGGATGTGAATTTGTTTTCGAAGAAAGAGTGTACAGTGTTATAACGTATAAAATCCCATACAAACTTTTTACTGGTAACAGTTATGATTCATTACTTCGGTAAGACACTTCTATTCATTGTAATTAAGGATTAGAAAATATTACTATCTTCTATTTCCAAAAGGGATTCTCTTTTCAACATTTAATTATTTTTTTCATAATCTTATAATGTTATTCATAATGTTACATTTTATAAAAGTGTATTGAAATCAATTCAATTGCAATATCTAATTGTAGGGAAAGTGACTGATAAAATCTTATTAGCTTGTTTCTGAGTGTCATTGCACATTTATGAATGGGGTATCTTTAGATTTGTCAATAAAGTATTGTTCAATTTAAAGTAGGAAATCTTGGCACGTTACGACTAAAAAATCTTTTGAATATTTGGTTAACAAATATGATTCGGTGTAGCTGATTATCTTTGTTTATATTACTAACTTACAATAAAATGCTATATAGATTTAGAATGAAAAAAAGTGAATATGAGGAAATGAGGAATCTCATAAACCCCATAAACATTACAATTTCTGAACAGGGTAAAACCTGGACCCCTTGAATCAACTAAGTGTGGGTCAGGTACCTAATAGGAGTAAGCATTTGCCGCCCAGCGGTCACATCCGCTGTGAGCCCTCTGTATCAATCGGATAAACAGTGATCCGAAGTCAAATTTTGTATTAAACTAAAAGCCAGATATTAAATATTTAAAAAAGTCATTTTGACCTATCCTTTGTATCAAATACGCCGAGGCCTGCATCAACTGAATAGGTTTGATGATCCTACGCTTCCCAGTTTCTAAATACATGTATGCCTCTAAAACAAGTTGCAAATATATACCTTCATGTTTCAAGGCCCCAATATGCATAAACTTATAAGGTTTGATGATTCTAAACCTCTCAATATCCGAAATAATGACCTTAAATATTTGAAAATGATTAGCCATAAATTTCAGAAAGTAGGTCACGGTGACCAACATTTTGGTTAACACACTTCAAGGCCTCAAGAGTCCTTAAATGACAGGTTTTGAGGATCATAGGCTTCAAAGTGTCCAAGAAATGCATCGAAATCGTGAAAACCTGCAAATTTTTTGAGTGAGTATGACATGAGGTCCTTCATGTATGATACATCAACTGACAAGATTTGATGATCCTAGTCCTTATAGTGCGCAAAATATAAACGTTTTAAATAAACATAATTTCAGGTCAATTCTGATGTGACCTTTAGGCCACACTCTGTCCCAGAGTGATGCCTTGAACAATTCTTAATATACATCGTATCTAGCTTGGTGATAATTTGCCCACTTGTTCTTGAGAAGAATATTTTTTATACCCCCGCTCCGAAGGAGAGGGGGGTATACTGTTTTACCCTTGTGTGTCTGTCTGTCTGTCTGTTTGCCCGTAACAAATTTTGGTCGCAGTTTTCTCAGCAATTACTCATCGCTGATGCTTGAAATTTTAGCACACTCTTTGTTTAGGCATGTCATATGGTGGGATTCATTTTTGCGAGAATCTGACGTCAACTTCCTGTTTATCCATGCGTCTGTCCGTACCATACATAACAAATTTTGGTCGCAGTTTTCTCAGCAATTACTCATCGCTGATGCTTGGAATTTTAGCACACTCTTTGTTTAGGCATGCCATATGGTGGGATTTATTTTTGTGAGAATCCGACGTCAACTTCCTGTTTATCCATGCGTCTGTCCGTGCCATACATTACAAACTTTGGTTGCAGATTTCTCAGCAACTACTTTTTGCAGATGCTTGAAAGTTTAGCATACTCATTGTTTAGGCATGTCATATGGTGGGATTCATTTTTGTATGAATCTGATGTCAACTTCTTGTTTATCCCTGTGTCTGTCCAAAAATGAACTTGTGTATTCACATCAGAGCGGGGGTATTATTAGTGAGCATTGGCTCACAGACTTCTTGTTTTATCAACCATCCCTTTTGTTTTTATTTCGCTAATTATCTCCCCTTGTTTAAGGGTAACATCCCTAGTTTTAGTATAAACGAGAGCCATTGGGCCAAGGATGATCTGTGACAAATTTGACAAAATTGGCCAAGGGGTTCTTAAGATATGGCCCATATTGCAATACATTGACGCACACCGTACAGATAGCCAAAGCATTAGCTCTTTGAGCCTTTGGTTCAAAAGCGATTAAAAAAATTAAATTCTAAAAAGACAAATTATTAAAGACCCTGATGAAAAGATATGTTTTATCATTATAAATAAATTATAAGTAATTTACTTTAAAAAATGGTTCTTCAACTGCATATATTTTATTGTTGAATTGATTTCTTATTTATTAATAGCAGGGGATAATTAATCTTCAAAAACAGGCCAGTTCATAAATTAGGGCGCATAACAATCTTTACATACTTATGTTTATAAACGGAAATTTTGTCAATCTGTGACATTATGAGTACCTCCAGTTTGAAGGTTACCTTTATGATTTTATTTTTTGTTTTATGTATGTAATCTTGAAAAACTAGCACTTTGTTGCGAACATTTGAGATTACCCGAGTCTTTCAACTTAAAAAAAAAACAGTCTTATGTTGTTTTAGAATTTAACATCTTAACTATATCTTATTTTGTTCATGTGTCAAGCCCTTATTTAAAATTTTTATATATGGGTTTTAAAAGTCTTTGTATTTATTTCGTAACACGATATTGTGAACTGTAAAGAGAGAGGAATATGTTGTAGAGGAGGAAGTAAAGCAAGAACATCTGCTGCGTGGACAGTGTTTATTCTTTAACCCTTGTCCTGTGTAGTCAATAGGATTCATCATTTATTTCGGTAAGATATTTCTATTCCATTTCCATTCATTAAGGATTAAACATTCTACTAACATTGAAACTATTATTATTTATTTTCTAGAGTCACATATATTGGGAACACACACACACACACACACACACACACATATATATATATATATATATATACTCATGTCTTTCGTCTCCAAATGAATACGTTATTGTTTTCGTTCTGTATCTTTTCCCCTATTATTATTAAGGTCTTCTGACTTCCTGCGGAAAACCTTACTGTTTTCTTTCTGTTTCCTATTACTATTATTATTATTTCCTTTTCATAGTACACGATTACTCGGAAACAAGTCGACCGATTTTAAAGATTTTTTTTTTTTGGAATGATGCATCAATATACCAGGACAATTTTTTTTTATTTCTAAAAATCATTTGCGATCGCAGTTTCTCGTAAATGACCCAAGGTGGAATCGTGTCATTTTCAGGGTAGATAGAACATGTTTTGATTTGTGTAAAGGCCTTCTGTTTTTTGCATTTGTTACTTCCGGTATTTTTTGTTTAATAAAGGCATGATGCTCCCCTGGATAATCGACAACAAAAACAATCCATTGGAAGTACATGTATTTCCGATGTAAACTGGAAGTACTCAAAAAAGGAAGCATTTTTAGCGTCTATACCTTTTCAGCGCAAAAAGGCGTAGAAGCTCGCCAGATCTAGAAAATAGGCTCACAAGCATCTCGCAAAATTTGACACGTTTTCTTTCATATCTTTACAACTGTAAACATTTTGTTAATACATATATAACGAAAGTTATGCAGACTTAAAAGAACCTTCATTCGATATCAAGAAAAAGGGGCTGACTTCTCAAACTATGGACCCAGAGGGGCCAAAATCTTTCATCTTAAACTTTTTAAGGATGAATGTTTTGTTATAAATTACTGAAGCAAAAATGTTCATCATAACGATTTGAAACTTTATATTTTAAAATTTTTATTACATATTACGTAATAAGGGGCAGAATGCTAAATCTTTGACGCTTTATATGTCGTAAAAGGGGAATATTTCTATAAACAGTATTGAACAAAAGATGTTCAGAAAAATGTTCTTTACGATATGCAACATTTTTTTCCAAAACGACCCCATCAAGGACTTGAAAGGCTGGCCCCTAAATATTTCTTTTCAACGTATCGAAATTTCTGAATCTTTGTTGTACATCAAGTTCTCAAAATCACAAGACCTTTCATTTTATATCACGAAAAAGGGACTGACCCCTTAAATAAGGGGCTCAGAGGGGCCAACATTCTTTTATCTATTTCTCTTTAACGATCAATATTTTGTTATAAAATACTGAAGTAAAAAGATTTATCTTTACGCGTAGCAACTTTATTTTAGAATTTTGATTATATATTACGTTATAAGGGCCAAAATGCTAAATTTTTGAAGTTTTATATCCCGAAAAGGGGAACATTTGATAAGGAATATTGAACAACAGATGTTCAAAATAATATTCTAAACAATATGCACATTTTCAATTTTTGTAAAACAGCCCCATTACGGACTTGGAAGACTGGCACGTAAATATTTATATAGGAGGGTATACTGTTTTACCCTTGTGTCTGTCTGTCCATAACAAATTTTGGTCGCAGTTTTCTCAGCAACTACTCATCGCAGATGCATGACATTTTAGCACACTCTTTGTTTAGGCATGCCATGTGGTGGGATTCATTTCTGTATGAATCTGATGTCAACTTCCTCTTTATCTGTGCGTCTGTCCGTACCATACATAACAAATTTGGATGGCAGTTTTTTCAGCAACTACTCATGGCAGATGCTTGAAATTTTAGCACACTCTTTGTTTAAGCATGCCATATGTTGGGATTCATTTTTGTACAAATCGGATGTCCACTTCCTGATTATCACTGTGTCTGTCCATAACTGAACTTGTGTATTCACATCAGAGCGGTGGTATTATTAGTGAGCATTGGCTCACAGACTTCTTGTACTACATGGATCGATAATGAAAAGAAACTTCTGAATGATTGTTGAACAAAAAAATCTTCAAAATCACGAGACCTTTCATTTTGATATCAAAATAAACGAGTTGACCCCTCATATGTGGGGGTCAAAGGAGCTGAAAAACTAATTTATAAGTCTTTAATGAACAATATTTTCTTATATGTCGGTGAAGTAAAAATGTTCATTTGAAATATCTCTTCCTGTAGATAATCTTTGCTTTTTTTTATACTGTACGTGTACATAAATTGGTGTATTAAAAATTTAGCGCAATTACTGGGTATGGAGTTGTTGGCGAAATCGTGAATTAGCTCTATACATGTCCGTGCCGTATAATGTATTTATAAATGATTTGTTAGCGGTATTCATGAATTGTCTTCGCCAAAGCCGCTAAAATATGAAGCCCGCTTATTTAAGTATACATACAGTATATATCTGGTAAACTCAATATCAATGTCAAAATCGTATATCATCTTATCAAAAATCGGACAGAAGACCTACATGTACTTGTTCAAGCAACGAGATCTCATCTAGTTATTTTATTTTTTCTTTATCTTCTTCCTGGGTAACCAGACACAGCTACCTAGTGTTAGGTCGTTCGTGATCGGTAGGCCGGAGTTTGATTCTCGTTCGCCGCGCCGCGTCAAACCTAAGACCTAAACATAGGTAGTGACTGTTCCTTCGCCAAGCTCCCGGCACTAGAAGTGAAAGTCATGGGCTTTCGGATGAGACCTTAAAAACTCATGCTTTTGCGTCTTGAAACAACTGTGAGACAAAAACCCCATATGTATGTAACATGGGTATATTGCTACATAAGTAAAGGAAAGTTGACAATTGAAAAGTCATTACATTTATCATAAAACTTTATTGTTAGGTTACCATTAAATTCTTCTTCTAGTAAAATTTCCAAATCTGAAACGGATGTGTCAGAGTGGTATCTTTTATTTCAATCAAAACAATTCTGATTACGAATCTGAATCTTTTGATTTCCACTCAGCTGTTCCAATGTCTTAAGAGATAAAATTCTTTTAAAAGTTTTAAATTTCAATTTGTAAACGACTTAAACAGACATTTGATATCAAGTATAAAAAAAAACTGTAACAATTTGTTCATATCAGATAAGAGAGAAGATGTTCTTTTTTTTGGGGGGGGGGGGGGTGACTTCCCTTGCAAACGCTGAAAGAGGAGAGTCTTATTGATCAATAAAAGTTTAAAAAGAAAAAATCTGTACCCTCTCCAAACAGCACTTAGACGAAATGAAGCATTCATTAGCAGTTTTCCTGCCCTGAAGGAATTAATGTTCTTTTTATTGGTAAAAAATGTAAATGAGACACTTGGTATTTACAGTTATTAAGAAAATTCCATGATTACTTTTTTATCCAAATTTCAATTTATTGTGTATAAGGTCGTTTTCTTCATGTTTCCGTGCAAAGAATAACCATTACCTCGATGTGTCTCAATGTGTTGAACACTATGATAATTAAAGCGTACAAAGAAATCTGACTTCTTAAATATACTAAAACTTTTGAATTATTTTTATCCGTAACATTTTAGATTCATGCTCTCATAGAATAAAGAAGGCATTGTTACTTTTAACATTATTTAAAATCATCATTTCGGTCACTTTTTAAAAAAAGGTAAAAACAGCTTTTAAGAATACAATGACATACCAATGTAGACTATCATTGGTGAAAAAAAAAATTGTTAGGGTTTTAAATAGACAAGGAAGAGCAACAGAGTATTAAGTCGAGGTTATTAGAAGGTTAAAAGTTCAGAACGATAAACATGACATTTTTTTTAATTTTGTTATTGAAAATATTATGTTTGGAAACACTTAAGAACGGTTTCATTCTAGAACTACCCCCCCCCCTTTGTCCCCCTCCCCCTCCGGTCATCTAATACGAAAGTCTAAAGCAAAAGAGAAAACAAATAAATGCTTTCGATGAAACTGCACATTTGATTGTATTTCTATTTTACTGAAATGCTGAAATATTGATAACTGTGCTCTTAAAAAAATCAACAAAATGTAATAACCAGTTATTCAAATTTGCTCAGAAAATCACAGGTTTTAATTTGCTAGGAATTGATATTTATTTCATTAAAGATATCAGATTTGTCATATACAACAAAACCTTTGAAGCAGTATTTATCATTAGCACTTATAAAAATATTACTTTTTTTTTTATCTTTTTAATAAGAAAAATGAGTACGAACGTAAATCACATTCTATCGTCAAGAATTTTCACGTTTCAGGTATATATTTCTGAAAATCACTTCAAAATCTTTTTATATCTTTCTAGCGTCTTTTTCAGTATTATTGTTTTGTTTTGTTACGTCCCATTCGAAAATTTTTCACTCATGTAGAGACGACACCATATACCGGTGAAGGTGATCAGTTGAAAAAAAATCCATACCCCCATTATTTGCGAGACTGAACCTGAACAATTTTTTTAATATTATGGTTTGCTAGTCATACAGGGTAATGCAACTGTGACGAATCTTAATGCAAAAATTTGTCGACTTTTTAAATAAACCAGGAAGTGAAAATTATTCAATTTTTTTTTTGCGTTGGTTTTGAATTTTCTAAACCAATGTTTTTAAGCCATGATCAGATGATGCTATCTATGTACTCGGTAGCACGCGCATTTCTAAGTAAAGCTGAATATTTGATTGACAGCGGTGTGTGAAATTGAAACTAAACTTGGAAATAAATGATTTCATTTATTTATTGGAAATGAAATGATTCAATCGCTTTCTCGCTCTCCCCCTCGTATTTACAGACTGAATTGTTTATATTTGTATCAGTTTATTTTAACACAGATTATATAGTCTCCTTAAAAAAATGTTTAACTGTAAAAATATTAATATTAAAAAAATGTTCAGATTCAGTCTCGCAAATAATGGGGGTATGGATTTTTTTCAACATCACCTTCACTGGTATATGGTGTCGTCTCTCTATGAGTGAAAATTTTTCGAATGGGACGTAAAACAACATATAATCAATCAACTGATCAATTTATGCACGAACTGTATGATATTGCTGAGCCATACTGTTAGAAGTATCAGCACCGTAACATTACAGTGCATATCTATATCCATGTAAATACTCGTAATGCCGGTACGTTTTGAGCCATTTTTTAAAAATCATGTCTCTTGTGACATCAATCCTCGTGCTTCAGATTGCAGAAAGCACGCATTCAAATACACCGACATTTTTTTTTATTGATCCTCGTTTATCATGAAATTCAATATCCCCGTGTTTATGTGGGGGAAAAAAAGGAGGGGGTACTCTTGAGCTGGATATTTTCCCCTCTCGATATAATTTTACAGATTTTATAGGTCCATTAAAGTTGTTAATTATACAATTAAACTAGGAATGAAAAAAAAAAACAACACATTTTCATAATGCGTTTCAATAACATCATGTATCACATACGTATCAAACAAAAATAAGATTTTTGCTTCTAACGTATTAATTTAAAATAAGTAATCATAGTTGGAGGGGGAACATCTTTATTTCTATGGGATATTCATCAAGATGATCCTACGATGAAAAGCTTTCGTTTTCAGTTACTGTGCCTAATTAAGTATTAATTCAAACTGAGTTATCTGTGCTTTAGAATCAGATAGCTCATCTGAAAACATAATCACATTATATCAACAAAAATGACTAAAAATAACTCAATAAAATACGGTACCATTATATCAGATCTAATGCGTTATTTACATCAATGGGTCTTTGTGACGTCATCCCGGGTATGTTAAGGTAGTACCCAGATCATATTTCGGCGAATTTCGACTTTTTTCGTAAAATGTAACATTGATAAATCGGAAAAGCCATAGATAAAACATTTACTATTATTATCCATTGTATAGACGTCATTTAGTCTTAGGATAAAAGAAGCACTCCACTACGACGTCATCACGTGACGTCTATAAATAGAAAAATTGCCTTAATGAAAAAGTGAAAAGTTCAACACTACCCCGGGGATAATTAATTTCTTTTTGTGAAAATAATTATGTAAAAACATCAGAGGAAAATGAAAAGTGCTGCTAGAATCCTACTCTCCCAACACAGAAGAAAATATTCCAAAGTTTCGCATGAAACCTTACCAAAATTTTTTTCATTTTATACATACGATCAAGAAATTGTCATCAATTCATGTTAACCACACGATTCTAGCAGCACTTTCCAAGTACTATAGAATACAAGCTTTCGATACAAACAAAAATTATGTTTCAAAGTATGCGGCGTAGTGTTGAACTTTTGCATTTTTGTTGTTATAGAGCGGCAGAGGAAAGGCTGATCGGTATTTCAAAGCACTGCCTGTGTTCATTATAAGAAAACATGATAAGAATATATCAGCGTACCTGATTCTTAATCTTTAATTCCTTATGAATCACACATAACATTCACGGTATATGCTTTAAAACTCCCATTTCATATATTTGTTTACATGAATTCTCGTCATGTTTCATTTAAACTCAGTAAATATTTGATCAATAGCTATGACGTCATGGGTTTGGTATTTACCCCCGTAATAAATACTTAGCTATTTATACCACCCAAAAACGACAAGATTTAGTTTGAATTATGTTTTTGAATGATTCCATTCATTTCTTGGACCTGAAATTAAACTTTAAATAAATATAGATATTAAGAAATCATTATTTCTAAAGTTCACGTCATACAGCTTACTATGACGTCATATTGTAAAGGCAAGTAGGATATATCTGGGTGTAGCCTTAACATACCCGCGATAAAACCACAAAATCAAGAACGATAAGCGGATATTAAATTTATGTGGAGAAGTTTAGGCCTTCATTTTTCAGTTAAGCAAAATCAATTTTTTTTAAAAACTAAACTTAAGGTCAAGATCTAGTAAATGACTTTAGAATGTCTTTTGGTGCTAGATCCATTATGACGTCATTATCAATTTAAACTTTCTTTTTCCTGAATTTTATGGTTCTAATACAATTATGTAAAAAATAAAGTATTTTCACTGCATTAAATTTGTAATCATGTGAAAAGTAATCCCAGTACATATATTCAATCATACATTTAAAAAAAAGAGGCTTAGAACATACAAAATACCGTTTTCTGAGAGACTAGGCAATCTGAATATATTTTCTTTGTCTTTTGTCGTTGGATATGGAATTTATTCCACATTTCGAACTCGTGAAAATATCAAAAAATCCTGTCTCACAAGTGAAATAAATTCCATATCCAACGACAAAACATTGAGTTTTCTGTTTATTACATTTTCTTTGCCTCTCTTTTTTTAACACAGTGTCATAGGCTATGACGTCATAGTTGAGCAGTTGAGATGTCATAGCTTACTCAGCAGTTGTTAGATGGAAAACATTTAAGGAATGTTTTTAAGTTTAGTGTGAGTTATTGGTGCGTAAATCACACAGACTTGTCACGTAGGCATATTTCATGAAGCGCGCTAAAATACACCAAAAATATACTCTATGTTTGAATTTGTCGATGCACTATATCGTCATTATTTTTATTACCGTCCCTGTAGCCTCATTGTGACGTCATTTTAGTGCGAGTTTCTCCGTGTACATTTCTACGCGTGAGTATACACAAAAATGGTTTTCAAATCTATTTCACAGTTGGCTTAGTAGAAAAACACAACAAATGTAAATTTTAGCAACATATTTGGGAAGAAATTGGCAGTTTTAGTCTCTATCAAGATGATTTAGTTACTATCTCTATTTTATTACGGGTCAGAAATTATTTTTACTTACTTTGATATCGTTTCGCACTATATTTTGATAATGTCATTTTGGTATTCTTTCACACTGTGAGAGAATATCACATTTATTCAAATAATAAATCACAGTATTTCACTGTTGAAAATGTAATAAAACATATTTCTATCGTTCTTCTCAGTTTTATTTCAAAATATTTTTTGGCTAGTAAAACAGATTTAAGCTATTGTAAACTGATCTTAATGTAAGAATTTGTCAGCTTTTTAAATAGACCAGGAAGAACAAAAGTATGATTCATTGGTTTCAAAATTTTGGCAACCAAATGTCATGAAGATATTCTTTTTAATTTTTCTGAATGCGCTTTATGTAGATATATTTCTTTGTAGTGTGCTTTCATCATAGTTGTATTGTTTCGGTTAAACATTTTGACGCTTTTCATGTAATGTAGGCCTTTCAACTAATTTTTCAAGTTGCGTATATGGTAAAAAATTTCATAGATAGATTTATAGGTACAAGAAATTATCAAAAAAGATAATTACTTATGCATACCTTAAATTAAATCATTAAAAAGTTGATTTATTAATAATTAACTTGTACGATGTTGTGTTTTAAGGACAGGTAACTCAAGTGTAGAAATTGACCAACTAAGTGCCGATTTATGAGTTATCGTTTATAGGAATGACATATAGGCTGCTTCAGTTGGTATTGTTATGTACACAAAAGGGTTCCTTACATTGTTTTGTACACAAAAGTATTGACCAAAAGAAGGAGAATGTCTTCACTCTGGAATAACGGGATCAAATGAATGGGGAACGGACTATATTCAAGATTTTTAACTCTCTTTGTCGATTGTTATGAAGAAGAAAATATAATGTCATGTTTTTGTGAGTGCATTTTGTGCTTCCTATATAAATATATATATTTCTACAAGTAAATGCAACAATTAATTATCTTAATTGTGTTACTAAGCACGAAGAAGAACGACCAAGTATAAAAATTTAATCAGGTTAAAATTTGGAAGGGGGGTAGATTTCACTTTATATTTTAATTTAAAATTTTACTTATATGTAATTAAACAGTGTCCGTAACTACATGGTAAATAAGTTTCACTTTTATGCTAAATTTTAAAACCACTGGATTCTACTGACAGCAAATAAAGACTTGGAAAACGCTAAAAACTGACTTGCTTAAAAACAATTAGATCCCCGAAACTGCTCTGAACAAGTTCCGGTAATGAGTTATCATTCTTAACATCGAACCCTAGCGGCAGTTGAAAGGCCTATGTAATGTATGTTTATGTATTCTAAAGTCGAGACCTGGATGTGATTTGTTTTAAAATTACCCTGACCTATCATCGGTTTATTAGTAACTAACATATGGATGAAAATCGTCTATTTATCAAATATTCAATGATTATCTTATTTAAACAGGTATCTTAAAAATTCTTATTTTTAATCAATGTCATAGGAAGATTACATATAACAAGGATAGAAGTACTTAATTTTATTTATATGCATTAGTTTTGCTACTTGGACTCATGCCTATCTGGAACAAAACTATTTCGTGTAGTTATTAAATCTTAAGGACACTAGTATAGCGCTGTTTAACCCCTCACTTACCCCAATCATCCCTTTTTCATACAAGAAATAAAACTGCTCGTATATTTCAAATAAACACTGTTTAAATATTCAAAATAAAGCAAAAACTGGACTGTAACAACTTGAAGTATATACATGTAAATCTACTTTAATACAAAAGAAGAACATTAATACGTAACGCGCATTCAATATTCAACGAAGAATTTCATTGTTCCTGGTACACCTAACCAAAAATACTTTGATTGACTATAGTTTATTTATAGTATATATTCATACAGGCGCATTTTTATATTAAATGGAACTATTACTTGTTTATTCATATATTTCCAAATTTTACACGATTGTTATCAAATTTCAGAGATTATAAGCTTTGAAATCTCTAAAATGTTCTAGAGTAAATTGTCATAGTAAATCTAATTATTCACTATTGTTAACTAGAGAAAACTATAGTTAACTATAGGAAATTCTTGTTTGGGACGTTTCTGAAACTCATTTTAACGGCATCAAATATCGCATCTCTCAGTCGTTTTTTCCAGTCTAATTTCAAATGGGTTTTGTTCTTGCTAGTCATACAGGGTTATGCTACCTTAAGCAATCTTAATAAAACGTCGACAGCTTTTTAGATAGACCAGGAAGAAGACTTCAACTTTTAAATACGTTAAATGGGTTTAATTTTTTTTTATAACCAAATTTAATGTAGATAATACATTTAATATTTTCTCATTGCATTTAAACAGATACCTTCTATAAAGACTTTCTTCATAATAATCCTTTAGCCCTGATTTAACAGGATATCAATGACATGCAGTATTCGATGCATGGCATTATTGTTTACAAAGTACAAAAATGTCCGTTAATGTGTTTGATGTCAAGACCTTGGCTTATCCGTTTCAGCGATAGGACCGTCAGTTTTTATTATCAGCATTTTATGTGATTATTAAAATTATCCCATGTCTAAATGTTGAAAAACACTTAACTGTGCATGTGGCTTCGCCAAAGCAAACCATTAACTGTCCTATAAATGCCGAGTTTACGGCTACATTTAGGTACGAGTGTAATGTAAAATAATTATTGTAAATATGAAGTACATGTACATCCTTTAATGTAAAGCATTTTTAATCCACTTATTTAAACATATCTTTTCTTCTATAACCGAAAAATGTTTAAAATTTTATTTTAACTATACCCCCACTCTGAAGGAGAAGGGGTATACTGTTTTGCTCTTGTGCGTCTGTCTGTCCGTAACAAATTATCGTCGCAGTTTTCTCAGGAACTTCACATCGCAGGTGCTTGAAAGAAGGTACTGTTTCGGCTTTATTTTCCCTAAATATTTTAACGTTTTCAAAAAGTTATGGAATTGACTTAAATATGAGTTGAGTATATGAATGTGATAAATCGTGAAAGAATACGGCATGAAGGAGAACCATTCTCGAAATATGACGTCATTTATTTGGTACATTTCGTAAGATTTTAACAGAAAGGGTCACAAAATGACTCATTTCTGGGGATATTTTCCTTAAGAAAATAGTGTCCACAGCCGACGCCCACTTCAATTTTCGGATATGTTGTGTACAATCATCACATTTCTCAAAATCTTTGTGGGCGATGCATGTGCTCTATATCACCTGAGAGAAAATTCCACTGAAAATTGATGTCTTCTGCAACTTTTTAAGAAAAAACGGGAAAATGCACAAGTTCATGAGTCACAATTAGCATTTTAGCATTTTGGAGAAAAACGATTTGCATGTTCTTACTGCAAGGAATTTCAACGATTCAGAAAGCATGAGTTTTAATTTCTTGCATTACTTTCATATTTAAGAAAGATACAGGGCAAGATTTGTATTGAAACCGTATCTTGATCTTTAAGCAAACTATTTGTTTAGGCATGCCATATGGTGGATTTCATTTTTGTACGAATCTGATGTCAGCTTTCTATTTATCCCTGCATCTTTCCGTATCATACATGACGAATTTTCGTCGCAGTTTTCTCAGCCACTACTCGTTGCAGGTGCTTGTAATTTAAGCACACTTTGTTTAGGCATGCCATATGATTGGATTCATTATTGCACGAATCCGATGTCAACTTCCTGTTCTTCCTTGCGTCTGTCGTAATTGAACTTGTGTATATTCACTTCAGAGTGTATATTCACATCAAAGCAGGGTTATTACTAATGAGCATTGGCTCACCGACTTCTTGTATTATTAATTATTTTAATCGATTAAAAAATATGTCAATGCCCCATTTATCGATTTCGGAAATCCATTTGATCCAACAGACAAAAAAAGGAGTATGCCTACTTACTTTTATCTGTTTTCACTGATTGCAGATATATTGCACCTGTTCTAAAAATTAACAATACTTATTCTATGTATACATAAGAGTTACTTGAAATACTTTATAGTTTAATATCATCAACGTTTTGTTTTTTTAATAGAAATGAAAGTGACAAATCTCCAAGTTATTCTGGTGCTAATGAGCGGAAGCCTAACAATAGGTACGGTTTTGAAATTAAGTATGTATATAAAATAAACTTTGAATAGATATAACAATATTATTAAAGATATAAAATCAAGATCTAATGATATATCTTACATAAATCATTTATTCTTTATTGTTATGAATATTTAAAATAAACCACTGCGGCTGATACATTGGACTGATATTGCCCTTGTAATAAGTTCCTCAATTTTGGATACTTGCATCTTCATGGAAATTTTAATTACTACTAGATGAAAAGAAAGCAGCATTAACATTTTATATAGAAGCCTCTATTTGTAGTCTTGTCAAATGAACCAGCATATGTCAGATTTATATATGATATTAAAAGTTTATGATGTTTTTTTAAATTCTAGATTTGATAGATTTCCACTTCCTTTCAAGATGTGTCCCAAGATATTTTTTTCGTATTACAAACGCTGTTATATTGCCAGTTCAACAGAAGATATTTAAATGAAAGTATTTTATATTTTATTTTTTCATAATAGTTATTGCCCAAGATCCTTGTTCTGCATCGGTGTATACAGAACTGGGTGATTTGGCGAAAAGAAGTCCAACATATGTCCAGGATGCCGTCCCGGTTTGTGACCGATATATTGATAAAAAATGGTACAGGGCTGGTTTCCACCAGATGACAACATCTGCACCATCTTTGGGATTTTGTGGAACATTGTATCCCTACTGGATGAATGGTATTTATATCATTATAAGGCCTCCACTTTCAACACTTCTTTTCAGATCTCTCTCGATTTCATTCCGTCCACACAATAAATATGACTACAAAAATAACATAGGCTCGAGCAATTAATTCTTTAGGAAAAATTGCCTTTCAAAGTGCCAAAGGTCAAAGTCGTTGGTATTCGAAGGAAGGTCTTGTCACAAGGATTACATTTGTGAAATATGAAAGCCCTAGCACCAAACATTCAAAAGTTATGGTCAAGCTTAATGTTTTTCAATAGTAGGTCAAACTCCTAGGTCAAGGTCAAAGTGGTTGGTATCCAAAGGAAGGTCTTGTCACAAGGATTACACATGTGAAGTATGAAAGCCCTAGCTTCAACCGTTCAAAAGTTATGGCCAAGGTTAAAGTTTTTCAAAAGTAGGTCAAACGTCAAGGTCAAAGGGTCAAAGTTGTTGGTATCCAAAGGAAGGCCTTGTCACAAAGAATACACATGTAAAGTTTGAAATCCCAAGCACCAACTGTTCAGAAGTTATGGCCAAGGTTAAAGTCTCATAAAATTTTGCAAAAGTTGGTCAAACTCCAAGGTCAAAAATGATGGTACCCAAAGAAAGGTCTTGTCACAAGAATATGAAAGTCATGGCTCCAACCAATCAAAAGTTATCGGCAAGGTTAAAGCTGACAACAGACGAACAGGATAAAAACAATATACCAAAGGGGATTTTTCGATCCGGGGGCATAAAAATAGGTACCTTCAGATAGAGGACAAGTTTATGGTTTAAGAACCACAGAATTTGGTATATGTTCATGGGTTTCTCCATGGCAATAACCTCTGACCATCCCCTTGTTTAAAAATGTTGAAGCTATGTAGAAAAGCCCACAACCACTAAAGAAAATGACATAAAAACCAATGAATTATAATCGGAGTCCAATTAATGCAAATACGTCCTCTTATTCGATATATATATATATATATATATATATATATATATATATATATATATATATATATATATATATATATATATATATATATATATATATATATATATATATATATTACGTTCAAACCGCACTCTACTACAGTCTGAATTTCTTCTGTCCTCGTAAAAATTGCAATTAATAACATTTTCACTTTTCAAGTGCGCGCATATTTCTGCCGAATCCAGATCCAGGCCTTCGTACTTAAAGAAAGTCTATTTTGGCACTTGTATAGCGACTAACATTTTTCCCCAGATAAAATATAGCTTGGTAAACATTAAAAATATGTAGGTGTATTTTGAAAAAAATGCATGCATGTTTTTATAAGCATTGAGCCGCCTAAAGAGATATATGCTCAGGTAAGTTTGAGGCCTAGCTTAAAATGCAGGAAATTGTTTTCTTTGCCACAACATAAAACAAATAAGTATTCTAAATATTCCTGTGCCATAGTAGATAGGCTTAGTTTGAAAACAAATCTATTTTTGAACCTTTCACAGACAAACTGAGTGATTATATGAACTCATGAACATTTCCTAAAGTAAAAGTGAATTTATGTAGTGACTTTCTTGAATGAAAATTATTTTTTCGGTAAATTATTTAGTTTATCTTTAATTACCAGTATTGTGATAATGGTTTAGTAAAGAACAAGGTACAGTTTCAATACAAATCTGGCCCTGTATTTTTCTAAAGTATGAAAGTGGTGAAAGAAATTAAAGCTCATACTTTCTGATTCGCTTAAATTCCATGCAGTAAGAACATACAAATCGTTGTTCTCAAATGACCTCCTAAATGCTAATTGTGACATCATAAACATGCATTTTCCCGCATTTTCTTGAAAAGTTGTAGAAGAGATAAATTTTCAGTGAAATTTTCTCTCCTATAATTTATGGCACATGCATCGCCCACAAAGATTTCAGGAAATGTGATTTTTCAAATGATTTTATACAACATATCCGAAAATTGAAGTGGGCAACAGCTGTGGACACTTTTCTTCAGAAAATCAAATGCAGAAATGCGTTCTTTTGAGTCTTTTTCTGCTTAACGAGGCCCAATCTAGTTGGAAATTACGAAAACGGACCGGCAAAGATTTTTGAATTTTTGATATATATTTTTATGTACCATGATAAGAAGAATGCGAAATTTTGTTACCTTGTCTTGATTGAAGTGGAATGGGGACAATTTCAAAATATGGAGAATTTTTCGTGGTTTTACACACAATTATATGCTAGAACTACATAAAAACAATGGAATTGATAAATGTTTTGCTTTTCATATATATTGTGCAACATCCATTTCTCATTTAAAAATGAAAAGAAAAGTGGGGTAGCCTTTATTGTAGTGAAAAGGGGACATATCAGAACACCAAAATAGAACTTTAAATTATAGCTAAGATACTTTATAAGTCACAGTAGGTTTACATAATATCAAGAACTGATTGTTGTATTGTATATGTTTCTCAAAATTGAATGCTCGTTATCTTATGAAAGAATTTTCTCTCCAATCGTTATTTTGTCTAACACAATGCGTTGTTTAACGTGGAAAAAGAAGAGGACGTGGTGGGGGTGGGGGGTAAAAGCAATAAAATTACAAAGTTTGTGAATATGTAGGAAAGTAGAGTATTTCCTCTTCTTTTGTTGCATTTACATGTAAATGACTCGGAATCTATCTAAATCAAGCTACTGCACGATAGTTATCAACAAAATTCATTTAGTAAATAAACATTTTCATGGAGAAAGACTATATGTGTTTACTTGAGGTTGCATCTTTTTTAAACTCAAAATAAAACATAAATATTTACTTAGAAATTCACAATATCTCAAATAAATTATGTCCCGAAGTTTTAAAAACAGTTATTTATTAAAACACAAGAATTGATAGAAATGCCAGAATGATGACCTTTCAACACACACACAGTAAGGACCTACCAGGAATGCAAGAATGGCAAAATATTTTAGCGCATATTGACGTCATTTTAACTGTGACGTTATTATATTCAATTGTGACGGCAATCAAGGGTACTGCGACGCGTCTGCAACAACGCTGCGTGAAACGTATGCGCAAACCAAGTAGATTGAGCCTCGTTAAAACTTTTAAGTACCAGTCCATATAAAAATCATGCAAAAGGTGATTCACTCAAGTTCTCAGAATTCAATGATTTTCCACACATAGATTTCTCTTGCACTATGATCCATGTATGCAAAATGAAAAATGTTTTGGATCATGGTTACTATGGAAACCTGGTCAAAGTAATTTCCTTAGCAACCAGCCAATTTTTCCATGTGAGGGGGCAAAAAATCACTTATCTTTAAAGCCTGAAATTATATACAAAAACTTTGACAATTATTCTTATTTACTGGTATGATAAAGACACACACTTTAGGTGTTTAAACAACACAAGAAATTGATATTTTGTTTAAAGCTAGTACTGTGGTAGACATTAGAATATATACATGTTTTTGCATTTTTGCTGACTCAGCATTTTCATTGATTTTGACAATATTCAAGGTCAATTCAAAATTAATACCAAGCTAATACAGCTGTTGCATGACTTTCACGTTAAAGTAGAGGACTTTCTCTTTTAGAGATTGACTTCGAAAGCGCGGGTTTTTTTTAAAATCCTATCCGTTGCCTAGCAACAATATTGGATGTTTTGGAAAATAAAAAGCTAAAATTGGTAGTGTTGTAACAATTATCTTATAGAATAAATAATTTTTTTGTCCAAAAATCAAATTTTCAAGTAATAGGATATAACTATTATTTCTAAAGAAATGCATTGATAAGGAATAATTAATTATCTCCATAGCAACAGCAAATTTCCCAAAGCAACAGTGAAAATTAAGAGATTTTTTGGTATGTTTACACATGTATACAGTTAAGATATATTATAGTAAATTATTTTGTCTTAAAAATTGCAGATAGGCAAAATTGCTTAAGTAATATGGGTTTAATAAAAGTATTTTGTACCTAATTAACCCATGACATCAATTCTGAACTATTAACAAGCAATTTTATAATCACTTTACCCATTTCAATCAGGCACATTTTCCTAAATTTTGAGGCTGAAATAAGATTTTCTGAAATAACCTTCAAAAAGGAACTAAATACCTAAAAAGTATTATCATTAAAAAATCATTTGTATTATTAACAAGATTCTAGATAAAAATAATACTTAGGTTGCCATGGTAACATATTGCAAACTGGCAAGCAGGCAAAATAATTGTATGCAAACTATTTTTAAAATGGCCTTCATTAGTTATAGTTTTTCAGTCGCTTTTAGAAATAAGATACACCTGCATTTTTGAAGCATACATATTTAATTAATATGTATAAATATTATTTATCCATTCCAATTAGTATGTGAGAGAAACATTAATTTCATTCCCAAAATCAAGCATGATGCATGGATTATGCTCTCTCTCCTTCTCAGTGTATGCATTTTGTTCCTTTCTTTCTTAAGGACAGATGAGACGTTCTTCATTAATTTATGTTTTTCCAAATAATTTATGATTGACATTATCACATATTGCAACTTTAACAAGTTTCCTCACAAAAGAATGTGGATACATTTCCAGGTATTTCTGCAAGGTACTATTTATTTTTTTCTATATATAAATCTCATTTAATATCACTCTAATTTCTAATATCACAATTTTTGGTGTTTCATTTTTTTTTTAAAACTTGCTATTTTGAAAAGTAATCAATGATAAGATTTTTAAAATAATTATACATATTTATATGTATTACAGATATAAAATCAGATATTCAATGAAAATTTTGTCATACCTAAAAGGAAGACTGCAATGCCCATGTTTTTGTTTAAAAAAGCAGAAGAAATCTTGGCTTTGCAAAGACATTTTTTTATTCAATATAAAGAAACTGAAATTTATTCTATGCAAGACACATTCTAGTATTATACTGTCAAATGTTGACAAAAGCTAATTACCACATCCAATTGGACACATGCATAGGATTTAAGCTCAGAATTAAAAAATATAATACTCTACATGTACCTGTAATGCAACCTAAACATAACTCACAGAATATTTTTTTGAAAATTTAAAGTCATGGGCCACAAAACTCACGTGAAACACTTCACCCTAACAGATTTTTTTCCATTTCTTTCCTTTATTTCATAAAAATGTTGACTCCATGTTTTGGACATATTACGAAAAACTTAACTTAAAGAAAAAAGTCTTCATATTAAAGGGGGGGGGGGGGGGTAAGTGCACCCTGAACAGTGTATGACACTCTAATACATTCTGAAACTTACCGCCCCCGATATAACACTCACATAAAGTATGCAACATGCAAAAAAAATATAATAATATTTACATATGGACCAGCCAGTTAATATAGTAAATAACACATGAAAAGGGAACATAAGGATATTTACATATGGAGTGGCCAGTTACCACCCCCGATAGAACACTCACATAGTTAACATGAAAATGGAACAAAAGGATATTTACATATGGAGTGGCCAGTTACCGCCCCCGATAGAACACTCACATAGTAAATAACATATAAAAATGGAAAAAAAGGGATATTTACATATGGAGCGGCCAGTTACCACCCCCGATAGAACACTCACATAGTTAACATGAAAATGGAACATAAGGATATTTACATATGGAGCGGCCAGTTACCACCCCCAATAGAACACTCACATAGTAAATAACATATAAAAATAGAATGAAAGGATACTTACATATGGAGCGGCCAGTTAACGCCCCCAATAGAACACTCACATAGTAAATAACATATAAAAATGGAACAAAAGGATATTTACATATGGAGCGGCCAGTTACCGCCCCCAATAGAACACTCACATAGTTAACATGAAAATGGAACAAAAGATTATTTACATATGGAGCGGCCAGTTACGTAGGGTCCCAAATAGAACACTCACATAGAAAATAACTTATAAAAATGGAACGAAATGATATTTACATATGGAGCGGCCAGTTACCTCCCCCGATATGACACTCACATAGTTAACATGAAAATGAAACAATAGGATATTTACATATGGAGCGGCCAGTTACTGTCCCCAAAACACTCACATAGTAAATAACATATAAAAATGGAAAAAAGGGATATTTACATATGGAGCGGCCAGTAAACCCCGATAGAACACTCACATAGTTTACATGAAAATGGAACAAAAGGATATTTACATAAGGAGCGGCCAGTTACCACCCCCGATAGAACACTCACATAGTTATCATGAAAATGGAACAAAAGATTATTTACATATGGAGCGGCCAGTTACTGCCCCCGATAGAACACTCATATAGTAAATAACATAAAAAACAATAGAACAAAAGGATATTTACATATGGAGTGGCCAGTTACCACCCCCGATAGAACACTCACATAGTAAATAACATATAAAAATGGAACAAAAGATTATTTACATGTGGAGCGGCCAGTTACCGCCCCCGATAGAACACTCACATAGTAAATAACATAAAAAACAATAGAACAAAAGGATATTTACATATGGAGCGGCCAGTTACCGCCCCCGATAGAACACTCACATAGTAAATAACATAAAAAAATGGAACAAAAGGATATTTACATATGGAGTGGCCAGTTACCGCCCCCATAGAACACTCACATAGTAAATAACATATAAAAATGGAACAAAAGGATATTTACATATGGAGCGGCCAGTTACCGCCCCGATAGAACACTCACATAGTAAATAACATATAACAATAGAATGAAAGGATATTTACATATGGAGCGGCCAGTTACCGCCCCCGATAGAACACTCACATAGTAAATAACATATAACAATAGAACAAAAGGATATTTACATATGGAGTGGCCAGTTACCGCCCCCGATAGAACACTCACAAAGTTAACATGAAAATGGAACAAAAGGATATTTACATATGGAGTGGCCAGTTACCGCCCCCGATAGAACACTCACATAGTAAATAACATATAACAATAGAACAAAAGGATATTTACATATGGAGCGGCCAGTTACCGCCCCCGATAGAACACTCACATAGTAAATAACATATAACAATAGAACAAAAGGATATTTACATATGGAGCGGCCAGTTACCGCCCCCGATAGAACACTCACAAAGTTAACATGAAAATGGAACAAAAGGATATTTACATATGGAGCGGCCAGTTACCGCCCCCGATAGAACACTCACATAGTAAATAACATATAACAATAGAACAAAAGGATATTTACATATGGAGCGGCCAGTTACCGCCCCCGATAGAACATTCACATAGTAAATAACATATAACAATAGAACAAAAGGATATTTACATATGGAGCGGCCAGTTACCGCCCCCGATAGAACACTCACATAGTGAATAACATATAACAATAGAATAAAAGGATATTTACATATGGAGCGGCCAGTTACCGCCCCCGATAGAACACTCACTTAGTAAATAACATATAAAAATGGAACAAAAGGATATTTACAAATGGAGCGGCCAGTTACCGCCCCCGATAGAACACTCACATAGTAAATATTACAAAAAAGATGAAAAAATATTTACATATTCACAAAAAAATTTAAACATTTTGATGTGATAATGTTTTGTATTAGATGATTCATATATCTACGTGTCTGACTCCAGAATTGTTGTGGTTTCCACTTTTCTGATGTCCAGAAGGATAGATTCTAGTTCCTCCTCACTAATCTCAACATTCTTCCTTTTTTTCCTCTCAGCAGTTAGTCTTGAAAAATATGAAGAAATTTGTCCAAGCTCTAAATATTCCTGTGGTTTAAATCGCTTGTTTCCTTCCTTGTTTAAGGCTACCCTCATGTTCTGTGCAACGATGGATGGGTGCAATTTCATTCCACTGCTTTCCCCTGCATGGAAAATTTCCTGAAGATAGTCCTTAATATCATCTGAATATCTGACCGATTTTCTTTCCTTCTTCAAGGCCCATCCCATGCAGCACTTTGACTCTCCCTCAGTTACTTCTTTACATGCATAACTGATAATTTTTCCAGAGAGGTCAGAACACACATTCTTCCATCTAACTTTGATATCATCGTATGTTGACATCTGTGAAAGAATGTCATGGCTTCCAATCAATATGTGATTTTGAAGATCGTTGAATGAAGAAAATACTTTTGTACATCCTCCTTCAGAACAGGGAAATTTTCTTTCTTCAGAGCAGCATTCCTCAAGCTTTGGTTCTCTGATATTTCCTTCAGGACTTATAGTTGTGAAGCCTGCCTTTTCTTTTATGGTGGAAAGCTCCTGTAATATTTGTTTTTGAATTATAGACATGGCAGAATGACTGCAAATTAAAACACTAAATTAAAGAAGATTTATGTTTTTGTAGTCTACTGAGATAAAACAATAGTGATAAACTAAGGTAGTACGTGTATAATGTTAAACTAAGATATAAATTGTTAGCTAATAGAATATTATTTTTGGAATGGTCACACTAAGAAATCTATCAAAGTTTTAAGATAGAGACATTAATTTAAACATTTCAGTCATAGAACTTCTTGAGCATTTACTATAAAGCTTACACTGTTTTCATGAGGTATGGCCAAAACATTGCCCTTGCCAACTCTGAAAGCTCTCCAGATTTGCAGTGAGTTGCCTTCAAACTGCACATTTGAAATTTTGGTGATCCCCTTGATAGGGCATTTGCTTGTTGTGATCCCAGAAGAAATCTCAACATGTGCAGCTTGACACCCTGTTGTACCCCCAAACATATCAATGGCCCTCTTCATGTCAGCTGCTGTAGTGATGTCATATCCTGAAGCTGCAACTTTTCTGAATTTACTCCTCATATGGGCAATTTTAGCGTCACAGTAAGATTTGCCATTCTGGGCTTCACTGTAGTCATATCGTGCAATGGACACAGCTGAAACAGTTGGAATGAGTATTTAAAATAGCTTGCTAAAAATAAAGAAAACCAGAAAAAAATGTCACAGCAGATATGATTGCATTCAGAACATATTTGATTTAGTGAAACCCATGTTAGTTAAACATAAATAACTTGCATGGAATACCCTTTGTGTGTATGTGTTAATACATATACATGTTTAAATACCTGTTCGTTCACTTATTCCTGGAATGGCTAGCCACAAATTCCCACAATGGTAACAACCTGCATTGTCACTGCGAATATATGCTCTACTTATGGTAGGCAACTGTTTCTTTATTTCTGACAAGGTATGCTCCAACAGGCATGCAACTGTCATCCAATCCTGTCGAACTCCATCCATCATGTGAGCAAATGTCCTGTGCTAAAATTTGGTTAACAAAAAATTTGTTTTAAAATGTTGTCTTATATATAGTATTCTTTTAAATTTTGAAATAGCAATTCCTTAATCAAGCTGAAATTAAATTTCATAGTCAAAACTAAAGAACAGTTTAAGCTCACTTAAACCAAAGATTCAAATTTTAACAAAGAAATTATACACATATTTAGAGAGAGAAAAAATTGTGAAGAGTATTTAGGCTATACATGTATATATAGCTATTCGGGTCAAAGTAAATTTAGCAATTTATTGACCCATGTATCTCTTGTAACGCCAATTTTTGCATAATGATTTGAAGATAAAAACAGTGAAGAATATGTAATGAACTAAGTCTCACCTTTAAATTCAGTGCTTCATCCTTGTATATACAGACTGAAACATGCCAATTCACCCCTTTTTGTCCATACCAGTCGCTTTGTTTCTCACGATAGGAAATGGGTAAAAACTTCATGGCCCAGTCCATAATTAGAAGGACATCTCCATGCTGTATTTCTTGAAGGCGGTGTGTCCTTGCTAGATCTTGATTCATGCCCCTCACAATGTGATTCTTCCACTCACTGATCTTGATTTCTGCAACATCAATATCTGCAAGCATGTCTTCCTTCACTGTAGCACAGATGTCTGTAATAAGTTTTTATTAATATTTTTATAACTGTTTGTTCTCCAGTTTTTTTAAATGGAACTGCAAAAAAAATTGTGAAATATAAAAGCTCTAGCACCAAACATTCAAAAGTAATGGCCAAGGTTAAAGTTTTTCAAACTCCAAGGTCAAAGGGTCAAAATTGTTGGCATCCAAGGGATGGCTTGTCACAAGGAATGCACATTTGAATACAAAAGCCCTAGCACTAACTATTCAAAAGTTATGGTCAAGGTTAGATTTTTCAAATGTGGGTCAAACTGCAAGGTCAAGAGGTCAAATATCTTGGTACCAAAAGAAAATCATCATAAGGAATATACCCGTATATTTTAAAAGCTTTAGTCCAACCGATCAAATGTTATGGGCAAGGTTAAAGTTTTCACAGACAATTTACAGATGGATGGAAACTATATGCTCTCTAATCTTCCATTACAGGGGCATTAAAAAAAAATCAGCAACCCCAAACTTTTAATGATTTTGTTGAAATCAGGAATTTTTTTTATAGATTAAGTTTGTCATCTCATAAAAATTCAGTCCCAATTTAGTGTAGAATGCTAAGTATTTAAGAGAAGATTCATCAATAAATTCATATCAGCTTAAAACACTAAATATCCTCTTCAAACAAAAGTTTGTGGAGGATAAAAGAAACATTTATTTATTCTTACCAAATCTTTTCATAATTTCTTTCAACTTTATGACTGTCTGAGGAAGCAAGCTGCATTTGTCACAAAGAACATCATGGTCGTGATCAAGGCAATTCTGCTGCAGACACTCATCACCTGGGTCACTGAGTGCAAAACTGATGCAGTGGTCAGCACAAGAATCAAACTGTAAAGTTAAAGTAAAGAATATTATAATCTTGAAAGTCATAACAATATCCTTTTTTTAAATAAAAAAAATGCAATCAATAAAAAAAATGCAATCAATATGTCCTATTAAACAATTAATATGTATAGTTCTATGCCTATAATTTAAATCTTTAAAAAGGAGTCAGTTATGTAACTGGGTTTTCCCATAAATGAAGAAAATGCTGGTTGCATCAGGTTTTATGGGTTCTTTAATTCTGACATGGATTTTATTATATAGATAAATCATTCCAACAAAACATGTTATCATAATGAATACTTCATAACATTAACATTGGTATACATATTTTATCACAATTTTTTTCAATTAGCATGAAATCTATTTTATGTTCTCCTCTGTGAATTAATTATACAGACAGATGTGTTTGTATTGGTTTGATGCTGAGACAACTAAGCATAATTCATAATGTACCAAAAAGAATAAGTACTTGTATATAATACCTGCTTTAAATGTGCTTTAAATTCTGTTTTAAGGTACATCCTACTAGCTAGTAGAGAATCCTTAAGCTCTTTTAGTTCAGTATGCAACAGGGCATTTGGTGCATATTTTTCCATATCTGTAAAAATCCGACAAATAGAACATTACATGATGTATAATTAGAAATGCTATATTTCTCAATAAATAACCTCAGAATAAGAAGATGTATTCATTTAAGCTCTATTTTCATTTGTCATTGATCATTTCAATTGTCAACAAATACATGTACATTGTACTATAAGTATGTTTACTACAGATAGAATATACCTGCCACTGTCGACAATAGTATCTCATATGCATGTCCTCCTTCCGCAGCAACATTGTCCAGACCTTTTAGGTTTGTACATTTTGAGGCTGGGCAGACACTTAAAACATGGAAAAGAGTTGATCTTGATAATGGGGCAAACTCAGTTTCCTCACAGAAAGACAAATACATTTTAACGAGTGCTGAATTCCAAACAGTTCTGACAACCTCTGGTATAGTAACTAAAGACCCATCATCCAGTTTTATTTCTTTTGTGCCTACAGATGAAACCTGAAAATATATTTGGCACATGGTATTTTTGTGCAAATAAATTCAGGAAAATGCATAAAGTTGTACCCAATTACATAATAAGATAGTATTGATTTACTATTATTAACATTTTTCTTTTCTTTATTACCATACCTGGTGAAAAGCAGGATTGAAGAAAAAATCTAAGGCATGATCTAGCTTCACTTTATCCATTCTGTGATGGAAAACAGGCCTCTTGTGACTGTGTGTTCCTATATATGATTAATGATAAACTATAGAGAAAAATGACAGTTTTTTTTATTATATGTAGTACATGATGATACATTTAATACATTTTAAATTGAAATTTGTAAAAACTGTTTTGGTTGCAATAAATTTATTGACAAACTAGAACTGTCCCAAATGGACAAATACCCCCTGCTGGGTTTTGCAGAGAAGGTAGCAAGACACTAATACTTACACAAATGACCTTGGGTCAAGGTCATGACACACCCTCAGCTTATAAGTAATCTTTGTGTAAAATGGGAACTCACCAAGTTTATCCATAAGAAAGATATGGACCACAAACGAATTATGAACTTTTTCTTTCAGTGACCTTGAACTTGCCCAAATGACCTTGGATCAAGGTCAAGACGCATCCTCAGGTCATGAACAATCTTTGTGTGAAGTAGTAGATTCAAGTTTAATCATATGAAAGAAATGGACCAGACACTAACAATGAAATTTTTCTGTCAGTGTCCTTGAACTTGTCCAAATGACCTTGGTCAAGGTCATGACATACTCTCAGGACATGAACAATCTTTGTGTGTAGTAGTAGATTCTAATGTTCCTACGTAAGAAAGATATGGACCGGACACATTTGCACAGACAGACAGATGCACAGACGGACAGATGGACAAGGTGATTTCTATATACCCCCCAAACTTTGTTTGCGGAGGGTATAATAAGTAGTAGTACATATAGTATGATTGTATAATTTTAATGATGAATCTCATGTTCATTTGTCTAAGCCCTAAATTTATCCATGCACAGCTGCTAATTCTAAATTCACATTTACTTGAATTTTGTTAAGCATGTGAAATAGAATACAAACCTTTACTATGATCTGCAGCATATGTGCGTGCTTCATCAATGGCATAGATTGAGAGTTGTGGGATGAGTTGCTGTAGTTCCTTCTTTGTGTGAGATAAAGAAATCAAAGACAGGAGCTGTTTCTTAATATCTTTATCACTGCTTTCAAGGTAAAGATTTACCACAACCTTTTCTAAGTCGCAATTTGTTTCCGCATTTGAAGGCTCCTGGATCAGTTTCAAGAGTTTATTTCCCTGGCCTGGAGCTATACCTTAAGAAAAAGGAAGTTTATATATATATTTATATATACATTATTATTTTCAATGAGCATATACTTGGTAATCTGATAATTGATTTTTTTTTTAATATCAGATGGTTAGTGCTTAAAGGAGGAAAGTATACACATGCTAATTATGTTAGAGCTTAAACAGTTAACTTCAAAGCATTATTATAAAGAGAAACTTAATGGACACCCTATTATCCCATTTGAAATGAATAAAGATTGATTCTGCAAAAAATGAATTTCGGTTTTATGAAAGCCATTATATTGATGATTATATATACCTTCTAAGACTAGGTTTATAGCTTCTCCTGTTTTCCGTTTCAAGGTACGAAGGGTGTTTGGCATTAAGGAATCTAAATTTCTTCGCACTTGATATTTCAGTGGACTAAAACTGCCTCGACTAAGAGAACCCATTGTCTTATTTATATCATCAAGTGATGTTTCTATGTTTTCTTCACTCCAGGATGATACTTGTGATAAAGGTTGAGAACTGTGTATCTATGAGTAACAAGAGTCATAAATAAGGTGTTGCAACAAGAAGTGACTTCAAATTAAGCTTATTGATGAATTGAATATTTGATCTCATTTAATATCATAAATTCACTGGAATTATAATAAACACACTCAGTGTAACCAAAATCTACCTTCTTTCATGACAGCTCTATTAACTAGAGGCCCATGGGCCACAATGCTAACCTGAGTAAGCATGGCCCCTCTGTTCTTCATCAGCAGATTCTTTTTCCTACACATTCTTTTGTAGAACTTTGAATACATATTTATATGACTAATCATGGCTTTGCTGTTCATGAGAATTAGAAGATTTTTCAAAACTTTTCCAATGTACCAGGTAATCCCAATTAAAACTTTGATTATCCATTGTGGCCCCACCCTATTCCAAGGGGGACATAATTTGAAAATTTCTGGGGATATTTCTTTATCAATATGGCTATATTCATGGCTTTGTGGTTTTTAAGAAATATTTTTAAAATATTTTAGCATTTTCTCCTATATATTCCTTTGTAATACTTTGATCCCCTGTTGTGGCCCTGTCTTACCCCTGGGGTCACAAAATTTTCAAGAACTCTTAATTATCATCTCTTGAAAGAGTGTGTGGCTCTTCTTGTGAAAAAAAACTTGACTACCGTTCACCCAAAGATGCTTTTGTCACAAGTTTAGCTGAAATTGGCCCAGTGGTTCTAGTGAAGAAGTCAAAAATATGAAAAGTTTACAGAAGACAGGAAAGTTTACAGAAGATAGAATAGAGACAGACACGGAACACCCTTTCATCAGGTGAGCTAAAACTGATATGCAGGCACTTACAGACTCTTCTTCTGAATGTCCCTTCAGGTCTCTCTGTTCTTCTTCCTAAAACAGATAATCAATCATTTGAATTCAAATGTATATATGCAATTTAGATGAAAAAAAAAAAAATCAAAATTGTGAGTTTCTTGATTATTTATGTAAAAATACTGTAAACATTAATGGTACAATGTCATTTTTTGTAATATCAATCAGAATTCCTTAAAATATACCTTTCTTGAAACAGAGTCTGAAGAACATTGCTCTTTGCATCTGTTTGTATTACATTGAAGAGTGCATGTCGTAGACTGCTGATGATTCTTCAAAAGACATACAAAATCATATGATTCATGAGCAAACCACAACATGTGGGAAAAATCAATTATAATTGATGCAAGTATCTGGGTCAAGAAAATACAAGAGATAAATTCTCTCTTGTGATATGTGAAAAAATTCTAACATCATTAACTTATTAAAATAAGAAATTCACAATGCATGTATCATGATATTTATGACGTATCATGATGTATATAATTTTATAAATTAAGATAAGAGATTTCTAATTCTCTTACTAAGTGTATTTTTTTTTTATAAAATACATCCACAAGATAAAAACTTGGTATTTATTTTTTTGCAAATTAATCAGTCAAACTTTGAAAACTTTTACCAGACAAAGTGGGTCAGATTTGACTTCAGAATTGAAATCTGGACAACTGTCTTCCTCATTACCACAAAACTGAAATAAAATAAATACAATTCAGTCATTTGTAATTTATTTGAAATCAATATATTAGATAATCATATATTTTTAAAAGAAAAGAAGTCAGAATAATTTATTGCATTTTTTCTTCAATTCTCTGTAATTTTTATTACACAGAGGTTTCCATTGCATAAAAATGATTTTTATAAGGAGGGTTGCCATCTTCTACTGACTTACAGCCAGTTAACCCTGGATTTACATATTAAACATTATACTGAGGCATCCTCTTTTCATAAAATGATATATGGTATCACTCACATCTTTATTCAACATATTGGTATTTTTCATTTCCTCATACATTACTCCCCTACATTTGCGACAAATACCTGAAATAAGATCCAAAGATACTTTTGAAAGAAGTTCACAGGTGTTTTACAATCCACAAATGTGATTCATCAATAAACACAAGTACACCATTTATAATTCTTCAAAAGGATTTTTTTCCCCGTAGAAATTTTAACTTTAGAAATTACTTTATATATATATATATATATATATATATATATATATATATATATATATATATATATATATATATATATATATATATATATATATATATTCATATTTCATAGCATCTAGTAAATGAAAATGAAAACAATTCATGTATTTAACAATAAAATCATATCTTTCTAATGATTTACCCCCCCCCCCCTCTCCCTCAACACGCACACCTCCATTTCATCACTGGAATACTATTTGGAAAGAAAAATTATCAAGTGAATAAATAAATTTTTATTGAATTTTTAAATTGAATAGTTAAAAAAATGATTCATTACAAATTTTTTCAATAACGGATAAATTATTGGGAATATATATATATATATATATATATATATATATATATATATATATATATATATATATATATATATATATATATATATATATATATATATATATATATGTATGTGTGTGTGTGTTCCTGATTTAGCCCAAACCCCCGACCCCCCACCCCCCAACACATCGTACCGCAGTGATAAATAAATATATTGTTTAGAACAAATCCATATATCCAATGGAAAAAAAATGTCTATCTTTTGGTTATTTATTGTATTCTTGCCGTGTATATTAGTGTTTTGTGTTTACCATTTATTTAGAAACAAAACAAGTGAATCGCAAAGGGGCGAAAACTCTTTCCTGGGGCGAAAACTCTTTCCTGGGGCGAATCGTCAAGACTCTGGAAGTGAAACGTGGTGCCGCCCCACACTAAATAGCCAATCAATATACAGTAAATTTCGAAAGGTGGAAGCCACGGCAAGCATGGCAAGGTGAATTAATTGTCCAAATATTGGGCACTTAGGTATGTTTCAGTAGCTTAAAAGGTCATTATATGAAATTTTTGAACTAGTTCCATTAGAATAACAGAGTAACAAGATTTCTACTTATTTTTGTTAATGCGTATTTAACTCTGTGGTGGAATTTTCTCTGTTGTTTTTTATATTGATATATTGTCAAATTGTTGTTATGTTGTACGTCTAGAATTAACTCGAATGACATTGTACCATTAACTTTATTTCAGTGAAAGAAAGAGAATCAGACGAGGCAAGAAAATGTGAAATTCAAAATGTGGATTAGATAACTTGGTCAGCTACATGCTACAGCCTACACTTTTAATATCAGGACACTGAGCAGCTGTTAAGGTCCGGCAAAAGTAAAAAAAATTAAAAGGTGCAAAAAGAAAGACCAGATCTGGATAAGCATCTCAAGATTTCTGTTTTTACAAAATGTGATATAGTTCAAAGTGTGTTAAAAATGCTGAGTAATTAAAGAAGTCCTTGGATCATGTGGATTTATTTTGAATACAGATAAGCAGGATTTTTGAAACCATATAGCCAGAAGAGACCCTCTAATTATTTCAGATTTAGTGAAAGACCAAGATAGGATTTTTTGGCCATGGCAACATATGACATGAAAGATGGAACTTTCTTTTATGAGGATTGCATTACACTGCATTATGTGATATTAAGTGAAAAAATACTGAACTGTATCATAAACAGTTTATACCTGTTCAGCTCAGGAGAATTCAAGCACAGGATATGATTCATATTCATCTTGTGATCTATAAAGATTGATAGTGAGTAAGTGAAATAACATTACTAACCTGATCCAACTGGCACCATGACCCCTTTGCGGGCCAGTATGAAATGTGACATCAAGGGAGTTATCGGTCTCTCAGGTTTCGCCTTGCCAATATGATCTGGGTATGCACACGTATGCCCTTTTTTCCACATAACTCCCAACTCTGCACGCAACTTGGGACATATAGAAAAATGTTCTGCCGACTTGTAGGAAAATATGCCCACTCGGAAACATAGTAAATGCCCTTCAGTTGGAATGTGAGAGTTACATAAATTTAAAGACCTTAAATGACTTGAAATATCTTTTAAACAGTTAGATATGGGGCTGAGGCTGCTTTCTGATGGATAATATATAGATGGTCCACAAATATGCCTGTGAAAATTCGAAAAACTACAAGTTTGATCTGAACAGAGAGTGTTGTCTGCTTCCATTGTTTACTGAATACACTAAAATGTATTTCCTTTACCAAAGAGTTCTACCAAGGGGGATAATAATACCAGGTGTTATATGAATGATTCAAGAAATGTTTAAAATAAAGAATATAAAGAATATATTTCATACTTTTAATTATTCTACTGAATCCTCAAATACTTTCTCATTTTCTTGATGAAATCAGTATTCTTCAAGACAACAACAGTGTTAACATTGCTCACTTCTGTGATAAATGTAGCAATATGGAAAACTTCCCCATGTTCTTTTTAATTAGCAGACCCAAAGTAAAATTTTCATTATGTTTTATTTGCAGAATGATCTTTATTTTTCATACATAAAAATGTTATTTTTCGCAAGGTCATTTATACAATTTCTTACATTTTCTTTTCAATTCTGAATATCGGCCTTGTTGCTATGGGAAATTTGCTGTTGCCATGGAGATAATTAATTATTCCTTATCAATGCATTTCTTTAGAAATAATAGTTATATCCTATTACTTGAAAATTTGATTTTTGGACAAAAAAATTATTTATTCTATAAGATAATTGTTACAACACTACCAATTTTAGCTTTTTATTTTCCAAAACATCCAATATTGTTGCTAGGCAACGGATAGGATTTTAAAAAAAACCCGCGCTTTCGAAGTCAATCTCTAAAAGAGAAAGTCCTCTACTTTAACGTGAAAGTCATGCAACAGCTGTATTAGCTTGGTATTAATTTTGAATTGACCTTGAATATTGTCAAAATCAATGAAAATGCTGAGTCAGCAAAAATGCAAAAACATGTATATATTCTAATGTCTACCACAGTACTAGCTTTAAACAAAATATCAATTTCTTGTGTTGTTTAAACACCTAAAGTGTGTGTCTTTATCATACCAGTAAATAAGAATAATTGTCAAAGTTTTTGTATATAATTTCAGGCCTTAAAGATAAGTGATTTTTTGCCCCCTCACATGGAAAAATTGGCTGGTTGCTAAGGAAATTACTTTGACCAGGTTTCCATAGTAACCATGATCCAAAACATTTTTCATTTTGCATACATGGATCATAGTGCAAGAGAAATCTATGTGTGGAAAATCATTGAATTCTGAGAACCTGAGTGAATCACTTAAATATCACTTTTGCATGATTTTTACACGGACTGGTACTTAAATATGCCTAATTAATGACGTCATATTTCCAGAATGGTCCTCCTTCTTGCCATATTTATATTGTTTTTGTTTGTTTATTGTGTAACGTCACTCTCAAATTTTTCACTCATATGGAGACGCCACCACTTGCCGGTGGAGAGCTGCAAATTTTGACCTATACTCGGCACTCAGGGCCATCAAGCAATGAGGGATCGTTTTCGTGCCAGCACCTACTGCGACACGGGACCTCGGTTTATACGGTTTCATCCGCTCTCCACGTCCCACAGTGGGATTCGAACCAGCGACGTAAGGATCAACTCCTTACTCCGCGACTCTAGAGCAGACGCTCTAACCACTGCGCCACGCGGGCGACGCCATATTTATACCCCACGCAACAAGTTGCGTGAGGTATAATGTTTCTGACCCGTCAGTCAGTCAGTCAGTCAGTCCTGTTTTCTTGTCAGCGCAACTCCTCTTAAACCGCTACACAGAATTTCGTCAAACTTTGCAGATATTTAGGACACAGTGTGTAGTTATGCATATTCCCAGGAAATTCCGATTCCTTTATTTTTCTTGGAATTTCGGCACTTTTCAGCTTGGATGTTTGGCCATATCTTGAATATAGGGAGGAACAGTTTGTCAGCGCAACTCCTCCTAAACCGCTTCACAGAATTTCGTCAAACTTTGCAGATATTTAAGACACAGTGTGTAGTTATGCATATTCCCAGGAATTTCCGACTCCGTTATTTTTCTTGGAATATCGGTACTTTTCAACTTAGATTTTTAGCCAAATCTTGAATAGAGAGGAACAGTTTGTCCGCACAACTCCTCCTAAACCGCTGCACAGAATTTCGCCATACTTTGCAGATATTTAGGACACAGTGTATAGATGTGCATATTGCCAGGAAATTCCAATTCCATTATTTTTCCCTTAGAGTTTTGGATATTATTGAAGAAACTTTCCAGCTAAGTTATAAGGAAATCCATTGGAATTAGCTTTTGTAATGAATTTTTTTGTGAAATATTTTATGACCTTAAAAAACCCCTATTGATTTTAAGATCAAAATACTAATGATTCAACATACACCCACACAGAATCTTAGATAGAAGTACACAAAATTTCTCACCCCCCCCCCCCACATCTCGAATTAGTGTCTTGCCTTCAATAATTTCATAAGTACAGTATTTAAATAAATATGACTACATCAGTTATTTAAATTTGAAAATTGTCATACGTTGGACATGGACTTACACTCATTAACAAATCAAAATCACTGAGGAATTTAAATAACAGTTTTTTAGCATAGCTCCTGCACTGAATTTCCCGAAACTTGTTGGGTATTTCAGATATAATGTGTGATTTATATATTACCAAGAAATGTTGATAACATTATTTATCTAGAAACTTCAGCCCAATTAAATTTGTAGCAGACAAAGATTTGAATGTCCTTATTTGCAAGAAGTTTTGATGTGATGATTTTTTGCAAGTAAAATGCAAGTAAAATGCCCCTTTTAGAATTATACTGTGTATTTAAAGTGCACCATACCATTGATTATGTGTTGCATTGTAAAATTTGGGGGGGGGGGGGGGCGTGGGGTTTGTGAGCTTGCTCATTTTTTCTTTAATCTTTTATGATTTATCACATTCATATACTCAGCTCTTATTTATGCCAATTTCATAACTTTTTGAAAACATTAATTTTTTAATGCACAATAAAGCCCAAATTATATCTACTTCGTTGTCTTTTCCTGTTCAATAGATTCACTACCAGACTCAGGACAAATAAAAAATGTGAAAGTCTGCCAGGTTGGTTTTAGTAGTGTCTGTTCAAAGGACCGCACCATAAGAGTTAAGAGTTGTGGGAATTTCTATGTATATGAATTGACACCATTGGATCTGTGCAACTCAGCATACTGTTTTGGTGAGTAAAATTACTTTGATTTTTTTTTTACTAACCTTAATTGAGCACTTTTTTTTATCATGCGAGCTGTAATGATCAGTATGTTCCTCCAGTATAACTTGTCCGAAGTTCATGTTATCCCCTTCGATCTCCGAATTTGGATCATATGTCAACCATAGATACTTCAGGAGTTTGTTTATATTTTGTGGTTTAACGTCCCTTTCGAGAATTTTTCACTCATATGGAGACGGCACCACTTGCCGGTGGAGGGCTTCAAATTTATACCTATAAGTCGGCACTTCGGGCCAATGAGCAGTAAGGGATCTTTGTCGTGCCAGCACCTATTGCGACACGGGACCTCGGTTTATACGGTCTCATCCGAAGCACCCGTCTCCACATCCCGCATTAGGATCCAAACCAGCGACGTAAGGATCAACTCCTCATTCCGCGACTCTAGAGTAAACGTTCTAACCACTGCTCCACATTGGCGACTACTTCATGAGTAAAGGGTGCAATGACCTTGATTCTAGTTTTTGCTGTAATATCATGATAAAAACAAATTCTGTGTAACAGCCTTTTTGAAAGATATTGAGTTCTGTTAAGGACTGATAAGTTAAGGATCTAGCTCCGGAGTTATAAGGCTAAAAAAATGCTCACTCTCCATGCGCGAAGCCAGGAATTTATTCCAGGGGAATCCACTCCAGTCAAAAAAAATTCTTGACAAGCAATATATATATATATATATATATATATATATATATATATATATATATATATATATATATATATATACTTTTAATAACTGCAAAGACCGGGACCCCCCCTCCCCTCCGACCCCTTCCTCAAGACCTTTCATGCTTTTCATATCAGTCCCACATTTACCAAAGGAATTAAACGTGGAGAGTGAGACTGAGATCAAAATTGTCTGATTTAATTTTTTTTGGACCGGAGCCAACTGATGCAACTTAATAAGAACTGTTAGATCAGAAGTTGAGTTCAAAAAAGTTAATCTTTCTACTAAGTCGTATCGTTAAGTATATAATTATCTCCGTTGTATTTTGTGTAAACTCCATAGAAGGGATAATTTTTTTAGTTACATCATTCAGTTAGTCAAGTCTTCTTAAATCCAGACTTAAAGTTTTTGAGTATCAAATAACAGTTACTTAAAAAGTATCATTAATACGGCAAGTATGTTTTGTGTGAGTTTGGTGTGTTCCCTAAAAAGACTACTCGCCGAAAACCTGTAATTATGCAGAGGAATTAGGAGGCTCTCTTTGGGGAATAATGGTGGAGTTTACCTTTATTTTATCAGGATAGTGTGATAGTAAGATTCAAAAACGCACGTACATTAGTTATAATGTATTTGATTTGGGGATAGTTAATATTTTATTTCTAATAAAAATGTTGTCAAACTTTAGTATATTGAACTTAAATTTATATAATTTAATTCTGTTTGTATTCTAGCCTCCGATTGGTTAATATCCAAAAAAGAACACCGTTAAATCTGTATAACCTGGTTTGGTATGGGGACACACACCCCTGACTACCAGCTGAGTCATGTGTATCCATGCAATCCTCTCATTTCCAGTCCCCGTGATTCGTAGAAAATTCCACATTTAATAACTGTACCTTAAAACTTCAAACAATAACTCGATCTTTCCACATGTAAATAACAACATGGCTGCTAGGCCTATGTTTCAGTTTCTAGATCCCCTCACTTCCGTTGCTACGGTTGTATTTTTGAGCGGTATAATTTAAACTTATAAAAAGTAATAAAATTCTACACCAAGAGCTGTTTAATGATTTTAAAATTAAATTAAAAACGAAATCTCTAACTAGCAGTCATTCTAAAATAATCTTTTTAATATATCATTGAATAATTTCTAGCTCTCTGATTGGCAAAAGTCTAACATTCTTGAAATCATGATAAGTTATGCTCAACTGGCCATCAGTTTCCAATCCAAATTTACTCATTTAATTATCATTTTGAATTTTTTTTTATATTTCAAAGATTTCATCATAAAATGCTTTTACTTTCAAAGTGTTTAAAAATTTATTGTATTTTACTTTTGAAAGTTTAATTAATTAAAAATACGTATATGTAGGATTCCTGCATATAGACTGTCATTGAATTTCTAAGAATTCTTACTGATACATCTCTTCTTGTTTTGCTTTCAGAATCTGACATATCATGTAAGTAGTGACTTTTTAGCATTTTTTTCAATAAGTACCAACATACCGAAGATATTTCTTATGTTCAAGGGGCTCTTAAGTTTCAAAGCTAATATCCCCATTATCCCATAACATACTGCAAAAAAAGTTACAGAATCTGAAAGGTTATACTACACCCATTCATGCAATACATGTAAGTGTTGCTATAATGCGGAACAGAAAATCTTACACCAAGTTATTAGTCCCCTACCGGTGAAACCTTCTCGTCTGTCTGTCTGTTTGTAACACTGTATGTCCCTCTGTCTGTCTGTCAGTCTGTCTCACTTCTTTTTCCGCGCTTTTTTCTAAACGCTTGCAGATATTGAGCTGATTTTGGTATGTGAATCTACCTTGATGAGTCAAGCTTGTATTATGTTCCGCTTCAATGATTTTTGACTAAATTACGGCATTTTCAATTTTTAATGGGAACCAGATTACTAGTATTGCTAATACAATACTTTCAGAATGCTTGTTTACGTAGTACAGATATAAATAAGACAGGAACCAGTATTTAATATCTAATAGTTCATATATAACTAAAGATTTTTACAAAATGGTTTATTCATGATTTTTTTTCCTGTCGCATATACATGCGATGGTCTATAAAATTGGAATCGCATCACAAATATCTATATGAATGTCTCATCTCACATGTCTAAGTCTGATTTAAATAAAAATAAAACATATCCATCAAAGAAAAAACATTGATGAGTTATTGGTGTAATACATAAGTGGTACATGGAGAAAGTCAAAAATGATAGCAGCTACTGTGAGTACTGTAGCAAGTTTCTGGTTGCTAAGTGGCCTTTAATATTGAATTCCACTCGTACATATTTATACCACAGCGATATTTTATATATAAATGCTGTGTCTTATTTTTTCTGAATTATTTCGGTATCCATTCGGTATCTTCTGATTTCTATTCCGTTCCGCTTTCCGTTCTGCCTTATAGTAACACGTATCATGCGAATTGCGGGTGTCAGGAAAAGCTGCGCGAGTCCCAGGATTGGCACAAAAGAAGGCCAAATTAACAGGAAACGAAGGAAAATTTACTCGAAACTCTGTTGGCTAACCACATTTTGAACACTTGCTTTTTTCAGATTCTCTCTCAAATTCGTAGCAAAGATTTTCAAAGTATTTGTGTGTGCAGGGAGAGAGGAGGGCACAAAAATATTTGACATGCCAAAAAGGGGGGGGGGGAGATGAAAGGAACTGTGATCACTGAGCCACAAAATGAATGTTTAGGAGTCGATGCGTTAACAAAATAGGTACTCCCTTTATTGAGTACAATGGAAAAGTCTATGTTTTAATAAAAGAAACTCAAAATATTAAGATTCCGTGAAAGTCTCATTAATTTTTTTTAGTAATACAGGATGAGATTTTGTGAAAGTCTCGTTAAATTTTATTTAGTGGTACGAGAGGAGATTCGGATACAAGATTGGTTCCTCCGAATTTTAATTAAACAATGACAAAGTCAATGTTTTGCTATGATAAACCCCAAATACGTTTCCGTCTGAAACGTACGATACGTTTCCGTCTGAAACGTACGATAGGAAATGCACAATGCCACTACATAAAATAATTTTTGAAAGTTTCATTTCATTGCATTCAGTGTTGAAAGAGAAGTTACTGATAAGAGATGGCTACCCAAAGTGTACCGGATGGAATGAGAGCGTACGAACGGACACGCCCATCGCTATATATTTGCATACTCTCTGTTTTCTCCCACTACGAACCTGCACTCACCAGTTGCGTTCATAGCACCATGAACGCAACTTCTGCTGCTATTAGTGCAGTTCGTTTCTTACACTGCACAGTACAGGCTACTCCACTTATACGTCACATTCAGCAGTATGTATATGAAATGATGTGCAAAAGGAATAAAATTTAGTTTTTAATGGAATCCTTCGGGAAAAAAAGTAATGTAAAATGATTAGAATTGCTGATTGAGGTGTATTAAAGTTAAAAAAAAAATAATTTTAGTCAACGTGTTAAATTGTATATTTAAACTTTCTACAAGTTAAACAGAGCTTTATATCTTTAATTTTTAAGTAATCAAAATCTATTCTGATTTTGACTGAAAATTCCTGAGTTGATGAAAACTCAAAAGACGGAATCCTGCAAAAGTGAAAATTAAAAAAAAAATTCCCATTATCTTTTATTTCTCCCTTGTGCAACTGTCGCAGATTTGATTCCTCTCTGCATGGAGTTCATCGGTGCATTTATTTTTCAACAGAGATATTATTCAACACGAGTGAAAGGAACACCGACATAAAGTTGACGAGCTCATGAAGCAAATTCTAACAATCGGTTTAATTTATTTTTTAGGTGAATGTAACGATTATGGATGCCTACTGTATTATTAACGATTTCAACAGTAGTTATATGGCGATTACACAGGTTACAGGAGGAATAGTCCAATTGAAACGGAAATGGTTTTTGTCGTTTAGTTTCGTATAAAACGTTGGACATACATTTTTATTTCGTTTCCTCAACACTAGATATTAACTCTACGATCATTTAAGTAGGTCGAAACTGCCGAGGTACTGAGACTCCAATAGGCTAATACATGCTGTATTATAGTGCTCTTGATACCTTTCTGGTGACGGAGGTAATATACCTTGGCTCGTTTATTCTCCTTCATACTGTTTTAAGACCTGAAAAGGCAAACAGTTGCGGGGGATAAACAGTTAAGTGTTTAGTGATAAGCAAACGCGTAAGACCTGAATTAGGCATTCACTTGGTTTTGGGAGAGAGGTGGCATACCACAAAGGCGGGGTCATTGCAAGGTGATTTAATTACCTATGGAGGGCAGGACCGAAGAAATTTGTTTGCAGGAGATACCCGTTTACCACAGTTATTGGTTGTCCAATCAAGAAGAATTCCTTTGCAACCGTTTGTAATTGTGAATAGTTTTTGGTCAACAAAAGTCCGAGTTAACAGGTTAACGAACCTAAGTGTAAAGCCTCGGAGATACAAGACATATCACCCCACACCAGCTCGGCCGCGTTGCATGTTACACCATCTTTAATGTGGCGTTGTTACGCGCTTACTTCACTGATTGGAAACCCCCCATATTCATCTCCGACGCGGCTTAGACGTTCTATAGTGGAAGAATACACAACAAACTGCACAGAAACCTATTGTGCATTTTTCTTCACTAAGGCAATGCAAAATCTAATACTCATGGTAATTCCGTCAGGCGTACCATCAATGCAAGAAATTCAAATTGACTGTACGAAATCATAGGGGCTTGTCTTCCGGATTGTTAAATTTTAAAATAAATTAATAAAATTTTGATTCTACTTTTAATACACTTAAAAGTTGTTTTGGATATGTAAACCTGAAATAAAAGTAATTGGAAAGTTAAAATATAGGTACCGTTGCATAGAGGACAAGTCCCTTGTTCAAATAACAACAATTCTGATATATGTACATGAGTTGGTTTCCATGATAACAACCTCTGAACTTTCCCTTGTTTAAAAAGATTAAAGCTATGAAGAAAAGTCTACTGTAATTAATTAAAGTTAAAGAAAATCTCAAAAATTATTATTAGAATTTTAGTTTTTTGCAGTTATCTTAAAGATTTATTAATGTGCATAATGTAGTTAAGCTTTTTTTATAGGTGTCATATTCAGAGAGCAGACAATCACAGTCTGAATTCCCTCTGTCCTCTTAAAAATTGACTATTTTTTCTTGACCTTGACTTCAAAAAAGGATATAAAATCACACTGGCTATAATTAAAAACTTAATTTCTAAATTCCATTTTATAGTAGTGTTATAGAGCTATGTAACAGAGAAAAAAAATTGGTATGTAAAGATATGGTAATCTGAATTTTCTCTGACCTCTTTTAAAAAATTACTTCTGATGCACGATTATCTGTAATAAAGGCAATAAAATGGAAACAAAACATAAGAAGAAGTAGTTATTTGCAAATATATAAAAGGTCTATGGACACCTTTATTGATGTAAGCTTTTTTTCATAGCTATCATATTTATATAGCTCACAATCACAGTCTGAATTTCCTCTGCACTCTCAAAATTTGACTATTTTTCCTTGACCCTGACTATAAAAAAGGATATAAAATCACATTGGCTATAATTAAAAACTTAATTTCTAAATTCCATTTAAAAGTAGTGTTATACAACTAAGTAATGGAGGAAAAAACTGGTATGTACATGAGTCGGAAAAAAAAGATATGGTAATCCAAATTTTCTCTGACCACTTTTAAAAAAATTGGTTCTGATACACAATTATCTGTAAAAAAGGCTATAAAATGGAAACAAAATATAAGTAGAAGTAGTTTTTGCAAATATTTAAAAGGTCTGTGGACAACTTTAGTGATCTAAGCTTTTTTTCATAGCAATCATATTTATATAGCTCACTATCACAGTCTGAATTTCCTCTGCCCTCTTTAAATTTGACTATATTTCCTTGCCCTTGACTACAAAAAGTTATAAAATCACACTGGGTATAATTGAATATTTTATTTTTCAACTTCATTTTAAAGAAGTGATATATAGCTATGTAACAGAGGAAAAAAATTGGTGTGTACATGAATCGAAAAAAAGATATGGTAATCTGAGAAAACTGATTCCTAGAGCACATTTATCTGTGTTGATGTATAAAAAAATCAAACAAAAAAATTATTTAATTTGATTTTAAATATATAACTATCTTGAAATAAAACTAAAAATCATGCATATAAAGAAAATTATGAATGGGTCTTTAATAATTAAGATAATTATCACCCCGATTTGATATTTTCCTTTAAACATTACTTTTTTATTCTGAATGATGGCAGAAAAAACGAACAATAAATTCCCATTAAATATCTATTCAAGGAACTTTTAACCATTTAATGTACAATGTATTAGAATATGGGACAAAAGGATCTAAATCCTATATAAAAGTAGTGTATTTTCAAAATCTAATTTCCCAAAAATTGCAGTCCGAATTTCCTCTGTTTAAACTCACATTAACACTCATAAGCATTATCTGATACAAATGACATATTTTTGCATAATCTAATTGGAAATAGTATCAAAATGTACAACATATAAAGATAACAATCACCAGTTTAAAATATCCCTGTTAAAAAGTTCGAGCCATAACTGTTGGTTCTGTTTATACAAAATGATTTCTTTAACCTTGACAAAAGTGTCTACACAGTTCTAATAAAGCTAGCTTCTATGACATAGTGAATCTTTTTTATCTTTCCTTTCCTTTTCAACTGCAAGCTTTTTTGGGTCACGAACTTTGTTGAAATATTAATAACTGCAGGTGAAGGTCTTTTGAAGTAAACATTTCAGTCTTTGGTGACAGAGGCAAAACAGTGTGATTCTTAGCCTGGAAAATAAAATCCATTTTAGTGTTAACCTTAATGTTAAGTGGACATGGATATATAGAGGATATCTATATTGTGTGATTTGATATTTGCTTTATCCATTGAGTTGAATGGTGTATATTCGCGAGGCTTGCCAATATAGTCCAACTACAACTTAACTGCTAGGTCTAACATTTCCTATGAGAGCAATTGTGTAAGTGTGTGTGTGTGGGGGGGGGGGGGGGGGGGGGTAACATCCTTTATCGCTGTAGCCAGTTCATTGATAAATTTTGACATTTCACTGAAGTGTAATTAGTTTTTTTCTCATTTTTGTTGAACATTTTTGCTCATTAGCATTCATTTCATAACACAGAACTTTCACAATTAGAAGTTTCGATAAGTTTACATCTTGAAGCGAGGCCTAGGGATTGTGTCGAAACCGGAAGACATGCTATTGATAAAGCACATACCCATGGATACAGCATAGGTTTATCTTATGGGTATATATATATAGAGAGAGAGAGAGAGTATACAAGTAAAATTGTAAATACAGTCAAACCTCATTATCTCGAACTAGATGGGACTGAGAAAAAAACTTCGAGATATCCGGGCATTCAAGATATAAGGGGTAAAATACTTTAAGGATAAGTAGTTGGGACTTCCAAATCACTTCGACATATCCATGGTATTCAAGATATCAGTGTTCGAGATATCAAAGTTCAACTGTATATAATACCTATTTAAAATTACCTACATTACTATATAACATTTTAATAATTTGACACCTTTCCAGTTATTTATGAAATATGACTACTAGTCTATTGAGGCTTTAAAAAGTTATATTTTTAAAAATTCTATTATCATGCTAGCAAGTTAAAGAGAGGACCTTTTGATTTTGAGGGCAGATTTTGGAAATAATCTGACCTAGAAGATGTTAATAAAATACAAAAAAATCCTTCTCCACGGGAAGATTTTTTTTCTTTTGTTAGGTCACCTGAGTCACTCAGGTGACCTATTGCTATCCGTTTTTGTCCGTCGGCGTGCGTCGTGCGATGTGCGTTAACATTTGAACATTTTCAGCTTCTTCTCTGAAACCGCTCAACCAATTTCAACTATATTTGGCATATAGCATCTATGGGTGAAGGGGAACAAAAATTGTGAATTTCATGGTCCCTGCCCCCCTGGGGCCTGAGGGGTGGGGCTAAAACCACCAAAAATAATGCAATCTTTAAAAATCTTCTTCTTTACTCCTGTACATCAAGCAGTCAAACTGTTGGCATCATTGTAATAAGCATTGAGCCCTCTACCAAAATTGTGAAATTCATGGCCCCAGGGTCAGAGGTTCTGGCCCCAGGGTACGGCTATATAGATCATATAGTGAAAGTGCATTATTTCTTTGAAAATCTTCTTCTCTGCTCCTGGGTATTGAATAAAGTAACTAAGTACATAGTTATGAAGAGCAAGAGTGCCTCTTCCAAAATTGTGAAATTCATGGCCCCAGGGTCAGGGGTTCTGGTGTAAGGGCGGGGCTCTATTGATTATATAGTGAAAATGCATTAATTCTTTGAAAATCTTTTTCTCTGCTCCTGGGTATTAAATAAAGTAACTAAGTACATAGTTATGATGAGCAAGAGTGCCTCTTCCAAAATTGTGAAATTCGTGGCCCCAGGGTCAGGGGTTCTGGTGTTAGGGCGGGGCTCTATAGATTATATAGTGAAAAAGCATTAATTCTTTGAAAATCTTCTTCTCTGCTCCTGAATATTAAATAAAGTACCTAAGTACATAGTTATGATGAGCAAGAGTGCTTCTACCAAAATTGTGAATTTCATGGCCCCAGGGTCAAGGGTTCTGGTGTTAGGGCGGGGCTCTATTAATTATATAGTGAAAATGCATTGATTCTTTGAAAATCTTCTTCTCTGCTAGTGGAGATTATTTAAACAAACTACATGTAAGTGCATGATTATGATAGGCAAAGATGCCTCTTAAAATTTTTAAATATTTGGCCTCAGTTTTTGGGGTTCTTGAGGGGGGGGGGGGGCTCTATTGATTATATACTGAAAACTCATTAATTCTATTAATTAAACATTGATTAATCCTGTCTGCTCCTTAGTGTTGAGCTGATAAATAAATTGCTTAGCTATGATGAAAATGGGAGCTTCGAACAGAATTTTTAAATCTTGAGGTCCTAGGGTCAGGGGTTCTGGCATAACGAGGGGGGTGGGGGCTTTTGATAATATAGTAGAAAAGTTTTAATTCTTTAAAGTCCATAGTTATGATGATGAGGGTAACTCTTCCAAATTTGTAAATTTCTTGACCCTTGGTCTTGGGTTCTGGTGTTAGGGTAAGGCTTTGTTGAATCTGTAGTGAAAATGCATTGTACCTGTGAAATTCTTCTCTGCTTCTGGGCATATCGGAAGCAAACTGAGTAAAAGTTTAAATGATATAAGTAAGCGTATTCCTACCAGATTTTTGAACATCTGGACCATTTGTCTAAGCATTCTGGTCCTGGGCAGGGCTCTACTACTACTTTCCATTCACCTTTGATAATTAATCACTGTAAATAATGTATTTGAAAGGTTAATAGAATAAGATAATTATGCAAGAATGTTTATTGTATAATTCAAAAAGTACTTTCTTAGTTTTAATAATCAGGTGGACCTGTAAGTAATAGATAAATAAAAATGAGACAAAAATAACTTATCTTATTAAAAGTTCTTCAAAGACCATAAGAGAGGTCAATGCTAGAGGTTTTAATATGGGTTTAAAAATAGTACAGAAGCACTAATAGTTTGTTAATAGTCTGCATGGTGATAGTGTTAAGTGGGGGACAGATTGAACTTAATTTATGAGTTGATACTGAATACTAGACTAATTATTTTGTTGATCCTGATCTTCCTACTTCTCTTGCTTTAGGGCAACAAAGCTTCATCTATCAGTGTATTTAACTTCTAAATTGTTGTATTATACTCACGCAGTATAGTTAAGGTGCGCAATGGAAATATCGGCAATTTTTGTGATTAAAAATATATTCTTAATCAGGATGGCGATTCTTTTCAGTACTTTATTGATATCCGACAGATGTAATTATGGTTAATAACTACATATTGAGAACGATAAGATTTTATATTTAGACTTGTCACGTGATGCGGCAGTCACGTGATATAGCACATACATCGGCTGCAACAGCAACGTTATTGTTGACAAACCAATCGTGTAGAATCGTTCGTGTAACGTGCGTGATCGTTCGTGTAACGTGCGAGATCGTGCGTACATGTATCAGACTCAATCGTTTGCGGTTTTAATCGTGCGTGATCGTGCGTTAAGAAACGTGTAAATTTCGTTTTGTAGGTTTTTATCGGAATGTTATTTGTTAAACAAGCATTTCGCTTGTCTGTTTTCTTTTTTTTTATTTTTTCAATCCAAATAAAATAAATGAAGCGCGATTTACATAACTGAAATCAGAACGAACTATTTATCGCTTGGAAATAAGCAATATATAGTAAGTCGTACAATATTGTGTTCTCGTCAAATAGCGTGATTTTTGTGATTGTTTAAGGATTTTTTCTCTGATGTTAATTATGTTTACTTCTAATTATGGTCAAGATATTTTTAAAATCAATATTTTAACAAATAAATAAATAAACAATTCTCAATGCTTACATAGATATTTAGTCGGCGAATGTACATGTATTTAGTTCCAGAAATATCCATTTCTATTTTTTTCTTTTTTTTTTTTTTCATTTTTCAAAGTCGATGAAATAATATCAATAATTATTTGAAATTTAAAATAAGTATTAAGCCTTATTTCGTTTTGAAAATATCCATTCCTAAAGAATTTGAACAATTTTGCGTGAAGAATCGTGCGTTTGCGTTAGCAATCCTGTAAGACCGTGTAACGTGTAGAATCGTGTGCGTGAAGGATCGTTCGTGTAACAGATTTTATCGTGCGTTAATCGTGCGGAATCGTTCGTGTAACGTGCGCGGGTATGTTAAGGCTACACCCAGAGATATCCTACTTGCCTCTACAATATGACGTCATAGTAAGCAGTATGACGTGAAGTTTAGAAATAATGTTTTCTTAATATCTATATTTAAAGTTTAATTTCAGGTCCAAGAAATAATTGGAATCATTCAAAAATATAATATAAACAAAATCATGTCGTTTTTGGTGGTATAAACAGCTAAGTATTTATCACGGGGGTTAAATACCAAACCCATGACGTCATAACTATTGATCAAATATTTGCCGAGTGAAAATTAAACGTGACGAGAATTCATGTAAACAAATATGTAAAATAGGAGTTTTAAAGCATATACCGTGAATGTTATGTGTGATTCGTAAGGAATTAAAGATTAAGAATCAGGTATGCTGATATATTCTAATCATGTTTTCTTATAATGCTTTGAAATCCCGATCAGCCTTTCCTCTGTCGTTCTACAACAACAAAGTTGCAAAAGTTCAACACTACGCCGCATACTTTGAGACATAATTTTTGCTTGTATCGAAAGCTTGTATTCTATAGTACTTGGAAAGTGCTGCTAGAATCGTGTGATTAACATGAATTGATGACAATTCCTTGATCCTTTGTACAAAATGTAATAATTTTGGTAAGGTTTCATGCGAAACTTTGGAATAATTTTTTCTGTGTCGGGAGAGTAGGATTCTAGCAGCACTTTTCATGATCCAGTGATGTTTTTACATAATTATTTTCACAAAAAGAATTGAATTATCCCCGGGGTAGTGTTGAACTTTTTACTTTTTCATTAAGGCAATTTTTCTATTTATAGATGTCACCTGATGACGTCGTAGTGGAGTGCTCCTTTTAGCCTAAAACTCAATGACGTCTATACAATGGATACTTATAGTAAATGTTTTATCTATGACTTTTCCGATTTATCAATGTTACATTTTACGAAAAAGTCTAAATTCGCCGAAATATGATCTGGGTACTGCCTTAACATACCTGCGTGATCGTTCGTGCAAGTTGTCAACAATAACGTTGCAGCCACTGTATACTGGCAATATTGAGGTCACCTATAAATTTCACTAGTGCAAGGGCATAATCAAGTTAAAGTTCTAAATGTAGAGTATAAATATTTTCAACACGCTTCGAAGTTTCTGAAAAGTGCTGTGATCCTCTATAGATTCTGCTATTTCATTGTTAAAATCATATTTATATGACCGCATTCTGTATTTTTTGCTGGTCAACGTCATTAAATATAGATATAATTAATTCATTTTTAAGATTTCAACAGGATCGCAGCACTTTTCAGATACCTTTATACTTCTAGAGTTTATATGTAAAAGCTTACTTTCATCCATTGAATGTATCCCCTTGCACTAGATCGATTTATTAAGACCCTTACATTACCCTCCGACGTACTTGCATACAAATATACGGCAGTATCAATTAAATAGGAAATATACGGAATATATATGAATATAATCATAAAGAAGACATTGCATCCAAGTTAATGGCCTCTTAAATATCTTTAAATAATATTTCATATAATTATAGAATACATTTTTCGTTATGAAAATATCTCTTGATCCGCCTCTCACTGCATACAAACTGCGTCAGGTTTTACGAAATGACGTCACATCGACAAGTGCATCGCGATCAGCGACTTGCTTATACCTTGCTATGTGGAATTTAACTAAAGACAAAACAGCGTGTTATAGTAAGTTTAGATGTAGTTTGGTGGTTTCCTATAGTTTAAAATAGCAAATCATTTCATTTTGTAGTATTTTTAAGAATCGTTGGTTTTGTATGATGTCATAGTTAACATTTCCCGTACAAATTAGGCTCCGCCCCCTTTTTGTAGCCTTAACTGTGCTGTGCAGGTGACCGTTAAGGCCCTTGGGCCTCTTGACTAATTTATTCCAGTGAAAATAAAATAATAATCTTGCTGTCATAATTTGTCTTTGGGAAATAAATATTTTGTCCTTATTGAAGGCCAGAAAATATATTAATCCCCCCCCCTCCCCATCACCACCACCACCAGAATTGAATGCATAGTGAACCCATTTTTTTATTTTAATAACATTAATTCATTCCTACCTATTCCATTGGTTGCCACACAATAGAAATCTTTTAATGCATCTTGATCCATAGGAACATGCTGCTAAGAGTTGAATAAGATGGGAGGTTTTGACTGCTGACCTACATTGTTCATATACCACCTTGATACCTGTACAAATCAGTCACAAATATATTCAATTTACAAGTAAATTTTATAGATATTCTTTGAATATGTACATTCAATGTCAATTAGTTATTACCGGTAGTAAGTAAAAAGCTTTAGCATAACAATGAAAAGTAAGTGCCAAGTTCCAAAGCAACTCATGTTACATGTACAGCTTTTATGATTTCAATCAATGTTAGCAAAACAAATTTGGTTGTTATTACTTCCCTTGCAAAATTGAGGTCAATTTGTATGTTGAGAAATATGAGATAACATAAGATATGTTCTATTACTATTTATTCAGTGCCAATATGGGCATAAAGGGAATAAACATAAGAAGGAAAAGGCCTTAAATGTATGTGAAAAAAAGATCATTTACAGACATACCTATATAAACAAGTACAAGTAGACATATGACACTTTATGACAATATATGCATCTTTAAAGCTTAATGCTTAAGAAGAGTATAAAAAATTGGCTAGTTTTAACTTTAATATCTGCTTTTATAATTTCATAGAACAGTTACATCATTTAAAGCAGTATAATTATTCATTTGCTAAAATTTATTTTAGTAGAGATCCAAAGCCATATAGGTCTTGAAGTTAAATTGTTTGCAAATGATTGAATGGCAAAAGGATATTATTTAATGTTTAATCAGACCTTTGTTTGTCATAATGCCCAGCAATCTTTCATAATCTGTAATCTCACATTGTTTTGGGAATTATCTTTCTCTAAAACATCTTCCTTCCTTTATCTGAAATTGATATAAAAATAAAAAGTGCTAATTATTATTTATTAAAATTTTCATACAATTCCAAAATTCTAAAAGAAATATGCAGCATATAAGCATCCATAACCAACAACAAAGACTAATGAATGAATGTGTAAAGTCACCACAGTATTCAAGCTCACTCAAGAAAAGGAGTCCTGTTCTTTTGAAATAAGAACAAAATTGGTCAATTTGTTGTCTTAAAAAAATTTATGAACACTTTTTGATCAAGTCTTTTTTCCTCACATTACTTCATTTCTTAGGCTAAGTACATAACCCATCATTTTTTAATAAGTCATATTTTGTATTGCACAGACATACATCATACTGAATTGTTTATCATTAAGGTTGTCACTTGGCTAGGGAAGTGTAATTTGATAGTTTGACTCTAGTAAACAAAAAGTAATTACAATGTTTATCTTAGAAATGTCACTTCAGACTATATTATAATTCAATATTCATAAATGAAGGAAAATTTTGACCCCACTAAGAATTTAAAGACTTTAAAGCAACCCCGAGAAGTAAATATTTTATGCAACTGTATATTTTCAAGTCTGAAAAACACAGGTACAAAATATTTGGCACCAAATATTATACTCAGAGCTCACTGATGTCATGCTAGATGTTTTTTCCCCATCTGTTTGAATTTATGAGCGAGATATCTACATATATGTAACTGTATAGGAAAATTTGGCAGATTTTCTGAAATTTTAAATTAAGGCTTGAATTAAAAAGTTTAAACTGACGTGAATGATTTAAATCCCGGTTAGTAAGAAAATGAATGTCGATGATGCTATAATGATATTAATTACAACCAAAGAATAAGTATATAAGGTGTGAAGTTATCATTCTGTTTGGTGCATGTTTATTCTGCTGTTTATCAGGTGCAGTACAATCAGTACATTTAGCTACCGTAGCTTTATTTACTTACCTCAAGTAGCTTTATTTAGCTATTTCAAAACAACTTTTGACAATTTTGCTTTTTATTTTAAAAAGACAAAAAGTCGCAAGTAAATGTCTACTAATATTTATTCTAGGTTCTATTTAAAAAGCAATCTAAAGCAGAGATAGTTTTAACATTGCTGCGTTTGAACACTTTTAAGGAAAATATGTATTTCCATTGTTTTACTGTGCACCACCTTGTGTGCGATGAGGCGTGGATAAGAGTGATTACTTCACATTGTGCTCATGTTAACCAAAACTGGTTTTCTTTGTTATGTCACTTAAGAAGTAGCTGTTAGATCACAAATTAACTGTTGTATATAGCCCCAAAACTTTTAGAACTTTGATTGCAATTGCGCCGAAAAAGACACATCTCCAAGAGTGTTTTTTCATGAATTGTTTTCAGATGAGTTCAAAGTTGAAAATTATCACTGCATCAAAGTGCAATTTTCTGCACTTTCTGGGAAAAATGCTAATTTAAGAAATAAGTTTGATTTAGTAGCTGAAAAAAGCTACTTCAGGTAGATAAATAAAGCTATGTATGTAAATCAAGCTACGTAGCTAAATCTAGTGATTGTCAGATTGTACCAGACTAGATAGCACGTTCTATCGTTAAAATGATATTGCCCTACGGACCCGGTTTAACGATAGAATTCGTTCCGTGTATTGGCAATGTTGCAAAATAAACACGGGCGATAACTCGTACTCTGAGCATTTTCTATGAACAATCCAGAGAGTTCCGAATGTCAACATGGCGTTAAATTTGAAGCGAGGAAAAAACGATGAGAAAATGAATTGAATTTTCGTATTTATATGGATTATTTTTTAGGTTAAAAGGCATATACAATCTCAAAAAGGTTTGTTATGATTGATTTGGTAGTTATTTTCAGTGCAACTCATTTTGTATTCTTCAAAATCATTTCAGAGTGGATCCACTCCGATTTGCTACATTGCAAGTATATGGGACGTATTCTAACTGTGGTGAGGGCTTGTTCCGAGACACAGTTAGATTATTCTAACTAGTACCATACCTGTTTATTTCTACTAACCTGAAACCATGTAGTGCATCGTGATACTGTATTCAGAGGTGACATCGCTTGGCAAGTTGTTGCACGAAACCTGACAGCATCAATCTCTATATTTCTTGCCTAAATGTAACCGTTTACTGGAATATATACTGTGTTTTCCGTGCAAATGCATCGTTGCGTCCCTCTCTACCGACATGGTGTCGCAAAACGGCAAGGGTATGTCGTAAATGCTCCGAGGTCGGAAGAACAAGCAAAAAGCAAAAATTTATGAAAAACATGCAATATTAATTTAATTTGACTTTATTTCACAAGGAATTTGGTGTTTACGATCTTTTAGAATAGTTTAATAGCAAAACCAAACGCTCTACGTATGATCACGACATTGACCTGATCTTCAGCAGTTCGAGTTGCGCGGTAGGTTCAAAATCGTCAGGTTCACATATCCTTAAAATAAAAGATTCTGACACTTTCAGTCAAGAAAAATCACGTTGATTAAACGCCTGTCAACATTTAGGAAAATCGTCACTGTAGGGAACAGAACCATAACAAATAAATAAATGAATGCTTTAGAGTCCAGAAATAGGCGCTGAAGTGGGTGGGGGTATTTTTTCCAAGGTGAAAGCTTTCGTCCCTCGTAGAGTTTATATATATAGGTGTGGTACGTCTTTTTTAAACGTGATTTTTTCTTGACTGAAGTATCAGAATCTTATTTTAACAACTTTTAAGTGTATTTAAAGTAGATTCATATTTTTATTAATTTATTTTACATTTAATAATCCGGAAGACAATCTCCTATTTACGAAATATCGGAAAACGATGTGCATACCTCAAGTGCATCAAGATGTATTACAAGACTTATTGACAAACCTGTCAACATCTATGTCTTTTTACTACTTTCCCTACGTGACGTCATACATTTCACGGTTGAGTAATTTTGAACACCGAGTTTTGAGCACAGTAACCAAGGTAATCAAGATTCGGTCATGCAGAAAAAAAAATTGCATGTTATGTAACCCTGCATTCATTCTATTTTTTTAAATCCATTTTTATTAGACACCTATGTACCTGCCAATCTAAAATATAAAAATAAAAATTAGATGACTTTTGACTGAATCTTGGACGATTCTTGTAACGTTTGCGAAAAGATTTACATGAAACGTCTTGGAATAACACGGAAGGACGCATGTTTTCAAGAAACGCAACTCAGTCTGCACGAAATGCATGTGGTGTACGATAGTCTACACGCTTGGCAACAAACGAAAAGCGCAATGAGCACATGCTGTAATAGAGTAATATCTTTAGTGGCGTATATTACTTTCTGCTGATGTGTAGGCTAGTGTGAAGTCACAGATTTAACCTGAGGCGCAACATGTGGGTAGGCAAGGAGCCCTCTCTCGATAGGTATTGGCCGGGGGGGGGGGGGGTTCAAAGGGAGCATTTTTGCAAACTCGAAGACATCTACGACTGTAATTTGACCAGTGAAAATGATATTTTAAGTTTATAGCATAATATGAAGACCACTTAACAAAATTGAGAACTCTTAACTTATCATTTTACTCTGATTAGAAAATATGGAAACTTCGTTACTGAATAATCAAAATACCAATAATACGTTTAATTTCCTTCTTATATCATGTTCTAAATTTTGAATTTACTAAGGGAGGTTAAAACAAAATTTACAACATGATAAATTTTGCATTTACCTCCCCCTAGTAAATTCAAAATTTACAACATGATACTTACCAAAAACATTTCCAGTTATCAAATTCATCTCCTGCTATTAATCCTATTGCTGTCGATGGTTTTGAAATAAGTGACACAGATTTAATATAACATTGAATTTCGGCTTTAAAAAATTACAGCCAAAGGAGTAGTTTTGTCATTAAATATAAAGGAAAACTGTAAACATTTACATTGGGTATAAAAGTGCGGATTGCTAAGCATTCTTAGTTATATATATTCAAAATATAATTAAAACTTAGGTAAGATTTATTATCAACTCCCCTCCCCCATTTTTTAACCAAATTTTTATCCCGGACAAAATTATGTGTAGCCTATTGCCTTTAGCCTATATAGAATATACGCCACCTTATCTCATTTAGATTTTTATCTGGTATTAATGTGCTATAACAGAAACAGTTATTCAAGGTATATAATAATTTTTATGTTTTATTAATGAACGAAAAAATCATGCAGTGATGCTTATGAAAAAAAAATCATGTGTCGAGAAAGAGGCAGCAAGTAAAAATTAATCTCTCCTCTGACCCTCTTTGATGTCCTTTTGTACCTTAGGAATTCACTGTATGTCAGTGCAGGATAATCGCAAATAAAAACTATAACGAAGAATTATACTGTGTTCTATTTCTGCGTTGAAGGTGTTTCTGAAGTTCCATCCAGCATAACAGTAGCTTACCATAGCGTTTCCTGGACAACAGAAGAAAAACCGCCAGAAAACGGAATAAAACAGAAGGTACACGAACCTGATATCAATTTAATCTGTCAGTTTCAAAGATTGGCTGACCAAAATCTTTTTTACGACATCACGTGGTATGTTGATAATACCGAAGTTCTTCGAAATCAAACAATCTCTTCGAACGCATCTGATGTAGCCTTGTTATCGGGGACACAGATACTTGCTAAAGGCAAAAAGGCAAACTCAATGGTGAGTTATTTAATATGCCTATTTACTATTTTCTACAGCTAGAATCAGGAACAAATCAATTGCTTTTAAGTATACTCATTAACACATTCATTTTTTATGTACACTTTATGTAAACTTTGTTTTACTAGCATTTTTACGTGCATCCTTTGTATTGATAAGAATAGGAAATTGCTTAAATATTCGCCAAAATACTTCATACCCCATTTAAAATATCGACACTTATGGAATGATGATTCATAATACATGTATGTATATCCCTCTGATACTTATTTATCTTAATGTTAACAGATCCATTGCGTGGTAGGGGCAAAATTCAATGAAGGTGGCAGTCCATGCGAAACCAATGCTAGTTCACTCTTCTTTGCAGGAATAAAGGTATCTTGCAAAATAGTAGGAAACTTATATATATATATATATATATATATATATATATATATATATATATATATATATATATATATATATAATTATTATTATTATTATTATTAAGTATTATTTATTTGTACAACCATTTTAAGTACTCATAACTTATTGATATGAATTAAATATAAAATTTATTATTACCTAAGCAAAAAGATTTTTAAAAAGTAGTTAAGGAGGAAATACACATATATTTGAAACAAAGAAGATAACTGTTATTTTTCCGTAAATTATTACTCTAATTTTCTTTAAATGAAGAATATAAAGGTAAATTTATTTCAAATTAGAAAAAAATGTAATTTCACTAGTATTCAAGCAAACTTTTCCAGATGACTGATTATTTTTTTTTTTTTTCATTTAATAGATCTTGACACCAATTCTTCGGATAAGTAGGGGTCAAACCGCAGAGGTAAAACTACAGTTTACAATACCATTTATAAATCAAAACCTAATTATAACTATTCCGGGGACTCCTCCAAATGACGAACAATCCAAACTGAATATACAAATGGCCGTACATAACAGCTCCTCTAGAGTCTGTGACGATCCAAATAGAAAATCCTGTGATACTGAAGTCAACGCTTATAAATACAAAGAAAGGGATAAATACAACACGGATGACTGGAAAGTGGTACATGAAATAAAAGTCCAAAATAAACACGATGGCGACTTCAAGCTTATCGACAAGCACATTACTTTGCGTTTCGAGACTGGGTCTACAAATGGACCAGGAAGCAAAATTTGGGAAGACATCACCCTGCCAGACATACAGGTTACTGTTTTTTTTTTAAATTTCTTTTTTGGGGTCAAAATAGCTTTGCCTTATAGTTATTGTTAGGTCATTATTTAAACACTTCTACAGAGGATGCTTACTCCTCCATAGCACCTGATCCCACCTCTGATATCTTTAGAGGTCCGTTTTTGTTCTGCTCCCGATTTGCATTGTTTCAATGGTTTTAAGCTTGATTACTGTTAGTTATCTCCATATTTCATTCATCAAGAAGAGAAATATCCAATATGAAGCGTAAATGATATCAAATATAAGAATTTAGGGAAACATTCAACATGAAAAAAAAGATATTCAAAATCACAAAGCATTTTTTCCCCAGAATTTTTTCTGTAAGTTCATAATTGTTGAAATGTTTGTGCACTCTTTTTAAGGTTTATATAGAGGACAGTGATTCCGCATGGAAAGGAAAAAATTGCGAGTCTCACACAGATCCACATATGAAAACATTTGATGGAAAGTAAGGAAACATGCATATGTTAATGAAGCTTTATGGCCCATCGACAAAAGTTCATTTCTTCTCACGTGCTTGTAATTTGTGTTTCTTCAACAGGCACGTAGCATGGTTTTCAAAGGCGGAGCGGGGGAAGTAGTTAGAAAAAAAAATTGATTTGATACATGAAAACCTTTGACGAGCGAAATATGAAAAGGAAACTGACTAATCACCTAATCACAAAAAAATCTAGGGAAGTGGGGTTACTGACGTAAAATACACTTAAATCATTTACTGCAACAAAACTTGGGGACAACCAACTTTATAATGAAAAAAAAATCATTCTTGTTTAATAGCAAAACACCCGGGCAAAAGGAGGGGGAGTCCCTGTCTCCCCATTTTTACTAGGTGCCTGTTCTTATCCATTCTCATTGACAGTAGTAAAGGCATCTCTAGACATATTTTAATTCAGCTGATCTAACAGTTAAAGAAAGCCTTTGTGGACAAATGTTTTCGGCAGTTGTCATAATATTTCCTTCATTTTAAACCTTAACCGTGCAATTTTCAACCCATTTTGTCGCAAAAAGATCCTTGCTTGAATGGGATTCAATATGTTAATTTGTTGACCAGTAGAGCGCTCGCTCCGTAACAGGAGTATCGTGGGTTCATGTCCCGTAAGTGACAGAACTATCAAAACAAAAAGTTGCAACTGTATTCGCACAATAAAGATCCCCCACTGCTCAATTGCCTTAAGTGCCGAGTAAAGGTCGCACTTTGAAGTGCGCCGGTATAGCAAGTAAATTATATGATTAGCTAATTTCCTGTTTCTATTTCGTCAAAGTGATCATCCTTACAGGATTAGAATAAAAATCTTTAAAGAGCCTCCTTAGCAGAGTAGTACGGTCACAAATTGTCAAAGAACAGTGAAGAATCTTCATGCAGTTTAAAATACAGTTCTGTTCAATCAAAGACCTCTCTAGAAAGATAGTGCCAAAATAGGGGTCAAATGCTGATATCCGTATACATTTTTATTTTTAAAATACTTTATAAATCAGGTTCACCATAGAGTAGGGCTACATAAAATCAAATTAAAATGCAAGCACCCTTATCAAGGCATTAAGTGAATATGCAAATCACGGCGGAGATCCCAAAGCGAAATCAGTACATCCGCTGAGGAGAAGGATCTGAAGGTTGAAAAACCCGTCAACTGGCAATTCAGTAATACCGACAGAAATGCGACTGAACGTTAACTTACCTGTAGAATGTAGAGAATTTATTTTAACATATAATTCAATATGTATATTAGACTACATTTTCTTGCAATTTGCAGAAACTTCGATAAACAGCCATGTTTTGCTTTTGCTTCAAATTTTCTCGTGTACTTTTAAAAAAAAAATTACACGAGAAAAATCGTAATTCATTGTAGATACTATGAATGTCAGATGGATGGGACTTTTATTTTGTACCGAAACAAGATCTACCAGCAAGAGGTTTGACAATTTTGTTCTTTGGGTCCATGTATAAAAAAAAAATGAAAATTTTGATACAGAAAAGGTTGTTTAATTGTTTATTAATTCATTTATCTTTTTTTTCTGGGGGGGGGGGGGGGGGTTAGATACAAGCTCTATATATTGGTAATATTTTTGTGCTCCGTATCGAAATTTGGAGGTATATAGTTTTTTCCCTGTCCGTTCGTCTGTCTGTTTGTCCGCAGAAATTTTAACATGGCTCATAACTTTTGATTTGTTGGAGCTATTGCCTTCATATGTCACATGTGTATTCCTTGTGACAAGACCTGTCTTTGGGTACCATCATATTTGACAATTTTGACCCTGTGACCTTGAAGTTGGAGTTTGACCTACTTTTGGAAAACTTTAACCTTGGCCATTACTTTTAAACAATTGGTGCTAGGACTTTCATTCTTCACATATGTAATCCTTGTGACAAGACCATACTTTGGATACCAACAACTTTGACCTTGGAGTTTGAGCTACTTTTGAAAACTTGAACCTTGGCCATATCATTTGAATAGTTGGTGCTAGGGCTTTCATATTTCACTTGTGTATTTCTTGTGAGAAGGCCTTTCCTTGGGCACCATTAATTTTGCTAATTTAACCTCTTTTTTTTAGGTCACCTGAGTCACTCAGGTGACCTATTGCTATCTGTTTTCGTCCGTCGGCGTGCGGGTGTGCGTCGTGCGTAAATTTTTCACATTTTCGACTTCTTCTCAAGAACCACTGGGCCAATTTCCACCAAACTTGCCACAAACTATCCTTGGGTAAAGATGATTCAAGGTTGTTGAAATGAAGGGCCACGCCTTCTTCCAAGGGGAGATAATTAAGAATTAGTGAAAAATTAATGGTATCTTTTAAAAATCTTCCTCTCAAGAACCACTGGACCAGGTAAGATGAAACTTATGTGGAAACATCGTCAGGTAGTGTAGACTCAAGTTTGTTAAAATCATGACCCCCAGGGGTAGGGTGGGGCCACAATGGACAATCAAAATTTTACATAGAGATATATTAGGAAAATCTTTAAAAATCTTCTTCTCAGGAACAGCTAAGCCCTGATTGGTCATATTTATATGCAAGCATCCTCAGGTAGTGTGGATTCAAGTTTGTTTAAATCATGACCCCCGGGGGCAGGGCGGGGCCACAATGGACGATCAAATTCTTACATAAGAATATATAGGAAAATTTCTTCTCAAGAACTGCAAAGTCATGATAAGTCAGTTTGATATGATAGAAGTTTTACATAGAAATACATAGAAAAAATATTTTAAAAATTTCTTCTCCAGAATCACTGGGCCAAGAAAAATGAAACTTATCTGGAAACATCCTAAGGTAGTGTAGATTCAAGTTTGTTCAAATCATGACCCCCAGGGGTAGGGCAGGGCCACAGTGGATGATCAAAGTTTTACATGGGAATACATTGGAAAAATCTTCTTCTCCAGAACCACTGGGCCAAGAAAGATGAAATGTGGAAATATCTTCAGGTAGTGTAGATTCAAGTTTGTTAAAACCATGATCCCCAGGGGTAGGGTGGGCCACAATGGACAATGAAAGTTTTACATTGGAATATGTAGGGAAAATCTTGAAAAAATTCTTTTCTCAAGAACAGCAAATCCATGATTGGTTATATTTACATGGAAACATCAGGTAGTATAGATTCAAGTTTGTTCAAATCATGACTCTGGATTCTTGGGATAGGGTGGGGCCTCAATGGACGATCAAAGATTTACAAAAGTTCCTTTCAGTTTATTTTATACTTCTGTGGATTGTTGTTTTATACTCAAGGACCGTTAAGGCCCTTGGGCCTCTTGTTTGATGTTTGACTTACATTAGAAAAAAACCCTTTCCATATCTTTTCAATGTTTGCTGCTAGGGCCTTCAAATTTCACAGGTATATTCTTGGGACAAGACGCTATTTTGGGTACCAACATTGATTTGCATTTGAGAAAGTTTAACCTTCGCTATAAGTTGCCATACGGGGGGCATCAGTGTTTCACAAACACATCTTGTTTCCATTTTAGGTACAAGAAAAACACCATAAGTGTTACCATGCATATAACTACCCAAGATGCACTTGTGCTGTTGCTGTAAGATCGGGAAAGGACGTCTTTATCGTCGATATTTGTAATACCCAAACGATCATCAATTTTCCTACTTGTGAGGATAAAGTTTTAAAAGTCATCAAAACGAGTGACAAATTGTACAAGGTAAAACATTTATAATCCCACATTAATAGGTGAAGATCTCTTAGTGGTAAATATACGAAGGATTATTTTTGGTACTTTTTCTTTATCAACATTCTACAGAAAACCATGTAATATATACGTACTGAAAGAAAGGAGACATTTTTGTACTTCTATGAATTCATTACAAATATACAATATAGAATGGACTGTTGCAGTGATTTAAAAGTGTACATAAAAGAACTGGTGGTATTTTAAAAAAAAAAAAGAAGCGCTTTTATTATTGGTGATTAAACTAATAAAAATCCTTTTTAATACTTTTTTGCAGGATCATATATCCAAAATGGAAAACGATTTTTTTTACTACAAATTAAGCTAGGTTCTCGACTTTCTGTAGCTCTGCTATTTTGTCTTGTTAAGAGCTGCAGTTTACTTCAGCACTGAAGAAAACCATAAGAAAGAAAATTCTTTCTTATACCTCTTTTACAAAGATGTACTTGTGTAAAAAAAAAATAAAATGTGTTCCATTTTTTTCTTCCAACCTTACTGCATAAGTTGTAGGGTTTAACTAGTTACAGTCGACGGTCACTTTAATAATATGTTACATTGTAAAGGATCCATATATTGAATATGAAATAAAACAGTAGTAAACTATATCACTATAAAGTTACAGTATACAGTTATGGAATGGGTATGAGGGAAATAGCAAATTTATGGTTCCCCGAGGGATGAAACTATTTCCCGAGGGAAATAGTTTCCTGCCGAGAGGAACCATAAATTTGCTATTTCCCTCATACCCATTCCATAACTGTTTTATTATCCCGAAACAAACAAAGGAGATTTATTAACTAGAGACTTAGACATTTTTAAAACAATATAAAGGCATTTATAAAAATAATAATAAATGCATGCGATTCCAATTTTGTTAAATATGTAATGCATCAATAAGGAAAAAATAAAATTATTTTTAAAAAAAATAATAATTATAAATTTTACTAGTATTTCGAAGGATTAGCGTTGTCCTCTTTTTGCTTAGAAATTCAAGTATGATTTTGACATCGCATGTCGAAATGTTTTGACGTCATAGTTACATTGTTAATAACATTACGTCACGGACTCGAGATTCCTTGAACGCTCCGCCCTCTGTTAATTTTAATTGGTTAAAATTAATAATAAAATAATATTCATGAGGGAGTAGTCCCAGGGAGTAGCTATGATTTTTCAGGGAGTAGTCCTCAGATGGGGGAAATAGTATCTTCTCGGGGAAATAGACAGTTTTATGGTATTGATTTTATATAGAGTAATAAGAGTAGAGGTATAATAATGATGACTATAATTATCAAAGTTTTCACTATAGTGTCATAGTTGTATGTATCACTATAGTAAATCAAAGTTTTTAAATTTATCACTATATCTAACCATAGTTTTCAAAGTTATCAGTATAGTAAATTAAAGTGTCAAAGTGATCACTATGGTAAATCAAAGATAAAAACTTATCACAACTGTATATAATGTTCTGTGATAGAAGTCTAAATTAGTTCCACATTAATTGCACAACATTGATAATATCCAGTTCTACATATTTTCTCATTTTACCAAAGTTATTTGTTGATGTCTTGTATTTGAAATAATTCTATGCACATTGCAAGAGGTACAGCTTATTTAAATTTTATTTTTAATGATTGTTTCTGACACCTCATGTTTTTTTCAATGACTGCTACTGGCTTTACATTTTTAAAATGAATTAGTTTGTCTTTCATTTTACGTGGTCTTTTTATATTAGTAAATCACATTATATTAATAGCATTTAGTACATCAAACAGCATGTATAGAGTTATTATATATAATGTTCATTAGATTGATAACCTTAGGAAATCAAAGTTTTCATAGCGATCACTAAAGTATTTCAAAGTTTCATAGTTATCGCTATGCGCTCGGCACTTTGAAGTGAAAGTTGCGGGTTCTTCGGATGAGACCTTAAAAACCGAGGCCCCGTGTCACGACAGGCGTTGGCACGATAAAGATCCCTCACTACTCAATGGCCCCGAGTGCCGAGTAAAGGTAAAAATTTGAAGCCCTTCACCGGTATATGATGACGTCTCTATATGAGTGAAAAATTCTCGAAAGGGACGTTGAACAGCATACAATCAATCAATCAATATTGTGACTTTGTAAAATTAAAGTGTCCGGTGATCGCATGTCATCAAACTGTCGAGGTTTATTTCGATTTCGTGCATTTTGAAATCTCGAGGCATATGATTTCTTTCGATTGAGGATCGAAATAGACAGAAACCATTTTCTACTTGGTGTTATAATGAATTACATGTTCGGAATAACAAGGTTTTCATTTGAATACCTTCTTTATATCACGTGTATATAACCGGTCTCGTTAGCAAGCCTATATAAGAGGTGAATAGTTGTTTAAATGCCAGTTTAGGACGACACGTAGATTACGATAAAAATTTAGTCCAACATTACGATATACATATATTATGGAGTTTCATATTTTACATGTTATATGTAGATTGTATAATAAAGCTGGTACGTGTCGTTGCTATGTCCAAATAAGGGTAAACACTTGCTTATTACAACTCAATATACATTATAACCCTCCTAAATGCCCAGAAGCAGAGAAGAAAATTTTCAAATAAATTACGCATTTTCAAAATATACTAGTATTCAACAAAGCCCCACCCTAACACTAGAGCCCCTGATCCAGGGGCAAAGAAATTAAAACCAAAAAAATGAATAGGCAAACTTGCTCATCATAATTATTGACTTTGGGGGATGGGATTTACAATTTTGGAAGAGGCACCCTTGCTTTTCAATAACGTTGCAGCCACTATACTTAGGTAGGTAAATTACTGAAATTTAGAGCATACGTGATATGCTTCTGCTAGGAATAAGGGAAACTGCCCAATTATGTATGCATGTTATCCCCCCATCTCCCCTCACCAAGATGATATGCACCTTGTTTTTTGTAAAAAATGGACCCCCCTCCACCCCGGATGATATCCACCTTTACTTTTGTTAAAAATTTAATTAGCGTTGCAATACATTTTAATTTCTTTACCTTATTTTAAACTTTATATAGTTATACTGGGAGCCCTTGAGTACTAGATAATTGTATCTTGTTTAACGTCCCTCTCAAGAATTTTTCTCTCGTATGGAGACTTTGCCATTACGAGTGAAGTTTCTGCCGCGAGGGGATGCTCCGCTTAGCGGTGCCCTTGTTTATGGCTTAATAAAATTTTATAAAAATAATGTATTTTCACTATATAATCAATAGACCCCCCTCTCGCAGAACCCCTCATTCTAGTGCAAAAATTATACAATTTTTGTAAAGGCACCCTTGATCAACAAAACCATGTTCATGCATCAAGTTTTCTGTTATATATAAAGGGAGAGAGGAGATTCTTAAGAAATTTTTGCATTTTAACTATCTGATCAATAGAACCCTATCTTATCTCCAGAACCTCCTCTGACCCTGGGGCCATGAATTTCATAATATTGGTAGAGGGCTCGTTGATTATTGCAATCATCCCAACAGTTTGACTGCTTGATGTCCAGGAGTAGAGAAAAAGATTTTTCATACCCAAACGTTCTAAAGAAAGTTCGGTATATTGTGGTTATCCTGGTCCGTCCGTCCGTTTGCTTGCCACATTTTCTTCTTCCTCAAAATCTTCTTTTATTTTAAGTAGTAATAACCAATTAATCGTTTGGAATATGATAGGTTGTGTCCTGTAGATGTGCAATAAAGTTTTGGAATTATAAATATAACCCCAAGGGCAAACGGGGGCCGGAAAATGACGTTTTTCTTTAAAAAAAACATGGTTCCCAGAACTCCTCTTAAATTTTATGCAGTAGCCTAATCACTTTTTGGAAGATATTTGGTGCTTGTTGATGATGATTTGAGATGATCTTCTTATGCTCCCCTTCGAAAAAAAGAGGGCATATTGCTTTGCTGCTGTGGGTCTGTCTGTCGGTCCACCAACATTTCTTCGCAGGTTGCAGATACTGAAATGAAATTTGGTATACAAATTTATTATAAGAATATCTAAGTCAAGTTTTATTTTGGGTACGATCGAGCAATTTTTGACAGCGTTATGCTCCTTGGACTTAGAAAAATTCCAATTATTTGCAGTTACCGTTCATTTTCTTCGCAGAGGTTGCATATACTGAAACGAAGTTTGGTATACAGATTTATCATAGGAATATCTAGGTCACGTTTTGTTTGGGTACGATCGAGCAATTTTTGACAGAGTTACGCCCCTTGAACTTAGAAAAATTCCAATTATTGGGGGGGGGGGCATACGTGTTTCATAAACATCTCTTGTTTAGTATGACATGGTTCCCAGAAACCTTCTTATATTTTACAAATTAGCCTGATCATCTTTTAGATGATGATTGGTGGTGTCCTGTAGCTGTGCAATTATGTTTCGGAAATTTCATTTTCCCAATGGGGGTCGAAAACTAACGTTTTTTTTCCAGTCCATCTTTTGGAAGATGATTGATGGTGTCCTATAGATGTGAAATTTTTGATTTTGGAATTTTCATTTTTACCCCAGGGGTGAAATGGGGGTCGGAAAATAACGTATATAATGTAATTTAAAAGGTAAATGGAATATCAGAATTATACAAGAAATTTTATAATATTCCAATAACACTTTATGCAGTACCCTAATCATCTTTTATAAGATATCGATGATGTCCTGTAGATGTGCAAGAGGGTTTCGAAATTTTCATTGTCACTGGAGGTCAAATGAGGAATCGGAAATGATGGGGTTTTTTTTCACTGTGACCGGGTTCCCAGAACTCCCCTTACATTTTACCCATAAGCCTTATCGTCTATTGGAAGATGATTGGTTGTGTCCTATAGATGTGAAATAAGATTCGGAAATTTTAATTTCACCCTGGGGGTTCAAATAGGGGTCGAAAAATGACATTTTTCTATACAAAAAGACCTTGGTTCCCAGAACTCCCTTTATATTTTACGCATTAGCCTAATCATCTATTTGAAGATGATTGGTGGTGTCATGTAGATGGGCAAAAAGATTTCGGAATTTTCATTTTCACCCTAGGGATTAAATGGGGGTCGAAAAATGACGTTATTCATTTTAAAAGCACACTGGATCCTAGAACTCCCCTTAAATTTTACGCAGTAGCCTAATCATGAAATCTGGAGATAACAAACAGTATTCAAACTCAAAAGTCCATCAAATACAAATTTTGGAGCAGAGCAAACACGGACCTCTAAAACATCAGAGGTGGGATCAGGTGCCATGGAGGAGTGAGCATCCACTGCCGACTGGTCACAACCGCTGTGTGCTCCTTGTCATGATCGGGAAATAACGGGAAAATCCGTCGACAATTCAGTGTGTAAATAAGGGCTTCACAATTAGTATGAAAAACGTCAGTCAGCATTTGACTTAATGATAAATTGTATTTCCTGACAAGGTCATTGTATCGACCATAGAACTTGCGAAATGAGGACTTTAAACGAGACTGTTGATATTCTTGTTTTATCAACTTGTTTGTCAATAGCTTACCTCGTTTTAGAAATTGTTCATACGTAGAGCATGCTCTTGCGTCTCGGATCAATTGACAGATATAAACTCCGTATGCAGGTGACGAAGGTATATTGCTGCATAAGTAAGGGAAGTTGACGATGGAAAAGTTAAAGTCATCACGTTTATCATCAAGCTTGGTTGTTGGATTACCATTAACGTCATTTTCTAGAAAAATATCCAAATATGAAACAGATGTGTCAAACTCAGTGGTATCTTTTATTTCAAGCTCACTGGGATATATTGTATCGACATAAGAATGGAAATAGCCATAGTTAATACGTCGTCGATATATATATATATATATATATATATATATATATATATATATATATATAATTTCGAGTTGAGGGCCACAGCAATTGCTTTCTCCTTTTCAAATATAAGGTTTTGAACAAATTCTGCTTCAAATGAATACAAAAACAGGTCTGCTTATAACGGGGCGCAATTGGTATCCATAGGAATTCCAATAGATTGTTGGAAGACCTGGTCTCCAAAAACCACATAGATATTATTAATCAGAAACTCGAGCATCTTTTTTATTATCAACTTCAGAGTACTTGTTTGTACAATCAGAATGTTTTTAACAAATTAATTTTGCAAATGACCAGTGACATGGTAAGTAAATTTAAGAGTTCATTTTTATTGAAAAAGCTGCTATCAATTATATTAAAAAAGCCTGTCAATCATCTTTGGAAGATGATTGATGGTGTCTTTAGATGCGCAATAAGATTTCGGAATTTTCCTTTTCACCCTGGGAGTTAACTGGGGGTTGTGACGTGTTAATAAAAAAAAAACCCCTGGTTTCCAGATTTCCTCTTACATTTCACACAGTAGCCTAATCATTTTTTGGAAGATGATTGATAGTGTCCTGTAAATGTGCAATAAGGTTTCGGAATTTTCATTTTCATCGGGGGGGGGGGGGGATTTGGGTCGAAAAAATTTTTTTTCTGCATTTTTAATCTACTTTTAGTAATCATGACAACATCATTCATTGAAGAAAACTGATAGAGATTGAATTATGTACATTATTAAAGGCTTATTGTGCACAAAGTCATTGAAATACCAAAACTTTCATATAAGTTTAATTTTTTCTTGCCTAGTAGTTCGTGAGATGATTTTTGAAGATTTTTTCCTACAGATTCTCATGTGAAACTTTAACATTTCCGGGGAGACCTATGGGGGATCATGACTCCTTATACCATTTGATCTATCATTATACAAAGATGGCTCTGGGGTTTCCGATTTTATAAAGCTATTTAATTGTTTCCATATCCAGGGAATAGAAATGACCCCCAGGGACTTACTTCAATGTATAAATTGCAACTGGCATACGATGATCTTTGACCCTTTATAAACTGTAGCCTAACCATTTGCATTTCAGATTACTTTACCCCATTCTATACCTAAACATGTACTTACCACCTGTCATAGGATCTGTCAAATTCATTAAATATAATCCAATTAAAACATACAAAGAATTAATTCCTCCTGATGTTATGATTTGTACAACATGTGCAATCCAATAATGATAATGGTAAAATTAGTACTTGTAGGGTGAGGCTAGTCCAATGTGAGGCGCGGGTCTAGAAATTTTCAAATGTGTAATACGGTACATGTACAAAATTTATATTATAATGACAAACAATATGTTTACATAACTTTGCGCTATCTATTTCAAAAAGCAGGCAAATTGTGTGGGGATGGGGGTTAGTTGACTGATCGTGTGTAGGGTTTTGGAGAGGGTTTTTCCCTACACAAATACTGTTCAAATTTTGTACAATTTTATCAATTCTGAAAGTTGGTATCTGACGTTTTTTAAGTTCATCAAAAACGTTATGCACTAAAATATTTAAATTTGATTTGAAAATAAATAAAAATGTTCCAATTATGGGTTAAAATTTACATCTCCCCTCTTTTTTTAAAAACATATATTAGGTCTTTAATTCTGTAATTTCAAACTGGAAATGAATTAAGTATATGCACTAAAATATTTAAATTTGATTTGAAAATAAATAAAAATGTTCCAATTATGGGTTAAAACTTACATCTCCCCTCTTTTTTTAAAAACATATATATATCTTTAATTCTGTAATTTCAAACTGGAAATGAATTAAGTATATGAAATACTTACGTTAGAGACCCATGGGCCACAAGTTCACCAGCGCATTTTATGCTTGATATGACAAATACATTTACTGTATAAATTATAGAATTATTGTGGCTTTTTCCTTGGTTATCCAAATATGAAGGAGTGTGCATTTAGAGGCAAACACCTTAATGCGGGTATTATACGGTATTAATACGGTATTATGACAGAATCTAGTATACGGTAGTACTATTTTTTATGCTTAAGCCCCATCCCGAACGGGTGGAAAAGGGAGGGACCATAAAAATTATAATTAATGTCAGAAGAGACAATCCTGCTAATCATTACTCATTATCATTGCTCATACAAATGCATTTAGTTTGTTAGCTCTCCTGAGCTAAAGGTTTAAAGAGCCAAAGGCTAATCTATTGCCATTTCTACGGTATGTGTAAACTTTATTGGAGTATGGGCCATATCTCGAGAAACCCTTAGTCATTTTTTGTCATATTTGTCACTGACTTTCATTTATACTAAAAATTGGGATGTGACCCTTTAACAAGGGGAGATAATCAGGGAAGTAAAAACAAAAGTAATGGTTGCTAAAAAAATCTTCTCAAGAACCACTCAGCAGATTATCACGAAACTTGCACGATAAGGATGAGGATATAAAGAACATTGAAAATTGTTCGAGGCATCACACTGGTCAAAAAGTCTCACGGTCACTTCAAAGTTGACCTAAATGATGTTTTGTTAAAACTTTGATTTTTTGCCCACCATAAGGATTAAAATGGTCAAATCTTTTTCAGTTGATGCATCGTAGGAACCCATGTCACGTTGACTCAACAGTAGGTCACGGTGACCTAATTTTTGAATTTTACAGGTATTCGATTTCAATTTTGTTTTGATGCAGATCTTGGAAACTTTAAAGCCTATAATCAACAAATCATGTCAGTTGATGCATCATGGAGTTTTGAAGTGTATCAAACAAAAATGAGATCACTGTGACCTACTTTTTGAGTTTTATGGCAAATCATTTTCAAAACATTTAAGGTCATTATATTAGATACGGAAAGGTGTTGATGCATCTTTGGGCCTTCAAACATATTTGTCACAGTGACCCCCTTAAATTTTGCAGGCATTCATTTTCAAATTGTTCTCGAGGCATATTTGGACACTGCGAAGCCTTGGATCATCAAACCATGTCGGTTTATGCATTCTAAGGCCTTGGAGCATAATACCCAAAATGCAGATCACCATGACCTACTTTAGAATGTCATGGCTATAGTAAACAATTTCAGATACCAATTTGACTAGAATCATCAAACTTTGTCAGTTCATGCATTTTGGTTCTCAGAGTGTGTCAACCAAAAAGAAAGTCCCCATAACCTAGTTTTGGACATATTTAAACATTTCAGATACTAGTTGGCTTAGAGTCGTTTAATTTTTTTAGTTGATGCATCTTGGGTCCTCGGAGTGTGTCAACTAAATATTATGTTATTTTATTAGAAGTGAGGAGGTTGTACAAATTATCAGAAGAGCTATTCTAGGTCTTTGGGTCTCTTCTTTGTTTAATACCCAGGAGAAGAAAAGATTTTCAAAGAAAAAATGCATTTTCACAAAAAAATCGATTGACTCCCCTAGCCGAAGAACCAGTGTCCCTGGGAAAACAAATTTCTTAATTTTTAGAGTGACCTTGCTCATCATAACCATGCATTTATTTTGTCTGCTTTATGTACAGAAGGAGAGAAGTTTTAAAAGTATTATTGATTTTTAATGTATGATCACTGTAGACCCTCACATAACTCCAGAACCTCTGACGATGGGGCCTTGAATTTCACAATATTGGTAGAAGGCTTGATGCTTATTGTAATCATGCCAACTGTTTGACTGCATGATGTCCATGAGTTAAGAGGAATATTTTAAAGGGGATCGGGGATCATGAAATTCATGTTGTTTCTTCCCCTTTACCCATAGATACTATATGCTAAAATTGGTTGAAAAAGGTTCAGTGGTTCATGCATGAAAAGTTGAACGTATTCAAAAGTCTACGACCGACACACGAGGGCAGACAAAAACGGAAAGCAATAGGTTACCTGAGTCACTCAGGTGACCTATTGAGATGTTCCAAATCCGCTACTGCTCCTTAAACATCAATCAAAATTCCATGCATTGTCAGGTCAGCGCGCCCTTTCAATTATGAATAGACAATAATATTTTGTCCAACCAGATTCAAGCTTCTGTATTCAACACTAAAAATAGTCCCGCGGCATCATCTAAATATTTATTATGCTCTGTAGTCTACATGACGTAAATTTAAGTTAATTGTGTTTTAAATTGAATGTACAGTCCACTTATCAGCATTCTTACCCGAGGAACGCAAACAAAAATGCACAAACTATATAATTTTTCAGGCATAGTCAGGTTTTCTACGAAACTCCTCTCATGTTTAGCCTTGACTAATCCGAACTGCATGCAAATATTTCCGCGGAGGCGATTTTATTGGATAATCTAAAAGTCGCTCTCACGTGACCCCGATCGGGATCATTTAGATGTTTTAGAAGTGGTAGCGGATTCAGAACATTTAATTATACCCCTGCTCCGAAGGAGAGGGGGGTATACTGTTTTACCCTTGTGTGTCTGTCTGTGTGTCTAGCTGTCTGTCTGTCCGTAACAAATTTTGGTCGCCGTTTTCTCAGCAACTACTCATTGCAGAAGCTTGAAATTTTAACACAATCTTTGTTTAGGCATGCCATATGGAGGGATTCATTTTTGTACGAATTCGATGTCAACTTCCTGTTTATCCGTGCGTCTGTCCATACCATACATAACAAATTTTGGTCGTAGTTTTCTCAGCAACTACTCATCGCAGATGCTTGAAATTTTAGCAAAACCTTGTTTAGGCATGCCATATGGTGGGATTCATTTTTGTACGAATTCGATGTCAACTTCCTGTTTATCCGTGTGTCTGTCTGTACCATACATAACAAATTTTGGTCGTAGTTTTCTCAACAACTACTCATCGCAGATGCTTGAAATTTTAACACACTCTTTGTTTAGGCATGCCATATGGTGGGATTCATTTTTGTACGAATCTGATGTCAGTGCGTACCATACATAACAAATTTTGGTCGTAGTTTTCTCAACAACTACTCATTGCAGATGCTTGAAATTTTAGCACAATCTTTGTTTAGGCATGCCATATGGTGGGATTCATTTTTGTACGAATTCGATGTCAACTTCCTGTTTATCCGTGCGTCTGTCCGTACCATACATAACAAATTTTGGTCGTAGTTTTCTCAGCAACTACTCATCGCAGATGCTTGAAATTTTAGTACAATCTTTGTTTAGGCATGCCATATGGTTGGATTCATTTTTGTACGAATTCGATGTCAACTTCCTGTTTATCCGTGTGTCTGTCTGTACCATACATAACAAATTTTGGTCGTAGTTTTCTCAGCAACTACTCATCACAGATGCTTGAAATTTTAGCACAATCTTTGTTTAGGCATGCCATATGGAAGGATTCATTTTTGTACTAATCTGATGTCAACTTCCTGTTTATCAGTGTGTCTGTCCGTACCATACATAATAAACTTTGGTCGTAGTTTTCTCAACAACTACTCATCGCAGATGCTTGAAATTTTAACACACTCTTTGTTTAGGCATGCCATATGGTGGGATTCATTTTTGTACGAATCTGATGTCAGTGCGTACCATACATAACAAATTTTGGTCGTAGTTTTCTCAACAACTACTCATTGCAGATGCTTGAAATTTAAGCACAATCTTTGTTTAGGCATGCCATATGGTGGGATTCATTTTTGTACGAATTCGATGTCAACTTCCTGTTTATCCGTGCGTCTGTCCGTACCATACATAACAAATTTTGGTCGTAGTTTTCTCAGCAACTACTCATCGCAGATGCTTGAAATTTTAGTACAATCTTTGTTTAGGCATGCCATATGGTTGGATTCATTTTTGTACGAATTCGATGTCAACTTCCTGTTTATCCGTGTGTCTGTCTGTACCATACATAACAAATTTTGGTCGTAGTTTTCTCAGCAACTACTCATCACAGATGCTTGAAATTTTAGCACAATCTTTGTTTAGGCATGCCATATGGAAGGATTCATTTTTGTACTAATCTGATGTCAACTTCCTGTTTATCAGTGTGTCTGTCCGTACCATACATAATAAACTTTGGTCGCAGTTTTCTCAGCAACTACTCATTGCAGATGCTTGAGATTTTAACACACTCTTTGTTTAGGCATGCCGTGTGGTGGGATTCATTTTTGTACGAATCTGATGTCAACTTCCTGTTTATCCGTGCGTCTGTCTGTACCATACATAACAAATTTTGGTCGTAGTTTTCTCGGCAACTACTCATCGCAGATGCTTGAAATTTTAGCACAATCTTGTTTAGGCATGCCATATAATGGAATTCATTTTGGTACAAATCCGATGTCAACTTCCTGTTTATCCCTGCATCTGTCTGTACCATACATAACAAATTTTGGTCACAGTTTTCTCAGCAACTACTCATTGCAGGTGCTTGAAATCTTAACACAATGTTTAGGTGCTTGAAATCTTAACACAATGTTTGTTTAGGCATGCCATATGTTGGGATTCATTTTTTACTAATCCAATGTCAATTTCCTGATTATCACTGTGTTTGTCCATAACTGAACTTGTGTATTCACGTCAGAGCGGGGGTATTATTAGTGAGCATAGGCTCACAGACTTCTTGTTTTAACTAGACTGCATAGTTACTGATTCAACATCAATTATCTTTTTTAAAAATGAGAGACAATTGTTTTATAAGATTCATCTTTATCCTAATACGTTTCCTTTCGAATATGAATGTTCATGAGATCTTCAAATTTGTCAACTTTTTTCATGTCAATTTCAGGTTATTTTCCCAACAGGAACATTAGTTGAAATCAGGTTTGTTTCCTGGCCGACTCAGGATCACTGGCAATTAAACATCGACATTTTCCCATCTCCTTCTGATGTAGGGAATTCTAGTGGACTCTGTGGAATCCTCGATAACAATTACAGAAATGACTTTACTTGGAACAATCCTGGAAAAACGGAGGACATTCCTGATCTCTACGATTATTACAATCCTCCCAATGGGTTTTCTAATTCCTGGAGGTAATATTTTCTGGATAACATAGTCCTCCATGAAGTGGCTAAATTTCTCCTAAAAACACTGGCCACTACTTCTGCAGATTTGAACCAAGTCGCTTGATTATTTTGTTAACCATTCGTGAAAACAACTTTCTTTGTTGATATAAATTGTATGGGAAAAAGTACAATAACATAGTCCATCATTTACCAGTAAAGTGATAAGTTGTAACCCTATCCTTCTTTTGTCAAATTATTTTTGTATTGAAAAAACTCTCATATAGGTTTGATCCTTATATAAATAATAAATCTTATAAAAGAGGGCAACACTTCTTAAAAGCATTTCAAAGTAAATTGTCCGCTTTGCAATATTTATAAATCGTTTTTACCTTAATGACTTCATTGTAGAGTTGGAAATGGTGAGGTAGACCTCTTTGACAATAGTGTTTATGATAATCTTGACTCCATTACAACAGTCTTTGATCGTACTTGTACATGTGAAAGAGAAGACAACCAACAAAAAGGAGATATTATATGTAGCTACGGGAATTACAAAAATTGCAAGTTTGTGGTTGGGAAAAAATACTACTGTATCTTAAATCCTGAAGGCCAGTTGAGAAGAAAAAGAGATTTGCGTCATTTGCAGTCATTAAGAATCAATGATCCTGGGGGAAATGTGGTTCAGCACGAGGTACAGCATGGCAATTTCTTAAGTATTAATTGTGGAATCAAATTTAACCAGCATTCCCTAAATTTACTCCTTGTCTTTTTTCAGAGTCGAGTGAAAAGACAAACCAATATTGATATGGTGTCACACGAAAATGCGACGATCATCTGCCATAAAGCATTTGAAGCATCTGATTCGTATTTGATGTGTCAGGAACATGTCAGTGATTTGGCAAATACATCATTGGTTAATTGTATTTCTGATGTAATGGTATGTACCCATATGAGTCTGCTCTGAAAGACTTTCGTTGTACGTTGCCTAAATATACGACTCTTGATAGTAATAATGAAAAGATCGTTGTAATATGCATAGTACTAAACTAATGTGTATACAAATATTGATTTTTGCGCTCAGCTTTGATTTGAACTATATTTTATGTTTTTTCAATATGCTTAAACCTTATAACAGTTAGTTTTTGAGTTTCAATCTTTCTTAATTCGCAGTGCAAAAATGTAACTTTCCAAAAAGTCCAAAGCGCTTTAATATGGTGTATATTTATTTGCAAGATCTATTCAGCGATCAGCAAAAACATGACTTTGTGTAGATATAGTTTGTATTTTACATTCTGGATTGGGGTTCCAATTTTGAAAACTGTAAAATATGGTTACTACAGGGGGACTTGATTAAAAGAATGTACTAAAAGTAGGAAAAATGTACATGTAGTTTTATAAATTACTTTATTGAGGATTTGTGTGTATTCCTATCTTGTATATCTAATCAGATGACTGGGGACATAAACATCACAAAGATCCATATAGAAGCAGCATTAGAGCAGTGTTCCACGTTTGTTGTTTTAAACAGTACTTTCCAAGAAGTCGAACCAGACATAACATACAGAATTGAGAGTCTTTGTGAAAACAACTGTAGCGGAAATGGTATATGCAATACCGGTAAGTTGTGGTCGTAAAACCAACGTGAAATGTAACATTTTTTATCCTTTGGAGTTAATCTGTGTGTTTAATATGCAAGTTCCATTCGTTCTTATAGGTAACTGTACTTGCAATAGTGGATATGCAGGCAGCGATTGTTCCTTTGATCTGTCCGGTCCTCCGTCAATAACGCATATCTCCGACTTCGGAATCTGTGACAAGTCTTCTGAAGCATGTGATGAAATAACTCTGTATGGAAAATACTTTCTTGAAAATATGAATACAACTTGTTACTTGAGGAGAAAAACGGTATTAGGTGTTCATCTTCACTGATAAATATATGATAAAAAATGTTTCATATTTTTATGCAAGGTTATTGGAAAAAGAATATTAAATCTAAATATTTCATCATATATTTCAGCTGGCAGAGAATGGTACCGTTTTGTCAGAAACAAATTATGAATCCAGTCTGCAAGAAAGGACATTGTTTGAAGGATACTGCCCCCTTAACTACAACACAGATGACAACTGGGTCACAGAATTTAGGTTCAACGTATCAAACGACGGCAGTCGATATACGGATAACTATAACATTTACACCTACCAGTCCCTCTGTCAGAAACTCAAAAATGATACCGGGAACATAACATTTATATTTAAGGTAAATTTTGAAAAGGTATACTTTCAAATAAGGTATTTCTGGTGCAGGTTCTGTACAAAACTTTTTTCAGAGCATATATTATCTTGTCTTTGCCCAATCTGGCTCACACTCGGTGATCTAAAGGGGATATGCAATGTCTTAAGGAGAGAAAAAAAATATAAAACAGGTCTCTTGGTAAAATTTCTGTCTTATGCATATTTTCTCTCTTTTTTGCATTAACCGATTCATAATTTATTTTTATTCTTTTGATAATAGATTGATATAAGATTTTACCTATATTGGGTCTGTTTTAGTAGAAAACTCTTGCATGCCTGGAACATATTTTCTTTCTGGCTCATAAAACAGATAAAGGGTGAGCAGTTGATTCAAGTTAACTTCACAAAAGTCAATATCGAAACAGGTTTCGGATAAAAATCTATTTTCGCAGAATAATTTTTCTCTCTTTTGACCAGTTTGGAAATATCATACCATGAGAATGGTACATTGAAAATAATGTCAAGATTAAAGCTGTTCTTCTGAAGTATAACGATACATTTTCTGCCCTTAGACCAGAATCTGACCTTGTTTTAAGTTTCAATATAAATTAGCAGGACAGAGCAAGTAAATCTGGTTCTTGCGTCGCCTAGGGAGTTACTATGGCTAAAGGCTTTGCAATCAACCAGAGCCAATGTTTAATTCAAAGATAAAGGTCAAGTCAGATCTTTCTGTCATTCTTTTTATGGAATGAATAATTTATACCCATGTACACGTTTGGACCAAACTTCTCCAAAAGATGCGCAGTGTTTGAATCAACTCAAATATCAAACGCATCTAGTGTTATCTCTATTGGGATTGGATGGATTTCTGCTATATAACTCTTAAAAATCTATGGTCGATACAATGACATTCTCAGCAAATACAATCTATCATTAAGTAAAATGCTTACTGACGTTGTAATACAAACTGTTTGGTCATTTTTTTTTCCGTACTGAATTGTCTACGGATTTTTTTTCCGTTTACGCGATCATGACAAGGAGCACACGCGGTGGGTGTCCGGTTGTCAGGAGATGCTTACTCCTCAATGGCACCTGATCCAACATCTGATGTTTTTAGAGCTCTGCGTTTGCTATGTTCCAAAACTTTATTGTTTCAATTGACTTTTGAGCTTGATCACTATTCGTTATCTTCATATTTCATGAAATTAACCTCACCTTCATTACAATCGACTTATTCAAAAACTTTTCTTATTTTTTTAAAAGAAAATTACACTTATCTTGATCTCCTTATCCAAGACAATAAGGTTTTGAAAAAGATTCTCAATATCGCATGATTCGTGGTTTTTATCGCAAATAAAATCAACTTATCTAGGAAAATAAAGTATATTATAATTATTTTGTAGGATGGTTATTGTTACATTAATAATACTTGTGTTGCTGATGGAGATACAAATAAAGACAATGTTTGTGATATCTGCAATACTGCAAGTGATAAATATCAATGGTCATTTAACACAGGTATTTTAATATCACTTGAATTTGATCCTTGGCATTTATGTTTTCAATCAATTCCAACGTATCCTTTTTCAATATATGGTCAATATCCTTGTTCCTTTTTTAAGGGCACTGTTTTATTAATGGGAAGTGTTTCACAGCTGGAGCAATAAATGAAACAAATCCTTGCAGCGTTTGTAATCCGTCTCTCAACATAACAGCGTGGTCTCCTAATCCAGGTATACTTATTGTGAGAAATATGGGGAAAATGTAAATATATTCACTTGATCATTTTCATTATTTTTTTTAATCCAGCAGAGTTTAATTTCAATTTTAAATCTTTTCCATCTAGGATTCTGCTTTATTGACAGCATCTGTTATTTTGATGGTCAAGTTAATCCGAGAAACAACTGTGATGTTTGTCAGTCAAATGTATCACGTAGTGACTGGATATTCAATGAAGGTATTTTTTTTTAACTGAAACACATTCATTGCGTTAAACATTGATGTAAAGGCTCAAGACCATAGATTGAAAGTTTAAAAGATTTAGAAGTTTATGAGTTTTAAAGGGTAAAAATCCTGACAAACAAACAGTTATGCAAAAAGAAAGGTAATAACTTTATAGCTTGTCGTTTTATAATGTGGTTTTAATTTTCTCCCAAGGTTACTGCCTCATCGATGGCCTGTGTATTAAGAACGGAGTTTCAGATGCCACTATGGACTGTAAAATGTGTAACTCTGGTGTAAACAAAACCACATGGCAAATAAAGAATGGTAAAGAATAAACTTTATTATTAGTGGTTTTGCTGACGTCACGTGTACTTATTTCATGTTAACTATATTTAGAAAAATCCCAATATTACTCAATTCAGTATTTTTGTTGAAAAAAATCAATTTAAAGCAGAAAATATAATACAAGACAATGAAGTAATACGTTGCATTAGAAATTTGTAGAAGGTTTTGAAAACAAATCTCTTAAATTAACGTAATATTCTTGATTGCTGTCACGAGTTATTTTAAAGTATGTTTTTTTTAACAGAATGCTACATAAACATACAAAGAATATAAAATATATATGAAATTCTCAATAGCCTTTATTCATATCGAAAAGAATTTTACAGGTTATTGTCTCATAGAAGATTCTTGTGTTGTGGATGGAGGCACAAATTCCACGTACCCCTGTCAATTTTGTAATGTCTCGTTAAGTCAGCTCTACTGGAGTAAAAACCCAGGTATAATATTGACCGAAGATTAATTAATCTTATGTTTGTAAGTCCAGCATGATTAAAGTACATGTATCCCCGTAATTTTTGTCCAAATAATTAACAATCTCATTAACAAGGGTGATTAAGAAGTTTCAAGTTTATAGTTTCCTTGTTTCCTTAAGCCAACTGGCTCATCAGAATAATTATACAATCATGCTATTAAAAGAGAAGAAAAAATCATACAGAGAAGGTGAACGTACAAAATACATACATGAAAATAGTCTTATGCATCGATAATATTTTTTCTTAATATTTGGCAGCATTCATGTATACGTCAGAAGTCTGATACTTTTAAGACTTTTGATGCGTTGATAAAATAATATTCCTGAAAAAAAATAATTTTTTTTCTTTCAAAGTTTACTGTGAAATCGATAACCAGTGTTTTGCTGACGGCCAGAAAAACAATTACAACGACTGCTATTACTGCAATATATCTCTGGGACAAAGTATATGGTCTTTTAGTCCAGGTATCAACAAAAGTTTAGATATTTTATATTTCTTAATGCTATAAGTTAAATTAATTGATAACATATTCACTTATTACTCTTTCTTTCTTTTAGGTCATTGTATAATTGATGGGCAGTGCTTCAAGCATGGCGAGAATCAGACTTCTGTTGGCTGTAAACTTTGTGACCCACTTGTAAAAAAAGACAACTGGACATTAGCTAAAGGTTATAGAATGAAAATGTATTTTTATTCAAAGAAATTCAAGAACATTGCCTATATGGGGGTCAAATTGAGACAGTTTTTATTTTCTCATTTTTTTTCTTTGTGATCTGAAGGATATTCAGGAAATATTTTATTAATTCTAAAATTATTTGCTTGTATCAAATGAGTCATATCTATAACTGTTCTATCCCCAGGATATTGCTTTATTGACAACTTATGTGTAAGTGATGGACAGAAAAACACATCCAATGAATGCCTTTATTGCAACACGTCATTAGAATTGAATAATTGGTCAATGAACCTGCGTAAGTTTTACTCTGACAAAATTTAAGTACATGTATAATATTCTTATTTTAAAAAACTTGATGTTAAGAAGAACCTTGTAAACGATAAATTGAATTATTATCAGAAGGCAATTTATTATTTGTGAGATGTATATTGATTCCTAGAAATTTCAAGAGTACACAATTAAATAATTTGTAAAACAGTCAAATCAACTAGCCTTTTTGCAGTCTTTGAACAGTATATAAAGTAGTCTTAGCTTGAATATACATATTAGTAAAGCTCAAAATATTCGTGAAAAAAATTATTTAAAAACTTCCGCATGAAAAGTCTTAATTCGGCATTTAGATATATGGACGATTCTTTTTATCAATTAAAAATATTCATCTTCATTTCTACGTTTAATCGGCATATAATGTTAATAGACTTAGCGCCACTTAGTCTAACTCATCTATTTCATATTTGGATGTTTGAAGACATTGATGGCAAATTAACAACTCAAATTTCTGATAAACGGGATGACTTTAACTTGTTGTCAACTACCATTATTTATATACTGTTTGTGGTAGCTTTGAGTGGCAGGGCGCTCGCATTGTGATCAGGAGGTCCCGAATTCTTCTATCCAAGCTCTGCGTCTAACTTAAGACGTAGACATAGGTAGTAATTGTTTCTTTACCAAGCCCCTGGTACTATAAGTGAAAATCGGTGGTCATGCGGATGATACATGAAAAACTAGGTTTCATGACACGGTAGGCGTTGGCACGATAAAGAACTCATTGCTCAATGTACATGTACCTTAGTCCCGATTGAAGGGCTAAATTTGAAGCCCTTCATCGGTATTTGGCACATCTCATATCTGTGAAAGACTCTCGAATGGAACCTAAAACAACATACAATCAGTATTTATATAACAATGCGTCATTATCATACGCGTGTGGGGTTGGTCTCCCAGTTGATTCTATACGCAAGAGCATTTTCTTCTTATGATCAATCTCTTTATATGAGACAGACTACTGACAATAAGGTCAACATTTCGCAAATTCTATGGTTGTTACAATGGCCTTGTTTGCAACTACAATCTATCGTAGTCGAATCTTGACTGACATCTTTAAAACGAATTATAAATCCATGGCCAGTGTGACCATTCGGCAGAGGATGCTCACTCCGCCAAGCACCTGATCCCACCTCTAATTTCAGAGGGCTGTATTTGCCCTGCTCACAATCTACATTTTATTTGGACTTCAAGCATGATTATTGTTCGTTATCTGCACATATCATTTTATCATGTGCATTTTTCATAGATTACTGCCTCCTTAATGGTTCATGTGTTATTGATGGAGAGGCAAACAGCACACACCTTTGTGACTACTGTGACGTCTCCACCAGCAAAAACACTTGGACAAAAAATCCGGGTGTGATATCTCTTGATTTATGTATTACTCTTATTATGTGCAGAAATCTGAAGTTAAAAAGCTCTTTTCACTCACGTTTTCAAGGCATTGATATGACGCGTGACCTCTGTTCCAATTTTAAATCTGATTGGTGATTTTTTTTTCCTTTCATTTAGGGTATTGTTATATTGATGGATTGTGTGTTCGTGATGGGGAAAGGAATATGTCCAATGACTGCTTCTATTGTAACACATCTAAGGGACAGAAAGTTTGGTCATTTAATCCAGGTACATTCTAAGAGTGAAGAGTGTATTCTGCGTATAAAGAATGTGTTTTCATATCAGTATTTTTTTTTTTTCAAATTGTAAAACATTCTGAGGATTTCCAATTTCTTGCACTATATGTTTGCTTTTGAACCTGTACAATGAATGGACAATATTTTCCAATATGTGTGTTAAAATTTCCCTTAATGTGCAAAATGAAATTAAGTGACTAACATAATTTCCCTTTAGATTACTGCTACACTGCTGATACGTGTATATTGAATGGCGATATAAACATTATGTATCCATGCCAAATTTACTAATATTTGAAGTTAAATTATTTTGCAGTTATAAGTAAGACTGGTGATTTCTTTTTATTTAGGATATTGCTATATTGATGGAATGTGCGTTCTTGATGGGGAAAGGAATATATCCAATGAATGCTACTATTGTAACACATCTAAAGAACAGAACGTTTGGTCTTTTAATCCAGGTATATTCTTAGAGTGAAATCAGCTTATGAAGAAATTACGAATATTGATTTTTGGCGGGATATGATTATAGGAGTATAGTCATCTTTGAAAAAAACAATATAGTTATTTTTTTATATAACTATTCATTGATTTGTTTTACATTAGAGTATTGCTTTATTGATGGAAACTGTATAAGGGAAGGCGGAAATCACACAAACCTAATTTGTAATATCTGCGACCCAGCAGTGGACAGAAACAATTGGATATTAACCCGAGGTATTTACCAAACATAAATACATGTAAATATTCTTTTTATAAAATTAACCTGAATTTATCAAGCATTTAAAAATAATTCCATTATTGTGTTTTCATATCAATATTTTCTATGAAAAAAATATGTATGTTCATTTCCATTTCAACAACGCAAAGCATGTTAAGGACTTGGATTTTCTTGGCCTTCATGTTTTTTTTTATATCATATTAATGAAAGAACAATGAATGTAACAATTTTGATCAGTGTATATTTTTCCAACATGTGTGTTAAGACACCCTTACATGTAACTCTTATATGGACGAAATGCAATTTAGTTACATGATTTTATTTTAGATTACTGCTTCATTGCTGATACGTGTATAATGAATGGCGATACAAACAACGTATCCATGCACATCGTGTAATGTCTCAAACAGCATAAAATCATGGTCACAAAACCCAGGTAAAATCTTTTCTTTTTTGATGTCGTAATAGCATTACAATATATGATGATATCTGAAATAATTGTATTAATCTAATTATAAGACATAGCTCTCAAAATAACAAATTAAATATAGTTATATTGAACCAATGCATTTTAAACATGCCCCCTAAAACACACTTTTTGCTATATGTAAATATATTTTCTATATCAAAATATAAATTATGAATTTGTTTGAAGTCACTATAGCTTAACTTCTAGAGTAATTTATCTTAAGCTGTTCCTTCCTACCATTTATAACAATGAGTCGTTTATTGTACCCGCTTATTAATTTGACACAGAGAAATCAATATATCTTGAGAGCTTGTATACAGCGAAAACACTTCTGAAACCTGAGTAAGCCAAGTTTTACTTTTATTTGAAAGGCTATTGTAATATTGAGAGCCTGTGTATTGCCGATGGACAGAAGAATGTGTCCAATGAATGTTTCTATTGTAATACATCTCAAGGACGAGACAGTTGGTCATTTAGTGAAGGTAAAAAAAAATCTTTATATATATAATGATTGGATACATTCCGTAAGTGTTAACAAATTCTCATAACTATCCTTGCGGTACTGCTGCAGTGATATACACAGGATGAAAGTTAGTCTAGTTACAACTATTAAATGCTAATCATTTCTCGCAATTTTTATTTACTTCTTATTTAAGTGTGAGTCCTTTTTCAATTATAAATAAGATTGGTGATTTGTTTTTATTTAGGATATTGTTACATTGATGGAATGTGTGTCCGTGATGGGGAAAGGAATATGTCCAATGAATGCTACTATTGTAACACGTCTAAGGGACAGAACGTTTGGTCATTTAATCCAGGTATATTCTTAGAGTAAAATCTGGTATTCAGCATATGAAAAAAATATGAACATTGATTGCTGGCCAGAGATAATTTTAAGAGCATGATAATCTTTAAAAACATTTTTGTCTCTTTTTTTTGTTTTACATGATTATTCATTGATTGGTTTTGCATTAGAATATTGCTTTATTGATGGATCCTGTGTAAAAGAAGGCAGAAATCACACACAATTTGGTTGTAAAATCTGTGACCCTTTAGTAAACGCAAGCGACTGGATCTTAAACCGAGGTATTTACCAAACATATATAAATATTCTTTCTATAAAAATAAGGTGAGGTCTAACAAGCCTTTTTAAATACATCCATTATTGTGTTTTCAAATCAATATTCTTTGAAAATATAAGTTTATAATTGAACAATATTTTGCTTCAAAAATTGATTATGTATGTTCATTGCCATGTCATTAACTATAAAGCATGTTCTAATTTCTTGTGCTTAATGCTTGAAATTGTACCTGTACAATGAAAGTACAATGGATATAAATATATAGATCTGTTTATATTTTCCAAAATTTGTGTAAAGATTTCCCATCATATACAATTTATTGGTTCGTTTGATTATTTTTCAGAATACTGCTTCATCGCTGATACGTGTATATTGAATGGGAATACAAACATAACGTATCCATGCCAATTCTGTAATGTTTCAAGCAGCATGTACTCCTGGTCACAAAACCCAGGTTAGACCTTTAACCCTTTGACATTATAATAAAATTGCAATATTAAATATTGCTGCTAGATATATTAATTGAAATTAGTAGAGACGCCTCTAAAAATAATATATATATATATATATATATATATATATATATATATATATATATATATATATATATATATATCCTTTTATTGAATCAATGCATTTAAAAATGTTAATATACAAAATTCCAATATATCAATTCATTTTTGATATTTAATTATATAAATTATGAATTTGTTTCAAGTCAGAATAACTTCTAATGTATGTAATCTAAATATGTTCCATTCTGCCATCCTTAACAATGAGCAGTTTTGAATATTCTTCCTAATTTGAAACTGAAAGTAATAAACCTTTATTTTGTAAGAACTGATATAAAGTTCTGAAACCCGATAAACTCAAGTTTTACGTTTATTTGAAAGACTATTGCAACATTGAGAGCCTGTGTATTGCCGATGGACAGACGAATGTGTCCAATGAATGTTTCTATTGTAATACATCTCAAGGACGAGACAGTTGGTCATTTAGTGAAGGTAAAAAAATCTTAACTTTACATGTATGATGACTGGATAATCCTATGCGCGTTTAAAAAAATTCTGATAATTATCTGTATGGTACTGCTACATTGATATACACTGCAGAAAATCAAATGGTAATAATATTTACATTTAAATTAAGTGTGAGCTCTTTTACAATTATAAAACAGAGTGGCAATTTATTTTTTACTTAGGATATTGCTACATTGATGGATTGTGTGTCCGTGATGGGGAAAGGAATGTTTCTAATGAATGTTACTATTGTAATACATCTAAGGGACATAACTTCTGGTCTTTTAGTCCAGGTATATTTTAGAGTGAAATCTGCTATTCGGCTAATATAGGAATAACGGACATTTGGTGAAGCCAAGAAAAAATTACAATAGCATGATAATCTTTGAAAAAAAAATTGTCTCATCTTTGTTTTTCATAATTATTCTTTGATTTGTTTCACATTAGAGTATTGCTTAATTGATGGAACCTGCATTAAAGAAGGCAGAAATCACACAAAGTTTGGTTGTAAAATATGTGATCCTTTAGTGAACACAAGCGAATGGACCTTAACCCAAGGTATTTACCAAACATATGTTAATAATCCTTCTTTTAAGAATCTCGAGAGACCAAACAGGCATTATGGAAAAACATCCATTATTATATTTCCAAATCAGTATTCTTTCATTGATTGATTGTATGTTGTTTTAAGTCCCGTTCGAGAATTTTTCACTCATTTAGAGACGTCACCATATACCGGTGAAGGTCTCTTCCGAATGACTCGCAACTCTCAATTCAAAGTGCCTAGTACTTGGCGAAGGAACAGTTGCTACATATTTTTTATCGACTTAGGTCAATCGCGGCCGTGATTCGAACACACGACCTTCCGATCACGGAGCGATCGCTCTACCGACTGAGCTACCGAGACGGCCAATATTCTTTGAAAAAATAAGGTTAAAAATGCACGAGACGTTGCATTAAAAATTGATGATAGATCTTCGTTCCCATGTCATAAACTATCAAGCATGTTGAGGATTTTATTTCTAGGTCATGTGCTTTATGTTTGCTTTTGTACCCTTTCTATGATGAATGTTGATATAAAGATCTGTGTCCTTTTTTTCCAAAATTTGTGTTAAGGTTTCCCTTTTTGCAATAAATGCAATTCAATGACTTGAATATTTTTTTAGATTACTGCTTCATTGCTGATACGTGTATATTGGATGGCAATTCAAACATAACGTATCCATGCCAATTCTGTAATGTCTCAAATGGCATGCACTCGTGGTCACAAAATCCAGGTAAGATTTGTGAACTTTATGATGTGTTTATTACATTACAGTTTTAATTAACATTGGAACTAATTGTGCGAATTGTGAGTTCGACTGAATAAATATATATTCTGAAAACAACATAAATTTGTCTCTTGGTACCATTCTTAACAAAAAGAAGTCTGTGTTCATTCTATTACATTTGCCACTAAAGTGTACATAAATCATTAATTATTGAGAGCTTTTACACGATAAAGCACTACTGAAATTTTATAAAGGCACGGTTTTGTTTTATGAAAAGGTTATTGTAACATTGAGAGCCTGTGTATTGCCGATGGGCAGAAGAATGTATCCAGTGAATGCTTCTATTGTAATACATCTCGAAGACGAGACAGTTGGTCATTTACCGAAGGTAATAAACTCTTCACATAATTATCATGTACATGTATGTATTACAGAAGCATCCTCAGGTAGTGCAGATTGAAATCTGTTCAAATCATGATCCCCTTGGGTAGGGTGGGGCTCCTACATGTGATTAAAATGTTACATAACAATATATAAGGTAAAGAATATGCTGATGATGAACAATAGGGTCATTGTTATTCATCGTGAGCGTTGTATCCAGTCAATCAGACGATTTGGTCGGCTGACCGCAGATAAGATACTTTTTCGAGAGCTACGTAGATAAGAAAATATTTCATTATTTACATTGAAGTACTTTGTCAATAAATATAATGTTAAGTTTGTTATTTTAACATTTTATAACAAACTGGTAACATTTCATATGATTAATAAATAGCGATCGGTTAAATCAGAATGGTTTGAATGGTCATGAAGAATTGCTTTCTGTGCAACAGAATCAAAATTTACTATTTTTTTTCTTAAAAAGTAAAATCAATATATTATATTTAACTCACAAATTAGTAAAATGTTTGTTAATGAAAAAAATAAATTAATGCCAAAAGCGAGGATCGAACCAAAACGTACTGATTCCTTATCGCCATGGACAGGTAACGTATACTACTGTGCTATCGTTGCATTTGAATATTGAATGTGAGGTTAAAAAAACAAAAAAAGCAGCGGATCAATAAAATTTTCACCGCAAGTGCGCCCAGATTACTGCTGAATCCATATTAAAAACGCCTTCGTTATTTTTCCTTGATTTATTTTCAACCCGAACGTTTAAATTGACACTTAAAAATTGTTCTGAAAATGTAAAATCTTCAAATGGATTTATAACGATGCTTCAACTGTTACTCCATTCTTTACATGTTTTATTCAACGTATATTTTATTTTTTATTTTTTAAATTTGTCTTTTTTAAATTAAGGATATTATTTAATAAACAACGTGTGTGCAATGGACAGGGAATCCAACAACACATACCATTGTAACTTTTGTAACACCTCAAAAAATGTTTATTCTCATTCTTGAGAGGAAAAAAAGTTTCATGTTCGCTATTGATTTGATATTCAAATTGTTGCTTTATGGCAGTATGAGAAAGGTAATTGATTTTAATTTTTCCTGAATTTGAATTTCATTTTAATTCTTTCTGTGTGAAACATAATTCGATTACTTTGTAATATTAAATTGATGCTTCCTTATAGTTAAATTTCAAATTTTGGTTTGCATCAGGATATTGCATCATAGCTGATAAATGCGTTTCACATGGAGAGAAAAACATTTCTAGCCCATGTGATATTTGTGACATCTCTATCAGCAATTATTCTTGGTCTAAAAATCAAGGTGAGTAACAGTTTTTTAATAATTTCCTTGAAAGATCTTAAAAATTGGAATGCGACTTGTTTAAAAGTTGGTCGTCAACAGATGATTTAAAAATAAAATTTTCAATTCAATTCATATTTGGCAAATAATTGATAGTTAAATATTTTGATCTATAAAACATGAAAAGTACTCCTTCAGTCATATGCCGAAATCGGTTACTTATACAGCCGCCCGCAGTTATTTTATAAATAATTCATGTTTATGCTCTGTTGTCCTAGATTTTTGCAAAATCGGCGAGTTGTGTGTTGCTAATGGAGAAAGAAATGCAACTAATGAATGTTTTTACTGCAACGCTACTCTTGGACACGGTTCGTGGTCATTTCGTGAAGGTATGATCTACTGAGGGTAAACTTAGAACATTATTTTTTAATATTATCTCTTTAAAGATATTCTATATCTGTTTCCTACAATTATTGTGTACAACTATGAAATTGCACTCTAGACAAAAGTGTACAGGCCAAAAACAATAATCTTTCGCTTATTACTGGTCGAATACATCAAACACCTACGTCGAAATTGAATGAACAAGGACATGATTATGCCTGCTGTAAAACATGTCCTTCCGTGTGTGCTTTACATTATATACTTTATTTTTGTAAAGATTTTATGTCCATGTTCCGTATTATTTATCTTCTCTCCAATATTTTAGGTTACTGTAACATTGATGAAAAGTGCATTAAAGAAGGAGAAATCCACACCCTTTATAGCTGCAAAGTGTGTGATACTACTCAGGACAAAGGCAACTGGACAATAGTAGCAGGTATTCTGCATAGTTGGTTTCATCTTCCGTTACGTATATTTTCTTTAGGTTTTTCGCAAAGAAGCTCTTCTTTTATTATTATCGGTCGGAGAAATTATTGATTTTTGGCAATTTAAATATTATTAATTACCAAGTTTAGATTTGCATGTGACATTAAAAATTTCCGGAATGGTCCCATTGCGATGGAAACATGGAGGATATAAGAAAATTATAAATGAAACTCCAATATTGCACAGTTAAGGGCAGGTCAGGGGAGATAAATGTTAGTGATTGCAACAGCAACTGATTGACTTGAAATTTAAGGGAAAAGTATCCTGCTTTTAAATATATAACCTCTCTCGTATTAGGAAAAGCTCAATATTAGATGTACCTATGTATTTTTCAGATCTTTTGTAGGATTTTTTTTAAAAATTGAAATGTAATAATGGTATGGTTACTTTTCCCCCAGATTATTGCCTTATCAATGATATGTGTGTTCGTGATGGAGAATTGAACAAGACTTACCCATGTGATGTCTGCAACATCTCACTGAGTAGATACACGTGGTCGCCTAACAATGGTGAGAAATAACATGTTATACATTACCTTTTTTTGTTTTTGTTTTGTTTTTTTTTTTTTATTATAAATTTTGCTTAATTCAGAGGAAATCGATTTTATTGTATCCAGCTTCTCTATGTTTTCTGAAAAAAAAGAACATATATACTTTAAATTTCGTTTGAATTATTTCTGTATAGAAATTGCATTTATATTGAAAAAAGTTGAGCAAAAGAAAGTTATTCGTCAATTTTTGAGAATCTTTCAGTTGACAAATCACTTATGTTTTGTTTTCATTATTTGTTGCATTTATAGCATACTGCGAGGTAGATAACATGTGTATTCCCAATGGACAGAAGAATTCATCCAGTGAATGTTTCTATTGTAACACATCCTTGGGTAGAAGTGTGTGGTCGCTCATTCAAGGTATAAATTTACTAACATATAGTTCTATATTGGAATTTAAAAAAATGTAGCTCGTTACTTATCAATTTAGGTTAAAGAATGTTTTGAAATTTTTAGAATTTTTTCTTTATGCTTTACTTTCCACTACATGTATATGTCACAAATAACTGTAATATGTAATTTCAACATTCCATAAAATATCTGAATATATTAATTTGGAAAGTGGTAAATAGTATGTTAAGCAAGAAGTACAATTTCGTTCCGAAGGGAAATGGTAATATTTTCTGATACAAAGGAGGCTATTGTTGCTTTTTTATATGGGTAAATTTTAGTTTACACAAATTTAATAACTTTTTCATGTTATATACTTTAACTACAGAAACGGATAGATAATTATATACAATATTTAAAGCAACGGTGTTCTTAATAAAATATTAAAATACTTCCAGGTATTGAACTGAAAATCATACGGTTATTGTTAGTGTTCTATTGTTAAAAATGCCCTGTTCCACTCAATTTAGATTGCCCCCTAACAACTAAGGTACAAACGACAAGCACAGCTGAACCAACAACAACGGTACAAATAACAAGTACAAGTGAACCCACAACAACCAGACAAACAACGAGTACAAGTAAACCCACAACAACCAGACAAACAACAAGTACAACTGAACCCACAACAACCAGACACACAACAAGTACAAGTGAACCCACAACAACTAGACAAACAACAAGTACAACTGAACCCACAACAACCAGACAAACAACAAGCACAAATGAACCCACAACAACCAGACAAACAACAAGTACAAGTGAACCCACAACAACCAGACAAACAACAAGTACAAATGAACCCACAACAACCAGACAAACAGCAAGTACAACTGAACCTTCAACAACAAGTACAACTGAACCTACAACAACAAGTACAACTGAGGGAACTTCAACCATCGGTAAATCAACGACAACAACTCAGGACAGAATGACCACATCATCTTGTAAGAAGAAAATGTTGTTTTTTAAACATTTTTTTATTTCATTGTTTATACATGTAACAGTATCCTTATTATGGTTTATTTGATAATTTTTAGGTGTTGAAATGAACATTGAAAATATTACCGTAACTTATTATGACGTCTCTTGGAACACATCAATCAAAACAGAAGGAGCAACAAAGCGGACCATACACGATCCTTCTGTCAATTTAAAATGTAATTTTACCTCCTCCTCTGACAATCTGCTCTTCTACAAAGTGGAGTGGTATGTTGACAAACACATACTCGTCAAATCAGAAGTGCTAGGAGGATCGACTGACAAATATGCTATATTATCGTTATATGATTTGATTTCCATGAACAAGAAATCTGGAATTCAGGTAACATTTATTTTCTTGAGTCCTATTCTTAAAATAAATCCTTTAAAGTTGTTATTTCGAATTTGAAATCTGCAATCGAAGTTATTTTGAAAAATAATTAAATGATATAGTATACTTATATGATATCTAAATTTTCTTTACTCCTTCATTCATCATTTAGGTACTATGCAAGGTTGGTGCCACGAAAGATAAGCTTATGGCACCTTGCGAAATGTTTGAAAGTGATCCATTCTTAGCGGGGATGATGGTAATTTCTTAATTCACCTACGCAGACTTCTCCATGCAAGTCAATTATGCGCTTATTATAAATTTTCAATATTAAGCATATTAAAGGTCATTTAATAATTTGTCAACGATGATCAAGATCACAGATTGTATCAAATTATTTATTAAAAAAGAAAATTAATCATTCGAACATTCCAATAACAAAGCTCACGAGCTTTTTGTATGCAAACATATTTTTTTCAATATTTACTAACCTTGGACTCATTGCGAAATGACACGAGGGTGCTTATCAGTACATAAATTTGCGCATGTACACCCTGTCCATAACAGTAAGTAGAGTTTGGCCTCAAACTCACGTTGATTTCAAGTCATTCTATTATTTACAGATGAATGACACTAAACTCAGTCTTCCAAGAAAAGGCAAAGCTCATGTTGGATTTTACTTAACTGTTCCATTCGTCACACAAACAGTCATCTTAAATGATACCGTACAGGCACTCCACCCCCTGACGGTTCACAGTAACATTATTCCCATGTCAGAGAACGGTTGTAAAGGATCTATAGGAGTGGATCAATGTTCTGTAGAAATCAGTGCGTATTCCTATAATGAAAAGAACAGGTATGAATCAAATGAATGGAGAAAAGTGCACTACATCACAGTGTATCACATTGACACAGACGGTTATAGCATCGACACAACAGCCACTCTTTACTTGAGGACAAGTGAAAACGAAGATGGATTTTTCCATAACATATCTTTAGACAATACGTCGGTAAGCATTGAAGCAGAAACAATGGTAAAATTTTGTAAAAATTATAATAAGATACAAGTATATGAATTAAAATGCATTTCTACTTAGTCAGAATATGTCATGTCTTTTCTACAGATACAAATCTTCGAAGCGAAGGAAATTTGGAAGGGAAAATCATGCGGGTCAAAAACCGATCCTCATTTATACACATTTGATGGAGTGTAAGTTTTTTTAAAATTTTACTCAGACTAAAATGACGTCTAAATGTATCGTCTAAGAGAAAAAAAAAATCTTGATTGTTTCTTTAATGAAAAAAAATTAGGCGACCATAATTTGATTTTTAGTTTTACGGATCCGCCGACTCTAAAAATTTGCATTTTGAAAAAAAAAAAATCCGGAAATGTTCAAGCCGCTTGTGTCAAACCCGTGTTTTATAATACCAAATCATTCAGATATGTAAAAACACATGTGCAGAATGGTGGACATCGTTGGATTTCGTTTCAATGTTTTCAAAAACCAACCTGCACTTTTAAACAGTTCAGGGATTTATCAGTACCTTCTCTTGGGCCGAAATTCGTCCCCATTCCCAATTGAAAATGAGTTAAGTTTTTTTTCCAATTTGGCAGTTTTTTTCCCAATAGGTGAACAATGCTTTTAAAATTAATTATCTTGGAAAACACAGAGTAAAATTGTCATATTGTCTGTAATTTTCCTCTATTTAACTCATTTAGCAAAGCTACAGTCATAACACATGTTTAAAAACACTGTAAAAACATCGCCAACTTTTAATCCGAATTTCCTCCGTTTTTCTGAAAATGGTGATATTGTGTAATTATATAGATGTATTAAGTTATTTCCACCTATTCAATTGATCTACGAATGAGTAGTAAGGACTGTAGGCATTATTTCAGATAAAAAAAACATATTTTCAATGCATTAAGAACCCTCTCTACACTGCACACTAAAGAGTTCTGATTCTGTGGTATTTCTCTGCAGTTAGAGTGATCTGCCCTTAGATCTGAATTCAAATAAATTAAAATTTTCAGTGTATTACTCAATTTGTGATCAATTCAAGTATTCTAAATATTTCAAAAGGCCAAGATAAATTAATTGAACACTTTATTTGCATGTATTTTCTCCACTGAAGTAAACAACAGTGATTTCTGTTCATATTATACTTTGTTGTCTTTGAACATTTTTCCTGGGGGTAAATGCCACTTACCATATATTGAAAATTAATTAGATAAGCTCAATATTTACACATTTATACAGTATAATTTTCTCAGTGTCCTAAAAACATTTTGCACTGGTGTACAGAGGGTCCTTAATACATACATGTATTAAAAGAGGACTTATAGAAAATGTGTACTTGGTATAATTTTTGCAGGAGGTTTATAATCTCCAAAAACAGATTCTGTAACGACCTAAATTGGAATCTCATACACACCTGTACTACCTAAGTTGTATAAATACTTTATACTCAGTTTTGAAGCCAATTTTAATTTTATTAGTCTATTATTCATAATTGATCTTGTATGATGAAGTTGGAACATATTTAATTGTCTGTTTGGTTTCCCAAATTAGAGTTCATGCTGAAATGTTAAATGAAATACACCTGAGTATATGATTTAAGCAACATTTTATTTTTTTCCCAATACCCCAAAAATGGTGTTTCCAAAAATAGGCTGATAAATCCCTGATTAACAAATTCAACAAATGCAAAACAACAGACTGTGTTGGGGAAATACATAGTGTCACAAAATTATGTATCAATAAATAACAAACTGTGAATTTTGTCTTCTTCTTTTTTTTTTCCGTCCTCCGACTTGACCTGTCTTGAAAAAAAAATCCGTAAAACTAAAAATCAAATTATGGTCGCCTTACTTAGAGAAATGAACATAGCAAGGAAGATGTTTATAACAAATATTGTTCCTCCGAGATAGATATTTATATAACAAAGGATTTTTATCGTATTAAGAAAGTTGAACATTAAATTTCAGGGCATTTGAAAGCCACATTGAAGGAGAATTCATTTTGTATCGTAATTCGTTATACAATCAAGAGGTAAGACATAGCGGCTGTGCATTTACCATTGTTTGTGTTCGTATGGATTTAAAATATCAGAAAGATATCATATTTGATTAATTTGTGAAATATTGAACAAGTTCTGCTAATACCTTCTTTGCAACATTTGAGCCATCTTTATACGTTTTTTTTTTTGGCAAGATTCAAACTCGTCACGAGAAATGCCACACGAACTACCCTTTCCCGCAATGCACGTGTGCTGTTTCTGTACAGTCAGGAAACGACGTGTTTATGATTGACATTTGTGGAAACAATAATTTTATGGATTTTCTTAGATGTCAAGATAACGTCATTGAAGTATACAAAATCACAGATAAACTCTACAAGGTCTGGTATCAATTATAAATAATAATAATTATATCTCGCCAGTTTGACATTTACTTTTATGAGCGATAGTTCAAATTGTTATACATGTAAAAAAAAAATTGGAGTTTCTAATATTAGTTAATTGAAATGTAATAATTATTTAAGACAATAACTCTTAATTTGTAGATAATTAAAATCATTCTTTAAAAGAAACATGATTAACTTGCAGGTTCTTCTTCCGACTGGCACCACTGTGATTGTGTCTTTAGTGGAGTGGCCTGTTGAAGGGTCTTGGCAGATAGATATAGATATCTACCCATCACTTGCTGACGCAAACAACACTGATGGTCTCTGTGGAACCTTGGACGGCGATAGAGGAAACGAGTTTACCCATCGGAATGGAAGCAGCGATAGTTCGGCGTTGGAATATCCTGATAATTTTTCTAGATCTTGGATGTAATATATTTTTTTTCAAACATATATCTCATATTATGACATACATATTTTACTGGGAACAAGGCATATGATTTAGTTTATTCAAATAATGCTGTTTGAGACAAATAAATAGACCTATTTATCGCACTAGAAATTTGTCAAAAGCAGAATAATTTTAAAAATGTAAGGTGTACCGAATTATAAATAATTTGCTTTTACACACTGAATTTATTACAGGGTCCAGAACGATGAAAATCTGTTAAACAGCGCACCGTCAGATCGACCACCAATATCCTCCAATCTCGATAAGATCTGTACTTGTTCTCCAAGCGGAAATCAATGTTCTTATCATACATATTCACAATGTTCAAAAGCCACAGGGAAGCAGTACTATTGCACTCAAACAGCAAACCAGATACAGTCACTACGTAAAAAGAGGGAAGTTCATCTGAATAGTAATCTTCCATCTTTACACGTACGTCCTAATAAGGCTAAATTTAAGTCTTGTTCATGAAAAATATGACCTGTTTTTTTTTTATTTTAAATTTTGAACTACTTATGCAATAATATTTTTACTTCCCAGGATCGACATAAACGGGCACAATCAATTTATGTCAGAACAGAGACCGAAGCAGAGAATGTCTGTAAATCTGCCTTTAACAGTTCAGAGCCATTCCAGACATGTAGACAGTATGTCAGTGATATGACCAATGCCTCTTTATCGAACTGCATAATGGATGTTAGAGTAACTATCCTTTAACGGCAATTTAACACAAAGATAAGTTAAATATGATTTATCAGTGAAGTGTTAAAAGACCAATCTGAATTTGACATTTATTTTTTAGTTGACTGGGGATGAAAACATAACAGCTATCCATATCGAAGCTGCTCTTAAGCAGTGTGTCAACTTTCTAGATCTGAATACCACACTGAAAACAGAGCAACCGGATGTCACGTATCAACTTCAGTCGCTATGCTCAAATAACTGTAGTGGTCATGGCATTTGCAAGGATGGTTAGTTTAAATATGATATACGATTTCATTTTGAAATATAATATACCAAGTATATCTAAAAATGATTCATAGTATGGACAGACAATTATAATATTTATATGACGTTTATTCAAATTTTCATTTGGATTTGGCAAATGATTGACTCATCGTGTACAACACTATCATTTAATTTTTATACCATAAATTATGAAATTATTAAAACATTTTGAAAACTGGATTAGGTGCCATTTAAACTGGTGAACAAAATCGTATTTTTAACGACGCACACTATTTACATATGAGCAATACGGATGCTTAACTTAAATTATTAAATAATTATGTTTCTTGATAGCCTTGTGTGTTTTTGGTCTGATTTTTTGTACATAAATCATTGTTAACATCCACACTATAGGGTTAAATCTCTGAAGACCCCAGGTCACCATTTGATGCTTGAGAAAAATGTTTAAAAAATTAAAACTTAAATCTTACTTAACAGGTAACTGCACATGTGACTTTGGGTTCGGAGGAAGCGATTGTGCCTTCAATGTCCGAGCACCACCAACAATTCTAAGAACAGCTCCAAACGGAACCTGTGACATGTCTTTGCGCACCTGTTCCGAAGTTCTTCTGGAGGGCAGATACTTCCTACAGAATATTAACAAAACATGTTTCATAACCAGAATACTGGTATGTAGGATCACAATTTATAAACGTTTTATCTGAAAATTACTTCAGTCGTCATTTTATTTCCTAAGAGAAAAAAAGAAGAAACCTGATTTTCAGCCGCGCTAAAAGACCATCTTTTACCTTTGAATTTCTTCCTTTGTCTTGTGTAGCTTTTATTCTCTCCATTTCTATTAAAGATTCACTATGATGACACTGTCATGGATACCAAAGGCATTGAACAACCTCTGGATGACAGAACCCTATTCCAGGGGGCCTGTCCTTTGCCTGATGACAGACGGACCAAATGGATAACCAAGTTCACATTTAACATATCATACGATGGAAAACAGTTCACTCAAACATATTCAGTGTATAAATATCAGTCGGAATGCCAGGAGGTCTCTTATGATAGGGGTGTTGAGCAGTTTTCACTTAAGGTAATCTAAAAACATTTACATTTGGTACAATTGTTCAAGGCTTCAGTTTTTAAAAAAAATCAATAAACGGAATACAAAGTATGAATTTCTGCAAATGTGCATCTCAAAACTAAGCAGTAGATTATTTCAAAACCTTCCTTCTAGGCAGGGTACTGTTTCATTGATAACAAATGCGTAAGAAGAGAAACTTCAAATCCGGGCAACAGTTGTGAGGTTTGCAGTCCTTCAAGTCAAAAGTTTGACTGGTCATTGCATAAAGGTAAATGCTTTTATTTGTCACATAATCTGATAGGAATTCATTTTTTCTTTTTCTCAATCTACTGGGCCAAAGCTGCATATAAACGAGATATATTTAACTCAACGACTACGTATTGCATGAACTTTATGAAAATGACGTTTTGTTTGAACAAGTTTTTAATGACAAAAATGTGACTTGGGTAAAGACTTTCTCCTTCGGCCTTATGGTAATGTATTTAATCATTTCATGAATTTATTAAGTTATCGTTCTAATATTATTAGGTGAATGTTATGTGAGAAAAGAATATGTTGCTTTATGTGTCTCTTTTTATGGATGTTTCCTTTTTGTTATTGTAAAAGTACCATTTACTTCAGTTTTTTTATTTGAATTGATTGTAGTTTTCCAAGTAAATTCTTCGATGTGTTTTCTAAATGATAAACAAAAAGTTGGTCAAGGATTAAGTTAAAATTTCAACGGCATAAACAGTTACAGAAAACTTAAAATAATTTTTTTAAGATTGTGTTTCAACCACGTTGTCACCAACAACCAAATCTCCAATATCCAGTCCAGCTTTCATCATAACTGTCTCTGCTGTTTCCTTTATATTTGTTGTGACTTTAATAGTTGTCATTCTTGTCTGGCGATATCGATCGTAAGTATATAAATCTAATTAAACTTCAAACAGAAAATCTACGAAAACTACAAAACCTCTTTTAGTACCAGTGAAATGTCAAAACTTTTTCCGATTTTCTAGAAAATTTCTAAAGAATAGAAAGTTAAAAATTCGTATTGCTCAGTTTCCTTAGAATATATTGTGAATATCCTTTAGACAAATATTATTATCTTCACAAAACAAAGACATGGCAGAAATGTGAATTTCTATCTTGCTCATAAGGTATTTTATCAATAAAAATAGGTCTACTGGACGTCACTTAAATGAGGTTGACTCAACAAAGGGCTTAGAGCTTCCAAAGTGGAGGACATACTTTGACGAGGGGAAATAATTCAACGAGTTTTACATTTCTAGAGGTCGAGGACACTCTGGTCAGCATTACACGAACGGTGAAAATAACTATCAGTGCTCTGAACTGACTTAAATCCTCAGAGTAATTCGATTGTATTGTCTTTCAACATTAAAAATACCAGCCGATCTATGTTTATTTTAAATACATTTAAAGCTTTACTTATAAAAGTGAAGATTCGTTGTAAACATTGTTCTAATAAAAATATCATGTCAGCTGTAAATGGCTTCGTATTCTAGGTTCATTCAGAATCCATTATTACTTAAGAAGTAAACGAGAACATTATAATTTCTAAAAAGAAAACGAAAGACTACTAATAAAGTAGTAAATTCTTCCCTTATATTTGCATGTTGTGTGAGTTTATTGTTTCTGTTCACTTTCTGTCAGGACAGATTTCTTGTATGTTTGCATGTTTTTTTTATTAGTTCTATCCTGTATACAAAACGTAAGTTTAATCATATACAGAATTTCTTCTTTTTTTATTTTATAAACACATTTGCAGAAATGCATGCTAATATGTCAGTCATGTATGACATAATAGTAATTTAAAATAGTATTTCTGTGAAATGATAGAGCTTTAATTTATAGATTCTTTTTTAAACTTCTTTATATTTAAACTGTTTGACTACATATGCTTTGTGCGTATTCCGAACATTAGCATTAATTCCAATCAGTACATATCTTTAAAGATTATCAAACGGCTTTGTAATTATATACTGATGATTGAATTTTAGTTAAAATGACATCAAATAAACACTTAAAACTCATACATTATTGATGTGACTTGTATTTTTTTAAATTACGTTTTCATTCCTAGCAACCCATATTTGACAAACCACTATGTACGAAATAAATAGCTATACCCAAGATGGGAATTTAAAAGACATTCCCTTTATGCTTACCTGAACCAACGGCTCAAGTGAGCTTTTCTCAATGAAAAGTCTCCGTTGTCAAATCTCTCTGTTGTACGTTATCAATTTTTATATACGTGTACGTATTTTATACTTCTTCTCTTGAACCACTGAGCCATATTCATCCGAACTTGCCATAAAGCATCCATAGGTGGAAAACTAATATTATTTGTAGCTAATCAGTTATATCTTTGGAGAAGAATTTATTTCGTATACGGTTGAAATTCAGTATCTCGAACGCCGCCATCTGGAATACCATGGATATGTCGATATTTCTTTAGTATTTTATCATTGATATCTCGAATCCCCAAATTTCCAGGTTCCATGGAGTTCGATAAATGAGATTTGACTGTATTTCTATGATGTTCAACACCCATGGGTCTCTTGCTCTAACCATCACTTTCCGTTCATATTAAAACGAAATGAATAAAAAAAAGCGCATTGCAAAGCGGAGTTTTCTCTCGAAAGAGAGTCAGCAAATGATATCGATCCCGATGTAAATGTTTACTTCTGTTACACACGCACTCACCTACACAAAGCAGTTACTATATATCACCTACCCCCTTTCAAACTTACGAGAGAATAAAAATCAAAGATGATAAAATTCTACTTTGAAATGCTTTTACTGGATCAGCTTGTTACATGTATGCAAATTATCCTACGTTGCCCTGGCATGCCCAACAACTAGACAGTGGCGTTTCTATTTTCCATTATTCAACACCTGTGAAGGTTTTCTGTTTAATGAAAGTCTTCATCCATGTACTTGCATGCCTTAAATAAAATCACAAATTTTATTCACAAATCCCTGTTCACAAATTTGTATTATTTTTAGGCTTGAAGAGATGATCACTATACGTTATCTTCTCCCTTTTTTGTTTTTCCAACTTCTTGATGGTCCCGTTACCTTATCCGTTTAGCCACAGCGACTTACATCTACAATATTAGAATTATACCGAAATATTTGTAGAAATGGAATTGAGGCACCTAACATTTATATTCTGTCAAGGATTTTAACTATATATTCTGTGTTACTTGCGCTTATTACCTTGACTGACTGTTTATTCATTAAACAACTTATTAGATTAAATAACCTTGTAATAAGACACCGAATATGCTCTCATTCTCACTACTCAAACATTTGAATAACATTGATTATCAGCTGTTTTTGCATGAAAACGTGAATTTGAAACGAAATCGGGAATTCTTACTCTTGAACACTTACTAAATATGTCGCAGATGGCGCAAGGCCATACAAACATGTTTGATAAATACGGTTGGTATATTTTTCTTCAAGAAAACTTTAAATACACAGTATTTTGACACTAGGACTTGCTTCCTCGTGCAAGGAAAACCTATTTCAAAAAGAAATTACAAAAAAATAACTTGAACAACCCCTTTAGTGACTAGTATATGACTTTTTTAAAATAAGTATTTCAACATTGTGAAAGCAATACACTTTGGACTTCATAAGTTCATTTGTCAAACAATATAAGGCACCGTTCACGGTAGCTCAGTCGGTAGAGCGCTCGCTTCGTGATCGGGAGGTCGCGAGTTCGAATCTCGGCCGCGACTGACCTAAGTCGATAAAAAATGGGTAGCAACTGTTCCTTCGAAATGCGCTCGGCACTTTGAAGTGAAAGTTGCGGGTCCTTCGGATGAGCCCTTAAAAACCGAAGCCCCGTGTCACGGCAGGCGTTGGCACGATAAAGATCCCTCACTGCTCAATGGCCCTAAGTGCCGAGTAAAGGTCAAAATTTGAAGCCCTTCACCGGTATATGGTGACGTCTCTATATGAGTGAAAAATTCTCGAATTGGACGTAAAACAACATACAATCAACCAATCAATCAAACAATATAAGGATGAATGAATGATTATGTCTTCCGTCCCATTCGAGAATTTTTCACTGATAAAGAGACGTCACCATATTCCTGTGAAGGGCTTCAAGTTAAGACCTATACAAGTTAACACCTATACTCGGCACGCAGGGCCATTCAGCAGAGAGGGCTTTTTTATCGTGCCAACGCCTACCGTGACACTGGACCTCGATTTTAAAGTTTCATCCGAAAGACCCGTGATCTTTCACTGCTAATGCCGGGCGCTTAGCGGAGCAACAGTCAAAACCTATGTTTAAGTCTTAGATTTGATGTTACGCGGCGAACAAGAATCAAAATCGGGCCTCACGAGCACGAAGCGAACGCCCTACCACTAGGCTACACTGACTGGGAATATATGAATGAAATAAAACAAAAAATTCAAAATATTTTGCACATTTTGGTTTTTTTTTTTTGGGGGGGGGGAGGGGGGTTGGTTCATGAAAGTATGACCGGCATGAATAAGGGAAAATCCTGGCTTATTCAAATTTGTACAAAACGTGTAGATTTTGTCAAAGTGCTAATGATGAACATATTAAAGGACATGAATGCAGCAATATTGGGACAAGTCATCCAAAACAATTCAAGCTGATATGGCAATAGAGGTAAAGCTTCTTTTAAGACTTTTTTCATAAGATTGAAGATGAATACTAGTGAATTGCATATTTAATGTACATAATGCTGAAAATGCATTTATTATGAAATAAGAACAATAACAATTTCTTTTAGTCAGATGCAGTAATTAAGAAGCAAAATAATACGCAAGTTTTATTATCGATGTTAGAAGACCTCATACACGGAAAGGACTCCAGGTAAAGAAGTGACCATCAATAATTATTCAATATTTTCCAGTAACTTTGCAAAGATAAATTATTGGAATGTAACGTGCTGAAAACCACTTGCATAAAGAGGGAATCAATCCTTTTAGAGTAATTTAAGGGCTATCCCATTACGTGTATAAGGGGACCATTCTCGATATGGAGACTGGTGTGCATCCTAGGCTTCTATGGTACACACAGGAAATACCAAGTACACCCGAGCCACCAACACCAAAAGTAGTGGAAAATGGACAAAAGACCTTAACTTTTTTGGGTACATTATATTTATTATCTTTGTTGTAATCGAAATCAAAGTTATGCTATGTATAATAAGAGCAATTTTCAAGACATTGCAAAAATTCATATCAGATTATGTGTTCATGATGTATTTGTAAAATAAAAATATTCTTGTGATATCACTCAGTTCACATGTGTGGTCGAAAAGAAACTTTTAACAGGTATGTTATTCTTCATTCACCAATCAGTGGTTCAATGTTTCATCAGGAGAAAAAGATTGAAAGTTTCTCCATTGAAATATGTATAGTAGAGTTTACTGAGTGGTCGAAATAATCTAACAAACTATTAACTGGTTATACTCAATTTGATTGGGATTCGATTCAAGCATTTTGCTGAAAGTTTGTTCAAATTGTTAATGTAGTTCATTACCTAAAGTACGTTTTGCCAATTAGGAAGTGCTACAAGGCTTGACACTTTAGTTAAAAAGTGTACGTCTTTGTCCTATAAGGCCTATCCACTTCTTGAAGATGAAGAGGCATTGCAATCATTGGTTGTAAATTTAAACATAAGCTGAAACAGTTTGTTAAAATCAGTTTTTGTGTACAGATATGGTACCTTCAACACAGAGCAAATTTAAGACAAATGAGTGTCTAAGTATCTTTGCATCAATTGAAAACATTTGTTTCAAATTGCTTTAAGAATAGCCCCGTCTCTTTTAATATGCCAACATCTGAAGATAACATATTTACTTTAGTTTTAGTATGTCTATTTTCTTTTTTTTCTCTTCTCTATATTCAAATATGTTTTTAAACTATACAAAAACTGTTAAGGAATTGCCATTTCAAGGTAGAAAAGTGCATGACTAACATTATTTGAGAAGGATACACATTGCGCATAAACTATGGAAACATCAACTTTTATTTTTGTGACTACTGTGTTATGTTGCCCATTGACAAAAGTAGCTGTTGAAAGTTGCGATTTTGCTACAGTTATGAATAAATGCATTATTAATGTTCGCTTTCCTGGTGGAGGAAGGTTGAACACTCTTTACTGGATCCTTGAAAATATACATGGAAAATCTGGTCTGAAGATACAGTTGAAATTGTTGGTCCTCAAAAACATCAGTCAGACAATTCAGGAAATGGTTAGGTCACTGGACCGGAGATGAAGGACACAGATTTCTGACCTCCTTAAATGTAAAACAATTAAAAGGTGAAGATGAGCGCAAGATTTTTTTGATTCGTCCACCTAAGTGACCGAAAAAAATGTATTTGATAGAACCTCAATTTCATGTTGCCTATTTACAGCCGCAGCCACTGATGAAAGAAATGACCGATTCTTTGTTTTTCGTGGCCAATCCAATAAATTTAAGCATCAATCATACCAATACTAAAGGAAACAGGATTGTTAGACATGGCTGATATAATTAAAAATATATATAAGAACATGTTAAAGGTTGTCTGTATACTTCAACCGGGGAGGCAACATTTATTCATTTATATAGGAGAAGATTAGACTAAGAAAAATAAGATAATGACAAATCACAAAGGCAACTTAAAAAATACCTGTACAATTTCTAGCAAATACACAACCCATGTTTTGCATCTCTCTGCTATATAACATTGTACAGCACAAAATTACGGAGGACCTAGAAAACCAGAGGCAATCTCCAACACCGACAGTAATACAAAGTGAAACGTTGAAACAGACATTATGATATATAGTGTATAATGCTGTAGTTCAACAGAAATTTTTATTTATGTAGGTAGATATTGAAAAGTAATTAATAAACCTAAATGTGAAATAACTGTTTATTAAAGTAAAATCTCATTGACACATAATACATAATATAATTTTAGGCTGTTGAATCCTTTGAAAAAGAAAACGCACCCACTCAAGAATTAAACCATCAATTACCTTCAGAGATCGCGTTTTGAGAGTGTTGCGTTATGCAAAGTTATCATGCGTCTCTGTAAGAGACTTGCAAAATCATCTAAAAGAATATCAAAAATATGTAATTAATTGATGTGTGATTTATTTTAAAAACTACACCCTTCTTGTATAAATGATGAAGTTGGTTATCATAAGAAAATGCTGTTCAAAATCCTTTTCCGTTAGTTTGGAAAGCTACGCTACTGCCTTTGAAGATATGAGCATCTGAAGAACAAAAACTGTTAAGAATTGATCACCATCCCCAGACCCAACTTACTGAATCTCTGTGTTGAAAAATCACCTGCTGTTTACCTAATCTATGTTTATCTAACATAACTCTGAGAATATTTTTTGTTTGAATCCGTCTCCATAAATTTGAAAGTTAGGCTACCACCTTCGAACATATGATCTCTGTATTTGAAGATGTAAAAAGTAATATAATCGAATACTAGTGTAACACTCGCCTTTTGAGGGTTTTTGAATTGTTGCCATTTTTATTCATTCGCTATAAAGCTCTGATTTTAATTATGATGCAAATACATTCATAACATTAAGTTATTTACAGATTATTATATATTTTTCTTGTTTTACTTCAAATGTTTTACATTGTGGAATTTTTTGGTGTAAACTCTGTGTCAACAGATAGAATTATCGATTCATTGATTTTCTTTTGATGTGTACATTTTCTTTGTGGTCAAGGATGCCGATTACTTGGTTATAAAAAAAACAAGTGTCATGTTTCAAGTTGAGCCCTTTAGGAAAAAATAGATTCACACTTATAATTGGTTTTATCATAAAGCGTCAATCGTCCATTTATTCTTTTTTGTTTCAGTATTCCGCAATTTCATAGAATTTTCATTGGTCAACTTTTAATGAACTTAATTTTGTCGACAGGCAAGAGTTGGGCGACGTGCATGGCTATCTGATTGCGCTTGTACAATAACTTCATAACTTATTCCAACACATCGTCTCTTTCTAGGTCAAGGATTAATCATTACGATGACAATCTAATTGACAAGAACAAATATGTGTCTCATTACCGAAGTGGTTAAACATATCGAATCGTATGAGACAAGGTGGCGTATACATATGTCTTCGATCTCAACCTCTCACAGCCTAGCAATCTCTACCATTTGATCCCCCACCTCTACAAGAATTCCCTAATATCAAGAAAAAGAACTCAATAAAATACGTGAAGAAGTGAAAATGCCATTTTTAAGAAATCAATCGTCAAACCTGCCAGGACGTTCCAACTATAAACCTACATGTAATGTACCATTAAATTATCAACAATACACTTCTGAGACATTCGACTCCAAATCCTAATCTCCGAGTAATCAAAATGTTACAGCTACAGCCACCAACGCTACCCATCACCGAGTCTCATGCCTCTAATATGATGCCACTGTTGGCGGCTGACCAAGCGTTGAACCATAACTCTTAGGAATGTCCAATACATATGTAGGTCCCCTACAGAATAACTGAATGTGATACAAAGAAGATGGGCGAACAAGGCGAGCGCAGTGCCTATAATGCAACAAGCATGAAGGTGAAAAATTAAATCTCAAAACAAAATCTTCTTGGATATTTCATTTAAAATTAAAGTAAACTTTATGTAATCCCTCCACAATTTACAAAAAATCTCACTAAGATTGAATTTATATGCCTATGAAATAGCACACACACACTAGAGATGGCAAAAATGATCATTTTCTCATACTAAAACACAATTTTTCGATATGAGTGGGTCTTCGCTCCATATTTTTCAAAGGTTTACTTCAAAGTTTGCGAAAAAATATACATTTCCTGGTCAACAAAAACATGGAGCAAAGACCCACTATACCTTAAAAGTACACTTTTATGACACAACATTCGCATCTTTTAGAGAAAAACTTGGAAGTCCATTCAGTCCATTCAATATGACCATTCAAGTGTCATATCACAAACATGATTTAAAAGCCGCAATTCGTCAAGAGCTGTGTAGCGTAAGGGTTAGCGTGTTAGTCTCCAAGGAAAATGGTACTCGAGATTTTTATTGCCAGGGTTCGAACCCCTCGAACCCCACGAATACCACATTATTTATTTCAAAAACACAATGTTTTCCGAGAAAATTTTCCTCAGAAAAGTTTTATCATAATTTCATAAATTTCAATAATGAGAACTTTACTCTAAATACTAAATTCACAAACTGGTTATGATTTTTATATGTAAAGCTAAATGCATTCTGCGCGCCTTGTTCACCCATCTCCTTTAGATAAAAACAAATATACAGTAAATGCCACCGATCACCTCCAACGGTACAACCAATGATGATTCAACACACTCTGCACCAGTTGCATATCAGACACGAGTCATCCAGATAGTTCATGTTCCTACCCTACAACAACAGGAAAATATTGCTTTGGAAAAATATGAAGAAAAACATATGCCATCCAGTTTTTTTTACACAGCTCATGACGTTTGTATCTCTGATGAATGTTCCATTACAGAATACTTCTAGCTAGCTATCATTCCACATAAAAGATGTCGCCAGGGATTGCTACTTCACCTCAGCTCCAGACGTTACGTCTTTATTGGAAAACCTGAAGAATACATTTTTCAATCATTTTCGGCCACATATTCATTTTAACCTTGGCCTAGTGGACATTATTCAGAAATCGAATGGGTTGAACAGTACAAAACCAGGATAATATTGATTGATTGTATGTTGTTTAACGTCCCTCTCGAGAATTTTTCACTCATATGGAGACGCCACCACTTGCCGGTGGAGAGCTGCAAATTTTGACCTATACTCGGCACTCAGGGCCATTGAGCAATGAGGATCTTTTTCGTGCCAGCACCTACTGCGACACGGGACCTCGGTTTATACGGTCTCATCCGGTCTCCACGTCCCACAGTGGGATTCGAACCCGCGACGTAAGGATCAAATCCTTACTCCGCGACTCTAGAGCAGACGCTCTAACCACTGCGCCACGCGGGCGACGCCATATTTATACCCCACGCAACAAGTTGCGTGAGGTATAATGTTTCTGACCCGTCAGTCAGTCAGTCCGTCAGTCCTGTTTTCTTAGCGCAACGCCTCTTAAACCGCTACACAGAATTTCGTCAAACTTTGCAGATATTTAGGAAACAGTGTGTAGTTATGCATATTCCCAGGAAATTCCGATTCCTTTATTTTTCTTGGATTTCGGCATTTTTCAACTTGGATGTTTGGCTATATCTTGAATATAGGGAGGAACAGTTTGTCAGCGCAACTCCTCCTAAACCGCCTGTAGAATTTCGTCAAACTTTGCAGATATTTAAGACACAGTGTGTAGTTATGCATATTCCCAGGAATTTCCGACTCCGTTATTTTTCTTGGAATTTCGGTACTTTTCAACTTAGATTTTTAGCCAAAACTTGAATATAGAGAGGAACAGTTTGTCAGCACAACTCCTCCTAAACCGCTGCACAGAATTTCGCCATACTTTGCAGATATTTAGGACACAGTATATAGATGTGCATATTGCCAGGAAATTCCAATTCCATTATTTTTCCCTTAGAGTTTTGGATATTATTGAAGAAACTTTCCAGCTAAGTTATAAGGAAATCCATTGGAATTAGCTTTAGTAATGAATTTTTTTGTGAAATATTTTATGACCTTAAAAACCCCTATTGATTTTAAGATCAAAATACTAATGGTTCAACATACACCCACACAGAATCTTGGATAGAAGTACACAAAATTTCTCCCCCCCCCCCCCCCACATCTCGAATTAGTGCCTTGCCTTCAATAATTTCATATGTACAGTATATAAACAAATTTATATGACTACATCAGTTATTTAAATTTGAAAATTGTCATACGTTGGACATGGACTTACACTCATTTACAAATCAAAATCACTGAGGAATTTAAATAACAGTTTGTTAGCATAGCTCCTGCACTGAATTTCCCAAAACTTGTTAGGTATTTCAGATATAATGTGTGATTTATATATTACCAAGAAATGTTGATAACATTATTTATTTAGAAACGTCAGCCCAATTAAATTTGTAACAGACAAAGATTTGAATGTCTTTATTTGCAAGAAGTTTTGATGTGATGATTTTTTGCAAGTAAAATGCCCCTTTTAGAATTATACTGTGTATTTAAAGTGCACCGTACCATTCATTTTGTGTTGCATTGTCAAATTTGGGGGGGGGGGGGGCGTGGTGTAAGTGAGCGTGCTCATTTTTTCTTTCATCTTTTATGATTTATCACATTCATATACTCAGCTCTTATTTATGCCAATTTCATAACTTTTTGAAAACATTAATTTTTTAATGCACAATAAAGCCCAAATTATATCTACTTCGTTGTCTTTTCCTGTTCAATAGATTCACTACCAGACTCAGGACAAATAAAAAATGTGAAAGTCTGCCAGGTTGGTTTTAGTAGTGTCTGTTCAAAGGACCGCACCATAAGAGTTAAGAGTTGTGGGAATTTCTATGTATATGAATTGACACCATTGGATCTGTGCAACTCAGCATACTGTTTTGGTGAGTAAAATTACTTTGATTTTTTTTACTAACCTTAATTGAGCACTTTTTTTATCATGCGAGCTGTAATGATCAGTATGTTCCTTCAGTATAACTTGTCCGAAGTTCATGTTATCCCCTTCGATCTCCGAATTTGGATCATATGTCAACCATAGATACTTCAGGAGTTTGTTTATTTTTGTTGTTTAACGTCCCTTTCGAGAATTTTTCACTCATATAGAGACGGCACCACTTGCCGGTGGAGGGCTTCAAATTTATACCTATTAGTCGGCACTTCGGGCCATTGAGCAGTAAGGGATCTTTGTCGTGCCAGCACCTACTGCGACACGGGACCTCGGTTTATACGGTCTCATCCGAAGCACCCGTCTCCACATCCCGCATTAGGATTCAAACCAGCGACGTAAGGATCAACTCCTCATTCCGCGACTCTAGGGCAAACGTTCTAACCACTGCTCCACATTGGCGACTACTTCATGAGTAAAGGGTGCAATGACCTTGATTCTAGTTTTTGCTATAATATCATGATAAAAACAAAACTCTGTGTAACAGCCTTTTTGAAAGATATTGAGTTCTGTTAAGGACTGTTAAGTTAAGGATCTAGCTCCGGAGTTATAAGGCTAAAAAAATGCTCACTCTCCATGCGCGGAGCCAGGAATTTTTTCCAGAGGAATCCACCCCAGTCAAAAAAAATTCTTGACAAGCAATATATATATATATATATATATATATATATATATATATATATATATATATATATATATATATATATATATATATATTAGGGATGTCAATTTTGTCAATAATTCATATTCGAATATTCAATGAAAGTATTCGAATATATTCGAATATTCGATAAAATAAATAAATTCTGTTTTATTTTAAATATGCATCATCCTACTCTCACGAAAGGTTTAGCGTAGGTATACTTTATATTGGAAGTAAAATTGTATGAAGACTTTTGTAGTTGTACAATAAGAAATTCCAGTTGATATATAATTTAATAATTTTAACAAATAAAACATATGTATTTATAGCAGCTCCAACTGAGGAACCAGTCGTCTTACCAAAGGCAAGACGGTATACTGTTCAGATTTCAATACGTGTAATAAATTACAATTATCTGCCTAATAAGAGATATGATTATAATCTTTGATACAATGTTTTTAAAATATAAACAAATATTTCCAAAGACAATTTTCCTAGGTAATTAATTAATTTCCCGATAATGAGTATAAAATTCAGGATTATGTACAACCCAAGATATAATCATTTATTCTGAAATTCTGAGCACTTTACAAAATTAATTACAGTGGACATTCATTTGAATGATCAATTAAATTTGTTTTGATAAGTATACTCTTCACGTCTTTTAGACATTCTAAGAAGGTTTTCATTTTGTTGTCCTCGATTCTAGACCCGATCGTATATAACTAATAAAAACTAGGAAAGTACGTTTTGTATTATACATTAAGCATTATTGTACAATTCTTTAACACCTCACCCAAAACAAAATCCATGTAATTTAGTAATTCTATAAGATAAGAAAGTAGTGAAATTAAATTAAAGAGGGATAATTCCAGCACTGTTCTAATCAAAATTTATTAATCACAGTACTTCTTTTTATGAAATCTGAAAAACACCGAATATTCGAATCTTAAATTCATATTCGAATATCAACTCACCGAATGAATATTCGAATGTTCGAATATTCGTTGCCATCCCTAATATATATATATATATATATATATATATATATATATATATATATATATATATATATATATATATATACTTTTAATAACTGCAAATACCGGGACCCCCCCCCCCGACCCCTTCCTCAAGACCTTTCATGCTTTTGATATCAGTCCCACATTTACCAAAGGAATTAAAAGTGGAAAGTGAGACTGAGATCAAAATTGTTTGATTTAAGTTTTTTTTTTGGACCGGAGCCAACTGATGCAACTTAATGAGAACTGTTAGATCAGAAGTTGAGTTCAAAAAAGTTAATCTTTCTACTAAGTCGTAGCGTTAAGTATATAATTATGCAGAGGAATTAGGAGGCCCTCTTTGGGGAATACAGGTGGAGTTTACCTTTATTTTATCAGGATAGTGTGATAGTAAGATTCAAAAACGCACGTACATTAGTTATAATGTATTTGATTTGGGGATAGTTAATATTTTATCTCTAATAAAAATGTTGTCAAACTTTAGTATATTGAACTTAAATTTATATAATTTAATTCTGTTTGTATTCTAGCCTCCTATTGGTTAATATCCAAAAAAGAACACCGTTAAATTTGTATAACCTGGTTTGGTATGGGGACTCACACCCCTGACTACCAGCTGAGTCATGTGTATCCATGCAATCCTCTCATTTCCAGTCCCCGTGATTCGTAGAAAATTCCACATTTAATAACTGTACCTTAAAACTTCAAACAATAACTCGATCTTTCCACATGTAAATAACAACATGGCTGCTAGGCCTATGTTTCAGTTTCTAGATCCCCTCACTTCCGTTGCTGCGGTTGTATTTTTGAGCGGTATAATTTAAACTTATAAAAAGTAATAAAATTCAACACCAAGAGCTGTTTAATGATTTTAAAATTAAATTAAAAACGAAATCTCTAACTAGGAGTCATTCTAAAATAATCTTTTAATATATCATTGAATAATTTCTAGCTCTCTGATTGGCAAAAGTCTTTCATTTCTGAAATCATGATGTTATGCTCAACTGGCCCTCAGTTTCCAATCCAAATTTACTCATTTAATTATCATTTTGAATTTTTTTTTTTATATTTCAAAGATTTCATCATAAAATGCTTTTACTTTCAAAGTGTTTAAAAATTTATTGTATTTTACTTTTGAAAGTTTAATTAATTAAAATTGTCTGATTTAAGTTTTTTTGGACCGGAGCCAACTGATGCAACTTAATGAGAACTGTTAGATCAGAAGTTGAGTTCAAAAAAGTTAATCTTTCTACTAAGTCGTAGCGTTAAGTATATAATTATCTCCGTTGTATTTTGTATAAACTCCATAGAAGGGATGATTTTTTTAGCTACATCATTCGGTTAGTCAAGTCTTCTTAAATCCAGACTTAAAGTTTTTGAGTATCAAATAACAGTTACTTAAAAAGTATCATTTATACGGCAAGTATGTTTTGTGTGAGTTTGGTGTGTTCCCTAAAAAGACTACTCGCCGAAAACCTGTAATTATGCAGAGGAATTAGGAGGCTCTCTTTGGGGAATACAGGTGGAGTTTACCTTTATTTTATCAGGATAGTGTGATAGTAAGATTCAAAAACGCACATTAGTTATAATGTATTTGATTTGGGGATAGTTAATATTTTATCTCTAATAAAAATGTTGTCAAACTTTAGTATATTGAACTTAAATTTATATAATTTAATTCTGTTTGTATTCTAGCCTCCGATTGGTTAATATCCAAAAAAGAACACCGTTAAATCTGTATAACCTGGTTTGGTATGGGGACACACACCCCTGAATACCAGCTGAGTCATGTGTATCCATGCAATCCTCTCATTTCCAGTCCCCGTGATTCGTAGAAAATTCCATATTTAATAACTGTACCTTAAAACTTCAAACAATAACTCGATCTTTCCACATGTAAATAACAACATGGCTGCTAGGCCTATGTTTCAGTTTCTAGATCCCCTCACTTCCGTTGCTACGGTTGTATTTTTGAGCGGTATAATTTAAACTTATAAAAAGTAATAAAATTCAACACCAAGAGCTGTTTAATGATTTTAAAATTAAATTAAAAACGATTCAGCCCTGCCTGAGGACGTTTGACAACGATGATTATGAAAGGTCTGAAACCAGCCGTGGGAATACTGTGATGCCTCAATTTCCACAAACAATTGGACCTGCGTACAAAATGATCAATAGCTAAAATGTCCATGCAAATGAATAACCAGATTCTTTCAAATCGTGCTTGTAAATGCATGGCAGTTGTGTGCGATGTTATGAATCAACTTCAACAAACTATGCAGCAAAAAATACATAGAATACATCACTAGCCTCATCCAAGCAATCCAAACCAGGATACCCTCAAAGTCCAACACAACAATTCAAACAAGCTTCTCCAACCCTCTGCCACAACAGATGTCAATTTTTACTAAAGGCCGTTAAGTCAAAACGTTAATGTAGACGTAATCATAACTTATGTCAATTTTGCGTCTTACTAAAGGTCGTATCTTACGATCTGGCTTAGATTTGTGTCAAAATCTACGTGTGCCCTCCAGCAGCCGTAGAAAAGCACATTAGCATAATCAAAAATGACGACATATGCAGCGTTCTTTAAAACGCCAGCGTGTTTTTCGCGACAGGAGTCAGCCACCAGACTCGCTAAATAACACAGATCTAATTTCCAGATACCGTTTTACCCGGAGGATCATTTTTAGTTTGATTAATGGTGTGGACGAACAAATACGATTCTCTACGGAAAGGTCCCATGCCATCCCTACTCAGCTACAGGTAATATTTATTAGGGATGGGTATCGGCAAAAATTTCGTATCCTGATATATCATGATTTTTTCCCAAAAATATCATGATAAATCGTAATATTTTTACTCATAATTTTTACTCTAATTTCAAATGAATTTCTATAATATTTCTTAAAAAATATCCTCTAAAAACATAACTTTACTTTCTAAATTTTTAATTATTTTATATAAAGCATATAAGGATGCCGCTGTTTGACTGTTTTCAACATTTTTTACACTTCCTATAATTGTCATTCAATAGCTGCAACAAATAGATGAATAATTTCCGGAATTTATAGTTATGTATCAAAAACCGGTAATTTAGTCTCCGTATCACGATACGTATCGCGCAATAAAAAATCATGATATACCGGTATACCGATAAAATCGTGCATCCCTAATATTTATAAACATTGAAACTGAAAGCATCCATTGGATGTTTGGATGCCACATCCTGTTGCAACGGGAGTTTCTAAAGGAAAAATCTATAGGTCAAGAAAACAAAATTCCGGCAAAAGTATAATATAGATATAGGACGATTACATAAATGCATCAACATTAAGGGATAAATTTATGTAAAGCAAATCAAAAAGAAAAAAAAAAAACCTTATGTCGATTAAAATTTAGAAATACACTAGATATCATTGAGATGGTGGCCATCTCAAATGGCCCGCTTTCAGTAACGAACATGAAAATGTAAGGTAGCTGAAAAGGGTTTACTTTGAAGAGGAACATTTGTGTACTATTAAGGGATGAGTTGTTTGAGTCTAAAGGGCTTCTATGTCATTCTTGTTATAATAAAAAGTGGCACACAAATCACGAGTGCTCCATACCCTCTATCAAAAAACGGCACAAAAATCACTAATGTTGCACATCCTCCATGGAAATCGTTGCATATCCTCTATCAAAATATGGAAGGAAAATCACAACTGTTCTGTACCCTAAGTCAATTGGTAAAGTTTGAGGCTGGTTGGACTTAAAGGTGCTTAGACACAGATTTGAAGTTAATATTTACTCAAATTTTCTGTATAATTTCATGACTTATATGTTGCTATAGCATTTCATACGAAAATTTGATAAAAATCTTATTTTATCTGGAAGTTATTGAAACTTCGAATTTCTGGACGCGTTTGATAGACACATCCTTGCACTTTCACAAATTTTAACTTTATCCTTATTACTTTATAAAAGTAGCAATTTTGTTTTTTATTAATGAAAAATATTAAAACTATAATGCAGAAATTCCATAGTAGAAATGTAGAAAGCAAAATCCTCTCACCAGTATCGTCAGTCCGTGCTCAGTGGTGTGTGCAGAGTTTAACAATTAAACACACCCGATGAAACATAAACATTAACTACAACAGAGCTTGTGCCCTGTTTACAAAAACAGTTTACGTTTCACGGGTGGATTCAATTTGTTAAACTGTACACAACTACACAACACTGAGCACGGGCTGATAATATTAAGCGAGTGGGTTTTGCTTTCGCACATTTTTACTCTGAATTTTCTGGATTATAGATGGGGCCATTCCAAGTTTTTTCTCTGTTTAGCGTCCACCCATCTTTCAGAAACCTACCTACCTATTCGCAAAAAACACACAAGTCAAAAAAATAAAACACAGACTTTATAGTCATAATAATGACGTCATTCAAAGAAGTTGATTTCATTTATATATTTTTCTCGTAGAAAAATCTATTCTTTAGCAAAATCAAGGTATTAAATGCTTAAAATATATCTAATGTGACATATTGTAGATAGATCACTAGAGTAAATGGCAGAATTCAAAGATTTCGACCAGAATAATCACTTTAAGGACTCCTGATTCTGTTTGTTTTTTTCTGATATTTGGTGTCAAAAACCAAGGCGCACGCGGACGCTTAACATAGAAAGAACTTGGAATGGCCTGGAATATTATTCATTAATACACAACAAAATTGCTACTTCTCTTAAGTATTGAGGATAAAGTTGAAAATTGTGAAAGTGCAAGGATGTGTTAATCAAACGCCTCCCGAAATTCGTAGTTTCAATAATTTCCAGATTAAATAAGTTTTTAATTTTATATTCGTGTGATATGCTATAGCAGCATATAAGTTGTGATATTATACAGAAAATTTGAGAAAATATAAACTTCAAATCTGTGTCTAAGCACCTTTAAGGGAAAGAGATTATGCACCGAATAAAGATTTTGAACAGAGAGGCTATTTTTGACCTTGACCTAGAAACTTCGTTCAAGGTCACTGCACATCCATTGACCAGTGGCACTCTGTGAGTGAAGTATGAGCCACACTGGACCAAGAGGAGAGAGGATATGCTCCAGACAAGGATTTTTCATACAATTCTGCTATGACCTTAACCTTAAACCTAGAAACATGGTTAAAAGTCACTGCACACACTTCAACCAAAGACACTCTGTGGGTGAAGAATGACCAAGATCGGGCCAAGGAGAGAGAAGATATGCTCCGGACAAGAGATCTCGGACGGACAGACTGATTACTATAAGACGCCCAAAGAGCGGGGCTCTAATAAATTCCATCATCTTCTAGTAGATATATTTATAGTTATTAGTACGTCTTCTTATATATACATGTACTTATATGTACGTTATTTAGTGTAGGCGTTTTTCAAAAAACAAGGTTTAATGACGTGTTATTTTTTTTAATACTAAAATATCCTTAAAATAACTTTAATGTTGATTCAATACTTGTATTTTTTCAATCTCCTATGCAGAGTTGTCGTTCGTTCCTCTCTCAGATACCTCTGCAATGGGCTCGATTTTTGACATAACGTAAAAAACATAAAAAACATAACATTTCAAGGATTATTTCAAATTAAACTAATAGTTTTATATCTATTAAGTAAATATCTATCTTTAAGGACTATCATTAGCTCAGACATTTAATTGCAATGAATTACATACAACAAATGCACTATTTCTCATGCTTATCACTGTGATATAGTATTTATAGTAGTTATATGTGTATGGGCCGATGGTAGAGAGTGGTATTTTTTATCTTTTATCATCCGGAAGAAGGCAACATCTTGAAGGGGGTTGGGGGTGCCAGTAAGAGCATTTAATATTATCATACGAGTAGTGGTTTTGTGGAGACTCACAATTGGGAAGAACCAATAAATTAGAGGTTTCAGACAATATTTCATTTGATCAACTAAAATCAGCAATACCTGACATTTTGGTTTTTTCTTCGAGTCCAGTGGTTCCGGATAAGATTTTTATAGAACAGAGCATTTATTTATTTCTAATTTATAGCCCAGAACAGACAATTATAAAATTATAACAATAACTAGATACTCGTTGCGAGCAACGAGAGGTCTTCCGTCCGAATAACCATCCTCATATATGATATTCTTTGCATGTAAACATTTACATTTATATATGCTCCAAGTAAAGAAGCCTTAAGGACATTGGCAAGGTTCCTGGTTATCGTATAGAATTTTTCAAGAACTCTTGAGTAAGTATAATTGTAATAAACAGGCTATATTCTGGATTGTTTAACCAGCCAAGCCAGTCTTCTTTTTTAGATTTTGTCAAATCAGTGTTTTTGCAATTCTCAATGCATTTCCTATGTAAAATGTTGATAAAAGGGACCTACATAAATTTTCACCTTAATATTTCTCCAACACCCAATTATTTCATATAGTTTTTTGTATTATATACATTATTATATTTTCATTTCCTATGATTTCCAGATGTTTTAGCTGAAAACGCAAATATAGAAACAAGACAAGGACATACCGGCACCGATCTTTATTTTTGAGTTACTTCCCTTAACAGCTATACTTACATATTATTCATAAGGTTCAAGAGAGTCAGACTGGTTGGTTGATTCTATCATGTAATTGACTGAATTGATTGAAAAACATTGTCATAAAAATATTGGCATGGATTTATTTCAATTTTCATTCGTAGTTACTAAATGCTGCTTCCTTCATACAACCTAGAAACTGATCTCTATGGAACGCCTCAGCTGTCTTAAGGGTACAAAATATGCATCACAATGTCAATTTTACATAACATTTAGTCTATCCTTTATATCATTAAGTCCACATTATATATTATGTAGTCTTTTCTTTATATCATTAAGTCCACTTTATATATTATGAAGTCTATTCATTATATCATTAAGTCCACTATATATATTATGAAGTCTATTCTTTATATCATTAAGTCCACTTTATATATTATGTAGTCTATCTCTTATATCAGTAAGACCACTTTCTATATTATGTCTATGGAACACAATATGCTGTCATAAGGATACAAAATATGCATCATATTGTCAATTTTACGTAACATTAAGTCTATCCTTTATATTATTAAGTCCACTATATATAATATGTAGCCTTTTCTTTATATCATTAAGTCCACTTTAAATAATATGAAGTCAATTCTTTATATCATTAAGTCCACTATATATAACATGAAGCCTATTCTTTATATCATTAAATCCACTTTATATAATATGAAGTGTATTCTTAATATCATTAAGTCCACTTTATTGAATATGTATTCTATTATTTATATCATTGAGTCCACTTTACATAATATGTAGTACAGAAGCTTTAATATGCTGTCAAATTAAAATACTACATAGTCGGTTGCCTATAACATTAAGTCTTCCCTTTATATCATTAAGTCCATTTTATATATTATGTAGTACAGAAGCTTTACTATGTATTATAAATTCGGATGCATATAACATGCAGTCAAAATACTAGAATGAAGTTGGCAGCCAACAACAGCAGCCACTAAGAAATTCATCAAAGGACTGAGAGTACTCGACGCAATAATGTTTTTATACTTATTTTAGACAATTAATAATTAATACTTAGACAATTAATGGATCACTTAATTACTTAATAAGACAAATACTCGAAGGCAGTTCAGCTCACATGCATTAGGAATATCATACGGTTTTGAAATAGAAAATTAAAAAAAAATCACCAATGTCAGTTATTAAAAGCATTTTTGTTAAGTGCATATGCATCATTAGAAGGGCATAGTAAGTGGCGCATCGCGCTATCGTTTACCGATCTTAGATTAGGACCTTAGGGGTAGATCGAGTCGTGTTTTGTTTGAGAGGCCGTTTTTAAGTATTTATTTCTTTGCAAACACCAGAACAAACCAACACAAGGGAATGATAAGGAATCATAGGGAGTATTCCTTTTCAGTTTTTGGAGGTAACTTTAAAACCAGACGGGGCCAATATTCTGATAGAAACTATTCTTTTTCTCATTCATTTTCCTAGAAAATTTAAATTTCGCTTATAACCCCTTTTCCTTGAAGTGCGCATGAAAACAATTATTGTGGCAGAGAGGGGGGGGGGGGGGCTATAGGGTTATCAATTTCCTCTCTTCAGTTAGAACTGTAGGGTTTCCACCAATTGTTGTTTCAAGCACATTTTTCTCCACCACTTTTGAATGATGTAACAAACCAACACTAAGTAAGGGTAAGGGATCATAGGAAGTATCCCTTGTCAAGTTTTAAGAGTCTTTGAGGCTGGAAGGGGACAACTGAACATTGTCACATTTTAACATTTGCATAGGGAGATGAGGTTGCTCATTTACTCAGGTGACCTATTGCTATCTGTTTTCGTCTGTTGTCGTCGTGTGTTGTATTTAAACACATTAAACTTCTTCTCTGTGACCTCTGTATCAGGTTTAATTAATTTGTTGTTTAGTATCTATGGGTAAAAGGAGAAAAAAAATATGAATTTCATGTTCTCGGCTCTTTGGAGCCTAAGGGGTGGGGTTCAAACCATCAAAATTAATGTAACTTTTAAAAGTCATCTTTATTCCTGGATATCAAGCAGTCATCCTTTTTGCATTTAGAAAAAAAAAGATAAAGAACAGTTATCACTCTCAAAGTCAAAGCACAATACAAATGTTAGCAGAGCCAACATGGACATCTGAAAACAGTGGTGGGATCAGGTGCCGTGGATGAGTGGCCATCCCCAGTCGACCGGTAACACCCGCCGTGTGCTCTTTGTCATGGTCAGGTAACCGGAGAAATCAGTAGGCAATACAGTGTGAAAATAATGGACTTAACGAGAGATTGTAGGTGCAAACAAAACCATTGTTTCAACCTTAGAATTTGCGAAATATTGTCTATTAACTAGATTCTTAATATCCTTGAATCATCAACTTATTTGTCAACAGCTTGCCTATTTTATGAATTCCAATACGCACTGATACCTCAAAAACAAATTGTGAAATTCGTGGCCCTTAGATAAGGAGTTTTAGTTTTTCTCACAGCTGTATATTTAGGAGACAAACGAAGTGCACAAAAATGATAAGCAAGCGCGTCTCTTCCAAAACTGTGAATTAAGGCCTCTTGTTTATGGGATTTTGTGTTAGGGTGGGGCTTTATTGGTCATACATGTACAGTGAATTGCTTAAATTCTTTGAAAATCTTCTTCTCTGCTCCTGGATATTAAGCAGACAAACTAAGTGCCTGGTTATAAAAGGAACTAGTTATAATTGTAACGGGGACCGTTACAGATGTTCCCCAAACGCTCCCCAACACCCTTTTGATGTCTTATTTCCTGTAAGCTTCATTAAATAAGGCAATGAAGTATATTGATCGTTTTTTGCATTTCACGCGCGCGCACGTGCATGCATGTGCAGGATGACCATGTCATCTCATCTATACTATTAATGCATCTTTATATTCTCAGTCTCAAAACATTTCATCAAAAAATAAATAAGTTCCGGCTATATCAAGTATATTGGTCATCTTAGCATTGCACGCATGCGCACCTGTATGTTCCTAATGACCATGCCATTTTGTCTACACTTATAATATGTCTGTTTAGTCTTAGTATCAAAGCTTTTCATAAAAAAATATAAAAGTTATGGCTATATTAAGTATATTGGTCATTTTACGCAATGCACGCGCGCGCATGTGCATTCATGAGCATGATGTCCACATCATCTTGTCTACACTTTTAATATATCTGTATATTCTTAATATCAAAGCTTTTCATAAAAAAATATAAAAATTACGGCTATATTAAGTATATTGGTCATTTAACACATTGCACGCACGCGAACGTGCATGCATATACATGCATGCTTGCATGTGCATGATGACCATGTCATCTTGTCCACACTTTTGATATATATAAATATTTTGAGTATCAAAGCATTTCATCAAAAAGAAAAAAGTTACGAGTATATCAAGTATATTTGTCATTTTACGCTTTGCGCGTGCGCACACGTGCATGCATGCGCATGTCATCTTGTTTACACTTTTAATATATCCTTATATTCTGAGTATCAAAGCATTTCATCAAAAAATATAAAAGTTACAGATATATCAAGTATATTGGTCATTTTACGCATTGCACGCGCATGCACGTGCGCGCAAAATGACCTTGATTCCGCAAATCTACATAACATGCCTATTAACCCTAAAAAGGTTTTACCTCAATCGTCGGAGTAGTTGACGAGATCACTCGCGGACAAAAAAGTACCCAGGAAGAAGAAGAAGAAGAAGAAAAACTAGAAACTCATTGCGAGCAATGAGAGGTCTTCCGTCCGATTTTGAAAATAAAAACGTAAATTCAAGCTGAAAAGGTGATAAAAGAAATTCAGATACTCTGGAGATTTAACACTGGTTGTCAGCGTGAAAATCCAGCGTGCTAACCATTAACCATTCACTTTTTTGCATCACTTCCTGTCACGACCGGAAGTAACGGCGATACAAGATTTCCTCGAGATTCAAATAAACTGATGACTGACTATCAGTTCTGAAAGTTTTAGACTTCAGTCGTTTACTGTTGCCGAGCAATATAGTGAGAACAAATTCTAATTCTGAGGACAGGTAAACACGCGACCGGAAGTGAATTTTATAAAAAAAAAATCTCTGACGTTTCTCTAGACATTTGCAGTATCTGCAAAATGCATAAAAACATTTCAAGTACTTTATCGATAACCAATATTTATGAGAAAGATTAATATCGAAATAACGTAGTTTTTCACTAAAACCGGAAGTTGACGTTTTTGTTTCCGGTGGAATCTAACATAATTCAAAACAGCGAAAGAGATGCAACAAAGTGATGCAAACTTTAATTTAAAAAAGAAAAGTTAAAATTTTTGATTTCTTTGATCACTTCCTGTGACGACCGGAAGTTACGACGGACGCGTTTAACCAAAATGGTTTTGCCTACTCCTCAAGGTCTGCTACTCATAAAAATTTGGTGTTTTAATCTTTTACCTGTTTTTGAGATCTCGCTCAGACAATATTTCATTTTGAGGACAGAAAAACACGCGACCGGAAATGAATTTTTGAAAGATATTTGAGGTTACTTTAGACCTTTTCAGTCTGAGTAACATATTTAAAATTCATTTCAAATACATTATCTATAAAGAATATTTATAGGAAAGTAAAATACTCAAATTTTGTAGTTTTTCTCTTATAACCAGAAGTTGTCGTTTTTGTTTCCGGTGGGACCAACATCTTTCGAATTTGCGAAAAAGATGCAATAAAGTGATGCAATTTTTAAATAAAAAAAGAAAAGATGAAATTTTCGATTACTTTGATCACTTCCTGTGACGACCGGAAGTGACGGCTGACGCTCTGATCCCAAGTGGTTTTGGCTACATCTTAAGGTCTGTTGCTCATATAAGTCTGGTGTCTTAATCTCTTACCGTTTCCGAGATCTTGCTCAGACAACTTCTCATTTTGAGGACAGAAAAACACGCGACCGGAAGTGAGTTTTTGAAAGATATTTGAGGTTACTCTAGACATTTGCTGTCTGAATAACATATTAAAAATTCATTCCATATACTTTATGTACAAAAGATATTAATGGGAAAGAAAAATACTCAAATTATGTAGTTTTTCTCTTATAACCGGAAGTTGACGTTTTTGTTTCCGGTGGGACCAACATATTTCAAAATTACAAAAGAGATGCAATAATGTGATGTAAGAATTGATTTAAAAAAAGAAAGTTGAAATTTAACAATTTCTTTGATCACTTCCGTAAGCGACCGGAAGTGCCGACGACGAACGAAAAGGTGCCCTCTCCAATCTAAAAATCATGTTCTATCATCTCTAACAAGTCTCCAGTTAATATCTTAAGCCATTCTTGAGAACACTCGCGGACAAAATTGCATTTTAAAATCAGAAAATTGTCCATAACTTGGCATTGGAACCGAATTTACCAAAAAACGAAATTTTATATAAAATTCATATAAAGACCTTTTATCCCTGAAAATTTCAAGGAAATTCATTGAATAGTTTTCGAGAAATCGCGTGCACAAAATTTTGTCTAAAAAAAAAAGAATAATAATAATAATAATAATAATAATAAGAAACAATAGAATCACTATAAGGTCTTCCGTGGAGACGGAAGACCTTAACTAGAAACTCATTGCGAGCAATGAGAGGTCTTCCGTCCGATTTTAAAAATAAAAACGTAAATTCAAGCTGAAAAAGTGATAAAAGAAATTCTGACACTCTGGAGATTTAACCCTGGTCGTCAGCGTGAAGGTCCAACGCGCTAACCATTAACCATTTACTTTTTTGCATCCCTTCCTGTCACGACCGGAAGTAACGGCGATACAAGATTTCCTCGTGATTCAAATAAACTGATGACTGACTATCAGTTCTGAAAGTTTTAGACTTCAGTCGTTTACTGTTGCCGAGCAATATTGTGAGAACAAATTATAATTCTGAGGACAGGTAAACACGCGACCGGAAGTGAATTTTATAAAAAATCTCTGACGTTTCTCTATACATTTGCAGTATCTACAAAATGCATAAAAACATTTCAAGTACTTTATCGATAAGCAATATTTATGAGAAAGCTAAATATCGAAATAACGTAGTTTATCGCCTAAAACCGGAAGTTGACGTTTTTGTTTCCAGTGGAAACTAACATATTTCAAAACAGCGAAAGAGATGCAATAAAGTGATGCAAACTTTAATTTAAAAAAGAAAAGTTAAAATTTTTGATTTCTTTGATCACTTCCTGTGACGACCGGAAGTTACGACGGACGCGTTTAACCAAATGGATTTTGCCTACTCCTCAAGGTCTGCTGCTCATATAAGTCTGGTGTTTTAATCTTTTACCTGTTTTTGAGATCTCGCTCAGACAATTTTTCATTTTGAGGACAGAAAAACACGCGACCGGAAGTGAATTTTTGAAAGATGTTTGAGGTTACTCTAGACCTTTGCAGTCTAAATAACATATTTCAAATTCATTTCAAATTCATTTCAAATACATTATCTATAAAAAATATTTTTAGGAAAGTAAAATACGAATTTTTTTTAGTTTTTCTCTTATAACCGGAAGTTGTCGTTTTTGTTTCCGGTGGGACCAACATCTTTCGAATCTGCGAAAACGATGCAATAAAGTGATGCAATTCTTAAATAAAAAAAGGAAAGTTGAAATTTTCGATTTCTTTGAACACTTCCTGTGACGACCGGAAGTGACGGCTGACGCTCTGAACCCAAGTGGTTTTGCCTACATGTTAAGGTCTGTTGCTCATATAAGTCTGGTGTCTTAATCTCTTACCGTTTCCGAGATCTTGCTCAGACAACTTCTCATTTTGAGGACAGAAAAACACGCGACCGGAAGTGAATTTTTGAAAGATATGTGAGGTTACTCTAGACATTTGCTGTCTGAATAACATATTAAAAATTCATTCCAAATACTTTATCTACAAAAGACATTAATGGGAAAGAAAAATACTCAAATTATGCAGTTTTTCTCTTATAACCGGAAGTTGACGTTTTTGTTTCCGGTGGGATCAACATATTTCAAAACTACAAAAGAGATGCAATAATGTGATGTAAGAATTGATTTAAAAATGGAAAGTTGAAATTTAACGATTTCTTTGATCACTTCCGTAAGCGACCGGAAGTGCTGACGACGAACGAAAAGGTGCCCTCTCCAATCTAAAAATCATGCTATCATCTCTAACAAGTCTCCAGTTAATATCTTAAGCCATTCTTGAGAACACTCGCGGACAAAATTGCATTTTAAAATCAGAAAATTGTCCATAACTTGGCATTGGAACCGAATTTACCAAAAAACGAAATTTTATATAAAATTCATATAAAGACCTTTTATCCCTGAAAATTTCAAGGAAATTCATTGAATAGTTTTCGAGAAATCGCGTGCACAAAATTTTGTCTAAAAAAAAAAGAATAATAATAATAATAATAATAATAAGAAACAATAGAATCACTATAAGGTCTTCCGTGGAGACGGAAGACCTTAACTAGAAACTCATTGCGAGCAATGAGAGGTCTTCCGTCCGATTTTAAAAATAAAAACGTAAATTCAAGCTGAAAAAGTGATAAAAGAAATTCTGACACTCTGGAGATTTAACCCTGGTCGTCAGCGTGAAGGTCCAACGCGCTAACCATTAACCATTTACTTTCTTGCATCCCTTCCTGTCACGACCGGAAGTAACGGCGATACAAGATTTCCTCGTGATTCAAATAAACTGATGACTGACTATCAGTTCTGAAAGTTTTAGACTTCAGTCGTTTACTGTTGCCGAGCAATATTGTGAGAACAAATTATAATTCTGAGGACAGGTAAACACGCGACCGGAAGTGAATTTTATAAAAAATCTCTGACGTTTCTCTATACATTTGTAGTATCTACAAAATGCATAAAAACATTTCAAGTACTTTATCGATAAGCAATATTTATGAGAAAGCTAAATATCGAAATAACGTAGTTTATCGCCTAAAACCGGAAGTTGACGTTTTTGTTTCCAGTGGAAACTAACATATTTCAAAACAGCGAAAGAGATGCAATAAAGTGATGCAAACTTTAATTTAAAAAAGAAAAGTTAAAATTTTTGATTTCTTTGATCACTTCCTGTGACGACCGGAAGTTACGACGGACGCGTTTAACCAAATGGATTTTGCCTACTCCTCAAGGTCTGCTGCTCATATAAGTCTGGTGTTTTAATCTTTTACCTGTTTTTGAGATCTCGCTCAGACAATTTTTCATTTTGAGGACAGAAAAACACGCGACCGGAAGTGAATTTTTGAAAGATGTTTGAGGTTACTCTAGACCTTTGCAGTCTAAATAACATATTTCAAATTCATTTCAAATTCATTTCAAATACATTATCTATAAAAAATATTTTTAGGAAAGTAAAATACGAATTTTTTTTAGTTTTTCTCTTATAACCGGAAGTTGTCGTTTTTGTTTCCGGTGGGACCAACATCTTTCGAATCTGCGAAAACGATGCAATAAAGTGATGCAATTCTTAAATAAAAAAAGGAAAGTTGAAATTTTCGATTTCTTTGAACACTTCCTGTGACGACCGGAAGTGACGGCTGACGCTCTGAACCCAAGTGGTTTTGCCTACATGTTAAGGTCTGTTGCTCATATAAGTCTGGTGTCTTAATCTCTTACCGTTTCCGAGATCTTGCTCAGACAACTTCTCATTTTGAGGACAGAAAAACACGCGACCGGAAGTGAATTTTTGAAAGATATGTGAGGTTACTCTAGACATTTGCTGTCTGAATAACATATTAAAAATTCATTCCAAATACTTTATCTACAAAAGACATTAATGGGAAAGAAAAATACTCAAATTATGCAGTTTTTCTCTTATAACCGGAAGTTGACGTTTTTGTTTCCGGTGGGATCAACATATTTCAAAACTACAAAAGAGATGCAATAATGTGATGTAAGAATTGATTTAAAAATGGAAAGTTGAAATTTAACGATTTCTTTGATCACTTCCGTAAGCGACCGGAAGTGCCGACGACGAACGAAAAGGTGCCCTCTCCAATCTACAAATAATGTTCTACCATCTCTAACAAGTCTCCAGTTAATATCTTAAGCCATTCTTGAGAACACTCGCGGACAAAATTTCATTTTAAAATCAGAAAATTGTCCATAACTTGGCACTGGAACTGAATTTACCATAAAACGGAATTTTATATAAAATTCATATAAAGACCTTTTATCCCTGAAAATTTCAAGGAAATTCATTGAGTAGTTTTCGAGAAATCGCGTGCACAAAATTTTGTCTAAAAAAAAAAAAGAATAATAATAATAATAACTAGAAACTCATTGCGAGCAATGAGAGGTCTTCCGTCCGATTCTGAAAATAAAACGAAAATTCAAGCTGAAAAAGTGATAAAAGAAATTCAGACACTCTGGAGATTTAACCCTAGTCGTCAGAGTGAAAATCCAACGTGTTAACCATTAACCATTCACTATTTTACTTCACTTCCTGTCACGACCGGAAGTAACGGCGATACAAGATTTTCTCACGATTCAAATAAACTGTTGACTGACTATCAGTCCAGAAAGTTTTAGACTTCAGTCGTTTACTGTTGCCGAGCAATATTGTGGAAACAAATTCTAATTTTGAGGACAGGTAAACACGCGACCGGAAGTGAATTTTATAAAAATCTCTGACTTTTCTCTAGACATTTGCATTATCTACAAAATGCATAAAAACATTTCAAGTACTTTATCGTTTAGCAATATTTATGAAAAAGTTAAATATCGAAATAAAGTAGTTTATCACCTAAAACCGGAAGTTGACGTTTTTGTTTCTGGTGGGATCTAACATATTTCAAAACAGCGAGAGAGATGCAATGAAGTGATGCAAACTTTGCTTTAAAAAAGAAAATTTATTTTTTAAAATTTCTTTGATCACTTCCTGTGACAACCGGAAGTTACGACTGACGCGTTTCACCTAAATGTTTTTGTCTACTCCTCAAGGTCTGTTACTTATAAAAGTTTGGTGTCTTAATCTCTTACCTGTTTTTGAGATCTGGCTCAGACAATTTCTCATTTTGAGGACAGAAAAACACGTGACCGGAAGTTAATTTTTGAAAGATATTTGAGGTTTCTCTAGACATTTGCAATCTGAATAACATATTTCAAATTCGTTTCAAATACTTTATCTTCAAAAGGTATTAATGGGAAAGAAAAATACTCAAATAATGTAGTTTTTCTCTTATAACCGGAAGTTGTCGTTTTTGTTTCTGGTAGGACCAAATCTTTCGAATCTACGAAGAAAATGCAATAAAGTGATGCAATTTTTGATTAAAAAAAGAAAAGTTGAAATTTTTTATTTATTTTATCACTTCCTGTGACGACCGGAAGTGACGACTGACGCTCTGAACCCAAATGTTTTTGCCTAGATCTTAAGGTATGTTGCTCATATAAGTTTGGTGTCTTAGTCTCTAACCGTTTCCGAGATCTTGCTCAGACAACTTCTCATTTTGAGGACAGAAAAACACGCGACCGGAAGTGAATTTTACAAAGATATTTGACCTTACTCTAGACATTTGCAGTCTGAATAACATATTTAAAATTCATTTCAAATACTTTATCAACAAAAGACATTAATGGGAAAGAAAAAGTACTCAAATTATGTAGTTTTTCTCTTATAACCGGAAGTTGACGTTTTTGTTTCCGGTGGGAACAACATATTTCGAAACTACACAAAAGATGCAATAATGTGATATAGGAATTAATTCAAAAAAGGAAAGTTGAAATTTTACGATTTCTTTGATTACTTCCGTACACGACCGGAAGTGCCGACGACGAACGAAAAGGCGATTCCACAAATTAAAATGTCACGTTCTATGCTCTCCAATAAGTCTCCAGTTCATATCTTTAACCGTTCTTGAGAACATTCGCGGACAACATTCCATTTAAAAATCAGGAAATTGCCCGTAACTTTGAACCAGAATGGAATTTTCCAAATTTTCCTTGTGATGAACAAACTTCATACAATGACTAATTTTTCCTGAAAGTTTCACGTAAAACCACTCAATAGTTTTCGAGAACACGCCTGCACAAAATTTGGTCAAAAAAATAATAAGAAGAAGAAGAAGAAGAAACAGTAGAATCACTATAAGGTCTTCCGTGAAAACGGAAGACCTTAATAATAAGAAACAATAGAATCACTATAAGGTCTTCCGTGGAGACGGAAGACCTTAATAATAATAATAACTAGACTCTTGTTGCCATGGCAACAAAAAAGTCTTCCGTTCTTCTAAATCTGTAAGAATTTGCTTTTTTTCTGTGTAAAAAAAAACATACATATCATATTTACTGTGAAAGAAAAAAATAACTGGAAAAAAGTCCTTTCAGTACTTAAGGTACTTTGATTTTCATGATCAATCTTGTATACTGCGTTTGGCACCTATAAGAGATATACGAATATCATAGAGCAAGGATAATTAGCAATTAAAAAAAAATGTTTGCAATCATTTCTAAGACAAACAAACAGACGAACAAACAAACTACTATCATAAACTTCACTGTGTATACGTTCTGGCATAATTGTGATGGTGTTATAAAAAAAAATATAATGAATTAAGTTTGTATCACATTAAACGTTAAGTCACTGAGTTTTGTAAAGTTATAATATCAAGATTTGAAAGCATACCTATAAGAAAGATTATTCAGTTACAGTAATTAATCAGCAATCGATCGATTGATTGATCATATGTTGTTTAACGTTCCTCGAGAGAATTTTTCACACACATGGAGACGCCACTACTCGCGGGTGGAGATTTAAAAATTTTGTCCTATACTTTGGCACTTTTCGCCATTGAGCAGTGAGGAATCTTTTTTGTGCCAGCACCTTCTGCGACACGGGACCTCGCTTTATTCGATCTCAAAGGACCGGTCTCCACGTCCCACAATCGAAGTTCATAATACCGAAATGTTTTATTTTTCATTTTATTTTATATTTTCACAAGTTTGTTGCATCAGATTTACTTAAAGATCATACTTCAAGATCATTTCGAACTCAGGCTACTTTATTGCAGTGCATAGAGCGTCAAGTGATTTTGATTGACAGGTCAACACAAGTGCACTTCGTGCGATACTTTTTAAGCAGAAAAATATACAGGATGTGACCATGACTGACTGTGAAATCAGAAAACATTTAATAATAAAAATGGGTGTGACTGATATAGAAATATATTTGGGTCTATGTAAATGGATAGGAGGATCGGGATTAATAGGGAATCTCTCTCTCTCTCTCTCTTTCTCTCTCTCTCACACACACAGACATGTAAATTGAACATTTCAGTATCATAATGTACCATTATAGAATATGAAATTCTGTACACATGACATGTAAATGGTAATTATAACCACGTTCCAGATTTAAATCTAAAACGAATATATAATTCAAATGCCTAGCTGCACGAACGTCTCCAAATATTAATCAAGACGAGGGGGGGGGGGGGGGGTCAAAGGAATTAGATAGTTTTATGTTTTATGAATTATAAGGAAAAGTAGGGACGTCAGTTGCATGTATATAATTATATATCATTGCATAAAATTGTGCTCATTCAGGTATAATTATCCCACATATCAACAGACCTGTGCAATTTTTTTATCATGTTTTTTTTTCAAAAGAAACAAATAGCGTAGCATTATTTCACACAGAATCGCGTTTTCACATATTTTTTTTTTTTTAACTCTTTGAGTATTTCACAAGAATCCAAGAATCGCCTTTTCACATCTTTTATAACTCCTTGAGTATACAGAGTATAGATCATGTGTCATAAATAATTAAACTTTTTGTCAAATATACATGTAATTAACAAATCTAATCTATAAATTGATTTTCTTTCTTTTAAGTGGCAGATATCAATTTATTTCCAAAGGCTTTAAAACAGTACTGTATTACGATTTTCTATCGCTCAGTTCCTTTTCGAGTGTATGTAATATTTTTTAATATTGAAAATAATACTCGGAAATCGGGATAAATTCGCATTCAAATAATAGAGAATAATAAAATCGTCTGATTATAGAAGGCTTAGTAACTATCTTATAAATATTCTGAACTTACTACTATACGAGATAAATAAAACTGCATGCCTGTCCATCACTATAAATGTATATTCAGTGCTTATAATATATTTATTTGAATTAGCTACCTAGCATATATAGTTTTTTTTTAGATATATACATGTGTAAATCAATTAACTGTCAATACAGACTTACACTACACTGGTAACTTTAAACTATACATGCACTGGAGGCGGTAACTAACGTACTCTTACATTTAGAAGAGTGAACATGGAACGTCTAAATATGTTGATATTGAGAGTGTATATGTTTCTAACGTCATCGATACTATTTTCGCCTTTATCTCGAAAGTTCTATTCTCACTTACAAGTCAGAGTTATCTTTCTTTGCCCACTAAATAAATAGGGAAAATGACGGTACCAAAAATCTACAAAATGTGGAATCTGATTTCAAAACAAATTATATATCTAGTATTTGTAGAATAACCTCTGTTATACATAATAATATCTTGAAAAAATATTAAAAAACAAAAAAGTTAAAAATTTACCGAAACACAAATTTACTTCCGGTTCGGACAGGAAGTACCGGAAACACACGAAAACAACTTCGAAACAAAGAGAATGTCATGATCTAATACTCCTGTAAATTTCACATCTTTATCTCAAACCGTTTCCGAGAAAAACGCCGGACAAAAGTCCATTTTAAAATTTAAAATTCGGCCATAACGTCGGACCGGAAGTGAATTCTTCAAAAAACGGAATTTTATATAAACTTCACATATCAACCTATTATGTTGTAAAAAATTGTGAAAATCTATCCAGCCATCTCTGAGTAATCGCGCTCACAAAATTTGGGAGGAATAATAATAATAACTAGACTCTTGTTGCCATGGCAACAAAAAAGTCTTCCGTTCTTCTAAATCTGTAAGAATTTGCTTTTTTCTGTCTAAAAAACATACATATCATATTTACTGTGAAAGAAAAAAATAACTGGAAAAAAGTCCTTTCAGTACTTAAGGTACTTTGATTTTCATTATCAATCTTGTATAATACATTTGGCACCTATAAGAGATATACGTATATCATTAGCAATTTAAAAAAAAATTGTTTGCAATCATTTCTAAGACAAACAAACAGACGAACGAACACCGTACTATCATGTATGTTTTGGCATAATTGTGTATGGTGTTATAAAAAAATATAATGAATTAAGTTAGTATCACATTAAACGTAAAGTCACTGAGTTTTGTAAAGTTGTAATATCAAGATTTGACAGCATACCTATAAGACAGATTATTCAATTACAGTAATTCTTCAGCAATCGATTGATTGATTATACGTATGTTGTTTAACGTCCCTCTCCAGAATTTTTCACTCACATGGAGACGACACCACTCGCCGGTGGAGACTGCAAATTTTTGTCTTATACTTTGGCACTTATCGCAATTGAGCAGAGGGGAATCTTTTTTATGCCAGCACCTTCTGCGACAAGGGACCTCGATTTATACGATCTCATCCAAAGGACCGGTCTCCACGTCCCACAATCGAAGTTCATAATACCGAGATATTTTATTTTTTATTTTATTCTATTTTTTCACAAGTTTGTTCCATCAGATTTACTTAAAGATCATACTTCAAGATCATTTCAAACTCAGGCTACTTAATTGCAGTGCATACAGCGTCAAGTGATTTTGATTGACAGGTCAACACACGTGCACTTCGTGTGATACTTTTTAAGCTGAAAAATATACAGGATGTGACCATGACTGACTATGAAATCAGAAAACATTTAATAAAGAATGGGTGTGACCGATATAGAACTAATTTTTGCTCTATGTAAATGGATAGGAGGATCGGGATTAAGAGGGAATCTCTCTCTCTCTCTCTCTCTCTCTCTCTCTCTCTCTCTCTCTCTCTCAGACGTAAATTGAACATTTCATAATGACAAATCTACCATTATAGAATATGAAATTCTGTATACATGTAAATGGTAATTATATTCACATGTTCCAGATTTAAATCTAAAACGAATATATAATTCAAATGCCTAGCTGCACGAATGTCTCCAAATATTAATCAAGACGCGGGGGGGGGGGGGAGGCTTCAAAGGAATTAGATAGTTTTATGTTTTATGAATTATAAGGAAAGGTACGAACATCAGTTGCATGTACATAATTATATATCATTGCATAAAATTGTGTTCATTCAGGTATACTTATCCCACATATCAAGAGACCTGTGCAATTTTTTTTATCATGGTTTTTTTTTTCAAAAGAAACATATAGCATAGCATTATTTCACACAGAATCGCGTTTTCACATATTTTTTTTTAACTCTTTGAGTATTTCACAAGAATCCAAGAATCGTCTTTTCACATCTTTTATAATTTCTTGGGTATATAGAGTATAGATCATGTGTCATAAATAATTTAACTTTTTTATCAAATATACATGTAATAACCAAATCTAATCTATAGATTGATTTTCTTTCTTTTAAGTGGCAGATATCAATTTATTTATAAAGGCTTAAAGCCTTTAAAACAGTACTGTATTACTGTAACAAATTTCTATCGCTCAATTCCTTTTTGAGTGTATGTAATATTTTTTAATATCGAAAATAAAACTCGGAAATCGGGATAATTTCGCATTCAAATCATAGAGAATGATAATTCGTCTACATTATAGAAGGCTTATAACTATCGTATTCTGAACTTACTATACGAGATAGATAAAATTGCATGCCTGTCCATCACTATAAATGTATATTCAGTGCTTATAATATATTTACTTGAATTAGGTACCTAGCATATATATTAATTTTTTTTTAGATATATTCATGTGTAAATCAATTAACTGTCAATACAGACTTACACTACACTGGCAACTTTAAACTATACATGCACTGGAAGCGGTAACCAACGTACTCTTACATTTAGAAGAGTGAATATGGAACGTCTAAATATTTTGATATGGAGAGTGTATATGTCTCTGACGTCATCGATACTATTTCCGCCTTTATCTCGAAAGTTCTATTCTCACTTACAAGTCAGAGTTATCTTTCTTTGCCCATTGTATACACACTAGGTAAATGGGGAAAATGACGGTACCTAATATCTAGAAAATGCGAAATCCAATTTTAAAACAAATTATATGTTTAGTATTTGTAGAATAACTTCTGTTATACATAATAATATCTTGAAAAAATATTAAAAAACAAAAAAGTTGAAAATTGACCAAACACAAGTTCACTTCCGGTTCGGACAGGAAGTACCGGAAACACACGAAAACAACTTCGAAACAAAGAGAATGTCATGATCTAATACTCCTGTAAATTTCACATCTTTACCTCAAACCGTTTCCGAGAAAAATTCCGGACAAAAGTCCATTTAAAAATTGGAAATTTGGCCGTAACTTCGGACCGGAAGTGAATTTTTCAAAAAACGGAATTTTATATAAACTTCATATATCAGCCTACTATCATGTGAAAAATTGTGAAAATCTATCCAACCGTCTCTGAGTAATCGAGCTCACAAAATTTGGGAGGAATAATAATAATAATAATAAAAAGAAACAATACAATCACTATAAGTCTTCCGTTGTGAACGGAAGACTTAACTAGACTCTTGTTGCCATGGCAACAAAAAAGTCTTCCGTTCCTATATGATACTGTTTGCAGTTATTTTTTTTATGTAGAGAAACGTGTATAATAATTTAAAAGTTGTAAAGAATCTAAAATTTATCCTTTCGGTACTGTCGGTCCATTGATTTTTACTGCAAAACTGAATGTATCTGTAGTCCTTATATATGATATTGTATGCATGGAGATTTTTCATTAAGAGAAGCATATTTAAACTATTTTAAATTTAAAAGTTAAAGGGGGAGTATCTAGAAAGCAACATGTCAGTTCTTACGGTACTTTGATTTTCACTACAGAAATGAAAGTATCCACAGTCCTTATATATAAACATGACAAATTATAATACATAAGTCTATGAATTGAATTTTGCATTTAGAGAAACGTCTATATATAAGTCAAATTTATAAAAAATAGTGAATATGCTTTCAGTCCTTGCAGTACTTTGATTTTTCTTGGCTTATGAAAATAGCTTCCATAGGTAACTTATTGTATGCATTGATGTTTATGTATAGAAAAACACGCCTTTTTATAATACACTGTAGTGAGAAAAAGGTGGGTATCTAAAGGTACTTTGATTTTTACTTCAATTAAATATAATCTTCATCCATATATATATGATACTGTATGTATTGATTTTTGTATGAAGAGAAACATGTAAACATAACCTTCATGTAATTAAAAGTAAAAAATGCCCCTTAAGTACTTTCAGTACTTTGATTTTTTAAATGCAAAACGAAAGTAGCTGAAATCTACAAAACGGGTGATCTGATTTCAAAATAAATTATATATTTGGCACTTGTGGACCTATCTCTATTACACCATAAAATATCTTGAAAATATATTGAAAAACAAAAAAGTCGAAAATTGACCGAAACAAAAATTCACTTCCGGTTCAGACAGGAAGAACCGGAAACAAACAAAAATCATGTAGAAACAAAGAGAATGTCATGATCTAATATTCCTGTAAATTTCACATCTTTATCTCAAACCGCTTCCAAGAAAAACACCAGACAAAAGTGCATTTAAAAATTTCAAATTCGGTCATAACTTCGGACCGGAAGTAAATTTTTCAAAAAACGGAATTTTATATAAACTTCATATATAAGCCTACCACTCTGTAGAAAATTGTGAAAATCTATCCAACCATCTCTGAGTAATCGCGCTCACAAAATTTGGGAGGAATAATAATAATAATAATAAAAAGAAACAATACAATCACTATAAGTCTTCCGTTGTGAACGGAAGACTTAATAATAATAATAATAAAAAGAAACAATACAAACACTATAAGTCTTTCGTTGTGAACGGAAGACTTAATAAGAAACAGAGTAAAAACAATATGTTCCCCAACTTCGTTTGGGGAACATAATAAGGAAGAGTGTCTTTTCCAGAATTTTGAAATTGGACAAATGGTTCAAGTGTTCTGATCTAAGCACTGTTGATCTTGTAAGAAGAAGTTAGTTTCTTTTGTTAATCACTTATGATAATTAATCCCTGAAAATACTGTAAATGATAGATCAATTTAAATTTTAAAAAATATATAAAAGAATTTCAAATTTATAGTTAAAAAAATTAAAGGGTCGTGGAATTCAGTCCACATTTATTTTTTTTAATACAAGAGTTTTGTTAGTATGTGGCTGACGTACATTCTGTTTTTTTATCTGCATAACTTACCAATTGCACGACTGACCAATTCCACGTGTACATTTACAATATCCCCCTCTAAAAATGAGAAACAACTGTCAAAGTTCAATGTTATAAAATTTTGTGTAAGACTTTAATATAAAAAAAATACTACAGGACTTTGCAATGGGGGAAGTTGCAACAAAAGAAATCGTTGTGGCAGACCAAAATGTGCGACAGCTCGTCAGGAGCATGAAATTTACTCTTGGCAAAACGCAATCGGCCATGTCTGCCGAAGTCTTGAATAGGAAATATAGGAATGATCATGGGTTTTAAATATCCACTCAGACTTGACCTTAAGAAATAGGATTCATGCAGCAAATTTGCATGTCTGTAAGCCAGCATATTCGTCCACATTTGACTGTAAAACATTGCAATGCTCGTTATTCAAAACCCCGAGAGGCCATTGTTAGAGGAAATGTGGTGGTTTACTACATGTGATCAAACACGACTGTGTGATGTATTTTGCAATTTCAAATTAGGCACTGGCAAGTACCAACAATTAAAGACATCTACTCCACAATTCGTAACTGAATACTACTCTTACCATTTTGTTGATCAATGGTCATTCTTTTTCTCTTGCTTTTGGGCATCGTCGCAAACCACGGCCAAAATGTATGATCCTCTCCTATTCTGGCCGTGGTTGAATATGAAGATAATATTTTGTATCTCATTAAAAATTTACCAATGCGAGTAAAGCATAGTCGGAAAATGAACTTTGACTCGACCTTTCAACGCCCAATCTCAGTTTACGAAACATTTCTTTTACTGTTGATGTCAATTGTTGATTCAATTGCGATGGAAACAAATACTGTAATTGGCTGAACATGACGTCACAACAAAGAGGTCTAAATATTCAAGATTACGACACTTTTTGTGGTCAAGCAGCCACGGGTAGAATAAAGCTGTGTGCGGACTCCGGACCGTGGCTTGAGACGATGGTTTTTTGGCAACATATCTTCATTTTTTCAGTTTATCTTGATTTATTTTACACTTCTATAGATGCTTCAAATTATTGAATTATACTCAAGCGACCGTTTAGGCCCTTGGACCTCTCGTCTTTGTAGTATGCATAAAGCATGACTGAAGTAGAGTTGAAGACCTATATGACTATCACTTCAGGATCTCAGACTGGGTCTTTAGAAAGTGTAGGTTTAGGTTACAGGCATATTTCATACTCCCTTATGTCCTTAACCCTTGTTCATGTGGCTAATGATGGATGAAAAATGCATGCTGGAAAATGTCCTCCACTTTTGGCACCACTTGGTTTTACCACTACAGCCCCATTCTGATAGCGGGAAATGATAGCACAAGGGACCATCTACCTTGTCCCAGTAATAATTAAAAACACACTTCAAAGATAATGGGTGTAATAGCTGCTTGAAATATCTACCCTGCCCTTGGCGGTACCACTACAGCGTAATATTGCCGTATATAATAGCCGTATAACCCCTTTACTTTGTACCAGTAATTTTTCGAAACACACTTCAACGAGAAGCTGGGTAATGGCTTACATTCAAACTCTATATCAATCTTCAATACTAAGAGTAAGCAAATTTCAGGTTAGCTAATTGGTCCTGTCCTGTTCCTGAGACCAGTCAAAGAGCGTAAAAGGGATTCTCCCGGAGGTACTTAACCTATTTACAACTGTTTGTTTTTAAGTGGTCAAAGATGATGCAAATTTTTTTTTTATTTTTCTGTTTTTAAATACCTGATTTTCCTAATGCAGGTGATCTTAACTGCCTTCGAGTATTTGTCTTATTAAGTAAGTAAGTGTTGCATTAATTGTCTAAGTATTAATTATCAATTGTCTAAAATAAGTATAAAAACAATATTGCGTCAGAGTACTCTAAGTCCTTTGATGAATTTCTTAGTGGCTGTTGTTATTGGATGCTATTTTTGACTGCATGTTATATGCATCTGACTTTGTAGTACATTGATTTGTCAGCATATTAAAGCTTCTGTACTACATAAAATATAAAGTGGACTTAATGATATAAAGAATAGACTTCATAATATATAAAGTGGACTTAATGATATAAAGAATAGACTACATAAAATATAAAGTGGACTTAATGATATAAAGAATAGACTACATGATATATAAGGCGGACTTAATGATATAAATAATAGACTACATTATATATAAAGTGTACTTAATGATTTAAAGAATAGACTTCATAATATATAAAGTGGACTTAATGATATAAAGAATAGACTTCATAATATAAAAATTGGACTTAATGATATAAAAAATAGACCTCATATTATACAAAGTGGACTTACTTATATAAAGAATAGACTACATTATATATAAAGTGTACTTAATGATTTAAATAATAGACTTCATAATATATAAAGTGGACTTAATGATATAAAGAATAGATTTCATAATATATAAAGTGGACTTAATGATATAAAGGATAGACTAAATGTTATGTAAAATTGACACTGTGATGCATATTTTGTACCCTTAAGACAGCTGTGGCGTTCCATAGATCTCAGTCGGTCTACCATTCAGCATATGTCACATCTTTGCCTCTCCCATCATACTGAGCATAACTATGGTAAATGAAAAATTAAAAAACCCAATGAATTTAACCTTTTTTTTCCGGAAAATTTTGACTTGCCAATGTCCTTAAAATATAACATGGCTCCTTCATAAATGCAACGATTTTTAAAAATTGAAAATAGCGCTAAATTCACACAGAAAAAACATCATTTATAAAGATGAAAACGTAAATCAAAGCTAAAAAATGAAAAAGAAAATTCAGACATAATCGGGATTAAACCCGAAATGGTAGAACACTGTTGAAGTTTGAGGTTAGTGTGCGAGGTACCAGCCACCCGAGGAGCTCCGAGTGCAGACCAGCTCATCGGAGTTTACGGAGACCGCCGCCATTTTGGAATGCGAATATCTAGAGTTTGGGTTTATCAATTTTTAAGCAAATTATATATTAAGCCTTTTTGGAAATGCTTCTATTAACCCTACTAATATCAATGAAAAATATTGAAAAACAAAAAAGTTAGAAAAATTGGCTTTTTAAATTTGCATCCGGTAACGAACGGAAGTACCGACGACGAACGAAAAGTCACGTCCCGGCTAGTATTTATCACGATCTATAATCCCTGAAATTTTCACATTGATATGTTTAACCGTTCTTGAGATTATCCGCGGACAAAATGTCTTTTTAAATTCAGAAAATGGTCTGTAACTTGGCACCGGAAGTGATTTTCCAAAAAATCTCTCTGATAAAATAACTTCAGATTATAACACATCGTTCCTGCAAATTTCATTAAATTCCATCCATTAGTCTCTGGAAAATTGCGTGCACAAAATTAGAAAGTCAAAAAAATAATAAGAACTAGACGAGCTTGTTGCAAAGCAACAAGGTCTTACGTCAGATTAGATGAAATATGATCATGACTGATAGTTTGACTTAAAAAAGGAAGAACAAATATAGATGAATGAAATAGGCACTTGAATTTATTCAAAATATGTTTAGAAACACATAAAATAGTGATATCTTTTAATTTCTAGCAATTTCCTGTTCTTTTTCAATCACTTCCGGTATGACCGGAAGTACTCAATACAACTTAAAACTCCATAATGAGTGTGTACAAATCAATCCAGAAAGTTTCGATGAAAAATACGCATTTCTGGACAACTTCCGGTGGAAATGAAATGACATGAAACACTGTATATGTCAATGTTATAAACATTTAAAAATTAAAAAAATTAAAAATTGCATATTTTTAAATTACTTCCGGTGGAAAACAGAAGTGACGCCAGAAAAAACGAAACACCGGAGACAAATTTACAGATCATGCTCCATTATCCCAGAAAGTTTCATGACTCTATCTTCAACCGTTTTTGAAAAGTGGCACAGACAAAATTTCAATTTAAAAAAAAGAAAATCTGGTATAACTCGCGACCGGAAGTGACATAATCAAAATTTTAAAACATGCCTTAAGTTCATGTAATTTGCCATCTTTGCTGAAAGTTTCATGAAAATCCATCCATGCATTTACGAGAAATCGCGTGCACAAAATCGGTAAAGAAACAACAGAATAATAAGAAGGTCTTCCGTTGAGACGAAAGACCTTAATAATGAAAAGATACACCAATGAGTAGTATAACAATTAGTAAATGACATAAGTGATTGCTCATTTCAATAATAATCTTGTACTATTTCAGTTAAAAGAAATACAATGTATTAAAGTCTATGACTACTATAACATGTTATCATTTATAAATTTGCCCACAAAATCAAGAGGTTCCTTGTCTTCAGTATTGAGTAACCAAAAAAGTTTTTATTAGTCCCCTCCCGGTGAAACCGAAGGGGACTATAGGTTTCCTCTGCGTCTGTCCGTCCGTCCGTCTGTCTGTCTGTCCACTTGGTTTTCCGCACTTACCCTAAACACTTGCAGATATTAAGCTGATTTTTGATATGCGAGTGCATCTTGATGAGGTACAGATCAAGTTTGCATTTCGTTCCGCTTCATTAATTTTTGACGGAATTACGACCTTTTCAATATTTAAGGGTTTTCCGCAAACGCCTGCAGATATTGAGCTGATTTTTGGTATGTGACTTTAACTTGATTAGTTATTGACCTAGTCTGCATTTTCGTTTCGCTTCAATGATTTTTGACGGAATTGCAAATATTTGTCAGTTCTTGTCCCTTACGATGATATAGGTGGCGCACGACACGTTTCAGTTCATAGTTACTTCCGGTTTCGCTTCGATTTCGATAACATTAGAGTAGTCATAATAAACATCAAATGCCCACTTGCTGTTGTGTGCCTGGTTGTTCCACCAGAGGAGGATTAAGCTTTCCAAAGGAAGAAAGGATAAGAAAGCTTTGGATTCGAGCCATTCGACGAAACGATGAGGATATTACATATAAACATTGGACGCCACAGCCATTCAGTGTTGTGTGTCACAAACACTTTCGTGAGGAAGACTTCACCTCCGAAACACAGCACGGTTAGTAAGATTATTTGGCTTCATTTTTAGTTGCTTAATTATATTTTGTCTTACAACATAATTTGTTTATAGTTCATAACAGCTGTGTAATAACGCGACGGATACACATGAAAATTTTACTTTTATATATATCTGCTATATATCAAAATCAAATACCAGTTTTAATACAGCGAAAAATCAAAGACTTCATTGAAACTTTTTTTTATTAAACGACAAATCATACTGAGAATTTGGCCATAGAGATGATGCTTTTATATAAGACGTAAACCTTTATAAATATAATGCATATATACATACAATAATATTTACTTCTATTACACATGTTCATAGTTGACATTGAAACAGCTGATATGACTTAAAGAATTTCAATGATTAACAGTTTATCATTTTAACATTTGCATGATTTGTTACGAATTATCTCCATTTATTTTTACATGTTGACAAGTGCTTTTCTTTTCCATTACCAGCGCAGTATCCTAATATTAAACAGTTTGATATTATCAAAATATGCAATGGAGTGGTCAAACTTGTGAAATATATTTTGAAAAATACCAAGTTTGCTATTTCATGGCTATTTTGTTATGTCATAATTCATCAAGATGTGGTGAGGAAATAGAATCATTCTGCAGTCATGCTCTTTTGGAAGTTCCTGACAAGTGGATTAGGAAGTCACCACTGGATACGATAAGCCTTATAATACATATATCTTTTCTTTTTTTTTTTTTTAGATTTTATACATTTTGGAGAATTTTTAAACATCTGATATATCATGTTTTTTTTTTCTCCAAAACATTTTCATTATGTAGTAAACAATAAAATATTTTTGATAACTTGATAGGCACTGAACCACTAAGAAGGCAGAGAAAACCTGATGCAGTCCCTTCCATCTTCCCTTGGACCAAGTCAAAGTGGAGTTATGGTGTTGATGAGAGGAGCAAGAGAGCACTTGCCCGTCGTGCCAAATTGGAGAAAGATGACCGAAAAAATTTGGAAATGGAAACAGAAATGGTTTCAGATGTTTGCAATGTATATGAAGTGGGCAACAGTGTAGAAGTTGAGGATGAAAAGTCTTGCTTCAGTGATAATGATATTGAGATAAGTGCCCCTGTTTATGTAGATTCATCATGTCAAACAGCAAAATCACCAATCACGTGTATTGAAAATTTCATGTATGATGATGAAGGCATCATGTTTTATACAGGGTTGAGTTCCTACACAGACTTTTTACATGTACTGTATAGTCTTGGTGAAGCAACCTTTCATCTCAATTATATTCATAATCAGGTTCAAAATATGTCCATTGAAAATCAGCTCTTTTTGACACTGATTAAGTTGAGGCAACATAAGCCCAATTTTGAATTAAGTAGACTATTTTCAATATCACAAACAACTGTTGAAAATATTTGGATTACCTGGGTGAATTTCATGTCAAGACAGTGGAGGGAACTGAATTTCTGGCCAGACAAAGATCTGGTCTCCTTTTTCTCCCCCTCTGATTTTTACAGTTAATTCCCCTCCACACGAGTTCTGCTTGATGGAACTGAGATTCCTGTAAAGAAACCTAAATCACCCATTGCCCAACAAGCAACCTTCTCTACATATAAAAATAGAAACACTGTCAAAGTACTTGTAGGCTCAACTCCAGGGGGTTTAATTTCATACGTGTCTTCTGCTTATTGAGGGTCTGCAAGTGACAGACAGCTTGTTGAACGGAATTCTTTGGTAAGTACTGACTTATTTGAACCTGGCGATTCTCTTATGGCAGACAAAGGATTCAATGTCCAAGATTTGTTTGCCCCTAAAGATGTAACTTTAAATATTCCTTCATTTTTAAAAAAAACAAAACAGAATGTCAGGAAAGACAGTTTTGCGTGATCGCAAAATATCCAGCAAAAGAGTTCATATTGAACGGCTGATAGGGTAGGGAAGACATACAAAATTCTTAAAACACCCTTAAATACAACCGAGACAAAATTAGCCAGTGAAATTTTATTTGTATGTTTCACACTTTGTAATTTCAAAAAATGTATTGTTCCCAAACATGCATGATTTTGTCTTCAACATGTTCAATGAAAGTGAATGAATTGAAGTTGGTTCACAGAGTCAATAACTATGATAGTTCATATTGAACGGCTGATAGGGTAGGGAAGACATACAAAATTCTTAAAACACCCTTAAATACAACCGAGACAAAATTAGCCAGTGAAATTTTATTTGTATGTTTCACACTTTGTAATTTCAAAAAATGTATTGTTCCCAAACATGCATGATTTTGTCTTCAACATGTTCAATGAAAGTGAATGAATTGAAGTTGGTTCACAGAGTCAATAACTATGATAGTTCATATTGAACGGCTGATAGGGTAGGGAAGACATACAAAATTCTTAAAACACCCTTAAATACAACCGAGACAAAATTAGCCAGTGAAATTTTATTTGTATGTTTCACACTTTGTAATTTCAAAAAATGTATTGTTCCCAAACATGCATGATTTTGTCTTCAACATGTTCAATGAAAGTGAATGAATTGAAGTTGGTTCACAGAGTCAATAACTATGATAGTTCATATTGAACGGCTGATAGGGTAGGGAAGACATACAAAATTCTTAAAACACCCTTAAATACAACCGAGACAAAATTAGCCAGTGAAATTTTATTTGTATGTTTCACACTTTGTAATTTCAAAAAATGTATTGTTCCCAAACATGCATGATTTTGTCTTCAACATGTTCAATGAAAGTGAATGAATTGAAGTTGGTTCACAGAGTCAATAACTATGATAGGACATGGTATATGTTAAAACATATTTAATGGAAAGTTTTTATACTTTGACAAAACATATTCAATTTGTGCAGTTTGGTTGAAAAAAGAATTCACATGCTTATCTAATGAACTTCTTTTATTGATAACAAGGTGGTAAAAATTATGATACATTTACTACTTTAATATTACCCTTATCTAACCAATGGATTGTCAGTTTATTTATTTATTTATTAATTCTCAATTAGTTGCAAGTATTTATACAACTTAGTCTCATTGCTAATTACATAGCCATGTGAATAGATTTTGAGGTACATGATCAATGTACACATAGAGAGTATAACTATAACTGAACATGTACCCAGTGTAAGTTTCTATTTACAACATATAAAGAAAAAAAACTCTTCATGTGTGGCATTGCCTATAGGTCCATAGATGTCATTGTTAACAACTTAAATTTTAGTTCATTTTGTGGTCATGGTAATAAAAGTTCTTCAGAACAGCAGTCTTGAAGTATGTGTCAAAAAATGAAATTAATTTCTGCAACATTCTGTCAATGAATACTTGGTCTCTTTGAGATAACTTTAAGATCTTTCAGTGTGTAAACAACTAAATAACAGCATGTTTTGTTTGAACAGAAAAGTTGCCCTTGAATTTGATAGAAATAGTCATGAGTATTGTCTAGCTCTAAACATCCATCAACATTTTTTAAATACGAGACAGTCTCCTCTGATATTTTATTGTATTTTGCATGGTAGGGGCATTTAACTTCAATAAGCGTACTTTGGTCAAAGACATTTGGCATCAGGTGAAGAAGCTATAAAAGGATGCAACTTTGAAACAAATATTCCACATTTTGAGGTTTTAGCATTAAATTTTTCCTCAAACTTTTTATTGCCACCGACTCATAACATCTACCATGCAAAATAGCAGGTAGACGAATTTCTGGCATATGCTTTGTTAAATTTTCAGCCAGCTTTAAAAAATCAGTTTTGTCAGTAGCCGTGCAAATTCTGCCAAAGTTGGAAGAATGAATTCTCTTTTGTCTCTCATCTCGCCAGATAGCACTTTTACTTTGACCGCGTGTTTGCTCTTCTAACTTAACAATATCCTCATCTGAAATATTTGTTATATTCATGTTTTGTAACCATATGTATGACAATGGATGACTTAAATAGTCATGGTCTTTTTCTAACCCATTTGTGTTGGCAAGTGGGAAGATTTGTGAGACTGCTAAATCACTAATATTGGGATGATTTAGCAAGACATTTCTGAAGGTATCTGGATATCCTGGCATATTGCGATATGCTCTTGGTCTTGGATCATAACTAACATCCACTTCACCAGCTAAAGGCAAGTCATTTGCCTTTATTGGACTGCCTTTGTACACTTTGGTTTGATGGAAAGTTTGAAGGTTCTGAGTGCATGTCTCCTCGGTTACAATGTCTCCACTTTTACAAAACATCTGTAAACTGAATAACACAACACATACATGCTTACATGCAGCAGTTGGGCCCCCGCCCACAGCACTGACTTTCCACGATACACCCATCCATATCAACACATACATCCACTTTATATGACACACTCTTCTTCATCTGTGCCTTGCATTCTGCCTTCACATAATAAAAGTTATTTTCAGCACAGAGTCTCACATACTTTAGAAACTTGCTCTCATATATGTACATCACACTGCTATCTACACTTTCATTCATTCTTTCTAGATATGCTTTCACTGCCTCTTCTCTCACTCCTCCTATCTGAGTATCTTTGTTGATATCTTTAAACTTGTCATAACCAGGCACTTGCATACAATACTCTCTCTCTACTCTTTCTGCAGAACCAAAATTTGAATTTCTGTCATATGCTTCAAGTCTGAAATATGTTGAAAGGGAAAGACTCATGAATGTATTTACAGATACAACTTAGTTTTTAAACAAAAAAAAATTGTTACATATTTTTATAGTTACTGCAATATTTTTTATGGTCTAAACAGAGAGGTTTCTTATCAATAATACTCTCTCCCTTTCTATTTATCTATCTATCTAAGCCTATCTATCTATATATATACTAGGCAAGTAATGCATTACCATTACATTTAGCATTACCCCAAGCCTGATACTGGCCTACTTGGTGCACAGGCTTCTGAATTTCTATCAATAAGCCGTTATATGATTGATTAGAGTAATATATATACCCCCTCTATATATAAATGTATATAAATATATAAATGTATTTATATATAGAGGGAGTATATATATGTTACTCTAATCAATCATATAACGGCTTACTGATAGAAATTCAGAGGCCTGTTCTAGGTGATAGGTAGTCGGGTCACAGTAAATGTTACGTGTATACAACAAGGCCATCTTTTATTTAAATTATTATACGCATTGTACAGATGATATAAGATGTATTTGACGTCAAAAACTGACTGGAATTTTAAAAAAAAATGTAGAAAGTACAAATTGTAATTAAACTCACAAAAATCTACAAAAAATATGCTTTTGGAGAACTTTTATTGAAATTACGAAGAATATCAGGTACCGATATCGTCTTAATCACGATTCCGTGTACGACAGAGAAAATTATGGCTAAGAAACTGCTCGCAAGTATACCTTTCAACCAACTCTCTTTTGCGACCAGAAATGCGAGCATTTCGTTTCCGTGGCTCTTTTCTAAGTGTGGGTAGATCCCACGATCCGTAATCAGCCATTATATCTATAAAATTGAAGCACACGAGCAAGGTCTACGAGGTAGAAATTACGTTGACACTCTCTAAAATTGAAGGTACGAATAGTCATGAAATTAAACGTGTTGTGCGCCACCTATAATTCAGGGAAGACAATGTGCAGTTTTATTTGCAATTATGTCATTTTCAATTTTTAACGGGAACCAGATTACATTTGCCGGTAGGGGATTAGTATTGCTCATGCAATACTCTCAGAATGCTTGTTCATTATCTAAAGCTGAGAAATTTGGAAATTCACTTTCAATTAACTGAAATATTTCTTTTCTTTGATGGTCATATTTTCTAAATGTTACCAAAAAATGAGTCTCATCATCTATACTGTTATAATTGCATCTATAGCATAATCGATCTTCTCTAGGTATGTTGGTAAATCTTCCCACTTTAATTTGCACCCCGTGACAGGAAATTCTTAATTTACATAGAGATTTTCTCTGATCAAAATTTTTAACTACTGATAAATAATTTTCATAACCCCAATTTTGTTTTAGTTTCAAATATATGCTTAATTTGCCATCAGTATAGCTTTGCTGACTTGTATACCAATTCTTAATAACCTATAATAATTCATAATAACCCAATAAAGTTTTATGACAGCCTGACTTAAATTTATGCTTTCCATAACAAATTACTTCGTCTGTTACCTCACAAGAATGTTGCCTTTTTTAAAAATTATCTCCCCCCATCCATCCAAGTTTGCTCTGTGGCAAGTTTGATCGAAATTGACTTAATGTTTCTTTAAAAAAAAAAAAACCAACATTTTCTTAAACAGGGCATAATTTCAAAACTACAGTCAAATATAGAGCTACTTGCATTGTATATTTTCCTCTTTCTTACATATTAAGTACTTTATTGTTTCCTGCAAAAGCTGACTTCTTCTCGTAGTAGGAGGCATCCATGGGATTTCGAAGTCATTAGTCTCCGTCCTAATACCAAGGGTGTGCCGAGTACTTTGTGATCACCTAGACAACATGAAGTTCCAAACTCTACAAACAAGCTAGGACAGACTGAGAAAAAGTTTTACAGCATCGGCCGATTGCCCAACATTGTGGAAGCCATTGACGAAACTCTTCTTCATATTTAGGGTATTACTAGTGATGGAGGACATTTGTATGTTTCTAGGAAGAACTTTCATGCACTGAACATACAGGAGTGGTGGACGCAGACATTGAGTTATTCCTCAGATGAACACAAATTTATTGATGTTAACATCGTTTTGCCATTTTTTTAAGATTACATCATTTTTGAAACTCTTTCCATTTATATTATTAATTTTGGATTGACAGATTCCTAAACATCAACTGCAGATTTGCAGGTAGTACCCATGATGCCTACATTATGATGAATTCAAGCATCCCCGAGATCATACAAAATCTTGCTGAAGTTGGATGGCTTCTTGGTTATTCGCTCAGAGATTACTTAATGACGCCATTCAATAAACCCTCTACTAAGAAGGTAAAATGGTACAACTATGCCCACTGCCAAACTAGAAATGTAGTGGAAAGTACCTTTGGAATGCTTAAGTCCAGATTTAGGTATTTCAGTCGGTAAAGCGTTCTCTCCGTGATCGGAAGATCGTGTGTTCGAATCACGGGCTCGACTGACTTAAATCGTTAAAAAATAGGTAGCAAAATATAAAAATTAGGTTTCAATAACAATCAAATTGAATCTCTGATTCTCTTCAGAATTGACTATCCCCTTCAAAAAGGTTTCCAATGAAATAAAGTTACCATTTCTCTTCAAAGTAATCACACCCGCTTTGTTACCAAATCCCGCTCAAGGTTATTAACTCAAACCAGTTACCAAATCCCGCACAAGTTACCATTTTACGCTTTACATTACAAACTAACGTTCTTAGTTACCCATTCACATTTTTGCCTTTGTTTTCCTAAACTACGAAAGCAAAGAGGGTAAACTTATTAGTCCCCTACCAGTGAAACCGGAGGGGACTATGGATTTCCTCTGCGTCTGTCCGTCCGTCTGTCTCACTTGGTTTTCCACACCTTTTCCCTAAACGCTTGTAGATATTGAGCTGATTTTTGGTATGTGAGTGTATCTTGATGTTTGCATTTCGTTCCGCTTCATTCATTTTTGACAGAATAACTACCTTTTCAATTTTTAAGGATTTTCCGCAATTTTCTTCTAAACGCTTGCAGATAATGAGCTACTTTTTAGTATGTGACTTTACCTTGATTAGTTATAGATCAAGTTTGCATTTCGTTCCGCATCATTGATTTTTGACGGAATTTTGGCATTTTCAATGTTTAACGGGAACCTTGCCGGTAGGGGACTAGTATTGCTAATGCAATTGTTTTATTTGATAAGCTTTAACGTTCTTGATCCAGTTATTTTTCTTAAAAAGATCGTAAGAAAAGTTTTTAATTAGTCCCAGTTACCATGTCTCGTTCTTTAAGTTTCCAAATACCTTGGAAAGGTTAGGGTTGACAGATCGCACATTTGCTTTGAATTTGCCTAGTAAATTATGTTTGTGCATTTGTGTTTTCTAGAAATCAACAACGAAAGCTCAAGTGCTAGCCTCTCTTTAATTCAATGGAGGGACAATCGCCTAAACGAATGGTTGGAAAACCAGTCCCAAACAGTTGAAAACCTTAAAGCGACTAAGGCACATAATAGGGAACTAAAAGTTGTGTCACTGCCTAAAGGGAGAAAATCTGACACTGTTGGTTCGAACATTTCCTCTATGGAGGGGAAACTTACGAAGAATTAGATATCATTGAGATGGTGGCCATCTCAAAGGGCCCCGCTTTCAGTAACGAACATGAAAATGTAAGGTAGCTGAAAAGGGTTTATTTTGAAGAGGAACATTTGTGTACTATTACGGGATGTGTTGTTTGAGTCTAAAGGGCTTCTATGTCATCCTTGTAATAATTAAAAAGATGGCACGAAAATCACGAGTGCTCCATACCCTCTATCAAAAAAGGCTCAAAAATCACGAATGTAAATTGTTGCATATCCTTTATGAAAATTGTTGCATATCCTCTATCAAAATATGGAAGGAAAATCACAAATGTTCCGTACCCTAAGTCAACTAGTAAAGTTTCAGGCAAATTGGACTTTAGAGAAAGAAATTATGCAACGAACCAAAAAATTTTAAACAGAGAGGTATTTTTGACCTTGATCTAGAAACTTCGTTCAAGGTCACTGAACATCATTGACCAGTGGCCAAGGAGAGAGAAGATATGCTCCGGACAAGAGACGGACAGACTGATCACTATAGGGCGCCCGCAGAGCGGGGCCCTAATTAAATGCAGCCCTTTGTAGCACGGATTCGAGTCTTTTCTCTGTGGAAGAGCCCCTTTAAGAAAAAGAGACAAAAAAAAGAACACACCGCCAGCCTCCAAGACAAAAAGGGTTAAAAGACTTAGAAGCAAACATGCTCGTCTCGTATGTAACATATGCGGCGCCACATGAGACAAGTTCACAATCAGGAGGTTTTTGAGACACTTGTCAAGGAAGGGGGATACATCGTACATGTACGAACCTGTATATTATGTGAGAAAAGAATGCATGAATTGGAGACCAGCTAAGGAGAACGCACCAAATTAGAGACAAAGAGAGTATCATAGATCTCCGCTTTCAGAGCCCCCAGGCTGTTGACCCTTGCACCAAGTAGGTTGAAATTTTTAGCATTACGCAGCACAGTTAAGGGTACCAAAAGAAGGCGGAGCCTAATTGTATGGGAAATGTTAACTATGACACCATACAAAACCAACAATTCTTTAAAAAACCTACAAAATGCAATAATTTGCTATTTTAAACTATAGGAAACCATCAAACTACATCTAAACTTACTAAAACATGCTGTTTTGTCTTTAGTTAAATTCCACATAGCAAGGTATAAACAAGTTACTGATCGCGATGCATTTGTCGATGTGACGTCATTTCGTAAAATCTGACGCAGTTTGTATGCAGTAAGTGGCGGATCAAGAAATATTTTCACAACAAAAAATGCATTCGATAATTAAATAAAATATTATTTAAAAATATTTAAGAGGCAATTAACTTGGAGGCAATGTCTTCTTTATGAATTTATTCGTATATATTTTGTATATTTCCTATTTAATTGAGACTGCCGTATATTTGTATGCAAGTACATCGGAGGGTAATGCAAGGATCTTAATAAATCGATCTAGTGCAAGGGCATACACTCAATGGATCCCAGTATGCTTTTACAAATAAACTCTAGAAGTATTAAGGTATCTGAAAAGTGCTGCGATCTTGGTGAAAATGAATTGATTATATCTATATTTAATGCCGTTGACCAGCAACAAATACAGAATGTGGTCATATAAATTTGATTTTAAGAATGAAATAGCAGAATCTATAGAGGATCGCAGCACTTTTCAGAAACTACGATGCGTGTTGAAAATATTTCTACTCTAAATTTAGAATTTTAACTTGATTGTGCCCTTGCACTAGTGAAATTTATAGGTGACTTCAATAATGCAAGTATATGTGCTATATCACATGTCTGCCGCATCACCTGACAAGTCTAAATATAAAATATTATCGTCCTCAATATGTAGTTATTAACCATAATTACATTTGTCGGATATCAATAAAGTACTGAAAAGAATCGCCATCCTGATTAAGAATATATTTTCAATCGCAAAATTTGCCGATATTTCCATTGCGCACTTTAACTGTACTGCGTATTTCAATCACACACGTTTTTTGTTGTTGTTTTTTTTTGAAATACATGCATACATATAGATATATATCTGACACATTACATGTATATTAGACTTCATTCTAGTGAGGAGTTTTTATCCACTCTGCGGCTTCAGACCTTACCAGACCCAGCTGAAGAGGAAAGGTTTGTAATCACTTGCATATTTCCCAGACGTTATAGTAGAAATGTTATACCTGCAGTCAAATACTGATTTTAATCCTTTTTAGGAGAACCAAAGGAAATATGTCCATCCTCGCCCTCTGAATCTTTGATTTGGGATGATTTAGAGGTGGATCGGTTCGTATCAACCTACTTCTTTTTATTATCTAATAATGATATGAACTAATTTTAACGAATTCGATATACATGGGACGCCTTGGATATTATTGATGTGATTTGCTTTTTTTTTTAAGAACAAGCAGACAGTTGAACCAGAGAGTGAAGCTATTGTTTATGGATTGGTAGCTTTGAAATTTTAAAAACTTCTTGCTTATACATTTTATCAATAAAATTAATTTTGACCAGATTATTAATGTCGTTTGTCGGAAAAATTTGGAAACGGTGGAAAAATCACCTAGCAGTAGGTTGGTGTCCTTTAAAAAAAAAAGAAGAAAAAAACTTTAAAAAATATGGTAGTGCTGATTTATAATTTCTACACTATATCAGTATTAAGAGGCTTAACTTTAATTACCCTTTATTTCAAATATTTCTTCTTTTTAAATTACCGTTCACGGTAGCTCAGTCGGTAGAGCGCTCGCTCTGTGATCGGGAGGTCGCGAGGTCGAATCTCGGCAGCGACTGACCCAAGTCCATAAAAAAATGGGTAGCAACTGTTCCTTCGCCATGCGCTCGGGACTTTGAAGTGAAAGTTGCGGGTCCTTCGAATGAGACCTTAGAAACCGAAGTCCCGTGTCACGGCAGGCGTTGGCACGATAAAGATCCCTCACTGCTCAATGGCGCTAAGTGCCGAGTAAAGGTCAAAATTTGAAGTCATTCACCGGTATATGGTGACGTCTCTATATGAGTGAAAAATTCTCGAATGGGCGTAAAACTACATACAATCAATCTTTCTAAATTACATTTTTATTTCTTTCGTTGCGTTTTGTAAGAAATCTATCATTGCATTTAGTGGCTCTGAAGATGCAGCTACAACAATCCGTTTTTTCCTTAAACTCCAATATGCCAATAAAATAATTGGTTATGGATATTGCAAATCATCGACTTTTTAAACCGCCAAGTTTTGCAGAAGAAAATGCAGCTACAACAACCCGTTTTTCCTTAAACTCCAATATGCCAATAAAGTAATTGACGCGGTTAATAGAAGTGATATTCTTAATCACAAAAGGGTCCAGTCTTGTATTCTACCATATTTCAAAGTGAAGAGTACACCTTGAATTTTTACAGATATACATCGACTATTGCTTCCAAACTTTTTAAATTACAAAAAAAACTTAACGGAGCCTAGATATCGAGTATCTGAAACTTAATCCTCCTTCGTGTTCATGTTCTTCACCCAACATCTATAGTCTTGATGGACACTGGTGACGTAAATATCGTTAATAATGAGGACCTTAAATCCATAATTTTAAAAGGGCCAAATTTAGGGAACCGTGATCTTTTTACTGGCGTCATAATTTCATAAATATCATGGATTCTGTGGAAGATTACGCCAGGCGATGGCCAGACATGAAAAAGAAGACCCGGATACGTCAGCAAGGATTGAATGTATCAGATCTATGTTAAAATCGCGCATCAAGTGATTGAGGGGCAAAATGAAAACCAAATAGCCTTCTGTATTCAATAATTCAGAAGTGAAAAAAGAATTTAATTGCATGATAAGTGTGTACTGGTCCTTGCTGACAAAGCCGGTAACAATGTTGTCTTTGTTTGATAGACTCATTATTTAAATTGTATTTTAGAGGAACTGGGATTTAATTGCGGTAATCCAATTTACTACCCATGCCTCCCTTTCCGAGGAGGATATTCTGCAAAATCTTATTTCATCTTCGGGCTTGTTTCTCTCATTGAGAAGCACCAATCAAACTGAAGGAGACAGATAATGTAAACAGGAAGGAATCAGTTGATACGTAAAATGCAAGTGTTACGCATAGTTTATCACCGAAAGTCTTAATTAGGTTGGTTGAGAGATAGGAAGAACAATCAAGATTTGTAATTTTCTCGAAAGACGTCGCTGTAGTCAGCCCACCAGATATCGAATGAAATTTGTCAGGAGTTGTGCTGATACAGATTTACACAGGGAAAAGCATGTTAATACATATAGTACAAAATTAAAATTGTTTTTTAATAAAGCAATAAACCATTGAGATTTCTTGGAATTTAATTGATATAAAAAAAAAACGTTTTGCATTAATCGTCATCGCAAGCAAAGGTTTTTATGTCCATTTTATTTTCCACAAATACATGTACCTGTTTCGTGGAAATGGAATTAACACAAAGCCTGTGACTTGCCACAATGTGTTTTAATGGGATTTGTTAGATGTTTATAGTAGCTAGATAGGGGTGTGAAAGTACAAAAATTCTTGAAATACAGAATACATGGAAAACATATTCCATCATCTATGTTGTTTATACCCCAAAAAATGAAGAAAAAAAAAGAATTTGTATGAGTCAAATCATTTGATATTCAAACTTTAAATTCAAATTTTAAAAGAATCAAGCACAAAGAAAACAAAACAAGCTCAAATGGAAATGTTGTCTAGTATATGAAGGCAAAGTTATATAATATTATTACATTTTAATTTTCTCACTTTTTTTCAGATTCAGATAATACATTATTACAGTACAGACCAGTGATGCTGGAAGCTAGTGGATAGTGGTTACCCTCAGGGAGCCAGAAAACAGATCCATAAATTGTATTAATGAAAGTGGATCAAATAAAAATGTACAATCCAAAAGTAGCATTCTTTGTTTGTCTGTTAGCATTTTTTGTTGATGTAAAACTACTAACTAATCAAGTCTTGGCATGCAGATTCATCATTAGATAGTAGATGAATTTGAAACACATCTTTATATTCTGCAGTTTGAAGTGTCATAGAACAAGGTCATTCAAGATCAAACAATTAATTTCAAATTTATTCAGTGCACATTCTCAATCATAAAAGCTGATGTTAAATTGGGAAGAAAGGGGGATGGGGCTGCCCCCCCCCCCCCAAACCTGATAACTACATGCTTGCTTGAAATGGTTTTTCTCAAATATTTAAGCTGCCATAATGACTCTATTTTTAAGTGTCAGTATACCAGTTTCAATCAAGGTTTGCATGTTTTGAAAGGCATTTTGTGATCATATTAAATGAAAGATATTTCACTGGTATTGGTCCTTGTGTCCATGTTCTTTGATTCTGTGACCTTGAGTACATCACACCTGAATGAACTAGAATTATTGTGAACAAGCTCATTAAACGATCCCCCAACTTCTGCAGTATATTCTTTCAAACTATTGCATGAAATGTTTATTACAAAAATATGGTCCAAACATAAACTTAACACCTTTTCTGCCAGTGCGAATATACATAACCAAATGAATATGTCATACACTCAAGTCTCATACGTAGTAAAACTTTTGTGCAAAGCGCAAACTTCCAATGTCTCTTCATTCGAAGTAATGTACCGAACTCAAATAGTGCACTTTTACTGCAGTGACCTTGAACATGCTAAATGTCCTTGAGTCAAGGTTAAACATCCCCAAATGATCTTGGGTCAACGTCAAGACAGACCCATAGCTCTTAGATAAACCTTGATCTTGTTCAAATGACATTGAGTCAAGTTCATGATAAGTATCCAGGTCATAAGCAATAATATCAAGTATGAACTTTCAATGGCGCTTCTTTCAAATGAAATGAACCAGATAAGATTGTACGGACAAGGTGATTCCTATTCCCCCTTCCAAGTTTCGTTTCTAGAGAATATAAAATATAAAATTCCTTTTAAAATGAATGAATATTTATTACTCAACAGAAGTAAATTTATAAGTAAGCTTTGATCAGAACCAATATAATGGACACTGTACATGTATTCAGTTTACACCCTCCCTTCAAAAAAGCTTATAAATGCCAGATTGACACACATTTTGACCTTGTATAACTTTTTTCTACTAAAGTTGCTTTCTAATTTTAGTTTATAGATATCACTGGCGGATTTAAGGGGGGGGAGCGTGGGGGCGCATGCCCCCCCCCCCCTTTTAAATTTTCAAAGTTTGACATGACTAATATTAATAATGCCATACTTTGGTTTTATAATTAATGGTCAATTAAAAAATGGTAATTTTATTTTATGACCAAGTATCGGTTTTCTTAAAAATCAAGTCTGCAAACCTTGCATTCCCTAGGCTATGAATATTATCTCATAATTATTCAAACCGGAAAACGTCTCCAGATTTCGTTTGAAGGATAGAATGCACAAAGGCTGGTCGAAGGTAAATAAATGAATTTAAAATCAGACGGTCTACGTTACAAACCCATCCACCGATTGATGTATTTATTTATCAAATGGTGTAACTATGCAGTAATTTACTTACATAGATACAAGACTTTTTTCATTACATACATCTCATAATCTTTCCATATAAATGGAATTGAACGTCAGGATATAGGTTAGGATGGTGTAACTTCGACCACCTGGTTAATTTCGACCGTTCATAAATTCCTTAAAATAATTTGTTTATAGCCCATTATAGTACACACACATCTATTTTATGCAGAAGGAAAATGCATTTTTCATTAACAAATCAATGTCGATAATAATAGGCTAAATATTTTTTTCTTCCCTGGGAAATTACATCCAAGAAGAAACTTTATCGACCGAAAAATTACGGACGGGTATTTTTAAACCATTGCGGGGAATTATCAGTTTATCACCTCTGAAAATATCTTGTATACATAGAAAGACACAGTAGATGTTCCTGGCGTGAAATTTATCAACTATGTTTAATTTTGCAACTTAAATTCATACCTTTTTAATTTATAGTATTTAGTTTTTACAAATAAAATGCAAATCAGCTGAACAGAAATCGGCCGAAGTTACCCATGCATGAATACGGCGTCAGCGGGTAACTCAGTTAGACCAATGAAAATGAAGCAATGTTATTTGTTACCATAAAAAAAAAATCGTGACCACCGTCCGTATAAAAAAATTAGATAGAATTTTTAGAATTGATTTTTATTGAAAAATATCAAAGGGAGATAACTCTTCAAGGACAGGACAAGGTCAAAAATTAAGGCACGTTCCGCTCTTACATACTGATTCTAAAACATGAAACTGATGTTTAAATATACTGAATACTCAGCCCATACATATCTGTTATACATTCAATTCCATTGAATCTGAGGCTTAATTGGGCCGGATACCTTAAGGATGCTGGGGGTCAAGAAATTAACCATCAGATATAACTTATTTTTTTATATCTTAAGCTGTCAACTATCACTTGGCAACCAAAAATTTAATACATTTTAGTTTTAAAATTTGATTATTTTTGTATATCTTTATATGCAGCTCTTCTTCTAAAGGAGATCAATATAGTCTGGAAATGGCCACAACCTCCCTGCCCTCTCAAGTAACAATGTACTTTGATTGATTGATTGTATGTTGTTTTTACGTCCGATTCGAAAATTTTTCACTCATATAGAGACGTCACCATATACCGGTGAAGGGCTTCAAATTTTGACCTTTACTCGGCACTCAGGGCCATTGAGCAGTGAGGGATCTTTATCGTGCCAACGCCTGCCGTGACACGGGGCCTCGGTTTTTAAGGTCTCATCCGAAGGACCCGCAACTTTCACTTCAAAGTACCGAGCGCATGGCAAAGGAACAATTGCTACCAATTTTTTTATCGACTTAGGTCAGTCGCGGCCAAGATTCGAACTAACGACCTCCCGATCACGGAGCGAGCGCTCTACCGACTGAGCTACCGTGAACGGTCAATGTACTTTGAAAAACATTTTAATTTTTGTGACTTCTTGTATATCTAGGTAAAATGCTACTTTTTAGAATCTGGTCTTGTTTGTTCGTTGTTTTTTGGATTGTTTGTGTGTGTGTGTTTCTATTAAAAAGTGAAATACCACAGTGTACATAACTAATCAATACCACTATTTTTTTGCCTGGTTTTACTCTTAAAATTCACGAAAACCTTGGAGATTACGGGGGTTTCGCCCCCTGGGCCCCCACCAGGGCTTCGCCCTGGACCCACTAGGGGCCGCCTTAAATCCTGCATCCGCCCATGGATATGACATATAGAGGACCCCCAAACAGGAGCACAGGATTCATTTTTCCAGCAGTGGTTGTATAATTTGTGTATGTAGTGATAAATATATGTAATTTTTCCAAAATTAATAAGTATTGACATCATATTCTTTTCCCGTTGTCATGGCAACAATATCAGTACAGAAATGTTTCGTTATTTTTGGAGAATAAGGTAATTCATTCTTTCAACAAATAAGGTAGTCAAAATACCTTATCGTATAACGTAAAGAAAACAAATGGCTTAAAATCATTGATTTTCATAAGGATTTATGTTTGTTTGTATGTTGTTTAACGTCCCTCTCGAGAATTTTTCACTCATAAGGAGACGCCACCACTTGCCGGTGGACAGCTGCAAATTTTTTCCTATACTCGGCACTTAAGGCCTTTGAGCAGCGAGGGATCTTTTTCGTGCCAGCACCTACTGCGACACGGGACCTCGGTTTATACGGTCATAAGGATTTATGAACCCGTTGCTAAGGAAATGGATTTCCTTGGATGACAGTCCCTAAATACGTCAAAAATAATTTTTAATTGTGTTTGAGCATTAGGTAGGACAACATCTATTACATACCAAAAGCTTTTGAAAAAAATAAATTTTTGACTTTCCATGAAATGCTCGATGCTTGCTGATTTTGACTCTTAATTTCATTCATAGGAAGGAGTACAGTCAAACCTGTATTAAGCAGTCACCTGCGGGAACCATTAAAAGTGACCTTTATAGAGAGGTGACCTTTGAAAAGAGGTTCATCTTTTTTCAAGATAATTCTTTTCCAATTTATGTAAGTTCTGTGTTTTGAAACACATCATAGAATATAAAAGAAAGATGTGCTTTGGACATCGATGGTCTCAGATTTATTTTTAATTTAAAAAGTCTCAAGATTAAGTTCAAGATAAATTTGATGACTCCAACAAAAAATATATTGAGTCTAATAGGGCACTGCCATTATCCTCCCTCCAAACAACAACAAAACTTTCTTTTATTATAAGATTACATTATCATGTTGTGCCATGAATAAAATGCAATATATTTTTTATCTACAGTGCAGGAAACTAATTTTGTTACAGCATCAATGCTGATTTGAATGCTTCCTTTACTTGCTGATTTGAATGCTTCCTTTGCTTGCTGATTTAATGCTAGTTATCCTTATCCTGATGCTGTTTTATAATTAGGTCAATGCTACCGGAAGTAGCATCATGCTACCGGAAGTAGATAATGAATTTCAGCATTGCCGTTTAAAGCAATAAAACTGCCTTTTACAATTATTTGATCATAATATTTCACTATGTATCAATAATGTGAATACTTTAACCAATATTCTTTCTTTCTTTTTTAATTTTTTACTGAATTAAAACTCATTGATTTTCTGATGCTAGTAGGATAATGCTGATTTTATGTAGGTCAATGCTGGTTTTATCCTTTGCTTGCTGATGCTGATCCTGGTACTGCCTCTAAAAAAACAAGTTTAGTTAGTCCTGATAATTGTATGTAAATAGTAGCGTAATAAACAGACAAGTCATAATCTCAGTTTATCAAAGCAGTGCACAATACAAATTGATATCAAATTCACAGACCAATGAAGCGTGACTAATCCTAACTGTCGTCTTACCTAGTTGAAAATCACATGATAATCAGGACACATTGAGTAAACAAAACAGTTAATTAGGGTTTCTACAAATACATGTAATACGTTTCCTATGTGTTAAAAACGGCCTGTCATGCATTTACGCAATTACACCTATAGGAGTTGGACATGCCAAAGGTGAACTAATAATTAGGAAACACCTAATTATTGTATCCATTAATAGATAAATATAAGGATGCCTTGTGTATCATTCAGAATTTTTTTTAACCACATTCCAATTCAATAAGATTAAGATTCTCGTAAGTCCGTTTTCCCGATAACCTTTTCGGCCACTAGCAACCTTGTTCAGCTTTGTTAAATGAATAAATAAATTATCCAATATTTTAAATGGGTTTAATAAGGCCAATTATTTTTTTCATGATCTTGCTACACACGACAAATTTACAGTAGTGATAAAAATTGGGAGTCACCGGACTTTAGATCTGGTCACGTGATCGGACAAAATGGCCGGTATATACGAGGGAAAATGGCGATTTTACATGAAATTTGATGACCGTTGGCCGCGTTACACAGGTGACCGCTTAATAGAGTTACATTATATAGGAAAATTCATTGGGAGGAAATAAAATGACCGCATAGGACAGGTGACCGCTGTGACAAGTTTGACTGTATTTGGATTGCATATGAATGACTGAATGTGACCAAGATTTTTTTTTCATAGCAGAATGCTGTTATTGACTATCACTTTTTTAAAAGTTTGTGCACTTTAAAATACTTACAGCCATTTCCCAAGGTTTCATTTGTGCCTCGGAGAAGGCCCATTCCCAGTTCTCATTGCCTCTCTCTTTCTGAAGGCTTCTTTCTTTTTAATTGATGACTGCACATCCCGAATTCTTTTTTTAGTCTCATCTGTTGTTCTTTTACAAGCTACTGACACAGAATTCACTCTTTGATGAAAATAAAAGGACTATGAAACACTACATTGTTTTGACACATAATTTTCAAGTTACCAGTATCATAACCCCCCCTTTTTTTTAATCATTTTTTTTGTAGATTTGAATTGTTATTCTTACCTATGTGTTTGGTAAAAAATAAACTCATGGATTTCAATAAAGACAACAATAAAAAAATCATAGGGTGTTATAATTTTAGTGAAAGTAGTCAACTTTAAAGCTATGAAAGGCGCAAAAAAAGTAGTGCAGTGAACCAAATAAACAAACACAGCACACTCTGTTGTCGTCTTTAATCAAGTTGAAAGTACATACACCATGTAAACATCATAATTAATTAAATCTTGATGTATTTTAATGATAAGTATTGTGCATTTGTATTTTCTTGAAATCAACGGCGAAATCTCAAGTGTTAACCTCTCTTTAATTCAATGGAGGGACAATCGCCTAAACGAATGGTTGAAAAACCAGTCCCAAACAGTTGAAAACCTTAAGGCGACTAAGGCACATAAGAGGGAACCAAAAGTTGTGTCACTGCCTAAAGGAAGAAAAATTGGTTCTGTAGGTTCGAACATTTCCTCCATGGAGGGGGAACTTAAGAGGAATTAAATGCAGCCATTTGTAGAACGGAATCGGAGGGTATTTTCTCTGTGGAAGAGCCCCCTTTAAGAAAAGAGAGAAAAAAGAAACACCGCCAGCCTTCAATTCCTCCAAGACAAAAAGGGTAAAAAGACTAAGAAGCAAACATGCTCGTCTCGTATGTAACATATGCGGCGCCACATGAGACAAGTTCACAATAAGGAGGTTTTTGAAAAACCCGTGAAGCAAGGGGATACATCGTACAAACCTGTATATTTTGTGACAAACGAATTGCAAGAATTGGGGACCAACTACGGAGTGCGCACCAAATTAGAGACAAACACCGTATCGTGGACCTCCGCTTTCAGAGCCTCCAGGTTGTTGACCCTTGCACCAAGTAGGTTGAATTTTTAGCATTATAACAACCACACGTTTTTTAAAAAAACATATATATATATATATATATATATATATATATATATATATATATATATATATATATATATTGTAGTGAGTAGTCTTTATCCCCTCTGCGGCTCGAGACCTTACAAGACCAACTGAAGAGAAAAGGTTTCTAATCACTTGCATATTTCTAAGACGTTATAGTAGAATTTAGAGGTTTTTGAAATGGATGGGTTTGTATCAACCTACTTCTAATTCGATCTACCTAGGACTCCTTGGAAATCGATGGTGTTTGCTATTTTTTGTAGGAACAAGCAGACAACTGAACCTGCTCACATAGGGAAGCTATTGTTTATGGGTTGGTATCTTTGAAATCTCAATATTTTTCAAAACTTTGTGCTTAAACATTTTATCAATAATATTAATTTTGACCATATGATTGTCATTTGTAGGAAAAATTTGGAATAAATGGTAAAATCACCTAGCAGTAGGTTGGTGTCCTTTTAAAAAAAAGTTTGAAAAATATAGTGCTGATTTATAATTTCTACACTATATCAATATTAAGAGACTTAACTTTAATTACCCTTATTTCAATATTTCTTCTTTCTAAATTACATTTTTATTTCTTTCGTTGCGTTTTGTAAGAAATCTATCATTGAATTTAGTGGCTCTGAAGACACCGTCCTGTACTGGCAAAACTCAGATGAGAAATATGCAAACATGCGTGGATGGTAAGCTATGCTTCAGAATTTTAATTCGTAGCTAGTTTGTTGATCTCATTGAAACAAAAACATTTTTGTATGTTTTGGAGTACACCGAGTAGCGATAATGACATTATTATTTCATAAATTTGATTTTGCCATCAGATAATCGTAACCCTTTACGTTTAAGTTCCTTTCCTAGCCCGATTCAAAGCTTGGCTTCGGGGGCCAATGTCAAATAGAGACGAGAAGACGGCTCATCAAACAATAACGCACGTATTTCTGATCTCGAAAGCCGTAAGTAAAACGCCAACCTTCTTTGTGGGTGACTTGCTAGATGAAGTAAAAAATTTTGAGGAATGGTTCAACCATTCCATGCGTATACGACAGGCTAGTATAGTGAAATCATATTTGACCAGTCTGGGAGACTCCTTAGCCTTTTGTATAAATTCCCACTTTCCTACTTGGAAAACAAGAGCATCTCTACAGATGATTCAAATGTTCAAGGATGCCTTTAAAAAAGGACTGCAATACGTGGACCATAGGCATGTGTTTCTAAACGAAATTCAAAGAAAATTTCTAGAATTAGTGATTTTACAAAGGTGTAATTAAATTTAACTTTTTTTTGTAATTTTCATCGTTATTTAAGTCTGCTTAATTAGGCTGTAATGATAAAAAAAATCATGACCTTGAAATGATATGAATTTAATATGTTGATCTAGGTATCTATCACAATTGTAATGTAGCCTTTAAAATTAACAACAGAATTAAAAGAGGCTTAAGCGTGCAGGTATCGTAATCTCCATTGGCGGATCCAGGGAGGGGGGTTCGGGTGTTGGAACCCCCTTAATTTTTACAGAAAGAGGAAGAGAGAGAATGTTTTTTCTGTAATATATATATTTTTACATCTAGTATTTTCAATAAAATAAGTACTTCAATCTCTGTCCGTTCTGCTCTCTAGATAGAGTTTTGCTTATTGCTTCCTCCGTGTACCATCAAAATCCCGGCCCCGGGCCTCGACTACCCACACGTAACATGAAAGATTTCAATAGCTTTGATATCATCGGAAGATTCCAGCGAACGTACGGCTATACCGTTTTGGACCATCTTCCAAAGTAACTAACTTTAAGAATTATGCATAAAAAGTAATGAAAGGGAGTATTCATAAGAGAATATTTATCTCCTTATACATGTATTATGGAGACATTTTAATCACTGAAGAGAAAGGTTCAAAATGTCCCCGTAGTATTTGGGGGAGGGGTGTCACTTTTTCCTAAAAACATCTTTTGTTATAATTTGAATAAATAAGTTTTAATTTGCATTGGAAGCTCCCCCGCACTTTTTGTTGTGGGAAGGTTCAAATTACAGAAAATCAAACATTTAAAAGAAATCAAAATGTAGCGAAAAGTTAGACGAAGTCCCCCCCCCCCCCCGAAAAAGGATTTTACAGGCTGGTGCACATTTTAATTTCTTTCTTTCTTTCTGCTTTTCAACTCTTTTTGGAGGTTGCCCCCTTTGACCGTTGCTATGGGCTTGAATGTAAGTGCCTGCGGTGTGACATAGACCCCCCCCCCATTTTTTTTCCCAAAAACTCTATACTGGAGCACTAGAGGGTCTCGGCACTAAAGGGTCTCGAGTTATCTAAAACGATGCTAGGTTATCGATTAACTCGATCACACAAAAAAGATTAATATTGTGTGTGTGTTTTTCCCCCCTGTCTCTAGATCTTTTCAAATAACGGAATGGTTAATATACAACACCTGCAATCGTAACTTCTCGGCAAAACAACGTGTTTTTCCGAGCTCGCCAGAAGGTCTGAGAAGATGCGATTGACAATTCCATTGCACTTGTGTAGACCTACATGTAGGCTATTTGGTCTTGCAAGCAGGTGTGTGCACTGTTTGCTAATGACGCTTAGACTGGTGACGGTATTTGCTACAGACATGAGGAACTATACACTATTTCATTACATGTGCAGTTTTTTTTCTTGTGAAAATTGGAGTAAATTAAAAGTCGAATATCTTGGGTATGGGGTAACCCATATCTATTCTTGTTACAACGACCGTCAATGCATCCATGGACGAGTTCATTGGTTACTCTGAAAGGTGGCACAGGTTTACCTTTCGTTAACACTTTCTACAATGATCTGCCTACTTTGAGTGATTGTACTTTCATAACAAGGTTGTTAAATTTTATTCCCGATTGGCCTATAGTTTTGTCATTTAAAGTGACAGTACGGCGCATCTCATCAAAAAACTGACTAGATAAAATTTTCCGACAAGATTTGGAAATTTTTTACTACTCATAAATGTATAAACTTTCAAAAAATTACAACTTTTACAATTAAATAATTTGGATTATCTCATTAAAATTAATAGTTATTTATGGGACGTAAATATATACATCGCAACGTGTTCGGGGTTCCACATTCCATGCTGTGCACGCATGCGTAGTTTTCATAAACAAAACAGCATGGTTAGAGAGGGAATCCCAGTAGGCCTGCTACATTGACAAAGTCGACTAAAAATAAAAAGAAACTGAAAATAGAACTTGAAAAAGCAACTTCCCTGACTAAAATTTAGTTTGGGGATTAATATAATCGCTGGGTAAGGAAGAAACGGGAACTCGGCGACACTCACGCAGGGCTCTCGAAGGTTCTATTCGACAGGTTTGTTTATACTTGTTATCATTTCTCATTTTTCCGTCGCTTTCAAAGAAAAAAATAGTGTAAACTCAACAACAAAAATACATCTTTGACTTATAAATATTGTTGCCATTTGAAATGCTAATTTTTTTTTACTGTGCAGAAAAATATTTTGTTTGAAATTTGCCGCGATAACGTATGATTAGTTGGTTTTTCCTTTCTCGGACCCCAATACACAAAACGTCAACATTTGTACTTTTAATTCTGTTAAATTCGCCTGAATGCAGACTAAAATCTTTACGATTATTATTTAAGATTATTTTATCAGGATGTTATGATAATTTGTGTTTTTGATAATTGCTTTCACCTAATACTCATTATAACTGTAAACTCTACAGTGTAGGCACGTGCCGTTTTAGAATTCACGTGGTACAAATAAACAGATCTAAGATTGCTCCAGTTCGTACGACCCTTGATTTTCCGGCAGATTCTAATTACGTTAATTTTGATTGAGTAGAGAATATTTCTGTTTCTCAAACTGCTTACATCAACTTTATACCTTATTTCTTAATGACATATTGGGTAAATTTGGATGAAAAAGCACACATTTTGCAGCCGTACTGTCGCTTTAAAAGAATCGGGCTATTTCGATATGTGTAATGCATAACGGCTGGGACATGACATTTGTACTAGATTTATACGGAAGATATCCTATCATTGGAAAGATAGATGTACATGTGTAGCACAGATCTGTAGTACGCAGAATCTTTTTTTTTTATGTTTCACCCTCTCCCCCACATGGAAATCATTGCTACGGGCCTTTATCACGCTATATTTGGATTGCTGTCTATCAAATTATTTTGCGAACTTTGATGCACAAAACTAATACGCCGGTAAACATGGTAAAGACTATCTTTTAAAACCTAGTTCAACATGTTTAAGCTGTTAAGCTATCTATAAAAGTTCTTCTTACTTATTAAAAATGTTTGAACCATAGAATTTAGTTTGTATATAAGGATATATGTATTAAAGAGACATTCAAATGTTGGTCACGCCAAAAAATACATAAATACGATGTGCAGATTTTAGAGCGAGGTTCCAATACTGTAGATTCCTAAATATACGCGAGGAATAAATTATCGCGTAATTACGCAAGAAGCACCGCTCGCGAAATAAAATTACTCGCTTTTATTTTTATGGTGCTTTAATGTATGTAAAATCTCTAGATAAATCAACCATTTGCGAATTATTATTCTCGCGATTTGACGCCCTTGGGTCATTTCGCGATAATAAGTACTCGCGTAAAATAAGGAATCTACAGTAATTGGCATATTCTAATTCGAAAAGGACGAATTGTTCTAATGGCAAGTTGTCTTAGAGGCGAACTCTCTAGCATTTTCGCGCATGCGTAGACTGACGTAAGCCCATGGCATCCAGTTTAACCCCACTTATATATTTTCTGCGTGGACCTCGGGGTCCACGCAATAAAATAAGTTCGTTTGTGACACTGAAAGATATATGTTTTCATTAAATTTCTTTTTACACATTATCTCATAACCCATGAAGATGCAAGTTAATTTCTGAAGCACGACTTTGTTGCAAAAAAAGATGACATTCGGAAAGCCTCACACCTTACCCTGACAATGGATTCCTTCATCACAATAAGAGACTATATCATATTTCGAATTCTCATCTCAAATGACCAGAGAGCTGGGGCAGTCCTTCGCAGCTAGGTTAAAGACTCCCATACTTACATCAGCCTATGCAGAGATTCGGGAAAACGATTATGACGTCACGTTAAAACTACACAAATGAACCTCGTCGAATTAATACTAATGTTCTTTTCATACACATTCAAATACAGTTTTTCTCATAAATTATGTAAACATAATTCGATGTGTAACTTATCCCGCAAAAATATCACTGTTCGAATGTAAAATTAAGCCACCTTGATCTCGCTGTAGTAAGTGAGATGACGTCACTGACTAGTTTGACACGCAGGGCCGACTTCATTTGTCACAGATCGGCGTACGCAGAATTGCGCCGGTCATATGATCGGCGTAAAACGGCTAGCTGGCAAATGAAGTAATCCGGCGAAAACAAAAAATAATTATGCTATATACATGTAACAACCAAATAATTAAGATCTATCACTTTTTACGTTATGTCCTAGCGAAAAAAAGGTTGGATAATTAGAAATTCAATGGTCAAAAAAAGTCATGTACCTCTTGAAAAAAATTATTTTTAGAAAATAAGAACGGATTTTAAATATATGATTGGAGATTTGTTCAAGAAATGCAAACAATTAAAGAATATGCTGAATTGGTAAAAAGTATCTGCATTTTATAAGTTGTTTTATCTTTCCGTCATATTTCTAAGACCGGCGAATTGCTCGCCGGTCATTTCAGACCATCGAGATCGGCGTACGCCGGCTAACCTTCCCCAGTCAAATGATTGATTGATTGATTGTATTTTGTCTAACGTCCCTCTAGAGAATTTTACACTCGTATGGAGACGCCACCACTTGCCGGTGGAAAGCTGCAAATTTTGTCCTATACTCGTGTACTGTCTCCATTAAAAGGCGTTTTAAAGCTTTTGGTTTTTATTTAATTCAGCAACACTGTTACAAAGCAACAGAGTAAAATTCTACAACAAAAACAATCGCAGCATGTAATCGTGGTACATGTAATAGCACAAATGGACTCCATAGAAAGATATTGTTTACCTTTTAAATTCAATGCAATGGTATCTGATCAACTTGGAAAATGACAATAAATCTGTAAACTATTTTATACAATATAAATCAACATTATACAATTACCCTATGGGCCTTATCAGCTCGAAAAGTTGGTACATAAAGTGTGTCGTCTTGTAAACATGTGCCTTTTTTAACTCATTTCCGGTCAGGCTAATAACTCAAACGTTCACAAACAAGACGGAAAAAAGGGTTGCACTAAAACCCGCAAAATACAAAAACATAAACAGAACAACTCGGCACTTACGGCTTTTGAGCAGTGAGGGATCTTTATCGTGCCAGCACCCACTGCGACACGGGACCTCGGTATATACGGTCTCATCCGAAGGACCGGTCTCCACGTCCCACAGTGGGATTCGAACCCGCGACGTAAGGATCAACTCCTTACTTCGCGACTCTAGAGCAGACGCTCTAACCACTGCGCCACACGGTCGGCCCGGTCAAATGAAGCAACAAGCCGGGTTTCCAAAGGTCAAGCGGCGCATTCGGCGTACGCCGGTTTGACAAAGTCCCACCGCAGTTTCTCTGTACTTGAGGCGTTGATCAAACTATTTTTGTAGCTTGTTTTGTTTGTTTGTGTGTTGTTTGACGTCCCTCTCGAGAATTTTTCACTCATACGGAGACGCCATCACTTTCCGGTGGGGAGCTGGAAATTTTGACCTTTACTCGCCACTCAGGGCCATTGAGCAGCGAGAGATCTTTTCCCTGCCAGCACCTACTGCGACACGGGACCTCGGTTTATACGGTCTCATCCGAAGGACCGGGCTCCACGTCCCACAATGGGATTCGAACCCGCGAAGTAAGGATCAGCTCCTTATTCCGCGACTCTAGAGCAGACGCTCTACCACTGCGCCACGCAGACGACTTTCCCGATCATGAAGAAGTTGCTCCCAGCACTTTTCACGCTAAGAAATTTGTGTCTAAGAAAACAATAAATTATATAGCGGAAAGATACCTGTATATCGTTGAACTTTTACGATCTTTGCAGTACATATATGTTCTAATTTTAAACCTGTCACTTGACAAACAGCTGATGTAATTGATGTCGCTTTGTCAGAACTCAGCAGAGACCCGATTTATACCAGTGCAAATACCACAATTCACATTCATCAAAACTAATGCTGTTTAAAAAAAAAATAAATTGTATTCATTTTCTCTGAATATCCCCGTTATTAGCAAACATATTTTGGGATTCATATGAAGCAGAATTTATTCTAAACTTCTACATGAAAAGAAGCCTCTTGCTGTCGCCTTGAAGCTTTAAATATATCGAAAAGATTTTATTACAATATTCATTTTCATGGGCCGTCACGGTAGCACGGTAGGTAGAGCGCTCGCTCCGTGATCGGAAGGCCGTGAGTTCGAATCTCGGCAGCGACTGACCTTAGTGGATAAAAAATAGGTAGCAACTGTTCCTTCGCCAGACGCACGGCACTTTGAAGTGAAATTTGCTGATCCTTCGGATGAGACCTTAAAAACCGAGGGTGTCACGGCAGGCCTTGGCACGATAAAGATCCCTCAATGCTCAATGGCCCTGAGTGCCGAGTAAAGGTCTAAATTTGAAGCACATCATTGGTATAAAGTGACGTCGCTATACAAGTGAAAAATTTTCGACATACAATCAATCAATCAATCAATTTTCATGTAAAAGTTTTTAACTCTAATAATTGAAGCTTAAAGGTCGAGTTGGGATATTCAAGGTCAATGACATTCGTTTGATTCCAAGACTGATGAAGCTACTGTTAATAAATATAGATAACCAATTCTACCTATTTTACTGTAAATTATGATAGCGTTGAAATTTTTGCTACTGAAAGTTTCCATTGTACCTGGAGATGTCTAAAATATTTTTAAAAAGAATGTGTCTACATTGTACCGTCACGGTACATGTAGCTAAGTCGGTAGAGCGCTCGCTCCGTGATCGGAAGGTCGTGTGTTCGAATTACGGCCGCTACTGACCTAAATCGATAAAAAAAAAAAATAGGTAGCAACTGTTCCTGCACCAAGCGCTAGGCTCTTTGAAGTGTCAGTTACGGGTCATTCGGATGAGGCCTTAAAATCCGAGGCGCCGTGTCACGGTAGGCGTTGGCACGATAAAGAACCCTCACTGCTCAATGGCCCTAAGAGTAAGGTTTAAATTTGAAGCCCTTCACCGGTATATAGTGACGTTTCTATATGAGTGAAAAATTCTCGAACGGGACGTAAAACAACAAACAATCGATCTTTACATTGTTTTCAGGAGATGAAAATATTGCCAAACAAAGTAGGTGCAATAGATGAAATACAAATTAGAATAAACGTCCATTGATTTGAAAACTGATGAATATTTATACGTAAATAGGAAAGATTTAGAGCATTTGATACTCGGTTAAAAAATTAACATTTTTGACTCACTTATGGTGACCAATTCATCTTGTAAGGTTTTTTTTCTCTTTGGAAATGGTGTGATTTCAGATGGATGACCATTTGGTGACTGTGCTTACCCAAAGTGCTTGTAATCCATTTCGTCCTAGCCTTCTTATACCTGCATCAGAGGACGGGTACAACACAAGAAATTCTTGAGAGAGAAGAACTGCGAACGAAAGTTTTGTTCTCCCGCCTACCTCCAAGTCAATTTTTCAAAAGTGAACACATTTGAATGATTTTTCATATTTATATAGATATTTATATGAATTTTCATAAACCATTACTTCTTTGGAAAAACAAAGAGAGATAACCCTATAATTTTAGTAAAATTATTTTGTTTTTCACTATAGAAATCAACGGAAAACGAAAAATATTTTTAAAACATCTCCCCCCCCCCTCCCGTGAAACAAAAGTTCCTTTTTACAGATAATATGGGCTGTCATTTCACAAATTCATTCCAAAGCTTTTTGTGTTTCACGGGGGAGGGGGGGGGCATATGTTTAGAGACAAAAAAACTACAAAAATTATTATTTTTTCACGAACTTCAAAGAGTTTTACAACTAAAACATTGTATTTTTTTTAATTATGTATGTTTAATTTTATATGCGTAAAACATAAGAAAAGATTTAAGGAACATTTATTCATATCCAAGAATATTTTAAAATGTGTTGATGCTTTAAAGCCTGATTTCAATGGAAAATATCGTCTAACCCCTTTTTTAAAGAGCTGGAATTAGGGGTAATTAACTATTTAACACTGGCATTAAAATTATCAGTCAATTACCATTGAAGTAACACTGTGCCAGATAAATCTGCCACTTCCAAAGTGGCAAATCGGCGCCCGCCAAACTCTTAGTTTACATAAAATCCATATATGCCATGAGGTAGACCATCACTTACAGAGTTCAAAACTACCTCTGTTACAAGTGAATCTGTCAGGTGAGATAATCACCTTTAAAAAGAAAATTCCTTTGGGAAAAATAAAGTTCCTGTAGGAAAATTAAAATTCCTGAGGGATATTATCAAAATCCTATGGGATTCGAACATTTCCTGTAGGATATTTCAGAATTCCTGCAGGAAATTAATTTAATAAGGGAGAATTTTATTTCCTAGGGGAATTTACCTTCCTATAGGAGAAAGAAAAATCCTGTAGGAGGAAAAAAGTCCTACAGGAAAAAAAATTTCTCGTAAGGGAATTTTTTTTTTCTCCCTTAGGAAAATAATTTCCCTTAGGATAAAAATTCTCTTAGGAATTTTTAAATTACTCCTATGGGATTTTTAATATGTGTTATTTTACTTCTCAGATTGATAATATTGAAAAAATTTACATTATTACTCCCTCTCCATATGATTTTCTTTTCTGTGCCTTCTTATACCCATTTTGATAATGTTGTATGAACTGTATTCTCTTCTCATGTGTGTGTATATGAATGTGTGTGTGATCATTCATATTTTAATTAGGAAAGTAAAACAAAAGTATCTTTCCACTATCTCGAAAACTGATTGATTTCACCATCACACGTTTTTCTGTAACTAAACCAAAAACTAAAAGAACATTTATGAATATTGAATTTCCATCATTGATGCTATTCTGAAGCATATAACCTTAATTCTCATAATCAAAGATGAATCGATGTAGTAAAATTTCAACAACAAAAAAAGACGAAGGAAATATCACTTTTTTCAGAGCAACAGCAGATGTACTTTACTAGATATATGACCTAGAGTAAGATTATTACATGTCTAATACTTCATGAAACCATTTACTCAAGTTTGAGACAATTTCAATCAAGGCTTCAAGGTTTTAAGTGTTATAGTCAATATAAATTTTATCTCAATGACCTTGACCTTTGTCTGAAATATGATGTTGGGTCAATATCAATGACACTACACAATTAAATGTATATATCATAATCAGCAACATAAGTACTACAATTTGACTTCATTCCTATCAAGGATTGGAGAGTTATGGCTGAAAAACAAGTCCTGACTGACAAACACACAGACAAAACTGGTGGAAAAATCAACAAACATGCCAAATCCAATGTCTCGACCTCCCTTGGGGAGAAAGAAAAATAAGAGGAATAAATTTCATTACATCTCCTTCCTTTCCATCCACCACATAACATTTTTAATTAGTATAATTACTTATAAAAGATTGAGTTTACATGTAATGTGTTGTCTTCTCTTCAAAAATTCAATCAACACTTGACAAGTACATGTACAAGCATAATGCATCAATTTATGAAGTTGGAATGTTCAAGGTCCACAAACTATAAACAATAGCCTGTAAATATCCTCCAAATATATATTGGTTTACTTGTACAATTGCAGAAATAAATCTTACAATTATCACTAGCAAAAATGCCCTCATTGACCGTTTCAGGTAATTTCTGTCTACTTTCTGTTTCAGCTTGCAAGCAATCAGCCGCATGCTATTACTTATATTTAAACAAAAGTCGCTTCAGTCTATAATGACAGCAGAATTGACATGCTGGTGATGTTAATGGAGTAATTCACACATGCTAAATCAAACAGAATGATTTAAAACTTGCATGAATTAACCCTTTTAAACCAAATTTCTTGCTTTCCATTCTGTCATCTCTGGTAGTTTTCGTCTCTAAGTTTAAAGCGCTCTACTGACTTGGATGAAAGTGTACACTAAAAGTTAAAACTCGGGCCTTTCCGGCAAGCTCGGAAAAACACTGGCCCCTAGAAATTGCGATTGCAAAAACTCTTTTTTGCAAAAATTTGGATATGAAAGAATTAATGCATTTAACTACGGAAGCCGGTTGGTGCCAGGTAGAAAAAATATTTTATCTGGCGGCCGCCAGATAACTTATCTGACGGCCGCCAGAAAGTTATCTGGCGGCCGCCACATAATTATTTGGCGGCCGCCAGATCTTTTTATCTGGCGGCCGCCAGGTAATTATTTGGCGGCCACCAGAAAGTTATCTGGCGGCCGCCAGATAAAATATTTTTCTACCTGGCACCTACCGGCTTCCGTATTTAACATTTAAAATGTATGTAAGATTTATTATGTAACAGAGCTAGAATAAAATATGCTTATATAAACAACTGGGATCAGGGGTAAAAGGGACTTGTGTCAATAGTTTTGTATAATGTTATACATGTAACTTTTTTTGGAGGTGTGTGTGTGGGAGGGGTGGGGGGGATACACCTGAGCGATTTTCTGAATCGCGCAATTGTCGGAATATTAAAAAAATAGTGACTTTCAGCGAACAGTAGTTACATATAATGACTAAAGGTATTAGTTCATGATTATTTATGTTTGTAATTCGTTTTGAAAACGAAATATATTTCTAGGGATTTTTGGTGCAAATTTGACAGTACTATGAATCTTAATTTGGGATCAAGTCAAGGCCGCGTCGGAAAGGAGGAGGCGATGTGTACGATCGCACCCCCTTTAAAAAAAAAAACAAACAAAAACAAAAAAACAAAAAAAAAAACCTTGAAAATATGTTTGGAAACAAATTCATTTTTTATCTGTTTAAAGAAATGCTGCTTCTGCTTTATTTTGTTTATTTGATAGGTAAAGAAATTATTAACCTATATTGCATCAGATCCCAGCAAAATGGTACCCATTCATAATTCTTTCTTCTGACTGAGAAGGGGATACCACTCCCAAACCCTCCCCCGCACCCATCGTTTCAGAAACTTGGCGACGGCCCTGCGAGTTGATGCACTTTCATCATTGTCTTTTTGATTCATCGTTTTTTTTTTTCAATTTGTTTTAGACCATCATAAGGTTTTTCTTGTCAACAATACCCATGGGTTACATGGGACACACACATTTCTACTAATTTTTTTTTCATAAACACGTTCATATTGCATATACTGTTTTATTCTCTGGAGAACGAAAATCTAGAATATACCTTGATGCTACTTAGTATCAGGGTATTGAGAAAAGGCTGCATTTCATTTTCGGAATTTGTTAAAATATCGAACTTTTCATTTCCGACATTTTGTAGTTTTCATTTCCGACATTTTAAAGTTTTCATCTCCGACATTTATCATATCGTACTTTTCAGGCAGTGAAAATTGAACTGAAGACTTCCCTCATATAAATTGTTAAAAAATAAATCAAGAATATATCATATAATCATTGATACACAAATAATCAGGAATGCTTGGCTTATAAAAAGCTTATTCGGGACGATGATTTTACGTGTTTACCCAGGGACACATGTAAGTGTTGTGAACTTTCGCTCATCTCCTTTTCAATTCAAGATACATGTATTCAGTTTGAGATCAGATAGATTAAGATGGAAATGATAAGACATGCAGAAACTAGTCGAGGGATAAAGCCAAAATCCTTGAGGGAATTCTGGTTTTCGGTGCAGTCCCTGACATATAATTCAGTGGGCATTAAATCTGGTGAACAAAAATTGCATGCTCGTTTAACTTATGCAAAACTTTTAACTAGACTTAGTGTTGCATGTATATACAGTGTATTGTATTGTTTTTATTCAGAAAATGTGGTTTGAAATAAATGTAATATTTATCCTGTTAAAATTCTATTTCCACCTACTTCGTTAACATTAAATGCCGCAAAAGTACCCTCCAAAAATTCCGGAAATGTAAAGTAATAGATATCGGAAATGAAAATTAAAAATGTCGGAAATGCAATGCGGCGTGAGAAACACGTAGAATTAATATGTCAGAAAAAAATCTCGAGAGGAAAAACGTTCTTTTTGTTACCCCCCCCCCCCCGCTTTTTTTTTGAATATATATGTACACATGTATTCCACTGTACATGTATTAAGCAAATGCTATTTGAATTCTTGTTTGTTTTATTTTCAATATCAGTTAAAAAACACTCTTTAATAATTCTTTAAAAAATCCATCTGATTTCATTTCAACGTCAGCATCAGATATCCATGCACATTTTTTATATCACAAACAGTCTACTTGCTTGACCTTTCAATAACTCTCGACGCTGCATGCGCGGATCTAGAGGGGGTCTGATGGTCCGGACCCCCCCCCCCCCCCCCCTGGAATTTGCAGAGTTATTAAAAGTATATACTGAAGCAAATAAAAAATGACTGGAAAAAACGTTGACCCCATTACTACGAAATACACATGTAGGTTTTTTTTTCACGTTTGAGAGATGGATTTAACGTTTGTTTGTTTTTTTTTTTTTTTTGTTTTTTTGAATGTCAAGAAATGTGTTAAATTGTAATTTTTAAGGTTAATTTTACAAAATATAAAACCCATATTTCAGAAAGATCCGGTTCTTAATTAGAACAAAATGAAATAGCAAACATAATTATACCAGGGGTATGTAATTAGAAACCTGAAGATTATTAAAAAAAAAATAAAAAGGGGAAAATTTATAAGAAGGAAAAAAAACAACAGTTTTAAGTAATCCAGCATTGCAGATGGCATCTAGTCCCCCCCTTCTCTCTCTCTCTCCCTCTCAATATCGATACAACGACTAGTACGTATACAGTGTATATACACGATATCTGCTGTTGACACCGATCATGTTTATCTATTAGGCAATTGTCGAAGTTCACACGAACTTGACCTGGTGACTGTGTGATACCCCCGACACCCCATCTCTTTTGTATCATTTTGAGACCAACGAAATCGGGAATTGAAATTTCTTGATATTGTGTTATAAAAGTTTTGAAAAATACATTGCTATTAAAACAGATTAATAAATGTACATTGCTATTAAAACAGATTAATAAATGTACACCTTCATTCATGCTGAAAATTCTTGATTTTCAGTTAAAAGTTTTAATTTTTTCAACACTGCTTTTTAAATGGATAATGTAAACTTAATTCTTGATATTCTGTAATAAAAGTTTTAAAAATTATACATTGCTATGAAAACAGATCATGTTAACTTTAATTCTTGATATTCTGTTATAAAAGTTTAAAAAAAATACTTTGCTATTAAAACAGATAGAGAAACTTTAATTCAATGACATGCTGTGAAATTTAATAATATTTGCAATAAATAATATAGTGAAATAGTTTTAAAAATATCTCTCCTTTTTTCAAGAATTATTTCTCGAAATCACCCGTCCTATCCAGCCTAGTCGATTCTCCACCGAAATTACATGCGGAGATGCAAGAATGTTCGGCAGAGGCGTGCTTTATGCATTTAATAGTCTCTATAATGTGTATATATCTGAAGGAGATGGGCGAACAAGGCGTGCAAAATGTCCATAGCTTCAAAAGTTTAAAAATCATATCTAATTTGTAAATTTAATATTAAGAGTAAAGTTCTTCTTATTGAAAGGTTTAAATTATGACAAACAAAACTTTTCTTTAAAACATCCTGAGTATCACCTCCTTTTTCATAGAGACTAACATGCTAACAACTTCGTTACACAGCTCATGACAAACAGTGGCATTTAAATCCCAAAAGTGAAATTACGCTTGACTAAATGGACTTCAAATATTTTTCGGAAAGATACGCATGTTTTGTCATAAAAGTGTACTTTTTTAGGCACAGTGTGTTTTTGCTCTATGTTTTTGTTTACCAAAGTATGAAATATAGTATTATGCATGCTTTGAGTATAATCTTTTTTTAAAAAAAATAATAATAAAAAAAAAAAGGAGAGAAAACCCACTCGTATGGAAAGTATGAAAAATGATCATTTTTGTCCTCTTTGTTGTGTATATGCCATTTCATAGACGAATAATTTCAATATTTGTGAGATTGTTGCTAATTGTGGGGATTTTACATAAAGTATACGTTAATGCTAAATGAAATATCAAAGAAAATTTTGTTATAATTGAAATTAAATTTTTCACTTTCTTGTTTGTCACACAATAGGCATTTTGCTCGCCTTTTTCGCCCATCTTCTTAAGTTCAATACTAATAACAAAATTTTAATACGAACTCATCCATCATTAGAAAATGATTGGCAAATATACACACATACATTCAATACCATATAGTTTCCTATTACTCAAACCATGTAAAGACTGATTTTCTCGAAATTAATAAAATATCTTAAAGAAATGATTAAGTTATTAAATATCTGATTATTCTAATATTTATCATAATAATTCTCCCAGTATACTCTTTATAGTTACCAGAAAATTAAAATACAGATTTTTTTTTAAAAATGTATCAAAATAATCAAACGCCTGCCAACTATTGAAGTCCGACTGGTAAGCGGAATAGTAGCATAGATAATACAACTTTAAACATGTTTTGTTATGGGGTGCAACCTACGGAGATAAATGTATTCAATTCTTGATAAATACTTTTCTATCCTATATATTGATAAGTGCAAAAACTTTGAAATCGTGTTAAATTGGATATTCTATAGAAGTTCTCCGAGTTCAATGGATTAAAAAATTAGGGGCATGTCCCACTATTCAAATCTCTGGCTGAAAATCAATTGGAAGATTCACCCCGCGGGGCTGTATTCACACTTTTTAGAGTTTCTGTCCTAGCGGTCACCGGAATATATTCAAGAATTCGGCTTCACATCTACTGATACCTGCCATTTCCTGTTAATTGGGAGATTGGGTAGTCCTGTATACATACAATATTAGTGTACGGCTGCAATTACAAAAAACTAAGGAAGGTTGCATTTTAAGAAAAGAAAAACAGTACATTAAAAGTTAAATAGGGATATATATTATTTTTAGATCTTGAAATTCAAATTCAATTTGTTCACTCAAATCACCTAGTGGTACACGAGGTTCTATATACAATACATACAAATAGAATATAAAAGATACACGTGAAATATCGGGGATACATACAAGTTAGATAAACATAGTTATATTAAATAATTATTGAACTCAAAATATTTACATTTCCAATGTCTTTGTCCGAGATAAAATTACAAATTGTAAAAATACTTTATTTCTACATAAATCTACTGGTTCATCGATAGGCGCGGTTAAAAAAAAATCACGTGCGGGGCGGGACACATAGAGACAGAAGCGGGGCTATTAGCACGGGAATTTGCAGAATCAGGAGCATGTAAATATAAGGAATAACTGTCAGATTTTTTGGATTCATGACGATGATCAATCGATTGGCTTGCGTGATAATTTTATGCATAAACGCCTTCGGCGTTTATGCAAATTATCACGCAAGCCACTCGATTGATCACATCATGAATCCAAAAAATTAGACAGTTATTCCTTAAATCAATGTTGTATAATTTCAGACTTTGAAAACCACAGTCATACTACATAAAAATAACCAACGATTAAATTTACACATAATTTATAATTAGTAATGATTATCCAAGCTTATCAATGGTTGGATTTAATTTTCTGAGTTCGAAGCATCTATTTGTCATTAAAATGCTCTTTTTTCTTTTTAAAACCTTTACGAACTCCTTAACATCAGAGACATATTAACATGATTAAAAAATGTCACTGCTAGCAGACATTCCAGACGTGAAAAAGAAGACAAGCCCTGAAGGGGGCGGGGCAGGGTGGCCATTGTCTTTTCGTATATGTCAAACTTCTACTTTTTTAAAGTTTAAAGATAGTAAATAATCTTCGGGTCCTTACTAATGTTTCTTTTTAAAACGAAAATCTGACCAACCAACCAACCCCCCCCCCCCTAAAATCCAAATCATATTGAAGGGGGGGGGGGGTGCTGGACATTACTCTTACTTCTTGGTACCTTGTTTTTCAAATCCTGAAAATTCGCCATTGTTTAACCTTACACAGCAAGAAGTGTGTGTGTGGGGGGGGGGGGGGGGGGCTAACCAGCATCTGAATGAAAATTTACTAAAACGAAAGACTATAATTGTGGGGGGGGGGTCAACATCTAATTATAGGTTACTCTTAATCATTTTATTAACATGATTAAAGCTTTAGCCAATAAAATTTAAATAATTGCATGATATTTGTGGTTTTCTTTGATTCAATGACCACTTGCATGTCTTCAAAGCGAGAGGGTTTTTTGTAAAATTATTTTTTCTTCATTATAAGATTATTGGCAGTGATCCCCGTTTGAGGTGTTCCCTAAATGACTTAACGCTTTTAAAATAACATATTAGTATCGTGTTGTTTTCACAGTAAATGGTAGGCCTTCTTTGAGCAGTTAGGACCAGGTGAACTACAAATTGTTCAGTTAATGATTACAAACTTGATTATTTATATCTATTTATCGATGAAATTTACAAGTAAATCTCTGAATAAATCAGTAATTACATGACTTCCTCATACATTTGACTTTTTAGTAATGTTAACAAATTCATGACGACAGTGTTTGAAAGGATACTTTACTTTTCATTACTTCATTCTAGAATTAGGATTTATCAAACTATCAATTAAAAGATATAATACACTGTCGCAACACTCTATATATTGTATATCAGTGTTTTCACTGTCAGCCTCGAGGTCATCGGGTCATTGTACAGCACAAAGGCCAAACTTCAAAATCATAAAAATGTTAGGTGTCAGTGGCATATACATGTAGGCTATTAAGCTAATATGTCCACTAAGTAACAGCGACAATTGTTAATTACACACATTTGTAAGTAATATACGCATAGCATAATTTTCATTCCTGTGTGATCGAATATTATTTTATTAATTTGTTAGGAATTGTTTTCAGATGTGACACGATGTAATGCTTGTGGTGATCATGGTGATAAAAATGTTGAAGTAGTAAAATTAACCAAAAAATGCATTGAGTAACAGTATGATGAATATTATGCCAATGGTTCAATAAGCTTTGTAGTCCAGTGATATTTTGATTATTTACGCATAAACATGGTAAAGGAAATAAAAATGTGTTGTATATTATAGTAATATAACTAATTTCAACTGTATTTTAAACAAGCATTGCACCTTTGCCCCCGTTAACTTATCAAAATTATTAGTCTCACTCAAATATGCTCATATAATTATATATATATGCAGTAGTAGATACTACTTTATATCTGTATGCTTTTTCATCAAATTAAAACATGTGAAAGTGTCTGTTTGAAAGAAAGAATGTGAGATTCAGTTCATGATTGCCCTTTTCTGTTTTGGCCGTAATGAATTGGACCGTGTATATACATCTTCAGACTACCCTCTATTGTTATCGATTGGAACTGTATACCGTGTATTTTCATACTAGTACAAACACACAGGAGTACTGTATCTAGCGGTTGCAGGTTCCCGAACAGAGGCGGATCCAGGGGTAAGGTGAAGGTCATTCGAAGCGGTAAGTCGTCTATCAAGAGGCTCCGACAAAAACATCAAAGTAACTTCATATTTTTGTGATTGAGAGGGCATAGTTATTGTGTTAATCCATAAGAGAGTCTATTTGATCTATCTGATCGCTTTGCATTGTATTTAATGCTCTGAAATGGTGATTTTTGATGATTATGTGGTGTTTTCCCGTAGAACGAGTGTAAGAATGCATGAGAACAACTCACGTTTCTTAATGACAATAGTTATGAACTGCTGATTTATTCTGCGTCGACATCTTATTACTCTTTTAATATTACATTAGAGTATTGGCCTACAGTATTATACTCATTATTTGCAATGTCTGCGACTGAAACTTCAGAGATCCTGGCACAGAGCCGTACTGTACTTTTTGGGCAATCTAATGAGTGCGAAATCTCACTGTCAACCATTCATACATTACTTACTCAGATGGATTCAAAACTATCGAATATTGAAGTAAAAAATGAAAGGTTTGAGACACGATTGTGTGAAATTGAAAAAAGAATGACCTCATTAGAGACTATACAGACATCAATAAGTGAACTTAAATCATCCTCTTCAAAGCTTGATACTGATGTGAAAAAGATTAGAAATGATTTTGGACAGCTTGAAACTAATGTGAGCGCATTAGGTAATGTGTTTGACTCGGTGAAAGAAACAGCAGACAAAAATAAAAAGACCGTTGATTATGTCAAGAAAAACCTGGACGAGTATACAGTTACTCAGAAAACATTAGAAGAAAAATTGACATCAGAAGTCCAAGCGTTAAAAGAAGCCAAGGAAAGACTAGAAGAATCTGTGACGGATCTCAAAGCCAGATCAATGCGGGATAACTTGGTATTCTCAGGGATCCCAGAGGACCAGGATGAGGATACAGAGGCTGTGATTCAGAACTTAATACGTCGGAGATTCAGGCTTGACTATGACATTCCTTTCGAGCGAGTGCACAGAATGGGCAGAGCAAATGAATTCAGCGAGTGGCCTAGAAATATAGTAGCCAAATTTACCTACTATAAGGATAGGGAGTACATCCGGCAAAATGCAGCCCGAAGATTACATGGAACGAATGTGTGGGCGAATGAACAATTTCCCCAAGAGATCGAGAATAGGAGAAAAAAACTGTATCCAGTCATGCGCCAAGCAAAACTCGACCACAAACGTGTAAAGCTAGTTCGAGACACTCTCTTCATAAATGGAGTTAAATACATCGCACCTCCTGAATCCGCCCCAGTGACTCAGAGTTACGCAAGAGTAGCACAACAAGAGCAAGGAGTTCCAACCCAGACGCCTAGACGGGATAACAAAAGAGCCCGGTATGGATCATCTCCGGATCAGAACAGACAATAGGATCGCGCGGAGGAACAGACCCAGCGCCGTAAGGCTCAATTTGCAAATAATGTAAAAATTTTGTCATTAAATGTATGTGGGATAAAAAACAGACTGAATTATAGGGAATTTGTTGATTTCATCTCAAAATATGATATAATTGGATTAACAGAAACTAAAACTGATAATTCTGATAAAATACAAATACTTGGATTTGTTACTTATATGAAAAATAGACGTAAACTTTCCAATACCCGATCTTGGGGGATTATTGTAGCTATTAAAGATACTGTTGTGAAATATGTTAGCATGATAAATACAGATTGTAAATATGTTATGTGGTTCAAGATAAACAAAATTTTATTTAATACTACCAAAGATATAATTTGCGGAGTTGTCTATATACCTCCAGAAGGAAGTAGATATGCTTCCCCTGATTGTTTCATAGAAATTGAACAAGAGTTCCTCAACTTTAATAAAGATTCAAATTATTTTTGTATGCTTGGTGACTTTAATGCCAGAGTAGGCAATATGAATGATTTTTTCACAGCTGATGAATTTGTATTGAACCAAAACAATTGTAACGAAAACATGTATACTGATATTTTAACAAGATCCACGATATTTGAAAAATGTAATATACCATTAGAAAGAACTGTTAAAGACACCACGGTAAATAACTATGGGCATAAATTGATTGATTTTTGTAGGAATAATGAAATGTATATTGTAAATAGTCGTGTAGGCAACGACAAACTTAAGGGAGATTTAACTTGTAAAAATAGTAGCACTGTAGATTATGTTTTAGCCAGTGTGCATATTTTTGATTTATTTAGTGATTTTGATGTTGTCGAATTTTGTAATCTATATTCTGATGTACATAATGCCTTATCAGTATTTTTATCTAGTTGTAAGACTGTTATTTCAAACGACACAGGTGTAAATCACTCAGGTGTAAAATTACGGTGTCCTAACAAATCAGTGGAGTTCTGTGGTAATATTGAAACACTTGCTGTAAATAACATTGAAAGTAAACTTGATGATTTAAGCGGTGATAATACTCATGTAACAAAGGAAAATATCAATCTTGTAACACGCGATATATTTGACGTGTTCTTTAGTGCGGCAAAAGAAACATTTGGGTACCATAAAGATAGAAGGGCTGGGGTTGAAAATAATTGTAATAAGCAATGGTTTAATCGGGACTGTAGAAACGCTAGAAAAAAGTTTCATCTCGCTAAACGTATGTATAATCGAAATAAATCGACCGAAAACAAGCGTAATTTGAATGCTATGAGTAAAATATATAAGAAAACAATGGATGAGAGCATAAAAAATAATAGAAAGAATATTGCCAAAAAACTCAAAGATTTGCATTCTACAAATCCCAAAGATTATTGGAAAATTTTGAATGCATCCGATAAAAATAAGAAATGTGCTGTTGATATAAATGACATGTATAATTTTTTGAAAGATGTGAATGAAGATAAAAATTGTAATGTTGTTCCTGATAACTTAGATGAACAGGAAGATGTAGCGAATTTTTCAAATGATTTTTCAGTTGATATCCTAAACTGTGCTATCAGTGATGAAGAAATACTGAACAGTGTCAAAAAGCTTAAAAATAACAAAGCATGTGGTTTTGACAAAGTGTTTAATGAACATACGAGGGTTGTTCGGAAAGTTCGTGGACTTCTGTCATATCTTTTTTATTTAACGTCATATGTTATCCAAATTTGGTAGAAATATTTTAACAATAAAATTAAATGATTTGTATTAAATTTTTCAAAAATATCATGATTTATTTAAAACTTATCCAGAATTAAAAACTTCAAAAATCGGATCGCGGCGCAGGTCAAAATTTAGTAATTTACAAACAATACACTAAATAATATCTGTAGTCATCTTCTCTGTAAAATGGAGCAAAAACGAAAAAATCCTAGACGGTTAAATCAAGAACTGTTACATCGATTCGTACTCCAAATTATGGCTTAATATTTTGCTTCGGTAAAAAGAAATCAATTTGAGAAGATAGGTAGTCCTCATTGAAAACGACAAAAACGATGACGTTGTAGAACGTCACGAAGCAGCAAATAAATATGCAGTTTTGTGTTATACTCGTTGAAAATCATGAATAAACGCTAAAAATGTTGGAGGAATCAGAAGATATGCCACAAGCGACTAGTGCATGTGTGTGTAAATGGTAGAGGCGGTATTTGAGTGACAGAGACTCTGTATCGGACGAGGAAAATCTGTGAAGAAACGGTTTAACTGTAAAAATCTGAACAAAAACTTTTAAAAGTTGGGACTTCATGGAAAGATGGAAAGGCGTAGCCGCTTCAGAGTTGCTGATTTTTTGAAAGCACAGTTAAGCGGTAAAAGAAATTGAACATTAACAAAGGAAATTATAAAACGAGAACAATTGTTAGAAAAATAAATGTCAAGTGATTGAAAAAGGTTTTTAATACTTGGGTATTGGACTATACTGTGTGATTGTATAGGGATAGAATATTTAAGAAACTCTTGACGCTATGTTTTTGACGTTACATTGCTTTTAAGTGTGCGCCGTGGTTATAAAACATGTTGATTTTAAAATGAAGTAAATTAATTTCTATCTAATCGAACGAAATGAAATTTCACAGATCAACAAAACAAATATTTTTACACATGATATTGTGCTTATTTTAAATTTCTTGGAAGTAGTATAACAAAGATTGACATCGTCCACGAACTTTTCGAACAACCCTCGTATTACTTCAACAATTACTATATTTTTACCCGTATATAGAAAACTGTTCAATTTAATATTTGATTCAGGTACCGTCCCGGATGAATGGTTAATTGGCATTGTTTAACCTATTTATAAAAATAAGGGTGATCCAACACAACCAGAAAATTATCGACCCATAACATTATTGAGCTGCTTAGGAAAATTATTTACAAGTATTTTTTGCACACGTTTGGAAACATTTGCTGAAGAAGTAAATTTAAGTAATGAGAGTCAAACAGGGTTTAGAAAAGGGTACTCAACTTTAGATCATATAGTTACCTTACAGCTTTTATGTCAGATTTTTTTTCAAAGAAAGAAAAAACTCTGCGCTTTCATTGACTTTAAACAAGCTTTTGATACGGTTTGGAGATTTGGATTGTGGCATAAGCTATTTAAGAGTGGGGTTAGTGGAAAATGTTTTAACTACATCAAAAATATGTATATAGGAATTAAATCTATGATAAATCTGAATGGCACAATCAAAGATTATTTTAACTGTAATGTTGGTGTTCGCCAAGGTGAAAATCTATCGCCTTTTTTATTTTCCTTATATATCAATGACCTGGAAGAGTTTCTCTCAGACAGAAATATTATTGGTTTACAAAGCATAACTGACGCTATTGAAGAAGAATTATATGTGTATCTTAAGCTTTTCATTTTGTTATATGCAGACGATACTGTTATCTTGGCTGAAACAGATGTAGATCTGCAAAAGGCTTTGGATGATTTTTATTTGTATTGTTCACAATGGAAACTTAATGTTAATAGTTAGTTTAAAATATATTTATTCATTACAAATGAAATGGATTGAACAGCAGGCATAATGCCTATAATCGTTCTCTCCATAGGTCAAGGTACATATAACAATTATTGGTACATTTAATATTGAAAACAGTATGTAAAATAGATCATTAATTGGTACATATATAAGGTGAATCCAGAGAAAGAGAGAGTAAAATTAAGAGAAAAAAAACATAACAAAGTACATTTAACATTGAAAAGCAGTATATAAAATAAACCATTAATTGGTACATGTATAAAGTGAATCCACAGAGGGTGAAAGAGAGAGAGAGAGAGAGTAAATAGAGACAGAGAAAGACCATAAAAAGAAAAAAAAACATAATAAAGTTGACTCAGAGTGGAAAAACTTCCTTAACATACCTAAAATGAGATATTATTCTTCCTAGCATATCATGATAAACTAAGATTTCAGTGAAAACCTCTTTGAGTTTCTTATAAAGGTATGTATATGATCAAAAAATGAAAAGTTGTCTTCTAAACATAAGGATTCAGCACCATATAGTATATTATCTATATTAACTGGTATGTCTTTCTCATTCATATATTTAATCAGCATCTGTCTTTGAAGAACATATTGTGGGCAATACATGAAAAAATGTATTGAATCTTCAATTTGGTGTCCACAATTTGTACATTTTTGTGAATCATTAAGGTGGTCTTTAAAAAGATCAGCATTAAGGTTACTACATTTATTTCTCAACTGGCAATGTAGTATATTTTCAATTCTATTCCCATAATTGTACAACCTGACTTTATTTTTCTGGTAGGGATTGGTGTAGGTTAATCTTTTTTTTGAAATTTTGCAATGTAGGGGAAGTTCTACAATCATCAGGTAAATTATTCCATAAGGATATTGTGGATGGTACAAAACTATTATGGTAAGACACTGTTCGAGTGATTGGGATACGATATGAGTTTTGGTTGCGTAAATTATAATTATGCTGAATTGGCATACATCCTTTGAGCATATTATACATGTAATCGGGGGTAAGGTTATTAAGAATTTTATACATCAGTGTGAGCTTATGCTTTTCCCTTCTTGAACTTAAGGTTTCCCATCCCAACTCATTATATAGGTTAGTTTTTGATGTATTGCACCTAATACCTGTAATTATTCTTGCAGCTTCCACCTGAACACTTTTCAGTAATTTGGATTGTTCTTCAGTGCAATTATCCCATACCACATCCCCATATTCTACAACTGGTCGAACAAATGAAAGATATATTTTGCTGGGCTGACTGTGTCAGCATCTACAATAACAAACAATGATGTGTCATCTGCAAACAGTCTTATTTGGTTTTGTATGTTTTCGGTTATGTCATTGATATAGATAAGAAAAAGAAATGGACCTAAAACTGACCCTTGCGGGACTCCAGCATTAACACTTTCCAATCCAGAGGAGTATCCTTCTAACACTACCTTCTGGACTCTATCACAGAGAAAATTCTCAATCCAACTTAAGATATCACCTGTGAAACCATACTGTTGTAATTTATATAACAGTCCTTTATGCAATACTTTATCAAAAGCCTTAGATATGTCACAAAAGACAAATCTAACATCTTTACCTTGATCAAGGTTTGATATAATTGTGTTATAAATTTCAACAAGTTGATTAACAGTGGAGTCACCTGGCTGGAAGCCTGACTGGTTCTTAGAGAGAAAATTGTGATTAAACATATAATTGTACAGATATTTAAATACAATTTTTTCCATGATTTTACACAGACTACTGGTAAGTGAAATTGGTCTGTAGTTTGCTGGGTCTTCTGGGCTCCCTTTATTTTTGAATACAGGTGTTATATCCGATTGCTTCCAAATATATGGTATTTTATTAATTTTTAAGGAGAGATTGAATAATTTAGTGAGAGGTCTGCTAATGGCAGGAATTATATTTTTTAATACTTGTGGTGCAATTCCATCAGGACCAGGAGGTTTTGATATGTTTAAATTTTCAAGTTGATCAATAACATCTTGAGTTGAAATACTTATGGAGTCTATAGAATATGGGGGACCAGGTCCTTGAGGGGGCAATTGGGGTTCTCTATAATGTTCAATATGAGAAATCTCTGCAAAATGTTTATTCAGTTGGGTAGCCTTATCAGTGGGATGGATGAAAATATTACCATTAGATTTCAGTGGTGGAGGTACTTTGTTTTTATTGGCAAATTTAGTTAATGATTTCACAATTCTCCACCATTTACCAGGAGGAATAGTTTTGTCTAAGATTTGTGATGTAATCTTTTGTTTGTAAGTATCCTTAGCCTGTCGTACCATAATTATAACTTCGTTCCTTAGACTCCGATATTTACTCCACTGATAATCACTATTAGTCTTTTTTGCTTTATAATGTACCCTATTTCTTTGTCTCATTTTACGTCTAATTGAACTTGTCATAAAAGGTTTATCAGATGGACGAATTACAACAACTTTTTTAGGTATATTTTTGTCAACATGGTAATTATATACTCTAGTAAAATTGGTATAGACTTCATTAATGTTCTGAGTATTAAAAACCTCTCCATCCCAATCCACGTCTGAGAGGTTTTTATTAAGTGATTTATAATCAGCCTTTGAGTAATTTCTAACTACTCTTTTATATGCACATTGTTTAAATGTTTTGAATTTTACATCAACACCCACTGGACTATGTGTGCTGCAAAATGGGGTTAGCACTACCACTGATTCAACTTTTTCAGTATTGTTTGTAAGTATAAGGTCAATGCATGTTCCCTTTTGTGAAGTAAAGTTAGTTGGCTGGTTTATTAAATTTGTTAAGGAAAATTTATTTAGTAAACTTTTAAATGCATTATTTCCCTTAGACATCATATCAATATTAAAGTCGCCTACTAGAAATACTGGCAAATTTGTGTTAACGTAGAACCTACGTCGTATGACGTCATACTGAGAAAATTAGTTTAGACTGTTTTCTTGGTGCTAGATCCATTATGACGTCATAATTTAATGTTACTTTTTTCCCGTACTTTCTTCAAGAATGTCTCATGTAATGAAGTTACACAACTGTGATAATGTGAATGATATGCAACTATTTTGAAGGAAAGCAAAAATCCTAAGAAATCTAAATAGTACAATATCTTGATGAAACGTGTCTGAGTCAAAGATCTGTTAAAAATTGTGTGTAAATTTTGTAATGTCTATCATGAAATGACGTGCATTCCCTTTCATAATTATTTGTTAATTATTCATAATGGTTGGTGTATAATAATAATGTTTCCCGAAAATATTATCTTTTTAAATAAAAAAAATACATTTTTTGATAAATATTCACATTGTAAATCTGAACGTAACCCCAAAACAGTAATTTAATAATTAAATCCTGTCTAAGTGCAAAAAGGTCAACAAAAGAAGTATGGATAAATAGAGTGTTCTCATTCGTTTGCGGGGAAAGGTATATGTTTTAATCACTTTTTGTAATTATTTGGGTATGTTCTTCATCATATTAAAGATTGAAAACATTCTGACAAAGACTTTTGAAAAATATTTACAAATTTAGGTGGTAAATTGACTCAAAAAATATTGAGCACATTTGCCTATATTCATTGAAATGTGGACTTAATCTTTTATGTCAATTGAATAAAAAGAATTTATTCTTGAATAATATTGCTTAATATGGTTCAGTTAATAAAGTCTATAAACGACGATGTTTGAAGAAGTATTTTAGTGATTTATTATATTCTCTTTATGACCAGTACCCTTAAAATGGCTGAAAATATATAGTCGCTGTGTAAAATTATCCTTCCAAGTTGCACAGACTGCACTACATTTAATAACAAAGAAACATACCATATATTTTTAACTGATTGATAAGCGAGAGCTAATTTATCATTTTGAAAAGTTTGAAAATCTTGTGACAAAGACTTTTCCGACATAGGTACTACCTTAAGGGCATTTTCTAGGGAAGATGCAATATAGTCAATAAAATCTGCCTTTGAGTTTGGTGGTCTATATAATACTCCTACTAGAAATTTATTTGTAGAATTTTGAATTTCAGCCCATAAAATTTCAATGTTTGGGTTAGAGAGATCTTTGATCTCAGATCTTTGAGTAAATTTAAGATTGTTTTTAACATATAGAACGACACCCCCTCCATATCTGTTACAATCTAACCTAATTGGTGTTTGAAATCCTTCAAATTCTATATCGTCGGTAGGTATTGTACTATCAAGATGACTTTCTGTAATTCCAATGATATCAAAGTCTGACAGTTCATTATAAACAATATCGACTTTTGGCAGGAGACTACAAACATTATTATGTACTATTTTTATATAAGTTGATGATGCATTGAACGTGGGACCTGGATTCAATTCAACGCCACCAATTAAAAGTAGATAGTACAAAACTAAAAAGCTGGGGAGCAATAACATACCTTTAGAAGTTTGAAATCTTTCGGAATAAATTGATGGCTGTGATATCAAATAACTTTCAATATTTTTAAGTTTAGTCATGAGTGTCAAAAATAATCATCTCGGCCAAATTCACCACAGCCATTCCAGGTTTTCTTACTTTCAGTTTTGACAGGAAGTAAACAATCAAAATTAGGTCAACTGAGTCAAAAAACAGGCGTATAACAAAATACGTGCAAAAAAAATTGGAAACACGAAAAATGCAGAAATAGGTGCAGGAATTGAAGTAGGCGAAAAATGTGAGAGCAAAATATGAACATAAACAATTTCAAGTCTAAGGCATTCTTAAGAATGAAGTGCATGGTCACAATCTTTATGTACAACTGTTGGATGTAACTGTGAATTATATTCCATACAACCAACCAACATATATACAAGATAAAGTTCAGTAGATATAACATACTGATAAACTGGCACGTATTGCAGTGCAGCTCCAAACAATAAATAATAAATACTAAAGGTAAGTAAAGAAAATGAACTGAGTATTATTTATAGAAATGGGAAAATCCCCTTAAGCGCCTGAGAGACTAAGATTTGAATAACCATGTGTTCATGTCAACACTTATGCAATGGAGTGGATGTCATTGTAGCTGTGGTTTTTCGGTATTGGCCACCATAATGTTGGAGTTTTTGTAAGTCGTCAAAACTTCTAATAGTTTGTTTTTTCCCGGCTAGTGTTTTAACGAGTATATTTCCATCATAGGTCCAAGCCTGGTCTATCACATTGTCTTTCACGAGCTTTCTGGCATGAAAGAGAAGTTCTGAGCGTTTCCTTGTTAATGCTTCGTTTATAAAGATTTTGTAAGTGTTCTGTTCATTTTCGTTGAATGACTTTAAATTACTTTTCTTTGCATAAATGACTGCCCGATCTCTATATGAAACGAATTTAACAATAATATCACGGGGACGTTGAGTATTGCCCTGGACTCCACGATTGTTATCGTTTTTGAGTGGTCTGCCCACCCTGTGGGATCTGCTGATGCGATCGAGACCTATTTTTGCATCTTGTGTATCAAGGACATACTTGTTAACTACATTCAAGATAATTTGGTCGGTATTTTCTTCTGGGTTCTCGGGGATTCCCGTAAACTTCAGACAGTTACGCCTGGAATATTGTTCCATATCGTCCATCCGTAGGGTAAGATTTTCAACCTGTGACTCAAGTTGAGTCACCTTTTCTACAAGGGCCTCTGATATTGTATTTTTGAAGTTTTCCTTACTGAGTATAACTTCTACAGCCTTCTTTGTAGCTATTTCATCTTTAGAGATACTGTCCAAGAGAGAGTTAAGTTTATTTATTTCTTCATTGTGATCATGGCTGGTCGCGTCGCTAGTTGCCATTAGGGAAGTGTCACTTTGACTACTATAACTAGATTCTATTTCAGACCGTGATCTTTTTTGAGCAGGTTTAATAAGAAATTCACTGGAGTATTTATTCGAGGTAGAATAAGAGGGTTTTTTTATTCCTAGGCATACTGGAGCATTAAACATGCAACCATAATGTTACTGAATGGCCGATGATTACTACTCACAGAGCAAAGCTACCGAGCCAGCTATATATTTCTCAATGATTAACTGGACAGATTACATTTCTTTTGATTACTCACTGTACTGTATCCTCAGTAAACATCCTAGAAACATTTCAGTCACATATGATTCTTTATTTTTCGTCGAATTTCAATAATAAAGTATAAATTTCCGGAGCTGCCCAAAACACGTCTGGCTTACATTGTAGCGACCTTTGATGTTAATGTTAGTAAGACAGAAATTCTAGTGTTTTCTAAAGGACCAATGTCAAAAAAGGTATTTTATTATAATAATAATGCAATTGAAAATGTAAAAGAATTTAAGTATCTTGGGATAATATTTTCACGCTCAGGTTCATTTTGTAAGGCCAAAAAACATTTATGTGAACAAGCACAGAAAGCAATGTATGGTGTTATAAGGAAGATAAGACAATTTAACTTACCAATTGAATGTCAGTTAGATTTTTTTGATAAAGTTGTTGTAACAGTTCCAATTTTGACTTATGGCTGTGAAATTTGGGGTTATGAAAATCTCGACATCATTGAACGTGTACATTTAAAATTTTTAAAACATATTTTCCATTTAAAGAGTAGTACGGCCTCGTATATGGTGTATGGGGAGACTGGGCGATTCCCATTGTATATTAATATTTATACAAGAATGATCTCCTACTGGTTAAAATTACTTACCCCGAATTCTTTAGAAAACAAAATAGTTTGTGTTTTGTATAAATATCTATGTTCTCAATATTTTCAAGGAGGTCCAAAAAACCTATGGGTAGATTTCATTTATAAAATTTTAACCTCTTGTGGGTTCTCCAACATTTGGTATGAACAAAGTCCCATTGACAGGAATTGGGTACTTGCAGCAGTGAAGCAAAGATTAAGCGACCAATTTATTCAAAAATGGCATAGTGATATAAATAATTCATCAAAAGGTCAAATTTACAAAATTTTTAAGAGTGATTTTGGATTTGAAAAATATCTAAGTATTTTACCTAGTAAACTCCAAAAAATACTAATAAAATTTAGAACTTCAAACCACCACCTCCCAATTGAAACTGGTAGATGGTCAAATATTCCACTGGATGAAAGAGTTTGTAAATTGTGTAATACAGGGCAAATAGCAGACGAATTTCATTTCATCCTAGAATGTAAAACATTGAACAGCATCAGAAAGAATCTTTTACATCCCAGATTTTGTAAAACGCCAAATACACTTAAGTTTTCTGAAATTATGTCAACGACAAACTTAAAAACTTTAAAAAAACCTTTGTATATTTATATCTAAAATAAACGACACCGTCTGTCCTCCATATTTTAAATGTTATCATACCATTTTTTTCTTCTCTTCTTCTTTCATTGTATATTTATTGCTATACTATGTACATGTGTATATGCCCCTCATTTATGCTATTGTATCATAATTATATTTATTATGTTCCCCAAACGAAGTTTGGGAACATATTGTTTTTACTCTGTTTCTTATTATTATTATTATTATTTTTCTTCCTGGGTACTTTTTTGTCCGTGAGTGATCTCCGAAACTACACATCCGATTGAGGTGAAACCTTTTTAGGGTTACTAGGCATGTTATGTAGATTTGCGGAACGAAGGTCATTTTGCGCGCACGCGCATGCACGTGCGTGCGCGTGCAATGCGTAAAATGACCAATATACTTGATATAGCTGTAACTTTTATATTTTTTGATAAAATGCTTTGATACTCAGAATATAAGGATATATTAAAAGTATGAACAAGATGACATGGTCAACATGCACATGCATGCACGTGCGCGCACGCGCAAAGCGTAAAATGACCAATTTACTTGATATAGTCGTAACTTTGAAATTTTTTGATGAAATGCTTTGATACTCAAAATATTTATATGTATTTAAAGTGTAGACAAGACGACATGATCATCATGCACATGCATGCATATGCATGCACGTGCGCGCGCGTGCAATGTGTTAAATGACCAATTTACTTAATATAGCCGTACTTTTTATATTTTTTGATGAAAAGCTTTGATATTTAGAATATACAGATATATTAAAAGTGTAGACAGGATGATGTGGCCATCATGCACATGCGCGCGCGTGCAATGTGTTTAATGACCAATATACTTAATATAGCCGTAACTTTTATATTTTTTGATGAAAAGCTTTGATACTAAGAATAAACAGACATACTAGTTATTTTTGTCACAATTATGACGACTAATTTATTGTACCTCATGTACCACTGATGTTGGTGTGAGTGAATGAAAATGAAATGAAATGAAATGAAAATGAACATATTCGAAATACATTTACAAGGAGGTGAATCCGAAAAAAAATCTTATGATAGGCCTAATGCACTCCCAAAATGCCCTTAATCATGTTAATCAGTTCTCTATTATATGATACATGTAATAAGCATAATGTATTGTCATATTCACCACTTATTTGAAGTAATTAGATACCTGACAGGCATACAAAACTCTCATTCAGTCGAATTAAAATTAGCCCCTCCGTTTTATTTTTTTGTTATGGCATAACAGTACGTACACGTATAGGGGCTAATTTAAATTAGACCGTGGCATAAAAAAAACGTAGGGGCTAATTTTAATTACTATAATACTGAAATCTTATTTTACAAAAAAATAAAATAAAATAAAAGGAGGGAAGTTGACTTTAAAAAAAAAATAATCCAGCAATCAATTACCTGCAAACAACGTCAAGGATGTAAAATTTATAATTATGCAGTTTGCCATCGCAGACCTAAACGATATATATTGTATATCAGTGTTTTCACTGTCAGCCTCGAGGTCATCGGGTCATTGTTCATGCCCTTAATCATGTTAATCAGTTCGCTATTATATGATACATGTAATAAGCATAATGTATTGTCATATTCACCACTTATTTGAAGTAATTAGATACCTGACAGGCATACAAAACTCTCATTCAGTCGAATTAAAATTAGCCCCTCCGTGTTATTTTTTTGTTATGGCATAACAGTACGTACACGTATAGGGGCTAATTTAAATTAGACCGTGGCATAAGAATTAAAATGTTAAATAAATAAAAAAAAAAACAACAAAAAAAAAAAAAAAAAAAAAAAAAAAACGTAGGGGCTAACTTTAATTACTATAATACTGAAATCTTATTTTACAAAAAAATAAAATAAAATAAAAGGAGGGAAGTTGACTTAAAAAAAAAATAATCCAGCACGTTCAATTACCTGCAAACAACGTCAAGGATGTAAAATTTATAATTATGCAGTTTGCCATCGCAGACTTAAACGACGGGGGAAAGGGGGGAGGTAAGGAAATGTTGAAACCCCAGTCTAATTAAACTGTTGGATACCCCCTCCTTATAGAAAACACAGACCCCATGTGAAATAGTTGTTTGCTTGACAAAATAATTTCTCAGTTCGATATTGTATCTGATCCTGCGGAAAATTTCCTGGATCCGCGCATGATATAGTTGTATATTCAGGCCCATAGGAAGCAGTTTTAATTTGGAAAGGGGGGGGGGGGCATCCAAACATTTCAAGGGCACTACCGACCAAAAATACCTTGTCGAGAAGCAAAATGAATATATATAATAAATAAATAATATATGTAATATTATTGTCATATAATGAGGGGCATATCCATAAAGTAGCTTTGTTTTCTAGTATACAATAAATCCTATAGATCTGGTCAGTATTTTTGGAACAGTCATCAAACAGTATGAAGTCTACAGTAACATGACTGTATTCATAAATCGTTCATTCAAAATGTGATCTTACAATTGCATTAAATCAAACGCACCCGGGAATCTGACAATTAAAAGCACGTGCACCGACTACCAAGATCGGCGACTAAGCATGCAAAATGTAGACTGCTTAGTGTTTTCTCAGTGGATTAAATACGAAGCTGCAACTTGTGATTTATGTGAAATATGTGATTAAGAACTTTTTATTGGTTGGTATAGGGAACTAAATCCTAACTTCGACGCCGTCATAGGCGACTGTTCAGTGATCAGCTGTTCCATTACAAGATGCATTTCGGGTGCGCATTCACCAGCTGTCCACGATGTTAGTATCAGTGAGTATATACACATAAACAAACTTTAACTGTTACATGTAAGCTTAGAACTGTACACGCGGTCCTCATTCACAAATATATGTACATGTAGTACATTGTCACGCACAACCTATTAAACATGTTAAATGTAAATATTTATAAAATACAAAAAAATCTATACTATAAAATTAGTTTATTCATTTACCAATTAAACATGCATGTTGCTTTAAACGAACACAGGCGTGGATTCCTCTACTTTTAAAGAAAGCCAAGGGTCCGTTTAAGAGAGAGAGGATGTACAAATCAGACATGATTTTAGACACATGGTCATTTGACTGCTCCTACTGACAGTACATGTAATGTAGGGGCCTACCTATAAAAAATATATTTTTAAAGGCAGTTATATAGTGCAGATTATTAAACATGATTAAATGGTCTATAATTAATAATATCATGGTGAAATTGTACCAATACATGGGGCAAGACAATGTGATTTATGTGACATTCACTGTCATTTTCATTGGTAAGAGGCTTAGGGTTGTTGACGAAATTCGTCTACTGAAATAAAAGCAAATTTCATACTTATCAAATAATTTCATAGATATAAAAACAATTATTTCAAAGAAAAGTCCATCTATAAGGAAAGATTTGTGTGTCCTTTAGCTAACACATAATGTCGCACATGGATTAAGCCTTATAATTCTGTATCAAAAGTTAAAAAGTTATTTAAAAAAATATATTATTGACTGCTTAACCCAACAACTCTAATTAACCTGTTACTAAAATAATTGATGAGTAAGAAGAAAAATAAGTGAAAGTAAACATGGTAAATTGAAATAAGGAGAAGAAACAGTGTCTAGATGGCTAATACAGTTGATCTTCAATATCCTGAACACCAATATCTTGAATACCAGTGATATGTCAAAGCGAGTTGTCTGTCCCAACCATATGTTCTTAATGTTTTTTTTACATTTAATTATCTCAAATCTTTGGATACTTTTAGGTTTGATTTTAATTTGGTCCCATCGAGTTCGAGATAACAAGGTTTGACTGCAGGTATATCAAGTAGCTCAACAGCTCAGTCTGCTACATGCAAGACAATTTCCTTGATTGGATATTGCTATACCGTGGTATCTACATTAACTAAGAACTGCATGTTGATCTAATTTTAGCAAGATTTAATTGACCATTTTTAGTACAAATTAAATCCTATACCATTTCAATTAGAATTTTAGATTCAAAAAGTTAAAAATAGAGAAATATTGACATCTTGTGCAAGTTGCATTCTACTGCAAAGTAAAGACTCTAAAAATAGATTGAAAGTTTATCCTAATTTTTAATATTCACATCTCAGTTTATAAATTAAGTACACTGTATTACAATCCAAAAATTTAGATTTCTGATGAATTAAACAGTGCTTGTCAGTGAATTTTCATCTTGATTTTTGGGTAATTTTAAAAGGATTTGTTTGGGACTGGGTCCTAGCTGGCTTCTAATGGACCTACATGCATCAGATATATACACATGTATACATAGCAATAGATACATGCAATCTCTATAATACAATGAAATTAATGGTATTTACTAGTTTGGTCAACTGTCATTAGGTGTGTTGGGTTTCATGTTTTTGTTTTTGTTTTTGGGTGTACCGGTACAAAGATTGCTGTTGAGGTTTGGTCAGTTAAAAAAAATGTAATATACAAGGGATATTTTAAAGTGATTAATACATATAATTTTTGGAATTAAAAATATGATTGTCATCTTCATTATCTCAAACCCTCAAAAGTTTCAGAAATCAAGCAACAGCTATACTTTTTAACTGCATTCAGTCAATATGCCTTAATTTCTTTGAAGTAGTATACTTATTATTTTGTGATATTTAGGACCTTGCATGGAATGCGGGAGCACAATTAGAATTGCATTGTCCATCCATTTGTCCATCAACACTTTGTTTTTACATGATAAGTCAAACAATTTTTAAATTTTGTACAGAAGTTAATTCTTTACAATGAAAGGAATTCCTATATCATACAATCAGATTACTTGTGAACAGTGGGTAATTGGGAGTGATCCAATTGTTGATAGCAGATATACTTTTATTTATTTATTTTTTAATAATATAAATCATTTGAAAGTTAGCATTAATAAAATATTATCAGCTGGAGATGTAAATGGAAGGATTATTAGAAGGTTATGTATGAACATGTCAACTGACACAAACAGAAATTAACTGACACAAACAGAAATTAATTTTTAAGCTAACCTACCTGGTAATTTTTTTTTATTAGTATACTGCTCTCATATTTTATGCTATTGTCAGTGCATAACGAACAAGTGTAGATGCTGGAATTAATGGGAAGTGATAATGAAATCTTTCATCTGCCTTTTTTAATTTCTAATTTGATTTCCTTATAATATTTAAAATCAAAAATGCATTACATGTGTTAACAATTTAATAACAGGTATTAGCCTAAGGGATAAAAATATTAAGTTGTGGATCCAAAGGAAGAGGAACTTTTTTCTAATCACATACAATGTATGTATTGATTTAATTTTAAGAAAAAATATTCAAATATAGATCCAGAGAATTTTGTGGTGGATCCAAGGGTCTAATCTTTTGAGAGGGGGATCCAAAGGGAGTGGGAAATATTTTATGAATTAAAAAGTTTGAGATATTAAAAGTATTTTATATTTAAAAGTAAATGATTTTGATAAATATGTTAAACCTATGAATAACTGAGAACATCAGGCATGTCTAATGTTCATGGCTGTTGATCGAAAGGGAGAGGAATTTAGCTTTATCTGATAATATAAAGTATTGTTTTAAACATAACTAGTATTAATTGTAACGGGGACCGTTACAGATGTTCCCCAAACACTCCCCAACTTCCTTTTGGTGTCTTATTCCCTGTAAGCTTCATTAAAAAAGGCAATCAAGTATATTGTTTTTTTTACGCATTACACGCGGGCGCACGGGCATGCATGTAAAAAATGACCATGTCAACTTGTCTACACTTTTAATACATCTTTATATTCAAATTTCATCAAAAGATAAAAAAAATTCGGCTATATTAAGTATATCTGTCATTTTACGCATTGCAAGCGCGCGCACGTGTATGCATGTCCATGATGACCGTGTCATCTTGTCAACACTTATTAATATATCTACATATTTGAGTATCAAAGCATTTCATCAAAAAGTGTAAAATTTACAGCTACATCAAGTAAATTGGTCATTTTAGCATTGCATGCGCGCGCATGTGCATGTTGACAATGTCGTCTTGTCTACATTTATAAAGGGTCTATATATTCTGAGTATCAAAGCATTACATCAAAAAATGTAAAAGTTATGGTTATATCAAGTATATTGGTCATTTTACTCATTGCACACGTACGCACGTGCATGCATGTGCATGCCGACCATGTCATCTTGTCTACACATTAATATATCCTTAAATTCTGAGTATTAAAGTATTTCATCAAAAGATATGAAAGTTTTGGCTATATCAAGTATATTTGTCATTCTACTCATTGCACGCGCACGCACGTGCTTGCAAGTGCATGCATGTGTGCGCTGATCATGTCATCTTGTGTACACTTCTAATATATATTTATATTCTGAGTTTCAAAGCAATTCATCAAAAAATGTACAAGTTAAGTCTATATCATTTGCATTGTTTATTTCAATCATTGCGCATGCGCACACGTGTATGCATGTGCATTCTGACCATGTTATCTTGTCTACACTTTTAATATATCCTGATATCCTAAGTATCAAAGCATTTCATCAAAGGATATGAAAGTTAAAGCTATATCAAGTATATCTGTCATTTTACTCATTGCACGCGCGCGCACGTGCACGCACGTGCATGCATGTGTGCGCTGATCAAGTCTTCTTGTGTACACTTCTAATATATATTTATATTCTGAGTTTCAAAGCAATTCATCAAAAAATGTACAAGTTAAGTCTATATCATTTGCATTGGTTATTTCAATCATTGCGCATGCGCGCACGTGCATGCATGCGCATTCTGACCATGTCATCTTGTATACACTATTAATACATCCTTATATTCTGAGTATCAAAGCATTTCATCAAAAAATATAAAAGTTACAACTATAACAAGTATATTGGTCATTTTACGCATTGCACGCGCACGCACGTGCATGCGCGTGCGCGCAAAATGACCTTCGTTCCGCAAATCTACATAACATTCCTATTAACCCTAAAAAGGTTTCACCTCAATCGGATGTGTAGTTTCGGAGATCACTCACGGACAAAAAAGTACCCAGGAAGAAAAATAATAATAATAATAATAACTAGAAACTCATTGCGAGCAATGAGAGGTCTTCCGTCCGATTTTGAAAATAAAAACGTAAATTCAAGCTGAAAAGGTGATAAAAGAAATTCAGACACTCTGGAGATTTAACCCTGGTTGTCAGCGTCAAAATCCAACGTGCTAACCATTAACCATTCACTTTTTTGCATCACTTCCTGTCACGACCGGAAGTAACGGCGATATGATTTCCTCGCGATTCAAATAAACTGATGACTGACTATCAGTTCTGAAAGTTTTAGACTTCAGTTATTTACTGTTGCCGAGCAATATTGTGAGAACAAATTATAGTTCTGAGGACAGGTAAACACGCGACCGGAAGTGAATTTTATAAAAAAAAAAAAATCTATGACATTTCTCTATACATTTGCAGTATCTACAAAATGCATAAAAACATTTCAAGTAATTTATCGATAAGCAATAGTTATGAGAAAGTTAAATATCGAAATAACGTAGTTTATCATCTAAAACCGGAAGTTGACGTTTTTGTTTCCGGTGGAATCTAACATATTTCAAAACAGCAAAAGAGATGCAATTAAGTGATGCAAACTTTAATTTAAAAAAGAAAAGTTAAAATTTTTGATTTCTTTGATCACTTCCTGTGACGACCGGAAGTTACGACGGACGCGTTTAACCAAAATGGTTTTGCCTACTCCTCAAGGTCTGCTTCTCATAAAATTTGGTGTTTTAATCTTTTACCTGTTTTTGAGATCTCGCTCAGACAATTTTTCATTTTGAGGACAGAAAAATACGCGACCGGAAGTGAATTTTTGATAGATATTTGAGGTTACTCTAGACCTTTGCAGTCTGAATAACATATTTAAAATTCATTTCAAATACATTATCTATAAAGAATATTTATAGGAAAGTAAAATACTCAAATTTTGTAGTTTTTCTCTTATAACCGGAAGTTGTCGTTTTTCTTTCCGGTTGGACCAACATCTTTCGAATCTGCGAAAAAGATGCAATAAAGTGATGCAATTTTTAAATAAAAAAAGAAAAGTTGAAATTTTCGATTTCTTTGATCACTTCCTGTGAAGGCCGGAAGTGACGGCTGACGCTCTGAACCCAAATGTTTTTGCCTATATCTTAAGCTCTGTTGCTCATATAAGTTTGGTGTCTTAATCTCTCACCGTTTCTGAGATCTTGCTCAGACAACTTTTCATTTTGAGGACAGGAAATCACGCGACCGGAAGTGAATTTTTCAAAGATATTTGACATTACTCTAGATATTTGCAGTCTAAATAACATATTTAAAATTCATTTCAAATACTTTATCTACAAAGGATATTAATGGGAAAGAAAAATACTCAAATTATGTAGTTTTTCTCTTATAACCGGAAGTTGACGTTTTTGTTTCCGGTGGGACCAACATATTTCGAAACTACAAAAGAGGTGCAATAATGTGATGTAAGTATTGATTTAAAAAAAGAAAGTTGAAATTTTACGATATCTTTGATCACTTCCGTAAACGACCGGAAGTGCCGACGACGAACGAAAATGCGATTCTGCAAATTTGAAAGTCACGTTCTATGCTCTCCAATAAGTCTCCAGTTCATATCTTTAGCCATTCTTGAAAAAAAGGGGCGACAAAATCTCATTTTAAAATCAGGAAATTGCCCGTAACTTGGAACCAAAATGGAATTTTCCAAATTTTTCTTGTGATGAAACAAGTTCATACAATGACCAATTTTTTCTGAAAGTTTCACGGAGAACCAATGAATAGTTTTCGAGAAAACGCCTGCACAAAATTTGGTCAAAAAAAAAATAATAATAATAATAAGAATAATAATAATAAGAAACAGTAGAATCACTATAAGGTCTTCCGTGAAAACGGAAGACCTTAATAAGAAACAGAGTAAAAACAATATGTTCCCAAACTTCGTTTGGGGAACATAATAATGTCAAAGTTACATAACTTTAAGCTCAATATGAGTGAGTTATATAGCTCCAAAGGATTAAGTGATGGATCAAAGGATCCAGGTTTTGAATAAGGGATCCAAGGGGAGTGGGGAATAATTTATCAATTTAAAAAAAAAATTAGATATTCATGAAAGAAAATTTGAAATATAGCTATGTAACTCTTCTGTATTGGAGATAAGAATTTATTCTTTATATGAATGAGTCATATATTATATATCATGTATATAGGTTTGAATTATATATAGATTCAAAGAATTTAGTGGTAGATCCAGGGGTCTATTCTTTTGAGTGAGGAATCCAAGGGGAGTGGGACATAATTTATTAATTAATTAATAAACAGCATTTGCATTTCCTTATATTTGAAAACAAAGATATTACATGTGTTAACAATTTGATAACAGATAATAGCTAGGGATCAATTAAATTTTAAGTTGTGGATCCAAAGGAAGAAGAACTTCATTCAATCACATATATATGGATTTAATTTGAAGAAAAAAATATTCAAACATAGATCCAGAGAATTTTGTGGTGGATCCAGGGGTCTAATCTTTTGAGAGGGGGATCCAAGGGGAGTGGGAAATATTTCATGAATTTAAAAAGTTTGAGATATTAAAAGTATTTTTATTTTAAAGTAAATGATTTTAATATGTTAATCAGGTCTCAAGAATATAAATGTCTTATGTTCAGGCTGTTGATTGAAAGTGAGAGGAACGTACCTTTATCTGATAACATAAATTATTTTTTGATTGATATCAACTACATATCTTAAGCTTAGCATGAATGAGTAAAATAGCTCCATAGAATTAAGTGATGGATCCAAGAATCCAGTTTATTTGGGGATCCAAGGGGAAATTTGAAGAAAAAAAAAGAAATCTGAAATAAATATTGAAATATATATAGCAATGGTACTCTTCTGTATGGGACATGGCCGTAGGAACCGGGGGGGGGGATGCCCCCCCCCCCCCCAATAATTTTGCCGATATATAGTTTACTATAGAAAACACAGCTATTATATGTTTGTGTCCCCTTAATAAAAATGTCTGATGACCTTTTTTCCCCTTTTTTTCTTTTTGCTTGTCAAAGAATTTTTGGCAGTTGATAGTGCCCCCTCAACTATAAATGTATAGCTGTGCCGCCCCAAACTGAAATTGCTTCCTACGGGCCTGTGGGAGATAAGAAAGTTTATTCTTTATATGAATAAGTCATATAGAAAATATATCTATGTTACATGAATCATACATAGATTCAAAGAATTTATTGGTGGATCCAAGGGTCTCTTCTTATAAGTGGGGGATCCAAGGGAAGTGGGACATACCGAGGTAATTTATGAATTAATTAATAAACAGTATTTGTTATCTCTAAGAATAAATGATTTTGCTAACTAACAAGGTTTCAAAAATATTGAAAAAAAAATGAGAAAAAAAGTTTAATGACCCTTATTAGTGATTTTCAAGTCAAAGTTCAGCAGGTTTTCTGCTACATTAGCAATTCCATATGATGCCCCAGTAGCTAGTATAATATCTCAAGAACCTCTTGCTTGATAGTATTTTGCAGAGGCAGGTTTTGACTAATATTGAATACACTTTATTCAATAAACGTCTAAGGTTCTAGCATTTTTTTTCAGCATTTTAGAGTAACATATGCCCCACAGCAAGTATTTTTATAAAGTTAATCAACCTATTTATCAATCTATTCAAAATTAGGATGCAAATTTTGACATAAAATTGTCTTGCAGTAGTATGTAGCAGTAGAAATGGTCAACTGTGAAATAATATTGTTTTGTACATAATATTATACATATTTTTACCATTGTGTTCAAACTAATTCCCCACAGATAACCTTTTAAATTGCCTTTAAGCGTCAGGAAGGAATTATTTTAAGATACATGACTGTATAGTATGTTTTTCAATCACATTAATGATGTTTCTTTATGATTCTTTCTCTGATACAAAATATTTTATACTGGTAAGAATTTGCTACAGTCGAACAAATAGATGAAACAAATTCCTCTAGGAGAAGAAAAAGTCCTATAGGAATTTAAAATTTCCTACAGGATATTTTTCTCCCTTAGGAGCAAGCAAAAATTTCAAAAGGTATGAAATATTCCTATAGGAATTTCTCACTGAAAAAGAAACCCTATAGGAATTTAGGAAATCCTAAGGGAAACATCTTTCCTAAGGGATTTTTTCTTTCTCCTATAGGAAATAACATTCCTACAGGAGATTAAATTCTCCCATAGTAAATTAATTTCCTGCAGGAATTCTGAAATATCCTGCAGGAAATGATCGAATCCTGTAGGATTTTGATAATACCCTCAGGAATTTTAATTTTCCTATAGGAACTTTATTTTTCCCATGGGAATTTTCTTTTCAAAGGTGATTATCTCACCTGACAGGTGAGATTCACCTGTAATAAAGATAGTTTTGAACTCTGTAAGTGATGGTCTACCTTATGGTATATATGGATTTTATGTAAACTAAGACTTTGGCGGGTGCCGATTTGCCACTTTGGAAGTGGCAGATTTATCCGGCACAGTGTTAACTGTTCTTTGCATTCAACAAAGATTTTACGGTCAAATTGTCATTAGTATTGAATTAAATGGGTGTAAAATGTAGGCGGGAATCGAAAGTTAGCGTGCGTAGTTCTTTGGAGCCTTGAGGTTAGGATGTGATGATTTAAATGGGTACTCTTCTTTACACATGTACTAAGGCATAAAGAATTGCACTTTTTTTTTTACATATGTGTTTGGACAATCATGCGTCTTTACCAGAAGGGTGTAACCCAGTTGAATATGGACACTAGGAGGGGAAAATATGTTAAAAGCTCTCGCATTGCATTAGTAGGAACCAGGGGCTTATAAAAGAAGTCTTATCTCACTGGTTTTCATATATATGATCCAACTAGAATCAATTAAGAAAACTCTTTCGTGTATCTTGAATCAAGTAAAAGTATACATATTATATCTTACCAAATGATTTTTTTAAACAAAGATTACTTTTCTCTGTTTTATTTCTGTTCCAGAGGAATATGGACCTAGTAAGGAACGTTTTCAGGAGCTTCAAATGTCACTCGCTCCCATTTGTGCAAGGTAAATTTTGTGCCTCTGCTACTTGTACTATTGGTCTCGTTAACTCTTTCGTGTATCTTGACTTAAGTAAAAGTATACATATTATATCTAACCACATGTTTTTTTTTAAACAAAGATTACTTTTCTCTGTTTTATTTCTGTTCCAGAGGAATATGGACCTAGTAAGGAACGTTTTCAGTAGCTTCAAATGTCACTCCCATCTGCGCAAGGCAAACTTATGTGCCTCTGCTACTTGTACTATTGGTCTCGTTTCAATATTACTTGGCACACGGAGTAGACCTCACTAAGATACATAATTCTGTATATTTTTGATTTGCTTGAACAGATTGTGTCATTGTTATTAAAAATAGAAAGTTCTGTGAAATACTTTCAAAACGCTTCTACTCCTCCACTTTTAGTCTGATTTTAATACAACTTGGCACAAAAGTAGACTACACTAAGCTACATAAATTCTTTTATTAATTTTTGATTTTAATGAATGGTGGTGCTATAGTAACTAGAAATAGAAATTTATGTGAAATACTCTCGAAACGCTTCTCCTCCTACAGTTTTAGTCTGATTGCAAAATCTTGCAACAAAAACATACTTAACCATTCTTTTTATTGCTCTGTTGCAAAGTTCAACCCCAAGTGGTACTTTTCTCTTCCTTTGTTATCAGTACAAACAAGTAGAACTACAATATTGTCAGATATTTCTGGTTTAGCTTTGAGTGTTGTGGAATGATATTTCTTTTTAATTGTTAGATTCTATCGCACTTACTATCCGTGGATGTTTTTCTTTGCAGACAAATGTGAGAACTTCAGTGCTTATAGTTAACCTCTCCTAACTGACCACTTCAGTTTTATTTACGTCGTTAATGAGCCATAATGCAGGCAACGCATGCGTTCCTTGGAACACTGGTCTTATCTGTGCAACAATCCACTTTCACCTGCATGTGGTGTTATGTCTCCCAACTTATTTGATACTCAAGAACATGATCTCTGATTACGATCAATTTTAAACTGAGGTATGCTCCTGACAAATAAGTTTAATGTCGCAGGGACTTCAACAACTGTCTTTAAAGTTTCAACGTTTCATAAATTCTGTGGTCTTTATAATGACAAATACAACCTATATGTATCATAAGATAGTATTTTGGCTGACATTTTCCATACCACTTGATAAGTTTTTGTTTTTATACAAAACTTGACAACGGAATACTCCGTCTTCCTGATCAGTACATAGGCTCACGGTGGTGGTCGACGGAGAAAGCTTACTCCTATGAGGCACCTACCTGTGAAATATCAAAGGGTCCTTGTTTTTTTCCCTATTCACAGATTGTATTTTTTAAAAAGACCAATCACAGTTTATCACTTACTTCCTTAACATAGCTATGCGTCACATATTTCATTTAGTCTCGCTTATCTGTACAGTGAGGGATGAGTGGTTTCCACACGCTCGGGCAGTGTTCTTTCTGTCGACATCGGTGACTTCAATTTTCAAAGGCTTTGTAAGCTTGAAAAAAGATATTTGTAGACACCCCCCACCCCAAATAAAAGCTGTAACATTTGAGCAAATCCCTCAAATATTTACTTGATCAGTTTCTCTCTGAACTATTATGCCTTCAAGGGATTTTAACAAAAAGATGTTAGGGGAAGACTCATACCCTTCGAGATTTGTTATTTTATATTATGAAGATTCACCAACATCTTTATCTAACTGCGTTCTGAAACGATAGATCTTTGTTTTGTTTTAATCTAAGGGAATCATCTGATACAAATGAAAGTCAAATTGTTTGTGAAACACTAATGCCCCCGTTAGGCAACTTAAACCAAATGTTAAATTTCTCTAATCAAATATGTTGGTACCCAAAGTAAGGTCAAACTCGAAGGTTAAGGTCAAAGTTTATGGTATCCGAAGAAAGGTCTTGCCACAAGGATTACATGTGAAGTATGAAAGCCCTAGCACCAACCGTTCAAAAGTTATGGCTAAGTTTAAAGTTTTCCAAACATAGGTCAAACTCCAAGGTCAAAGTTGTGTGTATCCAAAGAAAAGTATTGTCACAATGATTACATATGTGAAGTATGAAAGCCCTAGCACCAACCGTACAAAAGTTATGGCCAATGTTAAAGTTTTCCGAAAGTAGGTCAAATACCAAGGTTAAAAGGGTCAAAGTTGTTGGTATCCAAAGAAAGGTCTTTCCACATGGATTACATATGTGAAGTATGAAATCCCTAGCACCTACCGTTCAAAATTAATGGTCAAGGTTAAAGTTTTCCAAAAGTAGGTCAAACTCCAAGGTCAAAGTTCTGTGTATCCAAAGAAAAGTCTTGTCACAAAGATTACATATGTGAAGTATGAAAGCCCTAGCACCAACCGTTCAAAAGTAATGGCCAAGGTTAAAGTTTTCCGAAAGTAGGTCAAACTCCAAGGTCAAGGTGAAAGTTGTTGGTATTCAAAGGAAGGTCTTGTCACAAGGATTACACATGTGATGTATGAAAGCCCTAGCACCAATTGTTCAAAAATTATTGCCAAGGTTAAAGTTTTCCAAATGAAGTCAAGGTCAAAGGGTCAAAGTTTTGTGGTATCCAAAGAAAGGTCTTGTCACAAGGATTACATATGTGAAGTATGAATCTTTTTCAGACTGAATTTTTTTTCTTCAGATTTTAACCTTGGTCATAACATTTGAATAGTTGGTGCTAGGGCTTTCAAACTTCACATGTGTATACCTTGTGACAAGATGTTCCTTCAGATACCAACAGCTTTGACCTAGACCTTGGAGTTCCTTGGCCATAACTTTTGAACCGTTGAGGCTAGGGCTTTCATACCTCACATGTGTATACCTTGTGACAAGACCTTCCTTTGGATACGACAAAACTTTAAACTTGACCTTAGAGTTTGACCCTGTTTTGAAAAATTTTAACCTTGGCCATAACTTTTGAACGGTTAGTGCTAGGACATTCATCCTTCACATATGTAATCCTTGTGACAAGGTCTTTCTTCGTATACCAACAACTTTGACCTTGGAGTTTGACCTACTTTTGCAAAACTTTAACCTTGGCCATCACTTTTGAACGGTTGGTGCTAGGGCTTTCATACTTCACATATATAATTGTTGTAACAAGACCTTCCTTTGGATACCAACAACTTTGATCTTGACCTTTGAGTTTGACCTACTTTTGCAAAACTTTAACTTTGGCCAACACTTTTTAACGGTCAGTGCTAGGGCTTTCACACTTTACATATGTAATCATTGTGATAAGACCTTCCCTTGAATATCAACAACTTTGACCTTGGAGTTTGACCTACTTTTGCAAAACTTTTACCTTGGCCATAAATTTTGAACGGTTGATGCTAGGGTTTTCATACTGCACATATGTAATCGTAGTGACAAGACTTTCCTTTTGATACCAACAACTTTGACCCTTTCACCTTGCAGTTTGACCTACTTTTGAAAGATTTAACTTTGGCCATAACGTTTGAATGCTTGGTGCCAGGGCTGTCATATTTCACGTGTATTTCTTGTTAGAAGGCCTTTCCTTGGGCATCATTACATTTGACCATTTGAACTTGACCTTGATGTTTGACTTAGTTTTGAAAAACTTTAACCTTTTTCCATTTCTATTCAATGGTTGCTAATAGGGTTTTCATATTTCAAAGGTATATTCCTCGAGACAAGACCTTACTTTGGATACCAACATATTTGATTTTCATTTGAGAAAAGTTTAACCTTTGATATGAGTTCCCATACGGGGGCATCAGTGTTTCACAAACACATCTTGTCCCGTGTCGCAGTAGGTGCTGGCACGAAAAAGATCCCTCACTGCTCAATGGCCGTAAGTGCCGAGTATAGGACGAAATTTGCAGCTCTCCACCGGCAAGTGGTGGCGTCTCCATATGAGTGAAAATTTCTCGAAAGGGACGTAAAACAACATACAAACAAACAATGTATACTTTCTCACAATTGCATACAGCTTACATTAAGGACATTTTTTATGAAGGGCAGCGCATATTTTTATTGTTAGTTTCCCTTTCGTGACAAGTAAGTTAGTTTCGGTTCGAATTTATGCAATGCTTCCAGCAATTAATCCTAAATGTTTAAATAGGGTATTTTTTGGTAGCTAAATTTTGTTAATTGATAAACAGTGAAAGTGTAAGCTACCCTTTTGTTGAAAACTCAGTCATTATTGTCGAATATAATAAGAAATGAGAATATTAACCAATGTTAAATCCTTGGAACTGCCTACTGTTGTCATCAAAGAATAAATTTTGTCGGTTTTGAATTACTGGTCGATTAAAGAGGGAGAAAGGATTTACAAGAGGCCCATGGGCCACATCGCTCACCTGAGCACATTGGCTAGGCAAAAGCACAAATCTGTTCAGTATTGAATTGATTACTGGGGGGGGGGGGGGTTGAATTTTAAACTACCAGATGATGCTTCCATGTCCTTATAACAAATGGCTTTGTTGTACTTGAGAAGATTTTTTAAAAAATTCCCATTTATTCCTTCGTAAAAATTTTATCCCCCATTGTGGCTCCTCCCTATCCCAGGGGTCATCATTTGAACAAACTTGAATCTACACTACCAGAGGATGCTTCCATATCAATGTGACTAAACATAGCTTTTCTGTTCTTGAGAAGAAGATTTTTAAGGATTTTTCCTATATATTTCTATGTAAAACTTTGATCCTCCATTGTGGCCCCCGCCCTACCCCCGGAGGTCATGATTTGAACAAACTTGAATTTACACTACCTGAGGATGCTTCCATATAAATATGACTCATCATGGCCTTGCTGTTCTTAAGAAGAAGATTTTTAAAGATTTTTCCTTTATATTTCTCTGTAAAACTTTGATCCTTCATTGTGGCCCCGTCCTTCCCCCGGGGGTCATGATTTGAACAAATTTGAATCTACACTACCTGAGGAAGCTTCCATATAAATATGACTTATCATGGCTTTGCTGTTCTTGAGAAGAAGATTTTTTAAGGATTTTTCCTATATATTTCTACGTAAAACTTTGATTCTCCATTTAGGCCCCGCCCTACCCCCGGGGGTGATGATTTGAACAAACTTGACTCTACACTACCTGAGGATGCTTCCATATAATTATGACTCATCATAGCTTTGTTGTTCTTGAGAAGAAGATTTTTATAGATTTTTCCTATATATTTCTATGTAAACCTTTGATCCTCCATTGTGGCCCCGCCCTACCCCCGGGGGTCATGATTTGAACAAATTTGAATCTACACTACCTGAGGATGCTTCCACATGTGTTTCATCTTTCCTGGCCCTGTGGTTCTTAAGAAGAAGATTTTTAAAAGATGCTATTAATTTTTCACTAATTCTTTTTTTATCTCCCCTTGAAAGAGGGCTATGCCCTTCATTTCAACAAACTTGAATCCCTTCACCCAAGGATACTTTGTGGCACGTTTGGTTGAAATTGGCCCAGTGGTTCTTAAGAAGAAGTCGAAAATGTTAAAAGTTTACAGACAGACAGACGGACGCCGGACAAAAAGTGATCAGAAAAGCTCACTTGAGCCTTCGGCTCAGGTGAGCTAATAAACATTAAGGTTTTAAAATTATGATAAAGAAAAATAAACCAAGAAGACCTTAAATGAGAAATGGAAACTACGGAATGCAGACTTTAAGCACGGGTATTAATTTATATTACCAGTAATATTTCTAAACGAGAGAAAAAAAACTATTTCAGTTTTTTACCTCCTTATCCGACTATAATCTAACCATGATAAAGCCATGTCAAGATAAAGGTTAACAATCACAGGAGGCACGTAACAACAGTTTGGAAAAAGTGGAGGGGCAACCGAATAGACGAGAAAGAATACACAGAGTGTCGGGAAAAGAGGAAGGGGGTTCCCCTTTTCACCTCCTCCCACCCCCACTGCATACATACTTTCTTTGGTCTACCTATTTTAACAGTCCAACCGGTTAAATTGAATATTTAGAGGCTAACCGCCACATAGTATTGTAATGTGTAAATTTAGATAAAGAACTAATTTTTATGCTTAAATTAATGTGTCGGTTGACAGGAACATACCTAACCATACCTGCATACACGTATCCTCGTATTATGTATGTGGCTGCACGTTGGTACTGAGTAATAACGGTTAAGAATATGGAGAAACAACTTCGCGAAATCGGAGAAATACCTTTAAGGAATGAGAGAAATACTTTTGAGGAATCGTGGAAATAGTTTTAAGGAATTGGAGAAATAATTATCAAGAGACTTGCAAAACATTCAGTTTAGGAATAGAATCAAACATCACTGGTACTATTGAAAACTCCTAATGTAGTGTACTTACCAAAACCTGTAAATATATGTTTTATGTATATCTAAATGGAAACAACATAAATATGAGAAAAAAGAAAGTTTTTTTTTTCTTTTGAATTAATGAAGTAGAACAATCATTTTAACTTGTCGAATGTAACAGGTTATAGGAATATCTGGGAAAAAGAACAATGGTACATGGTAATGTATAGCTAATTTATAGTAATTCAGGCATTTCTTTTTCTCATCAAGTACACGGTCAAGTGGTAATTATGTCTTTTATATAAGTAAGGAGGAATGCCACACCAGAACTTATTAAACAGATTTTTAAGACATCCATTTCAAACTATGGTTTCAGCATTGACCGATGTAAGCTCTTAATTATTTTGTACGATTTCTTTTGCATTTTTTTTTTTAGAGAAAATGAAAAAAATGTTTTATTTGGAAAAAAGACGCTTTATGGTTTAAAATTTGCTGTAAATAAATGCATAATATGAATGTCTAATAAAATATGTAAAGAAAGGCTGGATAGACATTTTAAGTTTTAAACGTAAAGGCCGAGTCTAATTACTTCTACCCTAGATATTTTGATAAAATTTCTTGAATGAATTTTTACTATTATACTAATTAAGACAAAAAAAATCAAATGTTTACCTTCCCGATTTCTTAGAGGGCCATCTCAAAAGTTGTCAAATTTTACTATTGGACTGTATGGGAATTTGTTGGAAAAGTGCCGAATTATCACATTTTCCCTATATTTTTTGTATTTTTGTCCTAGGGATTTCCTTCTCAGACAAATACATGAAAGTTATTGTAAAAAGGCACCAGATTGTGAAAATTCAAAAAAGTTTACCATCTGGTTTGGTCTAGGAATAATTACAAAGTTTATTTTTTTCCCCAATGCCCAATACCTCTAAATTTGCCATATTACGGCATACATTTCGTATATATCGGCGCAGTTGAATTATTATTTTGGTAAAAAATAACATGTTTAGATTGTTAGTGTGTTTCTTCTGAGGTTCTGTAGACAGATTTTTTTTTTTATAAAATGTCCATGGACGTCTTGAATACTTAAGCTAGTTATGCATCATTCTTCAGCGTCATGCAACCGTTCACGGTAGCTCAGTCGGTAGAGCGCTCGCTCCGTGATTGGGAGGTCGTGAGTTCGAATCATGGGCGCGACTGACCTAAGTCGATAAAAAAAAAAAATGGGTAGCAATTGTTCCTTTGCCATGCACTCGGCACTTTGAAGTGAAAATTGCGGGTTCTTCGGATGAGACCTTAAAAACCGAGGTCCCGTGTCACGGCAGGCGTTGGCACGATAAAGATCCCTCACTGCTCAATGGCCCTGAGTGCCGAGTAAAGGTCAAAATTTGAAGCCCTTCACCGGTATATGGTGATCTCTCTATTTGAGTGAAAAATTCTTGAATGGGACGTAAAACAACATACAATCAATCAATCAGCGTCATACATTGCTTACAGAACCAGAAAACAGTGACGTCGTGGAAGCCATTACAACGTTTATTCTTAATTATTGTCTTAAAAGCACATTTTAAGACCTATAAAAGTCACAGATAATATAATATAATGTTAGTTTTGTATTAAAATTACAATACTTAGGATAGGTGTTATATGTTGCACCTACGACTGCATGAAACTAGAAAGTTGCGCAAAGACATGCGCACTCGAATTAGACTCGGCCTCTTTAAATTAAAAATTATTTATGAAAATAAAATACATTATTTGTGAATATTTTTTTAACCCAGATATAAAATCTAAATAAATCTAGTCACAACTAGGGGGAACATGTTAGTCAATCATATTTTTAAAAGAAACTTAAAACGAAATCGCGAAATTTTAGGGAAAATAGTTATTTTAACAATTGAACCAATCCCGATCAAAATTAATCTGATCCCGATCAAAATTACCACAAAATAAATAAAAAAATAATTTGTTGCCTTCTTTTTGTATTTACCACTAAGAAATTTGATTCTCAAGTTCAATTACTTTTTAACTTGTATTACACCTGAACAAATTAGTATTCTTATGAAAATGTTATCTATTTCTAATTATTATAAAATTCTGGTTGGGATCAGTTTAGTTTCGATCGGGATTGGCCAAAATTTAAAAAAATTATTTCTCAAAAATTTCGCAATTTCATTTGAATTTCTTTTTTAAATATGATTGTCTAACATATCCTTTATAGCTGTGACTTTTTTGCGTGGACCCTGAGGTTCACGCAGAAAATATATTAGCGGAGTTAAACCGGATGCCATGGGCTTACGTCAGGCTACGATGCTAGAGAGTTCGCCTCTAAGACAACTTGCCCGTAGAACAATTCACCCTTTTCGAATTAGAATATGCCAATCATTGGCAAACCTCGCTCTAAAATCTGCACGTCGTATTTATGTATTCTTTGGCGTAACCAAGATCTGAATTTCTCTTTAATAACATATATCCTTATATACAAACTAAATTCTATGGTACAAGTATTTTAAATAAGTAGGAAGAACTTATATAGATAGCTTAACAGCTTGAACATGTTGAATTAAAACCACTAGGTTTTAAAAGATAGTCTTTACCATGTTTACCGGCATTAGTTTTGTGCATCAAGGTTTGCAAAATAATTTGATAGACAGCAATCCGAATATAGCTTGATAAAGGCCTGTAGCAATGTTTTTTTCATATGGGGGAGAGGGAGAAACATAAAGAAAAATTCTGCATACTACAAATCTGTGCTACACGTGTACCAGATGCCAAGTCCCAGCCGTTAAGCATTACATGTATCGAAATAGCCCGATTTTTTAAATGACAAAACTATAGGCTAATCGGGAATAAAATTTAACAACTTTGCTATGAAAGTACAATCACTCAAAGTAGGCAGATCATTGTAGAAAATGTTAACGAAAGGTAAACCTGTGCCACCTTTCAGAGTAACCAATGAACTCGTCCATGGATGCATTGACGGTCTTTGTAACAAGAATAGATATGGGTTACCCCATATCCAAAATATTCGACTTTTAATTTACTCCAATTTTCACTAGAAAAAAAACTGTACATGATATGAAACTGGTGTATAGTTCTTCATCTCTGTAGCAAATACCGTCACCAGTCTAAGCGTCACTAGCAAACAGTACACACACCTGTGCTTGCAAGACCAAACAACCTAGGTCTACACACGTGCGATGAGATTGTCAATCGCATCTTCTCAGACCTTCTGCCGAGAAGTTACGATTGCAGTTGTTGTATATTAACCATTCCGTTATTTAAAAGAGACAGAGAAACACACACACACACACAAAATTGATCTTTTTTGTGTTTTTAAATTGATCAAGTTAAACGATAACTTAGCATCGTTTTAGATGACTCGAGACCCTGTAGTAAAGGGGGGTGATGGTTCTAAGTCACACCACAGGCACTTACATTCAAGCCCGTACCAACAGTTTTCAAAGGGGACAACCTCCAAAAAGAGTTGACAAGCAGAAATAAATAAATAAATTAATCTGTGCACCACCCTGTAAGATCCTATTTTGGAGGGGGGGGGGACTTCGTCTAACTTTTCGGTACATTTTGATTTCTTTTAAATGTTTGATTTTCTGTATTTTGAACCTTTCCGCAACAAAAAGTGCGGGGAGCTTCCAATGCAAATTAAAACTTATATATTCAAATTCTAACAAAAGATTTTTTAAAGAAAAAGTGAGCCCCCCTCCCCCACGTACTACGGGACATTTTGAACCTTTCTCTTCATTGATTAAAATATCCCCATAATATAAGGAGATAAATATTGTCCTTTACAATATAGGTTATATTGATATTTTGATATTTCTTATGCAAAATTTATACATGACAATTAATTGTCATGTACAAATTTTGCATAAGAAATATCAAATTTTTGTAAAGGATAATATTCTCTTATGGATACTCCCTTTCATGACTTTTTATGCATAATTCTTAACGTTAGTTACTTTAGAAGATGGTCCAAAAATGGCATAGCCGTACGTTCGTTCGCTGGAATCTTCCGATGATATCAAAGTGAAATCTTTCATGTTACATGTGGGTGGTCGAGGCCGCGGGCCGGTATTGTGAATGTACACGGAGGAAGAAATAAGTAAAACTCTATCTAGAGAATTGAAAGGGCAGAGATTGAAGTACTAAATATTTTATTGAAAATAATAGATGTAATATATATATATATATATATATATATATATATATATATATATATATATATATATATATATATCACAGAATAAACATTCTCTCTCTCTTCCTCTTTCTGCAAAAATAAAGTGGGTTCCAACACCCGACCCCTCCCCCCTCCCTGGATACGCCAATGGAGATTACGATACCTGCACGCTTTAAAAGCCTCTTTTAATTCTGATGTTAATTTTAAAGGCTAAATTACAATTGTGACAGATACCTAGATCAACATTTCATATTCATATAATTTTAAGGTCATGATTTTTTTTTTATCATTACAGCCTAATTAAGCAGACTTAAAAACGATGAAAATTAGAGGAAAAAAAAGATTAAATGTAGATACACCTTTTTAAAATTACTAAATCTAGAAATTTTCTTTGAATTTCGTTTCGAAACACATGCATATGGTCCACGTATTGCAGTCCTGTTTTAAAGGACAGCAACTTGTTTAATATATTTTCCATAGGTTTTGAAGATATTCACAAATAATGTTTTTTATTTTCATAAATAATTTTTTTAGTAAAAAAATTAAAATGTCTACCTGGCTTTTCTTTACATATTATATTAAATATTCATATTATGCATCAATTAACAGCAAATTTTAACGCTTAACGATCTTATTTGCAAATAAAACATAATTTCTATTTTCTATGAAAAATTGTTAAAAAATTCGTATAAAATAATTAAGAGCTAATATACACGTATCGGCCTTTCAATGCTGAAATCATATAATCATAACATGTAACAGGGATGTGTTAAAGATCTATGAAATAAAATTTTGGTGTGGCATTCCTCCTGAAAGAAAAATGTCAGTGGGTTATACTTTATCTAATTCTTTTTAAGGATAGGCTTGAGACAAAGTTAAAAACTTGTAATTTTTTAACATTTCAATGCATATTACATATATATCACGTTATATCTTAAATTTTATGTATTTTTTGTGTGTATCTAGTATCATTACATGGGGAATGCCCCGGTAAATATCACGTTTTACAACCTCGCCTTGTATTTACATTAAACAATCATTGTAGTAACTGACTTTTGATGTTAACAAGGAAAGTACGTAATGTTTTGTTTACAAACTATATAAATATACACGTCATATTTTCCTTAGCTTCATAACTGTTTCCTAAATATAAACTTGTGGAATGTAACGGAATTAACCGCAATACCTACAACATGCTAGTATATCATGTCATTTAGCGCCTCCTCTTTCCGAGTGCACGAAGTGCACGGTGAATTAATAGTTAACATGTCTGTAAGAAAAAAAAAGTCAATGAGCTATAGATAAAAACCAGTTTATAATAGGTTTGAAACAACGATGGAAAACCTTCTGTTCATTTTATTTAAATTGCATATCACAATCGACCGAAGTATTTACATTGAACAATCGTTATATTAACTCAAGCTTCTATCACTGAGGAATGTTGACCTTGTTACTGTCAGTTTAAAAAAAAATATACACCGAAATCGAAAGTACTTTCGTGTTCTTATATAAAAAATACACGTCACAAAAACTTAAGCTTTATATAACTGTTTTTCTTCAATGAAACTGTGTTAAGTGCACGGCAGGCTTGTAAATACGTCCTTTGTAATATCTTTAAATTACATGCAAGGTCCAATATATACATTTGTGGTATCTCTCTATTATATAAACATGCAGAGAGCAAATATCTTCATACCTGTATGAAGTTTTTCGAAGGTCATAGGTCATTACGTGACCTAATCACACAGCGCAGTAATATCTACATTAAAAAGACTTACTCACCTAAGCAATATAGCATGATTTTCATGCATAAAAATGTACAAAATACGCAAGTAAAATAATAATCATTTTATTTACAATGTAAACAAGTATTTAATACAGTTCTTGATCGATTTTACATAGAGAATAGAAAACTACGTGTTATAAGTTTCATGTCTGAGCTGCATAGTCTCAACGTTTACCCTTATTTTTCTCGCAGACCTCTGAATGCTATAATTTTTTTTTTCATTAAACTTTACTCACAATAAATTTGAAAATCTGTTGAAAAATATCGATGTAATGCAATCACGCCACAAACAGCTGACAAACACTGCACTTTGGAAGTTCGGTAGGCACACCTCCATCATCAAGATCGTTGTGACGTTGTCTTAACAATGTAAGCTGTCGCCAGTGTCTCCATGTCAATATCATAAATTAATAAATATGCCTTACTGAAATCGTAGATTTTATGTTTTTGATCAAATTTTGTACTTGATTTCAAGTTATCTGGTCCGGACAAGTGTCTCCATCCATCCCTTCATCCGAAATTCCTCCAACTTTTTAGTATCAAACATCGGACGTGTTTCTTGTGTTTTTTAACATCGAATATGGGTTCTCATGAATACAAAAATTCCCAGACACCAACATGCTCACTATAATTGATCTCAAGTAGCCTTTCACAGAATATTCCCTTCACAATAATCCTTTGCCAGATGAATTTGAAGCGTAACCGCTGTTCAAGCCGATTTACACCTAGCGTAATTTGTCAAAATCTACGACGTACAGTTAGTGCAATATTTATATTCGATTACATTCGATTGTCCGTCTCAAATGTATATATAAGTAATAAATAACAAGTTTAAAAACTTCAATGGGAATTGAAGTGGGTCGGTACGTGATCAAATCTTCTGAGAAGGCCGAAGGCCTTCACAGGATTTGATCACGTGACCGACCCACTTCAATTCCCATTAAAGTTTTTAAACTTATTTATTTCTTAATTGAATATATTTATCTGATAAATTTGGCGAGGTATGACCACTAATAACACTATCTAACTCTGCAGAAAATCAATTATACATACGAAATATCGGTTTAATTAATTTTCGGTCATGCAATTAGTTGACAAATATATACTCTATATTCAAATATACAACACGCCTTCATTTTATTTCATGCTACTATTTAGAAATATCATTTTTCATATATTGTCTTTCCAATGATCGCGTCGTTTTCTGGTTTTGTTTTTAATGAGACTAATTAATCAATATTTAAAAAAAAAAAGAACCGATATTTGGTTATATTATGAAAGATTTCGAAATTTAAGAACATATCTATTGCAAGTGTCTTCAAGGACATTCCTTATTGCTGAGGTATACAAATATTAGACACATTTAACTTCATCTCGCATTTTTGCTATTCTTCGTAAGATTAAATGCACGAATACACATTATTTGTATTATTGTTATCAGGTATTTTAAGCTTAGATGTCATGTCATAACAATTATATTTTTTGGGGTTTATCACTATTCACAACTAGATCATAGATGGGAAAATCCATTATCGCCGAAACCGAGAAAAGAAAAAAAAGTCATTAGACCAAGAATTTCTAAGAACAGAATATTTATAAAGGCAAGTAAGACAAACTATCCTGCATTTGTAGGATATAAGAGTGGTTTGATCCTGTAAAAAATTCATAACTTTTTGCGTACGGATTTCTTTGTAAACCATTAAATCTACTACTTTATTCAACGATACACAAATAATGGAGAAATACGATCTGAAAGCTCTGCAATCTGATCTGAGAAGTGAGTTGGTGAATGGATTAAGTGAGGAGTCCGTGGAAATGGTTAGAGAGCTTATGTGTCGCTACAAAAGTTGTCCCAAGGACTGGGATGGAAAGGAAACCTGGAGTGATAAAAAGTATGTAATAAATCTGTTCTTCATTTACATAGTTCTGTGTGGTTTCTTTATTAAATAAATAATTAAAGGGGCAGTGACAATTAGCCACGCTTACTTAAATTGCCCTATTTATTTTTAAATTTAATGTAACAATTAAATTCCCAGTTACATCGAGAAGCTGTGTTTGCACACACGAACTTATTCTCTTTTCTTATGTTTTACCGGTTTATTTGATTTACTCTCACTGACACATCACTGAACACAAGCAGAAAACACTGCAGCCTAGGATTAACTTCATGTTTCTATTCTAAATTTTCTAAGTATACTTTTTATATTTTTATTACTTCAACACAGAATTTCCAATTTTCTCAAATATTACAGATAAATTTTGGTACACGAAAGTTCAACGATGTATTAATATCCCCCCCTCCCCACTTCGTAGTTTTAAATTTAAGATAAAAAGTTTATAAAAATGCTATTATAATTTAGTCTGGAACTTAACTCATTACATTATACAGAAAGTTTTGAAGAGTACGAGGTTTAACATCATGTGTAAATATTCATATGTATATGCTTTATGACGTATATATGCCTTATGACAAGTTTGACCACTTTGTGTAGACAGTTATATAGGGCCGTCATGGACAGTTTAACCATTTGTATTGTATTTGTTCGTTAATTACTCAACATTAAAATGTTTCAAATCGTGAAATTACTGATGTAAAGTTTGATATCAAATTGTTTTATAGGTTTAGGATTGAATGACCTGTTAAGAAATGTACATGTCTTTTCTTTAATATTGGAACAAATTAAGTAGAATAATAAACTTTCTTGTATGTTTGTAATTTAAAGTATAGTCACAAAAATTCTTCGATACAGTTCCGGCGTCTTAAATAATGCCAGTATTATATATTTCTGCACAGATATTCTCGGACCTTGTTGGACAAAGGAAATGGACATTATAATCTGATGATATTGTGTTGGAATACCAGTCAGGAAAGCCCTATACATAATCATCCTAACTCCCACTGCTTCATGAAGACCCTAAAGGGAGAAGTGTTCGAGGAGTTGTATAAGAATCCGGAAATGGCGTCATGCGACAGCTGTTCTGATTGTAAAATGGAAAAGATAGAGGACAGAGTATACAAATTAAACGATGTGGCTCATATCACTGGTATGTTTTCAACTATACTCTACGAATAAATGTTCCAAAAATGTGAAATGACAAAATTGACAGACATTCAATGAACGATGCAATGTAAACATCAGGTTACAGGAAACAAAATGTAACCCGAAAAAAAGAAAAAAACAAACAAGAAACAAAAAGAGATTAAAAATTGCAAAATGTAATTCTATGTCTTCAACTCCTACTTGACCCCGCCCTCAACTTGTTCTTATTCGTTAGTTCGTCCATTTATTCATGTTTGTAAAACTGATATATCTCTTTGTATGTAATGTATTTAGATGCAGACGGTCTTCATAGAGTTGGGAACAAAAGTCACGTTGATGGCGCTGTCACTTTACACCTTTATTCCCCGCCTTTTTCCTCATGTCTGAAGTATGATGACGACACAGGTAGATCGACAGAGGTCCCTATGGGGTTCGACCAGGACTTCAGCGAACAGTCTTGCCCACGTTCTTGTTGTGTAAAGTAATCGACTTTAAGAGTCTATACCGCTATACAAAGACTTTATATTCATATTAGACATAGGCATGTGCTAGCATTTCACTTTAATTTGTTTGTAAAATTGTGTTTTACTAATAATTTCTTTCAAATTAGTGTACTTGAAATATGATTTACAATGAATAGCATACTAGTTCTAATGCTTGATGCCAGTTATATATCATGACTCAAAGCTTTGGAAAGCACTTCAAATTGAAAGTCTTAAATGCACGCCCAATCCTGTACCAACGCCCCATTTCTGGATCCGGCAATGTCTACAACTTATGTAATATTCTGTTAACATAGTTTTTACCCCCCCCCCCTCCAAAAAAAGTGATTGAAATTAAGTGTATTTACATGTCACTTAACATGACAAGTGTTTCATAATGCTTATATTTACTAGGAGGGTAACGTGATTGTTCTTCTTATTACTCTTTTTTGTCTTAAATCTGGTTTTATAATTTATTTGTTTTTTTTTATTTATTGATTTATTAATTGCAAACAAACAATAACATACATAACATATAAACAGTATATAATATGACAATTTTGATTAAATATTACATTTGAAGAAAGAAATACATGTATTTTAATGATTTAAACAAAGAAAATAATTAATAACATCTACAAACTTTTTAAAACACTTTTTGAATTTGTACATTATCATAAGACAATCCTGAAATATATTGTTATGTATTTAATGCAGATTTAACAAAATTATTCAAAGAATCTCTGGTACAATGTGAATTCGTAAGTCTACACTTCATCTTGCATTTGAACATTTTCAGTGCAATGTAAGAAAGTAATATATTCATGCCCATAACAAAATCTGAGTTTTCATAAAAGCCTATTACAACATGTTTCCAACTAATATTAAACCCGACAATTAAACTTAACTTAATCCATATATAACTTGAGTCATTACAGTTATATAAAAGATGCATAATATTTTCTATTTCTCCACAATTAGCACAAAATTTTTGTACATTAGGATTCCATTTGCTCACACTCAAATTATTGTTTAATAAATTATGCAATAACTTAAAGTTGAATTCTGCTATGTGTTTATCAGACATTCTAGAAATTTTCATACAGTAGATAGAAGCCCATAAATATTTGGGTATATTAAACAATGCACTCCAATAATTTTCTGTTAGTGGTCTTAAGAATATTTTCTCAATGAATATGTTATAGAAAATAACTGATTTTACATTACTTATAAGAACATATCTATTTCCTTTTAAGAGTATATACAGGTTATTTCATATATTGATATATGGCGGCTTTTCACATATATATATATCTTTGAAGGTTTGTTAAAAATTGTCTTCAGGATAAAATATTCACATAAGATATTGTTTTTGTATAAAACCTTATCACAGAAGTGTCTTATATCATAGAATGAGCCATTTACATCATACAAGTCTTTTGTGTACAGAATTCCCGCTTTAATCCAATTTTCAAAATAAATTGGTTTATTTTTATACATGAAGAGTTTAGTTTTCCATTTAGGCAAAGATAAAAACTCGTAAGTGGATAAATTTGTTAAATCTTTTGTAATTTTACATGCATTGAATGCACAAATTGATTCTTTGTAGAATTTAGGAGATATTTTATTTCTTTATAGTCATCTACATGTGTTACATTAGTTTTTAAAATGTATTCAAGTGATAATGCCTCTTTATAAAATAAATGATTTAAAAAAAGATGCAAGACTAGATTTTGTATTTAGTAATCTTGAAATCCAAGATGCTTTGGATGCCTGAAATTTAGATTCAACATCAATAATGTCAATTCCGCCTTCTTTTTCCTTTCCTGTAAGTGTGTTTCTTTTTATACGGTCTTTACTATTCTAAACAAAGTTAAAAATTAATCTACTTATTTGTTTAATAATTTTTTCAGGTGGATTAGGCAGAATAGTTGCATTATATTGTAGTTTTGAAATACATAATGTGTTAATTATTTCTTTTCTCCCAAAAATGGTCAACTTTTTCTTTTCCTATGAATCTGATGTTTTAGAAATTTTATCAATTTTATCTTGCCATTTTTTTTTTCTAAACATATATACAGGGTGTCCCAGAATATATGAGACCATTTCAAGATTCTGTATTGCTTAATGTAATGAATATTGAATTATAACTAATGCATTATAAACATTGCATATACTGTCAAATTTTATTCACATGATGATTTGACAGTTATTAAAAAGAAAACAACAAAAATGCGTTGACATTGAGAAATGCTATGGTTTTTAAATGATGCTAACTAAATGACGTTCTATCTGTGTAATGATAATGTCTTGACATTGTACAAAGTTCCTTAACTTGAGACAACAGTGCCTGTCTCGGTAGTAACTTCTGGATTTTCATAAGAGGTAAACCTTTTATATATGTTAAGGATTCTGGTTTGGGTTTAGCAGCAGTAACCTAAGACTGGGATTGATAATTACAGTTTCAAAATGAGTGTAGCTAGCTCATTTGATAATCCATTTTGATTGAAATTGAAGTTTTTTTTGCAAAAAATGATATAAATTTAATACGTTGCAGTTTCATGCATTTAGAATATTTTGTTGCTAAAAAATTGTGCCTATTCAAATATTTTAGAGACATATATCAAAGAAATTTGCCAAGGGATGTGTTTGTGGCAGGTATTTCAAATGGTATCATATATTTTGTGACACCCTGTACCTAAAGATTTTACTGGTCCATCTGTTACTTTTATATTATCTATTCTGTTACATGAATTTTTAAGGGCCCTAGTAACATACATTCCGATTTATCAATGTTCAGATTTGGCCCAGCTACTTTAGAAAATTTATTTATTACTTGAACAAGATGTTTTACAGATTCTATGTTTTGAAGTGGATTCTTGAATCGTCTGCATGTTGTAACATTTTGATCTCATTGTTATTACTTATTTTGAAACCGTGTATATCTTCTGAAGACTTAACACGTATAGCTAGTATTTCAACTGTAATTATAAATAATAAGCGGATATTGGACAGCCTTGTCGTATACCTCTAGTCATGTTACATGTTCTGGATACAAAACCGTTATTTTTAACTCTGAATTTTGAATTGTTATACAGTATTTTAATCCATTTGATAAAATTTGGTCCAAAATTTAGAGCTTTCAATGTCTCAAACATAAAGGACCATTCTACAGTATCAAACGCCTTTTCAAAGTCCAGAAATAGAAGAATTCCATTTTCGTTTTGGTCTTCACAATAATGAAAAATATCCTGAATCAATCTGGCAATACATCCAATATATCTACCTTTTATATATGCGGATTGGTCGTTGTTAATAAGTTTTGAAATAATTTTTGTGGTCGTTTGGCTAAAACAAATGCTAAAATTTTGTAGTCGCAGTTAGTAACACTAATAGGTCTGTAGTTTTTAACATTAGATTTATCGCCTTTTTGTGTATAAGACTAATTATTGACAACTTTTGTGTCGCTGTTAGCTCTTCAGTTTCAAATGACTTTAGTAACGCATCATAAAGTACGCTTTTATGTCGTTCCAGGAGAGTTTATAAAACTCCACAGGTATCGGTGATTTATTATTTTTCATATTTTTGATAGCTTCTTCACATTTCTTCATTGTGGGTATATTATCAAAATAATTTTTTTCATAATCTGTTAATTTTGAAGAAACTTCAGTTTCTGAAATATAGCTTTTAATTTCTTCATCATGTGGGCTTTTAGACGTATACAAATTTTCATAAAAATTACATAACGTTCCTAAAATTTCTTTACTACTATATACAGAATTTTCACATTGTTATTTTTTCTATAACATTATTTTGCTGGCGTTTTCGTTCTAAATTCAAGAAGTACGATGTGCATTTTTCTCCATAATTATTTAATCCAGTTAGCTTTAGATCTTATATATGCACCTTTTGATTTTTTCTCATAAATTTCTTTTAGTTCTTTTTCAAGCTTCTGCTTTCCATTTTTTTTTTTGTTTTTATTTATTTCATTTCATGAGAAGGTCGATTTTCAATATTTCTAATTTGTTGTTCTATAGTTTTAACTTTGCGTTTCAGGCAGCTACTTTTTTGTTTAGAAAAATCTATTAAGAATTCTTTTATGAAATATTTTACGGTCTCCCACCGTTCATGTGGACAATTTATTTCTTTTATTTCTGAGTCCTTTTCCTTCAGCATTTTTTAAAGTTGAAAATTGTATTCTTTATCTAATAAATGGGACTTGTTCATTTTCCAATATCCTGACTCTCTTTTATTTATATTTAAAATTAAATCTAATCTTAGTCCAAGATGATCACTCATTCTATTTTGTTTGACTTGTGAACAATTTGTGAGAGTCATTGAATCAATTGAGAGAAGAAAGTTATCTAAAATTAAAATATAATCTATTCGACTACTAGGCTTATTTTGTGCATTGCACCATGTGGATCCTGGTTTATTTTCATTTAGATTTCTCCATGTGTCAATCAAGTGTAATTGTTTAATTAAAGAGGAAAGTTGATTTATACTCGTGTCAAAACATTGATTTTTTTCATCTAGTTTACAATTGAAATCTCCGCCAATAAATAAATTATCCGTATTGAGAGCAAATTTCCTTACCCACGAATTTGTTGTTATATAGAATCCCTTTCTATCTAGCACCCTATTTGGGGCATAAAGATTCACAAAACAATATACTTCGTCCTTAATTCTAATATTAAGTATAATCTTGCGACCATCAGCTGATTTATGACAATTAATGAATTCAAAAGGAAAACCATTTCTAATGAGAATAGAAACTCCTCGACTAGAGGATGAATTTGAAAAACAATGAAAACTATGCCTACGCCATCTAGCATTATAAACATATTCTTTTGATTCAACAATATGAGTTTCTTGAAGTAGAACAATATCAATATCAAGATCTTGGAGCCAATCATATAAAATTGTACATTTATTGTGATCATTTACACCCATTAAGGGAAAATACTTTCAGCAAGTCAGAGCTCATATATCAGTTTTGTTGTTACAGTGTTCAAGGAGATACCTTACTCACTGTCAGGATGCTGGCTGTCATCATCCTGTCTCGTGAGCGTTTTGTAGTCCCATCTTTAAGCTGACTGACAAAAGTGGTTATCTCTTGTTGTGTATTTTTAGAAGCTTTTCGCGCAGGTTGTCTTGGTACCGAGAAGCTTCGATTGGGCCGAGTTTTCTGGCGGTGTTTCTGTGCTACAGAGCTAATTAACTGTTACAATTTATTTAGCCCAGGCCAAGCTTTGGGTTTGGTATTTAGAGTTGCTTGTTCATTGAGGCCGCTACCCAGAAGTCATAGGTCGCTTCGACAATAATGCCTTTTGGATGGCATTTTGAATTTTTTTCTCTGAACGGTGCAACTTGACTGAACTTAGCCTCAACTATGCCCGTCATGACGTCAACCATTTCTGTTTGCCAGGTGGAATTTGTTGCCACAGTATCCCCAATACGTTTCGCTTCAAGAGCAGTAGTTGCGGTTCTTATTCGCTCAGCGGCATTGACATCACCATTACGCAGCGCTTTTACTAGCTGGAACGCATGTTCCGCAGATCTACGGGTCTCCCCTTTACTTTTATATCTGATGTAAAAAAGTTAGAAAGAACATTTTTATTGCTGTGGAAAGCCACGACACTACCATTCTGCTTTTCATGATATTCGCAGAGCTCCGAGCCAGGATCATGACCTGCTTGCTTGCACACTTTGCATCGTTGATCATTTTTACAACTGCGCGCATGATGACCTGTTTCCCAGCAGTTTTTACATTGTATTTCCTGCTTTGACTTGTTTTGGCCAAAATGATAAATTCGGCATTTTCGGCTGGCGCAGTATGCAAACCTTGGCAGAGTTCTATCAGGTAAGGGGACGATGTAAACGAACCGGTTCCCATTGAGAACACTGGTCATTTTACCCGTAACCGGATTTCTAATGTTTTTGTAACGCAATTCACTTTTTAACTCTACATTAAAGTCCTGTAGCATTTTTATTATTTCTGTGTCTTGTACTGACAGAGGTATGCCAGAGATTGTTACTTTCAACACAGGATCATTTGGATTCTTAGCTCCAGAAGAATGGGTTTGAATCATATACTGAAACTATCTGATTTTTAAACTGGAATCCCTCACGAAGTAATTTTTGTCTGCAGTCCTTGTTTTTCAGGTAAATGCACCAGAGATCTCTGTCTAGTTGTAGACATTTTACATTGTCTCCAACGGATTTTGTGATTGATTGAAGAATATCGTAGTTTTCAATGTTTTGGTTATCAGCGAGTAATTCACTGTTTTTGAAATAAACCGGTTTATCTGTCCTGTTATCCATTGTCTGGTGATCACAGCTATGAGAGATCGGGTGTACAGGTCAACACAGGTCGTGAGTAAATAAATACTCACGATGTAGACAACGCGATGAAAACAGAATATATACAAAAGAAAAAGTAAATAGAGCATCCAAAACTTGAGAATATTAATCCAACACATATACACAATATACAGAAGCACTTGCGAGTGCAAAAAGCAAGATAAATTCAGATTTTTTGGTCAAAAATACAGAGCTCACATAGACACGTCCATCTTGTAGCCCGTCACGTGATCTTCTATAATTTATTTGTTAATAGTTTTATGCAACTGTTTGATTATGAATGACTTTTTAGAATACGATTTATTTTCAGGTCTAGTTGTAAGAATAAGGTATGTAGCAGTTATATTGTGTGAAATACATCTTGTAAGAGGGGCATTTCAAAAGTTCTGGCAACTGGTGTGCGGTAAATTAATGAGCGTCATTATCATAAATTATATCAATTCCTCAAAATAGTCTCCGTTGACCTGGACACACTTTTTCAGTCTTGAAATCCACGTGGAAAATGCTGCCTATAGTCCTCTTTCGGTATACGCTTCATATACTGGAATACGGCACTTCCGACTGCATGACGACTTTCAAATCGCCGTCCTCGGAGGGCTTCTTTGATAACGGCATTCAACCAAAAATCGCATAGAGCTAGGTCAGGACTATAGGGTGGATGTGGTAAAACGGCAATACCATTTTCCTTTAAATATTTGGTTACTACCTCTGATCTATGGGCAGGTGCGTTGTCATGGAGTAGCTTTATTCCTCTAGTACTGGTTGTTGGTCGGGTCGTTTTATAGTGCTCTACAACCTGAGACAAGACATTCTCTGCATAAAATTGACCAGTAACACTGCTTTGTTCTGGAACCGGAACTTGAGCAACAGGGCCTTTAGAATAAAAAAATAAGGCGTACATTACTCTCCGGACAGACCGGTTTCTGCGTGCAATTTGAGACCTTGTACCATTTTCACCGATCCAAACTTTATTATTGAGCTTAGTTTCCGGCTCAAAAAATATATCCATGTTTCATCACCAGTTACAATCGCATTTATTCGCCTTTGGTCACAATCTTCATAAATTGTTAGTAACTGTGAAGCCATTTCTACCCGGATGCGCTTTTGCTCTTCCGAAAGAAGATGCGGAACACATCTAGCACAGCCTTTCCTAAGCTTTAAGTTTTCCTTTAAAATACGAAAAACTGCTGACGAATTAATGTTAGTTAAGTCTGCTATTTCCTCAACTGTATATCTAGCATCATCAGCTATCGTATTTTGAACAGCAACGATTTCTTTTTCGCCATATGCACAAACTGCACGCCCCGAACGGGGGTCATCTTCGATTTATTTTCTACCCTCTTTAAATTGAACTACCCATCTTGCTATTGCTCGATATGAAAGAGCATGCTCTCTTTATACTACATCTAAATCGGCTTTTATTTCTGTTGCCGTAAAGCCAAGCAATGAGCGAAATACGCTCTTTGCTCAACAAAAAAATTGTTCTCCTTATCAGTCATTTTTACGCCCAGTATGCAGAGTATATCTAATTATGACGTCATTTTAGCAGACCTATACGTCATTTTGAATGTAAGATGACGTCACTACTAATGCATATTTGCCTAAGCTTTACAGTAGTATCAGAGTCATTTTAATCCGTAACTTAGTTAAAATTTTATATACCAGTTGCCAGAACTTTTGAAATGCCCCTCGTATTTATTTCTGTTGGTTAATATGATAGCTTTTAAGTTTTATATACGTTTTCATCAAATTGTATGTTGAAATTTCTATTGGATTTTTATACCTTGGTTTTTTTCTTCGCTAATGCTTAGAATGCTTTTTATTAAGGATATGATGTTTTTCAATTTTTTAGAGATGTATTTTTTTTTATTATTGTTAATTGTTATGAAAATAAAAAGAAATTGATTTTTAAAGAAGAAATGTTTTGTTTTTTTTAAAAAACAAAATCCTTCCCGTTTGAATGTTGACTGACTTCTTTCATACAAAAAGTACGGACATTATTTTCAGACTGAATTGACTACGGATTTCTCCGTAGACCCGATCATAATAAAGAGCAAACGGCAGGCGTGACCGGTCAACAGGGGATGCTTACTCCCAATAGCACCTGATCCCACGTATGATGTGCCAGCTCTGGTCACAATTTATACCTTGAAAAAAATCTAACATTATAGATGCTTTACTAAGCGGTCCAAAGAAACGATGTTTAACTGCAGAGCGAGATTTTGGACCTGTCGATGAGTTATTGGACCGCTTAGGTCACACTGGACGTGATCTGCCAAATCTTATTTGCATTCGTTAGTGTTCGACAGTGACGGAATTCATCGAGTTTAACTCCAATATTGGTAAAGGAAATTTAACATGGAAGCCAGCACAAGATATATGTACGTCAAAAAAAAAATAAATAAATGAAAGGTACATCAAAACATTTATTGGCTGTAACCTCGGCCAAAATGCGTTTTATCGACCCTTCGAACCAAAATGTTTGCCCTCTGTCTAACGGCCTCAGGCAAATAGTTTGGTTCTTATATCCGACAAAACGCATGTTGCCCTCGAACACATTCAATAAATGTATATTGTTTCAATGTACTTTTGAGCATGATTACTATTCATTTTAATCCGGGTTTTCCGTAGGAAAAAATCAGTAAGTGTAATATTGAAAATAGCGGACTGGCTGGCGGGCGGCTGCCGGATAACTCCTTTTACAGTTTTGAAGATAGAAACTTTTTAGGTCACCTGAGTCACTCAGGTGACCTATTGCTATCCGTTCTCGTCCGTCGGCGTGCGTCGTGCGTTAACATTTGAACATTTTTAGCTTCTTCTCTGAAACCGCTTAACCAATTTCAACCAAATTTGGCATATAGCATCTATGGGTGAAGGGGAACAAAAATTGTGAATTTCATGGTCCCTGCTCCCCTGGGGCCTGAGGGGTGGGGCTAAAACCACCAAAAATAATGCAATCTTTAAAAATCTTCTTTACTCCTGGACATCAAGCAGTCAAACTGTTGGCATCATTGTAATAAGCATTGAGCCCTCTACCAAAATTGTGAAATTCATGGCCCCAGGGTCAGGGGTTCTGGCCCCAGGGTGGGGCTATATAGATCATATAGTGAAAGTGCATTATTTCTTTGAAAATCTTCTTCTCTGCTCCTGGGTATTAAATAAGGTAATTAAGTACATAGTTATGAAGAGCAAGAGTGCCTCTTCCAAAATTGTGAATTTCATGGCCCCAGGGTCAGGGGTTCTGGTGTTAGGGCGGGGCTCTATAGATTATATAGTGAAAATGCATTTATTCTTTGAAAATCTTCTTCTCTGCTCCTGGGTATTAAATAAAGTAACTAAGTACATAGTTATGATGAGGAAGAGTGCCTCTTCCAAAATTGTGAAATTCATGGCCCCAGGGTCAGGGGTTCTGGCCCCAGGGTGGGGCTATATAGATCATATAGTGAAAGTGCATTATTTCTTTGAAAATCTTCTTCTCTGCTCCTGGGTATTAAATAAGGTAATTAAGTACATAGTTATGAAGAGCAAGAGTGCCTCTTCCAAAATTGTGAATTTCATGGCCCCAGGGTCAGGGGTTCTGGTGTTAGGGCGGGGCTCTATAGATTATATAGTGAAAATGCATTTATTCTTTGAAAATCTTCTTCTCTGCTCCTGGGTATTAAATAAAGTAACTAAGTACATAGTTATGATGAGGAAGAGTGCCTCTTCCAAAATTGTGAAATTCATGGCCCCAGGGTCAGGGGTTCTGGCCTCAGGGTGGGGCTTTATAGATCATATAGTGAAAGTGCATTATTTCTTTGAAAATCTTCTTCTCTGCTCCTGGGTATTAAATAAGGTAATTAAGCACATAGTTATGAAGAGCAAGAGTGCCTCTTCCAAAATTGTGAATTTCATGGCCCCAGGGTCAGGGGTTCTGGTGTTAGGGCGGGACTCTATAGATTATATAGTGAAAATGCATTTATTCTTTGAAAATCTTCTTCTCTGCTCCTGGGTATTAAATAAAGTAACTAAGTACATAGTTATGATGAGCAAGAGTGCCTCTTCCAAAATTGTGAAATTCATGGCCCCAGGGTCAGGGGTTCTGGCCCCAGGGTGGGGCTCTATAGATCATATAGTGAAAGTGCATTATTTCTTTGAAAATCTTCTTCTCTGCTCCTGGGTATTAAATTAAGTAACTAAGTACATAGTTATGATGAGCAAGAGAGCCTCTTTCAAAATTGTGAAATTCATGGCCCCAGGGTCAGGGGTTCTGGTGTTAGGGCGGGGCTCTATTGATTATATAATGAAAATGCATTAATTCTTTGAAAATCTTCTTCTCTGCTCCTGGGTATTAAATAAAGTAACTAAGTACATAGTTATGATGAGCAAGAGTGCCTCTTCCAAAATTGTGAAATTCATGGCCCCAGGGTCAGGGGTTCTGGCCCCAGGGTGGGGCTCTATAGATCATATAGTGAAAGTGCATTATTTCTTTGAAAATCTTCTTCTCTGCTCCTGGGTATTAAATAAGGTAACTAAGTACATAGTTATGATGAGCAAGAGTGCCTCTTCCAAAATTGTGAAATTCATGGCCCTGGGGTTAGGGGTTCTGGTGTAAGGGCGGGGGTCTATCAACTATCTAAAGAAAATGCATTAATTCTTTGAAAATCTTCTCTGCTCCTGGGTATTAAATAAAGTAACTAAGTACATATTTATGATGAGGAAGAGTGCCTCTTAGTAGTATAAGGCGCCTAGCTAGCCGGGTCAACTGAGTGCACTTTTGGGCCCTGGGGGGATGGCCGGGTCAACTCAGTGCACCCCCGAGGTCAAGGTCAGAGATCTGGAAAAACCCGCACGCGCTCAGTACTCACCTGGAAAAACCTAGCCATTATGACGTCATACACTGTATAAGTATTGCATGTGTCTGACTTGAAGCTCATTCTGTTGTCAGTTCCATCAGCTGTCGACATGGATTCTGCTATGAAAAAACTGTTACATGCCCAGCAACTGATGAGATGGAGAAGACGGGCCAAAGAGTTAGAAAGAATTATTTACAACAATAAACATAGAGAATTAGCGCTCAGAAAAAGAAATGCGAGAATATTAGAGAGAACGCAGAGAGCCCAAGTCCAGCAAGAACAACAAAGGACTGTGTCGGATGAAGAACCACACTCATCAACCCATTCACCACCCCAGAAGCCAAAGGCCATTTCCCAATACTATCAAGTGAGACTGAAACAAGCCAAGCATTCCAGAAAATTTAAAGCGCATGAAGATGTCTACAGTGTGAATTTTAAGGAATTTCCAGAGGAGGAAAACAGAGGCTTTGTTCGGCGATTATTTAGAGACATGCTGCAAAATGTCAAATATGAAATGCAGTGTAATCCTAACGATTACCTACGCCTGAACATACGCCATCCTTCTCTGGATTCCGACATTTGGTACGAGTTTACGCAATGTAAACATTTGAACGAGGACGTCATTTTAGACAAAATAGAAGCCGTGCAACAATCCAAGAAGGATTTTAAACTGGGAGACGGGGCCATGGAATTCGACATGTTTCGGGTCAAGTATCCGGAAGGGAGTGGTGGAGACAAAACCAAACATCTGATGGTCAACAAGGAGAGTTTTAAGAAGAGGAAACAATCCATCGTTCAGATCGACAATCCCTGGGATCAATTTTGTTTAGCTCGAGCCATCGTAGTCACCCGGTTACACAGTCAAAAACCGGAACATCTAGAGAGTTTAGTTGAATGGGAAAAACGATGGAAACGCATGAGGTTAAGGGATGTAAGAGCTAATGACCAGAAAAACGAAGCCCTAGCTCTCATGGAACAAGCCGGGTGTGATATCCATCGGCCTTGTGGACCCGAAGAATGGGGGAAATTACAACAAGTGTTAGCCCCATGCTATCGACTGAAAATATTCCAGTTCAAGTCCACCTCCTCTAAACTCACCTTAGAACCCATTTACAAAGGCTACGGAGAGGGAACTTATTTGAATGTCCTGTTAGACGACCAGCATTACGATGCCATCATATCTATGCCTGGTGTGACGGGCAATCAATACTACTGTGATCATTGCGACGTGGGCTACAGTCATATTGAACACCATCGTACCCAGTGTCCTCACCGATGTTCCTTTTGTTTAACAGACACTCCCTGCCCTCCAGACCGGAGCCGCATTCAATGTAGCCAGTGCCAGGGATTTTTTCAGAGTAGGACTTGCTACGAAAACCATCTACAGCCTCACAGTATGAATACGGCCACCACGGTATGCAGTTTAATGGGACGATGTAGGCACTGTCAGAAATGGATGCCTAAAAAATTACTCCCTCATCATTATTGCGGAGGACAGAAACAGTGTAAGATCTGTAAGAAAACCGTAGACACGGATCATCAGTGCTACGTTCAACTCAAGCCCGAGAAAAAGAAAAAGAAGGGCAAAGAGACCTTACAGTTCTACATCTATTTCGATTTCGAATGTACGCAGGAAACCGGCATCCACGTCCCTAACCTGTGTGTGGCACACCGCGTATGTCAACATTGCGGTCACTTACCCATAGAAGATCCCTGTCCTCACTGTCGACACATGGGACCCCGTCAACACGTGTTCCGAGGGCCAGAGACCTTAAGGCAGTTCATGGACTGGTTATTACAACCCACTACAGGAAATAAGAATTCCGCCTTATTACACGACGAGGCCATCATCATCGCCCACAATTTCAAAGGATACGACGGACAGTTCATTTTAAATTACCTGGTTCATTCCGCCTGCCTGAAACCTACCGTCATCATGAACGGCAGTAAAATCTTACCCATGCAAATCTGCGGACTGAAATTCATCGATTCCTATAATTTTTTACCTTTTGCCCTGTCCAAGATGCCCTCTGCTTTCGGATTCACCGAACTGAAGAAAGGATATTTTCCACACTTTTTTAATACGGAACACAACCAGAATTACGTGGGGCCTTATCCAACAGGCAGCTTACTACAATCCCGACGACATGTGTATAAGTGGACGACAGACTTTTTACCGATGGTACGAACAACAAGCCGGAAAAGTGTTTGACTTCCAGAAGGAATTTTTAGAGTACTGTGTCTCGGACGTCGATATTTTACGACGATGCTGTGCTCAGTTTAGAGCCACCCTCAAGAGCTTGGTCCATGTAGACCCCTTCCAGGAATCCATCACTTTTGCCAGTGCGGCCAATTTAGCCTACCGTCGAGGATTCATGCCCAAAGAGACCATTGCCATCATTCCCAACCTGGGGTATCAGCCTGCGCGTCGATATTCCGCCAAAGCCTGTCGGTGGTTAAGCTGGATGAGTCACCAGACCGGATCTCACATCCAACATGCTAGAAACGGGGGAGAAGTCAAGATCGGAAGTTATACCGTCGACGGATACCAGGAAGCCACTCGCACCGTCTACGAATTTTACGGATGCTATTGGCACGGATGCCCCACCTGCTATCCGAATTTACAGACCGAAAGTCATCCTCACCGGACCCAATTTACCTATGAACAATTACACGAGGAAACTTTAAGACGGAGTTCTGTTTTAGAGGAAATGGGGTACTCCCTCCGTAGCATCTGGGAGCACGAATTCGATCAACAGGTACAAAGAGAGGTAACTCTACAGAATTATGTACGAGACCTGGACATTCCAGATCCTTTGAACCCCCGAGACGCCCTGTACGGAGGTCGGACTAATGCCACTAAATTATATTGTGAGGAGGGGGACATGAGATACGTGGACGTCTGTTCCTTATACCCTTACGTATTAAAACACAGACCTTTTCCCCTAGGCCATCCTCAGATCATAACAGACCAATTCCAGGACGTGAGAACTTATTTCGGCCTCATTCACTGTCGGGTCTTACCACCCCGAGGCCTCTATCACCCCGTTTTACCTTATCGCACGGGAGGCAAGTTATTGTTTCCCTTATGTCGAACGTGTGCGGAACGACAGGACTCTACCTCTAAACATCGATGTCAACACGCAGACCAGGAACGCAGTCTTACGGGTACCTGGGTGACTACAGAATTACATAAAGCCCTGGACATGGGATATACCCTAGAGCGGATTTACGAAGTTTGGCATTTTTCACAAAGCAGTCGAGATTTATTCAGATCTTACATCGATACCTTCTTAAAGATCAAACAGGAAGCTTCTGGATTCCCACCTGATTGTCAAACGGAGGAACAGAAACTAGATTACATTCGTAAAGTCTTAGACAGAGAAGGGATCAGGATGGACCTGTTAAGTATAGAAAAAAATCCGGTGCTAAGAACGATAGCCAAACTCTTTTTAAATTGCTTGTGGGGAAAATTCGCTCAACGCCTGTTATTACCTAAAACTCGATACTTGACCGAAGAAGAGGAATTACAACAACTCTTACAAGATTCGACCATTGACATCAAAGGGATAGAACTCTTAGAAAATAAATAGCAGGCCGAATCGGACAATTATCAAGAGAAACAGGAATTCGTGGAAGACTGTCCCTTCGGAAACGTGGTACTGGCCTGTTTCACTACCGCCCATGCCCGATTACACCTCTACGAGACTTTACAACCTTTGGGAGATCGGGTCCTTTATTTCGACACGGACAGTATCATATACCAACATAAGGAGGGACAATTTAATCCTACCCTTGGCAACAGTTTAGGAGAATGGACAGACGAATTAGACGGGGACCACATTATCAAATTCATGTCAGGAGGCCCCAAAAATTATGCTTACCTCACAGCCAAGGGAAAATCCATGTGTAAAGTCAAAGGATTGACTCTCAATTATCGGGCCTCTCAGATCGTGTCACCAGAGACTTTAGAAAAAATGCTCCAGAAAGAAATTGATGAAATCCAAGTCTCGTATCCCTACAAAATACAGAGGACTCGTCAACATGAAGTCAAGACAATACCTTTAGAAAAACAATATAGAATTGTCTATGATAAGAGACAATTGATGGAAAATTATAACACTTTACCTTATGGTTATTAAAAAAAAACAAACTGTATTTTAAATGTTGTTGTTATTTTATGGGGAAAACCCCAAAAAATGAGGGGTTATAAAAAAGGGGGGGGGAATAATATAACACTTCAGTCATGGCTGGTGTTGATAAGGAGCCAGACTACCTTCCTGTTTACCCTAAATATGCTCTGCTCTTAAAGAGAGAAGCTACCTTTGATGATCGATGGCCCGATTCTTTAAAAGGATTAATACCCGACCTAGCCAAAGCCGGATTTTATTACAGAGGAGTGAGTGATAAGACCATCTGTTTTCATTGTGGTATGACTTTAAACCTCTGGGAACCTACAGACGATCCTTATGCAGAACATGCTTATTGGAACCCTAATTGTCCCTACATCAATACCTATGAAGGACGTGAGTGGGTGATGAATGTATTCATTAACCATTTACTCCGGGCGGGATACAAACCTTCACCTGAAATCAAACCTCTACTAGACCAAACCTCTACAGAGATCCAGGCCACAGGAAAATGTCACATTTGTTTAGAGAGAGAATTACAAATGGCTTTACTCCCTTGCGGACACGTATGTTGCTGTTCATTATGTGCTCCCACCTTCCGGTATTGCCCCATCTGTCGAGCCGATGTGAAGAGAACCCAGCGTATATTTCTGTGTTGACTATGAATAAAAAGGATTGAAACCCTATTTTTCTCTTCATTTGTCATCATGCAACCTGAGGAGACACTCCCGTCTTTTCAATTGAAACACGAATTTACCATGGTGGTAGCAGGACCTTCTAAATCGGGAAAAACGGAATTTGTCAAGAAATTGGTGGAAAATTTACATTGGATTACCCCCATGCCACAAAAAATTGTCTGGTGTTATCGGGAATGGCAACCTGCTTACACTTCTTTAACAGATCGGGTCTCCTTCATTCGAAATATTCCAGAAGACGATGAGAAATTAGTGGCCAATTTAACTATTCCTCACTTACTCATTTTTGACGACATGATGGGAGGAAAAGCCATCGAATCGATCGTGGATTGGTTTACCCGTAAAGCGCATCATCGGAATACCAGTGTGATTTACATCACTCAGAACTTATTTGATCGGGCACCACAGCATCGCACCATTAGTTTGAATGCTCATTATTTAGTGTTGTTTAAAAATCCCAGAGACAAATCTCAAATCAGTGTCTTGAGTCGACAGTTAGCCTTACCACATTTGATGTCGGCCTATCAAGAAGCCACCAGTGTTCCTCACGGGTATCTCCTGGTGGACTTGAATCCACAGACCCCAGACGAATACAGATTGAGAAGATTGTTTGAATGGTTGACTGTACACATGCCACAAGAGTATAAATAAAAATGTACCAACATTACACTTGTCATTCATCATTATACAGTCGTCATGGGTCGACCTCTCTCGGCCAAGAGTAAATTAGTGAAAACGTTACGACGTTTACAGCGGGAACGAGATCCTGCCAAGCGAGCCCATTTAATCGAATTAGGGCGTAAAGCCTTATTGAATTGGTTTGCTATGGGAGCTCGAAATTTGATACGTGGGGTCTTACCCATCAATAAACAGACTCAAAAGTTTATTAATAATCATCTTCAAGATTTAAGCATCATAGCCGATAAGTCGGCGAGTGATCAAGACAGAAAAAATGCCATTTTAAAACGCGGAGGAGCCGGATTTCTAGGCGGAGTCATCATTCGTCATTTATTTAAATGGAATGCACCTAAGAAACGACGTGTCCGTCGTTTGAAAAGTGTGGTAGTCAGAGTCGATAATAAGAAACAAAGAGTGTTTCCCGATTGGATGGTGCGAGTAGGAGGAGCAGCTCAAAAGACCAGAAAGAAGAGAAAACCTCAAAAGAGAAAACCTACTCAAAGAAAAGCCCCTGGTGGTAGAAAGAAAAAAAAACCGACTCCCAAGACTCCAGCTCAACGAAAAGCCATGCCCGAAAGTCTGAAAAACGAAATCAATCAGTATTATAAGGAACAAAGACAAAAAACTATTGGGGAGTTATTAAAGAAACAAGCTGAAATGAGAATGGATCGTCCTATGGGGCCCATAGGCAGTCAAAGAGCTACCGATTTAGAAGTGTTTCCTCGAGTCAATGTGGGAATTCCCTCTCCTAGAATTAAAGTCCCCATTCACACTCCTAAAATAGCACGCTTTCAACCTCTGACCGCCTCTACACCTACACTTCCTAAAGGAATGAGATATAAATGTCGATATTGTTCCAAAATCTACGTCACCCAGAAAAATAGAGACAAACACGAGAAGGACAAACACGACATGTATGCTCCTCCTCCTTGAGAGTATAAAAAGGAGAGAAACCTGGGACATGTCCTCATTTTAACCCCAGGATGGCTAAGAAGAAGAAAAGAAGGACTTGCTGTTCTACACGATTAAAACCTCACTGGCCTCTTTTAAGAGTGTTATCTGACCCTCACTATTCCTCTCCATTAAAGACGGGTATTTTAAAACATTGTTCTGGAGATTGTATTCTCAAAATCTGCGAGATCGTGTACAACCTATTAAAAGGAGTGTTACCTCTCAGTTCGGCTCATAAACGAAAACTAGCTCCTAAGAAACACATCTTCAGGAGACTGGTCAAACCTCAATCTGTCCATAAACGACGAGCTTTATTACTTCAACAAAAAGGAGGAAACATTTTACCCCTTTTAATCTCAGCAGCACCTTTACTGTTGGGTGCCGGTCAGTCCGTCTATAAAGTCATCAAGAAGAAGAAGAAAAAAAAAATGAGTCGTAAAATGGTGTTAGTTCCCGAAGTCTTATTGAATGATCTCAAGGCAAAATTACCCAAACCTCCGGAATTTCAATCTACCATCAGTTTAGGTCAGGAATTGGACGAGATTACAAGACGTGAAGATTTAACCCCAGAAGAAAAAGTCGCTTTATATGGCCAGGAACTTCACCGATATAGGAATTATTTACAACAAGCTAGACAGGAACCTATTTCTAAAACTAAAATTTCAGCAGCAGCTCCAGCAGCAGGAGCAGCTCCAGCCCCAGCAGCAGCAGCATCACCAGCAGCCCCAGCTGAGATTGAAGATGAAATCCTTGAAACAGTGAATAAAAACATGAAAAGAAAAGCTGGATTATTATTAAATCATTTAAAGAAAACCAAGGTGTTGAGTTGGAATAAGGAAGGTGAAATTAGTTATCGAGGTCAAAAAGTTCCCGATTCTAACATTGTGGATTTAATGGCTGATAGTATGAGATCTCGTTCTCGTAAAAACCATCCCCTTCCTAAAGGATTAGATGAATTTGCTCAAGCTTTAAAAGAGACGCGTACTCCTCTGGAATACGTGAGCAATGGAAACCTTATAAAAGCCATGCAGAGACCTGGAAAAATCAGTACTCCTAAAAGTATCCTCAGTGATAGTGAGGAGGAGGGCGATAGTGGATTTAAAGATGCTTCTTCATTTTTGACCCCTATTAGTAGACCTGTAGGAGATAGAGGAATAAAAAAATCCACTCCTAGACCACTGTTAAATTTAGCGAAGGCCATCAAAAAATCTAAATTCAGTCCAAGTTTACCGAAAAAGAGATTAGAACAGATCGACGAAAATTGGCTTTCATTACTTAAGATATGAAAAAGAAACCAGTGGAAGACATTTTAAAAGAGATTTATTATGATCCTAAAAGAGGGTACGGAGGACTACAAGCTTTGTATCGTCAGGTCAGAAGTCTGGGACATAAGATTTCCTTGAAAAAGATTCGAGAATGGTTAAAAGAGCAAGATACGTATACCTTACATAAACCCATTCAAAGAAAATTCCGGAGACAACAGACTAGAGTGACGGATATAGACGAACAATGGCAATTAGATTTAGCAGATGTGTCCAGTTTAAAGAAACACAATGACGGATATACGTTTTTATTGTGTGCCATTGACGTCTTATCTAAATATATGCCTGGGTGGTGCCTTTAAAACAGAAAACGGGAAAGGAAATGATTCGAGGATTACGAGAGATTTTTCAACAAGACGGTCGACGTCCCGTCCGCATTCAATCGGATCAAGGAAAAGAATTTACCAATCGAGAATTCTTACAAGCTTTTAAATCCATTCATTTTTTTACCACTCGTAATACGGACACCAAAGCCAGTATCGTGGAACGATTTCAGCGTACTCTCAAAGCACGCATGTGGCGTTATTTCACCCGTCATAAAACCAGACGGTATTTAGAGATCTTACCGGATTCAGTGTATGCTTACAATCACACTTATCATCGCAGTATCCAAAGAACACCAGCTCAAGTGAATGCTTCTAATGTGTTAAAAGTCTGGAAAACTTTATATGGGAAATCCAATCGGAAACAGTTTCCTAAACCTCAGTTTAAAGAAGGAGATCGGGTACGCATCAGTAAAGCCAAGCGCACATTTGAAAAAGGATATTTACCTAACTGGACCACAGAACTGTTTACCATTTCAAAAAGAGTTCCTGGAAGGTATCCTTACGTGTATAGAGTGCAAGATTATAACGGAGAGGAATTAGAAGGGACTTTTTACGAGAAAGAATTACAAAAGATCATTAAAAAAGACGACCTGTACGAAGTGGAGGAAATCTTGGGGTATAAAAAGCGACGCCTAGGAAAAAAAATCATTCAAGAAGTCAAAGTTCGGTGGAAAGGATATCCCCCTAGTTTCGATTCATGGATTCCCCAAACGGATCTCATCCAATAACTCCTCACTGGAAATTTTGTGGAGAGAATGTTCCCCAAGAAGAAATCGTTTATTTCGCACAATTATTGATCTGTGTATCTCTCATCGTCACCAGTGTGGTCATGTTAGCTTTACACGATCCTAATCGAGAATATTGGATGGTATGTGTGAGTTCTTCAGTGGGTTATATCATGCCTAGTCCTACGATGATACATCATACACCTACCCCTAAGAAGACCACGAATGCACAGAGTTAATGTCTTTTAAAAAAAATAGATACACCACAGAGTATATATAAAATGGGGAAACAACAAAGATTTTTTTCATTTCTGATCTGACTGAGGACAGAGCACAACATGGAATTTTTAAGCTCCGAGTATCGTTGGAAAATGCAAGAGCATACAGGTTCCACTAAAAAAGGAGAATGGATGAAAAACAAAGAGGAATGCATCCAAGATTTCATGGATAAGAATCCGGGAGAAACAGGACTCAATGATGTGTACCTGTATAAGAGATTCAAATTACCGGACCATGAATGTGCACCACTCATAGTATTATTATTAGGGTCATGGCGACCCCAGTATCAGGAATTCAAATGGAAAGTCAAATACGTTTTGGCTCACAAAACAGAGGCACCAGTAAGGACCTGGATTCAAGGAAAATGGATGGAAGAAGTCCGAGATTGTATCAAAGATTATGTAAACAAAGTGCTCAGAGAAGGATACGACATCATGGACTGTGCTTGTGAAACAGAATATTTGTACATGAGGAGAACTTTTCCTATTCAAAAAGAACTATGCAAAAGTATTCCATGTTTGTTAATTTAATGTTGTTGTTGTTGTTGTGAATTAAAAACCTAAGAAAAAAAAAAATTCTGGTGTTGTTGGTTTTTCCGCATCGACTAAAAATAGATATCCCAAGGTATATATAAATCTTAGCTTTGAGTTCACTGTGCTCATTTTTTTCAATCATGCCTTCTGTGTGGAGAATGTCGTATTTTCTTCACCAAGAAAATAGTGCCTGTCCTCATTGCCATAGGCAGTTGAGAGAGATCAGCAGATTACCTGAGTATGACAGTGACGACGACGACCTTATTGGTTGGTATTGGGGATGTAATGAATGTGGAGAACGTATACCTCACTGGGAAGTAGACGATCCCCCTAGTTTGTGGTATTGTCGCTGTGATTGGTGCCTGAAATATTACCTGTGGAAATATGGGGTTGATTTTATGATGCCACGTTGGGCTAAGCGCATGAGAAGAAATACCAAGATCGAGAGATGCCCCTCCTGCTGGGAAGAAAACACCCAAGGAAAATGGAAATGTCAACAGTGTATGAAATATCCCTGCTGTGAAAAGTGTTACAAGTCCATTATACGGCTTTCTTACAGAAATTGTCCCTTGTGTCGATTTGAACAATAATAATAAATAATAAAAAAAAACTATAAAACCAAACCAGGTCTTATTTTTCTCAGCTGAATACATGTGATGACGTTACAATAGGCAGCTTGATGACTTGAATCGGTGCCAAGTTTATGCCCTAAGTAAAAACCTGGTTTTTTTTTTTTTTTGGTTTTTTTTTTTTTTAAATTTATTTTTAGACTTTGGAAAAACCAATAGACTTAATTTTTTTTTTTTTAAATTTATTTTTTGACTTTGGAAAAACCAATAGACTTAAATAGAGTAAGAACGTGTGAAGCACGTGTGGGTTTTTTCAAAGCGACTATAAATAGTCAGATCCAAAGGTATTTAAAGCTGAGCTTTTTTGGAAAAAAAAAAATTTCACCACTACCACCACATTTCATCATGATTTTTATGTGGAGACTGAAGTATTTCTTTGAGGTAGAAAAGTATTACTGTCATTACTGTGATAGGGAGATGATCCATGAGCGTACATTTACGGTGTATGACCATCCCGGATGGCATCACAGAACTTATCAATTTTGCGAGCATTGTGAAATGGCTTTTCCTCACTGGTTTGTGGATGATCCCCCTTCCATGGAGACCTGTGGATGTAGTTGGTGCGTGAAATATTTCACATGGAAGTACGGGACAGAGAATATGGTGCCCCTATGGGTCAAAGTCACCAGGAAGAGAGCCTTAAAGAAATGCCTGACCTGCTGGGAGGAAAATACGGAGGGGAGATGGAAGTGCCAACAATGCCGACAGTATCCATGCTGTGTGAAATGTGTCGAGAACTTCGTCAAGATTTGCTACAGACTTTGTCCATTATGTAGATATGAAGGAAATAAATCATAAAATCAAAAAAAAAAACTGTTGTTTGGTTTTTCCTGAGATGCTAAAAATAGATTGGATAAGGTTATATAAAGAGGTATGACCCCAAAAAAAATCATTCATTCTGAAAAAGTTCATTGTCCAAGTCAGACGTGTTTTAAAAAGATGCAGTATCGTTGGTATTGTGAGAGCCCCGTCACTCGGTTTATTTACATGGAAGGAGGGTGGATGAAAACTAAAGTAGGAGCGATCCTGGATTTCTTTGAAAATCATCCAGGACATTCCCTGGAAAACGTGTGGCTGGAAAAAAGAGTCAAAATCCCGCATCCTAAAGGAACTAGAGTGAGGGTGAAATTCAACCAGCATTACGAGCAATATAAATGGGTCAGCTGTACTCATCCTATGAATCGTTCGACACCGATGACTCTGGTTCTGAACGAAAGTCTCTGGTACTCCGACATAGCAGAGTGTGTGAGACATTTTTTCAAGATGAAGAAAAGAGAACTGACATTTTCAGATTATCACGACGTTAAACAGTATGTGTATTGTCGCATCCCCCTTTCCCAGATCAAAGACAATATGGAGAAGGAAGGACTTGGTGTTTTAGACAGAGTGATTGATTACAGATCAGAAGAAGAAGAAGAAGAAGAAAAAGTGTAAAAAAAAAAAAAAAAACTCAATAAATTTTTTTAAAAAACAAAAAAAAAGTGTTGTTATAAATAGAAGGGTCCTAAGTTATTTTGTCTCAGTATCTCACTGAACATGGCCGAGAGCAGTGGCTTTTACATGACTTTACCCAGTGATGGGTCCATGCAATCTTTTCCGAGTAATACGACTGCTCAATTTAAAACCTTATTACCACAAACAGTAGATTTAACAGATGGACAATGGGAAGTGGCTTTAACAGAATTGATGTATCCCATTTCATTGAAAAACATCACAGAAGAGGAAGCTTATTTTGACATCCTGCTTCCTCAGCTTTATGTTCCAAAACTCCAAGAACCTAGTGCCTTTAAATGGGGCAGATTTAAAATGAAAACCATAGAGGCGCTGCCATTAAGGCAATGTCCTGTACTGTTAGATTGGGACCATACTGAATTTGCTAATCTCATAACGGAAGACCAGAAGATGGAAATTAAACGAATTCACTTTAGACCGGGGCCTTACATTCATCCCATGGCTTTAACAAATGAAATCAGTCTTGGACTGGAAAGAACTTTGAATAAATTATGGAAGTTTTTGGGTGATCCTAGACAAGAGAATGTCATGAAATTAGTCTATCATGACAAATATGATAAAGTGATGTATCAGTTTACGGGGAAAGAACTTAGAAAAAATCCCTTATGCATTCGTTTTCCCACAGCCTTAGCTTATAAGTTAGGAATAGAAAGTAAGAAGGTGATGCTTCAGAACCATACAGAAACCAAATGGATCAACGTGAGTTACATGGGCAACCATAACGTCGATTTATATGGAAATCTGAATTCCATGTACGTGTATTGTGACTTGATTGAACCCCAGACGGTAGGATCCAATGCCTTGAAATTATTAAGAGTGGTTCCTTGTACACTCAATCTGGAAGATAAAAAACAAGCTAAATGGGAACCTGTTAGAGCGGAATATTTGAAACTGAGTAAAAAACATTTCGATAGCATTGAGATTCATATCATGACTCCTTTAGGGACTCCCATGCCTTTTTTAAATGGAAAATCGGTCGTGAAACTTCATTTCAGAAAAGTGTACTGAGATGAGTGTACATCTTTTTTGTTACATCCTATTGGGAGTGATGACTTGTCTGATATGCTGTCTGTATTGTATTCAACCTTAAGACAGGAAGGGGTATAAAAAGGAGTCCCCGGAGTGCATTTAGGTCAGTCTGACACGAGTCATGAAAACATGCAGTATCATCCAGGATTATTGAGACAAAGAGGACACGGACAGTTTGTCTATCATAGAGGTTTATTACGTCAAAAAGGACACGGTGTAGGTGGAATTATCTCTGGATTGGTGGGAGCCCTTCCCTTTGATTCTACCGGACAACCACCCTGGTTTAATCCATTCAATTTAAAGAAATTTGGTAGGTTTGTGGATCGAATTAAATCTCAAAGAGGAGGAAATTTTATAGACTTCCTGTCGGGAATGGTACCGAACCTACCTATAGGGATGACTTTAAAAGAAGCTGTCCAATTAGGCTCAGGCCGGCGGCGACAAAGAGGTCGAGGATTTCTTAAAGATCTAGTCAAAATGGGTCGTAATCAAGCCTTGATTGCCGGAGCTAAAATAGGAGCGGATGTGATTAAAAAAAGGAAAAATATCAAAAATGCTCTTTTAACTCATGGACTCAATGCCGTTAAAAATACGGGCTTATTTGCTCTCAATAGAGGAGGAAGTCTAGCTTTTAAAAAGATGAATAAGAAAGGTCAAAAAGGTAAAGGGAGAAGAAAAACAAGAAGACGGCAGAGAGGGAGAGGAGTTGTGAGAAATTTACTGAAAACGGGAGCCAAACATGCCTTGACTGCTGCCGCTAGAACGGGGTTAGATGTGTTAGAAAATAAGAGTTCTTTAAAAGACGCTGTCAAAACTCACGGAGTACAAGCCCTGAAACAAAGATTGAATCTCGGTAAGAAAAGAAGAAGAAGAAAAAAAGCACCTGTGTTAGCCCGAGGAGGTCCTAAGAAGAGAAAAAGGGGTTTAGATATCTTTGATTGAGAGACACTATTAATAGGAAAGTCGAGTGAGATTGACCTTCATTTGTGAAAAATCCATCTTAGTAGACAGACATCATGTTGCAACCAGATTCCTGTGCGTGTGGGATGAACAATTTACAATTGTTCCAAGTCCCCCCGACCAATATTGCTTTAGAAGACTCCAAATGGGAAGAATATTACCCCATTTCTAGTACTTTAAATTCGGATACGGCTCCCATTGAATTTGAAATTAAAGGACAAGGAGATCAATATCTGGATTTATCTCAAACGTATGTTCAAATGGTGTGTAAATTCACCAAAGAGGATGGTGGTGATCTGACTGGAGCTAACACCACTTGCGCCCCGGTGAATAATATCCTTCATTCCTTGTTTACGGAAATCGATCTCAGTGTCAATGGAAAAATAGTGTCTCCAGGAACCGATACTTATCCTTACAAAGCTTATCTGGAGAAATTACTTTCTTACAAACCCAGAACTTTAATGACCCAGATGAGAGCCTGTAGTCTGTGGGAAAAAGATACGGCAGGACACATGGACGAAGTGGGGGTAGCAGACCTTGGAGTGGCTCAAAATAAGACATTTGATGTAACCCCAGGTTCAGGGGGTGGTGCCGATACTGTCACCATTGACGAACCCATCGTCCTAGAGTTACCGGCCAATTCTAGAAACGAAGGATTTAGAAAACGTCACCAGGCCATCAAAGATAGTAAGAAAATAGCCTTGTTTGATCGTTTACATCTGGATCTATTTCAACAAGACCGATTTCTACCCAATGGAGTAGACGTCCGTTTGAGATTTAATCGAGCTAGACCTCAGTTCTATATGATGATCAAAGCACTAAGTACGGGAAAAGTGAAAATATTGAACATGGTCTTGTGGGTGAGAAAAGTCAAACCCACGGCCGTCATGATGAATGGCATTAATCAAAGTTTGAACACTCATAGAGCCAAATATCCTTTGAGAAGAGTCGAAGTGAAAACCTTTACCATACTGACAGGAACTCAATCTAAGATTACGGATCATCTGTTTCAAGGACAGATGCCTAAACGTCTCATTTTAGGCTTTGTGGAAAATGCGGCTTTTAACGGAGATAAAACTAAAAATCCGTTTCATTTTCAAAACTTTGGAATTAAGAAATTAGATGTCAGTATCAACGGAGAGACCATGAGTACTCGTTGTTTTGAGCCCAATTTCAATGAAGATTTATATCTGAGATCTTATCTGAGTCTATATCAAGCCTTGGGAAAATTAGGAGAAGATTGGGCTCCGGACATCACCCTAGAAGAGTATAAAAACGGATACACTCTGTGGGGCTGGGATTTCACCAAAGATCAAGAAGCGCAATCGGACAAATTCCACATCATAGAAACCGGAAATCTGAGAATAGAAGTCCAATTTACGAACAATACGGTGAACACCTTAAATTGTGTGGTGTATGCAGAATTCGATAACCTGTTAGAAATTAACAAACAGAGAGAAGTGAGTATTGATTACTAATGGATACGGGACAGTTGAGAGAAGTCTTATCCAGAGAATTAAAGAGTTCTTTTGGTGGAGTGTATCCTTTGGATATATTACCGGATCAATTAAGACTTGGAGAAAAAGCCATCGTGGTGAATACGGATCCTCAAGATCAACCTGGAGAACACTGGGTGTGTCTGTACGTGAGCAGTCCAGTGGTGGAATATTTTGACTCTTATGGATTTCCTCCCTTACAGAAAGAAATTCAAGACTTTATCCAGCGTCATGCTCACCAATGGATTTATAATCCGTATCGATATCAAGATTGGAAGACCGATGTGTGTGGACAATATTGTGTGTATTATTTACATCAAAGACACAAGTTGAGAAAGAAAGCAGACGAGTGGTTATTCCCCTTTGACCATATTACAGCTTTACAAAGAGATCATTATGTAGCTCAATGGTTTAAAGACACTTATCATAAAAGACCTACGGGTCATGGACAAACTTGTCAATGTTTCTATCAAAATGTCATGTAATTAATTGTTGTTGTTATCAATAAAAAGAATTGAAAAAAAAAATGTGTTCTTGTTGTTTTTTTTTTTTTAAAAAAGGGGGTTTTCCCCATGATACTAAATATAGATAGAAAAAAAAAAGGTATATAAAAAGAAAAAGAAAAAAATAGCCTCATTTGATCATGAGTCTCCAGGAGATACAGGGTGATTTATTAAACATTCCTGTAGAAGCTATCGTACATCAATGTAACTGTTTAACAGTCAGAGCTCATGGATTGAGTCAAAGTATAGCAGATAAATATCCTCAAGCGAATTTGTATGCCACCCGCAGACCTTTAGGGTCTAGAAATTTAGCCTTAGAAGAGGACAGGGATAAGCCAGGAACCATTAGGGTGTTTTCCTCACAAACACCTGTGGTCATTTGTTTATTAGCTCAATGGGATTATGGCAGAGCAAGTCACAGACCTAAAAGAATCTCCACTTATCAGGACAACCCACAAAATAGAGAGCAATGGTTTCAAGCCTGTTTACAAGAATTGGGAAATTTACCTTATAAAACTTTTGCTTTTCCTCACAAGATTGGATGTGGCTTAGCTGGAGGAAATTGGACTCATTATAGACATTATATTGAACAATTTGTACACACTTATGACAAACATGTGTATATTCTTCATAAACATTAACTGTGTGTGTGTGTGTGTTTTTTATGTGATATAAAATAAATCTTTTTTTGAAATATATGGGTAGGCGTGATGCTATTGAAAGTACCTTTTTAGGAATGAAGTGCCATGCTCCAGCCTCCACAAAAGTAGATATATTTTAAAAACAGGTGAGAAGGTCCACAGCAGTCTGATGCACTCATAAGCAGATCCTTGTGGGGGGGGGGGGGGGCAGTAGAAACACTAGGAATTTGTTATAATTCCATGCAATCATCCAGTTTGGCTCACAGTACAGTTTTTTTTTCTTTTCCCCCTGTAATATATTGTCAATATTAAAAATGGAAAAATTCAGAAAATCATCAGCACTTGGAGATATAAAAAACCTTGCTATCTTTAACAACTATGGTATTATAATTTACATTATCAATTATCTTTGACTTATCCATTTTTTAAAATATATATATATATATATATATATATATATAAACATGTATAGTAAAAACAGAATTAAATTTTGTATCTCATTGAAAACTTCAAAGTTTTGTTTGTTTCTATATGTTGGATGATTAACTGTGTGTGTTTTTCCAAAAGGAAGAGTACAACCCAGGCTTCACTTCATAGAGACTTGATTATAGATGGTTAGGAACCTAAAAAAACATATCTTCCATGTTGAGGACTGTAGAAATAAATCCATTTTTTGTTATGATGACAAAATACTACATGAAACAATGCATGTTTAAATGTAATGGAATAAAAAAGAGTAATATATATATCAAGACCTAACTTATACTGGAATCAATGAAATTTCATTCATAAAAATATATTTTTTTAAAAAAGATAAAATTCAAACTTTATTTAATATGGACCATAAATGATGACATGAATAGCAGGCCATACTTTAAGCACATGACAAACCATTATCTCAAAATCATGCAGAACTGGGTTCATTAGCATAGCTGACATTAAAACATACAGGTGAGGGATAACATAATCACAACAATAAACAATGTGTAAAAAACTTTAAACTACTTACAGCGTGGATTACACGCCTTGAACAGGAGGAATAAAAACCTTGCCGCGAGAGTATCATGGCGGCATAAACACAGAAAATTAAGTCGTACTTAAACACATTCCCTAATGATTTGAGAAAATCACTGTATTTCATGTGTGTATTTTTACTTTTTATTGGACATGGGGGGAGAGAGAAAGTCTATAGATTTTTTTTGTTGTTGTTGTTAGGATCGAATAATAAATAAATAAATAATATGAGTTGACAAGAAAAAAAATAATAATAATTTTATTTTAAGTGTTTATGAGTTTAGCAAAAAAAAAAAAAAAACAAAACAAAAAAAAAAAACAGTGACCTCTGGTGTTATTATAGGTTTCTTTTATAACCGTGTATCAAAAAGGTATCTTTTCGTAAAATTTGGGTTGGCCCTTAAAAGGGCCGTTGTTTTTTCTTCTTCAGGGTTTACTCCCTGGGATTTGGTCCTTAAAAGGACCGTTGTTTTTTTTTTTTTTTCTTCAGGGTTTACTCCCTGGGACGTCGCCCTCGTCCACGGCCCGTAACTATCCCATTCTCTGTTCTTCTCTCAATCCGGACGCCGCGGCCTCGCCCCGCAAACTCTCTCCTCTCGGAGAGAGGTCTCCTGGGTGTCGGCGGCGGAGGAGGAGGAGGTGGTGTGGTGGTGGTGGGGGGCTGAGGGGGCTCATCTTCCTCTTCCTCTTCCTCGGTCCCGTATCGGCAGAGGGGGCAGCCTTCTCTGCGGTCGATCAGGCGGGCACTGCATAGGTAGCAGGCCGGTCTCTGATGACATCGCTGACAGATGAAGTTCGACTCCTCCTCTTCACAAAGACATAGGGGGCAGTATCCCTCCCTAACTGGGGCTGGAAGGCCCCACCAGGGGACGCAGGCGTGATAATGCGCACGGTCCTGCTGCTCCGGTGTTGCTGGAGGGTCGAGGAGGTGCTGGACTGTGACCCCCGAGGGCGAAGAAGGGGGGGAATCCGGGAGATGGAAGTTTCTCCCCTCCTCCTCCGGCCTCGGGTGGTACACGGGACGATGGTGTCTGACGTCCTCCGGTACTGCCGCCTCTCGTCTTCTTCTCCTCCTTCTACGGCGGGTGAAGTGGGTCAGATCGGAGACCCTCACTCTCCCCATGTTCAACACCCCGTACTCTTCCCCGGTCCTCTGGTTCCGCACGATGAGTTGCATAAGCACCTCCACCCCGGGCTCGATAAAAATGTTCTCGTAAAAACTCATCTCTCGTCGCCTGTCGTTTGGTGTCGCTGAAACAGCTCGCTAAGGAATGACAGTTAACAGCTGATCAGCGTCGGTATTTATACACACAGCGCGAGCCGAAAAGAGAGCACCCTAAAAGCCCGGATGACGAAGAGCTCAGAAAATCATGGAAAAATCAAAATTGTGTTATTTGTGTTTGTGAATACCTCTATTGGAGTAAATAACATATTATGGAATTATATATACATTCAAACCTTCTAGTAAAAGAATGAAGGTAAGTTTTGAGAATGATTTCACAGTATTTTTCATACATGACATTGTTCCCTTGTTTAGAACAGGCTCATTCATGCCGAAGCGAAGGGCTAACCTTGACTGACCTGAATACATAAAATAAGTCGTTTTAGACTTTTGAGAGTGTAACACAAAGAAAACTTATGGCACGCAATAAGATTGAACTTAGGGAAGAGTGTCTATATAGTTTTCAGATCAAAAGAATCGTTACAAGTGTAAAAATAAACTTAGCGTCGGTTTCGGGATAAACACAAGGGAGGTCAAAGGTCAGCCATTTTCAGAAAATCAATGTATAAGACTTGTATAGGGAATATAAGAATCTTTTCAATCCCGACCTTTTCAGATAAAAATTTTGAGATGAATAGAATCAGATTGGTTTAAAAACAAATTGTATACACTTTATTTGCAGTGGGAAAGTTTAGATTTTTTTAAATAAGAACAAAACATCTCAGCGTCTAAATGTATAGACTTGTATAGGGAATATAAGAATCTTTTCGATCCCGACCTTTTCAGATAAAAATTTTGAGATGAATAGAATCAGATTGATTTAAAAACAAATTGTATACACTTTATTTGCAGTGGGAAGGCTTAGATTTTTAAATAAACCAGGATTTTATAGACTCAGCGTCTAACGGATACATGATGACGTCACATTTGTATAGAAATAATAACAAACAAACAAAAAGCTTAGTGTCTTTTCATTCTTTTATTTCTTTTGGTTTAACAATTGTTCCAAATGTTGAATTCTGCGTTGAAATCTCATTCGATCGGCTACTAGAGCCATCCATTCACTTTTCCGATCTTCGGGTGGTAAATAATGAATTTCATTCAAGTCTGTATTAAAAGTCACACATTTCTTAGTCTCTCTGAAATTTCCAGATATTTCATCCCGTATTGAATGCATATTTTCTCCATCGATTCTATTTCCTGGCAGAGTAAATTTACTTTCCTTGCTTGGGGATGGCATAAAAAAGTGTAAGGCTTTCCGAGATAGTGGGTCAGGCTTAACCCATACCATTTCTGGGGCAGAGTTTCTTTCATGCGTTGACATAGAAAATGCAGTGTAGCTAGTCTCCCCAAATTGGGACGATGTAACAGGGCCAGGCATTGTAACCATAAGTCTTGAATGGTTTCTATGATGGTAGTGGCTCTCTGAAACACTTGTTCTGCCTCGGGAGGAAGAGGTTGTTCGTGTTGTTCTATCCATTGCATTAACAAATCATAGCCTTCTAAAATCAAAGAGTGGTATTGCTTCGACATGACAATTGATTATGAACAGAAGACATGATATTTTATCTTATTTATACCCCTGTTTTTTTAATTTATTTTTAGACTTTGGAAAAACCAATAGACTTAATTTTTTTTTAAATTTATTTTTAGACTTTGAAAAAACCAATAGACTTAATTTTTTTTTTTTAATTTATTTTTAGACTTTGGAAAAACCAATAGACTTAAATAGAATAGGAAGGTGTGGGTTTTTCCCAGATCTCACATCTCAGGAATTTCCAGATCTCAGAACGTGCTGAGCGCGTGTGGGTTTTTCCAGGACCCCTTCCTTTAAAAAAAGTATAAAAACCAGCGCAGAGAGTGTATGGGTCATCATTTTCAGTCAGAAGTCAGAGGTGTATACCATGGCACAAGCAATGATGAATACCAAAGACAACCCTAATTATGCGACACCTGAAGGCTATGTCATAGCCCCCATGCCAGAGACTCAGGATCCTGTAGGACTGGACTTGGGATTGTATAATTTCCCAGAGGCCATGACCAAAGAGGACTTTGGTATTTTAACCAACACGTTAGAGGGGATCGTCAACATGCTAAACCAGATGCAAGTGAATGCAAATAAGTTTGAAGAGAAAGTCATGAGTGAATTCGTTGACCTGAGAGACAAAATGGCCCAACTGGAGGATAAAGTGTGGAAAATAGAAGAAGAAAAAGGCAAAGGTAGAGAACCCACAGACACAGAAGCTCCAAAGAAAACCAGAGAGACCAACCCCTGTTTCATCTGCAAAGAGTTAGGACACTGGGCCCCTGAATGTCCCAAGAAAGACCTATGCTACAAATGTGGAAAATTTGGACATTGGGCCGATAAGTGTGACCAAAACAAACTGTCTGAGAAGAAGAGACCACCCAAGCCCAAGGAAAAAAAAAGACGCAGGAAAACATGAGTCTCGGGGACAAACAGGGTAATTTATTAAACATTCCTGTAGAAGCTATTGTACATCAGGAGAACAAAGAAAATCTGATTCCACTGGACCAGCCTAAGAAAAGAAAACACAAGGAAGAGGTCAAGAAGTCCCTGAAACTTCAAAAGAAGAAGAATTGACTTTGTATCATACTTAAATAAAAAGAGTTTTTAAACTTTAACATTGACTTGTTTTTCTTTTTTTTTTTTTTTAGAATAACAGCTGGAGATCAGCTGTGTTTTTAAAGTGTCAAAATTAAGCAGCCAGAGAGGCGATGAAGGACTAGAATGACGTCATAATCAAGATTTGAATCGCTGCCAAGTTTAGGGCTAGGTAGGATCTCACATGGATTTTTGTTTTTCAGGCACTTTAAGGGCCTAGAAGTGCACTTAGTTGACCCGGCCATCCCCCCAGGGGCCCCAAAAGTGCACTGAGTTGACCCCCCATCCCCCCAGGGCCCAAAAGTGCACTCAGTTGACCCGGCTAGCTAGGCGCCTTATACTACTCCTCTTTCAAAATTGTGAAATTCATGGCCCCAGGGTCAGGGGTTCTGGTGTTAGGGCGGGGCTCTATCAACTATCTAAAGAAAATGCATTAATTCTTTGAAAATCTTCTCTGCTCCTGGGTATTAAATTAAGTAACTAAGTACATAGTTATGATGAGCAAGAGAGCCTCTTCCAAAATTGTGAAATTCATGGCCCCAGGGTCAGGGGTTCTGGTGTTAGGGCGGGGCTCTATCTATTATATAGTGAAAATGCATTAATTCTTTGAAAATCTTCTTCTCTGCTCCTGGGCATTAAGGTGATAAACTAAGTACATAGTTATGATGATGAGGTGGGCCCCTTCCAGAATTGTGAAAGCCATGGCCCCTGGGTCAGGGGTTCTGGTGTTAGGGCAGGGCTTTATTGATTATATAGTGAAAATGCATTAATTCTTTGAAAATCTTCTCTGCTCCTGTGTATTAATTAAACAAACTAAGTGCATGGTTATGATGCATAAGGATGCCTTTTTAAAATTGTGAAACTCATGGCCCCAGGGTCAGGGGTTCTGGTGTTAGGGTGGGGCTCTATTGATTATATAGTGAAAATGCATTGATTCTTTGAAAATCTTCTTCTCTGCTACTGGAGATTATTTAAACAAAGTGCATGGTTATGATGCATAAGGATGCCTTTTTAAAAATTGTGAATTTCTTGGCCCCAGGGTCAGGGGTTCCGGTGTTAGGGCGGGGCTCTATTGATTATATAGTGAAAATGCATTGATTCTATGAAAATCTTCTTCTTTGCTACTGGAGATTATTTAAACAAACTAAGTGCATGATTATGATAGGCAAGGATGCCTCTTCCAAAATTTTAAATACATGGCCTCAGTTTTTGGGGTTCTTGAGGAGGGGGGGGGGGAGGGGGGCTCTATTGATTATATAGTGAAAATGCATTAATTCTATTAATTAATCATTAACTAATCCTGTATGCTCCCTAGTGTTGAGCTGATAAATAAATTGCTTAGCTATGATGAAGATGGGAGCTTCGAACTGAATTTTTAAATCTTGTGGTCCTAGGGTCAGGGGTTCTGGCATAACGAGGAAGGGGGGGGGGGGGGCTTTTGATAATATAGTGGAAAAGTGTTAATTCTTTGAAGTCCATAGTTATGATGATGAGGGTGACTCTTCCAAATTTGTAAATTTCTTGACCTTTGGTCTTGGGTTCTGGTGTTAGGGTAAGGCTTTGTTGAATCTGTAGTGAAAATGCATTGTACCTGTGAAATTCTTCTCTGCTTCTGGGCATATCGAAAGCAAACTGAGTAAAAGTTTAAATGATATAAGTAAGCGTATTTCTACCAGATTTTTGAACATCTGGACAATTCGTCTAAGCATTCTGGTCCTGGGCAGGGCTCTATTAATTTGTATTCTACTGAGAGAAGTTATTCCCCTTTTCCATTCATCTTTGATAATTAATCACTATAAATAATGTTTTTGAAAAGTTAATAGAATAAGATAATTATGCAAGAATGTTTATTGTATAATTCAAAAAGTACTTTCTTAGTTTTAATAATCAGGTAGACCTGTAAGTAATAGATAAATAAAAACGAGACAAAAATAACTTATCTTATTAAAAGTTCTTCAAAGACCATAAGAGAGGTCAATGCTAGAGGTCTTAATATGGGTTTAAAAATAGTACAGAAGGACTAATAGTTTGTTAATAGTCTGCATGGTGATAATATTAAGTGGGGGACAGATTAGAACTTAAGTTATGAGTTGATACTGAATACTAGACTAATTATTTTGTTGATCCTGATCTTCCTACTTCTCTTGCTTTAGGGCAACAAAGCTTCATCTGTCAGTGTATTTAACTTCTAAATTGTTGTATTATACTTAGGTGACCGTTAAGGACCTTGGGCCTCTTGTTTATTTTTCAGATCAATTATACATATATTAGAGATGTGCATATAACTTGGATTTTAATTTTTATAATTCATGAGAAAAAATTAGCTGTTAAACTTTATTTTGCAAAATATTGCATATAAGGTGCTCCATTCGTCCGGGAAAATCCTACAGTGTTCAAGAGAGGAAATTCTTATCTAACAGATCAGTTGCACATATATTAAATTAAAAGTCTACTTTCATTTTCTATAAGCAGCCATGGAATAGCGAAAACGTAAGTATGGTGGCGGTTTCGATTGGCGGATCTAAATTACTGACAATTTTTTAATGAAACTGACAACAAGCAATCGTTTATTTATTTCATAAAACGCCATCACTGAATTGTTCAGTCAAAACTTGATTTAAATGATATAAAAGAAATAAGTTCTAATAACCGATTCAGAAGGGAAATGTGCAAAATATTTCGTCATTCGCCGATCTTAACAGTGACAGAAACTTCTAGAACATCATATAGCATGTTCAAATAATGGTAAATCATTTATAACAGTGTAAGTTGTGAATATATTTGTATATCAAAAGACTATTAGTATGTTTTCCTAATAAATTTATCGGTAAAATTTGTCTCACTGAGAGTATAATGGCAACACACCCGAAGTACAATTTGTACCTCGTAATAAATTTGCTTACATGAAAAGAGAAAATTAATGAATAAGGTACGTTCAAAAACAATTAGAGTTGTTAAAATTTTGTGCTTTAGTCAATACATTTCAGGGTTTTTTTTCTGAATACAGTTTTTGTATCAAATTCTCTGCCTATTCATAAGGGTTATGTTTACAAAAAATATCAATTTATCATTAAAATGTGCATATTCGCTGCTTTTATCCTTGACGGAAATGAAAAAAGAGCAAATGAAGCATAATATCCATAACATAGTATAACAGGTTTCACAATAAACGTCAACAAATAAAATTGATATTTTTCAAATTTTTACAAAGGGGTAGGGTGGGCAGGGGGTTTGTGACGTTACATCTACTTCTACAGGGGGTTTGTGACGTTACATCTACTTCGGTAGTGGTAATAAATTCAAGTCCCCGCGCTTGTGCGGGATTTCATCTAGTTTATATGAAAAATACCAGCTTTTGAACTTAAGTTTTTTTTTGTTCCAAAACTAACTCATATAGGGTAACCCATTTGTCTCGATAATTCCTCCTTGAGGTTTTTAGAGAGGAACTTTTTTTAATTTTGCAGATCAACTGTACATATATTACTTTCGTATATTACTTGGATTTAATTCTTTGATAAATTTTGCGAATTCCAGCTGCCGTACTTATTTTTTGGGACATCATACTGCATATAGGGTACTTCATTTTGTTCGGATAACTCCTCCTACAGCTTTGATTGATTGATTGATTGTATATTGTTTTACGTCCCGTTCGAGAATTTTTCACTCATATAGAGACGTCACCATATACCGGTGAAGGGCTTCAAATTTTGACCTTTACTCGGCACTCAGGGCCATTGAGCAGTGAGGGATCTTTATCGTGCCAACGCCTGCCGTGACACGGGGCCTCGGTTTTTAAGGTCTCATCCGAAGGACCCGCAACTTTCACTTCAAAGTGCCGAGCGCATGGCGAAGGAACAGTTGCTACCTATTTTTTATCGACTTAGGTCTGTCGCGGCCGAGATTCGAACTCACGACCTCCCGATCACGGAGCGAGCGCTCTACCGACTGAGCTACCGTGAACGGTACCTACAGCTTTGAAGAGAGACACTTTTTTATTTAAGAGATATATCAGAGTTGTACATAGTGTTTTGATTTTGATTTTGATTTTTTATCATTTATGCATGGGGAAAATGTCACTTTTTGAACTTAGTTATTTCTTTACAAGCATTGATTTTGTTGAGATGTCACCTCGTTTTCAGAATAGAAAGTTTTTATAATAGAGGATTGTTACTTACAGGAGCTATTTCCCCTCTGGGTCATTCTAAGGTCAACCGACAAGATGCTGCTTTTCTCTATAACATTAGCAACTTTATGGTGTTGTATCTGATAAAATAATTTAATTTTGTACTTTCATTATGTTTTCTTTCTTGCCCCATACATTACCAATGAAGGTATGGTATAAAATTGTTGAGCCTTTAGAAATTAAAAAAAAAATTACAGGTAAGTTACAAAGGATATATTGAAAAAAAATGGGTATTTCACGAGGAGCTCAAAAAAGTAGATGCAACTGAATAGCTCTCATAATATATATAAGCATATGAAATTTGATAAAATATATTGAATTGTTTTTTGAAATTTTAGCTAGGCACAAATTTGAAGTCAATGTCAAAAAAAGGTAAAATATGTTGATGCAATTGAATAGCTCTCATCAATATGTACATGTATATGCATATAATGTTTGATAAAAAGAATTAGTTTGAATAATTCCGTTGAATGTTAGCTAAACACAAATGTGAAGTCAATGTCAAAGAAAAGAATGTTGATACAGTTGAATAGCTCTCTACAATACATTGTATGTATCAGCATGTGAGGTTTGTTTGAAATATATAAGAATAATTTCTTTCAACTGGACCGTCACGGTAGCTTAGTCGATAGAACGCTCGCTCTGTGATCGGAAGGTTGTGTGTTCGAATCATGGCCGCGACTGACCTAAGTCGATAAAAAATAGGTAGCAACTGTTCCTCCGTCAAGCGCTCGGCACTATGAAGTGAAAGTTGCGGGTCTTTCGGATGAGATCTTAAACACCGATGCCCCGTGTCACGGTAGGCGTTGTCACGAGAAAGAACCTTCACTGCTCAATGGCCCTGAGTGCCGAGTAAAGGTCTAAATTTGAAGCCCTTCACCGGTATATGGTGACGTCTCTATATGAGTGAAAAATTCTCGAACGGGACGTAGAATAGCGTACAATCAATCAATCTTTAAAACTGAGCTTAATACTTTTTTAAAGATAACTGAGGTCAAGGTCAAAGGAAAGTCAAGGTCAAAAGATGATGATGCTGTTGATATGTATATGCAGATAAGGTTTGATAAAATTATCTTTAATTTCTTTGTGATTAAGATCATCACTAAATTAAGAAAGTTAGGTGAACGGAAAAGTCAAAATCAAAAACATGCAGATGTTGTTGCGCGAGGTATATGCATATTTACTATATTATCACTGTAGCCTAACCCTTTGGATAAAAAAGGCATTGCTCACTAAAACCATGAAAAATTTTGCACGAGTCTTTGTATCCAGGGATATTTTTTTTCATAAAATATTGCATTTTAAACATAAGACAACCATACCTTGTACCCTGGAGTCTGATTATTACTTATTTTGATAGTATCAATCTCAAGTCTGAGGCCATAAAATGCAATACTATGGAATTCACCTATGAACAACGACGAGGAAAAAATAGTCTATGTCGAGATTTCAAATGTGACATTAATTGAATACTAGTGTGTGAATATTATGTATTGAAATAAGATTTTGATTTACAGTACCCAATTCTTCGCTATATAATTTTCACATCATAAATAATTAAGTTAGGGAAAAATCATTCTTATCATTCATAGACTTAGACACATTTCGAGATTAAAACCTTCATTAACTTAGTCAAACAGGGCTAAGTATGGTACAATCTTAATAGGAGATCTTATTAATAAACTTTATCAATTGACCGAGTTCAGTGGGCCTTTTATTGTGACCTTTTATTGTACTGAAATCCATGTTTAAAAAAAATAACAATAACTGCAGTCCAGAGAGGGAACGCCTGAATGAGTTTGGATATTCATAAATCGTTTTATCGGAGGGTTATTGTGTGCGGGATTTAAATCTGGTTTCTGTGAACTGCGTTTTCCAAGTAATGACATTAATTATGTATACAATTATATGTATTTCCAAGATGGGACATGCAAAGTATAGATATATTTTGAACCTAGAGAAATCTTATACGCTTTTTTTTCTATCAGGCCTGAAATACTTTTTAAGATTTGATAATACCTGTTTTAATACAAAAGGACAATTCACCCTGCTCTCTTAGGATATTTTTATTACCTATAATATATAGCATATGAATTTACGGAACAGAGTCCACTATTTCTATTATTAACTTCATCTATTCATAAAACATTGGACCTTGGATTTGTCGTTTTATGTCACATGTGTGAAGTTCAGATGGAGACAATGAAAAGTATGTTTCAACTGCCTAGTATACTGTAGAAGGTATTTAAAACATTGCTGTGACGTCATGCCTTTGTTCTTGCAGTCTAAAAATTTACCTGTAGCCGTCCGATAATAATAATTAGCAGTCCAATAATATATTATCGGACGGCAGTGATAACAAAATCGGACAGTAGTTAAAAAACAACAAGTAGAGTGAAATCAAGGTTTAATTTGTCCAGAAACCAAAAAAAAAGTTAGGGAGAAAAAATTCAGGGAAAGCGAACGCGAGGAAATTAAGTTGTTAAAAATAGCAAATCCAAGAATAAATTGGAGTTTTAACCTTCCTCAAAAGAAACACTTTTCCATTCGGTTTTTTTGCAAAGCATTTTCGATACAGCACTGTGAATAAGCCAATTTAAATCCATTTCTGATAAAGAACCAGTCTGCGAATCTCTTCATTTAACGAGGTTTGTTCGCCATTTTTAAAACCCAAGATTTTCATTATATCATCCAATCAAAATTTTCAAATAAAAATCCGCATTTTTACTTTAAATGCATTTTGAAGATATCATCTAGTTAGAATAATCTACCTGTGTCTCGGGACAAGCCCTCACCACAGTTAGAATACGTCCCATATACTTGCAATGTAGCAAATCGGAGTGGATCCACTCCGAAATGATTTTGAAGATACAAAAGGAGTTGCACTGAAAATAACTACCAAATTAATCATAACAAACCTTTTTGAGATTGTATATGCCTTTTAACCTAAAAAATAATCCATATAAATACGAAAATTCAACTCATTTTCTCAACGTTTTTTCCTCGCTTCAAATTTAACGCCATGTTGACATTCGGAACTCTCTGGATTGTTCATAGAAAATGCACAGAGTTCGAGTTATCGCCCGTGTTTATTTTGCTACATTGCGAATACACGGAACGAATTCTATCGTTAAACCGGGTCCGTAGGACAATATCATTTTAACGATAGAACATTCTATCTAGATATCATCCAACACTGTATCTGTATCAATGTCAAACGCACTTAATAAAAAAATATATTCCGAATCATAAAAAAAATCCTTCATCACCTAATCACTGTCCATAGTTCCTGCTAAGCCAAACGACTGCCATTGAATGAACGAAACAAAAGAGTTCACTCACTGATTTTACTGTCTAAAGAAAAAAAACTTTCTCTTTTCTTTTGTCTACTTATTAAATGGTTTCAGGTAGAAAACTATTGATACCTGAATTCCTATTGTGTAATTATCGGACTCCTCAAGGTAACTTTTGGATATTTAAATAGCAATGTTTTAAGTAAGATATATGCCTCATACAATTCTATATGTAAAATTATCAGACTGTTTTCGGCCCAAACGGGCCTCAAACAGTCTGATAATTTTACATATAGAACAGTATTCGGCATATATCCATTACGTATTGATGTACAGTTTCTATTGGTAAAGTGAACAGAAAATGTGTATGTTCTCGTATTTGTTGCCATTTAGTCCAAGGAGTGTGACCAATACTATCAAATGAATAAACCTCTTTTTCTCTACTCCTGCACATCGAGCAGATACATGTTATAGGCTCATCAGAGCCACGATTAGTCGAGCGTTTCATATTTTGTTCAAATCCTAACGTCTCTGGGAAATTTGGGGCCACAATTTGGGTTTGGAAATATATGGAAAGTCTCAAGAGAAGAACAGCATAGTGATAATTATTTAAATTCATCCCCTCGTAAATGCATCCTGATCTAATTATAGAGACAAAACATCAAAATTTTTGAGAAATAATATTTAGAGAGAAATATTTTAAATCCATACATGTTTTGATTGCATTTTGTGAAGATTAAATTAAAGCCAAAGAAAACTTATTTCTAATTAGTGAAATCCTAGGCAGTAATTTAGTGATACCATAACGGGCATCGTTTGATTCTTGTAAATACTCATTTTCCAGGAAATGGTGATCAAATATGGATTTTTACCCATGAGCCTCTTGTGCTGGTGTGATGAGTATTTTTCGTACTTGGTTTCATATTTTATGTTTCATATCCTTCAAAAAATAAATGCACTACTGCATTAGTATTTCAGTTAATTGTTTTTAATTACACATGGCACGCCAAATCGATGTCATCTATACATGTATTTGCATTCATCACCTTTGAAAACAACGTGTGTACATTTCGTGAATTTCCTAGAACGAGGTATTTATAAAGACAAATAAGAAAAATACCCTTGCTTTGAGGTTTGCTATATAAGCGGAAGTTTCTCCTATTTTGTAGTTAATATAAAGACTTAAGGGTAAACTGATACCTTAATACTTATAAAGCCAAAAATGGGCCGGTACGACCTGAAGGCTCTGCAGTCTGATCTGAGAAGTGAGCTGAAGAATGGATTATCCAAAGATTCCGTGGAGAGGGTGAAAGAGCTAATGTCCCAGTACAAAAGTTACCCCAAAGACTTGGAGGGCAAGGAACTATGGAGTGACGAAAAGTTAGTGTAAAGTTTTATATGTACATAATTTAGTTATTAAATAATTTATTTAAAAAAAAAGCATTTTTTCAAGAAAATACTCATTTCCTCTTCCTAAATTTTTTATTCTCTGGCGTGGCGTAATAGTTAAATAATCTAAGGTTGAAGTTGCTTCGTTTACCTCTAGGAATTTAAGACTGATATTTAAAACGCCATAGGACTGGATATACAGAACTAAACTAGGTACTTACGGTCATTAAGAAATAAGGGTTGCGAGTAATATTATAAATGTTACATATTTTAAGTGGGTATGTCGAAACCATAAAAAAGATATAGTATTACAGCATACTCCTCTTACATTGAAATCTTTTTTTTAATAGAACTTTGACCGTCCCAAGTCATCGTCACGGATGACATTGTAATTATTCAGGTTGATATCAAGCATTTTCATTGCGTGTTTTATAAGAATTGATCTGGTTCTCGCCAATCACATAACGACAGCGCAAACATACTTGTGGACAGACGCTTGTTTGTTCATATTCTCTTTAGAGAAGTGGACAGGCTTTCGCCTACATCCACTTCTCTTCGCAAGCCTTCATGTTTTGATTCTGGAAAACGTGTAAATCTCGAACCGGTGACGGTCTACACTTCAACTGACATTTCGTCTAAAATACGTCTGAATGTACGTAATAGACGTGTTATATTATCAATTTTAACATAAATACACACAATTGTCACAAGAAAACTGACCTTTAAGTATTGTTAATCTATTTTCACAAGTTCTCCATCCCGGATTTAAATTATGAGCAAGTAACTCTTGAAGTATGCAAAAATCTCTAATTCGGATAAAAATGGAAACTACTTTTACAAAATAATAATGAAACGAGAGAAATCGTCTACTCTGTTTAAACTAACGAGACAGTATTTCCTCAAGTTTCGTTCATATTCTTTTGATCTTTGTTTTAAATCTTTTTTTTCATTTCTCGGGAAAGGTAGAGTTAATATCGTTTAAAACTAAAAGAAAATATTTTTTAGTATTTTCAGTGAGGAAGTAATGAAGTATTTTTTAAGCTAAAATTTACATTTAAATTGTATTAAAATAGTAAAAATAAGTATAGGTAATAATATTAATTTTGAATAATATGCTAAATCAAAAGTGAATTGTCAAAAACTTTTTTTGAACATTAAAATACGTCTTTGCCAATTTTTCCAAATTATCCGACTTAAAATTTTCAGTTTTTTCTAATAAGCTATGGTAGATAAACATTAGTTTAAATCCGGGATGGAGAACTTGTGAAAATGGATTAACAATACTTAAAGGTCAGTTTTTTCTTGTGACAATTGTGTGTATTTATGTTAAAATTGTTATTATAACACGTCTATTACGTACATTCAGACGTATTTTAGACAAAATGTCAGTTGAAGTATAGACCGTTACCGGTTCGAGATTTACACGTTTTCCAGAATCAAAACATGAAGGCTTGCGAAGAGAAGTGGGTGTAGGCGAAAGCCTGTCCACTTCTCTAAAGAGAATAGTTTGTTCGTGGAAATTGGTGCACCACCACCAAAAATAAAGAAAAGAAAAAGAAAGTTTTTAAATAATAAATAGGTCACTGCTAAAAAAGCGAAGTATTTTGGAATAAAACCGAGCACTCTTCCATTAAATGCAAGAAACAAAGATAATTAACAACGATGTAGCTAGTCTATCAGACCAGAGTAACACTTCAGTAAGCCTGTAAGAAGATCGCGGCACACAAAACAACACTCGTTTGCTATACCTCTGCAACCAAGGATTGTAGAAAGTGGTCATGCTTTTACAAAACCGTCAAAGAATGGAACAGTCTGCCGGAAGGCACCACAGCAGCAAAATCACTTGAGATCTTTAAATTTCAAGTGACTAAGAAAAAACTAAACAGATTGTTTTAAATATGCGCACACGCAATTGGCAAAATCTTCAACTCAACTTGATGAAGGAGGCCAGACAGAGGAAGAAGAAGAACAAAGAGCGTGCCACTATTATTAAAGTATTCTCTACAGTAAAAAAAAGAGTTGGATCATGACATTATACCCAGATCTAAGAATTCTTTTTTCTTATGAATCTATTTCATTTCATAAATGCTCACTACGTGATCGGAAGGTCGTGTGTTCGAATCATGGCCGCGACTGACCTAAGCTGATAAAAAAGAATAGGTAACAACTGTTCCACTGCCAAGCGCTCGGCATTTTGAAGTGAAAGTTGCGGGTCTTTCGGATGAGACCTTAAAAACCGAAGCCCCGTGTCACGGTACATGTAGGCGTTGGCATCGAAATGTTAATGCATGCAAGTTTATATAATAAATCTTTGAATTTTTATAATGGGTTTCATTCTTGCAAATCATTATCAACAGTAACGAGCTTGCTTACAGTGAAATGATTAACATCTTAAAATTGCACGGCATGTTGCCCTTTTTTATGTTCTTAAGTAAAACATAGGACACAATTTGCATAATATGGTAATAATCTGATGATTAATGCTTTGATGGAGTTGGAGCAATTTTATTACCGATATAATTCTTTAACGAACAGATATACGAGGACTTTGTTGGACAAAGGGAATGGTCTTTACAATCTGATGATACTCTGTTGGAATACAAATCAGGAAAGCCCTATACATAATCACCCTAACTCCCACTGCTTCATGAAGACTCTAAAGGGTGAAGTGTTCGAGGAGCTGTATAAAAATCCCGATGTGACGTCATGTGGATGCAAAATGGAGAAGATAGCAGATAGAGTATACAAACTCAACGATGTAGCCCATATCACTGGCAAGTATAGTTTTGACAACTAAATCCGCAATTATCAAAAAGCATTCCGACAAATTGATGAAAAAGGTAAAGATAACGAATGGTGATGAAACTTATAAATCAAAACAAGAAAAGAAAACGAATCATAAACGGGGTAAATCACCAATCCCTGGAAACACAAGAAGTAAGATAATGTGTCTAGGCGAGGGATCATAGGGATTTGGTTAACTGCATATTGGTCGCCCGCGTTGCGCAGTGGTTAGAGCGCCTGCTCTAGAGTCGCGGAGTAAGGAGTTGATCCTTACGTTGCGGGTTCGAATCCCACTGTGGGACGTGGAGACCGTCCTTCGGATGAGACTGTATAAACCGAGGTCCCGTGTCGCAGTAGGTGCTGGCACGAAAAAGATCCCTCACTGCTTAATGGCCGTAAGTGCCGAGTATAGGACAAAATTTGCAGCTCTCCACAGGCAAGTGGTGGCGTCTCCATATGAGTGAAAAATTCTCGAGAGGGACGTTAAACAACATACAAACAAAAAAAACTGTACATTGATCCAAAAGATTTTTTCCACAGTAATTTAACTTCGGTACCCACAGTGCAATACTCTTTTTTCCTGCGGTACTGTTCTTGCGATGGCCAAAGAAAAGTGCACAAATAATTGTGAAACTCTCCAAGCTTCAATAGAATTTACATTTATGCCCTGTTCACACGGAGAGTTTAATTCGAATGAAACGTGAGTTACTGCGAATTAAATTTGAACCGCGTTCACACGGGGAATTTAGTGCGAATTAGTTTAATTCGAATTAATTTACTGCGCATTAAATTACTTAGCATTAGCTCCGTGTGAACGCTAAGCGAAGCTAATTCGAATTAAATTTTGACGCATCCGTAATGGCAAAATAAAGTCACATGCCACATGTCGGTGGTTAGATATAAGTACTTCTGCTATTTTTAGTGAAAAACAAAGGAAAATTATGTTAATCAGTGAAATGTGTACAGACACTATGACATTTTGTGAAATGGATCTGCTCTGCGTAAGGTGACGTGATTTGAAAATGACGTCACAATAGCCTTGCTGAATAGCCTTACTGTAGAAATGAAATTTTAATTCGCATTAGTTTACTTCGCATTACCTGTCGTGTGAACGCAATTTACTTCGCATTAGTTTAATTTGAATTATTTTACTTCGCATTAATTTACTGCGAATTAAACTCTCCATGTGAACAGGGCATTAGATAGTAGATCACCATCTTGTGACGTCACAGTCTGGATCTTCCAAATGTCTCGTGCGGTTTGAAGTCACAAGTTGCAAAATGTGATTAGTAACTTTGTAGGAAAGAAAAATCGTTTTAGTCTACCTTGTTTAGGTATCCTCCCCTTCTGCGTTATTTCTTGGATATCTGAACAGTATGTTTATCTCTATTATAATTCACATTACTTTATCGTTTTTCTTTTTTATCAGCGAAGTATTTTGTTGGTTTTTCTCATTGACAAGTATTGTTTGATGGCTTATAATTATATCTCTTTATTTAGACGAAGACGGCCTTCACAGAGTTGGAAACAAAAGTCACGTGGATGGCGCAGTTACCCTTCACCTTTATTCTCCGCCATTTTCCACGTGTCGTAAGTATGATGACGACACAAGTAAATATACAGAGGTTCCAATGAGGTTCGACCAGGACTTTAGCGACCAGTTTAGTTTTATATAAGCTACATGTATGTATGAAGTGTAAATATTGCTTTCAACGTTTCATGTTTGTTTGATTCTTAACACGGCAAGTATTTCTCAATGTAATATTCATTGAAACCATTCTTTGATGGTATTTTTCATGAAATCTGAGATTCTATTTTTATGCAACAGAATTTTGCAGTCATTTATACCACATATGAATCTCTAAAAGACTTTTTTTTTTAATCTTTTCCTGTTTTAAAATCCCGTACTGTGTATGTCAACTTACAATTATAGTACATTGGATTTAAAAAAGTTTCCTATTTTTGTTCTTTGAATTTAGTTTTGTATTTATTCAAACATGTATTGCCTTTTTCATAACTAAAATCTAAAAAAAAAAAATGTTTACGTATTGGTTTGTTTTGCCTTGGTTTTGCTTTACTACTGCTTTTATAGTTAGTCTGTTATCATTTACTGCAATGGATTCAAAGATTTTGTATTTATGTATTAAAAAATAAAATTTAAACATTTTCTTGTGTTATTTGTCGACAGATGTCTGGCATATCACTTGTGTATTACAAGCATTTTTTGGGTCTCTGTTGGCATTTTCCGAGTACTACACTTAATTTGATAAAAGTGCGCTGCTTCGTCAAATCTTTTGACGTATGTTTTTTGGTCGTTTTCATAGAGAACACATAGAAGAAGGAAAAAAAAAACAATATTTCTGTTACTACTTCAAATATTTTTGTTAGAAATAAAAATGCATAATAATGTTACAATAAAAAAAACTCAAGATTTTTCTAATAATCTCGTGAATTATATGGAATATAAATTGAAACATTTTTGATTCTGTAAGTTCGTTTCGAAAATCTTTTTGCCGTGCTCTGTACATCACCATCGGCAATATCAAAACTCGCAATATATTTAGTGAAAATTAATTGATATCAAAAAAAAAAAAAAAAAAATTCTGGAATCTTTACGAAATATATTTCTGTAAAATGTCATTCCCATTTGACGTTTGTAAGACTAACTAATAGCAGAGTTTGCGTAATTTTTGAATGGCCCTCGTAAATAAGAAGTTTTGTTGAAGAAATTATGCATTCTCACTATATGATCTTTAGAGCCCTACCCTAACACCAAGACTCCTGGCCCTAGTCCCATGGATTTCATAAGTTTGGCGGAGTGGTTAATGATTATCACAATCATGCCAATAGTTTGATGTCCAGGAGTAAAGGTTTTAAAAGATTGCATTAATTTTGATGGTTTAATGGTTTCAAATTATACTGAATACATTGAATTGTAATTGCAAGTTATCTCAGCAGATTACATCCTTAATTCAAACGTTTGCGTGATTTAGCTTATAAGTCAACGAATGAGAGAACGTACTTAGAAAGTTTCAAGTTTTTGTTTAAGACAAAGACCCCAACTGGGATATATGAATACAAATTAATACAACATAAAAAAACATGTAAGCAAGAATGCATGAATGAGTGGCACTAATGTTAAATACTTTATGTATGTATAGTTCAGAACATAGAAGTATAGAAGGCCTCTGCTAGTTATATGATAGTGTTGTGTTTTGCATGCACTATGCCTAAATAGTCGTCAGGGTTTGACACGTGGTGCACGAGCCGGAGGCGAGTGCACTATGTGTCAAACCCTGACTACTTTTAGGCATAGTGCATGCAACACATAACACTATTGTTATTATTATGCTGACTGTAAAATAAAAACGACAATATTTTCTCCTTTTCCAATGTTTCTTCACCTCTTACAAACATGTTAGTATACCGCTATTATGACTTTACGTCGTGCTACATGTACGTCATAATTTTTTTTTATTATTTTGAGCGTTTCATGCAAAAAGTTGTAATGTACAAAAATTGAGTGAAGGGAAAAAAGTTGCAAGAAACTATTGAAGAAAAAAAATCATTTTGTTTATTAGTGTCAAATATTTGAAACTAAGTTTATATATATATATATATATATATATATATATATATATATATATATATATATATATATATATATATACAACGTTAAAGATAACGGCATCTGTGGCGTAATCGGTAACGCGTTGGACTGACGATTTCGGGGTCGTGAGTTCGATCCCCGGCTGGGCGCTGTCGGATTTTCTTCGGAAAAAGAAGCCGTGCACTATTTCGGTAAAGTATGCTTACTTTATATGAACCCTTAAAACACTATGCGAAAATAATTGAGTATTGATTATATAGAGACAAACTTACAGGAAGCATAATAATAAAAATAAATCTATATATTTACATTGCGCATGTATTTTGCTTATGAAGTGAGAGGAAGCTACGGCATTCAAAACACCATAACACGGACAGGGGGTCAGAAGGTTAAAGTATGCGTTTAATTTTGACGTCACAAACGTTGAACGCCGTGGAAGTGCAGCGTCATAAGTAAAAATCAAAATTCACGCTCACAGAGAACAGAAGCTGTTGCAATGGCTCTTCCATTAATTGTAACTTACCTGAAATCGATAACATTAGAGTTATCATAAAAATATTTATTTTTGTTCTCTTTTGAAAAAAGCACATTCTAAAATGTAGTGGAATTCATACTGGGGTTTTAGCGAGACAAAAATTATGAAATGAATAAAATTCTGCATAAATGATTATGAAATATAATTTAAACTTAACAAGTCATCTTTATAATGTCAAGTTTCGGAACTCCACACAAACCCTTGACATAAGTAGCTATGTAAAAGTTGGGCTAGAAAGCTACTGTTTCATTTGTTCCTGGTCTAGGACTGGAACCAATCAGAAAACATCTTTTATTAGTTCTGTAAACAAATACAACTCGTCTTTCAAATGGAAAGTGTCAATATTGTTGGATTTGTGACTAGTTACATTAAATGATGCAGTACATCGTGGATTGATTTTTGGAAGATCTTCCTCCTAACAATCACAAAAGATATGCTCAGGAGTTGGGCCATTTTAAAAAGACGGATTTGAAAAATATTCTCATTGGTTAGTTTATAATTACCCATTACGTCATGTGTAACCACAAATCCAACTTTTAAATAGCGACTTATGTCAAGGGTTTGTGTGGAGTTCCGAAATCACAAAACCTTGACATTGTGAGGATGTTAACAAGTTAGTTTCAAGACTTCATGAGGTATGCGTAAAGCTGGTTTTAAGATGTTTATTCGTGGCTTAATGAAGTTTGGATATTAAATTACAAATGTACCATTACGATGCAGCATTATGGTAGCTTAAAGAAGTTTGGACATTAAGCATCTAGAAGCTGCAGCTTAATGGGGGCATAATGGTGACTAAAAGGAATTATTTTCTTTAAGCCACCATTAAGCGATTGCTTAAAGAAGGTTTTTCGTCCTGTAAGAGTAATAATCATAAAGGGAAACTTCGATACAAAGACAAGGCTTTGAGATGTATAGATCATAATTTGTAAATTAGAAGAGATAATTTTCATTTGATTTTGGATAGTTATTCTTTAGAACTTTGATCCATGTAAAGTGAGTAAGGAAAATAACTGATTTGTAAATTATTTCTTAAACAGAAAAGACAAACGATATCCCTAATTTCTCTCCTTATTTCTGTGACATGTTGTAAATATCCATATTGGTTTCCATTCAGTGAAAAATTTCTTTATATCATCGATTATTAAAGGCACTACAAAAGTTCTTTGATTTCGCACGGATTAATTTCAAAATTATTTGTTAGGGTATAATGTTAGTATCATGTACAGGTAAAATCAAGATAAGGACAGCTGATATTTCTCAAGGATGGATGTAATGCACGAGTTCAATAGGAAATCGCACCATCTTTGTGCGATTTCCTATCCTATTTCCTAGTGTGTTTCTTGTTATATTAATTAAGAAAATGGTTATTTAATGCTGACTGGTCCAGTACAAGCCCATGTATGATAAGCATGCCCTGTGGGTATGTTTACCTGTCTGCAACAAGTCAGGCAAGGGTCCACAGTGAGTAGTTTATAAACCTAATTTAGTTCATTTCTGCATACTTGAAAGACAGTCCAGATTTTTAAATGGATTTAAGTCAGAAACTTATTTGTAGTTTCTTTTTTTACTTAAGTGACGGTTTTCTTTTTTGATGTTGATGAAGATTTGAAAAAGAAGGTTTTCCCGATGCTCCCCCCTCCCCCCCAAAAAAACTTAAAATGAAAGATTTCACTGTTTAAACAAGAAGTTTGTGAGCCAATGCTCACTAGTAATACCCCCACTTTGATGTGAATATACACGCTAGTGTGAATGTACACAAGTTCAGTTACGGAAAGACACAGGGATAAACAGGAAGTTGACGTCATATTGACATTGGATTCAAACAAAAATAAATCCCATCATATGGCATGCCTAAGCAAACAGTGTGTTAAAATTCAAGCGTCTGCAATGAGTAGTTGCTGAGAAAAAAGCAACAAAATTAGTTATGTATGGTTCGGACAGACACACGGATAAACAAGAAGTTGACAACGGATTCGTAAAAATTAATCCCACCATATGACGTGCCTAATTAAAGAGAGAGCTAAAATTCCAGCGTCTGCAATGAGTAGCTGCTGAGAAAAAAAGCGCCGAAAATAAGTTATGTATGGTACGGACAGACACACGGATGAACAGGAAGTTGACATCGAATTCGTACAAAAAATTAATCCCACCATATGGCACGCCTAAACAAAGAGTTTGCTAAATTTTCAAGCCTTTGCAATGAGTAGCTGCTGAGAAACCGCGACCAAAATTTGTTATCTATGGTACGAACAGACACACGGATAAACAAGAAGTTGACATCAAATTCGTACAAAAATGAATCCCACCATATGGCACGCCTAAACAAAGAGTTTGCTAAATTTTCAAGCCTTTGCAATGAGTAGCTGCTGAGAAACCGCGACTAAAATTTGTTATGTATGATATGAACACACACACGGATAAACAGGAAGTTGACATCAAATTCGTACAAAAATGAATCCCACCACATGACATGCCTCAACAAAGTGTGTGCTAAAATTTCAAGCATCTGCGATGAGTAGTTGCTGAGAAAACTGTGAAGAAAAATTTGTTACGGACATACATACAGACAGAGAGACAGACAGACACACAAGGGTAAAATGAATACCTCCTCTCCTTCGGAGCGGAGTATAACTATTTCAGCAATAGGACTTGCATGTTAAATTTGTAACAAATCATTAGAAAAGATTTCTGGCTGTGTCCCTTTGTAATTAGATTTAGATCTAAGAAATTGAGTAAACTTATTTTTCACATTTCTGGGAGGGATATTCTAGCAGATGTTGCTAAAACGCGGAACGGAAAACTGAACGGAAAATATGATCCCAGGTAGGGCTGGGTATCTGCTGAAAATTTCGTACTGCGGTATTTGAACTGTATTGCGATATGTATTGCAATATTTTAATAACAGTTAAAATGCTCTTTTCTTATTTTATTTACCTCCATTTAAAAGCAGAATGTATAAAACTTTATAAATACGTTGTAACAAAAAAGTTGATTTCACAACAGTTTGGCAACGAAATGCAACCATACAGGAGAAACCTTTACCGTTTGGTACTCTTTGGCACGATTGAAAACGTTTCTGACATCTTAAATTTCATATTTAACATCATCAATCTAAACTCCATTTAAAAGCAGAATGTATAAAACTTTATAAATACGTTGTAACAAAAAAGTTGATTTCACAACAGTTTGGCAACGAAATGCAACCATACAGGAGAAACCTTTACCGTTTGGTACTCTTTGGCACGATTGAAAACGTTTCTGACATCTTAAATTTCATATTTAACATCATCAATCTAAAGCCTAATCATTTTGCCGGTATATCGGTACTAGAAAAACGTATCGCAAATCGATTTTTTTTGTTAACGAATCGCAATATACCGGAATATCGATATTATTGCACAGCCCTAATACCAGGTTAAATCACTAAACAAATATATATTAAATCATACCAGAAACGACATTCATTATATAAATTGTTCATATTCAATCCTTGATATTTTTTAATACGAGTTGAATAGGCATGTTTATTCCAGGTGCGTAGCCAGAATTGAAATGATGTGTACGCAGAGAACGGCAGAGGGTTGGGTGGGGGTCTTAATTGACCCCCCCCCCTCCAGTGTTTAAGGGTTCTGGTCAGGCACGTAATATAGTTTTTGCCAGCCAAGAAAAAAATTACAACTTTATTCGAAGTCCTATTTCTTGTGTGTGTTTCTTGAGGGGGAGGGTGTCCTACTTTCACAAACCAAATTTTTATTAATACATTACCAAATTACCATGATTTAACAATGGTACAACAAACAGTGGGGATCCACCCTTTCAATGTACATTTTCAATAGCAAAAGGTTAGGTTTTTGGAATAAGTTTTTTTTTGGGGGAGGGGGGGGGCTCCCCTGATACTACGTGCCTGCTGGTGAGGACCCAGTGATAAGAAGGATATTGGGGTATCGCAGGAGTTGATAATCGAAAATGTCAATCCTTCCATTTTTACAAAGTTGCTACCACTTACACACTGGTACTAGATACGTGTAGGTAATCCCCAGCATAATCTTAAAACATTTCAGTCTCTTTCGGGCATTTTCCTGTCTGCACACATAATCTTTTGATAGCTCGGTGCTCCAAGACGTTCAATGACGTTACGATACTTGGCTTTTTTTCTACGCATTGATCATCTATAATTAGCGATAAAACAGTCATATCTCCTCAAATTTAATTCCGAATTTGCCAAATGACGTTTCATGAATATTTTAGAGACAGGTGAAATATGATAAATCTTTATGCGCTAAAGTCTCTGTAAAATGTAAAGGTGCGAAATATGCTCCGTGTTTGTTTTTTAAAGATCATCGGAAAACACCAACTCTTTACATATTTATTGGAAAATATGTATATCTTTTATCTGCAGATTTTTAATGAGTTCATACAAACAGCGCACTCACAATAGAACTTGTCGGCGAACTTTTTGTAACAACCCTCGTACATAAATAAATACTGTAGATTCCTTATTCTTCGCGAGTACTTATTATCGCGAAATGACTCTTTAACGTCAAATAGCGAGAACAATAATTCGCGAGTGGATGATTGATCACGTGATTTTACATTGATTTCAGCATCATAAAATTAAAAGCGAGTAATTTTATTTTGCGAGTGGTGCTTCTCGCGTAATTACGCGATAATTAATTCCTCGCGTATATTTAGGAATCTACAGTATAGAAATGCGAAAAAGAAAGTGAAGCATTGTACAGTGTATTGATTACTTGCACAGTAAAATTCCTTTCAATAACGTCAAAATTGACGTCAAATATTTTCTACCCTTTTTTTAAAAGTAGATGCCCTTAAAGTTAATTCATTTATGATGTGTGCCCATTTTTGGTATACAGAATAAAGCCAACTTTTATCTAGAGTTTTGATAGTGCATAATCTTTCTATATTAAGATCCGTTGTAATAATCAACTGAACAATTGAAGGGAAGTCGATGCTCATGATCACTCCTCCATGGCACCTTATCCCCCCCCCCCCTGTTTTGAATGTACGTGTTTGCTCTGCGCCTGATTTGTATTAGTTTTGATGAACTTTGACCTGGAATACTGTTCGTCATCTCCATATTTCAGAACTAGCTCTGCTATGTTTCTTACTGTTTTTCTTCCATAATCATTTACTGCGTCGCATACGACGTCAATACATGTAACGGTAGTGTCAATTTCCTTAAAGCTTTCGGGCCATTCATCATCTAGGGATTCTCTTCCTTCTGCTGTTTATCTCACCTGTAAATTTCCGCCCGTGAATCATGATGGCCGTTTTCAGATCTGTTAATCACCTGGATAGTCCCTTATGGTGTCTTTTCTAGCTTGAAACAGAATTTGCTCAAGATGATGTTGTATTGAAACGTCAATATTCCGTTTAGTCATTCAAAATCACCAGTCTCTTTATAACTAATTGATAAAAATTTGACATTATGACATCCTTTCGTCGTTGAACATAATACACAAATAGCAATATATTTGGCACCATAATAAAAATTTAAAATCTATTGTCTATCAATTTGACTATTGAACTTTTACAGAATTGGACATTACTTACTGCGCCGCAAAGAGCAACAACATAAAATTAAATGATATTGTATGTAGTTTTTAGGTAACCTGAGTTTACTCAGGTGACCTATTGCAATCCGTTTTCGTCCGTCGGCGTGCGTCGTGCGTTAACATTTGAACATTTTCAACTTCTCTGAAACCCGCTCATCCAATTTCAACCAATTTTGGCATATAGCATCTATAGGTGAAGGGGGACAAAAATTTGAGAATTTCATGGTCCCTGCCCCCCTGGGGCCTGAGGGGTGGAGCCAAAAGCACTAAAATTAATGCAATTTTTAAAAATCTATTTCTTTACTCCTGGACACCAAGCAGTCACACTATTGGCATGATTGTAATAAGCATTGAGCCCTCTACTAAAATTGTGAAACTCATGGCCCCAGGGTAAGGGGTTCTGGCGCTAGGGCGGGGCTCTAATGATTATATAGTGAAAATACATTATTTCTTTAAAAATCTTCTCCTCTGCTTCTGGGTATTTAGCCGATGAACTAAGTACATAGTTATGATGATGAGGGGGCCTCTTTTATAATTGTGAATCTCATGGCCCCTAGGTCAGGGGTTCTAGTGTTAAGACGGGCTCTGGTGACAATATAGTGAAAATGCATCAATTCTTTGAAAATCTCCTCTGGTTCTACCGTCCACGGTAGCTCAGTCGATAGAGCGCTCGCTCCGTGATCGTGAGGTCGTAAGTTCGAATCACGGTAGCAACTGTTCCTTCACCATGTGCACTTTGAAGTGAAAGTTGTGGGTCCTTCGGGTGAGACCTTAAAAACCGAGGCCCCGTGTCACTGCAGGCGGTGGCACGATAAAGAATCCTCACTCCTCAATAACTGAGTGACGAGTAAAGGTCAAAATTTGAAGCCCTTCACCGGTATATTTTGTTTGTTTGTTTATTGTTTAACGTCCCTCTCGAGAATTTTTCACTCATATGGAGACGCCACCACTTGCCGGTGGAGAACTGCAAATTTTGACCTATACTCGGCACTTACGGCCATTGAGCAGTGAGGGATCTTTTTTCGTGCCAGCACCTACTGCGACACGGGACCTCGGTTTTTACGGTGTCATCCGAAGGACCGGTCTCCACGTCCCACAGCGGGATTGGAACCCGCGACGTAAGGATCAACTCCTTACTCCGCGACTCTACAGCGAACGCTCTAACCACTGCGCCACGCGGGCGACCACTGATATATGGTGACGTCTCCGGTATACAGTGACGTCTCTATGAGTGAAAAATTCTCTTATGTGACATAAAATAACATACAATCAATCTCCTCTGGTCCTTAGTATAAAGCCGATGAACTAAATATATAGTTATGGTGAGGAGGGGGGACCTCTTCTAAAATTGTGAAATTCATGGCCCCAGGGTCAGGGGTTCTGGTGTTAGGGCGGGGCTCTATTGATCATATAGTGAAAATGCATAAATTCTTTAAAAACCTTCTTCTCTTCCCCTGTATATAAAGAAGTTAAATTAGGTGCATGGTTATGATGATCAAGGGTACCTCTTCCAAAATTGTGAAAGAGCAAGAGCCACTTTGGACCTTTTTTGGCCCTGTGAATTTCTGAAAAATCGAAACTGCTTAGTTTTGGTTGAAAATGCAGTATTTTAATATCAGTTGGACCCTTGGTGACCGTGTATCTATTAAACATGACGTAATTTTCTCTCTAGTCAATGCATTATAACGTCATAAAATGCGTCATTTTTCCCCTATCCTGTAAATTCTCTTAAAAATTACCAAAAGTTGGGGTATTTTTTCAATATTTCATATAGAGCACAACCTCTGATCCAAAATATGCAATGACATAATGAAAGATCTGTTTCTGAAGATCACAAAACATGTTTTAATTTTTGATCGTGGGCTGTGCTCATATTTTAATTCTTTGCTAAAGGTAATCAAATACGCATGTTTTATGCAAAATCCAAGAATATTGCATTTTCTCAAAGTCAGTTTTCCATTATCTGGATTCTCAAAAAGAAATTTTGTTATAGGAAATGAAAGCACTTAGTCTCTACTTTATTTTGATATATGAAATGGGACAGAGGGTGATAGTCAATTAATTGATATAAGGACAGGGCCATTTTATTCATAAAGTGAACTTAGCTCTTTGTGGCCCCAGGGTGAGGGGTTCTGCGGGAGGGGTTCTATTGATTATATAGTTAAAGTGCATTATTTCTTTGAAAATCTTCTTCTGTGTTCTTAGGTATTAAGCAGATAAACCAAGTATATAGTTATGATGAGCAAGGTCACCTTTTCCAAAATTGTGATTATCTTGTCCCCTGGATCAGGGGTTCTGGTGCTAGAGTGGGGCTCTATTCACTGCATGAAAATTTAGCTTTACAAAACAAAGATAATGTAAATTTATTATTTACAATGCCTTTAATTGGCTTTTCTGAAAAAAGTCAAAGTTGGAAAAGGTAACCTTTACATTAACTTTACATGCACTTAAATATGATGTAATGTCCCACATTGTCTTGACTTTACAAAAAAGTAAAGTTAATATTTACAAACATTAAACACAGTATTTGAGGTACATTAAATCTGATAATTACAAATATTAAATTTAATTAAATAACATCTTTAATAGCCACAAAAGTTAATTACCATTTTCCATTCTTTTGAATAAAGCTTGAGCATATGATAAATAAGCTTTTCCTTCCAAATTGAAACTGCAAAAGAAGTCTGGACATCATACTTAATATACAAAGTAACAACAGATTGACTTAAAGTTTGTTTATTACTATACCAAACATTTTTATACAAACATATAATCAAAAACATCAAATTTCTTGACAGTATCTGTTGTACATAGTCTATCCAGCAAATCCCATACACATAAATAAGTATCCAGGACAGAGTACATTTCACCAAAATCCTTTTCAAACATGTCATTTTGTTTTGTAAAGAAGCAATTGTTCATCCTTGAATTTAAAGATTTGAATTGACATGAAACTGTGCTCCACTTTCTTGTTACTAGACATGCGTTTCTGTGGAAATCAACAACTGTCCAAATATATATTTTGTCACATATTCCTTTTCAGAGTCCAAAACTTTTATTCTCATGCAAGCAGTCTTCTACTGTTTTCCTTAAAAGAAAATATATATATATATTTTCAGTGACATGAATATTTTCATAGGCATCTGAAATTCAAATAAACTGTGATATCAGTATTCACAGTATCATGACTAATGAAAATTGAAACAAGATGCAACCATATTAATACATGTAGATAAAAATTTCATACATGACCTTTAACCTCAAAAAGAAAATATTTTGAACCATTAATGTCAGCCTTTATTTTTACCAAAAAGACTATGTTAATCTTATTAAATAAGACAGATACAAACTGATGAACATGTTGCTATTAACTTATTTTATGATATAAATGGACTGGGCCACTAGCCCTTATCTTACCCCTAAGATTAAAATTTAATAACTCTGTAATTTCTTTGTTTATCATTTCCTAATTTTTCTTTTGAAAGGATTATTTACAAAATATACTAATGTAGCAGTAAAATAAGATTTCTCGTGACCTTCTGTAGCTAACATACTTTTGCAGAATTGAGAAAATGTTTGTCTTACTTGCAAGATAATTTGTGAAAAAGGACTGGCATCAGTATCTATGAATAATTACTGAACACATATAATTAACTGCATTTTCCTTCTTTATAGTCATCGGGTAACAAAAAGACCAGTAGTTGCTGCTTATAGAGCTATAGTATGATATTCAAGTTATGGTTTAGGATATATGTACCTTTCTTCCAGTAGCATGTTGCTGCTCATGAATTATTTCCTGATCTTGGAATTGTAAAAGTTGACAGGTCCCTATTTTGAAGATAACATGCTAAAATGGGATTTATACTTTGATAAACATTTTATACATCTGGATAAAAATAGTCAATGTTTTCATAAATGCTTTTGAGTTTGAAGCATACCAAAGAATGATTTTAAAAATACACAATGCAATCACAGTCAATAGTTATGAATTGGCGAACACCCTATGTTTGTTTTCTTCACAATTAAAGAATACTTTAGGTCTAAGCAACACTTGCCATCTATAAAATTAAACTCTTGAACTCTTCTCAAGTGTTTCTTCTTCATGAAAGATATGTCAATAAGGTGTTAACTCTCTCACAGTAAGCTGAGTTGCTGGAACCTGGAAAAAGTAATAACACACTTTTTGAAAACAGAAATGTAATTATACTGACTCCCGAAAAAGTCAAGCAATTGATAATGAAAATAATTGTTTAAGTAACATTTTTATGATATTATTTATTGATTTTTTTTAAAAACTAATACGTAAAAGTACTGTCAAAAAAACATTGGGATCCCTTGGTCTGGTAAATCATACATTGTTGTCATCTATGACTTTCTTCAAGAACCTGCATAATTGATTTCACTGTACCTGTTTCTGAAAATGGACATGGTTTAGAATACAAAATATTATCTATAAAATATAACCTTACTTGTCCTCTATTAAGAACATTGCCCCTACCCTGGCTTCTACATTTTTTCTAGCACTAATGTAAACAGCTAACGTTAAACATTCTGAAAATGCGACCTGGAATGGTTTTTCTTGGTCTTGTTTAATCCATGATCATTTACAGAAAAAAATGGAACATTATCCCAAATTTATCAAGTTACTTATCTAAAACACATATTTAGCATAGTTTTTCCTGACTTTCATCGGTTTCAATGTTTCACAATGTATGCTGAAAACAGATGGAAAACGTAAACAAACCTGCAGTGCATGCCAGCCCGGGAGCTCGAACAGTTTTCCAAGCAATAACCTCCTTAAATCTTCTGGTAGATGAAAAGGTATCAATTCAACTGATCACTGGTTGCATATTTTCGTCAAAAATACCAGAAAATACCGATGAGACCCGCTCAACTTGATTTGAAATGATTGGTTATTCATTCGAATACACAGTGCCATATTTGGGTTACTGTCAAAAGTAGATCGTTCGTTTTGTATTCGAGAAGACTTGGATGAAGAGAATTACACAGTGCTGAGGTGGAAAACATCCGTATATAAGATAAAATATATTTCAGTATTTTAAAGTATAGGTTGTCAAATAAACGGAACATATTACTGATATTACCTCTTATGAACAAAAAAAATAAGCGTAGGACTTATTCAGGGCATTTGCAATGTATGGGAACCAGTCTACGAGGCAACAAAATTCCGCCAAGAATAAACAAAGAGATTGCGGGATGTTGTTTACGTGTGTCACTCGACACTGACTGCAAGGTAATGAAAATGTGCTTATTTGTTGTGTAGAACTGTTTTCTGTCTTTCAAGATATTGAACAACAGTCGTTTAACATTTAGACGAAACATCTAGGGGAGGGAGGGAAGAAGATGGGTCACCTCTTAATTTGTTGCATCTACTATATAGTGGTGGTATCAATGTCAGGATATAATAAATTAAAATGGAAAAAATCATAATAAAAATTTTGTTATAGATTTAGGACAGCTCAATAAAGGGACGACTATTTTTTGTTTGATGCGGGGGGGGGGGGATATATTAACCTCAAAAATGTTTAAAAGATATAATCTCATCTCAACTGAAAAAATGATAAATAATCTTTCCTTGTCTGATGCCATTATTCCCTTTACCTCACTAATGCTAAGTTATCGATTAACTAGATCAATTTAATAAAACACAAAAAAAGATTAATTTTGTGTGTGTTTTTTTTTCTCTGTCTCTTTTAAATAACGGAATAGTTAATATACAACACATGCAATCGTAACTTCTCTGCAGAAGGTCTGAGAAGATGCGATTTATCTTATCGCACGTGTGAAGACCTAGGCTATTCGGTCTTGCAAGCACAGGTGTGTGTACTGTTTGCTAGTGACGCTTAGACTGGTGACGGTATTTGCTACAGACATGAAGAACTATACACCAGTTTCATAACATGTACATTTTTTTTTCTAGTGAAAATTGGAGTAAATTAAAAGTCGAATATTTTGGATATGGGGTAACCCATATCTATTCTTGTTACAACGACCGTCAATGCATCCATTGACGAGTTCATTGGTTACTCTGAAAGGTGGCACAGGTTTACCTTTCGTTAACATTTTCTACAATGATCTCCTACTTTGAGTGATTGTACTTTCATAGCAAAGTTGTTAAATTATTCCCGAATGGCCCATAGTTTTGTCATTTAACTGAAAAAAAATCGGGCTATTTCGATACATGTAATGCTTAACGGCTGGGACTTGACATCTGTACTAGATTTATACGGAATTATCCTATCATTGGAAAGATAAATGGTACACGTGTAGCACAGATCTGTAGTACGCATATTTTTTTTTTGGATGTTTCTCCCTCTCCTCCACATGGAAAAAACATTGCTACAGGCCTTTATCAAGCTATATTTGGATTGCTGCCTATCAAATTATTTTGCAAACCTTGATGCACAAAACTAATGCCGGTAAACATGGCAAAGACTATAGTTTAAAACCTAGTGGTTTTAATTCAACATGTTCAAGCTGTTGAGCTATCTCTATTATTTCTTCCTACTTATTTAAATGTTTGTACCGTAGAATTTAGTTTGTATATAAGGATGTACGTATTAAAGAGAAATTCAGATCTTGGTTACGCCAAAGAATACATAAATACGATGTGCAGATTTTAAAGCGAGGTTTGCCAATGATTGGCATATTCTAATTCGAATAGGGCGAATTGTTCTACGGGCAAGTTGTCTTAGAGGAGAACTCTCTAGCATCCTCGCGCTTGCGTAGCCTGACGTAAGCCCATGGCATCCGGTTTAACACTGCTAATATATTTGTATACAAGTTTATCTTTTAAAAAGATTGGTGAGCTAGCGCTGTAGCATAATAAAATACAGAAGAAGATATCTGAACCATTTGTTAAATTTGCTGAATCGATTAATTATTAATAGGAAGGCAGATTGGTGCACTGGGGGGTTGAGTTTGTGGGGGGGTGGGGGTGTCACAATTCAGGATGGTGAATCTAAGAGTGTGCTTCACGTCGGCAATGGCATAACTCCTCACTGTGCTTTAAGCATTCTGTATTTTACTGTAATTTCAATTTCGATGTGAAAAATAAAAGGTCAGTAGAACCAATGAGCACCTTCGGGCCTTTCCGGCAAGCTCGGAAAAAGTATCCGAGGTTGTCGCGGTTTTCCGAGCTTGCCGGAAAGACCCATGAAGGTAGATTAGAAAAGCTATGTATTCATTACAACTTTAGAAATAACAGTCTTGGTTTTATAAGACCCGAGTTACTGTTACTTTTTGTTCATTTACGTGCAGGTTAGACAACAAAACACGAAACTGCAGATCATATGTATTTTCAGATGATAAACACTAAATTGACATGTCTTTCCGACATACTCTGAAAAAGATTTTTGTTGTTGTTTTTTCCGAGCTTGTCGGAATTATCCACTAAGGTGGTTAAACTGAAAGGGAAGCTAGATGTCTAGAATCTTGGCATTATATGGCCAAATTTTTTCTTGTACATTTATGTGTAGGTTAGACAATAAATTTTAAAAAATTCAGAGTCCGGATCTAGACTGGTATTGACTGTCTTTAACCTACGAAATATATATCGACCATATCAGACAGGAAAGGCCAGTGTAAATTCGGATCATTTCTATTTTTGTATGACAAAACGAAATTGTTATCGTACAGTCTATGTACAGTAGTTTTCTTAGAATCCCCGACCGTGAAGTCAAGCATGCGTATTTCAGAAATATAGACTATCGTAGTTGCTACTTGCTAGCGCTCGAGAGCGCTAGCAATAAGGATATATGTATTAAAGAGAAATTCAGATCTTGGTTACGCCAAAGAATACATAAATACGATGTGCAGATTTTAGAGCGAGGTTTGCCAATGATTGGCATATTCTAATTCGAATAGGGCGAATTGTTCTACGGGCAAGTTGTCTTAGAGGCGAACTCTCTAGCATCCTAGCGCATGCGTAGCCTGACGTAAGCCCATGGCATCCGGTTTAACTCCGCTAATATATTTTCTGGACCTCAGGGTCCACGCAAAAATCAACACGAGTCGTAACCCCACTGTTCGTTTGAACTTATTTGAAGAACAACTTTTTGTCCCCCCCCCCCCCTTCTCTTTCATCACATCACCACACACATTCCCACACACATGTTCCCTTACATTACTAGTATTTGCCGTTTATTTCAATCTGAAGTCCATGAATGATACAGAACTGTCTTTTCAGTGATATGATAATTCGTATATTTTATCTTTATCAAAGAATTCTTAAGGATATACCCTTTGTCTAGGTTTAAATATAGGTTAAGAAAATCAAGAACACACAAAAGAGTAAAAGAATTACTCTGAAATTGCTCAATTTTATATGTGTATTCCTCATAATTCTCCTCGGCCTCCTCCAGGTCCTTGCAGCCAGTCCTTTGAATGACTATTTCCCTTAATAATCTCATCTTTTTCTCCACGGCCGTGCACAACTGGCACATGTCTTTGCTGGTTTTTACTTTCCTTAAAAAATCTAACACTTTCTCTTTTGGAACGGATATGATGGACCTAAATATCTGAAAAACAAATTCAGTTTTTTTCTATTTTCAAGATTCCTGGACATGCAGACTTTATAGGCATGATGATGCCTGCGTAAGGGACAAACCATAATATAGATACTGATAGACACTTGTAATCATCCAATATATATATATATATATATATATATATATATATATATATATATATATATAAAAATCACAACACCGAAATAAACTCTACCGGTTTCATTTTCAATCTTCAGGAGTTTGACAACATATTGCTTAGTTACACATAAATACAAAATCAATATTCTTACTGTGACGTCAAAAAGTGCTAATGTGAATTTACGCATTTATACATACATATATATATATATATATATATATATATATATATATATATATATATATATATATATGTATGTATGTATGTATGTTGCTTGCTTATAAAGTGTGAGGAAAGCTACGGCATTCAAAACACCATAACAGGACATGGGGTCAAAAGGTTAAAGTATGCGTTTTATTTTGACGTCACAAACGTTGAACGCCGTGGAAGTGCAACGTCATAAGCGAAAATCAAAATTCACACTCGCATTGAACAGAAGCTGTTGCAAAGGCTCTTCCATTATAACTTACCCCGAAGGATAATACAGGGATTCAGGTCCGTGATGGATTCAGTGTCTGATTTCATACGAGATGGAAATAAGCTATATCCAATTTCTCGGGGTGTGATGTGTAATAAAATACAAAAGATATGGAAGATGCAAAATAAGGTTCTAGAAATATCCTTTTTAATGTTTAATTTTACCCTTTGATTAATTTCCATATGGGGATTTTCTAGCCTCCAAATATGAAAAACTCTAGAAATTTCTTCGAAAACTTCATCATCCCAGCTTCCTGATGCAAAGACAGTGGACATAGACTCCAACTTTTTCTATAGAAAGTTTTAAAAATACTTTCAATTTTTTTCTTTATTCAATCTTTATTTTATTTATCTAATTATTTATTAATTTTTGTAAATCTCAATGTGATTTATCTTTACTAAGACCGCGAAATAATAACAGGTAAGATTGGAAATATACACTTTCGCCATTTCCTTATGTTGCAGTCAATGTACTGAAAGGGCGGGTACAAATCGACACGGACGTTTACGAAAACAATGGATTGAAAATCTAATTTGAAGTTGGATTTCAATCCACCTAAGCTATTTCATACGCAAAATATTAGTGTTAGTGTTTTATCCAAAACAAAATTACTAATTTCAATTCTCGAATACATGTAGCTGAAATTGATGTAAATAAGATTTCAAATATTTTAAAAGTCACACAAACGTTTTAGATATAAATGATCAACATATACCTTCATTTGGGTAGGGAGGGGGAGGGGGTTATTTCACTTCATGTCTTGACAAAACTTAATATACTGTATATCTATTTCTAAAATAAGATTTTTTTTTCTTCCTCGGAAATGAATTTATGCCAAAGATTATCCTCGAAGGGTAACGTTAGCCTATAGAATTCAGTGATGGAAGTAAGATTTACGCTAGTTTGCGTGGAATTATGTAATCTTTGGGAGTACAGTGCTTGGATAGTAATTGAAAATCGGACATATGTTGTCTTTGGTGTGTTCTTTACATTGGATCAGCGAGACACGTGTATAGCCCCGTTAGAGTTAGTTGTGCCAGGCATGACTAACCCCCCCCCCCCATTACGCGTGCGCCAACTAACCCTGTTGACACAAAGGGAGACTGACTAAGCCCTGGGACTATGTCAACAAAACAAAATAAAATACATTAAAAAAAAAAGAACACCAGCACAATCAACACCATAAAATACAATAAAATACCTAATATATAATCAAATGGAAATTAAAAATAAAATTTAAAATGACTTTAACAAAAATTAAGGTATGAATGACAGGGATGTTGAAATCATTCCTTGAGTTTCAACTTAGCCAGTTATTATGAAGAAAACTCATATTAGTTGTGAAAGATAGTATGGACTAACCCAATATTTATGAGAAAACTCATGTTAGTTGTCTAAGTTAGTCGCTCTAAACACAACAAACAGTAGAAATTCATGTTAGTTGTCTAAGTTAATCTAACTAAGGGTTTTCTTCTTGAAAACCCCAAATTCCAATAATCAAAATAATTCCAAATTCAAATAATACACTGTTTATAGTGTGTTTATTTCCGTGAACGGATTGATTTTCTTTAGATTTAGCAATGAGTTTATTCTATTTAATTAATTCAGGCTCCCTCTTTTAATATCCAAAATCAACAAGTACATTGCATAAAAGAGGATGATTATGTATGCATTTTCTTTTCTTTCTTTTTTTTTTTTTTGGTCGGGACGAGGAGGGGGGTTACCAAGATCTTGTGTATCTGTAAATCTGACATGGCTGAAGACCACCGGCAGTCGTTTCAGTAATTATACTATCGGGAAAAAATTATTAGAGAAACAAGTAACTGTGCTTAGGAATATTCATGTCTCCAGCGAGATTAGATTAAATAAAACATTTTATACCAAATGGTAGTTTTATACGTTTTATTACAGAGTTTAACATTAGAATTCTAAATGGAAGAAAAACCCGCGGGGATGGGGGGGGGGGGTATAAATGATAATTAGCTCTCTCTACATGTACATAAAATAACAACGATATACATGTACCCATCACCTCGCAAATTCCTTCATTATAAAACTTGGTAGAGGGAAAATTTTATGTAATTCACAAATAGTCACGGCTCTCACCTTACCATACAATTTTCATGTATACATGTCCAAGTAAGTATACATTACGTGAAAACTCAACTATTTTAAAAATTACAAATTAAAGCTGCCTGATTTATAAAACAACTAATATGTAATTATTTATAGTTTATTTCTAAACTCTTTTTTATAATGACTGCCGAACAATCCACTGTTCACAGAAATTCGGGTCGATTAAAAGTAAAATCCACGAGGTATTATGTATAACCATTACATTAAAAAAAACATTTAATATCACAAATTTAAAATCAATCATTATTCTCGGGTGTATTTTAGACATGATTGACAAAAAATAAAAGCAGAACAAGTTTTCAGTTCCCTGCCCGTAGAGCCCGTGGTCGCTATTGTACATGTAAATGACCTTGATCACAGTCGCACATTGCAAATGGGAAGTTGAAGATTTAAATATTCCAGTATATTTTAGGTTTTGCATCTGATGCACCACATAAATAAAACATTTATTTCTTTATACAAAAGAAAGTTAATTATGCTTTTTAATACCCAGTACCATCAAAAATTGAAATTTAAAGCTTGCGTTTTTAAAATGCGCCCCCCCTCGGAAATATCTAATCTTGCGTTCGTAAATGCATGTGAATTATAACTCATATATTTTTTTCTATTATTAATCAACCAATGTTATGTATCAGAAGACTATTAATGACACACGGTTTTAATTAAAATTATTTAAAACAATCTGGTAATAAATAGACAAGAGACGAGTCCTGATAAAATTTCGTTTGAAATTTTGTTTGTTGCTTTCTTTGGAAAATAAAATAAAAAAGCTACAGTGCATGATCCCTCCGATAGTGCATAAAATCAATTCATTAAAATTGTTGCATATACACTGTAATTACACGAATTAATTTGAATAAATTCTCTGTCCATCTTTATTTTAAAGGGACAAAAAGAAAAACAAATTCAATATATACATTACCGTGTAATTTTATTTTGTTGCTCTCATACATTTTTTTTTAAATTTCACTCTTAAAATACATCCAGTATAATATATCCGAATAATATTAGCTATAAACATGTGATAAACAACACTATTTGCCATCCTGACCTATCGATAGCCATATTTAAAATGAAATGACTTCTGAATGAATCCTACACGTTTCTCACACGATTCTTCCTCGAAAGTCGCACGTTTCTCACACGGTTCTAACACGAAAGAACAAAAAGCTGCACGGTTTACACGAAACGCTACACGGTTTGCACGAAACGAAAAGCGCACGAAAGTTACACGCTTTTTTGGGGTAGTAGCACGTTTCAGGGTTTGTATGTTGTACAGAACTTGACAAATATCAAATTTTCCAAAACGGCCAGTTACCGTGGAAATAGACAAAATGTGCAAATATTTCAATTTCTAACTGAGAATAACAGCGTAGCTATTTATTTTTTCGAATTTTTTTTTTCATATATCTTGTCATAGTGGTTTTTGCCAAAATATGAAATTTTCAATGTTTCCATGGATAGAACCTATAATACCTATGTATATACCTATATAAAACCTGTATATATACCCTTTTTCTGGTTTAGTTTATCCTATTGATTGTAAGGATCTTCGTGAAGATGGTCACACTAATTCAGGTGTGTATGAAGCTTATCCATTTGGTACCAGCTCCCGTCCTGTCAGGGTTTACTGCGACATGGAGACAATGGAGGCGGATGGACGGTATAGTTAATTGATTAATTGTATTTATTTTACTCATAAAGAGACGTCTGGTCGGTATATATTTGATTCATTAGGCTTCAAAATGACACACAGCGTGTAAAGTGGGACCTGTTTTGTTGTTTAAGTGTTTGTTCCAGAGTTTTGTAAAAGGTGCATATTTTTATATCTGTATATCTTTTCAAGGCAATCCAAAAACGAATAGATGGTTCCCTGAGATTTGACAAGAATTGGACAGAATACATGAATGGGTTTGGTGACCCGGAACAGAATGCCTGGATAGGCAAGTGTAGATCTCATTAAAGCTGAACATGATTCGTAAAAGCAATGTGTCCGCCATTTTTGTTCGGATTCTCGCTATATCTGAGGACCCCTATATAAAGGGCCTGACTTGGACAATGTTCAGTAAAATCAGTCGACACCGGTGTAGACGGACGTATGCTATACAGCACTCGGTAGCGACAAAAAGAACTGTAATACTTCTTCTAATGCAGGAAAGTAAGATACGAAAGAAACTTACAATTATAGTTGTACAGGTCAGTGCAGTATACAAACACAGATACACGTAACTACAATAAAATTTAAACAAAGATGATGCAAGATAACCAGCACGAACACGGGTCGCCATTCCACGCCGATACCCGTGACAATAAAGCAGTCAGGTGTAACGAATGCGAAGAGTATACCCTGGTGTTGATGTATCGTAGATATAAGATTGAAAATGGCGTATGCCTATTTACGAGTCATGTTCAGCTTTAAGATCGCGCCTTTGGTTCATTCTCATCCTTGACAAAAGATCCTTTTACCGATATATATACAAAGGATCAGTGCACTTAAGCTATGAGATTTGGGTCCCAGTGCTTTGCCAAAAATAAATTTCCGAAATATATAAACTTTTTGAATCAGAATTATTAAACAATATCTTAAGAGCAGGATTTGATATATTATATCACTTGGAAATATTAAATAATGCCGAGCGACACTGGTTTTTGCGACGGGGGTCTAGCAGTTTTGTCGCATTTCTATTGTTATTCATATGCATACCAGTTTTCAACGACATTGTTTACATCGAGCCGCAACTTGTCCATTCGTCTCATTTGCACAGAATGTGTATTTTGATCTAAACTTATACATATCCAAAGGGCAATGATGGACAATTTGCGGCTCATATGTAATTTTTTGAAAAATTCCCCCAACTTCGGTCGAGTTAACTACTAAATTAGCAGGTCACCGAGTGTCAACCGTTTGATATTATAATCACTTTACTCACGTGACATTCCACTGTTCGATATGCTTTCATTGTGTCTGTCAATCGAGGGTTGTACTCACGGATATGTATTTAAGTACAAAATCTTGCTATGTATAGACTTTTTTATACAGTGAATCATAAGATTTTTCGAATCTTATAAAACTGTATTAAGAATAGGGCAATGCTCTATTTCTTATACAAGTCTTAAACTTACCTTTCATTTTCAAACCAATCAAAAGTACTCACATTGGGGTCATCCTATTTTTATCATAACAAAAAAAGCTCAATGACATGGTAAATAATGGTCGACTTTAGCAGTAAACATATGTTTTATGGGAAGGAGATCAAAAGGAGTAACTACAAGTGATTGTAAAAGTTGCTCAAATGCTGCATTATTTATTCCAAAGAATTTTTTTTTATAACTTCTGGGGTCTTCTCTTTGCACCTCATCTAGCGATGCATTATATGCACCAAGTACATGTACGAGTGTTCCGCCGTTGTTTCCATTATGATGGTCTTTTCAGTTTTAATGCAGTGCATAATACTATAACAGATAATGCTGACAGAGCCTCGTTTTCTATTATTGAGAGAGAGAAAAAAAATATTGGGAATATAGGGAAACACGTAGAAATATCTAAAGTCTATTAACAATCTAATAAGACATGTATAAGCGTGAGTACAGGAAAGTATAATAATACAAATATAATACTTGCATAATACTAAAAATCTCGCCTTGTGTACCGGCTTCAAAATATTGAAGAATTTTGCGAAAATTTTATTAGGGTCTTAAAGTTTACCTTGTCTTCTTTCATTGAATTGTGTTTTTCGTTTGGAATTTTGAAGGAAATTCTGGTATTGCCAGTGCAAATCAGGTGCAGGATTAGTCGGTAGCTGTGCCACATGTAGCTCATGTCGCCTCCGTATTATGGTCTGCAGGCATCTACAGACACGTCCCTAAACACTAGTATCATACCTGACAATATTTGGATTGCCGAAATGAAACAGATATTGAAGATATAAGCGAGTAATTATCGACATTAAGTAACGTTGTAGAATTTTCTTTGACCATGGTTTTTAATATCAAATATTCTTGTTCCGTCAATAAAATGTTAATTTAAATTACATTTATAATTTCTTTATTGCATAATAAACCCATATGGGTCAAGCAATACAAAATAAAAAAAACGTAGAGAACAACGAATGTTTATAAACAATAGACAGAATTAAAGTAATTTACTCAATATATGTTACACCGTTGTGGACCTTTTATTTCTTAATTCTAATGATTGTTTTATAAAAGTGCAAACAGCCGGTATAACTTCAAGTGTTGGACTCGGTACATATTTAAGTTTTGGTGATTTGAGATAGATTGATTGATTGTATGTTGTTTTACGTCCCATTCGAGAATTTTTCACTCATATAGAGACGTCACCATATACCGGTGAAGGGCTTCAGATTTTGACCTTTACTCGGCACTCAGGGCCATTGAGCAGTGAGGGATCTTTATCGTGCCAACGCCTGCCGTGACGTGGGGCCTCGGTTTTTAAGGTCTCATCCGAAGGACCCGCAACTTCAAAGTGCCGAGCGCATGGCGAAGGAACAGTTGCTACCCATTTTTTATCGACTTAGGTCAGTCGCGGCCGAGATTCGAACTCACGACCTCCCGATCACGAAGCGAGCGCTCTACCGACTGAGCTACCGTGAACGGTTGATTTGAGATAGAATGAGGAACAATAATTATCTAGCATGGTTTTTTAAGTATATTCCTTGCTTGTATATTATAATAACATTGTAAAAAGAAATGAAATTCATCATCATCAATAGCATTACATGAAGTGCATAATCTTAACAGATAGTTTGTATTTCTTGTTATTTTCATGTTAACCTAGCAACTCAAATTTTTAGTTAAAATTTTGTATTTCATTTCCGAATGTTGTTTATCTATACATGCATATAATAAAATATGTATCACTGTGAGTACATCACACATGTCTTTAATTGTTTCACTACACATGTTTGTTTTACTACGTACTACATGTACAGTGAATTACGATTAAATAGTGTGACATCAAAGTCATGTAAATGTGAATCTTTCCTAAAACGTACATTCATTCTTTGAATTGAAAAGCATTCAGCATATAAAACGTAAAATGATAAAGCTAAAGTAAAAAAAAAAGGGGGGGCATTTTTTTTTATACATATATAAGAAAACTTAAGATTGGGCTGATTCGGTGCTAGGCAGCTAATTTATGGATACGAATCATGAAAATGATCAATATGTATTTTCATGAATCATTTATTATTTGTGTGAATGATGAAACCAAATCTCTCTCTCCTCCATTTAAATTCATACTGTGGAATCAATCTTGAAATAATGTGCAAATGTTTACATTCCACTTTCGTGCGATCTAAATATCTCCGCCCATTTGCGGGTACCTTAAATTCGAAAGTGGTCCAGTTCAAATTTCCGGAATTTAAGGCTTATACATGTTCTTTTCAACGACGTTGTGTGGAATTATAGAAATATGTTTAACAAAAAATTCGAAGTATAAATATCAAACGCATCTGTATGCACAATAATCATAGATTAATTTAGCAATCTAGTCTAATTCAAGGCTTAAAATGGGTGGCCGAAAAGGTTCCAAATGACACTCTAGTGCACTCATTCTTTAGAAAATAATTTCAAAAGGCTGGGGAATACATGTTCTGCGATCTATTATTTACTGTGGCCTATTGAATTAATAAATAAATATATTTAACCCCCCCAAAAAAAAGAAGAAAGAAATATAATAAAAGGAGAGGGAGAAAATAAAAGTAACTGAGTGACAGGAGCATACACGATAAGTCTTCTTTATCGACAATAAATAAACATGAAAAAGGATTTTAAAGAATTAGAGATTAAATAGTTCAGAATAAAAATTGATTACATCTGTAGGGTATATAATAATAATTATTCTTCGAAAAATTAATTATGTTGAAGTGCACTTATCAATTGATTTCAAATATATCTACAGGAAATGACGTAATCCATCAATTAACGAAAGGAAAGGACTCATCCCTATATGTTTCCATCACACTGGTGAATGGTACCAGACTGTATGAATTGTACGATAAATTCTCAGTTTCCAGTGAAACGAAGATGTATCAACTCCTTCTGGGGAATGCTACGGGGACCTTGGGTACGGGATAGCGAGAACAATTGGAACAAACAAGAAAAAGAGACAATATTGCACAAGGGAATGTAAATAAATATTGATTTCACCTGATTTCACCTCTGATGTTTTAAAGGTCCGTGTTTGCTCCGATTTTGTATTGTTTGTATGGACTTTTGAGCTTGATTACTGCTTTTCATCTTAATATTTCATACATTAACATTTGTGTTTGTTGTATATGCGAGGGGATAAACCCTGCTTTTTTCCAAACACCTCTCGACTTCGACCGAAACTTTTTTTTCAAACACCTCTCGACTTCGACCAAACCAAACTTCCTTTCCTTGCTGAATTGCTATGTGTTTTGGTACTGATACATGTATGTATACAGAGAATAGATTTACATTTATACCGCATTCTCAAAGGTGTGTATTTTGAGTAAGAATATATAGCAAATTTTAATACCCTTGTTACACCTACTGATGGCGGTATTATCACTTGGATTGATGACAGTGATCTTTAAAGGATAAAGGATAGTATTATTGTTAACAAGAAAGAAAGGATCTGAATTATGTGGCCATGTTATTTTAAATTTACTTTATAGGAGACGGGATGTTAGACACGAGGAATCCTAGAACTGATCTGTCGAGGGCGTACTTTAGTACCCCTGACAAAGACAACGACGGGTGGAGTACTCGAAGCTGTGCTGTTACTTGGGGAGGGGGCTGGTGGATTAACGACTGTTATTACACCTATCTAAACGGCCCCTGGTCTCCGGAAAACTGGGTCAATCCTTGGTTTCGCACAGTTACATCCGGGACTTTAGTGAGGGAGATAATGATGTTGATTAAACGTCACTAGGTACAGCGTTCATTCTTATAGATACTTTTTATGTTTTGTATTTCATGATGATTTTTAGACATATTTGATTTATTTTATATATTAAAGAAACCAGGGTTTTGATATTTTTCTTAGGGACAGACGGTTTATATTTTGTAAATTTTTTTTTCTCTAATATAATTTTTCTTTGCTTTTGCTTAATAGATACGAATTGGATTCCATGGGATTTTAGCAATGCACATCACGCTGTTATGACAGAAGAGACCTTTCCTCTGTTTTATCATTGTAATCTGATTTTAATTTAAAGTTTAGAAATAAAATGGAAATACTTGTAAACTAATACCTTTAGAGTGTTTATGGTTGAACAATTTTCCTGAAGTTGTGCATATAATTTCTTTTTAATTACAATTTTTCCCCTCTCTGTAAAACATACATATATATGGACCCGTTCTCTGTGAAAAGGGGTCTTAATGGCAAAATTTTCGAAATTGACTTTTCTGTATATTTTAAATCTACAACAAATTTAGGATACACAGTGAAAATTTGAGCATTTTATTTGAAACAGTTTTAAAGATATACCTGCTTGAACATAAAATGTAATAATACCAATAACATCTGACGACGTTACATTTTTACAAAATGACATAAATACTGCATACGTCAATTTAATGATAAAACAGAATAAGTTAATTTTTTATTATATAGAAATAATTAAGATAACAAAGAAACAGTACATTATTCAGGCGGTGGGCAGGTCATATCTTGTTGAGCCGGTAGTACAAATACTAGTAGTCTTCGTGAACAAGCACTGCTTGCGAGCATCAGAAAGACCGGTGGGTTGTATAATAGCTGGTCTATCCTGGTTAAATACACAGTTTCTGTCGTTTAATATTTTGATTTTCATTTCTGCTGATGAAACCGATTCCTTTACCGTAACAGTACCAGGCTCTGTACTTTGAAAGCAAAAATGGTGGTACTTGCGTATCCCTTGAGAGGTTTAAACAACTCGGATAAAAAAGCCTACCATTCTCGCCACTGCCATGCAGGATACCGGACAGTCGAGTTTGCAACTGAGGACTGTTCTACGATTCTTTCTAGCTGATCAGTAGAACTGCAGTCACTTCGTCTGTAAAGTTTCTTGATTAAAGCAAATCCGCCATCAATGATACAACGCTTTTGTCCTGGAACTTGCATCATATACGTAAGTTCATCTTGCTGTCCTGTCACAATACGCCACATAAGATATCAGATGACAAACTGGGTTTTTATTTTGACCTGAGCAATTATCGGCATGAATTGTGATTTTTCCGTCACCCGTTGCGTACTGAGAAAATGACCAGTCGATCACTGAAATAACGGAATCTGGTCCATGTGTATTCGTACCATCACAACCTATCGTTTCATGTTCATCAACTTAAAAAAATTAATTGCTTTGGGATGTCGTCTAATTGAAAACCGACTATTTGAATTTTGCGAAGACTCAGGAAATATTGTGGTCCCATTTGACGAGCATGATGAGGTATGTTTACATTCTGACTGAAATCATATGTAAAATGTCGAAAACCGTTCTCAAGGGCTTCTTTGATACAATTGTTATAAAGAGCTCTCTCCTCTTGGGCATGGGCTATATGCTCCTGCATTTTGGTCGTTGAATCTATTTTCTTCTTCCGATATACTGAATCTATAATTAGTTCTCTGAACTTTTCACAGGTAGCGCACACATCATCCCGTGGCTTTCCAATTTTGATATGAGGCAAACGATGGTTCCATATCCCGCAAAAGGTAGAATACTTGAAACAACGCGTGTTGTCCTACATCATAGCTAGAAACATACTTACTATGAACATATTTTTTCGTCAAATCAGAAGAGATATATATGGGAGGTATGCACTCTCTCCCTCGAGAAGCTACTGGCGGGAGCAAACCTATCTCATCCGCAAGACTATGTTTAAATTGAAGAACAGCTTAGATTTCTTCAAATTTCAAAGCGTGAGCAGGCTTGGACCCAAAATTACCATGTTTCCGAGGCGTTGGTCCATGTATTTTCTGTTATGTCGTATGTTCGGTGAAGCTTGTTTTCCAATATCAAAAGCGATCATAAAAGTTCTTTCCAGCAAAAATAAACTCGTGTCTTGATCTTTCTCGTTTTCTTCCTCTTTTAGTTGAATGGGACGTAAAACAATATACAATCAATCAATCAATCCTCTTTTAGTTTTATCATTGTCACAATCAACAAGAGACCCAATTATGTACAATTCCTTCTCATCTTTTTGCATTTCCCGAACATCGAATAAATGTGAAGTATTTGAGATTCTTGAAAATTATTTTTGCAGTTGTGTTTGCAGGCACATGTTTTTCTTTGTAAATCTCTTATTCTGCAAATATCTTCATCATCTGTCAATACAGAGCAACCCGCTTGATCACATGTATATGTACTTCCCTCTTCCTCGCTGTTTAGGCTGTCCACATATTCTCTAGCTTTGTCATTAATTTTAGCTGGTCTCTCATCCTCTTCCTCGGTGTCAGAAAGACTTAGTTCTTGTGATGCCACTGGAGTAGTGTATGGTGTACGACCGAAGTGCTCAGCGTAGAGACTGTCAAGCTCCTGTCAATAAACCAGTACTATTTGAATGTCGTTCAATATGATTATTACTTTCACAATAAATAAACATCATGCATATGTCTACTTGCTGCACACATTAAAAAATATTGGATATTACATGGAACAAAATAAAATAGTAAGACTCTATGTGACATATTGAGGCCCGTGGAAAGTAGTTTCCGTTGGGGTTGGGATGCTAACAGTAACAGAAAATTATGAGCCCCCCCCCCCCCCCAAATCATAGAAATCTTATATTACTTATGAGGGGGCAGCACCGTAACACAGCTTTGTTTTCTATTGTGAAGTATATACCGGCATAATTATTGAGGGGTACAACCGTAAATAAGGTTTGTTTTCTATTGTATATAAGTTTAAATACACCCCCCTTCCCCTTACTAGCCTGTTCCAAAGTACAACACATAGGATGATTTTTTTTCTTACGATACAATTTAAGATAGGATCTCTCGATATCCATGGGAAGTTTAAAATTAACTTGAATAGTATATGCATGCGCATGTATAAAGTGTAGGCTACATATTTTCAACAAGAGGCCCAAGGGCCTTAACGGTCACCTGAGTACAATACAACAATTTAGAGGATCCATAAACTGATAAATGAAGCTTTGTTGCTCAAAAGCAATAAAAAAAAGGTATGATCAGCATCAACGAAATAATTGGTCTTGTATCTATCTGTTATCACTATTACATTGCTGACTATGAACAAAATGTCTATTTTTTAACCCCATATTATTAATTCTCAAATTGGCCTCTCTTGGCCTTTGAACAACATTTAAAAAGATAAGTTATTTTTGTCTCATTTTTATTCATCTATTATTTCCAAGTCTTCCTGATCATTCAAACTATGAAAGTTCTTTTTGTATTATACGATAAATATTCTTGCGTAATTCTCGTATTCTGTTAACCATTCAACACATTGTTTACAGTGATTGATTATCAAAGGTGAATGACAAAGGGGGATAACTTTGCTCACCAAAATACAAGTTAATAGAGCCCTGGCCAGGACTAGAACACTTGACTAAATGGTCCAGGAGTTCAAAATTCTGGTAAAAATACCTTTGCATATTAAAACTTTTACTCCGTTTGCCTCGAATATGCCCAGAAGCATAGAAGATTTTCAAAGAAAAGCATTTTCACTATATTATTAAATTAATAAAGCCCCACCCTTACACCAGAACATCTGACCCTGGGGCCATGAAAGAAGCACCCTTGCCCATCAATACTATACTCTTGCTTCTTTGCTTTATATCCACTAGTAGAAAAAAATATTTTGAAAGAAATTGTGCATTTTCACTATATAATCAATAGATCCCCTTCTCCAGAACCCCTGACACAGGGGCCATGAATTTCACAATTTTGGAAGAGGCATTCTTCCTTATCATAACCATGCACTTTCTTGTTTGAATAATACCCAGGAGCAGAGAAGATTTCCAAAGAATTAATGCAATTTTACTATATAATCAATAGAATCCCGCCCTAACACCTGAACCCCTGATCACGTGTGGCCATAAAATTTACAATTTCTGAAAAGGCAGCCATGCTCACCATAACTATGTTCTTAGTTTATTTAATACACAGGAGCACAGAAGATTTTCAATGAATTAATTTATTTTCACTATACATGTATAATCAATAGAGCCTCGCCCTAACACCCGAACCTCTGACCCTGGGGCCATGAAATTCACAATTTTGGAAGAGGCACTCTTGCTAATCATAACTATGTACTTAGTAACTTTATTTAATACCCAGGAGCAGAGAGGTAGATTTTCAAAGAATTAATGCAATTCCACTATATAGTCAATAGAACACCGCCCTAACACCAGAACCCCTGACCCAGGGGCCATAAAATTCACAATTTTGGAAGAGGCACTCTTGCTCATCATAACTATGTACTTAGTTACTTTATTTAATACCCAATACCCAGGAGCAGAGAAGAAGATTTTCAAAGAAGTAATGCATTTTCACTACAGTGTATATAATCAATAGAGCCCCGCCCTAACATAAGAATCCCTGACCCTGGGGCCACGAAATTCACAATTTTGGAAGAGGCACTCTTGTTCATCATAACTATGTACTTAGTTACTTTATTTAATACAAAGGAGCAGAGAAGATTTTCAAAGAAATAATGCACTTTCACTATATGATCTATATAGCCCCACCTTAGCACCAGAACCCTTGACCCTGGGGCCATGCATTTCACAATTTTGGTAGAGGGCTCAATGCCTATTACAATCATGCCAACAGTTTGACTGCTTGATGTCCAGGAGTAAAGAAGATTTTTAAAGATTGCATTAATTTTGGTGGTTTTAGCCCCACCCCTCAGGCCCCAGGAGGGCAGGGACCATGAAATTAACAATTTTTGTAACCCTTTACCCATAGATGCTATATGCCAAATCTGGTTGAAATTGGTTAAGCGGTTTCAGAGAAGAAGCTTAAAATGTTCAAATGTTAACGCACATCGCACGACGATGGAAAAAAACGGATGGCAATAGTTCACCTGAGTGACTCAGGTGACCTAATAAAAACACAAACTACTCCCAGTATTCTTTCTCTCTCTCTCTCATTAGTCATTGCCGCATATCATTTTGTGTTGAAATAATACATTAGATAATATGTAAGCTCTTTGATATATATTAAATTTCATTGTTCTTTTTCTAGAAATAATCAGAAATGATATTTTTAAATCTTCTACTAGAAGCGACGCCGTGCGTTGGATGAATCGAGTGCACAACTCCTTTTTAAAGTATATCGGTAGATATTTTCAGTGTCGATATAAACTTTTACCAATACATATACTAGATAATTATCTAAAGAAAAAACTCAATAGAAATCGATTTCAGAGAGGTAATGAAATCATGTGTTAGTTTAATTTGTTTAAATATTTATAAATATGATATGAAAACTTAGTAAAGGATTAATTCTCATATAATTTTAATGTTTTTTCTAGGCTGTGAAAGGCATAGATCGTCTTGAGCTGCTGAAATTAAGAAAAGTTGTTCCTTTCCATACAAAAGTTCTAAAGGCTTTGTGGAAAGAGGAGGGACCTATCATAAGTCTTAGTAATTTGCAGAGACATATAAAAGGTTCACTTGTAGATAACGTGAGTGGTAAATGATTACAATATTAATAGGAAGTTGTGGTAGTTATAATTGTGGTTGACAGTAGAAGTAGCACAGCGTTTTAAATTTAAGAGAATTTTGAGGGTTTTTTTTTTATTTTCTATTTGATTGTTCATCAGTTCTAAATGAATTGAAATTTTTCAGTGGAACTTGAGAAGTTGGAGCAAAATGGATTTGGAAAGATACTGGTTGTTGGGGAGAGAATGTTTATTAGTATATAACATGGTGTTTCTCAGAACAGCTGTCAAAAATGCGAGAAGGTTGCACAAGGTGCAGCTTGTTGAAAAAATGCTTTCACATCTTAGAAACAAATATTGATTGCGTCCATCTTTTGAACGCATAGATCTTATAATTTTAGCAGTGATTAGACTATAGAAAGCTGATGATCCTTGTTCAACTTCAACAACAGGCCCTGCACGTAGCACCTATCATTATATGTAAGGAGGGGGAATAATTGATAACATGAAAATTGTTTGACAAGCAAAAACAAAAAGAGACAGAGGGAGAGAGAATAAGAAATACGAAAATCATCTATTTGGGAGGGGAGTAGTTACAGTTTTAATACGACAACACTGGAAAAAAATTAATATGCTGCAGAAAATGAGATGGGAGGCCAGTCTGCCTTTGAATGTAACTATTAACAATTCAATGCTGTAGATGCTAAATTAACAGTAAATGTTTGTGTTTGGAAAACAGACCTGCCTACCTTTTTCATTACGAGGGTGTAATTTCAATATTCATTTTGGCGGAATTTCAGTGGCAAAGGCGTAATCCTTTATGTTTCCCTAGTTTGATGTTTTACAATGCTACTATATTGTCAAAATAAACCTGTAATTGTACATCATTGAACAAAGCAAGCATGAACGTTTTTCAAATTATTTATTGACAAAAAGTCCATGTGTTGTAAAACTGGTATCCTAAATGCAGTTATATCAAACTTATTTAACTTACATGTCTAATGAACATTTGGAAAATTTCAAGCAAATCACATAATTCAGAGTTTCATTTCCATGTTAATACAAATTCTACATTATTGCGCTATTTCGTTTTTGTTTTCCTTGCATTAACTTGTCTCTATGTTGTCCTTAGCAATGTATGAATAAACTGAATTTAAAATTAAACTGACTTTACTTTTTGCACATACCATTCAATATTTTTTTAATTTTTAGCATGCCATACGTTTAAAGGGCATAACTACAAGATATATTACGGATGTTGTTTGTATAGTAAATAATCATATCGTGAAGACCCGAAAGCCTCTATTAATTAGTATTATTTACCTTCTTCTCGTCTTTATTTAGGAAAGCCTTTTCTTAAACTCAAAGTTTGCCTTTCATTAAGTTGTCTACAAAAAAAAAATTTAAAAGCGTAAAATTAAATTTCATGGCGTAACAGCGTAATTTTGTGGTCAAAAGCGGAAGAATTACGCCAAAAGCGGAAGGGTTGGCAGGTCTTGGAAAAAAGAGGTTATAACCTCCCTCCCCAGTCATGGTAGCTCAGTCGGTAGAGCGCTCACTCCGTGATCGGAAGGTCGTGTTCGAATCACGGCCGCGGCTGACCTAGGTGGATAAAAAAAGGTAACAACAGTTCCTTCGCCTAGCACTCGGCACTTTGGAGTGAAAGTTGCGGGTCCTTTGGCTGAGACCTTAAAAACCGAGGCCCCGTACCACGGCAGGCGTTGCACGATAAAGATCGCTCACTTCTCAATTGCCCTGAGTGCCAAGTAAAGGTCTTAATTTGAAGCCCTTCACTGAATATAGTTCCAGAAAGCGAATGGACAAGAAGGGCACTAATGAAAATAGTGAATGTAGCGAACGATAATCTATCTAAATAAAATTCAAAAAGTCGATACAAAACCGTGACCAGTGCATAAACCACGGAGACCCCGGAAATTCCACAGATAAGATCAGGTGTCTTGGAGGAGTAAGCATCTAGGCAAGTTAAGTTGGGGGAATAGGATACAAGCGACAGATGACGACTTTACTCTCCTCAACTCTATCCTGCGTTCTTCTACCCCCAGAATTTATGAAGCCGAGAAAAGGGACAAGTGTTACCCAAAAATTTATTTTCCTGATTTGTTGGATATGAAACATTCAGACTCACACAAGAGCAACAACCATAGATAATCATCCTTAAGTTCTTAAAGGGACTGGGACTTCCACGTATCAGTCATCAAGCACTGGCGATTTCTGACGTGTTCAAGGCACACCGCAATGAAGTCCTAATCGATACATTAAAAAAACATTCAAGTGTTGTGTTTGTACCCACAAGTTGTACTGATAAGCTACATGTACAACCTCTTGACTAAACGGTCAACAAAAAGTACAAAGAAAACATGCAATTAAAATTTCAAGCCTAGCACTTATATCAAATCACAAAAGAAATATTTGAAAATAAACCTGTTGAAAGTGCACATATTTCACATATCGATTTTAAAACATCTGAAATCAGACCATTACACGCTAAATGAACCATAAAGCTTCCCAATGTCATTGAAAACGATTTAAATTCCGCGCTTTCACAAACGTGGAGATTTCCCGCACATAGGTTTAACAAGCCTTTTTTGTATAGGACATATATTTGATATGAAATTTACAGAATTTTGCAACTTTTTCATCTCTCGTGTTCAATATTTCTCTCTCATTTTTGATAGTGTGTAATTTATGTACTCGCATGTACAGTGAATTGATTAATACGACTAATTCGACAATGCTAACTGTATTACCGGTAAGATAGGGATGACCACGGAACTATTCAATTTGAATACGTTTTATACTTGTTTAAGGCTCATTTGTGTAAGGCAATTACATTCAAAGTAATTGACCTACCTTCTCATAATATGGCAAGTCTCCCACTACCTCCGCAGTTGTCATTGGCTTCCCATTTAGTCTGACAATGTGATTATTTCCTCAACGCTTTATCATTCTCGTCCTAAGTTTTGTTTTTCCTCATCTAGTCTACCGGATCTGATACTAAAAATTGAAAAATATAGTGGACAATCCAAAAATTTTCGTCGTAGGTAAATAATAACCTAAGAATAAAAACCAATTTACCTTGTAAAATTGCTTTCCGTCAATGTATTAGAACATTAAGATTAACACTGACACATATTCACATATTAAAACAATTTATATAACGGAGTAAAACGGGAGCGTTTTACTTTCGGAATATTCAATATGTAGACATTGAAGTAATTGTGAGTCACACACCTGGAGGTTGCAAAACTGTACAGCAGCCTAAGAAGCTGAATCTTCTAAACAATTGTTTCTGAGGATGGCATCAATTTTTTCTGATAAGGGAGCAGAACCTTTGAGGACTGAATCCGCGTGGCGTAGTTGCTAGAGCGTCCGCTCTCGAGAGTTGCTGTGCAAGGTTGGGGAGGATTTCTCCAATTTTCAGCATTTGTCAATCAACTTCCTTTACCAACCTGTACACTTTATCCACCTCCTAACGCTTTACAGTCGTCTCTACGGACCAATAAAATTCTTTGACGGATGGTAGAAAATTCAAAGTAAGCTAGTTGATTGACCAATGCTTGAAAGTTGAAAATTCTCCTCAGAAGTGCGCAGGAAATTTTTCGCCGTAAATTGCACCATATTTGCATTACGGGATTTTTAAGTTTGTTGATTGACCAATGCTGGAGAATTTCTCCCTAACCTTGCACAGAAAATTTTGCGCGGTAATTGCACCATATTTGCATTACGGGATCTGTAACGTTATGATCAAAGACTTAATTGTATAAAACCATAACGCTACGTAGTATTTTCCAACACGAATCTTACTGAGTTTTGTTACATGCCCATGGTAATTCCAAAGCTGGTTAAACGGCTTTGCATACGGATCAACAAAATCGTAATACCTGTAAATGTTTATCTTTTTGACGCAGCGTTACTCTTTGTTGCGAGATGTATATTTCCCACAGTGATCGCAAAGATATATATGTGTCCAGTAACGAACCCTACAAGTGAACTAATCGGTACCTCAAATTCGAATTTCTTCGTCCTCTTGATCAGCCACTGAGGAACTATGGTACCTGCTTCAACAACATCTATGATTGGGCTATCACACAATCTTTTCACAACCTTGCTTTGAATAACAAATCTTCGATCTGCAGCTCTGAACTTTTTCAGGAATTCGTCCTTCATGAATTGTGAGATCCATTTCCATCGCCACGCTGTACAGGAGCAAAATCAAACCACATGAAAAATCATTCCGCGGTCTAGTTACATGGAATAAAATAAACGTTGCAAAATATCTTTTTCAATTGATTGTTGAAAATTTGTTCAATACTGGTTATGTAATCGTGTTTTGAACTTTAACTCTGTGGCCTATTCTGGTGACTGATTTAGTTCGATGTTGTTCCATATTCCATATATGGAAGTCATCTTCAATGGCCCTACAAATGTTAATGTTTATTGAATTTTAAAATATCTACAAGAAACTGATTATTACAGTAACATTTAGAATAAAATAATGAAAACAATTTTGATGAGAAATATATGTACGTAGATCAATTTAATTTAATAGTTACATACTTTTAACAGATTACATATTTTTTAAAATTTTAAATCCGTCGAACGGGACAGTAAATGTTGCCCCGCAGCAAGGATTACAACCCCCTTGGCACGTAAAAGATCGTTTCTCTAGATTTCAAAAGAGAGTAGGCTCACTGGGGGCCGCCAGAGAAACCAAAAACCTTTCATAAACCGATTATTTAAAATAAGTTATCCGATGGATGTCTTTGCGAAGTATGTACAAATGTTGAGCACACGTTGAGATCTCTTAGACAATTTGCTGCAAAGAATGGATCAAACATCAGTATAAAAGACAAATATGAAGCAGTCTCTTTAATATTATGTGGTACAGGTTCCAACACATTCCATGACTACTGATGCTTAAAAAGAGAATGGGGGGAATGTGGTGTTGACAGAATTTTTCAGTATTTTGAAAATCTTGCAAAAAATGCTACCCAAGAATCTGTAAGATATACAAAATGGGAGCGAGTTAAGAAACTGTACAAGGGAAAAGAAATCACGCAAATTCAACCTGTTACCCACTGTGAATCTTTAACAAAAGTCACTACAGAGTTGTCGGAAGAACTACAAAGCCTCTCTGAACATATTTTCATTGCTGCTTGGCAACAAAGTCAATTTTCAAATCTACAAAATAAAGTTCCAAAAGATTGGGTAATTTTAAATATGGATTTTTCAGAAAAGTACTCATGTATAGCCCAACACGAAGTTCAGAGTGCACACGGGGGCCACCAACAGGCCACAGTTCACCCAACAGTGGCATTTTATCAATGCCAGGATTACAACTGTGAGGAAACAGTAATTGAATCCCTTGTTTTTATTTCAAATGATTTGAACCACAATGCACATTCTGTGCAAAGATTTGTTATAGAAGCTGAAAAACATCTTACAAGGAATCGGGGACTTACGATTAAAAAGATGATCCAAATGACCGATGGCTGTGCAACACAATATAAATCAAAGACCCCATTTACGGACATCTCATATATAGTTTGGAAAACTTCGGACATCCTACAGAACGCCACTTTAATGGCTCTAGACATGGAAAGGGTCCCTCTCATGGGGCAGGTGCTGTAGTTAAAAGTGCTGCAAGGAGAGCCGTAAATGGACAGAATATAGTCATAAATAATGCAAAAGATCTTTATCAATTTGCTTGTGAGAAGCTCACCAAAGATGAGAAACATTCGAAAAGAACCATCTTCTCTGTGGATAACATAAACCACAATCGACCAGAAAGAAGCCAATCAAAGACTATAATGGGTACGCGTAAACTACAGTGTGTCAGAAGCATTGAAAGAAACAAAATAGCTACAAGAAACTTGAGTTGTTTTGTGACAACTGTGTGAATGATGGTACAAACTGTATAAACAAGGATTATGTTGGTCCTTGGATAATCCAAAGTATGCAGCAAGTAGGGTAAGTTTGTTTTCAAAGATTAAATATTCAAAACAGCTAATGTGAAAAACTGATTTATAATCATTTTATATGCTTTAACGTTGCCACGTTGAAACCTTTTTTATGTTGGAATCCCAAACTATGAAATTCTGCTTTTAGTGAAGGGCGATTTAGACACAGAAACATAAACAGAATAGGAAGAACAAGAAGAGGAACAGGAGAGGGACCTTGCGCCAGAACCAGAAATGAAGAACCAAATTTAGGAGACATCAATAGGGATGCAGAAATAGGGATCCAGAATCAGGGGACTGGTCCTAGGATCAGAGTAGGTGGTCCATGGGTGAGGGGAAGTGGTCACACAGTCAGGGGAAGAGGTCTTAGGGTCAGAGGAGGTGGTTTCAGGGTTAGGGGAGGAGGTTTCAGGGTCAGAGGAGGTGGTCCCAGGGTCAGGGGAGGTGATCCCACAGTCAGGAGAGGTGGGCCTAAGGTCAGAGGAGGTGCTCCAAGACTCAGAGGAGGTATACAAAGGCAAAGAGCAAGCTCTTCAGAAGGTATCTCTACTGTTCAGAATGTATAATATATGTGTAATGAAATTCTCAAATCAGATGTGATTTTGTTTTGTTTTGTTTTTTAGATAGATTTTTATTCATTTGTGTTTTGTTTCATTTTGATAGCATTATTATTCTTCTTTTAAATTTGTTTTGCAGAGTCAGGTGATAGTAGCCAGATAATGTTTGAAGAAAATGAGCTTGAAGGAGACATGTATGTGTCAAAATCTATTAAGCAGTATCTTTTCAAATTAATGTTTAAAAAGAAATATGCAAAATTTCCAACAAAGTGAAAAATAAAATCTTTTTTTGTGTGTGTATTGCAGCTCAGCAGATGGGTTGGATATAAGTGCACTTTTGATGCTACTGTAAGTAAAGTTATCATAAAAATGCTTGATTTGTACAGAACGGGGAGATAATTTTTTTTAAAGTTTAAATATTTATATTTAGGGATATCCCAGAGCAATTGGAATTTGAGAAGGAGAAGAGTGTTAGAACAAGAGGTGAGACTGCACTTTCAGAAGAGCTGGATGCAGAAAGACGGAAGGAGGTTGTGATATTGGAGGAGTTTGATGCAATAACAAGGGCAGAGGACCCACTTATAGAGGAGGTAGATACAGTAATGGGAGATGATGTTGCATTTCAGAAGAGTTGTATGCAGCAGCAAGGAAGGAGGGTGCAATATTAGAACTGGTTGATACAGTAACAAGGGCAGATGACACAATGATAGAGGAGGTGGATGCAGTAAGAGACAAGAATGCCCTTTTAGAAGAGGTGGATGTAGTAAAAAGGAAGGAAGATACAATAACAGAGGAGCTGGATGCAGTAACAAGGGCTACTGAGGAAACACTTACAGAGGAGGTGTATGCAGTTACAAGGGAGGAGGACAAACATACAGAAGAGACAGATGCTTTGACAGAGGAGGCCACTTTTCAGCAAGATTTGTAAGTTAAACTTAATATTCTTGTCTTTTGAATGCTATTTAATATGAATTATACATGGTTATAGAAAGTTATTTAACCCATCAATGTAATTTTTTAAAAGATTTTCTACAGGGACTTATGTTTTAATTAAACACGGAACCCAACTTTTCCCAGCAGTTGCAAGTTAATGTTAAAAGTTAAAATAATGGTTTGGTTATGTTCTTGATTTGTTTTTGATATGTTTAATTTATTATTCTTTATTATATTTAATTTGTAGATTTTTGCAATATTTTTAAGCACATTCACCAACAAAGCCTTAATATGTACATTACATGAGCAAAAAACAAAACAAACAAACAAAAAGAAACAATGAATCCTGTTCATTTTGAAAAGAATTGCAGAAATTTGGAAGAGGAACATTTAAAAATCCATTTCTTTTAATGATGATTTTTTTTTTTTAATTTTGGTTTCTATATTTTGGACATATATCTCATAGGTGGTTGATTGGCCTGCTGTTGTATATTTCAAATATCTTGCAAGGAGTGAGAGATGGATCAAACAAGATATTGTTTACGATGTTGAGAGAAGTGACTGGCAGACCCCGTGGAAGAAAAAAGAGGCCGAAGAAAAAGTTTTTTTCATTTGAAGGTATGTATTAAAATTCAAATCCCTAAATTAAAACACCATTTCCTACAATTTTGCTCTTTTTGATTATAATAAAACTCGTTTATTTTCTTTTTAGATGCTATGCTACCAGCTCCTTATGATTTTCTTGGCCGATTGCCTGTTATTATTTGACCATTGTCAAAATTTAAATCTGTGCTGACACAAGATTTTTTTCTTATTATTTCTTACTATTTTGTTAAAGATAAAATTTTATTAGTAAACTTCAGTTGTATATTAATGAAGAACAAATAATAAAATTACTAAATAAAAATTACAAATCTGTAGAGAGATAAAATATCCCTACCACGAAAAAATGTGAGGGATGATATAATGTTACATCCGTCACAGTGCTTAAAATTCATGGAAATACTTTCAGTAGTTTTAATTAGTATTAGCAGAACGTTTGAATGGAGTTGTATTTGACAAATTAACTTCATTGCATGTATTAAGTCGTGTGTATTCTTAACAAAACTTACGAAATGCGTTAAAATGCGTCGTCAATGTAACCTCCGTAACTACCTTACTTTAGTTTGTCAATTTGTAACATCCATTCCTGAATTGTGTGTCAAAAAGTCAAATACAACATCCGTTTATTATACAGGATAAAAAACTCTTAAAGAAAGAACTAATGTATCCTGTTCTGCTTTTTAATGAAAAATTAGTGTTATTTCCTCATTTAGTGAAAAAAAAATCACGGTAAACATGATTTCTGTGCAGAAAAACGAATGATGAAAATGCTATAATAGGAAAAATTGATGTCACCTCCGTCACGATTAATTGTGCCTTATTAATTTTACAGATAGGTCATAGAAATTTGTCCAAAGTAAAAGTGTGGTCAGGTCCATGCATATGATGGTCTTTTTTTTGGTTCTCTGTAACGCGAAATAACTTAAAAATTCACATTATATGTGTCAACATAACGCCCATCACTTTTTGATCACCTATATTTGGATGTGATTTTCTTAAAAAATAAAAATGCAACTATCTTTTCTTATTAAATTCATGAAAGAAGGTATAGATATAGATGTGTTTAATTAGAAAAAATGTAAAAATATTGACACAATTTTTTTCACTGTGACGGCCGTTATTACTTACAAATAGCCGATCCTTGCCCATATATATATATATATATTTGTATTTCCTCTGGTACCATCATACCTAACCGTTACTCCTGAGGAGTCCCTTTTAACGCGAGTCGAAAACTTCAAACTTTTATGGGTTGACACATGGTCAAATTCCGTAAAACTTTAAAGTAGATTTTATCACATACCAACTCTTTTTTACATCCCGATAAATATTTTAAATGAGACCCAGTTACTTCCCTAACAAAAATATACCATAGCTAACTATAGTCTACTATAGGTAACTATAATATCAAAGTTTTTTACTAAAGTTAATCAAAGTTTTCACTACAGTGATTCAAAGTATTTTTACTTTGCTATGGTTTCCGAATTGTTATTTGTTATGTTCTATAGTTCAGGCATGCATATTTGTTATATTTATTGGAAAATATTATATGAATATTGACATATAATTTAAAAATTTTACATCATGTGTATACAATTTAAGAGATTTTAAACATGAAACTATCGGGAAAAAAATCAAGTAAAATTTCACAGTAAATCAAAGTATTTACTTTAGTTTACTATAGTTCATACATGCATATTTATTACATTGCAGTGTTAATGGATATATCACTTGTATAATTACATATTCTTTACAAATTTTACATCATAGGCATTCAATTCAAGAGATTTTAAATATAACAATTTCCAAAAAAGGTCTTAAAGTTTCGTAGTAAATCAAAGTATCTTTAGTAAGTATTTACTTTAGTTAACTGTAGTAATTTTTTAAGGGTTATATTTACATTTCTCAATGGTATATATAACAAATATTTGCAATACATGCAATTTGCTAGTACGTGAAGACACAAATCTTGTAGAAATCTAATCTACAAGAACAGTCAATAGCATTGAAAGTTAATACCAGTACATGCAATTTACATGCATTTAAAAGTAGTCATTTTCAAATAACCTGTAATTTAAAAAAGGCTGTATTCTGTAAACATTCTATAAAACACGTTTAAATTAAAATGTTAGAAATTAAAACAAAATTTAAAATGGTATTGCTTTGATAAATAAACATTTAAACAAAAGGCAATAACACCACTAGTGAACTAAAATGTATAATACCTTTAATTAATGGAACAAAAGTATTATGTTATCATGAATAAATCATAGTCTTTAAGGAGAAATAAAAGAGAAAATACTTTAAACATGCATTTAAATTGCAGTACATCACTGTATCGTTCCATGTTATTTTTGGTTGTTTGAAAAAAGCTGCGTTTCTTCTTTGAAGAATCAAAGCAGAGCTTAGTTACGAGTATCCAGGATGCAGATCTGTTGCACTGCATTAATGCATTGTTATACCTTTAACAACATGTTTTTGTAAAACACTGGTGCCCCCGTATGTCAGCTTATGGCGAAGGTTAAAGTTCGCAGGTAGGTTAAGGCTTCCCATAGAATACCACAGTGCACTCAGTGCCTTCACTTCTCTGAAATACCAAAATATGACGTCATAATGGAAAATGACGTCAAGTCACTGCCAACTTGAGGTGTTATGACGGGGAGAGTGTCACGAACTTTACACTTTATTTGAAACTGCAAGTAACATTCTAGATACACTGTAGCTATTGCAAAATTCACGGATCTGTAAAGGCTTTTTAGGTCTCATATGTCCGAATATTTTAAAAATACATCGCTTACTTACCCTTGATTAAAATTAAGCATGTTCAAAATGCTTACGAACAAAATATACTTTTGATATGTGCTTTGTGTTATACCGGTGGTTGGAGGTAGAATTTATTTTTGTGTGTACAGGCTCGTAGGAAGCAATTTCAGTTTGAGGGGGCACAACCATACATTTTCAAGTGGGGGGGCACTATCAACTACCAAAATTTCTTGACGAGCATAAAAAAAAAAAAAACCTCAGGCCATCATTAAAAATATCTTTGTTTCCCCTAACCCGACTCTAAAATCTCAAGGTGGGTAGGTAGGTAGGCAAATAATTTTTTTTTTGGGACACCAGCTTAGAAAATACATTCTAAAATTTAATGGAATGATACTTTTATAAATAAGTTAAGTACAAAAGAAAGCGATTTGTAAACAGCTAGAACACCATACAAATGCCGTTAAAACTCAACATTTGATGTTAATTAATTGACAACTTTTATTCAGTCGAACTTGTGATGTGTCTCATATCAGAGTAAATTTATTGAAATCGAATACATCTGTTTAAAAGATACTCGAGTACACAAAGACTACAGTCATCAAGAGTATATTTTTCATACCTACTATCAGCTTCCAGTGCTTACACATGCAACGTTCATTTTCAAGGGCTTCGAATTGTGCAGTGGATCTAAAGCATTTCGTTTGGGAGTCTCGAAGTAAGGAGCTATTTTTAAGTTGCAGGTTCATATCCAAATGCGGGACGTTGAGACCGGTTCTCCGAATGAGACCGTAAAATCTTAATTAGGTCCAGTGTCGCAGTAGATATATATACTGGCACGAAAAAGATCCCTCACTGCTCAATGGCCTAAAGTGCTGCGTACAAGTCTAAATTTGGAGCCCTTCACCAGACAAATGTTAAAATAAATGTTTTTGTCCCAACAATTATCAAAGGAATTCAAACCAAAGAAACAACCAATCTTCAAGGGCCTTATTAAAGAGAAATACACAGACGTCTCAGAAAGCTTGTATCATTATTTCAAATCTATTTGGAAAAAGTATGTTAACAATATTGAATTGAGAACAAACCGTATCTAAAAATGAAGAAATGTCATACACAATGTCAAAGTCACGAAGTTTAACCCATGAATAAAAGGCATGAAGAAAGCATAGGCGTCGGAAGCAAATTGAAAGTGGGGGAGGGGGCTAATTGAAAAAGAAAAACATTTTAAACCGGAAAAATAACTTGACAAGCAAAAAAAAAGGGAAAATTAAAAATTATCCAAACCCAAAAATCCTACGGGGGGGGGGGGGGGGGGGAGGGGAAGTTAGGATTGAACTTCTTTCAGTACCATTTTTTTTTTCTCAAACGCTACCACTTACCCTTCTTTGATTACACTCTAATGTGCCTGTTGAAAGAGGGGGGTGCTAAACCTACGCCCCAATGTTCAATGCCTTCAGTATGCCTATCTTTGCAAGAAAAGTGGGGGGTGGGGTGGGGCTAAGCCCCCCCCCCCTCACCCATGGTTCGCTACGCCTCTGAAAAGGACGTTTGAATTCTACTCGTCAGGATGAAATATGCAGAATTATTTACAATTCGTATGGCCCAATATAGTAAACATAGGAATATTGATGAACTGTTCATAAGATAAGACTCTGAGAATTTAATAAAATGCAGTGAAATTGATTGTTGTTTCACAAGGTGGACCCATTGTCTGCTCCTGAGGGGTATCATAAGGATGGTCTACGGGCATAAGCATGCTCTTTACGTACCTTAATTTTAAGACAGGTAAGTAAATACAACCGAAACACTCTGAATGTAATTGTATGTTATATTTTATTTACAGTGTTTCAAGAGTGTAGGATTCTTATATGCTAAGGCATAAGGTTGATACGTCGCCTCTTTTTAAACACGAAGTAACGAACTAACCCTCCGTAACTACATGTTGTAGGCGCCATTTTGTTTCCAACAAACCCTTGAAAATCATAGAACAAAATCGGTCGTTTTGATAAAAACAGATTTTTATGAAATCTATTTTTTAAAAGTTGATAAACATTAAAAAAAAAAATATTGGAATAATTTTATAAAAATAAACTTTTCAGTCGGCGCGTTGTAATTCGGTCGGTCGCGTTAGGGGAAACAAAGGTATTTTTTACTTTGGCCTCATCAGACGTTTTTATTGAGGGGGCTCAAGCATATAGGCCTAGTATCTATGTTTTCTATAGTAATCTATATATCGGCAAAATTATTGGGGGGGGGGGGCACGCCCCCCCCCCTTCCCCGGTTCCTACGGCCATGGTGTATAAGAGTCTGGCGCAGGTGATTAATGAGGATTAATCTGAGATTTTTTGTGGAAATCTGTAAGAAGAGGTTGTTCTCTAACTGAATCTTGCTTGGAAAAAATGTGTGATGGCTTTGTTTTAATACAGATTACGATATTGTGTGGAAAATACCCTAAAATTTTTAGGGAAGTTGAATTTCTCTCGAAATATTTGGTACCCAAGTAAAACTATGACTTTTCCCAAGCTCATTTCGGGTACACAAGGATACGATGAGTTATTTATATAACAAAATGTTAATAATTATTGTGTTAAACAGCTGCGCGAAGCGATTTATGTGAAACACTTAAAAAAAATTATAAATAACCGTCAAGTGATCAACAAAGCCATGTGATATCATAATAAATATGGTAATATATAGCCTAGGAAACTCTCTATATAAATTTTAAGTACTGAAGTACAATATTTATGAATTAAAACTAAAACCGACCTCGCAATGAAATATGTTTTTAGCGCAATTTAAAGCTTCGGGAAGTCTTAACATAGCTGCATTTCTCAAATGCAAGTCAAAATCCAGGCCAAAAGATAAAAAATGTTGGCACCCAAAGAAAGGTCTTGTCTCGAGGAATATACCTGTGAAAATTGAATGCCCTAGCTGCAACTGTTCAAAAAATTTGGCGAAGGTTAACGTTTTTAAAAAGTAAGTAAAACGTCAAGGTCAAGGTCAAAGTTGTTGGTCTTGTCACAAGGATTACATACATGTATGTGAAGTATGAAAGCCCTAGCTCCAACCGTTCAAAAGTTATGGCCTAGGTAAAAGGTTTTCAAAAGTAGATCAAACTCCTAGGTCAAGGTCAAAGAGATTGACATCCAGAGGAATGTCTCGTCACAAGAAATACATATGTGAAGTTTGAAACCCCATACACCAACTGTTCAAAAGTTATGGCCAAGGTTAAAGTCTCATCAAATTTTGCAAAAGTGGGTCAAACTCCAAGGTCAAGGTCAAATATGATGGTACCCAAAGAATGTTCTTGTCACAATGAATACACAGGTGAAATATAAAAGTCATAGCTCCAACCAATCAAAAATTATGGGCAAGGTTAAAGTTGACAACAGACAGACAGACAAAGAAACAGACGGATAGGACGAAAGCAATATACCCCCGGGATCTTTCGATCCAGGGGCATAAAAATTGGTTCCTATATAAATCTATACTAAAAATGTTTAAACATTTCCAGTGTTTTACTGAGCGTCCAATAAAAGGATAGAATGATTGTATGTTGTTTTACGTCCCGTTCGAGAATTTTTCACTCACATAGAGACGTCACCATATACCGGTGAAAGGCTTCAAATTTTGACCTTTACTCGACACTCAGGGCCATTGAGCAGTGAGGGATCTTTATCGTGCCAACGTCTGCCGTGACACGGGACCTCGATTTTTAAGGTCTCAGCCGAAGGACCCGCAAATTTCACTTCAAAGTGCCGAGTGCATGGCAAAGAAACAGTTGCTACCCATTTTTTATCGACTAAGGTCAGTCACGGCCGATATTCGAACTCACGATCTCCCGATCACGGAGCGAGCGCTCTACCGACTGAGCTAACGTCAACGGTACCCGGTCATTAATAAATCAATCTTTGATTGAGATATTGAGTGAGATATTGGAACTGTCCACCGCTCACATCACACTATGGGAAGGATCAAATTGTTGTACTCAGGTGACCGTTAAAGCCCTTGCGCCTCTTGTTTGTTGCAGCATAGTTACGTCATGGTAATTTGGTAATGTATTGATAAAATTTGGTTTGAAAGAAAGTTTTTTTTTTCAGGTAAGTTGTCAATTTTTTTTTCTGGCTCCCCTCTTCCACTTTCAAACTGATACTACATGCTGTCTTGCAAAACATTACCTCTCCTGCAGTTTTGAATCGACTTCAATTAGACAATTAGCATACAAGTAGACAAAAGTAAGATACATCATTATTATACGTTCACGTCGGTAGAGCAACAGGGACCTGTGGATAAGTAAATGGTATGATTTATGGCCCTTATAATAAATGTCATTGAAACACTATCCCTATACTAGCTTGCTATCTTTGTAAAAGATTTTAATAAGTTCTTATATGTTCTTTTTTGCTTGTTTGTTTTTTTTTTTTTGTTGGGGGGAGTAACGATAAAAAGTTATAAATAATTCAAAGCATAATGTGATTTTACAAAGTACTCGTAAACTTGGCGTGCTGATAAAATCTCGGCTTGCTTCTGCATCAAGTTAGTTATGTACAGGGTGTGATTCTTAAAATTTTGTTTGCACTTCTCTTGCATTTACTGACTTCTTATGCCAAAGTTTCACAGTTACTCATTTTCATTCAGTGTAAAGAAAGGCATTAAATGAGTTTGTTGTACTGAAATCTTCATGCAGGAATCTCTCTGTACAGAACCCATGTACATAGTGTTTATGTTTTTTACTCATATTGCTGTTCCTTGTTAAAATAGATTGTGAATATTTTAAAATTCATGATTTCTTCTTGAAATTTATTGTTTGTATTATGTGACCATTAAGGCCCTTGGGCCTCTTGTTCCGTTTAGTTACTTTTAAACTTGCATCCGGAATTGAAGAGGGTGGTGCTAGATGCCCTTGTTCAATGCAGTGCGCTAGTTTACACACAAGGTATCAATCTTTTTTCGATACCGAAATTTTAGGCCACTGCATCATCCACAAGACGCTGAAAACAGTATGTATTTTTTAGTGGAAACTCCTTCTTGTGCCTCGTATGCATTCAACAACACCGAAAATTATTTTCACTAACTTTCAGGTTGCACTCTTGCAACATTTCATAAATGGCAATGAAAACAGTCTATCTGACCTTGATTTATTACATTGCTGATGGATAGGAAGGAATAAGATCATGAATTGTCCTTAATGTATTTGTGTATAGGATGATTAAATACGAAATGTATTGTTCTTGGCAATATTGACCACTTTCTGTAAACTATGACAAACACAAAGTTTACACACCTTTGGAATGCAGCAAAGTTGCTTAAATGTTATTCAATACTATGATTTAATAAAAGCTGCAATTAGAACTTTTCTGCCGAAAGAATAAAGTTTAACCTGATAACTGTTTTACATAAGAAGACTTTTTTTTTAATTCAGAGCAATTAACATTTTATGAACTACTAATAAAACATTTCGTAAAACTGACATTTGTTTTAGACTGTGACACAAAAAAATGCACGCTCGTTAGTATACATTGGAAATAACTAAATGTTTCCGAAAACACTGAAAGTATACACTTTTGTCAAAACTGTAGTCCTGGCGTCTGGGTTAAATGATAATTGATTAGTTTTTCACATTATCTAGCACATCTACACGTGCATCTCAATCCATTCCAACAGCAGCAGTCTATCGGTCCACCCCGAATCCAAGTTGAGGCCCTGTCAATGAAATAGATAGTTTTCATACGACGTACTTTCTCTCCGAGTTATTTCCCTTGGCCGCCATCTTGGTTTGTTTATTGTTTAACGTCTCTCTCGAGAATTTTTCACTCATATGGAGACGCCACCACTTGCCGGTGGAGAGCTGCAAATTTTGTCCTATACTCGGCACTTGCGGCCATTGAGCAGTGAAGGATCGATCTTTTTCGTGCCAGCACCTACTGCGACACGGGACCTCGGTTTATATGGTCTCATCTGAAGGACCGGTCTCCACGTCCCACAGTGGGATTCGAACCCGCGACGTAAGCCGCCATCTTGGTGTTCAACCTTGTAATTTTTTCCTCTTTGTCTTACCAAATTTAAGACGGTGTATTAGGAATATTTTGGGAAAAAATCTTTATAGAATAAAAAAATTCTGAAATAAAGGAGACTTTAACAAATGTATATTTTTTCAGAAAAACGATGCTTTCTACCACACAATGGCCAGTATAAAAAAAAAAGTTGGTTCAATAATGAAAGAAAGAGCATGTTGACCTCCAATATGGCGGCCAACGGGAAATAACTCTTGCTAATTTGGGCCTACTGATAACTATCTATACAACCCTTGCCTAAGTAAGAGTATTATATACAAGTAACATCTTGATAAAAACTTGCCTGACTAATTATATAAGCATTTAATATCTATAGAACATATAAGCATGATAAGAAATAAATGTTTCCGTCAAACTGTGTGTGTGGGGGGGGGAGGGTTCGTAATATTTCATTACCTTATTAAAATATTTTTAAGACTTTATACAAAACATCTTTTTTATCTTAACTTCTCTGCGACTCATCAAAGGACCGGAAACTCATTGAAAAATGAACATTAAGGTAAAGATATTTATTGTATATCTCAAAGAACGGGAATATGAGTGGAATGTACAAGCATAATGATAACACTTGAAAGAGGTTAATATGACATGATATTGAAAATTCTTCAAATAATTTTAAAGTAAGATGAATTAAGTACGGAAAACAAATTATTGTGATTCATTTGTACTGGAAAGCTGTGGCTTGCAAAGGTTATATGAATTAATTGCAAATGCATAGGAGATCAGAAATACCGAAAGATAGCCGAAAATATGATTGCTACTCATAAGAACAATTGTTGTTTAACGTCCCTTCCAGAGAATTTTTCACTCATATGGCGGTGGAGGGCTGCGAATTTATATATTTACTCGGGTTTCAGGGCCACTGAGGAGAAAGGGATCTTTTTCGTGCAAACACCTACTGCGACACGGGACTTCGGTTAATGCGGTTTCATCTAAAGAACCGGTCCCGACGAACCCGCGACGTAATGATCAGCTCTAAGCTGTAAGGCATACATAACAACGTTAACAAGGGGAAAAGGGGTCAACCCCCCCTCTCAAAAATGACAAGCCAAAAAAGAAAGAGATAACAGTCAAAACTCGAAAATTTTCTCCACAATTGAAAAGGGAGATGTGGAATATTAGTTTACTTTCTATGCTACATATATTTAATTGCTTTTATTTTTACGAATGTTTTAGAAGTTTAATGGAGATACGAAACAAAATAGGAATAAAAGCATTGACCGTAAAATAAGAGAGTAAGAACCTTTTTAAAATAATTTTTCACTCAAATCTTTTTACAATTGCAAACTGAAATTCTTAATTTGCAATAAAATCTAAAACCAAAGTCTTAGATACAAATTTTATATACTGTTAAAAGAAACATCTACGTCTTTGATTGTATGAAAAGTCATTATTCTTTCCGCCTAAAACGTACTCCCTTCTATATTTCAAACTATTTGCCATTGTCTTTGCCAAGTTGAAAAAAAAAGGGATATTTTTTTAACCTTACAGCTAAGCTTTAAAGACAGAAATGACAGTACACATTAAATACAGTTGTACAATTGAACGTCTGGATCTCGAATACTGTTATTCCAACTGCTTAATGTCAAAATGGAATATCTTTTCATTTACTTTTATAGTTATTTTAACTTGTTATCCATAGTATATTCCCATTTCCTTCTTCGGTCACAAGAAGTTAACTTACAAAATAGAAAAGCTTGGAGATTTTTTTTGCTAATATGCTTCAAATTGAGACCACCTTCACGGTAACTCAGTCGGAAGGTCGTGATTTCGAATCTTGGCCGCCAATGATATACATGTAAGTTGATGAAAAAAAGGTAACATCTGTTCCTTCGCCTTGCACTCGGCAATTTGAAGTGAAAGTTGTGGGTCTTTCGAATAAGACCTTAAAAACCGAGGTCTCGTGTCACGGCAGGCGTTGGGACGATAAGGATCCCTCAATACTCAATGAACCTGAGAGCCGAGTAAAGTTTTAAATTTGACGCCTTTTTGTTGAATGTCTCTATCTGAGTGAAAAATTCTCGAATGGGACGTAAAACAAATTCAATCATTCAATCAAATTGGGGCCTTAACTGGGTACTCCGCGCCATTGAGCAGTGGGACATGCTAACGCTTACAGTGACACGGGACATATGATATTCACTTCAAATGCAGGCTGCTTGGCGGCGGAACATTTACTCTCTATTTATAGCCTCTCAAGTTTGACGCAAAGCCTGGAAGGAGATTCGAACCAGTAACTCCCGATACCAAAGCGAGCGTCTTACGACTTGGCTACCGCGACCGTATCGTCTTACGACATTTTTTTCTAAAAAAAGAAAATTTGGTCTTAACACTATTTAAATAGTCTAATGACTATTTAAATAGTCATAACACCAAATTTTCTATTTCAATAAAAATGTGTGGGAAGACGGTCTGAAAGAAAATTGAAAAAATTATCCTTTACTTATTCAATACAAGAAGTTTGTGAGCAAATGCTCGCTAGTAATACAGTCCCTGAAACGTTCTACTTTCCCACTTGAACGGTGAACGAACGCAGAGCGAACGGTGAGTGAACGATGTGTGAACGCTGAACGCAACTTAGTGAACGGTGAGTGAACGCTGAACGCGAACGGAGCGCAAACGCGAACGCAAAGTGAACGTTGAACGAACGGTGAACGCAAGATGAACGATATATTCGGAATGCCTCTGATCTTTTCCTTGCATTAAACTATTTTATTGTATTATATTGTCAGGTGCCAAATAAATAAGTAAACCAATAAATGAATGAATAAATAAGTCAATAACATAAATTCTCCAAAATTGTTCCAAGAAATACAATGCGTGCACATTAAGTTTTTCATCACACGATTTTTGTCGCATTAAAACATTGCAATTGTTGTCGAACGCTGAAGTATAAAAGATAATTTTTAGTTGGAAAATAAAAATGTTTATTCTTATTTGATAACAAATCAGAGAAAACTTCTGACTTATAGATTGAATTAAAGCGGTTGTAACATCCATTCATATACATGTATCTCCGTGTCAAGGCGATTTCGTGTAAATTAATGAAAAAAAAAATAATTACAAAGGTCAGTGGACGTTTTGCATTTATACGTTCGTATTTTAAATTTTTATTACAATAATATATTATGTGTCATTTCTATTTTTCATGATGATTTATTGAGCAGACTTCTACATGTGAATGTAGATGGCCGTGGTTATACTCGGACAAGATAATACAAAGATACATATTCATATTATTTGTTATAAATTAAATTTTCAGAACTTGATATTTAAATGTTTACATTTCCAATGTCTTTGTCCGAGATAAAATTACAAATTGTAAAAATACTTTATTTCTACATAAATCTACTGGTTCATCGATAGGCGCGGTTAAAAAAAATCACGTGCGGGGCGGGACAAATAGAGAGAGACGCGGGGCTATTAGCACGGGAATTTGCAGAATCAGGAGCATGTAAATATAAGGAATAACTGTCAGATTTTTTGGATTCATGACGATGATCAATCGATTGGCTTGCGTGATAATTTTATGCATAAACGCCTTCGGCGTTTATGCAAATTATCACGCAAGCCACTCGATTGATCACATCATGAATCCAAAAAATTAGACAGTTATTCCTTAAATAATATGCTGTTATAGTTTTTATAAAACAGACAAATGAGAGAGAGAAATATTCCGTTTTAGCCCCCTCTTCCTTTCAGGCTTCACTAAAAGTTTGTACCTGTATAAAAACAAAAACTCTGAATTTTTTTTTTTTCTAAATATATCAGACAGTGAAAGTAACTTTCTTTTTTCAATAAATCATATCCATTTGTATGACAGTCATACTCGTTTTTATGTTCCTGTTTCAAGTTCACACGAAGTCCACGTGCTTGTCCTGTCAATCAAAATCATTCGACACTGTGCAGGTGTGAAAGTTTCGTCACATCGAAGACGAAGTGCGAGTATTTCCAACAAGCTATAACATTTATTTTTATCATTTCTAGATTTGATTCCAACATTTTAATAAATGAATAAAATACATTGGGCATTAACACTTGAATTTGAAACATACTCTCTGCCAATTTCAAATACCACTGCCGACACGTGTACATTTTGAACTACTATTGTTTTGAGACTTTTTTTAGATGCATGTTTGTTGTGAGACTGAAATTTTTGTTCTAAAAAAGACCTTAACTTTCTTTTAAAAATGTTAATTAAAATATTCTGGAAATGCAGTACTGACTAAGTAACCGATTTAGGGGGAAGAGGGGGGTATTAATCATATCGAATGGCAAACATATAAAGTTACGGTGAAGAAAGATTTTTTTTTCTCTATAACTATAGACTTTACATATTAGAGAAAATTCTGTAGTGCAGTACATTTTAAATAAATATTTCCTTTAACCACACTATCAATTTAATTCGCTCCAAAGATAATAAATTAACAGGATATTCGCAGTACTTTGTATAACTCTCAGAACTAGTTCTATCATATTTTCTGTAGTAATTAAAAAAAATAGAAATAAATATTTTCGTAATTTTGCTGCGTAATTATTTGACTTGGATAATTATATCACCATTAACGATTTGTCGTCTTTAACAAAACAACAAAATGTTGCAATGCTTGAAGTATTTGCACATTGCCCTTAGTTAAATTTCATATTTCAGCATCGTTCTACATAGGTACAGAATGTGCTTATAACAACATTTATTTTCCAGTAATTTAATAAATAACCTAACAGCTAAGTAAGAATAATAAAAATATATATCGTAGATATTTTTCCCCATGAAATAATGATTCTTCAAACACGATATTAGTTATTAAATTAAATAAAACTGTAACTCCTTCCCTACAAAAAGATAAGTCCTTTCACTTCGGAGTTCCGAATGACAATGAAAACTGAACGCAAGGTGAACGCTGAACGCAAGGTGAACGCAAAGTGAACGGAACGAAGAGCGAACGCTGAACGCTTTGTAAACGGTGACCGCGAGCGCACGGTGAACGGTGAACGCAAAACTGTGAACGGAGAGCGAACGGTGAACGCACGCTGAACGAACGGAAAAATGGGAAAGTAGAACGTTTCAGGGACTGTACCCCCGCTCTGATGTGAATATACACTCTGACGTGAGTATACACAAGTCTAGTTGCGGACAGACACAGGGATGAACAGGAAGTTAACATCACATTCGTACAAAACTGAATCCCATCATATGGAATGCCTCGACAAAGAGTATGAAAACATTTCATGCATTTGCAATGAGTAGTAACTGAGAAAACTGCCACGAAAAATTGTTAAGCATGGTACAGAAAGACTCACGGATAAACAGGAAGTTGAAATCGGATTCATACAAAAAAAAATCCCATCATATGGCATGCCTAATCAAAGAGTGTGCTAAAATTTCAAGCATCTGCGATAAGTAGTTGCTGAGAAAACTGCGACGAAAATTTGTTATGTATGGTACGGAGAGAAGCACGGATAAACAGGAAGTTGACATCAGATTCGTACAAAAATAAAGCCCACTATATGGTATGCTAAAATTTCAAGCATCTAAGATGAGTAGTTGCTGAGAAAACTGCGACAAAAAATTTGTTACGGACAAACAGACCAAAAGACAGATGAACACACAGACAGACACACAAAGGGAAAAAAACAGTATAACCCCCTCCTTCAGAGCGGGGGTATAATAAGTATAAATCATATGGGATAAAAAAAATGGAAATGCATATTTTCAGAAATGCAGTTTCAACATACGTTAATTCATGTAAGAATTCTTTTTTAAATTGTTAGATTTACGTTACCTGCCTGAACCATTGCCAGCAAGACCACGATTATCACCAAAATAAGTAGGCATGCCAACAACTTCATAGTCATGCTGTTCTCTGCTTACATAGAGTTAACATTAGATTTAGTGCCGCGATCCCTTATATATATATATATATACTGTTTACCTGATGCATGAAAAGTGCAACCTCATTTTGAATTAGTTGTAAATGTTTGTGATTACATAAGTTTTCTTGGTTTGCACTCAAAGGTTGGGATAGAACAAGAAATAATAGAGAAATCAGAAAGGATTAAATACTTTACGAACATGTTTCATGCATAATTTTCAAGAGTTTTTCCGGGCATTTTTATGAAGTAAAATTATGTAATGAAATATAAAACACATTTTCATAGTTTTTAAGGGATAGAGGTGGCACGATAGAGAAATGTTTTCTATGTTTATTTGTGAACTTTTAGATTTCTCATAGAATAGACGAAATATTTGTATTAGCTTCCATTTAAATTGGCAAAAAGTAAGTTTAGATATTGTCAGGATATTATACAAATATAGCCTTATGATGAGGTAAATCTCTGGATATATAGACGTTAGAGAAAACATATCAACCGAGCACTAAGTGTGAGGACAATATCTTTTCTATAACGTCTAGGATTCTGCCGAATCTAAGGGCTATATTTGTTTTATTATTTTTTATATCGATTAATGAGAAATGTCTTAAAACCAGATTTTTCTAAAAGTTTTGAATATAAGGCATTGCTTTGTCATACGCATTATGACGTCCCAACTACAATTAGCAGCTGAGGTATCTGTTGTTAGAAACATCCAGTTAATAATGACTATTCTGACGACATCACTATTGTTGCTTCACAGTAGAACGAATTTTTGAAACGCCATACCTATAAGCCTTTTGTAAAGTTTAAAATAGAAACACCCAGTCTATGAAATATTTTAGATTTAATCATGTGATCTTGTTCGAGCCAATCAGATCCATGTGAACGTTAGAGAAAATAATAAATATACTTATACCGGTACTTGCTTAGAAAGAGTAAAAAAGTGTAAATAATTTGTACAAGTTTATGGTTTGTTTACCTGAAACAACATATAATCATACCGTCACGGTAACTCAGTAGGTAGGGCGCTCACTCCGTGATCGGAAGATCGTGTGTTCGGATCACTGCCGCGACTGTCGATAAAAAATGGATAGCAGCAGTTCCTTCGCCAAGCGCTCCGCACTTTGGAGTGAAAGTTTCGGGTCTTTCGGATTCGACCTTAAAAACCGAGGCCCCGTGTTGACATGATCTTTATCGTGCCAACGCCTGCCGTGACACGGGGTCTCGGTTTTTAAGGTCTTACCCCAGGGACCCGCAACTTTCACTTCAAATTGCCGAGCGCAAGGCGAAGGAACAGTTGGTACCCATTTTTTATCGACTTAGGTCAGTCGCGGCCGAGATTCGCACTCGCGACCTACCGAACACGGAGCGAGCGCTCTACCGACTGAGCTACCGTGACGGTCATATATTTGTGGAACTGGATTTAAATACAAAAGGAATTTAACTAAACATAACACTGAACATCACCAGTGAAAAGATCTTTAATGTGTTATTTCTTGCCAAAACGATTTTTAGGGAAATATAATCTAAGAAGACATTGTTTTTCAAAATACAGTTTGGTGGAATTTATCGACATTTTTATCGATTTACACCATGTCTAATCATGGTAATGTTACTTGCAAGGCTAAAATATATGAAGACATTAGTTCAGACGAGGATGAAATATTAGATACTAATTCAGCGAGTAATGAGGCACAAAATGAAGAGGATGTAGAGCCCGACGTTATTTCAATCAAAATGATCGGGAAGAGGACGAGGAAGCAATTCAGGACAAGAGAAATGAAATCTACCAGTACAAACTGATAGTTCAACTGATTAAAAATACATTTTCGTGATGGACACTTGGAAAGTGTACGCGACATTGAGTATGCCTATACTGAAAATATCCAGAGAGAAATATTGTTGTGTCAGATTTCTTATTCGACTTTATGATTTTGCTCAATTGCGCTCCATTTTTAGCAGGCATATTTTTGTATTCATATGAAGCAGAATTTATTCAAAACCTTATATATGAGTAGAAGAAAACACTTGCTATGGCATTCAACTCGACATTTAGATATATGGACGACGTATTATTATTATTTAACAATAGTTCTTTCCATTCATATGGCGACACGATATATCCCAGTGAACTTCATATGAAAGATACCACATTATTTATTAAGTCATTATTTACACACTGAATTTCCCGGTTACCACAAGGAGCACACGGCGGTTGTGACCGGTCAGCAGGGGATGTTCACTCCTCCATGGCATCTGAACACACCTCTGTTTTTTTAGAGGTTCGTGTTTGCTCTGCTCCTGATTTGTATTGTTAAGGTAGAACCTATGTCGGAAAAGTCTTTGTCGCAAGATTTTTAAACTTTTCAAAATGATAAATAAGCAATCGTTTATCATTCAGTTAAAATATATGGTATATTTCCTTGTTATTAATGTAGAGCAGTCTGTGCAACTTGGAATATAATTTGACACTCCTACATATTTTTAGCCATTTTAAGGAATAGGAACAAAGAGAATATGGAAATTCACAAACATAATCGTTTAAAGACTTTATTAACTGAGCCATATTAAGCAAATTATACAAGAATAAATTCTTTTTCATTCAATTGACCAAAAAGATTAAGTCCACATTTCTGAGAATAAAGGCAAATATGCTCAATATTTTTTTAGTCAATTTACCACGTAAATTTGTAAGTATTTTTCAAAAGTCATTGTCAGAATGTTTTCACTCTTTAATGTGTTGAAGAACATTTCCAAATAATAACAAAAAGTGATTAAAATATATACCTTTCCCCGCAAATTAATGAGAAACATATTATTTATCAATACTTGTTTTGTTGACCTTTTTTCACTTAAACAGGATTTAAAGATGCTTAGACACAGATTTGAAGTTAATATTTACTCAAATTTTCTGTATAATTTCATGACTAATTTGTTGCTATAGCATTTCATATGAAAATTTGATAAAAATCTTATTTTATCTGGTAGTTATTGAAACTTCGAATTTCTGGACGCGTTTGATAGACACATCCTTGCACTTTCACGAATTTTAACTTTATCCTTATTACTTTGGAAAAGTAGCAATTTTGTTGTTTATTAATGAAAAATAAAAAAACTATATTGCAGAAATTTCAGAGTAGAAATGTAGAAAGCAAAATCCTATCACCAGTATTGTCAGTCCGTGCTCAGTGGTGTGTGCAGAGTTTAACAATTGAACACACCCGGGGAAACGTAAACATTAACAACAACAGAGCTCGTACCTTGTTTACGAAAACAGTTTACGTTTCACGGGTGTACATGTATTCAATTTGTTAAACTCTGTACAATACTACACAACACAGAGCACGGGCTGACAATACTTAAGTGAGTGGGTTTTGCTTTCGCACATTTTTATTCTGAATTTTCTGGATTATAGATGTAATATTATTCATTAATACACAACAATATTGCTACTTTTCTTAAGTATTTTAAGATAAAGTTAAAAATTGTAAAAGTGCAAGGATGTGGCTATCAAACGCCTCCCGAAATTCGTAGTTTCATTAATTTCCAGATTAAATAAGTTTTTAATTTTTTTCGTGTGAAATGCTATAGCAACATATAAGTTGTGATATTATACAGAAAATTTGAGAAAATATAGACTTCAAATCTGTGTCTATGCACCTTTAAATATTAAATGACTGTTTTAGGGTAACTTTCAGATTTACATGTGAATACTTATCAAAAAATGGGGGGTTTTTTAATTAAAAGATAATATTTGAGGGAAACATTTTTATATTCACCAACCATTATGAATATAATTAACAAATAATTATGAAAAGGAATTTCATCATAGACATTACAAAATTTACACACAATCTTTAACAGATCTTAAACTCGGCCGTATTTCATCAAAATATTGTACTATTTAGGTTTCTTAGGATTAGGATTCATTCCTTCAAAATAGTTTCATGCCCTTCACATTATCACAGTTTTGTAACTTCATTACATTGGATTAAAACCGTAAATTATGAGGAAAAGTGACATTAAATTATGACGTCATAATGGATCTAGCACCAAACTCATTTACTCGATATGGCGTCATACGACTTAGGTTCTACGTTAAAATGGACTTTTGAGCTTGAATACTGTTCGTTGTCGCCATATATTTCATTCCTTGATGAAGAAGTTCCCGAACAATGCAGGGAAGTTGCAAAGTGCAAGTTCCCGAACAATGCAGGGAAGTTGCAAAATGTAGACGAACAATGTAATAATCCGTAAAAAATTATGTAACTGCGGATAGTCATTTAAATTTTATTTCTTTGTCATTTCCAGTGGCGGATTTAAGGGGGGGGGGGGGGTGTGTGCACCCGACTGTCAAAGTAAGCGTAAATCATAGTTTCGTCGAGAAGGTGTAAAAGTGTCTACTCAGTAGACCCCATTTGTAGGGTAAACCCTACAAAACCTCTAGAATCCAGGAGCTTCCGGAAGCTTTGCGCCTTGAGCCTGGATCCACTGGGGGGGGGGGGGGGGGGCTCAAGGCGGCCCCTTGCCTACTTAATGCGCCACCCTAACTTCAGTTCCTGGATCCGCGGGTCTGATCTTAATATTATATCATTAGACATGTCTTAATGTGCGATTCTTTAATAATAATTTTTTTTAATGTTTTGATTCTGTTTTTTCCCAGTATAATGCAGTATAGTACGACTCTGTACAGGATTGGGGAAGTTTTGCATTTCCAATGCATACATATATATATTTTAATCTTGTTTACCAGGTATTCATTTTGATTCAGTGTAAACCAGTCATTATCGATTGTGCTGTACTGAAATGTTCTTAATGCATGAATCTAATGCCCTGTTCACCCGGAAAGTTTAATTCGCAGTAAATTAATGCGAAGTAAAATGATGCGAATTAAACTAATGCGAATTAAATTGCGTTCACACGACAGCTAATGCGAAGTAAACTAATGCGAATTATAATTTTATTTCTACAACAAGGCTATTCAGTGAGGCTATTATGATGTCATTTACAAATCACATCAAATTGTGCACAGCAGATATACATTTGACATAATGTCATAGTGTCTATACACATTTTAGTGATTAACATAATGTTCCTTTGTTTTCCACTCAAAATTGGCACAAGTACATGTACCTATATTTGACCATCGACATGTGGCCTGTGACTTAATTCTGCCCCTACGCATGCTTCAAAATTTAATTCGAATTAGCTGCGCTTAGCGTTCACAAGGAGCTAATGCGAAGTAATTTAATGCACAGTAAACTAATTCGAATTAAACTAATTTGCATTAAATTCTCCGTATGAACGCGAATCAAATTTAATTCGCAGTAACTTACGTTTAATTCGAATTTAACTCTCCGAGTGAACAGGGCATAAAAGGAACACAGGATAGTGTTCCTATTTTAATTCACATCAGTTGCTGTTCATTGTTGAATGGATTAAAATTCATGATTTTTTTTCTTGAAATTTTTATCTGTCTCTTGTTCTTTTCAGTTACTTTGTATCCAGAGTTGTATGGCTAACGATGAAGCTAAAGAGGGTAGAGGAACAGGGGCTTATTTAATTAAAGTACACTAGTTTACTACGATACAATAACACAAGGTATCCATCTTTTTCCGAGACCAAAGATGCAAGTTCTCGCATCGTCCGCAATTTCCCATTATTAAAAAAAGCATGCAGTGGTTAGCGAAAACCCCCTATTGTAACTCATCTGACACTGAAAAACTAGCGCTTGCGTGTGTGAGCCAGTAAGTGCGTGCGTAACGGAAGTTACGCAAGTAATAATTATTATCGGAATGGACCTTTTTAGCCCGGGGAAGCTCTACATTGCAGTGCCTTTGTTTATCATATACCACTGATTGGCAAAAAACGACCAAAAGCTTGTTCGTATATTAAAACGTATACAGTTTGAGTAAATTCAAAACAAATTGTTCTTTAACAGAATCGAATATTTCTGTAAATTCCCATGCAAAATGAAGTTTGAGAAACTTGTACATGACATATGGAAATAAGGAATAGTTATCAAGCTGAAAGGTCCATTGGATATCAGAGGTGGGATCAGGGGCCATAGAGGAGAAAGCATTCCCTATCGACCTATCACACCCGCCGTGGCTCCTTGTCATGATCGGGTAAACGGAAAACTCTGTAGACAATTCAGTGTGTAAATTATGGTCTAACAATTGAATGAAAAAACGTCAGTCAGCATTCGACTAAATGATAGGTTGTATTTGCTGACAAGGTCATTGTATCGACCACAGAATTTGCGAAATGTTGACTTATTGTTAGGCCATTATTTATACAATGAACTGTCTACGGATTTTTCTGTTTTTTCCCCGATCATGACAAGGAGCACCTACACGGCGGGTGTGACCGGTCGGCAGGGGATGCTCACTCCTCCATGGCACCTGATCCCACCTATAGATTTTGAGGTCTGTGTTTGCTCTGCTCCAAATTAGTATCGTTTCATTGGACTTTCGAGATTGAATACTATTCGTTATCTTCATATTTCATTTATGTAACAACCGATCTTCTATAACATTCATATTATTATTATTTAGCGAAACCTGCATTTGGTACTTTTGTTCCCAAAGGACAAAATTTAATTCTAAGAACTTTTAACATAAGAATATAACATTTTTTATTCAAAGCAGGAATTTTCATTTAATGAACTATTTTGAAACATTATGTAGAACTGACATTTGTTTAAGGCTGTGGCACAAAAAAGGAGAAGTACACGTTAGTTTATATTGGAAATAACCATTAAACGTTTCCGAAAGACACATTAAGTTTTCATACATATTTGTCAATATCGTAGTCTTTGTGGTTAAATAGCTAATTGGATTGTTTTTCTCCATTATCTAGCACATGCACACGTGCATTTCCAACCGTTCCAACAACAGCAGTCTATCAGACCAGCCATTTCCTGTAAATGTCCTGTAAATGAAATAATAAGAGTATTATTTATCATGTATTTATATCTGTGAGAAAATCTGTCATATACAACGAATTTTTACATTCAACATTTATTTTGCTTATAACGTGTGTGAAAAGCTACGGCATTCAAATCACTAAACACGGACGTGGAGGTCAAAAGGTCAATGAATGTGCAAAGTTTCAAATTAATTCGCATAATCAATTATTTGACCTTTCTGCCATTTGTCATTTTTCTGGCATTAAATATTGAATAAGCTAGAAAATTATTTTTAAATTTTAACTTTTACAGAATTTAAGCAAAAAGATCAAATTTGTCATATATATTAAGAAAAGAAAATCAAAAGTGGGGGCAGGGTTCTCCATTAATTCAAATTTAACTTTAATTTAACAAGGCTTACGCGAACTGCTAATATTCGCAGTCATTTTGCGACCAAATTCGCGAAGAAACCATGAAATAAATTGGAAAACACACAGCCCTTCTGAAACAATAGTTTAATACAAAAATTGCATTAATTATTTGTCAATATGATTGATGAATTCAAAAATAAAAACAGTTAATCGATATCAATTAAACATAGTGTAAAACAAAAATTAGGATGTTTCCATGATATATGTAAACTGTGAAAGAGACACCCCCCCCCCCCCCCAAACATGTACGTACTTAGGAATAAAGAAATATTAGCTTATGGAATTTGAAATTAATAGTACCAGTAATGACGTGTTTTAAGCATTTAACCCTATTTAAAAAAAAAAAAATGTTTACAGAAGGTAAATTATACACCTACAGTGTTAATTAAAGGACAGAGGAAATTCTGGTAGGTCACACAATCAGGCTTATACATCAGATCTATATTTTTGCAATTATTGGTCTGAAGACTGAAGTATCTTAAAACTTGTGATTTAAAAAGCATTTAAGCAGTTAAGAGTCATAAAATTATATTTTTGTGGGTCTATTGCTAATTTTTCAACATTACAAAAATACATGATACATGTAAGTAACAATACACGTGCCATGTTTTAACTCGCAGTACCAACGCAATTTTAAAGACATGGTTATCTGTAGAACTATTAAAGCATAAATTAAATTTCATTTGTAATTATCGTGAAGTGTGAAAAAGAATGGCTTATCTCTTTTTATTCATGTGTCCAGCGAGGTCTAGAAGATAATTGATTTTGCAAGCCAAACAAAGGGCCCTTATTAGAGTAGATTAACAGATTAGCAATAGAAACTGAAAACGGTACATAATTTAGAGGTTCATTTGATTGATAAATTTATATATTTTTCGTATTGACGACGATGATCTTACTATGGCGCTAATATTTTAACTGTGGCGTTACAGAATTTAACTTTGGCGGGGCCGCCACGTTAAACGGCCCATGGAGAACCCTGTGGGGGTCTATGATGTAAATTTTCAGGTATCACTGAAAAAGTGTTAATTTATAAGTTAAAATTAAGCCTAATTTTTCTTGGACTTTCAGAATAATTTTACTATATTTATCAAAATAAAATGAAAGAATTCATAAAATGTAATTTAATAAATGTTTCAGAACCAGCGTAAAACATTACACTACACAAAATAAGTCATTGAGCAGCGTGCATAGGAATCCAAACCTACAATACTGTCAATACTTCGAAAGAGAAAAATTGATCATTTCCTTCTTAAAAAACCTTCTGCCACAAAAGGTAGTTTCTCACGTAATTCTTTTTGTTTGGACTTTAATCTTTAGTATTCATTTGAATATACAGTCTAGCTTAACTTGTATTGAAGAATCCAAATTTAATGTGAGAACTTAAGTATGATGTAATATTCTAAAAATAAAGGTCCAGACAAAAATAAGGCCAAAAGCTCAGGATTGAACCGCTTTAAGGAGGTATTCTTCTCAGGTTTCAAGATCAAAAAGATTTAAGCGAAGAATCATTTAAACATTTCTTTCTGTCTTATTTGACGGTCAATACTTTTTGTTTCTGTTTCCTTTCGTATCTCTGTATGACTTAATTCATTCGATAAAATAAGAAAAATTTAAATGAAGAAAAGGAAACACGACATAATTCCTTAAAAATTTAAGAAAATTATAAAGGAAAAAAAATCTGAATTGAAAGTCTAATGATATAAACAGTATGTGGTATAATGCTTTTACGCAAAAGAATAACATGATAAAAATTTCAAGTAGTACATTGAAGAAGTACATTGTAGGTAGCTTATTAATGAAAACATAATTTTTATCCAAAAATATGACCTTGCGCTGGCCTTGCAACAAATACAAGGGCCTTAGTTGTCACCTGAGTATAATACAATGAAAAGGTCCAAAAAGTATAGATAATATGAAAATAGCTGATGAATCCATGTTACCTAAGAGCAAAAGAAAGAAGAGGGTTTGGAATCAGCTAAATATTGTTTAATACTCACCAAATTTTACATTTGTCACTATCATCATGCAAATTAAAAAACATATTAGTGTTTATGCACTATTTTTTAAACCATTTCATTCCCCATCATTGCCTTCTCTTGGTTTCTGAGGAACATTTGATACATACAAAGATAAAATATCTTTATATTTTTATCTCATTTTTATTTATTAATTATGCAATGCTACGTGACAATTAAAAACAATGAAAGTATTTTTGTATGATATATTATAAAAAAGCTTGTATAATTCTCTTATTTAATCGACCTTTCAATGACATTGTTTAGAAGTGATGAAGTAGCATAGATGAATAGCAAACGTAATTAATTTTTCTCAGCAGAATTCAAATAAATAGAGCCCTGCCCAGCTGACACCAGAACAATTGACCAAATGGTCCAGAATTTCCAAAATAGGGTAAAAATACTCATGCTTATTACGATATTATTAGAACTCTGTTTTTCAAGGAGATTTTGACAGAAAAATGCGTTTTCACTATAGATTCAACACAGTCCCACCTAAAACCAAAATCTATGTACTACGAGACAGGAAATTCACAATTTTGGAAAAGGCACACTTGCTCATCATTGCTATGTAATTAGTTTATCTGCTAAATACATAGGAACAAAGCAGTTTTTCAAAGAATTAATGCATTTTCACTTCATAATCAATTAAGTCCCGCCCTAACACAAGAGTCCCTAACCAAGGGATCGAGAAACTTACAATTTTGGAAGAAACACCTTTGCACACAATTGTGGAGAAAGTAGACTTGCGCATGAGAAATAAAAATTACGAAAAGCCCAGGGACAGAGAAGAAGATAAAAAAAAACATTTTCCCTTCACATTCAACAGAGCCCCTGCAAACACCAAATCCCTGACCCAGGGGTTATAAATTTTATAATCTTGCAAGAGGCATCCTTTTTTATCATAGCCATGCAAAAAGTTAGTCTATTAAATTCCAAAGGGCCGAGAAGAATATATTTAAAGGCATTTCACCATCTGATCTAAATTGCCAGTCTTAACAACAGAACCCCTTACCCGGGGGGCCAAGAAATTCACAATTTGGCTCCCTTGCCAAACATAACCATGCACTAAACTATTTGCCAAATACCCAAAAGCAGAGATTTACAAAGATTTAATGCATTTTTACTAAATAATTAATAGAACCCCGGCCCTTGGGCCATAAAATTCACATTTATACAAGAGACAACCTTGCCCCTCATAACCATCCACTTAGTTTGTCTGCTTACTGCCCTCGAGCAGAGAAGGATTTTTAAAAAAGATATAATGCAGTATATGTTTAATAGAGAGTTTTTGCCTTAACACACAGAAGAGAAGTCATTCTTGTTTGTTTAATGCCCAGGAGCCCAGCCCATCCCACTCCCTGACAAGAACCCCAGGGACCATTAAATTCAATTTTTCCCCTTCATTCATAAATGCTATATACAAGAATTGGTTGATTCTGGTTCAGCGGTTTCAGAGAACCTTAAAATGTTCAAATATGAACGCACAAGGGAAAAAAACAGATGGCAATAGGTCACCTGAATGACTCGTGACCTATTTAAACGGACAAATTTAATTTGATACCATCTCTAATTGATACCGTTCTCTTCAATATTTGGAAATCTCATTTATTTTTAAGTACAATAAATATGGGAAGAATTCATCTTAACAGCAAAATAAACAGTGCAAATGATCTACACTGTAGTTTCTACCCGTTATATTTTTACCAATATGGATTTCAAAATAAGGCAACAACCCAAACTCGACCAAAATGCCATGTGATATAAGTCAAGACTACAAATTATAAACACATTTTAGTTACGCAAAAATTATCTCTTATATAATCAGATTGCTAGTTCTTCGGTTTAATGAAGTTGAAAAAATAGCGTTACATGATTATTTGTTCGTTTATTTTACTCAAATGTGAGGTTACCAAACTTCAAACTGAGACATTTTATCGGCTCGGTACTCCGGGTTATTGAGCAGTGGGTTCTTTATCATGTAACTTGGCTACCGCGAACGGTGCTATAAATTGCATATGAAAGAAAAGTATCATGTACTCGTTGAAAATGGACAAAAACCATTTAGAGATAGAAAACTGCAAATGCACGTAAGGTTTTTCAAGTAATACAGTTTCCTCAAATACATTAATTATTAAGAAAAAAAAACGTTATATTAACATTACCTGCTTGCACCATTGCCAGTAAGGCGACGATTATCACCAAAATAAGTAAGAATGCTAACAACTTCATAGTCGTGTTGCTCTTTGCTTACATTAAGTTGATTTAGTGCCGTGGTCCCTCATATATATACTGTTTACTTGACGCATGAAAAGTGCAACCTCATTTACATTTTAAATTAGCTGTAGATGTTTGTGATTACATAAGTTTCCACGATTTGCATTGAAAGTCGGGGTCAAAAAAGAAATAATAGAAAAAAATAAACAGAAAGGATGAAATAACTCACGTGCATGTTTCATGCTTAATTAAATTCAGGAGTTTTTCCAGGTAATTTTTACAAAATTGAAATCGCGTCAGGAAATGAATAACATATTTAAAATAAGGCTGGCACGAGAGGGAGATATTTACAATGAAAATTTATAGAAATGTAATTTTCTCGTAGAATAAACAAAACTATCAGTAACTAGCATTCATTTTTTTTTAATTTACAAAATGCATCATTACACAGGTTAGCAAGAATGCTCTTCGATAATCCCAATGGCTTTATGTAATGAATATAATATAAATATATAGACTTTTGATGAGGTCAACCCCTATATATATATATATATATATATATATATATATATATATATATATATATATATATATAGCTTTAACAGCCCCCTTACAGGCCACAGCTACAAGATACTAGGGAATTTGTCCTGTCAAACAGACAACTGCATTTATCTCATCAGTTGCAAAGTTTGCTCCAAACAGTATGTTGGTGAAACAGGAGATCTCCGCAGGAGAGTCAATAATCACCGTTCTACCATTAGGACCAAAAAACTCAATGAACCCGTTGGGGAACATTTCAACCTTGAAGGTCACAAATGGGAGGACATGACAATAGTGGATACTGACCATAATCCAAGATGGACAGACGCTCAGAGAAAAGGCAAGGAAAAGTTCTGGATGCACAGGCTGAAGTCATTCCGCCCTAATGGTATTAACAAACTTAATGACTTCACCAGTATGAACGTGAACTAGACCCAATCCCGGATTGTAACAAACAAGTTCATTCTCTCTATATAGTGTAAACTTTACCGTTAATTCGCATTAGCAATTCTGGAACAACATACCCAAATATTTACAGCTTAAATTTTTGTTTATTTCTTTTATCAGATTTCCAAATTTATAATATATCCAAATTCATATTTTAAAATTGCCCTTCCATATTATCTTTAATTTCTTTTTATCATGTATAGTTATTACGCTATTTTGAGAGAATACGACAATGTACGATATACTGCTTGGTCGTAATTAATTAGCGATAATTAATTCGTTCAATTATGTAAATCGCACTTCACCAGAGTACACCCGATAGACCGGAGGCAATTCATAGCGCTCCGGATTTCTTTGTTCACAACTGTTTATGAACTTCAACTTAAACATGTAATACTGTAAATATTTAGTGTTTGGTAGTTTAGTAGTAGAGCTAGTTGTTTTTGTTTCTCTGTTTCCTTTGTTTTATGACTTCTTAACTTTTTTCTTTGTCCTGAGGAAGGGACAGGTCGTCCCGAAAATTTGACAATTATTATTGTTCGTGTCGGTGGTCATTTTTAGTGCTTTATATAAATTTCCATCCGTGACCTTGTATCTACTGTTTTTAGTGCTTTAAATATATATATATATATATATATATATATATATATATATATATATATATATATATATATATGGTGGATCCGTGAATCTTGAAAAGGGGGGGAGGGTCCCGACCAGTTTGGGGTAGGGGCCCACGGCCACACCAAAATAAAAAAAAAGATTTATTAAATCTTATTTATATTTTAGACATAAAAGTGCTTAGGTAAATATAACAAAGGAATTGTACTGAATTAAAAGGATATATTTATTTTATTATTAATTTTTATACGTTAACGTGTAATTTCTTCGTAAACGGAACAAATCTATAAAAAAAAGTAGCATTCTTTTAATTTACAAAATATTTCATTACATAAGTAAGTAGTTAATACTTTTAAATACTGTCCAAGGCTTTATGATTAAGTATTGTACATAGATTTATGAAATAGAATTTTTTTTTTATTTATAAATGATTAAAGAGAGTGGAAAACGTTAATATTCTGTATAATGTATCTATGAATAGCTTAATAATAATATTTGAAAATAATGACAGAGTGTAACACAAGTTGATTACGGTTTGTTTAACGAAAGCATAATTTATTGACGTGCTATTATTATTTAAATCCAATACACTTTTTTGGCATGTTTTCGAATTACGTCTTATTATTTTTTAATATTAAATTAATACATGTTCCACAGCTAGCTGTCATTTCACAATATTTAACATCCTGTTTACAAGCATATTTCAAAATTTGGTTTTTCCCTGGCCTTTTTAGAAAATAAATTTGGTCTGACTAGAAGCATCTGTAAGAATATAGAAAAATTCCCACAAAGCAAGGGAAATTCCTAGTCTAATTTTTAAATATTCATAAATATACAAATTAGAAACTCTTTTTTTTATTGGCGGGTGTGGTCGGTCGTCGGGGAATGCCTACATCTCCATGGTATTCGATCCCACCTCTATTGTTCCACCAGGTCCGTGTTTGCTATTGTTTGCTATATATAATGTTAAAGGACTGCAGACGGTAGTATTCTTTCACCACTCACCTCAAGACAAATTCTTAAACAGGTCGAGACTACTTAGATTTTTTGACGTCAGCATAAATTTGCAAGGTACGGTTTCAATACAGATCTTGCCCTGTGTTTTTCTTAAAAATAAAAGTGATGTAAAAAATTAAAACTCATGCTTTTTGAATTATTGAAATTCCATGCGGAAAGATCATACAAATCTTTTTTCTCACATGACCTTCCAAATGCTAATTGTGACGTCATAAACTTGTGCATTTTCCCGTATTTTCTTAAAAAGTTGCAGAAGACATCAATTTTCAATGGAATTTTCTTTCAGATAATATTGTCCACAGGCATCGCCCACAAAGATTTTGAGATATGTGATTTTTCAAAGAATTTTACACAACATATCTAAAAATTAACGTGGGCGACGGCTGTGGACACTATTTTCTTAAGGAAAATAACCCTTGAAATGGGTCATTTTGAGGCTTTTTTTGTTTAAAATAGAGAAATGTATCGAATTAATGACGTCATATATCAAGAATGGTACTCCATCATGCTATATTCTTTCCTGATTTATTACAGTCATATACTCAACTAATATTTAAGCCATTTTCAAAACTTTTTGAAAACATTAAATTTTTAGGGCACAATAAAGCTAAAACCATACCTTCTTCTTAGCTATCTGTTTACTTTACCGACTGTTGAATGAGTCGCAATGCATTGTGGGCTACTACAAGTATCAATACGAACTCAGGTGTATTGAAAATAAAGAGAAAATTTAATTGTCCCTTGGAAACTCATTTCGCAGCAATGTTAAGGCTTCCCATAGAATATTGCAGTACACTCTGTGCCTTTCCTTCTCTGAACTACAAATAAATGACGTCATAATAGAAAATGACGTCAAGTCGCTGCGAACTTGAGGTGTAATGACGGGAAGAGTGTCATAAACTTTACGAGTCGACTTATCTAAACTGCACGTAAAATTTCAGAACGCTAATGCAAAAAATACACGTGTATTGTTTGTATTATTTAATTATTATACCTCTATTAAGAATACTCAAATTTGATTGGCTTGTTAGAAGGCTTTTAAACTCAATAATGACTCCAAAAAGTACCGTTTACAGCAATAATGACTTAGGAATCATTGCACGTGGGGTATAATGACCGGTCAATAAAATTAATGACCGCTAAAAATGACCTGTTAATCCAAATTCCATTCAAAAAAAAATATGCATACAGTAATGATTGTACATTACAAAAATTGCCGTTATAAAAATATGTATAGTATTTTTAGGATAGGGAACACGATTGGCCTTTAGATGCGTCATAAGATTTATCGTTTTCATTGAAATTAACTTTCGTTACAATACAATGTCAAATTCAACGAACGCAGACTCGGCTCTCTTGTACAGTAAAAGTCTGCACCAGATTGTCATTGTAGTCGGGAATGGTATCTGTGAATTTATAAAAATGCAATGTTACTGACAATCACAGAGTGTTTTAATAAATCGGCGGTGCAAAAACTTACAAGACTAGCAGCCGAAAAGTACACAACTTCACTAGCGAATCCCGATCCCGATGGAACACTGATAACAGTTCGTAGGTCTTATACATGTAATTGATTATTTTAGTAATTAAGCTTACAAAAATTGCCTTAACTTATATCGGTATAATAAAACATTTGATTACCCCTTATGAGTTCAACATGGTAAAATAAGGACCCTCGACCTGGCCCACTCGCTGACCTGACCTGACCTCGGCCGCTACGCGGCCTCGGTCAGGTCAGGTCACCTCGTGGGCCAGGTCTCGGGTCCTTATTTTACCATGTTGACCGCATAAGGGGTAATTAATTGTATAATATTGCATTTCGGAATATTTCAAAATACTTGCCCTTGACTGAAATTCAGCTAGTTGAAATGTTTACGAAAATGCAATTTTGAAATGTTCTCCGTTTTACACCCGTGGTTCTACGTAAAATTTATTGTGTGTGTATAAAAGAGTCTGGCGCAGGTGATTACGCAGCTATCTTAAGGCTTCCCGAAGCTTTAAATTGGTTCAAAACATAATATTTCATTGCGAGGTCGGATTTGGTTTTAATTTATAAGTATTGTACTTTAGTATTTCCAATTTATACAGAGGGTTCCCTCGGCTATATATTACCATATTTGTTATGATATCACATGACTTTGTTGATCACGTGACGGTCATTTATAATTTTTTGAAGTGTTTCACATAAATCGCTTCGGCGCAGCTGATTAACACAATAATTATCAACATTTTGTTATATAAATAAACTCATCGTATCCTTGTGTACCCGAAATGTGCTCGGGAAAAGTTATAGTATTACTTGGTTACATAATATTTCGTGAGAAATTCAACTTACCTACACATTTGAGGGTATTTTCCACACAATATCGTAATCTGTATTAAAACAAAGCCATCATACATTTTTCCCAAGCAAGATTCAGTTAGAGAAAAACCTATTACAGATTTCCACAAAAAATCTCTGATTCATCCTCATTAATCACCTGCGCCAGACTCTTTTAGAGACACAAAATAAATTCCACCTCCAACCACGGGCATAACACAGAGCACATTTGAAAAGTATATTTTTTGTAAGCATTTTGAACTTCTTAAATTTTAATCAAGGGTGAGTAAGCGATGTATTTTTAAAATATTCGGACATATAAGACTTAAAAAACCTTTAACGACCCGTGATTTTTGCAATAGCTATCTAGCATATTACATGCAGTTTCAAATAAAGTGCTAAGTTCATGGCACTCTCCCCGTCTTAACATCTCAAGCTGGCATTTTCCATTATGACGTCATATTTTGGTAGTTCAGAGAAGTGAAGGCACAGAGTGCACTGTGATATTCTATGGGAAACCTTAACTTACCTGCGTAATGAGGATTAATTTGAGATCTTTTGTGGAAATCATTAAGAGGAGTTTGTTCTCTAACTGAATCTTGCTTGGGAAAAGTTTGTAATTGCTTTGTTTTGATACAGATTACGATATTGAGTGGTAAATACCCTCGAATGTGTGGGTAAGTTGAACTGCTCATGAAATAATTTGTACTCAAGTAATGCTATCACTTTCCCCAAGCACATTTCGGGAACACAAAGATATGACAAGTTTATTTATATAACAAAATGTTTATAAAAATTTTGTTAATCAGATGCGTATTAAGTCATGTGATATCTTAACAAACACGTTTATATTTAGCCGAGAGAATCCTCTATCTTAATTGTGTGTTCTTAGGTACATAACCTATAAATTAAACTCAAAACTGACCTCGAAATGCAATATCATATTTTGAACTCATTTTAAAGCTTCGGGAAGCCTTAACATTGCTGCGTTTCAACTCTTTTCTGATATTAATGAAAGAGATATTGAAAATGAAGTATAAATTTTCATGTCTATGCTCACATTTACAAACTTTTCTTTATGAAGCCTTATATCAACTTGTAATACAACGGCGTAAACTATTGTTCAGAGAGACGTAGGTGCTATTATGTCGATAAAGCAGTGAGTGTTTTTTTTTTTTTCACGTCACATACATGTACATAGTTTTAGACAGCAGTACAATGTGCGCAATTATTATTTAACTCCTTAATATCATCAAAATTTTTTATGTACATTCAAACGTCAAAGCATTTGTACGGTATTTGAAGCAACTATTAATCATCTAAAATAACTCCAATATTTAAAAGTGAGCGTGGAGCGGTGTCTTTGGAATATAATCTTTCAATTTCAGTCTTATAATGAATGAAGGAAACTGTACAGTTTTTTTGGTGACCAAGTAAATATTATGCAGTAGACCGACAAAAACCACATGTCGCTGTTGAATCGTAAACACGTAGTAGCCCGTCATGCTTTGCGATTCATTCAGTTGATTGGGAAATGGGTTTGACGAAAACATAGTCACGTGTTGGTAAGTGCCTTTTATAAAATGTAGTGTACCCGACCTGTTAAAAAAGGGTATCTGAATTTTTTTAACTTTTAGATATATTTATATCATTATAATCCGGAGACTTAGTGGTCATTTTCCAAAATCAAGCGAATATTTAAAAATCATGAAATAGGGACATAACGAACAATACTCAGGCTCATAGTCTATTTAAACAATACAAATGAGCAGTCAAACTCGGACCTCCAAAAAATCAGAGGCGGGATCAGGTGCCCTTGAGAAATAAGCATCCCCTGTCGACCGGCTCCTTGTCAAGATCGGGTAAACGGAAAAATCTATAGAAAGTTCAGAGTATAAATAATGGCCTAACAATTAGTATGAAAAACGCCATGCAGCATTAGACCTAACGATAGATTGTATTTGCTAATATGGTCATTGTATCGACCATAGAAATTGAGATATGATGACTTCAAACAAGATTGTTGATATCCTCGTTTTATCAACTACTTGCCTCGTTTTTACAAGAGGCCTACGGACCTTAACGGTCACTTGAGTATCATACAACACTGTAAAGGATCCAGAAGTAGTATAAAACAAAATTAATTGATATATGGAGCTATGTTGACTAAACATTTCAAAAATCTTGTTTTAAAAAACCCTTCCTTATAACGTGCGAGACCCAATTGATCTCCTTTGGATCATACTTGGTTTTCCCAAGTCTTACTGGGATGATAATACATGCAAAATATACCAATACAATGGAGGAATCCACTGAGCGACATACAGACCGATCCTTCGGATGAGACCGTATAAACCGAGGTCCCGTATCGCAGTAGGTGTTGGTACAAAAAGATACCTCACTGATCCATGGCCCTGAGTGCCGAGTATAGGTATAAATTGGCAGCCCTCCACCGGCAAGTGGTGGCGTCTCCATATGATTGACAAAATTCTTGAGAGGTACAAAACAACAAACAATGGACACTTGCCTAGTGTGTAAAGTATTCAATATATACAGATATGTTTTTAGCACTTGCCTAGTGCTACAATTAAGTACAACAAAGGGAGACTTGGCTATACAACATGGCTATTTGCCACTTGTCACTAACTACAACATGTCCCCTAGTCGCCCCGTCTCTCTGTGGTTACGTGTTCACTTTGGTAAAGTATAAACGACTTTGTGCAGTCTCCTGCCAACTCAATTCTGATCTCCATCACTTTACCTTACAATAACTCATCATGTGTTAAAGCAATATGAGCTGCAACTTTGATGTCGGAAATTTTTGTTGCAATATTGAAATTAACTATTACAATGACAGAAAAAAAGAACGTTTATAAAATTCTGTTGTTTATATTTGCGTTGAAAGAACTATTAATAGGCTTTGATTAAAGCAAACTGACATTATGACCATCTTGCACAATATCAATTTCTTATATAATACTATAAATTTCATTGTTTCTTCTGAAAAATATACTTTGTTTTAGTCTTATTGATCACAATTGTTTAAACTACGTGTATAAAGATTTATCATAACAGCACCTTTTAAAATGCTAAAAAATGCACCTCATTTCGCAGTACAGTTAAGGCTACCCATGAAATTTTTATGGTAATGAGGTCATAATGAGGTTTGACGTCATGACAGTCGCTCCGCCCTCATATATCTATATAAGGAATTAGAGCTCAAAATAACTATTTAACGACAATTGCAAGAATTTGTAACAAATGTCCGTATTCTGGTGTTTAAATAAATTAGAAGCAGTGATTTTCTCTTGTTTAGAACACCATGTTGTCGAAATAATTCGCTTTTTACTGTGTCGTTTGGCTGCACTCGGCTTCAGCCAAGCGCTTGCACTCAGTGGTCACACGGAATGTTGTTTACATAAAGGACGTGGCGACAGCAGCTGAGATTTGCGGTGGAAAATATAGCAAACAGGTAAATCTTTTAAAGAGAACAGTAACAAAGTAACAGATTTATGGTTTGTTTATCAGATGATGCAGATATTTAGAGAAATCATGGAGTACTGAGGCTATTGCACCCCACCTCTCTACCCTGAACAGCTGCACGGGTTTTCATATTAGATTCGTATATTATGTACGCATAGGTAATCGAGTGTTTATGTATAATATGTATACATGTAGCAAGATGTATTGGCAGTGCCCAAGAGCTGTGTCTGTGCGCCCCCCCCCCCCCTTACACACACAAACATGATATGAAGTTGCACACCAACAGTTTAATTTGCACTGAATATGCAATTCCTTGTCGTTCAACTAATTTTTGAGGGAATGCATGTATAATGGAGATCTGCAGGCATGCAAAAGTTTGCTGTTAAATTTATTTGAATTAATTATTGTTCAATTTCAATCATTGATAAAAGATGTATAATTTACTAAACATGTACATGTAATTATCTTAATATGTAATTTGAAAAGGAAAGCAGGATATCAAATGATAATTTAACAAATCCATAAAGTGTATATTTCTGTAAAGTGAAACTGTATTGTATATGTAATATACATGCATGTATGCATTTTATACCCCAGTCCTGTAAATCAAAAATATAGGATAAAAGTTTCAATTTTTCACCAGCTAGTGTTTCATATTTTAAAATAATTCTTAGCATCTGTATTATTAAACTCTAAATTTGTAGAATGATAACAGAAATTTCTAAATTTAAAATTGAATATCATGTTATTTTATTTTTCTGGTCTGAATACATAATGTACAATTCTTTCATCATTGTAGCTATCAGGCGCTGCATGCATATAACCCAGAGTTGCATTGTATCTACAGAAAACATATGCAACAATTTCTAAACATGGTATGTTCACTATTAAAATATTTCACAAGAATTTTATTATATGCCAATATAATAGTTTTTTTTCACTTTTGAACAGAGAATTTCATTTATAAATTTTTGTGTCCTTTAATCAGTTATTTTCCAAGCTTTAAATTGCTATTGCAAATGTCAGAGTTTTAAAATTTCCAGAAAAGTTTTGTAACAAAAGATTTCATGAATTTTAGAAAATATTATATTACATGTTTTTTTGCACATTGCAATGCCATTCATTTAAAATATTATGTATTTGACTCATTATATTTTTGGTATATTTTATGTTACAGTAGCTGTTCACAAACAATTTGAACCATTCCAGTGTTGACACAGGCAGCAAGTGTATGGACCAAGTAAAAATGTATGCTTAATGATATCAACAACACACATATTCATGGCACTATTATTTTATAAAATTATTTTAATAAATAAAAATAGCAGATTTACAGGTATTTGATACATTTTTTATGTGATTTCATTAGATGTTACTCATTACATTGTTTTAAGTTTTACTGTTTTAATCACCAGTGCACTTAATAATATTTCATTTTAATTTTAGAATGGATTTTATCCCAGAGTACATGTCCTGATGGAAAAACTATGCACTTGCTCAGAATTAGCCTCACAGCCTGGCTTTGTATGGGAGAAGCTGTAGTTATTAAATAAATTTGCTAGATGAATAATACTTTAACTGTTATCTTTCAATGGCAACAGTGATCTGAATGTCAGCTTTTAAGGCTGTAAAGATGTGAAAATCCAGACTTGCATGAACATGGTGTTTTAGGTGCATTGTACCAAATGAAGCCTAATACTGGCATAATTATATATTTATCATCATCACTTGTATCAAAGAAGTGTCTATTTTCTGATTACATTTTTATATCATTTAGATCGGGTGCTTTCATTTTTTTTTTTTGAGAAAATATCAATCCCTAAGCTTTTATACACAAACAAGTTTATCACAGGAAAAAGACCTTCCCCCCTCCCCCCCCCCCAAAAAAAAAAAAAAAAAATTAAAGCACCCGCTCTAAATGAGATACAATGGTTATATCCTAATAAATAAAAACCAGATTATGATGTTTACAAGTTAACAAAGCCCAAGTATATATCATTGCCCTTTTATCAAGGAAGCTAAGAAGCAAACTTTAAGGGGTTAGATATGCAGAAAGGTGGATAGAACTAATTATATTAACAGGTGTAAATAACCCTCACCTGGTTTTTATATCTGAGTTATTTATAAACTAACAAGAACTTTTAATCAAAAGAAGATTTTGGAGAGCCACTGAGGAAAACCCATATGTGAAACTTCATTCTGCTGTACATATATATATTTTTTATTATGTCTGTGTGTGTGCGGGGGGGGGGGGGGGTAAATGGTTTCTCATTATACGAGGGAGGGGAGATCTACATGTTCATCAGAAATGATTGAAACTTAGCAATGGACATTTTTTTCAATCTTACTAATATGATGTACTTTGCGGCAGTGCTGACAAACTTGATTGTTATATATACGTACATGATATAGGCCTAGATCTTCGAAAAAATGCGGAAGGTATTCAACAAGGTCTTGTCTGGTGTATGAAAAGGACGAAGACATACAAAGAAAAGTAATAAAGTAAAGATCTTTATATGCATACCGTTTTGAATAAGTAAAATAAAGCCTAGCATAGTCCGTAGATGTTACATGTACAAATTCGCGAGGTAAACAAACTCTACAAATACCAAAGAGTTACCTCCCGTGCCGGGTCACTAATGCGTTTGAAAACTATATTTAGAATGAATGTTTCAAGACTTCGATTTTAAACTAAAGAGTTCAAGGGCAAGGCGACATATGAAAAGGTGGGTTTTTGTATTAAATTGTTTATTTTACTGCATACTTTTTGAAAAGTGATGCTCATTTCTCTGTAATTCACTAAGTAACTTACTGTTTCACATGAAATGTGGAAGTACACTATTATTTTCAATACCGGTCTTTGTTTTTACTGGATAACTAAATAATACCAGAAATCTAACTGAATGAGCATTATTTTTGGTATAGGATAGATATTTGGGGACACATTGAAACCTTTTGCAGTGTAATTTTTCTCTGCCTTGCCCTTGAACTTTTCGGTTAAATTTGATATTTTATTTATTGAGCTAAAATAGGAGCCCACGTGACTACTAAGGGTTACATGATGACAAAAAATATCAATATTAAAAGCGAAGGACACACTCTTCAAGAAGACACAAAGATATTTTCAGTAGAGTCTTATGCTAGAAAATAAGACGGTTAAACTTCAAGTGTCTTGTTTTCAGTGTCTTTCTATAGAAAATGTTGCCTTAGCTGTACTGCGTTTGCTTTAAACAGGACATCGAAGTAAACATATGCTGAACACATTAGGCCCTTTTCTCAACACATAAAGAATCTTTTTTAATCTTTAATATTGCTTTCCAGTCAAGAATCCGACTTTGAACATGCTTTTCTCATTTTAAACAAAACATTCTTTCTAAATATATAGCATTCTTGTATTTTCATTCAATCAAATAACCTGTTATATACAAGGGTTTGTTGATTAACATAATTTAGAAAAGGGAAGTTACTCCTATTTGCTTTCCTTGTTACAATTTTGTACTCTATTTGCTTCCTAAATACCCAGGAGCAGAGAAAAGGCACCTTTACTTATATTTAGATATATACATTTACATTATTGCATGTAATTTGTTAGCTTAATACCCTGGGGCCCGTTTCATCAAAAGTCGTAAATTTAAGACCTAATTTGGGAAAACTTCCGGGGCTTACGCCAAAATTTATACTCGGGTGTAATTTGCGTTTCACGAAGTAGCGTAAGACTAGTCGTAAACAATACGCTTAGTCTCAGGACTAAGTACTTTACAATGCTGCATTGCACATGCGCAAAAAACATAAACATACGTATTGTGTAACATACAGTGTTGTTCCACAAACATTGTACACAATTCAGTCACAAATGCATTAACTTAAATGAAAAATTACATGAATTGTTAGGGACCTTGTAGAAAACATGCATCTTAAATCTACTTATTTTAAAATATTTACTACTTACAACATATCATGTGGGATTAAACTCTAAAATTAAAGGCCTAAGAAAAGAAATGATGTGTAAATGTATTTATTTTGGAATACATGTATTAACTTCTCCTCCCCCCCCCCCCCGACCTCACCCCTTCGATTTTGATACACACACACAGAGAGAGAGAATCTGTTACAATTGTATATCTTGTAAGTATATGTAACTGGACATATGATGGACTAGTCTACTAAATTATCAAGAATCGATAAAATAATACAAAATGTGCATCATATGCATTTCTTATTTCTTCTAAGACATTACCTTGTACATGTACGCCATTCCGTTTGTTCATAAATTGTAGTATTTATTTTTCTTAAATGCGGATTCTTTTTATATTTTTCCGATAAAAAAAGGCAAGTACCATCGATATTCATTTAGAAATTTTCAGAAATTTATTATTCATTGTGTAAACATTAATATATTGTCATAGATGGGCGTAATAATTGTAAAATTACAGTCATTTCCGAGTAAAGTTTCTCTGACAGCTTATTCTCAGAATCTACCGAGTGAGTTACCCTAGTCCCTTGGGTAAAATCCTCTCTAATTTGTATTCAATATCAGGGAAAAAAAATGACTTTCATGTATATTCACGTAATCACCTTGAATCTTTTCGTCTTTTGAACGTAAAAAAAAAATTTTCTGGACGCAGGCGCGGGTCCGTGATTTTTTTTTCAAAGGAGAGGGGGAGGGGGCAGAGTCATCAGTAAAAAAGTTCCATCTGAGAAACTTGTTGACAAGCTAAAAATCGTAATTTTCTTTCACAAACCTGAAAATCTTAAGGGGGCCTTCCCTTCAATTCCTAAACTTCCGCAGCCACGATAAGCAGGCCCGTAGGAAGCAATTTCAGTTGGGGGGGGGGGGCACAGCTATACATTTTCAGTTGAGGGGGCACTATCAACTACAAAATTCTTTGACAAGCAAAACAAACAAAAAAAAAACAAAACAAAAAAAAAACAAAACAAAAAAACAAAGGTCATCAGACATTTTTATTGAGGGGGCACAAGCATATAATAGCTATGTTTTCTATAGTAAACTATATATCGGCAAAATTATTGGGGGGGGGGGGGCACGGCCCCCCAGTGCCCCCCCCCCGGTTCCTATGGCCATGATAAGGCTGTCTGAAGAATGTCATAGTGTACCAGCCGTAGTAACTTCTCTGAACTACCTAAATATGACGTCATAATGGCTATGACGTCAAGTCACTGCAAATTTGAGCAGACATTGCGGGGAAAGTGTCATTACTTTTACATTCCTTTCACATGTAGAATTTTTTACGTTGATGTTTAATTCACGTGCTTGGATTGTTATTTTAAGGCTGTTATGATGATGAATATTTGTAGTATAATATCCTTATTCCTTTTTCTTGTCTAACATGTACGTTTTCAAACAATTACAAAAAAATGTGAAATACTCCCCCTTACATGTCCGTAGACAGAGTTAGAATTTATAAATCTTATATATATTAGACTGGCACAAGTGAATAATAAGGATTAATTGAAGATATTCTGTGTGAATCTGCTAGAAAACTATGTCCTCTAACTAAATTTTGCTGGGGGATTGTATGTAATTTTTCCCATTTTGTATCAGTTGCGATGGCGAGTGGAAAATGACCTCTTGTAGGTGGGTAAGCTGAATTTCTCGTGAAATATTTTCTTAAGAAATTAAATTCAGACGTGCCCCCAGCACTTTATATACACCCAAGAATACGTTTAATTGATTTATGCAACAAGCCGTTCACAATAATTTTGTTTTTCACTTGTGCCAATGCGATTTTTGAGCAACATTTAAAAATATCTCTGTGTCCATCACGTGATCAACACATTCATGTGACAGCACAAAAATCCTTTTTATAATACCTTATTCAACTCTCTTTACAAATTAACTACATGTATGTATGTAAACATAGATTACAAATTGAAATCAAAACATTCCTCAAAATAAAATAGTATATATCTAATGCATATTAAGCCTTCGGACAGCCTTAACATAGCTGCGTCATAAATCTGGTTCTTCCTACCAACGTACGTACTTAACTCTTTAACAGGAGTAAGGTCATTTTCATTTTTCACTTACTTCACTCTAGATTTGTACAAAATTGCTCCCTGACCCCCCTCTAGATCCACGCTTGTGGACGTGGAGTAAATAAGAAATGGAGTTTTGAGCACGACAAATTTTTTAAAAAGCCTACTTGGTTTTACGATGAGTTAAAAAAAATGTATTTTTTTAAATAAAGATATTAACCATGCAGAGCTAAAGAAGATAACTGCTTTGGTGGAAAAAATTTACTTTTTTCCAATAAAAGAAATGTTGGGAAAAGAGCTTATTTTTCAAAATAGAATTTTAATAGGTTTCTTTTCAGTGAATGACACAAAATGTACATAGTGTAGTGGATTTACAATACCCCTCATACTCAAAATACATCAATCAAATGAGTTTAAATGCAGGATTGTCAAAACTTAAAAGAGATGGTGTTAAAATGAATCCCTAATAAGGCAATCTATTTGAAGAAATTTATTAAAGTAAGTTATGTAAATACTGCATGTCAGCTACCTCCCCGAGTGGGTGTATCCCCCTCCTCCCCAATTTCCGCTCCCCCAAATCTTCATAGTTCGTGAAATTAAAATATGAATCATTTGTATTTAAGAAGACTTCTTAGAACCGTAATTCTTCTTAAAGAATTGCTAAATCGTTTTCAAATCAGTGAAGTCGGTTTATTTTGTGTTTAAGCCTGAACTTACGCCTACCCATGAGTAGACGTAAAATTTTTGCCTAACTTTAGTTGGGTGTAAAGATACGCTATTTAATGAAACGCAAATCTTTGTGCTAGTCCCGACTTTACGCCGGCGTAGCGCTATGACTGGGCGTAAGACTTATGATGAAACGGGCCCCAGGAGCAGAGGAGAAGATTTTCAAAGAAGTAATGCATTTTCACCATATAATTATCTGAGCTCACCCTAACACCAGAACCCCTGACCCAGGAGTCATGAAATTCAGTTTTGGAAGAGGTATCCGTCCTCATCAAAGTTATGCATTTAGTTTGTTTGCTTAAAACCCAGGAACAGAAAAGATTAAAAAAAATAATGTATTTTCACTATATGTATAATCATTTGAGCCCCGCCAAAACATGAAAACCCCTGACCCAGGGGCCATGAAATTGACATTTTTGGAAGAGATACTCTTCCTCATCATAATTATGCTATTAGTTTTTTGCTTATTACCCAGGAGCAGAAGAGAAAACTTTTTAAGAAATGTTGCATTTTCACTGTATATTTAACAGAGCCCAGCACCAGAACCCCTGACACTGGGCCATGAATTTCACAGTTTTGGTAGAGGGCCCATTGTTCATTACAATCAAGCCATTAGTTTGCTTGATATCCAGGAGAAAAGAATATTGTTATAGATTGCATTAATTTTAATGATTGGTTTTAGCCCCACCCCTGTGGCCCCAGGGGACTGGGACGATGAATTTCACAATTTTTACACCACTTTACCCACATTTAGATGCTATATGCCAAAATTGGTTCGGTGCTTCAAGAAGTAAAAAATGTTAACGCACGACGACGGACGAAAACAGATAGCAATAGGTCACCTAAGTAAACTCAGGTGACCTAATAATTGATGGTACGTAGAACATGCTTTTGTGTATTGAATCAATTGGGAGAAACCCCTTTTGTAGGTGATAAGGGTATATTGCTACATAAGAAAGGGAAGTTGACAATAGAAAAGTTGAAGTCAGAAAAGGGAAATAAGACTTTTATATATAAAAGATAAATCCCCTACGGTATCATAAGTCTTGTTCGACTTTGCTATCCGATGCTTTAAAAGTCTTTGCTTTGCCAATAACTTTCTATTTCCACAATGGAAGAGTTATCAATAGTTCTTAGTGCACTCTTTTGTGAAAAAAGTCGGAAAATGCACAAATCTCGCGGGATTTCTGAGACAATCGTAACAATTTACATGTAAACAATATCGATGAAAAAATGAGCATGCAAATGAGATACTGTATTGTTGTGGACTTAAAATGCACCAAAAGTACAAACGACAACGATATCAATTTATATATATTACAGGAAGTTATTTACAAGTGTTGACGGTCCATCTGGAAATACAATGTACGTGCCCCGGAGACGTCGTAATTTTTATCAATGGATGATAAGTCCAGGGCTTTTGCACACTCACATATACCTATTAGTTCTTCTACTCTCTAATGGGAGTGACAAATACATTAAATATCGAAATTGGATTGAGAACGGCATGTTTTACATTATCCGCTATGCCATGTTGTCATAGTCAGACGACCAAACGCGCCTCTAATTTGAAGAGTTCCAATAATGGAAATCGAAAGCATTCAAAGCATCCTTCCGAAGTAATGTTTTTTTTTAAAAGCTTCCTCCTGAATACATGGATTTCTGCTTTCAGACACTCCTTGAAATCAGTTCTACTGACATAGCTTACAGCGTTTTATTCTGGTTTTCGATACACTTAGTTGTTTACCGAGGATTTTAAATTTACCTCATTTGGATAGATTATGTAATGATTATAGATATACAATAATGAAAATAAAAATACAATAAATCAGTAAAAGTCAATATTTACAATTTTGCAATTAATTTTAACAACATGCATTCTTTTACGTCTTTATTCTGTAATTTAAAAACAATACATAAATACACGTACAACTAATAAGCATATATATCAAACACACAGAAGTCTGAGAGAAGATACAAACTAGCTACATCTCGTTTCAGACAACTAGAGGTCTGCCGTCTGATTGTCCGTCCTTTATATAATAATGTTTGCTTTTAGTTAAAATTATATATATGCTAGATACAGAGAAACTTAAATGCTAACAAGATCTTTAAAAGAAAATGTATGGAGATAACGAACAGTAATGAAGCTCAAAAATCCATTAAAACAACACAAATCGGGAGAAGAGCGAACACCTATCTCTAAAACATCAAAAGTGGGATCAGGTGCCATTGAGGTGTAAGCATCACCTTTCGACCGATCACACAGCGAAAATGAGTTGCCCGTGTGAAAAGATTACACGTTAACCACTAGGTTAGCGGGACCATCGCTTTAAAGTGAAAATGACGAATACGCAGTACAGTTAAGGCTACACGTGAAGATAATATGGTAATGAGGTCATAATGAGGTTTGACGTCATGACAGTTGCTCCGCCTTGATAGATCCATATAAGGAAATAGAGCTCAAAAAAGCTATTTAATGATGATTGCGAGAATTTGTAATGAATGTCTGTATTTTCAGGTTTAAATAAATAAACATTAGTGATTTTCTCTTATAAAGTAACAACACGTCTTCGAAATAATTCTCTTTTTATTGTGTCGTTTGGCTGCATTCGGCGTCAGCCAAGCGCTTGCACTCGGTGACACGGAATGTTGTTTACATCTAAAAACGTGGCGACAGCAGCTGAGATATGCAGTGGATAAATGCAACAATCAGGCAATCTTTAAAGAGAATAGGGATAAAATAAGAGACCTGGGCCTTGTTTATCTTTTTGATGAGAAGATGATGACGTTATTTCGGGAAATCATGGAAAACTGAGACGATCCGCACTACCTCCCTAGGTCCCTTTGTGTTCATTAAGGTGTGTATGTGCATAGGTATTGACATGTAGACATACTATTCTTTACATCGATGTAAAATAACCGTGAACATGTACAATAAGTTGTATTATTACTGTCCGTCACAAACTATGAAATGCAGTGCCTTGTGTGTAACCCCCCCCCCCCCCTACATACACAAAAACACACACATTATGAAAGTTGCACATTTTTAAACATGCAATGATGTTGTCCTTTGGCATACATGTACAAACATGTAACATAATATAAGCACAGCACGTCATGATATCAAATAGTATAATTTAGATGCAGTCACACTTACAATGTATTTGTGAATTCAAACTGAACAGTGTACAATGTATTTGCACTGTAAATACAAGAGTATAAGACCCTATAAATTTTAATTTATACCCCTGGCAATCAAAAATATGTGAATTTTAAGATTTCAGTTTTTAATTCATCATAGAACTTTTACTATCTGTATCACTAGGCTGTAAATTTGTAGAATTTCTACATTAATGAAGATAAAATGTTTGAATTTTCATTTGTCTGACTACATGTACATTAAGTCAGTCTTATATGTATATACATGTATTTATGAGTAATACGGAATGTTGTTTACATACCGTATTATAATGTCCGTCTTCAAAAGGCGTGAAGACTAATGAGTTGGAAAAATCCAAAGATGAACTTGCTGAATTTATCATAAGTTTTTATGCCGAAGTAAGGAAGAAGACTGGGGATCTGTATTCAAGAACGTCGATGATAAGTATAAGATTCGGTGTACAGACATTTTTTGACACATAGACAGTTTGATATTGTAAATGATGCTGAATTTCGTTTGGCGAACGAAATGTTTAAAGCTGTGTTGACCGAGATAAAGAGATCGGGAAAGGGAACGGTACAGCATAAAGAGGTGATAAGTGCTTCAGATTTTGAAAAGCTTTACACATCGGGAACCGTTAACATAACTGAACCCCAGGGATTGCAGTATAAAGTGTTTTTGGACATCATGCTTTACACGTGTCGGAGAGGGCGTGAGAACCTAAGATGTATGAAAAATACGGACTTCGCTTTAAAAAACTGATTCCCATGGCAGGAGGTTTAACATAAACATTTCCAAGTATGAGACTAAAAATCACAGGGGCGCAGATGTTGGTGATGATGATTCTTATAGTGGCAGAATACATGAAATGCCAGGTATATAATATTTTATGGTAATCAAACATAAGTGTTTTACTTAAAAAAAATAGAAATCTTAAATATTCCTAGAAATTGTGAAGAATTAGACAATTTTCGTATTTTTGATTTTTTTTTTTACAGGAATGTCAAAATGCCCAGTTTAAAGCTTGGAGAAATACCTGTCTAAACTTAATCCAAGGTGCGACTGCTTTTGGCAGAGACCAAAAAGAAAGTTTAAAGACCATGATAGCTTGTGGTTTGATAATGTTCGAGCTGGGCACAATTCCCTGGGGAGTTTCATGAAAACTATGTCACTAAAAGCACAACTGTCACAAACCTATACATCTCACTCTATTCAGAAAGGTGTTGAAGCTCGTCATATAATGTCCGTAAGTGGCCACAAAAATGAAACCTCTATCAAAAGTTATTCTAGAAAGGTGTCTGCTGAGAAGAAGCATGAAATGTGCAGTGTTTTACAGAGTGTTGTCAATACAGCGGCCCATGAATCTCAAGAAAGTGCTCATATTTTGAATTTTGATCTTTCTAATATTTAAAATTATGAAGTTCAGCAGCTGAATAATATTTAGTTAGTATCTGAAATTTTTAATGAGTTTCCTGAGTCAACGAAGGAAAATTGTACTATTCCAGATAACTCTGGTCTTTCTGCTCGCAGTGTGCCATGCATTCCTTCCTGTGGGCCATTATTTTCTCATGTCAATCAGGTAAATATCCACTGTCATCTGAATGACAAAGCTTGAAAAAAAAGCAATTTCTTTAATTTGAATTCAGATTTCTTCGAAGCTGAAATAAATATTAACATATAGCCTAATGCTAAGACAAATTGCCTGCATAAAATTAGAACTGTTTTTTGTTTGTATTTCAATGCTTGTTACAAAATAAAATCAGTGCAGAATATATTTCTTTTTTTTTTCTTTTTATATCTGTATAATAAAACAATCACTCTTCATCGGGTCAACATGGTAAAATGAGGTCCCTCGACCAGGTCCACTCGGTGGGAGGGGGTTGAGGGTAGGGTGGATGCCGTTTTTTTCCTAGACAAGGTAATATGTGCTTTGAAATGGCACATTATTATCATTTAATTAACTCTTAAGCTTAATATTTATATCGCAAAAGAGCTTCCGTATATTTCCCTAGTGTAAAAGTAAGTCGTCGATTGTAAAAGTCAGCGCTTCTCGCAAAAGTCCATTACTAGTATATGAAATTTAATACAGTGGAAATATATGGATTACTTCAAAGTTGATGTCTCTATTAGTAGTATATTGTTGGTCGGTTGGTTTATCTCTTCAGCCGATGAAGTTGAATCTAAACTTACTGAGGATGCTTCTATATTCATATAACTAATCATGGTTTTACTGTTCTTGCAAACGGAATTTTAAAGATGTCTGACACCCTACCCTGGGAGATGAGGGGGTGTTCATGATTTGAACAAACTTGCATCTACACTACCTGAGGATGATTTCATATCAATATGACTAATTGTGGCTTTGTTGTTCTTGAGAAGAAGATTTTTAAAGATCTTTTTCTATATATTCGTACCCCCGTGGGCACCCGGGGTGACAAGAATAGGTCCCAGGCACCTCCTTGCATGTCGTAAAAGGCGACTAAATGGGGCAACCTGTTGGCCGTGGGATGCGACCCGTGTTGGTGGAGAAGGGGATCCTGGTGGCTGAGGTCTGCAGGTGCTGGATGTAACGCACCTGACATGACCAACACTCCACTTTGGCCCCATATTCATCTACATGGGAGGTCAAGTATGGCCCGACTTGATCAATCGGCTAGACACGCCGAGCTGATTTTATCTACATGCCTTAGTATTGATGTATGTGCAATTTTTATTATAACCTGTCTTTTTTGCAATTTCCAATACGCCGACGTTTCCATGTTGATATATATATATATATCAAGCGGTGGCTCAGGGTCAATCAGGCATATCATGTCCGAGTATAGTTTCTTTGTATCCTCTGGGTGTTAGTCTTACTGGAAATCCGTTTGACTTGACATCGCCCTTGTTGGCGCTCCGAGGCGGGCGGGTAGCAAGGATTCCGAAACTTTTTTCCATCTAATCATGGCTCTTTCCAAAAACGTTGTTACCCAGCAGGTTTGGACATCACTTTAAATGATGAGCAGATTACCTCTGTAACGGAATACTGGCCCCGCTTCATCACACTTGAAGCAAAGCTATCATAAAACAAACAAAACCCCTCACGAAGGTGTCGCCTTTTCTCATTCAGAAAGGTTTACAGGGAATAATTGGAACACCAAGATCTGTTAAAAAATTAAAATGTGGAGCAACAATCCACATTATTGTTAGCACTAAAGTCTCTTGCAGATATCCCAGTAATCGGTAAAATCCATAGTGGACTAAACCAGAGTAAAGGTGTTCTGTTTGACAGAGACAATGACCTTGATGACATTCCTGAGCAGGAAATCCAATCTGAATTGGAATCTCAAGGTGTGGTCTCTGTGAAACGGTTCATGAAAAAACGCAATGACGAACCAACGAACACTTACCTTTTAACTTTTTGTATACCAACACTACCAACAAACATTAAAGTCGGCCTTTACCAGATGAAAATTGAAATGTTTGTTCCAAATCCGCTGCGCTGTTTTAAGTGTCAGCGATTTGGACATGGACAATCAAATTGCAAAAGCGCTGATACATGCTTCAGGTGTGGTGAGGAGGGGCATGATGGCAAAGCCTGTCAAAAAGACCCCAAATGCAAAAATTGCAAAGGTGACCACATGGCTTCATCAAAACAGTGTCCAACATGGAAAAAAAAAAGAAATTCAAAAAGTTAAAGCCGAAAAAAGAATTCCCTATCCAGAGGCGAAAAAGTTGGTCAATATGTATAGTATACCTAAGCCAAATCTGCCCTCATATTCATCAGTTTTGAAAGCATCCTCAAAGAAGGATACATCTACTCAGGTCTGTGAGAAAAATTTATCTCAACAGATCACAACAACTAAGGATCTTTTGTCATCTAATGACAAAGCTAAATCCGATTCAATACCTGCTTCTGCAGGCCTTGCAGCTGTGGCTGCACCAAAACCTGTGGCTGAGGCTGACTCTAAGCCAGCAGCTTCGGGTTCATCAAAATCGCCCGGGAGACGAAACAAATCCCCCCCCCCCCCCCAAAAAAAAATGCACAAAAGCAATCGAGCGATCGTTTGCCAAAAGGGGCAAATGATCCCGTAGCTTTCCATAATAAATTTGGGGACTTCAGGAAATGGACGATAAATTAAAGTCCAGGCTTTTTGATATCATTGACAGCTGCTTTTTCAATAAAAATGGAACTCGTCAATATACTTACCTTGTCATTGGTCATTTGCAAAATTATTTTGTTAAAAAACATTCTGATTGTTCACACAAGTACTCTGAAGTTGACATTAAAAAATGTATACCTAAAACCTCGACAAATTCTACTAGAACTAAAAAAGCATGGTTTACAGAAGAATGCTATGAAGCGATAAAAGCTCACAAAAAAGCAGAAAGATTATTTAATAGATTACCTACATCAACAAATTTAAGCAACCGTGTATTTAGAGCAAAAGCCCGCAGAACTATTAATTTTAGCAAAAGAAGATCCTGGAAAAAGTTTGTTTCAAACCTTAATACACATACCCCTATCAATAAAGTTTGGAATGCAATAAGAAAAATAAAAGGAAAAGGTCCTGAAAAATATCAACATCTTAATATTGGAAATCAAATTACTGATAAGAAGGAAATATCTAATGAAATAGCTAATACAATTTCTAAAAACTCCTCGACAAACAACACGAGTCCTAATTTTATAACATATAAAAATACACAAGAAAAGAAAACATTAGATTTTACATCTGAAAACAAAGAATGTTATAATGAATCATTTACTTTTGAAGAGTTGCAAAAGTCTTTAGATAAATCTCACGATACAGCCATAGGACCAGATCAAATCCATTATCAATTAATTAAACATCTTCCTATAGAGAGTAAAGAGTGTCTTCTGCACATTTTTAATACAATCGGGGAAGGAGGTCAATTCCCACCTTCCTGGACTCAAGTCACAATAACTCCTATTCCAAAACCTGGAAAGGACCATGCAGACCCTAATAATTATCGACCAATTGCATTAACAAGCTGTTTATGTAAAACCATGGAACGGATGATCAGTGGACGCTTAATATGGTTTCTTGAAACCAATAACATTCTTAAAAATATACAATGTGGTTTTAGAAAAAACCGAAGTACAACTGACCAGCTAGTTAGACTGGAAACCTACATTCGAGATGCTATTGTTAAAAAAGAGCATGCTGTATCTATATTTTTTGACTTAGAAAAAGCATAGATACTACATGGAAATACGGTATTTTAAAAGATCTTTATGATATTGGTCTTAAAGGAAATTTACCTAATTTTATTAAGGACTTTTTAAAGTGCGATTAGGATCTACAGTTTCAGACAATTTCGAACAAGAAATGGGTGTGCCACAAGGAAGTATCCTTTCAGTCACTTTATTCAGTTTAAAAATAAATAGTTTAGCTGAAGTACTTAAAAATGATATGCATGGTAGCTTATATGTTGATGACTTTATTTTGTGTTTCAAGTTTAAAAATATGAATTACATTGAGCGGCGATTACAATCATGCTTAAACAAAATTCAAAATTGGGCCGATAGTAATGGTTTTAAACTTTCACAGTGTAAAACAGCATGTGTGCATTTTTAATTTGCTTAAAACGGAAAATCCATGATGATTCACAATTGCAATTAAACGGAACTCCAATTAAAGTACTTAAAGAAATAACATTTTTTGGTGTCATCTTTGATAATAAACTCTCCTTTATTCCACATATAAAGATGCTTAAGGAGAAATGCTCAAAAGCACTAGATATTATTAAAGTTGTAGCAAATACAAAATGGGGAGCTGATAAAAGTACTATACTTAAACTATATCGCTCTCTTGTTAGATCTAAATTGGATTATGGATGCATTGTGTATGGATCAGCTAGGACTTCCTATATAAAGGCTCTTGACGCAATCCATCATCAAGGTCTTAGATTGTGCTTGGGGGCTTATAGAACTTCTCCAAAAGATAGTTTATATGTGGAAGCAAATGAGCCACCCCTGGACTTAAGATGAATTAAACTTGCTTTAGAATACATAATTAAATTAAAGGCGAACACTGACAATCCTGCCTATGACTGTGTTTTCCATCCCCAACATGCACATTTATGATAAAAACAAGAAATGCATAAAACCAATCTGTCTACGATTTAAAAATCATATTAGAGATTCTGAATTACCATTAGATATAGTAAAACCTACTACTCTTTCTGAAATACCACCTTGGAAATTAATTAAACCAATAGTTAATAAATCCCTATCCGAACGAAAGAAATCAGAAACAAACCCTCTCGTTTTTCAACAGAAATTAGCCGAAATAAAGCAATCTATACATCCTACAATACAAATTACACAGATGGTTCAAAGGACAAAGGCAGGGTTGCTGCTGCTGCAGTGGTCAATAATGATGTTTTTTTCTGTACGACTTCCAAACGAAGCAACGATTTTTACAGCTGAAGCAAAAGCTATTCAACTTGCTTTTGAATATATAAAAACTTCCAGTAAAAACTCTTTTACAATATTTTCAGACTCGCTTTCTTGTTTACAATCCATACACAATATGAACACTGATCGTCCATACATTTTGGATATATTAAATAAGTTTTATCATCTCACTAAACAGGGTAAAAATGTCGAATTTTGTTGGATACCGAGTCATTATGGTATTCCAGGTAAAAACAAGGCTGATAGTTCTGCAAAAACTGCTCTTCAATATGAAATTGTACCTTTTAAAATTCCTTACACTAATCTTAAGTACTTAGTGAAACTTTACGTAAATTATCTTTGGCAAATATTTTGGGATTTTTGTGATAATAATAAACTGTATACCATACAAAACAACGTTAATCAATCACCTGACTTTGGCCTGAAACGTCAAGACGAAGACTTTATTTCAAGAATAAGAATAGAACATTCCAGGTTTACACCTTCATATTTACTGAACGGGGAAGAAAATCCGGAATGTATCTCTTGTGACTGTGCAATAACTATGAATCATATACTTTTAGAATGTTCTGATTTTACACCTGTTCGAAATAAGTATTTTAATGGTGTGCAAACGATGCATGATCTTTTTGCAAATGTGAGTCCTAGTGCAATTTTGCAATACTTGGAAGAAACTGATTTTTAAAATAAGATTTAAATGTATATATTTTTATTAGCATTCTCGTAATTTTCAATTTAACTGTTTGTATTTTTAAATTCCAAGTCCGTCGGATGGGACGTAAAACAGTGCCCCGTGTCAAGGATAACAACCTCCTTGTCACGCTAGAGATCGTTTCTCTGGTTTTCGAAAAAGAGTAGGCTCATTGGGGGCCGCCAGAGAAACCCAAAAACTATCAAAACCGTTCATACAGTATTATAATTCCTACCGCCGAAATATGGCTGAAATATTGCCGATTCGGCGTAAAACGATAACAATCAATCAATCTATATATTCCTATGTGAAACTTCCTCCCCATATTGACCAATTCTTGTCTAGTTTTCCTTCCGAAATTTTTTTTTCTTCCTGATTTCATTGAATCATTGAAAAGAAATACAACCCTTCACGAGTAAGGTAATTTAAGTTATGTAATTCTGCCTCCCATCATCTTTTGCGTTGATTGCATAAAGGTAAATCATGTCAGTCCCCCAATCATCATACCTATAACCACTATTAAGGCTTTCTTGTCCATTTTCAATTCCGTACCTCCGTACAGAAGGCAGGTTTGAATGTCAAAGTAAGCCGTCGACTGTAAAAGTCAGTGCTTCTCGCAAAAGTCCATTAAGAACTGTGCAAACATTATATAAAAATAAAATGAACTACATTTCCTATTAACTATGATCGCGTTAGATTTTCAAAAGTTTATTTTTCAGAATCTTTACAAAGATATTTATGTACTTAAAATAACATCATTGTCTAAATTATTTTTAGATTGTACCAGATTTCCTGAACACTAGGCCAATTGCTGACACTGCGTGAAATCATCAGGAGATATACGGTAAAGTAAAAAATTCGCCAGCGGCAGTTGCCTAAATGTCACCTAGACAGGAAGGAGATTATGGTCAGGTAATTTTTTTCTTCGTCTTATGATTTTGGTAATGTATATATTCTATCATTCACGAATAGTTTTTTTTAGTTATACGGAAGTGTTGCTACATAGGTCTTTTCAACGCCCTCTTCCTGCAAGGGCAGCTCCGGTGCGAGCTTCGAAAGGGGATAATAGAATATCATAATTCAGACTTGTTACATTAAGAGAAAGGAATCTTTACACATGTAGTGTGTATGAGACTTCTAATATTATTTGGTTTTATTTCAGGTACCTGAAATACCATTAAAACAATCTTACCTTAGGCTTTGACTAAGAGATCAATTTTCCGTTGGTGCCAAGATGTCCGGAAAATCATTCAGGAACTGGGTCTTGCAACCACAGAAAGAAGAAAGCCGGCCACTACTAACTGAACCAGCATATGACAATGTCCTTCCTTCCAGTAACCGACATCCCTGCTGCATTTAAACCCCTTCGGACGGTCAACACAGAGGTGCTTATACTTATGTTTAAAGTATCCCTTATATAAGGTACTGGGATAGGATCTCAGCAATTCTGGAGATAGAGTATTTAAGACTGGAGAAGAGTACTAAATGGGTAGGCGTTACCTGATTGGCTGAATTCAGGTATGTAAATATTTTCATTTTAAAGTAAAAATAGTAATGTTTGAAATAAATGATGGTATGAGGGAATATTACAGAAAGTATAGGTATACCAGGGGGAACTAAAGGAGTGGGGTTGATTTTAGATGTAGAGTGCTATTTACTGCCGATTACTGTAAGTTGTAAACAACTGCAAATTTGACCTATAAACGCCGCAGTACGTTATATTTTTTTTTCGGTGTTTTTAATAAGTCCTTAGAATGAAGTTTCAAATGATACCAGAGATTTGTTTGAAAGGGAATTAGTAAAGTACACTGGGAAGGCATAAGGTTTGTATAGAGTTCTATGGGAATTTAATTGGTACTCTTTTCCCACTCTCTACCATCGGCTCATACATTCACCTCTGTCGTTGGCTCGCGTATATCGCAGTGATAAGCACGAGAAATAGTGCGTTTGTTTAAATTCATGATAATTAAATGCCTGCACTAATGTTCCTCTTTTAAGGTAGATATTTACTAAGTATATCTAGAACTATTAGTTGAATTTGAAATAATCTTTTGAATGTCATGTTTTTTACGTTATGTAAAAAATCTTGACGTGAGCACATCGCAGAGGTGTCTGAAAGAGAAACGAACGACAACTCTGCAAGGGAGATTGCTCTTTTCCCAGAAAAGCTGTGTAAAGCACCAGCGCGCATTATCTCGCCCAAGGAGGTTCTACTAACAAAACAAATCAACAGGGTCAAGATAGCTACTTTAAGAGGTAATTCTAGGTCACCTGAGTCACTCAGGTGACCTATTGCTATCCGTTCTCGTCCGTCGGCGTGCGTCGTGTGTTAACATTTGAACATTTTTAGCTTCTTCTCTGAAACCGCTGAACCAATTTCAACCAAATCTTGGCATATAGCATCTATGGGTGAAGGGGAAGAAAAAAAGGTGAATTTCATGGTCCCTGCCCCCCTGGGGCCTGAGGGGTGGGGCTAAAACCACCAAAAATAATGCAATCTTTAAAAATCTTCTTCTTTACTCCTGGACATCAGTCAAATTGTTGGCATTATTGTAATAAGCATTGGGCCCTCTACCAGAATTTTGAAATTCATGTCCCCAGGGTCAGGGGTTCTGGCCCCAGGGTGGGGCTATATAGATCATATAGTGAAAGTCCATTATTTCTTTGAAAATCTTCTTCTCTGCTCCTGGGTATTAAATAAAGTAACTAAGTATATAGTTATGAAGAACAAGAGTGCCTCTTCCACAATTGTGAAATTCATGGCCCCAGGGACAGGGGTTCTGGTGTAAGGGCGGGGCTCTATCGATTATATAGTGAAAATGCATTAATTCTTTGAAAATCTCCTTCTCTGCTCCTGGGTATTAAATAAAGTAACTAAGTACATAGTTATGATTAGCAAGAGAGCCTCTTCAAAAATTGTGAATTTCATGGCCCCAGAGTCAGGGGTTCTGGTGTAAGGGTGGGGCTCTATTGATTATATAGTGACAATGCATTAATTTTTGGAAAATCTTCTTCTCTGCTCCTGGGTATTAAAGTAACTAAGTACATAGTTGTGATGAGCAAGAGTGCTTCTTCCAAAATTGTGAAATTCATGGCACCTGAGTCAGGGGTTCTGGTGTTAGGGTGGGGCTTTATCGACTATATAGTGAAAATGCATTAATTCTTTCAAAATCTTCTCCTCTGCTCCTGGGCATTAAGGTGATAAACTGAGTACATAGTTATGATGAGGAGGTGGGACTCTTCTAGAATTGTGAAAGCTATGGCCCCTGGGTCAGGGGTTCTGGTGTTAGGGCGGGGCTCTATTGATTATATAGTGAAAATGTATTAATTGTTTGAAAATCTTCTTCTCTGCTCTTGGGTATTAGATAAACAAACTAAGTGCATGGTTATGATGCATAAGGATGCCTTTTTAAAAATTGTGAATTTCATGGCCCCAGAGTCAGGGGTTCTGGTGTTAGGGCAGGGCTCTATTGATTATAAAGTGAAAATGCATTGATTCTTTGAAAATCTTCTTCTCTGCTACTGGAGATTATTTAAACAAACTAAGTGCATGATTATGATAGGCAAGGATGCCTCTTCCAAAATTTTTAAATATATGGCCTCAGTTTTGGGGGTTCTTGAGGAGGGGGGGGGGTTCAATTGATTATAGTGAAAAAGCATTAATTCTATTAATTAATCATTAATTAATCCTGTCTGTTCTTTAGCGTTGAGCTGATATATAAATTGCTTAGCTATGTATCATGAAAGTGGTCGGAAATTCCTTACACTGTCTACGACTTGACCGGAACTTGTGGAGAGTTTACCTCAGTGATAGTGCCAGTAGAGAAAAGCTTTTGACGGAAGGAATACATATTCAAAACATTTCTATTTCTTTCTTTGATACCAATCCCTACTCCTCAGGCAATCATAGTACCACAGAAAAAAACTTTAAAAATCAGGTTGTGCAGACGATTCAGCTGTCCTTGAATTACTTGAAGAACTTGAAGTCAAGCCTAAAAGTAATATTCTCTACGAGAAAATTCGCCACCCGGTTACAACTAGGATGACGAGTGTACTTAACGGTAATCGATTTATATACATAGATCCTCTACCTGAGGAAAAGTACCTACCCAGGATCAACTACTGTGCAGGCCTGCGCTGCCAGATATTCCATTACGGTCCATTACAGTCAGCCTAAATCCCAGACGAAACTCACTTGCACAAAATGTTGGGCTACAGACCATACTAGAAGATACTGTAATAACGCCCCACGTTGTAAAGTGTGCAAACAGGAAGGGCACCAGCCAGGGGATGAAAAGTGTACGTGTTATGAGGTTCAAGAAAACGTAATTGCTTTTAATGGAGAAGACAACGTTCTCTCTAATTTTTTCCCCTGCGAAATAAATATTTATGGGACATCTCACAAATCAGCGGAACATGCTTTCCAATACGCAAAGGCCGTTAGATGTGGCGATCTCGAGACAGCAAAAATGGTTCAGGAGGCCAAAGATGCCCTATCTGCCAAAAGGTTTGGTGACAAGGTCAAACCTAACGATCAGTGGTCTGAGACCATGGAAGCGGTCATGACCGAAATAATTGAAAATAAAGGCGTACAAGTCCAAATGTTTCGGGAAAAATTGAGATCGGTAAAGAAAGACATTATTTTCGTCGAATAAACCTACAGCGACATATGGGGCACAGGTTTGGATAAAAAAGGTACGGAGAACACCAAAATGGATTCCTGGCCTGGAAAAAATTTGCTGGGGAAAATCATCAATAAGATCGGCAAAAAAGTACGGAAACGTAAAAAAAGCGACCAGTGGAGCAAACCGAAGCAGAAACAAAAACCGAAAGTTAACTCCAAACAAAGGGACATTGCACAGATGTTACATGCTTTCAGAAATCAATCGGATTCTGAATCCATGACAGGTTTCTATGAATCATCGGACTCTGAATCGGACGACCCGGCTAAGAAGGACAAATAAAGCAAAAACTGTGTAATGCCTGAATGTCACAGGACTTTGATTCTCGATCAGCGGACTGGAATGAAATATAACGGTATCTTTTTCTATAACAAATTTAAGCATTTTAAAACTATCTCTTATTGAAAAGTTAGAATTTATCTCATTTAATGTAAGGGGGTTAAATACTCCTGAAAAAAGACGAAAAAATTATTCATGGTTGAAAGAATGTAACATACATATTATTTTGTTGCAAGAAACGCATTTTGTAGAAGAAAAAAAATGAATCTATGTATAATTTAAACTGGAAAGGAAAAACATTTCACGCATATAGCGACTCATCATTTAGTAGAGGCATGTCTGTTCTATTTAATGAAAAATTAGATGTAAACATAATAAATGTCAAAAAGACTATTGATGGTAGGAACATTTTGATAAATCTTTGAAGCTAACGGTAATATTTTTACAATAGTAAATATATATGCTCCTAATGAAATTAAGAAGAGGTGTGAATTTAAAAAAAAAAAAAACTTAAATATTTTATATCAAAAAGTTGTGCCAACGAAAATATACTATGTGGAGACTTTAATTGCCAGTTGAGCAATAATACTGACAAAAGTGTAAATTATTCAAAAGATTTAATAGGACATTATAATATGGATGATAAATGGGCAAAACAAAATCCAGGTATGTCAGGTTTCACTTGGTGTGATGCAAAAAATGACCCTAAAAGTAGAATAGATTATGTTTTTATAAACGATTCTTTTTATTATAACATAGAAGATATTAAGGTTAGAAAAATTCCAGGTTCCCATTCAAACGGAAGTCGAATGAGTGACCATAGAATACTTAAAATTCAGTTTTGATATTAATAAAACGAAAAAAGGTCCCGGATATTGGAAACTTAATGTTTCCTATTTCGATAATGAAAAATACAAAAAAGGAATTTTTGATATTATTCATAGTATAGATTCCTCTTTAAGCCCTATAATGACATGGGAGTTGATTAAACGAAAGGTTAAAGATTTCTCTATTTATTTTGCAAAAAATGAACAAAAATCAATTAAACAAAAGATAAGATCAATAGAACGCGAAATAGAAGATATAGAAGAAGGAAATGTTGATAATTTTGATTACAAAAGATTGAAAACTTTAGAAGCGGAACTGGATGCTATATACGACAAAAAATCTAAAGGTGCACAGATAAGATCTAAAATTAAATGGATCGAGGAGGGGGAGAAAAACTCAAAATATTTTTTAAATTTAGAAAAGCGCAACCAATCCTCAAACATAATTAAAGAAATAAAAACAAGAGAAGGGAATAAAATCAGTAAAACTAATGCCATTTTAGGTGATATGTACTCTTTCTATAGTGATCTTTACACGAGTAAAGACATTTCAAACGAAAAAATTGAAAAATATTTATCAGAGATAAAAGATATCCCTAAATTAAGTGAAGAAGATAAAATATTACTAGAAGAATTTCCAACATATGAGGAGTGTAAGGAAGCTGTTGATAACATGAAAAAAGAAAAATCACCTGGACTAGATGGCCTCCCTTGTGAATTTTATCAATGTTTTTGGGGAAAAATTGGGCCCTTTTTTTTATAAAGCCCTTAAAGATATATTTGATAAAGGTGAATTGTCTTACTCACAAAACTTTCCGTTATATCATTGATTTATAAAAAGGGCGAAAAAAATAATTTAAAAAAAATTGAAGACCGATTAGTTTAACGAACACAGATTACAAAATTATTGCCTTTGTCTTTGCAAAAAGATTACAAAATATATTATCTAAGTTAATTAACGAAAACCAAACTGCATACATAAAAGGAAGATATATCGGCGAAAATGCTAGATTAGTACTTGACGTCTTTGAATACTGTGAAAAAGAAAATTCAGAAAAAGCTTTTGACTCGGTTGAATGGAATTTTCTTTTTCAAGTCTTACAAAAATTTAATATTGGCAATAGTTTTATAAAGTGGGCAAAATTTTATATACAAGCCCAATGTTTAAAATGAAAAACAATGGCTGGCTTTCTAAAACCTGCGAAATGACAAGAGGCATTAGGCAAGGATGTCCTATTTCCGCTCTCTTGTACCTCTTTGTCGCAGAAATTTTGGCTATTATGATAAAATGTGATAAGGACATCAAAGGCATAACAATCAATAATTGCGAAATTAAAAACATCCAACATGCGGACGACTTAGCTGTTGCTTTAAAAGACGAAATATCAATGAAGCGCACTCTAGATAAATTACAAGAATGCGGGATCAAAAGTAAACATACGTAAAACAGAATGCATTTTGTTAGGGGAACTAAAAAAGATGTATAATGAACTCCACGGCATTAAAAACTACGAATAAAGCAGTAAGATGGTTAGGTATCTTCATTGGACACGACAAGGAAGAATGTTACACTAAAAACTGGATGAAAATTTATCACGATATTGAAAAACTTTTTAAATCCTGGAAAAGAAGAAAACTTACGTTATTTGGTAAATCATGTATAGTAAAGACACTTGCGATATCTAAACTTACATATGTTGCTTCAATACTTAGTCTTCCTGATATTGCTTACATGAAAAAATACAACGTCTAATTTATAACTTTATTTGGGATAAAAATTAACGAATAAAAAGAAACACGCTAAGGCCATCATTAAAAATATCTTTGTTTCCCCTAACCCGACCCAAAAATCTCTAGTTGGGTAGGTAGGCAAATAATTTTTTTTGACAGCAGCTTTGAAAATACAATTTTAAAATGAAATGGAATGATACCTTTATAAATAAGTTAAGTACAAAAGAAAGCGATTTGTAAACAGCTAGAATGCCATACAAATGTCGGTAAGACTAACATTTAAGGTAAATTAATTCACGGCTATTATTCAATCGAAGTTGTGAAATATCTCATACCAGAGTAAATTTGTTGAAATTGAATACATCTGTTTAAAAGATTGTAGAGTATATTTTTCATACATGTACTTATAAGCTTCCAGTGCTTACACATGCAATGTACTTTTTCAAGGGCTTCGAATTGTGCAGTGGTTCTAGAGCATTAATTTCGTTTTGGAGTGTCGAAGTAAGGAGCTATTTCTAAGTTGCAGGTTCAAATCCCAATGCAGGACATTGAGACCATAAAACCTTAGGTCCAGTGTCGCAGTAGATACTAGCACGAAAAAGATCTCTCACTGCTCAATGGCCTAAAGTGCCGCATACAAGTTTAAATTTGGAGCCCTTCACCAGACAAATGTTTAAATAAATGTTGTTATCCCAATAATTATCAAAGGAATTCAAATCAAAGAAACAACCAATCTTCAAGGGCCTTATTAAAGAAAAATACACGGACGTCTCAGGAAGCTTGTATCATAATTTCAAATCTATTTGGAAAAAGTATGTTGACTATAATTAATTGAGACAATCCATATCTAAAAATGATAAAATGTCATAAACAATGTCAAAGTCATGAAATTTAACCCATGAATAAAAGGCATGAAGAAAGGACGTTTGAATTCTATTCATTAGGATGAAATTTGCAGAATTATTTACAACTCTAATGGACTTATATACATGTAGTAAACATAGGAATATTGATGAACCGTTTACAAGATCAAAACTCAAATTGAATAAAATGCAGTGAAATTGATTGGTTTGTTCACAAGGTGGGCCCATTGTCTGCTCATGAGGGGTATCATGAGGAGGGCCTATATGGGCCTAAGCACTTAATTTTAAGAAAGGTTGGTAAATACAACCGAAACACGTTTAATATGTCATTGTATATTTTATTTTATTTAAAAAGTGTTTCAAAGAGTGTAGGATTCTTATATGCTAAAGGCATAAGGTTGAGATACGTCGTCTTTTCTCTTAAAACATGAACTAACCCTCCGTAACCGAGACATGTTGTGGGCGCCATTTTGTTTCCAACAAACACTTGAAAATTATAAAACAAAATCAGTCGTTCTGATAAAAACGGATTTTGATGGAATTCTTTTTTTTTTATATAAAAGTTGATAAACATAAAAAAAATATTGGAATAATCTTATGAAAAAAACTTTCCAGGCGGCGCTTTTTAATTGGGTCGGTCGCGTTAGGGGAAACAAAGGTATTTTTTATTTTGGCCTAATAGGTAGAATTTCAAGAGGTGGCCTCTGAATTGTTGATATTAAATGTAAATTAAAAGCTTTAAAAGCGGCTTGGGTACCTAGGTTGTTCAGAAAAAAGGTATTTTGTACATTTTTGATGGCTATTGTAAAAAATTAAATTTTGATGCTCCTTATGCGTTAAGTTTCTCCGATAGAAAGAAAGAAAATATAGAGAAACTAGAGAAACTACCTATTTTCTATCAACAAATGTTATGTTGCTTCAATAATTGTAAGCCTTGTTCTTTGAACAAAATGTCTTCCGATAATATTCTTCAACAGCCGATATGGAACAATTGTAACTTTGTTTATAGAGGAAATACATTATTTTTTTAAAAATTGGATAGTCAGTGGGATTTTACGTGTTAAAGATTTGTTTGACGATGATGGTAATTTGAAATCATTGTCAGATTTTTCGAAGTGTATAAAAAACAAGTCAAACTGGTTGTGTGAATATAAAATTCTTACTTCTGTTTTCAAACCTTTACTACGAAAATATGATTTTTCAAATTGTAAGTTTGTGAACATACGCTAGAGAAATTATTTTCTCTTCTACACAGGATATGTTAATGTCTTAGATCAAAGATGCAGATTTTTCTATGAAAATTTTGTACACAAGAAATTTTGTAAACCGTGCTATCAAACAGTTTTAAACAAAGAGTTTAGTGTTGAACCTGTAGAATGGAAAAATATATATCAATGTAAATTATTCGACATACCCGATAGACAACTTACAGAATTCAACTATAAACTTTTAAACAATATTCTCTGTAATAATTTCTATCTCAGTAAATGGAAAAAAGAAACGAACAGCCATTGCAAATTATGCCATGTGAACGAAACTTCAAAACATCTCATTTTTGAATGTAAAAATGTTATTGAAATATGGAACAGATTAAGTTCTTACCTGAAAATAGATATCAAATGGAAACATGTAATGAATGGATTTAGTTCTGAGCGTAATAGAAAAATTGTATCACTCAATACACTCATCTCTTATGTTGCCTATAGAATTTACAAATATAAGATGTACTGTCGACTACATTCCTTGGATGAAACTAGCTACAACATTTTTAATCATGTTAAATCTCCAATAATTTTCAATGCTTCCATTCTGAAAAATTTGAACTCTTTTGTAGACTACAGGCTTTTTAAAGATTTTGCCTAAAATATTTTTGAATGCATGTTTCAATTGCTTTACATTGTATTAAGTCAATATTGCCATATTATCTTAAGTTCGTAATGTAACTTGTTCTAAGTATGTTATATATATATTTCTATGTTTGTTTTTATTAAGAAACTAGATATCATTGAGATGGTGGCCATCTCAAAGGGCCCCGCTTTCAGCAACGAACATGAAAATGTAAGGTAGCTGAAAATGGTTTATTTTGAAGTGGAACACTTGTGTACCATTAAGGGATGTGTTGTTTGAGTCTAAAGGGCTTCTATGTCGTTCTTGTTATAATAAAAAATGGCACGAAAATCAAGAGTGCTCAATACCCTCTATCAAAAAGCAGCGCAAAAATCACAAATGTTGCATATCCTCTATGAACACTATTGCATATATATCAAAATATGGAAGGAAAATCACAAATGTTCTGTGCCCTAAATCAATTGGTAAAGTTTGAGGCTGACTGGACTTAAGAAAAAGAAACCATGTACCGAACAAAGATTTTAAACAGAGAGGTTATTTTTGACCTTGACCCTTCACCTAGAAACTTCGTTCAAGGTCACTGCACATCCATTGACCACTGGCACTCTGAGAGTGAAGTATGAACCACATTGGACTAAAAGGAGAGAAGATATGCTCTGAATGAGGATTTTTCATATAATTCTGCTATGACCTTGACCTTAGACCTAGAAACATGTTTCAAGGTCACTACACACTTTTTACCCGAAGGCACTCTGTGCATGAAGTATGAGCCAGATTGTGCCAAGGAGAGAGAAGATATGCTCTGAACAAGAATTTAAACAGAGAGGCTATTTTTGACCTTGATCCTTGATCTAGAAACTTTGTTCAAGGTCACTGCACATCCATTGACCAGTGTCACTCTGTGAGTGAAGTATGAGCCACATTGGACCAAGAGGAGAGAAGATATGCTCCAGACAAAGATTTTTCATATAATTCTGCTATGACCTTGACCTTAGACCTAGAAACATGGCTCAAGGTCACTGCATGCCCTTTACCCAAAGACACTCTGTGGGTAAACTATGAGCCAGATTGGGCCAAGGACAGAGAAGATATGCTCCAGACAAGAATTTAAACAGAGAGGCTATTTTTGACCTTGAACCTTGACCTAAAACTTTGTTCAAGGTCACTGCACATCCATTGACCAGTGACACTGTGTGAGTGAAGTATGAGCTACATCGGACCAAGAGGAGAGAAGATATGCTCCGGACAAGGATTTTTCATATAATTCTGCTATGACCTTGACCTTAGACCTAGAAACATGGTTCAAGGTCACTGCACACCCTTTACCCAAAGACACTCTGTGGGTGAAGTATGAGCCAGATTGGGCCAAGGAGAGAGAAGATATGCTCCGGACAAGAGATCTCGGACGGACAGACGGACGGACGGACAGACTGATCACTATAGGGCGCCCGCAGAGCGGGGCCCTAATAAAAATAAAATATGAAAAAAAAAATTGCTTAGCTATGATGAAAATGGGAGCTTCGAACAGAATTTTTAAATCTTGTGGTAATAGGGTCAGGGGTTCTGGCATAACGGGGGGGGGGGGTAATATAGTTGAAAAGTGTTAATTCTTTGAAGTCCATAGTTATGATGATGAGGGAAACTCTTCCAAATTTGTAAGTTTCTTGACCCTTGGTCTTGGGTTCTGGATTTAGGGTAAGGCTTTGTTGAATCTGTAGTGAAAATGCATTGTACCTGTGAAATTCTTCTCTGCTTCTGGGCATATCGGAAGCAAACTGAGTAAAAGTTTAAATGATATAAGTAAGCGTATTTCTACCAGATTTTTGAACATCTGGACCATTTGTCTAAGCATTCTGGTCCTGGGCAGGGCTGTATTAATTTGGATTCTACTGAGAGAAGTTATTCCCCTTTTTCATTCACCTTTGATAATTAATCACTGTAAATAAATTAATGTATTTGAAAGGTTAATAGAATAGGATAATTATTCAAGAATGTTTAATTATCGTATAATTCAAAAAGTACTTTCTTAGTTTTAATAATTAGGTAGACCTGTAAGTAATAGATAAATAAAAATTAGACAAAAATAACTTATCTTATTAAAAGTTCTTCAAAGACCAGAAGAGAGGTCAATGCTAGAGGTCTTAATATGGGTTTAAAATAGTACAGAAGCACTAATATTTTGTTAATAGTCTGCATGGTGATAGTGTTAAGTGGGGGACAGATTAGAACTTAATTTATGAGTTGATACTGAATACTAGACTAATTATTTTGTTGATCCTGTTCTTCCTACTTCTCTTGCTTTAGGGCAACAAAGCTTCATCTATCAGTGTATTTAACTTCTAAATTGTTGTATTATACTTAGGTGACATTTAAGGCCCTTGGACCTCTTGTATCATTTAATTGTAGGGGTCTAAATAATTATGACAAAAGATTAATATTATACGAATGGCCCAATTATAAACACTGCGACATTTAAGTCCTGACACGACATGGTCCGGACTTTTAGGTACCCTTTCGAAAAGACATAATTAAAATAAATTTTTTCCTGGATTTTGGTGGGATTTTTTATTCTCACCTCATCATGTCAATCTTAACTTCTATAATGTTGTAGCTTTCTTATAAACTTCTCCCAAAACTTAAAATCCCATGGAAGAATGGGGGGATTTTTCATCCCACCTGAAATCCCACCTGAAATCCCACCAAAATCCCATGGGAGAAAAAAAATCTGTGAGGGATATTTCCTCCCATGGGATTTTTTATCCCATCATGGGATTCTTTATCCCATCATTGGAGAAATAGAATTAAAAATCCCATTATTAGCTATTCTTAGGATTTAAAGTCCTGTGAAGTATCATTTTGGGAATTTTTATCCCATAGGATATAAAATACCTTGCTATATTGATGTGTGTAATGAAGGGAATGCTTTGTTTGATCACAGTTTATACTGGCATCCATAAGAAAACAATAGGAGGAAACACACAAGACATAGGTAATCAGAGATTACAGAGCTCACCTCAACAAATGTTGTCTTTAGGAAAGGCAAATTCCCACACTAAACTGATAATCTAGTGGTGAGCATTCCTAGATGCAACAATTATGTAATTTTTTTCTGAAGGAGTTTGCGGATACTTGGGAATGAACTTATCTAAAATCTCTAATCTAGTCAATCATCCAGAAAATGTAAGTCAAATCCAGCATTTCAATCAAATTTTAGAATTTTTATACCTTGATGCATCATCCTTGTAAGTTTAGTTCAGATATAGGTATTATAGTTTCTTGGTAATGGACCTGCTCCAAAAACTTTAACCTGTTCACTCATCTGAAAAATGAAGGTCAAATCCTGTATCAAAAGCAACTCTGGTAGTGTTCATCAATAAATGTCTCTTCAATTCAAAGTTAGTTAAGGTATGGTTTTAAGACAGTTTAGAGAGAAACTGCTCCTAAAAACTTTTGATCATGTTCACTCATTTGAAAAATATAGGTCAAATTCAGCATCTGAAGGAAGTCCAGTAGTGTGCATCCTTATATGTATCATCCATACAAGTTTGGTCAGAATAGGGTTTATAGTAATAGTAACTTTAGAATGAGAATGAACTTGCTAAAAAAAACATTAACCTGGTCTTTCATAAGAAAAAATGTAGTTCAGATCCAGCATCCAAAGTCTGGTAGTGTAAAATCCTTAGATATGTCATCCGTGTAAGTTTGGTCAACATATAGCATTTAGTTAGTTTAGAATGAACATGCTTCATAAACTTTAATCTAGTCACTCATCCAGAAAATGTAGGTCAGATTCAGCATCCAAAACAAGCCTGGTAGTGTGCATCCTTAGATGTATCATCCATTCAAGTTTGATCAATATAGGGCTTATAATTACTTGGGAATGAGACCTGCTCCTTAAATTTTAACCTGCTTCAAAAACATTAACTTGGTCATTCTTAAGCTGAAATTGCAGCATCTGAAACCTTGTCTGGTACAATGAAACACAATAGAAGCATCCTCCATGCATCTCAGATTAATGTAGGCCATATAAGTACAGTATATATTTAAAAAGAAATCTGCTCGAAAAATTTTAACCTGGGATGCCGACACCCCAAACTTCATTAAGGTGAGCTAAATATCCCACAACATATAGATATTAATTTCAAATAGATTCTGTACTCTACTCATATAAAAATATTTACATTTTTGGATTACCGGTACAACTATAGGTATAGCAAATGACGAGCCCATTTCACCTTGTATAAACTATACTCATAAGTCATCTGTTATTAATAACTTTACAGTCTCATTCAGGTAAATATTACCACGAAAAAGAAGAAATTTTTTTTATCCACTAGATACTTTAGATCCCTTGTGCACATATTTGATTTAATTAAGTTTTAATGTCCACTTCCTCTCCCTTTGGATCCACCGCTCACTACACTGGATTTTAATTTAATCTTTATGTTTCTCTTAAAATTCAATGATGAAAGTAAAATATATACTTTGATTCACCAAAAAATATTTTGGATTCCAACAGTTAATATAATAATTTCCATGTTAATTTAAAGTACAGTGAAATAAATATAATAATTTAAATAAATGAATATCTTAAAATTTTGATCCCCATTCCCATCATGCCCATTGGATTCTACATGATGTATATGGAATTAAATATACCTTAATCATAGCATCAAATGTTTGATTTCAGTCATTGATTCAATCAGTGGCACGTGCAGCTACCATGTACATGCATGCTTGTATTCCAAAGCATCCTCATTTTCAAAAAAAAAAAAAATGATATAAAAATTATATATATGAATGCTGATTTCTTTGAAAAAGAACATATAATATTGAATCAAAACATTTGTTTCATTAATCAAAGATAAATGAATTGCTCTGTAATCTGTATGTATTATCTTCAAACTGTGCAACCTTATGGACTCATCTAGCACATTATTAGTACATGTATTAATTGTTGTCAATTAAATTGTTGTGGTGCTTCAGGGGGCTTGATCCCCTCCCTGAACCCACTTTGTGTATAAAGGGAGGGAGGTTTATTGCTGCACCAGACCCCCCCCCCCCCGCAATCATTAAAGCATGCATCCACATTATCGTTGTCTAGCTACCCCACTGTCAATTAAATATTATCATGAAAGTAGAAAAAATTCAGTGATCCAGTAATATTGTTACGGGAAATAAGGTACACTAGTATATTATTTATTTCAATATAAATTATGACAACTTAGCCCCCCCCCCCCCCATCCATGGGTCAGGGGACATGAAATTTGCATCTTGGTCAAGGGGTAATTATAAATATTCAGTGTACTGAGAATGATATGTGAACAATTTGTCTGATTGCTGGACACAGGGGGCATGTAACATTAATTTCTAATTTTGATTGAAAGTTATGTACGCACTGTAATCATGCCTAAATCAGTTTGCCAATTCAAATTGTCCCTTTTAATAGAAAATAAAATGTTCATAGTTGAAACAATTTCTTGAAAAATTATGACTTAGTCAGTCCCATTCTGGGGACTAAACCAAGGGCCACAGGATTTTTAAAGTCGATTTGAATTTTCAATAAAATTAATATGATCAATACTAAGAGTCACCCTGTGGATTGAATCAAGGGCCAGAGGATTTGGAAAGTTGTTATGAATACACAAAGTATGAAAATTAAACTTAAAAACCCCACCCTAGTAAAAAACAAAAACATATGTTTTGTGGGATTTTGTGTGGTCCTGCTGTTATTCAAAGCTTTTTATTTAATTTTCTAAATATTTCCTACATAAAATTTACAGAGATTTTTAAAGATAACAGAGACCTTATATATCTCATAAAAAATGAGCTTTATTAACTCCCCTTGGATCTCTTAATTAAAAATTGGATGTTCGCTTGGTTCCTCCACTAAATCCTTTACATCTCTATATGACCGTGAAACCCATCACACCTAATATTTGAGGATTGCTGATATATAAACATTGCATTACATTGTATGATAATGTACTCTTAAAATGCATGCATTTATTGTTAAGTGGATATTTATCTGCTGCATTTACATGCATGTATATGATGTATGTATATAGGTCCGCCTGGTCCGGTTCTGTCACACAATGCCAATTGTCATGTATATTTCATATAATATATATTGTTCTTTACAACTGTTAACAGTTTTGTGCTCAAGAATAAAGTTTTGTCATTGTCATATATGATATATATATGTAAAAGGACCTTAAAGTCCAAAAACAAAATTTGTCTCCCTTTTCCCAAAATTAAGGTAAAACTTTCCTGAGCACATGTTGGATTCACTGCTCAAGTCATCAGAAATCTTAATAGCTTATATACAAATGAGGTGTACACATAACTCTACTTAATGTATGTAAGCTAAACTTACAATCTGTTTTTACAATCTTTACCAACATAATACAACTTATACATGTACTGTACATGTAGTCAATATTTCTCTATTATTTCCACTTCTTAAATTTAAAATTCCAGTTAAAATGATACATAAGTACAGGACTTCATTATTACTAAAATGGTCAATTAGTTTATCAATCAGTTCTTAGTTATAGCTTTCATGCCCACTTACATACATAAGGGAAGAATTAAGGTTGTATGACCACCTGATCATGCTCTACCTTACCTCTGTCATTGGCTTGTGTATATATCATAGTGATAAACATAAGGAAACGTGTGTTAAATTGCTAATGTTTGTACATGTAGATAGATTTTTTTTAAAAGATCTAAAATTATTAGTTTCGTTTGATACAATCCTTTGAATATCATGAATTCATGTCCAAGGGAGACAGTTTCTTAATTAACTCTAACAGTAGTGAAAGTGGGGGAATTTAAATTGCTTTAAATTGTTTATTTAGACCTCACAATCTTTCACTGAGCACTCTACATATGTATCATAAGGTCCTTAATTTATTCAAATATCAAATTAGAAGTATTAATATGATTAATGATCATGAGCTAGGAATTAGTCTGTTTTACTCTAGTTAAAGGATATTTACACTTGGAATGCATATGTCAGTCTGGGATGATTTTATCACTTTTGAACCATTAAGCCATTTTCAATCTTTGTGCCAGTGAACTTTTATTGCAATGTTGACAATGAAATAGTCTTTGTAAATTTTAATGACTATATTTGTACTTTGAAAATGTAAATGTATTACTTGATACAGAAAGTTATATATATTTTAATTAAATTCTTCTTTAGTATTTGCAAATAACACATGTAAAGGAAAAGTACAATTGAATTGTGGATAAGCATTGAATTTTTAACTAGAAACTTATATGATTTGTACATATAAACATATGTAGATCTATAACAGTAAGTGAATGGGGCACATTCATTTATGATTTCTAACTTTTAAAATTCTAAAACTAAGTACATGTATAATAATTATGTTTTATTTGTTTGTTGTTTAACATCCCTCTTGAGAATTGTTCACTCATATGGAGACACCACCACTTGCGGGTGGAGAGCTGCAAATTTTGACCTATGTTTGGCACTCAGGGCCATTGAGCATTGAGGGATCTTTTTCGTGCCAGCATGTATTGCGACGCAGAACCTCGGTTTATACGGTCTCATCCGAAGGATCAGTCTGCACATCCCACAGTGGGATTCAAACCATGACATAAGGATCAACTCCTTACTCTGCGACTCTAGAGCATGTGGACGACTAATAATTATGTAAAACATTGTAAAGTTTACATTAATTTTAAAATGTATTGACATTTTTTAATATATACAAATTAAGTCAAAATACATTTTGATTTTGTTCCACTGCTGTGACTTTATGCATATTATATAGTATTTTACTCATGTAGTCATGTTAATTTAATACACAAGCTTGATAATTTATTTTTGATTTTAAATTTTAAGTACATGTAAATTACTACAATAATAGTAATAAAAAGAGTTTTGGTTATAAGCAAACAATATTTTTTCCTCTAATGAAATACAAGGTTCAAATGCTCCATTACTGGAACACCACCCCCACCCTCACCCCCAACCACCACCACCAACAACCCCTTTTAAACTCATTGAGAGACTGATGGTCTTAACTTCTGTAAAACACGTTGTAATTGTCATTATTATAAACGGATGGGCTGTATTGTCCAAAGTTATACTCTGAATAAACATTAGGATGCATGCATCCATCCATCTTTCCCTGTATAGATGTCAGACCTTTTTAAAAGAAAATCATTGATCTCCATGAAATTATTTGGTAAGCATTAATTTTGCTATTTTTTCAGAAGAAAAAATATGTCAACAAACCTTAGCCTCTCGCCTATGAAATGACAATGGCCTTCTGATTCACTTTAATCATATTATCTTAACTCCCACCCTCTCACATTAGGGTTAATCATTTATGTCAGAGCAGTCATATTTCAACATGGTCAATGTGTTTCCACTTGACAAGGTACATATGTATTTTAAAATATGTGTTTGGTTGTTTAGGGACAGACAAAGTTTGTTTGTGTGTTTACTTACATTGTAAAGCTGGTGAACAGAAGCATCTTAGAACGGAGCAGCTGATCAGTGAATGAGTGATCAGCCTTCTGTATTAGGCATGCAAAGCCTGAAGTATGAACTTGTCTCATGTATGCATCCTCCATCAATAATTGTATATTAAATGGTTCTCAATCACTTACAGCGCTACAAGATGTACAGTTTAACTTCGTATTAAATCCATTGAAAAACACTAGAACAGGCTTACTTCAGCCTCCAGTCGGTACACGTGCTTCAAAGTGTCTGATTCCTGGGTGCGTTTGATTGAATTCAAGATAAAGATTACATTTTGAAGAATTTCTGTTTATAAAGAGAAGGATTGGAATACAGTACATAAAATTATATATTGCTCCATAGAAAAGAAATCTACTAGTCCTCTATGTATATATTTATATAATCTATGAGTAGTAAACCTTCTTCCTTATGTCATTCCTTAATTAAAACAGGCCTGTGGGTACATGTTCACGGGGGGGGGGGGGGCACTTTTTATGAGAATAGTTTTTCTAAGTTAATTTTCATTTGGAAGCCCCCCCCCCCCATATTTTGTTGTTTTACGGTCAAACACTGGAAAATCACGGCAAATGGGGATTTTTCATTCATTAATTTTTTTTTTTTTTTTTTTTTTTTTTATTTGCTTACTTGTCAAACTCTCTACTTTGAAACACATTGATGCACTACGGGCCTGAAACAGTGTTTTGTATGCCTGTGAGGTATCGTGAATGTGATAATAAATTATGCTTGTCGTTAAAACTTAATTATTGCGATTAACTGATTAATTGCAATTTGGAAGTTCATAATTAGATCTCTTTTTCCCTCCTTATCAAAGTACTTTCGAATCAATGACTGGACTAATTTACTGGATCCGCCTCTGTTCGAGCACCTGTAACCACTCTCCTCTAGTGACTACCCATGTGTGAACATGTACATATATATACTCGTGATACAGCTAATTCCTAGATAACAATAGAGGGTAGTCACTGTGTATACACGGGGTGACCACACACAGTCTAATTCATCATGGCTGAAACAGTGACAATGGCTTTGGAAAAGGAGAAACTGAATCTCAAACTCTTTCTTTAAAATGACGCTTTAAGATTTTCAAGTTGATAAAAACGCTTACATATTCATATTTATTGTTACATATCGTATTAAGTTTTTGAGCTGATATGGATGTAATTAAAACTTTAATTGAAAATAGTTTTAAAAAATATGAATACATGCAGGGACCTATATACTAGTATATAGGTCCCTGATACATGTTATATTATATTTATAAGGTAATTCGAATGTACATCCATTATTCATAATAATGAATGGTACAGCTTGACAGCGGACACATTACACTGTAGCATAGTAGCTACATGTAGCTGTATGCCGCTGACACATAACCTTCTTCTTTGACATTTGGCCTATGTGCTGCAATGACCTGATGACCTCATGACTAACAGTGAAAATACTTCGTATACAAACATGACAAAGTAGTTCTGCGATAAAGTATATATATGCATGTTAATGTTAATGTATAATTTAAAAAAAACACACAAGTTCTAGAAACTTTACAATATAATGGTTAAAAGTGTCTGCAATGAGGATAGCAATTTCTAATTTGAGCAATTAATTTAGGCAAATTATTTTCATTACATACTGAAAATGAAAACTTCTTTACATTTATTAATGGAAGAATATACACGAAGATTGAATTGTAAAATTTATGGAAAGATATTTATTAAAAATTATGTAGATAATTTATTGAAAAATTTACAGTTCAACCCAAGCCTTTATAGGGTGCCCAATTCTTGCAGTGAAAACAAGACTATACTGATATTATTTTTAAGAATAATTAAGGAATTTAGGGGACACTCCAAACCGGGTTTAATTATCAGTTAACTTTAAATGAAGAGTAAATAATTAAACTCACTTTAAAAACAACATGGTTTTTGTATTCAAAATACATTTTTCGATCTCTGGAGCAGAAATATTCTTTTGGCGAAATTTTCGAGTTATTTTTTTTTTACAAACACATTCATATATTGCAAGGGATTATATTTCTTCTCTTGTCAGTGTGTTTTCCATATTTTAGTTACCAGGTAAGACAGATTCATAACATGATAACTTTTTAAAAGGTTTTCTTAACTGATATAAGTATATAGCATATTAGGTATCACTATATATTTAATAATGTGAACTTCGAATTAAGTCAACAACAGCCATAGAAATTATCTAGTATAATACCTGTGTGTTATTATGACACCAGAAAAGAAATTTGAAAGTTACTGTACGAGTTTACATGTACTTTTTGTCATGTACTTTCTGCCAAGCAGTTGAAAATTCGACAGAATGTACAAGGAAAATTACCGTCCATTTTTTTGCCGGTGGTGGTGGTGGTGTGTGGGGGGAGGGAGGGGGATGAGGGGGTATTTTCTTGTCTGCGTTTCCCTTCATGTCATGCATTTCCTTGCATTAATAATATGTAACTATGTAAATAAATATCAAGTGGTCTTGCAAGTTCCTTAAAAGAATACTTTAATGATTAACACATGCTTCAAATTCGAAAATTAATTCCATAGGAATAGTAAACTTGGTTTACTAATAATAAGCTATGGGGAAAATAGAGCCGTACTGTTAAAAATCATTTATATTAACATTCATGCAATCTTTTGTATAGTATAAGAATTAAGGTAAGCTGTAGCTCTATAGGTCGCTGATCTGAAAAAAAATTGGTCGAACGACCAGAGAGTATATTTTTCTCGCCCGAAAAACATGATATTCTAAGATATACTTTTATTTTTCCAATAACAAAACATTCCTTATAACCCTTGGTCATAGCCCTTCTGATTATGCCTTACATTGAGAACATCGAAAATTTCATTTTATACTGCCATTTTGGGTGGCAGCATTAAATTTGGCTTCGAGAACAATTGATAGAGGTTTAAAGAATTTGGTTGAAATCGAGATTTTTTGGTATTTGGGTTAATATATCGAGAAAATTATTTCAGAAAAGTGTAACATTTTGTGCGTAGTAAAGTTTTTTTTTCAGTGGGTTGCATTGTAGCTCTCAGGTCTGTGACTGTGTCAGTATTTTTATTTTCGTAGAGCTACAGTTCTGCAGCATAAAATTCAGGTATAATTGTTAAACTGTGATTCTAAAGCATGAAATTATAACGTTTTTAATAAACAAGTTAATATTTTCTTAACAATCACAGCCTTCGGTAGAGTTTTTTCAATATTACATGTACTGGTCTTTTGTAGGAATCGAGGTCTTTCCATAATGATAGTTACGCAATATAGACAGGGGACTGCAATTGTCAGTAGACGTGAAGCCGAATTCTTGAATATACGTGCGACTGTCGGACGGAAACTCTATTAGGTTACAGGTTACAGCCCCGGGATGAATTTTGCAATTGATTTTCAATCAAAGGTGTGAACGGCTGGAGGGATCGATACAATTTATCCATACGATATACAATCTGAATTTTTAATCCTTTGAACATGTTGAATGTATGACAGTGCATCCCTATTTACTATTTCGCAATCATAATGCATTAATATTTTGCATTATGGAAAGAAAAATGTTCAACAAGAATAAAATATAAAATTATCAATTGAAATTTGCATTCTACGACACAGTAATTCATTCAAGGGAAACTGCTTTTAAAAAATCATGAAAATTAAAACTAAATCATTGATTATTTGGATTCATAATACTCCCATATAGGTGTTACATTAAAGTTTTAGAATTCATAGAATTTAAAACTAACTATATTTCATGTTTTTCAATTACATCACATGTATATTGTTAAAACTGCCAATATAGATATAGTGTAAAAAAAAAAATATTTTAAAAAAAAATTAGCTTTGAGGACAAAGCTTTTTCAGGCAAGGGGGGAGATTGTTATAGTTAGTTTTAAATTCTATGAATTCTAAAACTTTAATGTAACAGGTTATATTATATGAATTTTAATTCATTACAATTTGACATTTTAAATTTGTTTTAATTTTTATGAAGATAATTCCTTTTTTTCTTAATTTCAATTTTGTTTAATTTCATTATGTTTTCTTAAAATAATATCAATTATTTTTTTTTCTGTATCAAAAAAAAGTATACGCTTTCTTGAATCCATTAAATGTGGAATTTGAGCAATCTGTCACCTTTCGGAAATCAATTTACTCATGACAGATTGCAAAACAATTATTTTATCTACTAAATAAACTGTAAAATTCTTTTTTATTTCGGCCTTTTTGTTGGCTAATTCTTGGCGAGATCGGCTTGACACTTTGCTATGACACAGGTATTAAATTATTTTTACGTTTTAGAATCTTGTTTATTTTGTTTCGGCTTCACCTAATCTTCCTATTGTTAAAAACTCAAAACGGAAATTTAGCTAATTGACTTCATCACCTTTCGGCTCTTTGATAATGTAAGTAATCAGTGTCAAGCCTATCAAAAGAAATCGCTGACTTACCTTTTATAATTTTTGTAACAAGCTTCCTGATTGGTCAAGAGTACAATTCCGAAGTAGAGTCCGGATAGATTGTGAATTTAGCAAATTCACTTTCTATCTGCTGACTCTACAATAAACATCATTCAACTTAATCGGAATTGTTTCTCTTTGCCAATTTAGGTAAGCTTGTGCTAGTTTATTTGAAAGTTAAAGATTAGATTTAATTTCATTATAGTTATTTTTAATTAATGTTTTAATGATTTCCTATAAAGTATTCTTGATACGGAATTAGGATAAATTACTTTGTTCATTTGGCTTACACTTCATTTTTAAATATCTGAAATGTTTTATTAATTTCAAATTGCTGGTTTCATTTAATGTTCAAGTAATGTTTAGAATTATATAATTACATTACTAGCAATCATTTCTTTGTTGAATTATTCACGAAATAGCGTTTTTGGAATTTTTCTATTTTTATAAATTTTTGGCAATTTAATTTTACCGCTTATGAATTATGTTCCCTGTTCGGAACTCTCTAGTCAGAGAAGGTAACTAAATTTTCCCGAAGTTTTGTAAACATTGTCTTTGGAGTTAAATGTTTGTAAGTTTTCTGATTTTATTGTCTACTTTTGATTTTTAACTTCTGTAACTGTAAAAACTTTGATAAGCGCTATGCATGACTGATTTCAGGTAACCGATCGATCTTTATTTGTTGTTTAGTAATCATATTTATATATTTATTATAATTTTTTTTGTGTAACAACTTTTATAAAATTCACTTTCTATCTGCTGACTCTACAATAAACATCATTCAACTTAATCGGAATTGTTTCTCTTTGCCAATTTAGCATTACAGTAGAAAAAGCGAGTAGCTATCCTACCAGGCTAATTTCCCCAAACTTCACAGACGAAAAAGTCACTGTGAAATAGGTCAAGCAATTGCAAAAAATACATAGTTACATCATTTTTAAATTTAATGGCTTCGTTATGTTTTAAATGAATAAGTTAAGCCAGGGACCTATATACTAGTAGTATATAGGTCCCTGGTTAAGCCACATAAAGTTTTTTTTTTGTTTTTTTTTTCATTCAAATTTTCTCAATAATGTCAGTCATATAATATATGTGTAGTTTTAATACTCCTGTATGTAGTACCTATATAAGGTTAAAAACCCAAACAATTATCGCGATTTCACCAAGTCACTCCAGATATAGCAATGCACGGCCTGATTTAGAATCTCCCAGGCGTGATAATAAAATAAAATAAAAATAGATTATTAAATAAGAACGACAAAAAAATGAAAATATACGGGGAATTATGTTACATAATTCATACATAAATTAAGGAAAAACCATAAATAGTGACGTGTTTATTTTCTTCTTTTTCAGTAAGTATCTTTACTATATGTTCCGATAAAAAGATCGCAAAAAATTATCCGTGTTTTAGTGCACACTTATTCCAAGTCAGTGGAGCGCTTTAAAAATTAAACAGATCATCTTCACGCACAAGATCATCATATCCAGAGAAAGATGCTGATGAAAGGGTAAAAAAGAAGTTTATTCTAAAAAGGTTAATTCATGCACGTTTTAAATCAGTCTATATTTGATTTAGCGTGTGTGAATTACTCCATTAACAACACCAACGGGTCCATTCTGCTGTTAATTTTGGCAGTGAGACGGGGGCAAGTTTACATGCACATGTCAGCATGTAACCACTGGTAACTGAAGTATATAAGTATAGTATAAGCATACTATTGTCAGTTCTCATACAATCTTAGATTGAATTAGCTATATTGCTTTAATAAGCTATGCAGAATATAGCTTAAGCTATTTCGACCACCACATTTTTTTCTTAAATATGTTTTTTTTTTCTGTTGAGCATGTACAAAAAAGATGCACTTTATGACAGTATTCAATCTTGAACTCCTATGAAAAGAATACACATATTTATGTAAATAACTTGTTTCTTAAGGCCAAGATTTAATCTTGATATGGGAAGATAGTGACCACTCTATATCTTGAGAACTTTGCTTGACATATCTCAGATTTATAAGTACATTATTTTCTTTTGAGGAGTAAATGACAATTATAGATATTGAGGTCCCAAAGTCAAAGATCAAGGGTCAAACTGGACATAAGAATATTGATCGCTCAGTATCTTAAGAACCCTTTACTTGACAGATGAGTAAATGACCACTGCAGATTTTGAGGTCACAAGGTCTAAGGTCAATGAACAAACTACTTTAGGCATAAAAAGGTATTTCCATTCAATATTTTGAGAACCATTAAATTCTGCATGATAGAATTTTTTATAAAATAATACCCTTTGAAGAATAGATGCCCAGTATATTTTTAGCTCTTCTGAGCCAAAGGCTCAAAGAGCTAATGCTATGGCCATTTGTGCAGTGTGTGTAAACTTTTTAGAATATGGGCCATAACTTAAGAACCCCTTGGCCAATTATTGTCAAATTTGTCACAGGGTATCCTTGGCCCAAGGGCTCCCGTTTATACTAAAACTAGGGTTGTGACCCTTAAACAAGGGGAGATAATTAGGAAAATAGAAACAAAAGTACTGGTTGCTCAAAACTTTCTTCTCAAGAACCACGGGCAGATTATCACCAAACTTACACAAAAAGACGAAGATATTTTGTAGATTAAAATTTGCACAGGGAATTGCCCAGGGGCAAAGGACGTGGTCTCAAGGTCACCTCAAAGTTGACCAAAAATTACATTTTATTAAAATATTGATATTTTGCTTACTATAAGGACTAAGGATTATCAAATCTTGTCAGTTGATGCATCTAAGGACCTCATATCATGTTGACTCAAAAGTAGTTCACAGTGACCTACTTTTTTAAATTTTGCGGCCATTCTTTTTCAAAATGATTTAGAGGCATATTTTGAACAATTTAAAGCCTATGATCATCAAACTTTGTCAGTTGATGTATCTTGGGTCCTCGGAGTATGTCAACTAAAGAGTAGGTCACCTTGACCTTTTTTTTTTTAAATTTTATGGCTAATCTTTTTCAAAACAATTAAGGTCATTAATTCAGATACTGAGAGTTTTAGAATCATTAAATCTCGTAAGATGATGCATCTTGGGGCCATAAAATATATTTATTAAAAAGTAGGTCACAGTGACCTACTTTTTGAACTTTCAATTTCAAAGCATTTTAGAGGCATAATTTGGACATTTTAAGGCCTATGATCATAAAACTTTGTAGGTTGATGCATCTTGGGTCCTCGAAAAACGTCAACTGAAAAGTTGGTCCCAGTGACCTACTTTTCAATTTATATGACTATAATTAAATATTTCCGGTACTAATTGGCTAAGAATCATTAAACTTTGTCAGTTGATGCATCTTGGGTCTTCGGAGTAGGTTGACTGAAAAGTAGGTCACCGTGACCTACTTCTAAAAATTTATAGCTTTAATTAGATATTTCGGGTACTAATTGGATTAGAATCATCAAACTTTGTCAGTTGATGCATCTTGGGTCTTTGGAGTACAACAACTGAAAAGTAGGTTACCATGACCTACTTTTGAAATTTTATGGCTGTATTTAATATTTTTGGGTACTATTTGGCTTTGAATCAAAAAAATTTGTCAGTTGATGCATCTTCGGTCCTCGGAGTAGGTCGACAGAAAATGAGGTCACCGTGACCTACTTTTCAATTTTTCATGACTCTAATTAAATGTTTTGGGTACTTATTGGCTTAGAATCATCAAACTTTGTCAGTTGATGCATCTTGGGTCTTTGGAGTTCAACCGAAAAGTAGGTCACCCTGAGCTACTTTTGAAATTTTTATGGCTGTATTTAACATTTTCGGGTACTATTTGGTTTAGAATCATCAAAATTTGTCAGTTGATATATCTTGGGTTCTTGGAGTAGGTCGACTGAAATTTAGGTCACTGTGACCTACTTTTCAATTTATGTGTCTATAATTAAATATTTCGGGTACTAATTGACTTAGAATCATCAAACTTTGTCAGTTGATACATCTTGGTCTTCGGAGTAGGTCGACTGAAAAGTAGATCACCATGACCTACTTTTGAAAATTTATGGCTTTAATTAAATAATCAGGGACTAATTGGCTTTAAATCATCAAACTTAGTCAGTTGATCCATCTTGGGTCCGCAGAGTTAGTTGACTGAAAAGGAGGTCACTGTGACCTACTTTTGAAATTTATGGCTTTATTTAAATACATCTGGTACTATTTGGCTTAGAATCATCAAACTTTGTCAGTTGATACATCTTGGTCTTCGAAGTAGGTCGACTGAAAAGTAGATCACCATGACCTACTTTTGAAAATTTATGGCTTTAATTAAATAATCAGGGACTAATTGGCTTTAAATCATCAAACTTAGTCAGTTGATCCATCTTGGGTCCGCAGAGTTAGTTGACTGAAAAGGAGGTCACTGTGACCTACTTTTGAAATTTATGGCTTTATTTAAATACATCTGGTACTATTTGGCTTAGAATCATCAAACTTTGTCAATTGGTGCATCTTGGGTCCTCAAAGTACGTTATCTGAAAAGTAGGTCACTGTGACTTACTTTTGAAATTTTATGGTAATAATTTTAAAAATATTTTAGGTATTAATTGGCTTAGAATAATCAAACCTTGTTGATTGTATCTTGGGTCCTCAGAGAATGACAAGTGATAAGTAGGTCACCATGACCTACTCTCAGGCACTAATTGACTTAGAATCATCTTGGGTTCTCAGTGTTTCATCAAAAATGTAGGTCATGATGACCTACCTTTGGAATTTCAAGGCTTTATCTAAATATACAGAATACTTAGAGGCTTCAAATAGAAGTGATAGGTTGTACAGTTTATCAGAAGAGCGATTCAAGGCCCTTAGGCCTCGTGTTTGGGGTCACAAGATCAGGAGTCAAGGTTCAAATTCAATATATTAGGAATAAAATGTCAATATCATAAAAAGCATTGTAACTTTGAAGTTGATCCCTCTTTTATATTGTCATAAGGTGGGTATATTTTTTTTATAACATACATAGATTCACTTGTATTGTGAATTAAGTTTGGGATGAAATTGAAATCTAAATACCATTCAAGTATCGTGATACATCATTGTATTAGTTCGATGTAATTGAACAAATGACTCATTAAAAAGGTTACTATAGGATTATTTTTCCTATATTGTGCCAAGACATTGGATATTTAATCCCAGCTTCTTCATTTAGTGGGATTTTTTGTCCTTTGGGAGAAATAATCCCATTTTGCAACAACCAAGGGATTTTTTTTCCCATATGGGACAAATTATCCCATAGTATTATTTCTCCCATGGGATTTTGGTGGGATTTCAGGTGGGATGAAAAATCCCCCCATTCTCCCATGGGATTTTAAGTTTTGGGAGAAGTTTATAAGAAAACTATAACATTGTAGAAGTTAAGATTGACATGATGAGATGAGAATAAAAAATCCCACCAAAATTCAGGAAAATTTTCAAATTATGTCTTTTCGAAAGGGTACCTAAAAGTCCGGACTATGTCGTGTCCGGACTTAAATGTCGCAGTGTTTATATTAAATGTGATATTACGTATATTTTTGCAAGAAACCCATTTTGTTACAGATACAATGAATATATATGACTCAAGGTGGCTTGGCTCCTCTTATCATAATTTTTTAGAGCCATCACATAGTTGAGAGGTCTCAATGTTATTCAGTAAAAATTTTTCGTTAAAAATTCTTAATGTTCATAGATCTGCGGATAGCAAAATTTTATTGTTGAATATTCAGTATGAGAGAAGGAATGTTTTGTGCTCTCTCAAATACTAACAAAGATGCTTTAGATAATCTTGAAAATTATTGGCCAATTAGTCTTTCTAATACATAGATTGCAAAATTATAGCTTTTGCGTTTGAACGATTAAAACGTGTGACAAATGACTTGATAAAAAAAAATCAGAAATGATATATTAAAGATCGATTCATCGGTGCTAATGCTTGATTAATTTAAGATACTTTAGAATATTGTAAAAATAATGAAAATGACAATGGTCCGTTTCGTATATTTGAAGTGGAGCCAAACTTGGAAGTTTTTAACTCATGACAATCAAAAGTGAGAAACAGCTAATCTAATTCCCAGCACAGCAAAGAGAATAACAATATTAGACATGTTTAAGATTGATTGAGTATGATCGTTGTTTTACGCCGAGTCGGCAATATTTCCACCATATTTCGGCAGTACAAATTTAAATATTTATTAACGGTTTTGGAGTTTCTCTGGCGGCCCCCAATGAACCTACTTTGTCGAAAATCAGAAAAATGATCTTTAGCGTGTCCAGGGGGTTGCAATCCTTGACAAGGAGCACAATGTAATGTCCCCGGACTTGACCTGTTAAAGATCAAATTTAAATATAAAGCAGGTATATCCTCAACTTACACTTCACATTTATTCCCCTTGACACAAATGGAAAAAAAACCCACATCGACAATATTGTTAGCTGAACGGTAAAAAAATATTGAAGAAGGTATGTATTAAGATAAGAGCAAAACGCCTCGCACCGAATTCACAACATGATAAGTCAAACTGATTTTGATTTGTGAAAGATGCTGAACTCCTTAATCGTTAATTTAAAAAAAAAGTTTAACATCATTGGGGTTTTAAACTAATTGAAGTTGAATAGGATATGGCGATTAGATCATTAGGGTAAAAAAGCCTATTTATAAATACACTCTAATTTTGTAGTTTTTAAAAATGCCGTTATCATCTTATAAATGACTTAACTTTTTCTTGTTCAATTGTCATATGATTCATCTTCCCCAGGAAACATTTTTTCCAGAGCATTCATATAACAAATAGTATTGATAGTTTTGGTGACGATTCAAACTACCACCTACTTTATCTGCATTTCCTTTTTTATCGGTCGCAGTTGCAGCTGATCTGTCTGTGGTTATACAAGTAATAGCTTTTCAAAAAGCTTGCCTGACTAATCAATCAATATCTATGGAACGTATATGCAGGAGAGGTGCTAAACGTTTCCGTCATCAAGGAGCGACATAGTTGCGGTACTTCATTACACAAGATGTACAATTGACTTTCTCTTGAAAATCTCCTAACCAAATACTACAGACTAACGAATATCTTAGACATGCCACTATTTGGTCATTTATTAGTTAGCCCAGGATCTGACTAGTTACGTTGGGATGAAACTGCAAGTGCGCTAGCGTAGATTATAATCAAAGGCGGATCCAGCACAGGCGCGCCGGGCGTGCGCCCCCCCCCCCCCCCGTTTGATTTTTTTGTATGTAGAACTTATATGTTCATTGTCCTAAAATCAAGGAAAAAACACCTCTTATTTGTAAGAATTCGTCAGCTTCCGGGGGCTTCGCCCCCAAACCCCCATCAGAGCTTTGCTCTGGACCCACTGGGGTTTCAATACAGACCCCCTGCCTTCTACTGCACCCTCCCGTTATGAAATTCCTGGATCCGCCACTGATAATTCTGGGAAAATAGTTAGATGATTCGTTTTAAAGAAATTCATATTACGTGTACTCTCTTACTAGAGGGCGCACTTCTTCATGGTAGGTGATAGACTGATGATACGGCCTCTATTTATAGACTGGTCTGTTTTCCGTCGTTCTCGACGACGAAGAAAATTATGAACAGTTTTAACTGGGAAAGTTGTCTTGAAGTGTTTGAGACAAAAATGCTTCAATGCTACTCTAGAAATCAAAGTAAATAACCTGTACACTTTATAGCTAGCGCAAAACAAGATACTAATAACACCCCACCCCCCACCCCCGCCTGACAAAACTCACGCGATGATGGTCCTATCATAAACAAGTACATGTATTATAAATGAGCTTAAAATACATCTTTATATACAGTTTTGAAATTGTTAGTTTTTCTTTTCAATCGATTTCAGGACCTTTCTCATAATGAAAATAATGTGCTTTTTTATGAAATGAAAACTAGTACAGATCTTGATGTTTTCTTCATTTTGCCGATTCTTTACTTAGAACCTTACGGGAGTGAAGCCCATTCCTCTACGGGTACTGACCTACACTCTTGTCACTGTATTAAAAGGAAACCCTTGTTCATCACAAAGCATGAAATAATATGCTACTCGCTGACTTAATTTCTAAGCTTTTTTAAAAAACCTTACCTTGTAACGTACATTATTAATAAATGTAATGTTGAAAGAAAGGCTAGGTGGATAACAGAATCAAGAAGGGATGTCCCATTTACTGGGTGGAGGGAGTTTGTTTATGATTAGACTAGTCCACTTATGGAATAAATAGTAAGAATAATCAGCAAATCCATTGCTTTAGTGTTGCTTGTCCATATACAATGTGTTCTCTTAAAAAAATGAGATAAAATTTACTGTTAATAAAAAATCTGGAGCTTAAGAATCATGTTAAAAGAATAAATTTTATTTATTTCCATAGAAGTTATCACACCCATTCAATAGAACAACCCAAGAAAAAGGCGCGAAGATAATTTACATGTGACACTTGGCGCGAAATGATTGTGTCACCCCTTTCGTAGAAGGCAAATGGACTGATCCAGTAGTTTAGAAACGCAGAAAAAATGTTACACGGACATGTTCGTACAAAGAATCGCAAAGAATAAATATGTGCGTGCAAAAAATTGAAGGAGTTAAACACATCATTATTTTGCATCAGTTATATGATTCTTTCTTCTGCAAACTGTATTTGTTTAAATGCAGGTAACAAATTCCGATGTAAATCAGCTTGCAGAAAATCTAGTTCATTAAGAATGATCGCTTAGTTTCGGATCCCTGAAATATTAATCCTTATACTGCCTGACGCACGTGGCGTCAGGCAATAAGTGCACATGAGGAAATTAGAAATTATTTTCCTTCTTTCATAGAAAAGTTCCTTAATGATAATTTTTATAAACGCTAAAAATGGAATTTCTAAAACTGTTTTAAACTAGGTTATTACTCTTCTTATTAGGTTATCTTATGATATTAATTTAGAATTTTATAGAAAGTCATCACAAGTGCTCCAAAACGAGAATGTATAAGATGTAAAGGCATATCGTTAAGAGTTTCCGGGTATGAACTCCAAGTGGAAAGAGTATGTCCTCATTGAAACATTGATGTTTATTTAAGAGATTAATTTAATTTTTGAGAATTCATGAGGACATGAACTACGACACTCCACGCAGACATATTTCATGAAGCGCGTTAGCACTTATGATTAATATGCAGGCGTGAAGCGTTGTAGTTCATGTACCTCATGAATTCTCAAAAATTAAATTCATATCTTATATTTACATTATATTTCTAATGACTTGCAACAAATTTCTGTCATTCAACAATCATTTTTGAAAAAAAAAGTTTGCACTATTTTTTTTTACTTCAATCACATCACAATGGAAATATATATTCTTACTCATCCCACGGTAGTTCATGAGAACATGAACTTCCAATAATTTGCAAAGAATTTAAAGAAAAAATATTTGGACACGTAAATATAAAAATTTTAGTGTATATAACATATAACATTTGTCTTTATCTCTATTTTTTTTTTAAATCTCTTTAGCTTGCCTTCTGAGTATGCTTATCTGTTTACAGTTTTAAATATTGAATATGTACTTTCTCTACTTAAAAAAAAAACCAGATGTTTCATGTTATAAATTTATCTTTTGAATTTTTCCTGTCGTAGACCCTTATCATACTAAAAATTTTGCACCCGATTTGAAATTGTGCATCAATCTTAATTCATTCATTTCTTTCTAGCTTAGTCATCAAAGCGCTTGCCTCATGATTGGAATCAAATCCTGATTTGAAGTGGAAGCTGAGGCTGGGGCTTTAAAACCGTGGCCCCATGCACTGCCTGAGGGCAAACAAGAGGTGGAGCCAATGACTTCAATTTTCACAAAATGATGGGAACATTTTGAAATTTTAGGTACTGAGAGAGAATATACTTAGGGAGCATTTTGTAATATAAAAAAAGTATGACTATTTTTGTAACTGCCATAAAAATGCATTTATTGAGAACAAATGCAAAAATAAAGATTTATTGACAAATATCATATCGGACATTAACTTGTAGTACTCTGTGTAATAGGACATTGATTTTTCTGTAAGTTCCCTAGCAAATCTTTCATCTAACACAACAACTATTTCGAAACGATAAATTTAAACCTAAAGGGCAATTTTAAATAAATATTGATTTAGAGAAAAGGAACATGCCTAGATATATGTAGATTTAATTATCGTAGTGTAGAATTTTTAATGTCCACGTGTACGTGACTTTCGATAAAGTTACTGTTTTGTATAAATCTCAAGTCCGGCCGATCTGTATATAACTATACGTCAGGGTTGTAACATTTTATTTCGTTTCAACCTATAAACAAATAACGATACAATTATACAGTGGAATAAATTCTCTGAAAGTTATACAATTTTTTTGTATAATTGGTGCACTTAAAAACTTGCACGCTGACGGGTTATAATCAATAGAACATTTGAAAGTAATCAGGTTATCAGCCTTGGGTAATCTCGCGTAACCGCCACAAACAAGAACAACACCGAATATTGTACGTCCACACTAAACACGAATCGAAATTTCACATAAAGGGAATATCGATCCCGATACAGTTACTGTGATGCTTTGATCAGCCATGCAAAACGACTGGACACTTTCAAACCATGTGAAAGGAAAAGTTTCTATTCCTTCGACAGAAGAATGTCAGTATTAGGCTGAAAGAGAGTTCGTTTTTTTTTAATCCTTACATCTCACTCGATTCCATCTAACTTCGATGAAGATCCCACCGATCATTACCAATAACGCCGACTACGATTAACTTGTTAAATTAGACTACCATGTGTGCGCATATTGCAAAATGTTTGCATGGTGTGCCACATGGAATCATGCAAGTGATTTACATTGTCAGTTAAGAGAATATTATCAATGGAAAAACTAAACTGATTGTCCCTTATCTAAAGAATAACCCTACAGCACCACTGCACAAGAATACTTATTCAACACCGAGGTTTGTTATACTTGTACCCCGACAGGATCTGACCAGCATTGTATGATATAAAATGATATGATATATTGCTTGGTTCATTTACTCGACAGGTGTAACCGGTCGACAGGGGATGCTTATACATGTACCTTCATTGTAAGTGATCCCGCCTCTGAGGTCCGTTTTGCTCTGCTCCCGATCTGCATTGTTTAAATATACTATGAGCCTGAGTGTCGTTCGTTGCTTCCATGTTTTATTGATCAATTCGGGTTCAAATAATCTCGTTCTAAATGGGGCACAGACCTATAGGGCCAGGATTGGTTTTTGTCTTTACAAAAATCTTATCGATCTTGGTTCAGGTATATGACGTTAGGCTTAATACAGTCCCTGAACCGTTCTACTTTCCCTCTTGAACGGTGAGCGAACGCAGAGCGAACGGTGAGTCAACGATCTGTGAACGCTGAAAGCAACTTGGTGAACGGTAGGTGAACGCTGAACAAACGCAGAACGCGAACGGAGCGCGAACGCGAGCGCAAAGTGAACGGTGAACGCAAGATGAAAGATTTATTCGGAATGCCTCTGATCTTTTCCATGCATTGTATCTAATCAATTGTATTCTAATGTCAGGCGCAAAATAAATAAATAAATATTCAAAAATTGTCCTAAGAAAGATGAAATATGCACATTAAGTCAAACTATTATTTAAGTTTCTTACAATATTTTCTACACATATGTGTGATGTTTAAATTCAGCTGTTTAATCACACGATTTTTATCGCTCTAAAACATTGTCATTGTTACCGAACGCTGTAGTTTAAAGAATAAAATCATTCTAGTTGTAAAATAAATATGTTTATTCTTATTTGATATATAAAACCATTACAAATCATGATTTTCGAAGAGGACATCACTGACTTATAGAATGAATTACAACGGCTGTAACAACCATATATGTATTTCCGTGTCAAGGCGATTCCGTGTAAAATAATGAGAAAAAAAATTAAAATATTTTGCTACGGTCTGTGGACGTATTGCATGTATACACTCGTATTTTAAAAATTTAATGCAATAATTTATTTATGTGTCTTTTCATTTTTTTATGATAATTTTTTTAAACAGAATTCTACACGTACCACCGTTCACGGTAGCTCAGTCGGTAGGGCGCTCGCTCCGTGATCGGGAGGTCATGAATCTCGGCCGCGACTGACCTAAGTCGATAAAAAAATGGGTAGCAACTGTTCCTTCGCCATGCGCTCGGCACTTTGAAGTGAAAGTTGCGGGTCCTTCGGATGAGACCTTAAAAACCAAGGCCCCGTGTCACGGCAGGCGTTGGCACGATAAAGATCCTTCACTGCTCAATGGCCCTGAGTGCCGAGTAAAGGTCAAAAATTTGAAGCCTTCACCGGTATATAGTGACGTCTCTATATAAGTGAAAAAATCTCGAATGGGACGTAAAACAACATACAATCAATCAATCAATCTACACGTACCTGTAGATAATTCCCCGTGATTATACTCGGACAAGATGATACAAAGAAGCATTCATATCATTTGTTATAGATTAAAATTTCAGAACTATATATTTATTTGATTAAACGGACAAATAAGAGAGAGTGAGAGATTCCGTTTTAGCCCCCCCCCCCCTTTTCCACGAATGCCTGTACATGTGCATGTACCAGTATAAACAAAAATTCTTAATTTCTATCTAAATATATCAGGCAGTGAAAGTAACCTTTTTTATCAACAAATTCATTTTTCATTTTGTTTCACAGTCATAATCAGTTTTTGTTTTCCTGCTTTAAGTTCACACGAAGTCCACGTGTTTGTCCTGTCAATCAAAATCATTCGACACTCTGCAGGTGTGAAAGTCTCGTCAAACCAAAGGCGAAGTGCTACACTGCAGTATTACCAAGAATTTTAACATTTCTTATCATTTCTAGATCTGATTCCAACTTTTCCAAAAAATAAATAAATAAAATACATTTGGCAAAAACACTTGGAATGAATTTGAAACATACTCCCTGGCCGATTTAAAATACCACCGTCGGCACGGGTATATTTTAAACTACTATTTTTTAATGACTTTATTTAGATGCATGTTTTCTTTTTTGAGACTGAAATGTCTGTGCTATAAAACGCATTAACTTCTTTTTAAATATTAATTAAAATATACTGGAAATGCTGTCTAAGTGTAGGTGGAAAAAGGGGGGGGGGTGTCTTTATCATATCGAATGAATATAAATTTATTGTGAATAAAGAAATTTTTTCTCTCTAATATTAGACTTTATTTATGAATTGTAGTGTATTACATTTAAATAAATATTTTTTAACCACACTTTCAATTTAATTCGCTCCGAAGATATTTAATTAACTGGATATCCGCAGTACTATTTATAATTCTCAGAACTAGTTCTAATAATGTATTTCTATAGTAATTGAAAAAGAGTGTTAGTAACAAATACTGTCGTAATTTTGCTGCAGCTGGTAAATTAATTGACAGGGATTAGTATCTCTTCATTAACGATTTGTCGTCTTTAACTTAACAACAGATTGGTGCAGTGCTTGAAGTACCCGTATATTGCCCGTACTTAAATTTAATTTATCAGCATCGTTCTACATAGGTACATACTTAAAATAACATTTATTTTCCTGATTAATTTAAGAAATAGCCTAACAGCTAAGTTAGAATAATAATAAAACATATTGTAGATAATTTTTTCCCATGAAATAATGATCCTTTAAACACGCTATGTTAATTATTAAATTTCAAATCCTGTAAATCCTTACTTCCAAAAAAAAAAAAAAAGAAAAGAAAAAAAAAGTCCTTTCACTTGGGAGTTCCGAATGACAGTGAAGACTGAACGATAAGTGAACGCTGAACGCAAAATGAACGAACGGAGAGCAAACGATGAACGCTTTGCGAACGGTGAGCGAACAGAAAAATGGGAAAGAAGAACGTTTCAGGGACTGTACATGAAGTAATTCGCTTCACATATTTAGAAAATTTTATTTCTAATCAATGCATATAGCATATAGAGTTAAGAGGAAAATTTTCACTGACTTTAATTACATGTATGAAGCTATATATTCTTGGGGTATTTTAATTTTGTTATCTCGATGATTTTTTTTTTTTTTGGTTGATTTTTTTTATTGATATTCACCGGAAATAAAAACATGACATTGATATATACAAACTATAAAAAGGAAATCCAGGAGTGCAATCCCTGATATGTAGCCCTATTGCCCAGTTAGCACAACAACGTTATTAAAACGTTATAAAAACGTTATGAAAATGTTATGAAAACATTTTCTAAAACGTTATTACAACGTTATTTTGTGTGGTTTTTTAAACGTTATTATAACGTTTTGCAAAAACGTTGTACTGAAATGTTTTAAAAACATTTTTAAAAACGTTTGGAAAACATTTTTAAAAACGTTTTGAGAACATTTCTTAAAACGTTTTTAAAACATTTAAAAAATCAATTTTACAACATAATAAACAATATATGTCTTATAATTTAATAAATTTAAATCCATTCATTAATGTTGTCTAAACACTGTTTTTTTTTAACACCTGCACAATAAAATTACAGTCTTCCTTCAAATGAAATTTGTACTGTTTGAAATACGAAAAGATCACAGCATCCTTATTCCATTAGAAATCAATCTGTTATACACTTGGACTTCTCTGTGTTCTTCTGAAAAACAAAGATTAATTTGGACATAAAACTTCGACTAAATGATTACCCATTCATACTCGTACATTTCTTTTAAGTTAAACATATCCATGTAATAAGGCATCTGACAACTAACTAAACATACTAGTATATAAAAATCTGATAAACACAAAGAAAGTATGCTTTGTTATACAGTTGTATTAATAAACAAAAAATTACAGGTGGTATTATATCTATATATTTCTGACAACCAACTTCAAACGTACCTTATCATATTTAAAAATTCCTCCAGGAAGGTATGGATCAAACCTCTTCGTCCCACCTCTCATTAAATCGTAAGAGATTGTCTTTGATGCTTTGTAAGGCTTGTAAGCAGCAGCTACTAAAATGTAATGTGAAATTCATTATAAGAAATGTAAATAAGTTAATGTATAAACATATTTAACAAAGGCATCGGAAGCAATTTAAAAGTGGGGGGGGGGGCTTAACCAACAAAAACGTTGGGGGGAGGGGTTAACTCGAATTTTCACTGACTCTATTACGTCTATCTTTGCAAAAAAGTTGGGGGAGGGGGCTTAGACCCCCCGGCTCCGACGCCTATGTTTAATAAATCAATGAAAACAACACAGCATTACTAGTACTTAGATCAGTTTTCTTTTGCTGTATACATTTTCCAATGATTTATAAGTTGATATGTTAACTGAATCTTAATGCATTTTCTTAGCATTAATGGTGATAAAACTTACTCTTAATAATTCTTTAAAGGGGTGCAACCCTTTGTCCAGTCTTAGTGAACTGACCCATGGAATTTGTTTGCATCATTGTCCTGCATATCTCCGCCCTGCGTTGAAACCACTGCATTCACTAAAATGAGTGTTATATTTTATCTTGAAGAATGTGTATTTCAAAATTTGATTGCTAGCAAATATATAATCAAGCCTGAGATTGATTAATTAATTTTTCTCCTTTCCCTTCCAAAAGAAAATAGGTTTAACGTGGCATTGTATTCTGTAATACATAACTCAAATTCGGAAAAGTCTAACTAATCCCCTCTTAAGAATTATTTAACCCTGTCTTGTTAAGACCCCCTCCCACACCCATTCCTATTCCCAACTATGTTTTAATTATGTTTTGAAACCCTTCACACAATTTTAATACATGTAAATAAACCCAAGTTTTCAAACAATAAATCGCCCGCCTAATTCAAATGCCAATGAACTTTATAAACATATATATACACCTAAGTCTATAAGAATGAAAGATCTAAGATTCTAAATGCATATGTATTTAAAGCTACACTATATGATTGCTAAATATATAGACAATGAATACTATTTAAAATTTAACATACCAAACGTTGATATTTGAAAGGTATTCCCCTATTCCTTTTCTTTGTCTTACAAGAATGCCGCCGGGTTTTTCAAAACTGTGATTATGTTGACCTATATAGATCACATGGACATAGTTTGCAACAAGGATCGACTGCATCAGCACTGGCCATGGCATCCCGCTGTGTCACTCAATTAACTCTCGATAAACACATTATCGAAGGGGGAACTTATTTCCCATAGCACAAATAAATGACTCCACTGAATTTTTTAATTCAGGAACTTTGTTGAACAAATAAGTTTTTGGATTTTTTTTTACTCTCCTTGTTATATATAAATATTATTTACAATGGTATAAAAGAAAAATATGAACACATTTCCGGGTTGTTGTTGTTGTTTTGTTTTTTTTTTAATTTTTGGGGGTCTAAATTTAATTATCACAACTCAAAATCAATCATAACTCAAACTTTGGAGCTATTTATAAGAAAACAAAAGTTTTATATATTTATATACATGTATCGTCTTGCACTAAATAATTAAAAACTTCTTATGCTTGGAGTTGGTATTTCTGTAACGTTTTTACAATGTTTTGCAAACATTTTAAGACAATGTTGTATTCATGTTGTCTCCTAACATTTGTATTTCATGAAATTTATAATAATTATTACACGAAGTATTTTTTTTAATCATGCTATTCAATTTATAGCTGCGCGATATTTTATCATTATAGAAATTAATGTTAAATGCTAAATGTTTTCTCAAAACCTCCTTGCAACAGGAAAAAAATGTTATAAAAAACATTTTAAAAATGATTGTTAAGAACGTTTTTTAATAACGTGTTTACAACCAAAATAAAACGTTTTAAAAACATTTTATAAACGTTTTATTAAAAACGTTTTCAGATAACACCAATACAACGGGAATAAAATGTTATGAAAACGTTTTGTGCTACCTGGGTGCAGACATGCCTACCATTTCGCTTGTGGCGTATTTCTTCCGCTTTTCATGCCTAAATTATGCTTTTTGGCCATATAAATATCTTTGCGCTTTTAAAATATCATACTATAAAACTGTGTTATTTAGAGATTTTTAAATGAACTACTTACTTTTGAGTTTAAGTACGATATATCATGGTGCAAAGTCAAGATCTGATAAAAGCTTTATATACGACCTGTACTACAGCATATTCTACAAGCCGTGCATATCGGATGTTGATTTTATAAATCTCCAAGGAGCTTATAAAAGCTTTAAGATCACCATTTTTTTTTCAAGAGTCAATATCATCAAACGTACGACTTTTCTACACTTTACACAACCTATCCTTGGGATAATTTGAAATCTAGGACTTTTGGTGTAGAAAAACTACTTCATTAATTAAAATGGAACTCGGAAATGTTAAAATTGATTCATTTAAATTCATTCTGATTCCACAGACAATTACTTTGAATTTAAATTATACAATAGTTATTTCTATAAATATGGAATTTCGATTGGCACTAATTGTGCCCCCTTTTTAGCGGACCTGTTTTCCTATTCCTCTGAAGCATAATTTATACAAAAACTACAACATGAGAAGAAGGAAACACTTGCCGTGGCCTTTAACATATCGACGACGTTTTATTAATTAACAATAGTTATTTCTAATCATGTCAACTCGATATATCCCAATGAACTTGAAATAAAAGACACCACAGAGTCTGCCACATCTGTTTCATATTTGGATGTTTACTGACTATAGACTGAAAGGGCCAACTAACAACTAAGTTGTATGACAAAGGAGATGACCGGCTTCTCCAATTTTTTTTTATTTATATATCAATATTCCGCTATCACCTACATATAATGTTTTATGTGTCTCAACTCATTCGCTTCTCAAGGCATGCTTTGGGTATTTTCTAATTTTCTAATCGAGTCAGGCTACTCACAGAGAAATTGATGCTACAGGGATTTTAACAACACAGATTCACAGAATCTTTAAATGTTCACAGATTTGTATTTGTAGATTTTTTGAGATCTATCACTATTCGTTATCTTCACCTTTTTCAATATACATGTACATTAAAAGAGATTATATTTCCTAAAGATCGCAATACAGAAATGATATATACTAACTTAGAGGGTTTTCAATGTAAACACGTAGCACACATGCCAAACATTTGGCAGAATCATATACAAATGCACTATGTATTTAAACCTATATAGTAATATGTGCTATAAATATCACCCTGAGATTGAAATAGGTGTAATATTTAATGAAGTTTGTTTATGGTCTATAATTTTAATGCCCAGCTAAATGACTTTTTATTTTCTGTAACTATAAGAAACATGATTATAAGATTTTAAAGTCCAATTTCAGTCTGATAATCAAATTACTATGTTCTATCATTATGTCGTATTATGTTTGACAAGTTTCCCAACAATTGTGATGCCATTGTTTTTATACCATTATCACTAAGGGTAACTCCCGTTCACCTGAATAATACAGAGGGACCACGGTGGATGTAACCGTTCAACAGAGTATTCTTACTCCTTTTAAGCACATCCTCTGAACTTTCAAGCTTTGCAGTTTTTTTTTTATTTCTTCTTCATTTTAATTTTCTAGTACATATACTTATAGTATTTAGCCTCAATTTAGGGTCTTGGCCAAGCACAGATAATTATATTATATCAATTACATGTACCTTTTGGATAATTATTATGTCACATAATCATACATGAAATTCTTTTTTTTATGAAATCCGTTAATTTGGAAATTTTTCCACTTATCTTTTGTTATTTTTTAATATTGATTGCTTCAAATCCTACAATCCAAAGAGGCGAAGTAATGTTGCAGGTTGAAATGCGCCCCGATTGGAATATTCCCAACCACGATTTCAGGCAACTAATTGCACAAGACTAAAACAATATTTCATTCAGGGAGGTAAATAATATTTTTATCGTATGTTTATAAACTTATATAGAAAAATTATGTTGATTATGTAAACAACTCTGTGAACAACTCTGAACTTTGAATATATTTTCTTTCAGATTTTGTCTTCAAAACTCGAGTTTTCTGCTATGTTCAACACATTTACATGTACTGCAACCTTATTTCATTTAATGTTTAGTATTTAATTAATAAATGTTTTCCCTCCGTATTCATGTTTGTTTATCAAATTGATAAAAAAGAGAGAGAGAGAGAGAGAATAAAAAGTAAAATAAAAAATGGAAAAGTAAAATGGGATAAAAGTAAATCGCAATGGTACGAGCTTTTGATTGTTACTATTACTTTCCGATTAACAAGTTAATTTCTGATTAAAGGCAATCATATATATATATATATAATGATCAGAGTTGAAAAATTAGTGAGAAATATATTTGAAATATGAGACTGCAAGTCATTTTTTTTATATCCACATTCTATAAAATTACAAAGGCTTAAAGGAAATTATTCTAGAAATTAGATTTTTTATAATTACATGTAATTATTTATTGTAGAGGTGTTTTACATAGTAGACCTACTCTTAAATCAAGTTAATTTATTCAAGTATCTATATAACTGCTTGAATAATTTTTTCTAACTTATTTTATAACTGGTAATTTTTCCTTTATAAAGATTATTTTTCTTTGAAAATTTACACCCATCCCAAGAAACGAGCTAAATTTGGTATATGTATTCGCCCACGAGTAGACCCGTGAAGTACGGATTAAGGAACTATCATTAAAATGACGTAATTCCCAATTAACAACTGTAATTAAATCACAAAGACTAAAATATCAATATGGTAGTGATTGTCGAGAAAATGGAAATAAGTAATAAAATGTATATTTTTAGTGTCATATGTTTTTTTACAAACTATAAAAATATCATACTTCCTTTTGAATTGACATTAAAAAGCGTTTTGTTTCCTGAATTTATCAGTTTCCGACCAGCAGCTTCTTTACTGTGTTACTTAGTGGTAAGATTTAAAAATAAAAAATAGTTTAAGACTCTCGTTTACGGTATCTTTATGATTATGTTGGTGATTTTTTTTTCAGCAGGAAGCAATATAATGATTCTCCTGGCCATACTGATTTATTTGTCTGCAGCGCATACTACAGCATACGGTAAGCTAGAATTTTAAAACCGAAAAAAATATATTAATTCATTCCAGTATATTCAGACTATTGGTTGTACTTTTAACTTTTTAAAAATATTTTTGAATGTAAATATTCGAGAAAAGATAAAAATGAAACGCGATGTACGAGTTTTCTCTATTTTTGACTGATTTGTATAATGTTTAATGTCCCATTCGAGAATTTTTCACTCATATAGAGACGTTACCGTATGCCGGTGGCACTTGGGGCCAATTTGCAGTGAGGGTTCTTTATGGTGCAAACGCCTTCCATGACATGGGACCTCGGTTTATAAGGTCTTAAGCGAAGGACCCGTGACTTACGACGCCCTACCACTAGGCTACCGTGACCGATTTCTATCTATTCGAAAAATTAGAATCTACAAGTAGTTTCAGAAGATGGTGTCACTTTATGTGAAAACATTTGAATTTCAGCGTCTTCTTTCACTTTAAGCATCGAATGCAATTTAAGAAGAAAATATTCATGACCTACTTTCTAAGTTTTGAAAACATTTTCTTTTTCTGCTACTACAAACTACATCTCTTTTTACCTATACGTTTGTACATATGAATCACGCATTTTCGTTAGTATATCAATGTTCTTTTAATATATTGATCAAATTACTGTAAATCGTTTTTTATTCCCTAGAACCTTCCTTTTGTTTATTATACTACACTGTCGTATTATATATAACAATAACCAGGATTCGTGAAAAGTATCCACTAGCTTATCAAAATCAAATTCTTATTCAAGAAGTTGTCAAAATTTAGTTATGTACTGTGATGTAGCAAATACAAGTCTCCTTCAGAAAATAACCTTGAACTGACATGTTTATACTACAGGGTCAAAACAAGGTCACTTGGCATCAATTGTATCACTCAGAAAAGAAAGGTCATCAGTAAAGAATCTATGATTCGGTTTACAATACAACCCTTGTATCATAAAGAGCTTGATTATACGTCTAATAAGAATTTTGATTGACTTCGTATTCATTATACCAGTGCTAAGGAAACTCTTCATGATTTATAAACAAATGTTCCTTTCTTGATGCGTTTTGCCATCTTGTTTATACGCTTTATGATTATCTAATGATTATCAGAAAAGTTTAATAAACATTTGTTTTTTAAGATAATTTAGCTTTAGGGAAACCTGCATATCAGGATGATGAATGGCCTTATGAAGTTCGAGATCTCTGGGGGGCACAAAATGCGGTAGATGGCTACTATAGGGACCGATCAGCTTTTGGGTACCAGTGCACAATATCAAAAAACCACAAGTGGAGAGCGACGTGGAGAGTAGACCTACTCAGTATTGTCAGTATCAGTCACATCAACATCTACTTCAGGACGGACAACAGACCAAGTATGCAAACAGCTAGGCGGTATATTCTGACTACTGTTTGATTACTCCAAGTAAAGATTTTTTTTCCTTAATTGGTTTAGTACTTGGGATAGTATATAACTATAAATGGTTTCATAAATTTCTGAAGACTTTAAAAGATACATGTACTGTCACAGAAGTTTGAATAATTTTGGGAATATTTCTTTGACAATGATGTTTAATTGTTGTTCAAATAAAAAGTACTGCTTATGCGATATAAACTTTAAGAATATTAGAAACACTCAGTAATTTTCATCTGGGGTCCTTTGATTTAATTGTAATAAAGTTTTTTTTTTTGGGTGGGGGGGGGGGCAGTTATATAGGAATCACCTTGTCCGTCTGTTCGTCCAATCTTGTTCCAGCTATACTTTGTAATGGAGAAACACTGGAAGCTCTTACATGGTACAAAAATTGCTTATAAACCGACGATGTGTCATGCCCTTGACTTAAGGTCATTCCGGAAAGGCTGTGCTATAATTTGCTGGAAGATCAAATTTTGTACAGGGATTGCTTATGAACCGGCGGTGTGTTATTCCGGCAAGTTTAAGGTCACAGGTAGGAAAAGGATAAAATTCTTTTAGTTTTTAATGGAGAATCACTAGAAGCTCATACTGAGTACAGAGAGTGCTTATGATCCAAGGTGTGTTTCGACCTGACTCAATGTCATTCCGGCAAGTTCAAAGCCATCAGATGAAATTAAAAAAATCAAAGTTCTTGTCCGTATTATAAATTTAGATATTATAATTTTAGAGAATCACTTAAAGCTCAAACTAGATATAGAGATTGTTTATGATCTAAGGGTGTGCCTTAACCTTGACCCAAGGTTATTCCTGCAAGTGCAAGGTCACTGGCAGAAAAAGTATAAAATTTTTGTCTGGGCTTTAACTTTTTACAATGTAATGGAGAATAAAAGAAAGCTCATACTCGCTTGCAAAGATTACTAATGCCCCTCGGGTTCCTCATAACCTTGACACAAGGTCATTCCTGCAAGTTCAGGGTCAGTTGCAGAAAAGTATATGAAATGCAGTGTACAACCTTAATATAAAAGTGTAAAAGGTCAAATGTTTAGAAAGAAAAGAGGTCCAATGTAAATATTTGAAATAAGATCTGTAGCCCTGCAGACTTGACATTCAATGTACTTCTAAATATGCAGGTCTTCAATTTTAAATTCAGGCTTTAAAAGGTATAGAGAAAACAATATTCATAAAGTAAAATATGATCACATACGAGAAATTAATAAACTTTTTTTTGTACCGAATTACGTAGAAAAACATTACGTTAACTTTATTTCTGCAAAATGTGATAAAGAATCCGTTCTGTATATTTTTTGGCTGGTGTTCGAATGCTTTTCTTTACAACTGGTATCTTAATGGTAAAGTTATGTTAGTAATGTGTGTTTTTACTTTAAGGTCCTGGTTTACGGATTGATCGATTTGGAGGATTTTTCCTCTACGTTTCAAACACAACATCAAAAGACGACGGTCATCTTTGTTTCCACTACGTAGAATCGGGTTACGAGTCAAGATCTGAAGACAAGCGAATAAACTGCTCTGTTCAAGGACGATATGTTATATACTACAACGAGCGAAGGCCGGGTGTGAAGTATCCAAGTTATTATTCAAAATATGCACATACTGACTTGTGTGAAGTGCAAGTCTGGGGTAAGCTTGAGTAACCTGATTTATTTGTGGATTAAATTTTTCAATAGCAAGATTCTTTTAAGTAACCTTTTTTTACTATTACCATTACCAGTTTATTATTAAACCATTAACAGGCTGTCCCAACGATTTATATTACGGAGAAAATTGCACAAAACCATGTCCAAGTAACTGCCAGGGACGTAGGTGTGATATCATAACAGGAGAATGTCTGGGTTGTGCACCAGGTTATCGAGGACCTAGATGCAGTCAGAGTATGTATAAAGTAACAATATTGTATACATATTCTTCACAAACTCCTGAATTAAATACAGTGTCTTCCATTAACTGCTCATATATATTTCACCTACTGTTTAATCTCATTTGATTTAAATTTGATGTTTTTTTACCTATTCCTGTCTTCAGTGTGTGAAGACCAGAGATATGGACCCGGATGCTCTATGTCTTGTGGTCACTGTAGAAACGGTGAAACCTGTCACCATGTCAACGGGACCTGTCTCAATGGTTGTAAGGAGGGGATGGCGGGGGAGAAATGTGAAGAAGGTAGTTTAAAAAAGAAACAAATTCCTATAATACACTTGGCAAAAAAAAAAATCGAAAAAAATTACGTTACCTATTTAATAACTAAAACAAAAAATAAACCGCAATCTAAATATATACACTAAAATAAGTACAGCTGTACCTTTAACAAAGTTCATGTTTGATCGTTAGTAAATGTAACAATTGAAGTGCATGTCATATTACAAATTAAGTGCATGTAACAACTTTAAAACAGGCAACAGTTTAACAACGTTAGCCTATGTAACAGGGATTCGTTATCGTGCCAATACCTGCTGTAAAAGGGGGTCTCGAATTAAAATTAAACACCTGAAACTCCTGCGACTTTCACCTTAAAGAATCAAGCGCGTCGAAAGAACATCTTAGGTAACAATGTAGATGCATGTAATAAAATAACTTAATGTAAAATCATTTATGCGTGTACATTGTTACAACCATAGCGCATATTAAAATCTTTGTGCATGTACATTATTACAAAAGACAAAATTTCCATAGACAGTGCATTAGCACTGTACGATATTGGAACCGTATACTGACAATGGAGGACAACTGCATAACAAAACGTGTTTTCTTTTGGGAATTAAATCAATGTAATAAATACAGCTGGACGTCGCAAATTAAATTACTTTTTGACTTGGTGAATTCTGAACATGTTTATACATGTAATAGGTTACTACTCGTTAGACATTGTTAAATTTGAACAAAAAAATAGTTTAAAATTATGAGAGTGAATGGCTAGTAAAGATAAAACAACTACCTAAATTACGTTTGTGTAAAGGTTTCAAAACACATTTTAATACTGAAAACTGCCTTGAAATAAATATTCCAACATTTCAAAGATCTATTTTTGGTCAATTAAATGGAATTTTACCAATTAGAGTTGAAACTGGAAGATATACAGGAGAACCATTTGAAGATAGATGATTAATATGTAATTTTTGTTTTAAAGATGAAGTAGAAGTCACTTTTTAATTACATTGTACTAATTATTCGAATTTCAGAACAGATTTATTTACTTGCATTAAATGCAACCCCCACTTTGTCTACGTCAGATCTAGAAAGTAATTTTCCTTTCAAAAGAATTCTTATTCAGACATAATATTTAATTATATATATCATCCATGCACAGGCAATCTTTGTTGTACTAAAAACCCGCTATGCGTAATATTTGTGTATTTATATATTTCATTTTTTTTTGTTAAAAATGACATATAGGTCCGATGGGCCGGGTGTTTGAATAACAGTACATGTCACTATATTAAATGATTTACCTACTTACTTACAAAGAGCATTATAACAGTCACCATACATGCTACAACCTTCATAGCTTAGTAGAACACTCCCTCAATTATCGGAAAGTCATGAATTCTAGCTCCGATCGCCAAAAAACACAAATTAAAACACAAGTTGTCATACCTCTCCCACAAAAAAGCTATTGATCAGGATTAAAAAACTTCAGATTGAATTCCAGTCTTAAGGTTTTGAAATGCAGTATCGATAGAAAAAGGTAGCCATTGTTTCTTCGACGCGTACGTGAAAGATGCAGGGGTTTCTATTGAAATATATTAAATTTGAAACCCCGTTTCACAGCAGGGAAAGTCATGTTAACGATTCTTCACTACTCACTCACCTTGAGTACAGAACATAAGTCTCTTCACCGGCATACTGTGTGAGGTCTCGTATGCATGAAAAAAAATATTGCAGGGGAGGTAAAACTGTAAATAATCAAACAACGTTTATGCATATAAAAAAAATAAAATAACTTATTTTATATACGAAATATTACAAATCTCAGGGGTTTTTTTATTATGAAAAAATAATACCTAGTTATGTAATTAGACTACAATTTTTTTTTTTTTACTAGCATGTCCGACTGGATCATATGGTCTTCACTGCCTGACGAGCTGTAAAGAGTATTGTGGAGGAGAGGGGACCTGTAACCCGGTCACTGGGATATGTCACAGTGGGTGTAAGGAGGGGTGGACCGGGCCCCTCTGTAGGCAAGGTGAACCTAACAACTCAAGTTTACTATCACTGACTAGATTCTAAAATAGATTCACGGTTTTACTGTAACAAACGATTTTGCTAGAGCTGAAACTGTTTAATATTTCTTTGTTCTCTAATTCCTACAAGCATTTATTTTTAATATGAAAAGAATATACTATTTGTATATTCACATTTTACATCATTGATATAGAATAGGCCTATAACATATTGAGGATCTAGATCTGTAAAATATGTTGAAAAATTTAATAAATCAAAATATATGTATGTTTTACAGTGAATTCTATTTAACTTTTGTTGGAGAAATTTGAGCACTTAAAACTTATTTCACAGATATATAACTGTTGAAATATCTCAAAAAAGTTTGGATTATGTAAAGTTCATAGGTGTGCATGGAGTTCACATAAATGAAGTTTGAAGCCTTTTCCTTTAGAGTTAAATGTAAAATTTCTGAGCAAAAAATTCATGAATACATGTCTAGTATGCAATTTAAAGTACTGTATAGCCATCCCCTGCTAGCTATTTAAGATAAATAATTTGTTATATAAGAAAATTCCTTTATAGTTGCTACTTCATGGACCCACGGCTTGACCATAATAATACCAGTAGCCTCTGTAGTTGTTCTCCTCGCAGGATCTATCATCATCTACCTTCTTTGGAAGCGAAAACAACGTAACGATTTAATATCATGGATCTCAAACGTACCAGGTACAGTTTATATTCTATTTATGTTTCGTCAAATCTGAAATCAGAGTAATTCATATTTCCTATCGATTGTTAATGATCAAAGTCAATCTTGCAAATTAACAAATAAATTCAAAGTTCACAAAGCAGAAGAATAATTCTGTATTTGAACACACACACCCAAAATGAAATATATAAAAAAGAAAATCATGTCATATTGCGTCGATGAAAATTCTGCAATAGTTTACATTTAAAAAAAAAAAGTTGTTTCTTTATTTCAGTAAACAATGCTCCAAGAAGGTAACAAACTACATGTACCTTTTCGATATCGACTGATATAAAACTTAAATACCCGATAAAATCAACTTTATATTTAAATATCTGATAAACTTGGCTGATATAAATTTAAATATCTGATAAAATTGACTTTTAAAATTAAGAATTATGATATCGACTTATTTTATAATATATTTATAATATCTATCAAATGTTGATAGAGATTGGGATATAGGAATTTTTTATCTTTCAGGGAAACAAGATGTCAAGAAATTCCAATGTCAGAAATACAGAATAGAGGTTTGTTTTTTTTTGTTTTTTTACATAATTCATTCATTCAACCATTTGAAAGAATCATTTTTTTTTAAATTACAACATACATATTAAATGATTACAATGCTTTTGCATTCTACTTCAGAGCAGTCTTGCAGTGAAGAGCAGTATGTATAATTTATTATTTCACTTATCAATTTTAAGTTTCTTAACTAATGAAATAGATTCTTTTTTTTTCTTCGTTATTTTCATACTTTCTTATCTTTAACAATAGGATTATGTACCAATATAGGGAGCGTGATAGCGTCTCCGTTGCCAGTACTGAGGAATTGCGCCATTATTTTTAACCTGAAGGAGAATAAAAATGCTAAATCGGTATTCAGTTAAGAACACGGAAAGAACATTATCATGATTTAGAAATTATACATTTTAATGACAATCAGTAGTTAAAAATTAAGAAGACCAAAAAAAGAGTCTATATCACAAGGGGACATAGAGTTCACGCTACGAAATCTTCAAGTATGGATTACCTATGCTTAACGTCGAATTCTTAAGATAATAATTGATTATATGGATTTGCTATATTACATGTGACTTCATGTGTCTTATGGAGTTTAAAAATAATGAGGGCATTCTTATCAAAAGGCCCATGGGCAGCATCACTCATTTGAACACTTTATCTGAGTTCATAATTGAAAATTTTCAATATATAAGTGGTCGAACCCTGGTGTCATGAATTCAACAACCTTGAATCTACCTGAACTCAGGATGCTTTATATTCCTTTGACAAAACATTGCTTTAAAAAATTAAGAAAATTTTTAACTCACCTGAGCCGGAGGGCCAAGTCATAAACCAAGGGGGGATAATTACTAATTTGTGGAAAAAATAAGGGCATCATTTAAACATCTTCTTCTCAAGAAACGCTGTGCTAAAAAATATGAAACTAATTTGGAAGCATCCGAAGGTAGTAAAGATTCAAGTTTGTTCAAATCATGACCCCCGGGGTCTAAGTCTCATGAATAGCAAGGCCCATGATTAGTCATGGAAGCATCATCAGTAGTGTAGAATCAAGTTTTTTTTTTTCAAATTATGACACCAGGGGGTAGGGTGGGGTCACGATGGGCGATCAAATCTTCTTCTCAAGAACAGTAAAGCCATGATTAGTCATATTCATGTGGAAGCATTTTCAGTTGGGTAGAATCAAGTTTGTTCAGATAATGACACTCAGGGGTAGGGTGAGTCCACAATCGGTGATCACAGTTTTACATAAGAATGCATAGGAAAAAATCTTTAAAATTCTTCTCAAGAACAGCAAAGCCATGTTTGGTCATAATTATACAAGAGCATCCTCATGTAATATAGATTTAAATTTGTTCAAATCATGATCCCCCCTCTCGAAGAGTATAGAGGGGCTATAACAGGGGATCATAGTTATACAAAGGAATGAAAAGGATATATCAATAAAAGATTTAAAAAGAACAGCAAAGCCATTAGGTGACATATTAAATCAATTAAGATTCTGGTCTTGTAGATTAGTTTTTTTAACAATTGGTATTTACTATTATACGTCATAATTCCTCAAACATAAACTAATCCTTTTTGTTTGGGCCGATATTAATCTGTTCTTTGTTTTTAAAAAAAACTTTCCCCAGAACAGTGTTCTGAATTTTTTATCTTCGGCTTCCTATACGAATGGCGATAAACATGAAACCTGATCGGTCAAATCATAAATTTCCCCACTTGAATTTGGAATAAAAATATTTTTTGGCCAGCTTCACTTTATATCTTTCTTTCAGTAAGTAAAGTTATATAAATAAAAAAAAATTGATTTGTTCCAATCAGGGAAGACCAATCAGTTTTATAATTGTTGTTTTACTCGCTTTTCCCTTAGTGGGAATATTTCGAAATTGAGTACAATTTTTAATCAATTTTATACTTATATGTAAATATAAAATATTCTTAAAAAACATTAAGGATACATTTAAATCTTCATGCAAAGGAGTTACAGCATTATTTTTGTTTAAATTGTATTAAACCCTACTTAATTAAGGGTGAATTGCTTTTAAAATGAATTTTGGGTCGGTTGTTCAATCAGAAACTGTACATGTTTTTTTGTGAGATTTCATTGTTTAAGAACGCATTTTTTATGCCCCCGTAATCGACGATCCAGGGGCATATAGTTTTTGCCCTGTCCATCCGTCTGTTTGTCCGCAAAAAAACTTTAACATTGCCCAAACCTTTGAATTGGTTGGACATGTGTATTTCTTGTGACCATGGATTTTGACCCAATTTGGCAAGAATTTACTCAACCTTGAACTTGGCCTTAACTTTTGAACAGTTTGGGCTAGGACTTCCACTCTTCTAATGTGTATTCATTGTGATAAGTCCTCTCCATGGATATATATATTTTTGACCTTGACCTTGGAGTCCACTTTAAAAAACCTTAACATTGAACATAACTTTTGAACAGTTAGTACTAGGGCCTCAGATTTCACAGGTGTATTTCATGTGACAAGGCTTTCCTGTGGATTCTAAAAAAAATTGACCTTGGAGTTTGACCTACTTTTGAAAAAATTAAACCTTGGCCATAACTTCTGAATAGTTTGTGCTAGGGCTTTACTATTACACATATGTATTTTTTATGGCAAGACTTTTCCCTGGGAACCTTTACTTTGACCCTTTGACCTTGACCTTAGTGTTTACCCATATTACAAAACTTTAACCTTAACACTAACATTTTAATGATAAGTGCTTGGGCTTTCATATTTCACAGGTGTATTCATTGAGAACAAGTTTTTTTTTTCTTTTGGTAATAACATTTTTTATCCCTTCATCTTGGAGTTTGACATGCATTTGAGAAACTTCAACCTTTGTCAAAAACTGTCATACGGGGACATCAGTGTTTCACAAACAGATCTTGTTTTGTGATAACTTTCAGTTACAATCTTCAGAATTTCCCGTGTTTAGGGATTTAATATAACTGTATCCTAAAGAAATGTGAAAATTTCTGTGTAAAAATGGTATTAAAAAAATTTCCTTGGTTATATTTAGTTTTCATTTGGATCAATCATTTAGTTTACAATTTTCGATTAGACAAGCTTTATTTTTATTTTCATTTGTTGTATAACTTTTAGAATTTTGCCAGTGTCTCCGAATCGGAGAATTCCTGTGAATATCAGAATTGTATATCTATATAGTTTTGTAAATTTTGTTTTGATTTTGTTTACATTTTCCTCCCAGCTTGCAGAAAATAAACTGTTGTTTAAATTCATAATCAAGATCTTGATTTTTTCCCCGAAATTTACTCATGTGAAAGCCACAGATCTGATTGTTTTGTTTCATAAAAAATGTAAAATCAATGATGAGAAATTAATTCCAATGATATAATTTTCCGGAATTGGAACAGATATTTCTATATTGTCTGTACATAATGTACTCAATATCTTTATCCGAACCAGTACAAACAAACTTTATATATATATACAAATATATTTATACAATCGTGTCCCGTGTTTATTACATATCTACTTTGTTGTCGCGAATGCAGTTTAAAATTTATGAATATTAACTTCCTCCTTCGACTGAGTGCATTACTGTGGCCTGGAATAGGAAGATAAGTTGCACATTTCCTACTCTCGAAATCTATTTTCATTAAGACATAATGTGAGATGATATTAAAGGTAGTTATGTATTTCCTGTCTTTCGTGTTAGTATTTGGTAACAATCCCTTATTAACCATGTCAACCTGTCCACATCGAGTGTTATTTTGATTGTTTTAAACAGGATGGGCACAATTTCCTTCTTTAGTAACTGTTACGCTGAAAGGAAATTGTTCCTCTTTTCAGTAATGAAAAAAATTACAATATATGGGAATTTTCACTCGTTTCCCCACTAATCTCGTGTTTGCTTTGAGTAAAAAATTAAGTGCAAGAATATTTTCACATCCTCTTAACATTTATAGTCTATTAAATGTATGTATGCATAAAACTACAATATTTACCTCTGCAAAACGCTGAAAATGAGTAACCCCCCCCCCAATCCGTGTTTCCGGCATTCCTGAGACCCCTCATGAATCAACTACCGAAAAGCTTCTGGAAGTGGCATCATCAGCGGGAGTTGCGCTTGTATCTTCTGATATTGTGACCTCCCATCGCGTTGGCGACCCATGGAAACAGACAGTCAGCGAAACAAATCATTGTCAGACTCCAATCTACCGATGTCAAGTTTTCACTAATGAAGGAAGCTAAGAAGCTGCGGAAAAACTCTGAGACTAAGCATATTGTTATCAACGAAGATCTAACTAAATACCGTGATCGTCTTTTTTTTTTTTTACTTCTGCAGGCAGCTCTGTCGAGAACGCACGTTAAAGCAGGCCTGGACATCCAACGGTAAGATCAGCGTCCGTGACAATGTGGACAGGACTTATGCGGTGCGTAAGGAGTCAGATCTAGTCCCCTCTGGTCACTTGTTGAAAGAGGGTGGCCCCTTATAGACCACTCTGTTGATTTACATCGTGCCTTGCCGTATTCAATCAAATAACATTTTTGCCAATCATTTAAAGATAGCCTATGATTGAGAAATCATGTCTTTACAAACATCTCTACATTTACATATATAGACTAGTCTAAATTGACATTGTGCTTAGTAATAAGTACTCCATATCGCTAGTTTCAACATAAACACCCATACCAAAAAATATCTTTAAGTTTTAAACTTAACCTTTCACCCCTACCACGTACAAAACCCCACTCCCATACTATTACAAATGTCCTCATCTTGCATTCTATTGTGTACATATTTTGTGTTTATTTGTACATTTTTTTTTTCTTGCTTATAAAAAAGAGATGTTCATAACATTGTTGTTCTATACGCGGACCAATTCCACTTGTTCCCTTATTCAGTCATCATCATTTCATTTAATTTATATTACCCCACCTGACCCGAAATTTCACAATTGAAATCTACCAAACCCAGGTATTACCTGATTAATGTGTGTAGATATTTCTAGCAGTGTGGGGTTATTTTATCACATTGCCATTTTTTTCCAAATCATCATTATGTTTGGTTGATTTTGTTTGTATCAATTAACTCTTACAATACAACATAAAATGTCTACATATTATCATACTTTTACATGTATTTGCAAACATGGGGCTAAACAACACCATGCACGATGATATCTCATTTAATTGTTCTACCATTACCAGTGCACCTATTTTACATAATTCATGTACGTTTATATCTATGACTCTTCTTACTTTTTTGTACTCACTTCTCCTCCTGTCATGTGAAAATGAAGTGAATCCAGGACCTAATTTAACACCAACTGTCACATATTCAATATATACATGTAATTTATCAACAAGTACTTCAAACACATCATTTGACCCACATAGATTTACTTTCGCTCATTTAAATGTCCAAAATCTAGCTCACAAGATCCATATACTTAAAGTATAACTTCACAACGGTTACCACACGGTCACAACGGTTACCACACCATCCTTTCATTCACTGAAACATGGCTTCACGAAGATAACATTACCTCAGATATCGATATACATAACTTCCAGACTCCATTTTGTCGTTGTCGCAAGACAAAAACGGGTGGGGGCGTGGCAGTATATGTCAAGGATAATATTTTCGCAAAACGCAAATTGACCTTTAACCAACCGCGGTTGAGTGTGTTTGGTTGGAACTTCTTATGGGTGGCCAATCTTATCTGTACGGAACCTTTTATCGACCCCCAAACTCTCCAGTATCTATATGGAGTGATATTAGTACTCCATAGACTTAGCCTATAACACTAAAATTAGTAAAATAATAATCACAGGTGATTTCAACGCAAACTTCCCGACCAACAATTATCAATCTGATTATCTTATCAATATAATGACTATGTACAACATGACCCAACTTATTGAAGAACCAACCCATTTTACCGAAGAAACTTCTACACTTCTGGATGTTATTATGTACAACATGACCCAACTTATTGAAGAACCAACCCATTTTACCGAAGAAACTTCTACACTTCTGGATGTTATTATAGTCAGTGATAGTAATACCGTATATCCCTTTTTTTCGCGATGATCTAATTTTCGCATTTTTTGCGATCATTTTTAATTCGCAAAAAATAAAACACGCAGAAATTATATTGGTTATTGTGTGCCATAAAAACGTTACCGTTTTTAAAAAAAAAATTAATCGCAAAGAATAACTTACGCAAAATAAAAACTGTACAAATCTACCTTTTTTTCGCAAAATTTGCAACACGCGAAAAAACCTGGATATACGGTATTCTGGAAAAAGCTTATGTTGGCGATTGTTTTCTGGACAAGAATGTACGTTATCATTGTCCTTTCTATGCGTTGATAAGTAAATATGATCAAATCTCTCACTCATTTAAGCGCGAAATTTGGTTATTCAGTCAAGGCAATTACGATTCATATAGAGATGGCCTGAACTCAATCGACTGGGAAGAAATATTGTCTGATTCTGACATCGACACCAATGTAAAAAGATTTAATGAAACTATTATAAAGCATGCTAGAAATAACATTCCTAATAAAACAGTGACAATTAGAAAATCCGATCCTCCTTGGATGAATAATGCAATTCGAACACTTATCCATGGACGGAAACGATTACATTCAATCGCTAAACGAACTAATAATCCTAACAAATGGTCAGAATTTAGAAAAATAAGAAATCAGTGTATATGCACTGTACGTAATGTTCGCGACGGCTACTATAAAAAGCTATCAAAAAATATTGCCGAGTGTAACGACTCAAGAAAGTGGTGGAATATGATACATAAAATATCCAACACTTAGATCCGTAATGACTTACCTCCCTTGGAAATTAATGACAACGTAGTCGATAACAATTTTGAAAAAAAAGCAACTGCATTTCACAAATTTTTTACGAACCAGTCAAAAATCGACGATTCATCAGCGACTCTTCCAAATACTAGTAATAACAACACTTCCGATCATGTGTATTCAGAAATAAAACTTACTGATGACGAAGATAAAAACGTTCTTCTTTCATTAGATACGTCTTTAGAAGGCGACTGGGCCAGACCTCATAAATCCGCGACTTCTTAAGGAAGCTGCGAGAATTTTAAGTTTTCCATTATGCAAATTGTTCAACAAATCACTTCAAAATTCACGCCTGTTCACAAAAAAGGTAAACGTAATGATATAAACAATTATAGACCAATCTCATTAATGTGTATTACATGTACTAGGAAGGTTATGGAAAGATGCGTTCACTACCATATTTATAGTTACTTTGTAGAAACGAAATTCTTTTGTAATAACCAGTAAGGTTTTATCTCCGGTGACTCAACAGTTAATCAATGAATAGACATATCTTACGATATTGGTAGAGCCTTAGACTTGGGGAAGGAGGTGCGTGCTGTGTTTTGTGATATAAGCAAAGCGTTTGTCAGGGTTTGGCATAAGGGTTTGCTTTATAAACTTCGACAAGCTGGGATAGGAGGGAAACTTTACCATTGGTTCGAAAATTATCTTCAAGGTCGTAAACAAAGAGTTGTAATAAACTCATCAGCATCGGGTTGGTGCAGTATTGAGGCTGGTGTGCCCCAGGGCTCAATATTGGCCCCACTGTTATTTCTTGCATATATATATGATATAGTGTTTGACATAAAATCCATTATCAAATTATTTATGGATGACACCACCTTATACATTATTGTCGAAAATCCGGCTATCGCAAGTACGACCTTAAATGGTGATCTCGACAAAATCCACAAATGGTCTAATCAATGGTTAGTTACATTTAATCCTCAGCAAACTGAAAGCTTAACAATTAGTACCAAACGTAACCGAACTTCACATCCAGACCTGTAATTGAATGGACACACGATAAGTGAAGTGTCACATCATAAACACTTAGGATTACATTTTCAGATAACGGTCAATGGTCATATCATGTTAATATTGTCGTGGCGAAAGCGTCGTCTAGGTTACACATTCTAAGACGACTCAGATTTTTATTAGTCAGAAAATCCTTAGAGAAACTATACTTTTCTTTTGTAAGGCCAGTTATTGAGTACGCGGATGTATTTTGGGACAATATCCCAAACGATTTAGCTGATAAACTCGAAAAAAATTAATATTGAGGCAGCTCGCATAGTCTCAGCTAGGTGCGACAAAACTCCTAGGTTTAAATGATCTTTATCGAGAAGTTGGGTAGAATACTTTGCACAATCGAAGAAAAAAAAACAAAATAATCAAATTTCACACCATGGTCCATAGAAGTGCTCCAGATTATTTATCTTCTTTAATCCCGTTAAGAATCAATGAAACACATCATTATCCTACAAGAAGGTCACACTGCATTACTCAACGAAAGTTTAATACAAACCACTATGCACAATTTTTTCTACCGTCCACTACAAAGTTTTGGAATGATCTTCCGATAAATGTCCAAGAAAATCCTTCAGTATCTAATTTAAAACGCGTGCTTAACGCAAACTGTTACAAAACCCCGAGACAATTTCTATTTGGTAAGCGCACAGAACAGATCTTACACACACGACTTAGACTCAATTGTAGTACACTTAATTCGCATTTATTTGCAAAACATAAAATAGATAATCCTAATTGTGCTTGTGGAAAAATTGAAACAACAACACACTTTTTATTACAATGTCCTCTATACACTGACGCAAGGGAAAAATTCATTGACCCATTAGGACCAGTCACTTTAAACATTCTCTTATTTGGAGATCCAGGTAGAAATTATTCCTTTAAAGGACTTATCGAATGTTTCTTAATTATTTGAAATTAAAAAGCATATTACGTTTTATGACCACAATTTATAAATTCTGTGTTTTTACTGTGGATAAATCGCGGTAATTAACCAATTATTGACTCAAATGAAAACCCCTGAATTAAAAATCTAAGTTAATTAGTTAGCGATCACGTGACCCTGTGACGTCAAAGGCGACAATGGCTAAGCTCTTCATTAATCTTACTAAAATATACGCGATACAACCTGAATTTTCAGTGTTGTGGACGACCAAATCACTTATTTTGTCGATATAAAATTGAATATTCAACCTTATATGTTAGAATTGTAAGCAAGAAAAAATCTGAAAAATCTGTTAACATTGTAAAAACAGCAGCGACGAAAGCGAGGGAGACGCAGCGAAGACAAAGAAACTCGCCATAACAATGCAATTTGATTTGTCATCTTATCACATGTATTAACTTATTTGATTCACAAATTAAACATTTTATAACTTTGTTATTCTTCGTTTTGTATTGTAACGTGTACCCCTGCGTAGGGTTCTCAGGGGATGAATTTTTCTCTTACTCTACCCGAGTTTATGATCTAATAATTCGACTATGTACAGTATAATAATTTTTCTTTAAACCTATCTGGGTTTTTCTATTATATTTAATCAAAGAATATATAATGTGGGATGAATTCTTATGACTTGGTAACTGTTAGACTTAGCACCGTGTACCTTGCCCCAGGTTCCTATTGATAGCGGATACTAGGAGTTTCGTTCTTATTCAGATCTACAGCCCCCAGTATCTCGCCTCAATTCCCCGAGATTCTTGTCACTGGTGCAAACCTATTTCTTTTATTTTACCCTTTCTCTTATCCGTTATTCTTACCCAAATTTCTACTGTTCCCACTTAACTGCAGCTCTGCATCCCCCATAAGACCCTGAATCTCTCAATGCAGTCTTATATATATACCCTTTGGACTAGTCTACTTTAAGCTTAAGGGAGGACAGGTTATTCCATTCTAACCTTACATCTGGGTCTTCTTTGCGTTTTCAGTTTCCAATAACCATTACAGTATATAATATTAATTTATGCAAGTCTTCATATGTTTTTTAAAGGATAGCGATCTTGAAAAATAATTTCCCGATCACGAAACATTGCCGTAATTAGAGCTACAGGTTCTAAATGTTTTGAATAAGAAGAGGCCCAAGGGCCTTAACGGTCACCTGAGTATAATACAACAATTAAGAAGTTAAATACACTGATAGATGAAGCATTGTTGCCCTAAAGCAAGAGAAGTAGGAAGATCAGGATCAACAAAACAATTAGTCTAGTATTCAGTATCAACTCATAAATTAAGTTCTAATCTGTCCCCCACTTAACACTATCACCATGCAGACTATTGACAAACTATTAGTGCTTCTGTACTATTTTTAAACCCATAGTAAGACCTCTAGCATTGACCTCTCTTATGGTCTTTGAAGAACTTTTAATAAGATAAGTTATTTTTGTCTCATTTTTATTTATCTATTACTTACAGGTCTACCTGATTATTAAAACTAAGAAAATACTTTTTGAATTATATGATAAACATTCTTGCATAATTATCTATTCTATTAACCTTCCAAATGTATTATTTACAGTGATTAATTATCAAAGGTGAATGGAAAGGGGAAAAACTTCTCTCAGTAGAATACAAATTAATAGAGCCCTGCCCAGGACTAGAATGCTTAGACAAATGGTACAGATGTTCAAAAATGTGGTAGAAATACGCTTACTTATATCATTTAAACTTTTACTCAGTTTTCTTCCGATATGCCCAGAAGCAGAGAAGAATTTCACAGGTACAATGCATTTTCACAACAGATTCAGCAAAGCCTTACCCTAACACCAGAACCCAAGACCAAGAGTCAAGAAATTTACAAATTTGGAAGAGTTACCCTAATCATCATAACTATAGACTTTAAAGAATTAACACTTTTCCACTATATTATCAAAAGCCCCCCCCCCCCCTTCGTTATGCCAGAACCCCTGACCCTAGGGCCACAAGATTTAAAAATTCTGTTTGAAGCTCCCATTTTCATCATAGCTAAGCAATTTATTTATCAGCTCATCACCAAGGAGCAGACAAGATTAATTAAAGATTAATTAATAGAATTAATGCTTTTTCACTATAATCAATAGACCCCCCCTCCCCTCCTCAAGAACCCCAAAAACTGAGGCCGTATATTTAAAAATTTTAGAAGAGGCATCCTTGCCTATCATAATCATGCATTTAGTTTGTTTAAATAATCTCCAGTAGCAGAGAAGAAGATTTTCAAAGAATCAATGCATTTTCACTATGTAATCAATAGAGCCCCGCCCTAACACCAGAACCCCTGACCCTGGGGCCACGAAATTCACAATTTTTTAAAAGGCATCCTTATGCATCATAACCATGCACTTAGTTTGTTTAAATAATACCCAGGAGCAGAGAAGAAGATTTTCAAAGAATTAATGCATTTTCACTATATAATCAACAGAGCCCCGCCCTAACACCAGAACCCCTGACCCTGGGGCCATGGCTTTCACAATTGTGGAAGAGGCCCACCTCATCATCATAACTATGTACTTAGTTTATCACCTTAATGCCCAGGAGCAGAGGAGAAGATTTTCAAAGAATTAATGCATTTTCACTATATAATCAACAGAGCCCCGCCCTAACACCAGAACCCCTGAGCCAGGGGCCATGGCTTTCACAATTGTGGAAGAGGCCCACCTCATCATCATAACTATGTACTTAGTTTATCACCTTAATACCCAGGAGCAGAGGAGAAGATTTTCAAAGAATTAATGCATTTTCACTATATAGTCATTAGAGCCCCGCCTTAACACCAGAACCTTTGACCCTGGGGCCATGAAATTCATAATTTTGGAAGAAGAACTCTTGCTCATCATAACTATGTTCTTAGTTACTTTATTTAATACCCAGGAGCAGAGAAGAAGATTTTCAAAAAATTAATGCATTTTCACTATATAATCAATAGAGCCCCGCCCTAACACCAGAACCCCTGACCCTGGGGCCATGAAATTCACAATTTTTGAAAAGGCACGTTTGCTCATCATAGCTATATACTTAGTTACTTTATTTTATTCCCAGGAGCAGAGAAGAAGATTTTCAAAGAATTAATGCTTTTTTACTATATTATCTATAGAGCCCCGCCCTAACACCAGAACCCCTTACCCTGGGGCCATGAATTTCACAATTTTGGAAGAGGCACACTTGCTCATCATAACTATGTATTTAGTTACTTTATTTAATACCCAGGAGCAGAGAAGAAGATTTTCAAACAATTAATGTATTTTCACTATATAATCAATAGAGCCTCGCCCTAACACCAGAACCCCTGACCCTGGGGCCATGAATTTCACAATTTTGGAAGAGGCAGTCTTGCTCTTCATAACTATGTTCTTAGTTACTTTATTTAATACCCAGGAGCAGAGAAGAAGATTTTCAAAGAAGTAATGCACTTTCACTATATGATCTATATAGCCCCACCCTGGGGCCAGAACCTCTCACCCTGGGGCCATGAATTTCACAATTTTGGTAGAGGGCTCAATGCTTATTACAATGATGCCAACAGTTAGACTGCTTGATGTCCAGGAGTAAATTAGAAGATTTTTAAAGATTGCATTATTTTTGGTGGTTTTAGCCCCACCCCTCAGGCCCCAGGGGGGGCAGGGACCATGAAATTCACAACTTTTGTTCCCCTTCACCCATAGATGCTATATGCCAAAATTGGTTGAAATTGGTTGAGCGGTTTCAGAGAAGAAGCTAAAAATGTTCAAATGTTAACGCACTGACGCACGACGAACGCCGACGGACAAAAACGGATAGCAATAGGTCACCTGAGTGACTCAGGTGACCTAAAAAACGAAAATATCTTAAAAGCCTTATACCTTAGAACTAATTAATGTTTCTATAATAATTGAAAATCATATAAGGAATTAATTTTTTCAGCATTTTTCGTAATTTAGCTGCATTTGTCATTGATAACTCCGTTAATAGTGCGCATATTCTCATCTCTCTATCACCGAATTGTCGCCTATGACGTCAGAGCAGTATTTCGCCGAAATCCCACTGAAATATGCATATTGCCGTATTTGAATTTCAACTCTTAATATCTCTTAAAATATGCTTTCAACAACGATTATTGTATTCAGCATTTTGATAAATAAGGTTATAGATAATATTTTTCATAAAATTACTATTACTATCAATATATTTCTGCTACTAAAAGGTTTGTAACTTGAATCTTACTTGTGGCCGTATTGTTGATATTGTAAATTTTGTATTGTATGACTGTTTATTCCTTAGTTACTCTTAATGTTACTCCATGTTACGATATCTCTCTCTCTATTTTTTTTCCCATTTTTGTTAAATTTTGCTTTCATTTCATCTTTGTTTTTTCAGTTATTGTTCCTATTACACATGTCATTCAACACGGGCAAATGTTCTTTTTTATAGTTGAAAGTTAATTTAAGGAAACGGATTAATATAAGTTGTAACACCTTGTTTCCGAATCCTGTGTGTATTGTTTATTGTGTACATATGATGTATAATTTAAATTAAATAAAGTTTAAAGCCGCTTAATCCGATAGAGACATATATTTTTCTTACACAATAAAAGTACGTGATTACATAAGAAATATATAGAAATAAATTAGAAGACTGATTTTATCGGTTGTTACAACAATCCTCACGAGAAAAACAGCGATCAAAACCCTAATTGACAAACAGAAGTTCCTGATGGGAAGTTATGAATATTTAAATAGAGAAGACCACGTGACTTCCGATAGCCAAACAAATATGGATGTCGAGGTGAGGAACACGTGAAATTGCTTTCTGACATTTTGTATTATTTGCTGGTAATTTGGTATGATGATACGTTTAAACGTGTTAGGATGTTTATATAGTTCAGAGATAAACGGCTGAAAAGATAAAATAATTAGTATTATTTCTTAATAGTCCCATTTCGGAACTTGATGTGGACGCGCGAAATAACAGAGGGGCCCTCAAGGGAAAATTAATATATATTTGTGGAAAAGATTTTAAAAAGTGTAATAATTATGATAATGAACATTATTGAACAATTTAGAAAAAAAAATATTTCAGTCATCATCTTAAACTGCGGGAGATTCCCCTATACGTCGTGGTAGACATGGTAGAGGAAGACCGAGAGGGAGAGGGCGTGGACAGCAGGGTAGGGGATCGGGTCGAGCGCCACGGGAAGGAGAGGGAGAGGACAATCTGCAGAGAGGAGAGATGTTGTGGCCCTGCAGTTAACACGCAACAGAGTTGATGTAGCAAAGGTTATTTTTTTTTAATCGTAATTATCTGTTTATACAGATAATTATCTGTTTATACAGATAATTATCTGTTTATATAGACATATAAATTATGCAATGTACATATTGCATTCCTCGAAGTATTTTAATTAAGAAACTTTTATCCAGTCAAAACCTCTGACTGATTTTTTTTCTTTTCTTATTATCAGAGACATGTCCACAGCTTGAATCTTGAGCAGTGCCAAGAAATGTTAGTGCAAATTGCCTCAAGATCCGCAAGTTTCATATTGGATATCATAGAGGAAGCTCATCCAAGACCAGATCCACCTCCACCCCTTCCCGGAGTACCATCTTGGTGCACATGCAGCAGATGTAGGGAGATGCCTACACAAGTGGAGAGAGTCTGTTGCGGAAGATCCCCAGAGCAGTGCACTACTCTTCTGCCTGTATGATTTCATTTATTTATTATTTACTCTAGTAATGAGTATGAAGCCTTCTAAAATAAATGTCAAGGTTCTTAAGACTTTGTATACATATATTTTAACTACTTGTTTAGCCTTAATTGATAGTTTCATGCAAGTTAAATATTGCTCTTTTTCTCAGGATTTTCATGTGCTCTGCCTGGATGAGGCAGTGCTTGCCCTTGCCCGCCTGTACCGGGAGGATGTGTTGGCACTTCCGACAGATGAAGATTACAACAGGGCCAATAGACATTCGGCGTATCGACAGTACATTTTATGGACCTATGGTAAACTCGGGACAGGGAATAGGAAAGTTATCCCTAGCTGCATCACCTGGAGGATAAGGGACAAGTGTCCAGAAGCATCTGGGCAATATGTTGGATTCATTCCTGGGAGACTCGCTTAAAGTTGACTAGTTGGCATTTAAATAGTTTTATTTTATCATTACATTGAATATGTACAGTAATTTGTCTCTTTTTCATACAAACTGAAATTTTAATATCCGTATTAATAAAGTTTTATTCTGTCATTACTCTGAATATGTATAGTTGTTTCATTTTCATACAAACTGAAATTGTAATATATATCAATGAAATTTGAAAACACAGTTGAGTCAATTGGAATCTGTTGCTAAAAATGTTATGGTTAAAATGAGAGGCCTGTGGCCCTTAATGGTCACCTGAGTACAATCCTGTAAATGATCCATGAAATTTAGACTATATAAGAGGACTATTTAGAAAATTTGTAATTATATGACCATTAAATCCATGAGTAGTCAATAAAGTTATCCATATATGCTATATATCAAAATTGGTTAGAATTCGTTCAGCAATTCAGAGATGATAAAAATATTGAGAAGTGTATGAGGGATGACGGACCAAGGAAATGTAGCTACAGGTCACCATAGTGATTCCACTGACCTACTATTACAAGTGGAGGTGATTGTAATAAACGGAATATAAGCCTTTGATGGCTGCCTTTTTCATTCACTCTGATGTAATTTGAGTAATCTCGCCTGAAAATCTTCGTTTAGGTACAATTAATCTTTCAGCATGCTCCCCACTGAAATTATCAAAATCAAATCATGGACCTTTTTATGCCCCCATAATCGATGTTTTGGGTGTATATAGTTTTTGTCCTGTCTGTTTTAACATTGCCTATAAATTTTGATTGGTTGGAACTATGACTTTCATGTGTCACAAGTGTATTCCTTGTGAGAAGTCCTTCCTTTGGATACCAACATATTTGACCTTGACCTTGGAGTTTGACCCACACTTTAAAAAGTTTAACATTGGCCATAACTTTTGAATGATTGGTGCTTGGGCTTTCATATTTCACAGGTATAATTATCGAGACAAGTCCTTTCTTTGTGTAACAACATTTTTCATCTCTTGACCTTGACCTTGGAGTCATACTTGCATTACAGACTTTAATCTTTGCCAAAAGCTGTCATGTGGAGGCATCAGTGTTTCACAAACACATTTTGTTTTGTTTTAAAAAAAGGTGAAAATAAATAACTTCAGTTCTCCATTATTGCATGGCAGGAGCTTTTTCAGCATTGACACAATGGTTTTCTCTTCAGTGACTTTAAAATACTCCAATTTTAAATGTAATTAAGTATATTAACAAGAAATGGTATATTAGTCTACTTACAAGACATTTACCCTACAAAATGTAGAGATTTTGAGAGTAGCTTCAAACCCCTGCCTAATTATCTGTTGCCCCTCTCCCCTCCCTTTTCAATTAAATCTAAGAACTACCACTGATCTACAATTTCTTACAAATTCCTTGTAAACACATACAAAATTAAGACTACATATAAACCAAATAAATTTTATATGCTGTAATAAATGCATCATAATACACATGTACAAGTGTTCAGAAGACTGGCACTGATACATCATTTATATCCTTATGATAAATATTGCATAATTTACAGTCTAATAGCAGATATGTTCCAATACACAACCTTAAGTTTTTTTCTATGAATAAAAAGTCCATATGCAAAGAAGTCATTGAAAATAAATGAGTAGCAATGCGAAAAAAAAAACCAAAACAAAAAAAAAACAAAAAAGTACAATTCAGATATGCCTCATTTGGATCACAATGTTTCAACAATACAAATAAATACTTGTGTCATATGGAATGTAATTTACAGAGACTATTGCCAGAAATCTTTATTCAAATCTGGACTTTTTCTGAAGTGCAATCTCTGCTGTTGGTGGTGGCGACTTTGGGGCAATAACCCGAGAAATTCTCCTGGGGTCTCTCTCTGCAAGTTCAGCAGGACGATGCATGCCTCCCTCCAACTCGAAACGCATTCGTAGAACTTTGAAAAAGATGTCACTGATATGACTGTAAGTCTTCTTCACCTTCCGCTCAAAAACTGTCCATCTACCTGACTTCTTTGAATATGTTCTGAAATACCTGAATTAGAATGCAAGTAGAATGTATTCACGAGCTATTAACCAAATTAGAGCAGCAATATTCTAACGGGAAATAAATATTTACCTAGGAGCACCATCTTCATGGGTTGCTGTGGGCAAATCAACTGCATAATTGTAGTCCAACGCTGCCAAAATATTCCTGGCTCGGTACACTGGGGGTGAGTAAGAAATTCTCTTGGATGCATACATGAGGATGTGATTATTGAAAATCTCCAAATTTGCTGTACTCCTTTAAAGGAATATTATGGATCATCAACTTGGCAGTTGAAGTATATGCAGTTTGTAAAACTTGTTTCAATTGAATATATTTATACCTAAAATTAAGGTAATAGTGGTTGTTGTTCAGGAATCGCTTGTCTAGGACAATCTTGGTCAATGCAGAGTGTGCAGGACTTCCTTTCTCAATCCAGGGTTTGTCTCTGTCATCATTCAGTTCCTCATGGGAACAAGCACCTGCTGCCATCCTTCCATAAGATAATGCCCATTCATGTTCATTTTGGACATGATGGAGCACTCCGACCCATACATCCTGTAAGAACAGATATCCTTGTAAATCATAAAAAAAGGTGCATTATCTAGGGACAGATTTTAAACTATTTAGTTCTATGGATCTCATTAGAACTAAGATTTTTGAGTAGGATTAATTAAGATATTAATCACTGCAGTTACCATCAATAAAAAGAAACAACAATCCATTACACAAGAGACATCCACTATTCATGTTCATTTATTTCTTAAATCTAAATGGAAAACACTTACCAGAAATTCTTCATATGTGCTTGCAACTTTGCAACAATGCCAAAAATGGTTCACAATATCTGCACTCCACTGCAAAAGTTCCTTACAACTCTTTTCTTGACCAGCCTACAATATTGTAAGTGTTGCATAAGAAAATTGTGTTGCATATTGCATAAGAAAAAATATGATAATAACATGATAATGTTGCCTTGTTTATATTTAAAACTGAAACATGTGAAAATATTACATCTTGCTAATTCAGAAGATAATTACCGCAATGATTTTCTTCCCCAGGTTTTTGGCTGCATGCCATATATCATGCGAGTGCTTGATTTGAGAGTACTGGCGTTCTGTAGATAAAATACATTGAATGAATAGTGTATAATCAATTACATCATATATACTGACATACTATCAAATATTTGGCTTGTTACCTGTTTTCGATTGTGATATTCATTGTAAAATACGAAACCCTAAGGGAACTTACTCATTAGTGCACCAATCTGTAAATGTGCATCAGTCACCACCTCTTTGACATTTAAACTGCTTTGCACATCATCAAGTGCCCTCTGGAAACCTGACTTCTCCATACTTGTACTTTTTTTCCTGTTTCTCGCTTGTCTAAAGTCTCCAAGGCCACAATTTTCTTTGATTCCATTTCCATCATTGTGTATGTGCAGTACTGAGCACAATGTCCTGGGCTGTCCATGCGCCCATCTCCTGTACAATGAAATTGCATTCATAGAAAATAACCATTTTCAAATGCATATGCATGTATTAATATAGAAATTTGAAATAAGAAAGAAATGGACCTACCCAGCACCACAACATCTCTGTCGACAAGCTCACTTCGTACTCTTTCTTGGTGTTCCTCCCACTTCTCTTCAATTGCAGGAACAAGGTATGTCCGCTGTATGCGCGTGAAGGCAGACTGGCTTGGAAGATGCAGATTCATGATTTTGCCCATCAGTTCTACCTTACTAAAATTGTTTCCAGAGCACAGAATTGCTGCTGACACAACCAGGTCCCCACTGTGTAGACCTCTATTAAGCACTGGCTGGGAGCACCACCTATGTTTAATGTGTCTGTTGGAACATGACTGTAGAAATAGAAAGAAATGTATAAATAAAATTGTTTCTCCTTTGAAACAATTAGAAATGATTATGTACTACAAACCTATGTTCCACATTACATTCAGGTCTTAAAAATGGATACCTATAGACCATTTGGAGTAATCCTCATCATGCTCATTGTCAGTGTACATATATATATATATGTATTGCAAAAATAATGTTAACCATTTAATATTATTTCACTGATATATGTGTATTCATTTATGCCATCTTAGATAAGCATAAAGTATGAAAATTGGATACCAAAATTGTTAAAGAAGTAAGATTGCTGCAAAAGCACTTACCCAAACAATGTACATTGCAGATCCAACATACTTAGTAGAAATTACAACTTGTTCAGAACATCCCTTCACTAAACATCTTTCATCAATCTTTGTTTTGGCCAACATCAGGAGTTGATCTTCATATGCTACAAATTTTTCTGCTTTGAAAACTTTATCAAACCCCTCCATTGTCAACACTTGGGTGATTCCTGGACCAGAGTAGTATTCAGATGTCTTATCCTCCATCTCAGGCTCCTCAAATCCATACACCATGTCACATCCAGCTACATCTTCAATATCAGAGCAACCTTCATCACTGCAGGGAGAAAGATTACCCAAATATTATACTCTTTCCTAGTTGTAAACAATAATAAAACTGTAAATTCTTCGATTAAAAGGTCATATGAAGTCTCAGCTCTTTCTCTAGTTTCAATCATATAAAGAAGCTTAATTTCCTAAAGTTAACATACCCTAGAGTCAAATCATAATCTGGCACATAATCCTCATCAAGTGCTTCTTCCTCCTCCTCATCAGAGTCTTTTGCAAGGCTGATACTTAAACTAGGTTAAAACATATGAAATAAAACTTTAGCATACTTTTAATCAGCATTGTCTTACATTGGCGCCATAATACTCAACTGAGTTACTTAGGCTCTACAACTTTTCTTCCAAATAAGATTTTCATCAGATTTTTTCTCCTCTTATTACTATTAAAACATTTACATCTCTAAGAATCATTTCACACATTTTTAAACCACTATTTGCTTTATTTCCTGTTACCTAAATGGGTCAAAAAATGATGATGAAAATGTCTTCTTTTTCATCGCAGCCCTGCTAGATGGCTGGGTGGGCTGTTGACTTGTACTACGATGACCCATGAAAGATGCAAGTTCTTCAACTCCAGACTCTGCTGTCTCTGTAGTACTACAATTTTCATGATGACTAGTATACTATAGTCTGAATTTATAAGAGGTGCAAAAATGCAAGTCAAAATCACAGTATCAGATATAGCATAATGTAAATCACATGCATAGAACATGCCATAGACAATTAAAAATAAATTTATGCTTTCTTCTTTATATGCACATTGCATACTATATTCACAATATCTAATTCTTAAGGGAAATAAAAACAGAAATGCCCAATGAAGCACTTTCAATAATAAATTGTATTCTTCTGAATTGACCTGCTAATATAATTAAACCCATGCATATTCTGTAGAAGTAGATAAAAATTAATACCTTCCATTCCCTTTCATGTCTGAAGAAATATCTGACACTGTTAACTGTGGAATTCTAGGTAGGAAAGACTTAGCAGGAGTTGATGTCTTCATGTGATGTTCCTTGTTATAGGAGAAGTGACAAATACTATTTTTTAAAATTCCATATTTCATAATTAAAAAAAAAAACTATTAAAAAATCTAAAATGCAATGTACAAAATTATATTGATTAAAAGTTATTAGTTTGATGGCACCTGACTTTCTATAACACCCTACAATTTCTTTATTTAACATTAATAACATTATTCTGCCCCCCTTCAGGGGCCCCATTTTTGTTTTCGGCAATTTCAGAGCGAAATTTGCTTAGACACTGAACTTTTCGTTACACATATGAATGAAATGTAATTTTCTATATTTCCTTCATGATAAATACGCTTCAGCTAGCCCACAACATATTTTTGCGGCCTGAAAAATGACAATCTCCACTTACTGATAACTGATGAGAAACCCCGCAAGTTCTGGGTTCGATTGCAGTCCAAGCGCTTCCCGCAAGTCGTTCCATTCTTCTATGTGATCTCCAATATATATTCGTTGGCTTCCTGTCTTTTTTTCTAGTTCAGATCTCTTCTTTTTACGTTGAGAGTCTGTGAGAGATTTAGGTCGACCACGTTTTCGTAGGATCTCCATCATGCAATTTGTTTACAATGCAACTGCACATGCGCAAGGTTCGCATTTCTCTTTATTTTTTGTGTGACCTAACAAAAATTACTTTTTTAACTTTTAAATTTTGATATCTTTTAAAAGAAAAAGACTTTGAGGATATAATTTGACGAAAGTTGAAACAATTTATGGACAATTATTTTTCAAGAAGAAAACGAATATTTTTTTGGCGATTAGAATCGGACTAAGCGGCTTTAAACTAAAATGAGTAATAAAATATTTCTACGATATAATTTTCTTACCGAAGCCTATCGGTGTTAAAAATTCTAATTTCATTATATATCATTTCTTTCAAAGACATTGTTAAAATATTTTTTTTTTCAATCCCTCTGCTTCTTTTACAGATGCTAAACATTATTTTAAATATTAAATTTTAAAAGATATTTATTCAAAGACGGTTTGAGAATGAATGCCCTTATCATTTCATACTTTTCATATAATTTCTCAATGCTGAAAATTACAGTTAAAGTTGTGGATTACTGTTGCATGCATACAGGGATCTAGAGGAGGGGTCGGGGGGGGGAGGGTCCAGACCCCCCCCCCTAGAATTTGCAGAGTTATTATAAGTATTTACTGAAGCAAATAAAAAATGACTTTGGACCCTCCTAGAAAACGTGGACCCCATCATCACAACCACGAAATAGGTGTTTTTCACGTTTGGGAAATATATTTTACGTTTTTTTTTTTTATTTTTATGCCCCCGTATCGAAGATTCGGGGGTATATAGTTTTTGCCCTGTCCGTCCGTCTGTCAGTATGTCTGTCCGTTTGTCCGCAAAAACCTTTAACCTTGCCCATAACTTTTGATTGGTTGGAGCTATGGCTTTCATATTTCATATGTGTATTTTTTGTGACAAAACTTTCTTCGGGTACCACCACATTTGACCTTGACCTTGGAGTTTGACCCAGTTTTGTAAACTTTTTACCAAACTTTAACCTTGGCCATAACTTTTCAACGATTGAAGCTAGGGCTTTTAAACTTCACACGTGTAATCCTTGTGACAAGACCTTCCTTTGGATACCAACACCTTTGACTTTTGACCTTGACCTAGGAGTTTGACCTACTTTTGGAAAAACTTTAACCTTGGCTATAACTTTTGAACGGTTGGTGCTAGGGCTTTCATACGTCAGGTGTGTAATTCTTGTGACAAGACCTTCCTGTGGATACCAAAAACTTTGACCCTTTGACCTTGATCTTGGAGTTTAACCTACTATTGGAAAACTTTAACCTTGTTCATAACTTTTGAACGTTTGGTGCTTCGGCTTCCATATTTCACCTGTGTATTTCTTGGGAGAAGACCTCTCCTTGGGCACCATTAATTTTGACCTTGACCTTGATGTTTGACATACTTTTGGAAAAAAACTTTTACTTTTTCCATATCTATTCAATGGTTGCTGCTTATGGCGTGTAAAACGTTGCTTTATTCAACAATCTTGTGATGTATGTTCAAAATCTTGTGATGTATATTCAAAATCTTGTGATGTATGTTCAAAATCTTGTGATGTATATTCAAAATCTTGTGATGCATATTCAAAATCTTGTGATGTATGTGCAATATCTTGTGATGTATATTCAAAATCTTGTGATGTATGTTCAAAATCTTGTGATGTATATTCAAAATCTTGTGATGCATATTCAAAATCTTGTGACGTATGTGCAATATCTTGTGATGTATATTCAAAATCTTGTGATGTATGTTCTATAATCTTGTGATGTATGTGCAAAATCTTGTTATGTATATTCAAAATCTTGTGATGTATGTTCTATAATCTTGTGATGTATGTGCAATATCTTGTGATGTATATTCAAAATCTTGTGATGTATGTTTATAATCTTGTGATGTATGTGCAAAATCTTGTTATGTCTATTCAAAATCTTGTGATGTATGTTCTATAATCTTGTGATGTATGTGCAATATCTTGTTATGTATATTCAAAATCTTGTGATGTATATTCAAAATCTTGTGATGTATATTCGATAATCTTGTGATGTATGTTCAATAATCTTGTGATGTATATGCAAAATCTTGTGATGTATGTTCTATAATCTTGTGATGTATATGCAATAATTGCATTGTGGGTAATATTCGACTTAATTTCAATAACCTTTTGTAAAGACATTTTTCATTGGTCTCCAAAGTGAAAGTAGAAACGCTGTGAAAAGGAGAGTCCTCAGTCCGGGCGTAGGGTCTGTAACTTTATTTTACACTGATAAAATCGATAACTTTTGCGCAAATCTGAGAATCCTGTTACCAGTGTACATGTCCTAAAGTTTTTGTACAACGAGGAAATTCTGCATGTCCATCCAGGCGTAGATGAAAAGAAAGTTGTACAAAGTCACTTTAGGTATAGGTACGTATAGGAGTGCACTTTTGATAAAAAAAGGAATCATCATGATCATAAACATTTTTTTTATGAGAAAGTGATTGTACGCGTACATGATTACGCATTTTAGATTAACCCTTTTAAATTGTAAATTTACTTTTCCATGACTTTTTCATCGAAGAAATGAATGTAGCCCAATATTTTTTCTTTGACCGAAGTATCAAACAAAAATTTTGATGGAAAACTTTTTCATCCTACGCGTATTGATGACGTTTTCTGTCCAAATTTTTCTTTGATACTTCGGTCAAAAAAATATTACATTCATTTATTAATTTATTTTACCCCCCCCCCCCCCAGAGGTGGGTGGATCAAGGCAGGTCTTTACTTCCAAATTTTCACTATGATTTTTATATTTTTTTTTATTCCAGTTAACTCTAGTTACGCAGTATCTGCTTGTACTGTGAATGCCCATTGGATAACTTCATACGACATCATTTTGAAACAACCTCTGCACCTCTGTTGTATGGGTAATTATAAAATATGTATTAAGATTTACATGAACAGTACTTATAATTTAAATGAACATCTACTTCTGTTGTAAAGTGAAATTAATTTGATTTTTTTTCCTCGATCAGTTAAGAGGTTAAAATGGAAACTGTATAAATTAACGGAATCAGTTAATCATTCTTGTGTATTCTGTACTAATTTGTTTTAATGAAATTAATTATAATTATTATACTCCCCGGTTGAAAAGTTGGGGGGGGGGGAGGTTTAATGATGGGGGTGTCCGTCTATCTGTCTGTCTGTCTAGCTGTCCATCTTTCTGTACAACCATCCATTAATATATATATACTTTGGGGTACCCATTTCTTATCAGCATCTCCTCTTATACCACTGAATGAAATTTGATGAGACTTTTACAAAATCTTTGTTACATATATTGCCATTTTGCAACCCCTATTTTACTTTTAATCGGACACATATTTCAGGTTTCCCATAGCAAAATATGGACTTTGCCATTATAATAACATGGGAGGCAGGGGGTATCATTTTGTGAGCTCAGTGCTCACAGTACCTCTAGTTTATTTTTATTTTCATTTTCAGATATAAATGCATGCTGTGTATGTAAAACATATGTGGCTTAAAAATCTGAAGACATCAATGAGAAGGAACACAAAAACCATGGTGCATAAGTTATGTCCAACAAGTCCTTTAAAATACAGGTAAAAATTACAGTACATTAATGAGCAAAAATTTCTACTTTTAAGGATCCTTCAATCACTTTTCAACAAACAAACAAATTATCCTTGCTATTTTTGTCTCACCTGCAAAGCAGAGTGACACTTAGGGATCACTTTACCCGGTGTCTGTCTGTCACACATTGGATTTGATATTTTGCACAAATTATTTGCATCGCACAATGACTTTTGTAAAATACCATAGTTACAAACTTTGAGACCATTGAATGTGACCTTTGACTACTTTTTTTAAATAGTTCATAATGAATGTATCCGGTTAGGCTTTTGATATTTAAGAGGTAAGTCTATGCTATTTAGTATGTGCACTGATTGTTGTCAATACCAACATTATGTGAACAGTCTACATGTCCTTGATCTTTGACCTACTTCGCAAAAAATACTCCAGACATTTAATTCAACATACATGTATGCCTTTTGAGTTTTGAGAGGTAGGGTATCGATAATTAATCAGCATTTATGCCTGTTTATGAGCTCATGATACTGCACTTGCTGGATTATGTACAGTTACCACACACATTGAAATTTAAATACTCATATATTTCTATCAAAGTCTTACACACTTGACTATTCATGGATTTTTTTTTCTTAGCAGAACTATAATGCTAGTAGGAAATAAATTGCTGACCACTCTTAAGATTATTTACACTTTTAATGATGCAATATAGGGAAGGTTACACTTCTTTGAAACACTCTAATAATATTATTCTGTATATTTTAAATTAAAATAAAAGAGCATTAGATATGTCATTTGATAATAAGTACAGGATTTTCCTTAGAAAGATACTGGCAAGACTTGTCAGGTTTATTGTTAAAAATTTGGAACATTGTATGAATGATTTTTTTTTAGCTCACCTGACCTGAAAGCGTAACTAAGCATCTCATGTATTGTGATGAGGTTTTGAAATTTCTGAATGTACAAATCATGACCCCTGGATGGTAAGATGGGGCCTTTCAATTGGGGATAAAAGTCTTTAAAAATCTTCTTCTACTGAACAACTTACTAGGAAAAAAAATGAAACTTTATAGAAAGCTTCCTGAGGTAGTGTAGATCGATTCTAATCTGTTTTAAATTAATAACTTGTTGCCTCTAGGGGTAGGGTTGGTCCATAACGGGGGATCAAAGTTTTGCATGGAACTATGTAAGATTTTTTTTTTTTGAATGAAAAGTAACACATTAGAACCATTAATTAGCAAACATTCCCAATTTTTAATACTTTTTTAAAATTATGAACCACAGGTTATAGAGTTAAAATATTAATTGGCATCATCAACTAAATGTTTTTAATATTTTCAGCTATGGATTGGATTCAGCAGCCAGAGTCACATGAGCACCAGATCCTTCTTGCTCCTATGACAGAGGGTCCTTGACTTGTGTGAAATTTACTGAAGCAGATGCTCCATTTGTCTGGTTATGCTATGCAATGATTCTGTCCAAATACTACAGAGGCACCAAAAGGGTATTGAACAAATCTTATGGGGGAAGTCATGAGGACACAAAGGATAACTGTCTCCAACTTTGAAGCTGTGCTTAATTTTAAGTGAAAAAGGTAATGCATGTGCACATCTGCAAATGGGTGTCTGAACTTGTATAGAAAAAGTATGTGTAGCCATGTACAAACAATTTAAGGGCCCTCTATACACTGCACACTAAAGAGTTCTGATTTGTGGTATTTTTATGCAGATAGAGTAATCTGCCCTTTGATCTAGAATAAGATAAATTGACGTGTACAGTTTATTTCTTAATTTGTGATCAAATAAAGCATTTATAACATTTTAATAGGCTAAGATGAATAGATTGAACACTTTAATTTGCTGGTATTTTGCCCATTTAAGTAAACAACAGTGATTTTTGTTCATCAGTACTTCATTGTCTTTGAACATTTTTCCTGGGGGTAAATGCAAGGTAAACTATGTTGAACATGTAATAGATAAGCTCAACATTTACACTTCTTCACACAATTATTTTCTCAATGTCTCCAAAAAATCTTTTCCTTTAGTGTATAGAGGGTCCTTAATGCAGTGAAATTTAAATTTTAGTGTAATGTTATATATTTATATGTTTATGAAAAAATCAATGAATTTAATCAGATAAAACTGTTTTGTTTTATGCAAAAACTAATTAATTGCAGACTAGCTGTTTTTACCTCACCTGAGCTGAAAGCTCAAGTGAGCTTTTCTGATCACCCGTTGTCCATCCGTCTGTCTGTCTGTCTGTCTGTCCGTCCGTCTGTAAACTTTTCACATTTTCAACATCTTCTCAAGAACCACTGGGCCAATTTTAACCAAACTTAGTACAAAGTATCCAAGGGTGAAGGGGGGTTTAAATTGTTAAAATAAAGGGCCAAGTCCCCTTACAAGGGGAGATAATCACGAAAAGACAAAAATAGGGTGGGGTCATTAAAAAAATCTTCTTCTCAAGAACCACTGGGCCAAAAAAGCTGACACTAATGTGGAAGCATCCTGGGGTAGTGTAGATTCTAAATTGTTAAAATCATGACCCCCAGGGATAGGGTGGGGCCACAATATGGAATCCAAGTTTTACATTGAAATATATAGGAAAAATCTTTAAAAATCTTCTTCTCAAGAACCACTGGGCCAGAAAAGCTGAAACTTATGTGGAAGCATCCTCAGGTAGTGTAGATTCTAAATTGTTCAAATCATGACCCTCGGGATAGGGCGGGGCCACAATAGGTATTACTTTCACTGTGACCTTGACCTCAATATCTCTCATTTACCTCATCTTTAACAAAGAAGCAAAGCACATTTCTTTTCATGTTGCATTACATTGAACACTTGGCAGGGCATTCATGTACTATGGGCATGGTTTTAGTTTTCAGTGATTGAAATATTTTGGTTTACTTTTCAGGAATTTGGCTTGATGGATTGATTGGGTGCTTAAGGTGTTTCACATAATTTAGTTCTGCATCCCCCTCTCTGTGAAGTATCTTACCAGACTCTGTATGCTAGGACAGCAATTTCCAAGTTTGTGCAAGTCAAGTGTACCTACTCTGCTGCATTATTAACAGCTGAAGATGCAGTCCATTATCTGAAAGACTTATACTTAGGTACATGTTATTGTTTATAATATTATAAAAAGGTTTATTACTCCAGTGCTCCTTTGGGCTATCACCGACTACTTGGCGAAATTTATCTGTAAAAAATTTACCTTAGTTTACATAAATTCTAATTATATTTTCATATTTCAGAATACGGGAAAGATTCTTTACATCTGAAAACTGACCTTGCCTACCACCACCAGATTCAAGGTCAACACATGTGTAACAAGACATGTTGCATCTTCTTGGTTGGGACCCTGGTCAACAATGTCATTAATTATTATAAGAATTGTGTAGGATAAGGAATGTACCAAAAATATTGCACTGCTATAAATTTTTACTATAGTACCTATATTCCAGCACCAAGAGAAAACTAGAAACTTTGACAAACTATGTTGGTCTCTGTTCTGTTCAGTAATTGATATGACAGTGTAAATCTGAGATAAATAAAGCGAAGGAGATTTTGTAAAAAAAAAAAAAATAATAAAATTTCAATTCAGTACCTTTTTAGTGCATGGACATACAAAATTTGGTAGTAAATTCCATACACGTGTAGTTCAGTGACATGTAAAAATACACTTTCTGCATAATGTCTAATTTTTAATCATTCATTTGTAAAACATGACCAATTAAATATTGCAACAAGTAACCTGTGTATTTAAAATACTTATATTGTCAAAGGAATAAGTGAAGTACTCATTGCCATTGATTGCTGTCCAACTGATAAGTGTGTTTGTTTTTATGTTGTTTAATGTCCCTCTCGAGTATTTTTCACTAATATGAAGTTCCACCACTTGCCAATGGAGAGCTGAAAATTTTGTCCTATGCTTGGCACTTAGGGCCATTGAGCAGGGAGGGATCTTTTTCATACCAGCACCTGCTGTGACACGGGACCTCGGTTTGTACGGTCTCATCCGAAGGACCGGTCTCCACGTCCCACAGTGGGATTTGAACTCACGACATAAGGATCAACTCCTTACTTGGGGACTCTAGAGCAGATGCTCTAACCACTGCACCACACAAATCTAGAGCAGATGCTCTAAGCACTGCGCCATGCGGGCAACCTGATGAGTGCAAGAATTTTTTAAAACACATAAAATGGTAAATTTCACTCTTAACCAATAACGAATCTACAAAATATAAAACTTCCATCAGAAATATTGGGAGAACATAGACTTAAGTACATGTATATAATAGTTGAACAGGTGACAAAAGGAAAATATTGAAGTTAAATTATGCAACTTCTTTCAAAAGAGGGACTTGCAAGTTAACAAGATGAACATAGTTGAAATATCTGTGAATTTAAAGTAAACCAAAAATGAAGTATTTCAGTTTTTTATCCTTTCATTGGCACGTGGCAGTGATGTTGTGCAATGGCAATTTTAAAGCACAATGCAGCCTATAGTGAATGTTTAATAAAAATTCGCACTGTTTATCTGTATAAATAAACTGTTATATGAATATTGAAAAGCGGAAATTAAAAAAAAATGCAGCCTCTAGTTAAGTGAACTGACCTCTGAATAAAAGAAAAGCAGGTATATTTAGACACAGTCCTGATTCAGTGAGTGATGAATCTTTCATCAGATACATGTAAGATAATTAAGGACTCCTGCACTGATTTTAGAATTTGAACCTCACTATGTAGGACTATGACAAACATCTGATGTTGAGCCAGGATATATTAGCTTTGAGCAAAATGTTATGAAGTATGATGATTTATGTAAGAGATGTAAGCCATTGCAAGCATATCTATATATGTGATGGAATGTCTTGTGTCATTTTAGTAGCATCTATCAAGGCTGTAGCTGATACAACTCTGCAGAAGATTTAGACAGTGATATTTTGCTTTTCAATTGACAGAGAAAAAAGAGGGTTTTTTTCTGACTTCCTCTAACAAGTTACAACTCTCCATGTGAAGCATGTATGTACATTGTATATTTAAAAATGACTGGAAGGCTTACAAAAAATCTGTGAGATAAGTGTAGGTCACATAGGTTTAAACATTGAGTTGCATCAAGTTGGAGATCAGTTTTAGCAATCATGATTGTAGGTGACCAATCACCATATCCCATGTAAAACCTAATCAGCTGTCCCACTGCATGTGTAATACACTGAGAAAATCATATGACAGTGATGTATACAGTAGCTGCGAACTGAAGAAAAAAACATACAAAAGATAGAGTGTAGTTGACATTGTAATTAGATAAGCCTTAAACTTCTATATATACTCTTCAAATTTATCATGAGTATATTCCAAATATAAAATTATGCTGGAAGTAATTACCCTGATTAATATGACAAGAAGATAATCTTTTTTGTGTTTTAATTATTACTAGACTACCGATCAGCTCTTTTACAGGAGAAGAAAAAACTTGATGAACAGCTATCGTTTTTCTTTAGAAATAAAATTTTCACTCTATTTATCATGTTAATTACATTTATATCTTCCTCACTGATATACCTGCATATATAATCCATATCTTATGTCTCTTTTCTTTGTATCAAAACGAGAAACTGATTGATAATTACTGCTTAACGCCGAGTCAGCAATATTTCGGCGATCAAAACGAAAGAAATGAAAAGTCCAATTGATCTACGTATGCATCACCCCGCTACTTTCGTTATTTCCAACCAATAAAAATTGTCCTTACTTAACTAGAAGACTATTGCGTCATATTACCCAAAATGCAATTATTGCACATACATCACAAGATTATTGCATATACATCACAAGATTATTGAATATACATCACAAGATTATAGAACATACATCACAAGATTTTGCATATACATCACAAGATTTTGAACATACATCACAAGATTTTGAATATACATCACAAGATTTTGAATATACATCACAAGATATTGCACATACATCACAAGATTATAGAACATACATCACAAGATTTTGAATATACATAACAAGATTTTGCATATACATCACAAGATTATAGAACATACATCACAGGATTTTGAATATACATAACAAGATATAGCACATACATCACAAGATTTTGAATATACATCACAAGATATTGAATACACATCACAAGATTTTGAACATACATCACAAGATTTTGAATATACATCACAAGATTTTGAACATACATCACAAGATTTTGAATATACATCACAAGATTATCGAATAAAGCAACGTTTTACACGCCATAGCTGCTAAGGCTTTCATATTTCACAGGTTTATTCCTCGAGACAAGACCTTATTTTGGGTACCAACATATTTGATTTGCATTTGAGAAAGTTTAACCTTTCCTATTAGTTGCCATACGGGGGCATCAGTGTTTCACAAACACTTTTTTTTGCTTGTCACGAAATTTTGGGGTGAGGATTTTTTTTTTACTCAGATGACCCCCCCCCTTCTGGAAAAAAATCCTTGATCCGTCGTCCTGTTTTTGTTTTTTTTTTTTGTCAGCGCAACTCCTCATAAACCGCTACACAGAATTTCGCCAAACTTTGCAGAAATTCAGGACGCAATGTGTAGATGTGAATATTACCAGGAAATTCCGATTTCTTTATTTTATGGGAATTTCGGCACTTTTCAACTTAGATTTTTGGCCATATCTTGAATATAGAGATGAGCAGCTTGTTATTGCAACTCCTCATAAACCGCTGCACAAAATTTCGTCAAACTTTGCAGATATTTAGCACACAATGTGTAAATGTGCATATAACCAGGAAATTCTGATTCAATTATTTTTCTGTGAATTTCGGGACTTTTCAACTTATATTTTTGGCCATATCTTGAATATAGAGATGAGCAGCTTGTTATTGCAACTCCTCATAAACCGCTGCACAGAATTTGGTAAAACTTTGCAGATAATAAGTACACAGTGTGTAGATGTGCATATTACCAGGAAATTCCAAATCTATTATTTTTCTGAGAATTTCGGCACTTTTCAACTTAGAGTTTTGGCCATATCTTGAATATAGAGATGAACAGTTTGTTAGTGCAACTCCTCTTAAACCGCTGCACAGAATTGGTTAAACTTTGCAGATCTTGTACACAGTGTGCAGATATGCATATTACCAGGAAATTCAGATTCCATTATTTTTTGCCTTAAGAGTTTTGCCTATTATTGAAGAAACTTTCCAGCTAGGTAATAAGGAAATCCACTGGAATCAGCTTTTGTAATGAAATTTTATGTGAAATATTTTATGACATTAAAAACCCCTATTGATTTTGAGATCAAAATATTAATGATTTAACACACACAAACACACACACAATCTTGGATAGTTCTCACCCCCCCCCCCCACCCCTCTCAAATTGTTGCTTTGCCTTAAGGAATTTTATAAGTACAGTATATAAACAAATTCATATGACTACATTATAATTTTGTTTCCATCAAATATTTAAATGTTTAAATTGTCATGTGTTGGACATGGACTTACGCTTATCAACAAATCGAAATCACTGAGGAATTTTAATAACAGTTTGTCTGCATAGCTCCTGCACTGAATTTCCTGAAACTTTGTATGTATTTCAGACATAATGTATAGATTTGTATATATATTACCAAGAAATTTTGATTCCATTATTTATTTAGAAAATTCAGCCCTATTAAATTTGTAACATACAAAGATTTGAATGTCCTTATCTGCAAGAAGTTTTGATGTGATGATTTTTTGCAAGTAATGCCCCTTTCTGAATTATACTGTGTGTTTAAAATGCACTGTGTCACTCATTACGTATTGCATTCTCGAGTTTTGGGGAAGCGTGGGGTATGTGAACTTGCTCACCTTTTCTTTCATTTCTTTAATATCATTTAAATCAAGTTTTGATTACGTTTAATGAAACAAATAAACGATTGCTTGTTGTCAGTTTCATTAAAAATTGCCAGTAACTTAGACCCGCCAACCAGAATCGCCACCGTACTCACGTGTTTGCTATTTCATGGCTGTTAATAGAAATTGAAAGGAGACTTTTAATTTAATGTACGATACTTACTATTCGAGTTAAATCTGAATATAGTTTACGGACATCATCTTGTATCTAGTGTATTCATAGAGGAGTTAGAAATAAATCTGGTGCACCCGTTTCAGAGTTTATTTGCAAACTTTATTAATTTACAAGTATAGATTTAGCAAAGGTAAAAGTAGTATGGTTAACATGCAGTTTTCAGGTATTATAATTTTGGAAAGTTTTAAAAGATCTTTCATTTTTATCATTTACCACTTGAAACATTTTTTTCGTCAAACGAAAGTGAGGAAAGCTTAATTTTTTAACAAGCTGAAAACAAATTTTGCAAGGATAACAATAGCACAGTACTCAAGAAATTACAAAATGTATCATGAAACTTTTTATATGTACATGTAATATATACAGACAAGTTTACATACAATGTAATTTACAATAATACATGCGGTTTCCCATACATGTTTACTTTGCAAGTCTTAGTATAACACTTGATCTTCTGATATTAAGAGTTCCAAGCAAACAAGCAATGAAAAAAATGGAAAGTCAAGATTTAATGACAAAAGATTTAAACTTCTTTGAACGAGGTTGAAAGGAAATAACAGTAGACATCAACTGTATTGTCCTCCCTGTCATCTACCTCAGGTGATGTTTAACTGAGACAATAGTCTGTCCCACGCATTCATTCCCGGTGTCGTGGAGACTGTTTTTGTTGCAATGGTTGTAGTTTTGACCGTCATTTCTTGAATACTCTTAACATTGCTTCTTGATGCCGTATTGGTATTTGTTGTAGTGGAATTAGTTTTTGAAGATATTTGTCTATTTCTCTGTGTTGTGGACTTCATTTCAGCAGGAGTTGTCTTCACAAATACCGGGGATTTTGTAGTTCCTTCTTTTTTTGTCTTCAGTATAACAGGGCCTAAAAACAAATGTTTAAAGAAGTACTCGCATTAGCTGTGAGATTAGAAAAAAAAATCAAAGTCCAATGTTTACTCTTTACAATTTATATAGAGATGTGCATAAAGCACACATGCATGCACTATTGATCTTCACTAGCAAACACGTACTCTATACCCAATGATTATCAGCAGGTAACTGTTAATTTCAAATCCACTAAAATTTGCTTATAACGAAATCTCTTATCAAGACATCTTAGTTAAAGATATACATGCTATAACTTGCTTCAGTTAACACACAGTGGGATTCGAACCCGCGACGTAAGGATCAACTCCTTACTCCGCGACTCTAGAGCGAACGCTCTAACCACTGCGCCACGCGGGCGACTCATTATAAATGATCTTGTTAGCAATAGCATGCTATCATTGGGTTGTATTTTGACTGAATATTTTATACCATTTGTTGGGCCTTTATTCCTACACTTAATTTGACTGTGGATTACTCCGTCTTCCTGATCAATACATAGGAATGAAGGTAGGTGTAACCGGTCGACAGGGGATGCTTACTTTTCCTAGGCACCTGATCCATCTTTGGAATTTCCATAGGTCTGCGTTTTATGCCCTGTATCTTTGTAGATTTTTTGAGACCGATCATTGTACGTTATCTTCACCTTTTATATTAATGGATTATTACTGTACCTTCCTTATCTGCTGTTGGCTGAGATGGGCGAGAATACAGTGCTCTGAGCTCTAAATGCCTCTTCCTTTCATTTACGACACTTATGATGATCCGCTTGATTTGATCCATATCTTCTGTGTCTTTGTTATTAGTAAAATCAAGTAGGAAAGAGAACGTCACTTTGCTTAGCGTCTGTCTACAACCGAATTTGATCACATAATACAGTAAAACCTGATTATAGCAAACACGCAGATTACGAACTGACGCTTACAAGGAAGTGCATGATTTTCATTCCCCGTAAGTTTAAAATATTGTAAACTTAATGGATGTAATGAATTACGCTTATGACGAAGCAAATTGCCCGTCCCTGGCACTTTGTTATACTGTATAGAGAAATCAACTGCCCTCATGAAAAGATATTGTTTGCTGAAATCATTAATGAACCTTTTTAAAAATATAATAACTGCGAAGAAAGATATGCAAAAGAGAATAATTTGACGTAAGCCAATAAAAAGATGAATTAAAAATAAATAAGAAAAGAAGAAAATAACTGTTTCCATTAAGAAAGAGGATTTTCTTTTCGTGTCCTCTTTTTTTAATTCAAAATAAAAAATGAAGACAATGCAATTTCAGAAATCGACAATTTTTTTTATTCATTTTCGTTATTGAATAAGTTAAGAATTGGTGTGGTCACCAATATTTATGTTAAAACAGATCAATAATGTATCGGTATTCCATATTCACAGTCAAAGGATTGGTGAATCCACCAATTTGAATTATCAAATATCTTCAAGCAAAGATTGATCTTGGTGGTTCCACCAAGAAAACAAGAGTGAATTTGACCATGCATAATTCTACAATTCATTAAAAGAATTGGTGAACTTACCAACAAAACAACTGAAATATCTTCAAGAAAACTTTGTGATTCTACCAAAAATACAAATAGACAATTCAGCTCAAATTTATAAAAGCAATCTGGTGAAATTCTCAATTACTTTTGATAATGATGATACTTTAAAAACGACGTTTGTGAATCCACCAGTGTTAAGACACTGAAACAACCCATTGAGAGAAACTGAGTGGAGGAACCACCAAAAACTAAAAAAAGAAAGTATAACTAAAATTGTCCCTAATACAGAGTCGGTGGACTCACCAAAATGCAAAAAATCAACTAACAAGACATTCTCAATTTTACTCACAAATGCTTGGTGGATCCACCAAAAATACAAACAGGAATACACAAGAATACTTGAATGATATACTGTCAACATTATTCGTGTAATTATCTATAGTGGGCAGTTTGGTGGATCCACCAAAAGCTAAAAATCAAAAGGCATTCATAATTTTCCTTTACAATTACCTAGTGACACTTCCTTAATACATTTATGTACACGAGGACAAAAAGCTGGTGGATCCACCAGAAAAGTCAAAAATTTACATGTAACCCAAAGTTCAACTAAATTGTCCTTAAATACAGAGAGGAGTTTGGTGGACTCACCAAACTGTAAAAAAAAAATCAAATAACAAGGCATTCTCGATTTCACTTACAAATACTTGGTGGATCCACCAAAATGCAAATAGGAATACTCAAGAATACTTAAATGATATATTGTCAACATTGCCTGTGTATTTATTAAAAGTGGGGAGTTTGGTGGATCCACCAAAAGCATTAAAATCAAAAAGCATTCGTAGTTTTCCTTTACAATGACTAGGTTCGTTCCTATACACAAGGACAGAAAGCTGGTGGATTCACCAGAAAAGACGAAGATTTACATCATACCTCCTCTTTATGTTGATAGGTTTGCAATTCAACAATAAGTGGACCTATCAACATGTGATCAAAATAAATATGAAATACAATGTCAAAAAAGTGTATACAATTTCAAAAACAAATGTGCTTCCTCCAATAAGGCACAGTAGTATATAAACAATATATAAAAATAAACCTCCATGTAGTGTTTTATCTCCACCCCAATACACAGCTGAATGAAACACTTCTTTTAACTCATTTTTTCAAACGAAAAAATACTTTACTTTGTTTCTTTAACGTCCCTTTGTAATCGGAGAATTTTTCCTTGCCTGCACCTAGTCTGCATGTCCTGCAGTGGGTGGGAAACCACAACGTAAGGATTAACACTTAACTCAGTGACTCTCGAGCAAACGCTCTAATAATTTGACATAGGAGCCCCAAAAATCATCTTGAGCTAAACATTTCAATTCATACACTCCCCTGATGAAATCTTTGGGTGAAGCAATCAAAATACATCAACTTAGTATTCTCATATACAGATATAGAAAACATTAGGAATTCATACTGCATATGTAAAAGGGAACAATGAGCTGTGAGGATCATCACCATTTAAATAATTAACACAGAACACACTTTAAGAATAAAAAAATAGATCATGTATTAGTCTTCTATAGATTATGTAGTCATTCCAAATAGAATTAAAATGATACATGCAAGTCTAACACAATCACAATACGCAAGAGTTGATATTATGCATTTTTTACTCTTAAGATTAATGGAAATATATTGTATCCCTTTTCACAACTTTGACATGCTTTGCGAGAGTCAAGGACCAAATTACTGACTGTTCCAAATTCTGTTTGTGAGGTGGGTTTCCTAGTTCCAGCTCGTGGGTAACCTTCTGGTAAAATCCAATGGTTGGGCCTTGATCTGTATCATTTGACATCTGATATGAAATTTCACCTACACGTTTTAGCAATCCTTCCACTATGAACTGTTGAGTAATTTTCCCTGATGTTTCTTGAATAAAAGAACCCGCTATTGTTTATATATCCAATTTACTTTAAAAGCGTCATCAGAATATTATACCGATGATTTCTTGTTTAATACTTTTCTGTGGTCTCTATATAAACGTATCCTTTACACATCTATGTGTTTTCTGTTTTTACTCCTCAGACATCTTGGTGGTTACGGTCCTGCTGGGTTGTTTACCTCCATCTTATGCCCTGTGATAGAAGTACATGTACAAAGTCTATGAATGGTGCACAAAATTTAAATGACTCTAATTTTCTGTTATATATATATATATATATATATATATATATATATATATATATATATATATATATATATATATATATATATATTCTATAGAATCTTAAATTTAAACAAGTAAACAGAATTTAAAATAGATGCCGATAGGCCACATCGCTAAATCGATTAATTATTGAAGAGTTTAAATAAAATGTCCCGACATTTAATCTCCACTGCATTGCCCTACCCCCAGGCAGATGCATTGAACACATTTGTATCTACATCACCTGAGGATGCTTCTCAATAAATTTTACTTATTATGGCTTTCTTATTCTTTATTTTTTTTTTAAACTTATCCCTTAAATTCCTTTGCATAACTTTGATCAGCTGTTGTGACCCCACACTACCGGCATGGGTCATGATTTGATATTACCATGATGAAGTGTCGTGATTTTGATTGTATTAAATGCGTATCCTATATTTGTAAATCTTATATAATTAATATACTAATATACGATAGCTTTTAATTCAAGATGACGGAAGATTTTGTAACCAAATACTGTACGTATATACATAAATTAACGCATTCAAATCGTACATGTGTGTGTTTGTTGTAGGGGAGAGGGGTAAAAAATTATCTTGACAAAATGACCCTGCTTGACAACACAGTTTTAGCAATATTGTTATTTGATTTATTTTGTTTCTTTTTAATATGAGAACATTAAGAAAAAATCTTATAGGCCTGCCTGCAGCAGGTTTGTTCTCCGATTCTAAAAACCTGAGTTCTGGATTTTAATGTTCTAAAATTTGGGTTATTTAATTTTCAATCCCGAGGACCTGTGAACAAATTGATTTACAATAAATCTTCAATTATTTCAATAGAATAGAAGCCAAATTTTATAGTTTGATGAGAATCACTTGCCATAATTTTGTCCTAAATTCTAGCAATTACAGATTAAACAACAGTAGATTCTCAGTATTCATGATCTAAAGTGATCGTACTTTGTTTTTTCACAATACATGAAATTGAAAGGTTGCCATTCTTATTCCCTATAGCCCCAGTTAAACAAATAAATACTAGTATATCCTATTTCAAAAGCGTTGTTTTTAAAAAGAGCGGGCAAATCTTTGAAAATGTTTTTCTCACATTAGAACCCGAAAATATTCGTGCTTGATATAATAATAAATATAAAATAATAATAAATAACAATAATATTGATCAAAAAAAAATATACAGACATTTCTATCGGAAATGAGGATTGTTTTAATCATTTTATAAGTGTTTTTGTCACATGCATCAATGCATTAATTCAAAAAATTATATAGAATGTGTTGTTATGATTCTAAAGTATTCAAATATATAATTTTAAAAAAATCAAATGAGCGAAGTGAAGGACGCACGTCGTACTAACATGACAATTGTGTTTACCAACACTAGTAGAGGGAGCACACAAATAAAAAAAGGAAAGTACATGTAGACCTTCATCAAATATAAACCCATTTCGTTTACAAAAATTTCACTTGTTCCATTTATTTATCTTGATATTTTTAAAAATGTTTTTCACTTCTTTATCAACAAAATATCCAACAAGATAGAAACACATTCTTCATATTACGTTTCTAACTTTCCAAATAAATGCGACTTACCATTATAACACCAACAAATTCTTCTTTGATTCTTCCAAATGCCTTCATCTTTTTAAACATGTTAAATGAGTCCTTTTCATCTGCATGCATTATGATCCAATGTATACAATAATTCTGCTATCATTCAGGTAGTTGTCATTGAGTGTTTTCAGTATATTCCATTCAAAAAGCTTAGATAGAAAACTTTATCTTCCATGTCTACTATAAACAATGCAATGCGCAGCCTTACTTCCTGTTACATGCGTAATTCCAACTCTCATTCAAATTATGATGTTGTAACACGTGCGGGCTCTGATGGTCAACAGAGATTGCTGTTAGTTTCATCCCCCTTTCTCCAGTATAAAAACTTTTGTTGGAACATGTAAATAACTTAACTCTTACAATCACTCAATATCTCTCTCATTCTCACTCTCTCTCAAAAAAAAAAATTCTTTTTCTATAACTTTTGTACATTTATATTATGTTCTATAAGGTGTATATATAAGAATAAAAAATGTTACAAATGATATTTTTTATTTGAGAAATATTAGTATATCTTTTTACTTATCTATTAATTGGATATTTAAGATAACTTTGGGAGAAAAAAAAATCTTCAACAAACTTTCCGGTCAACTGTTACAGTAACTTAGTGTGAAAGATAAGCATGAAGAAAACAAGCGGCATAGCAGCTGTAAAACATTTTCATACCACTCATAATATAAACAGGAAATCAGATTGGATCAAAGTTGCTAAAAGTTAGATGCGAGTCTTGTTTATTTCACAGTGCATTTTTCGCATAACACAATATTTGAGGTCTTATTATAGAAATTTGAACAATAAAGGCGGTTTATACATTTACCGCTTAGATTGATTGTTTATTTTTTAACGCCGAGTGGGCAATATTTCAGCCATGTTTCGGTGGATTTACTGCTTAGATAAAACCTTTTTGCGTCTCACACGGGGAGGGGGTAGAAGCAAATAAACTTGAACAAAATAGCTAAAAGAGCCATAGCTGCCTTACCGACGACACGGCCGACTCAAGCATTTAAAAAGAAATCACCTGTTTCTATTTATAGATAAATGTACTTTTTCAATTCAAGACATACATGTATGTAATCATTTATAAAACATAATAAAGAAAAGCATAGAAAAGATGCACAAAGAAAAAAATCAAAACACATAAATAGAAAAAAATGTGGGCTCGAACTTGCAATCACCATTTTTACATTCCAGCAATCATATCACTGCGCCACGAAGTCATTAATGTCGTATGGATAAATTCAGGACCTCTTGATCCCGCTCTCCCTCCTATTTAGGGGGAAAAAACTTATCCACCTTATACTATATCATACATTGCGTTAAGTGTGGTATTTGAATATTGAATTTTAACTTTTTTCCAATCCATCTTCAAAAATATATAATACGCTTTCGCATTCAAAAAGATATTCCCTGCTTCAACACCCCTAACGTTATATTAACTGATCCCTAAACAAAATCAGTCTATTTTCTGAACAATAAAAAAAAACATGTATCAGAATTTATTAAAAAATATTTTAAGAGGTAATATCATGAGCATTTCTTTTCTAGAATACGATACCTCATGTTCCATCCACTGATTTTTGGTGTGAGTATAGTAAAAACTTGTACCTTAAGTTTCAAGTATTCATTATCACAAAAAATAGTCATATGTATTGCGAGGAGCAAGAAGTTAGAACTGCTATAAACTGATGTGGATCTTGTATTTCCTTATTCTCGCTAATTAATGTAAAGTAAACTGGGTTGACTTGGATAAATAGCTAATTAAGCTAGGCTGCCTGTAAGAATAATAAGAATGAAATGTATTTCTAATGTCTTTTAAATCACATCTTAAATGGTTTTAAATGAGATATTCAATTCTAAGTCTAATGATATCATAAACACGCAATCCGTAGTTTTATTGATCAGGATTTGTTAACATAAGCTTTATAATGATTATTACAAAGCAGGGGGCTTACGCAAGCACGCCAGGTCATTGCATTAACTCCTTGAGTCTTTGCATTTGAAGAGCTAATAATGATCACATTTAGGATGTTCTGGAATGACGTACAAAAAATCATTTAATTTGTCATATTGGTGATCTAACTATATGTTTTTATAATCGTACAGCAAAAGAAAACACACTTATTGTGATAAATTTCCATTCATCAAGCAAAATAAAGTATACTTTTAGAATCCGCCAAAGCTTTAGTACATGCATCAGAGATCGACTTATCTTGATTACGAAGAGGATACATGCTTTTGTGTTTCTCATTCTGAAATGTTGGTTTTAAATGGTTTTAAAATGTAACATAATAACTTTATAAAAAGTAAAATATAACATAAAACACTCCAAAAAATATATTATTAGTGAATACACAATAATGTACAGATACTTTGGAGTGTGTAAAGAAATTTCTTTGAGTTAGGTAACACGCATTTGGTTCTAATTTGTCCGCACATCGGCAACCAGTGAACTCTCCTGTTGGTGAAAAAGACCTAATGACAGCGATAGGATATGGTCTCACAGAAATTATTCTTACAGGTGGTTTTAATGCTCCTAGCTTGAAGCTGGCGTCAGCACTGTGCACATTCATTTTATTTCCACACCGACTATATAATTATATAATACAAGCTGTTAATTTCGTCTAAATGACCAGTGTGTTAATTAATCGATGGGCGCAACACATTCCTCGCTTAAGTGGAGCATAACATTTTAAAAAAAAGTAATGTACTTGTGTTTTTATAAATGAGATTTTTCACTATTGTGCTTTTCTTTAATTACACCACCTAGAAACTTAAAAATCAAACTGTGAATCTTAAATATTTTTTTTTCTTCTTAAAATTTCAAGCGTTACCCTAGCTTGAGGTGAAACTGCATTCAACAGAAAAAGCAAAATAGATCATTATATATATATATATATATATATATATATATATATATATATATATATATATATATATATATATATATATATATATATATATATATTGTGGTTGTAATGGTTGTAACGCTGTATTTGATTGTATAAAAAAATTTACTTTATATCGTATAAAATGGGTTGCCTACGCGTACGTCACAATGACTTGCGTCAAAAACGTATCGATCCTCCTGACGTTACATTCAAATTTTGTACAAATTGAAGTCATTTTTTAAGGACAATCATCTTTTTTTCTTACACCAAATGAATGAAAATTAAATTATGAGGAATGAATTCAATAGGTACCCAACTTATACGGTATAAACTGGGTTTGGAACAGTTTACGCTTTTTTTTATGAACCGCTTCGCGGTTTTTAAAGCGTAAACAGCCCCAAACCACTTTACACATGTACCATATAAAATGGGTAACTCCTTAAATATATATAATTTCGATATTGATTTTTAATTCGTTTCCTCTTTTTCAAAACATTCAAAAAAAAAAACTTACAAAGATATGTTCCAAAGAATTAAATTGCTAAATACAATATAATATGCCTTTTAATTTACTCCTTTCCTCGATTTTTTTAGCTTATTTATGTTGAAAAGATCTAGTGCATCAAAAGTCGTATATTCGGAAAAAAAGTTTATAGGGCAATGACAATAAATTGCAAAAACGACAAATAGCAGCATCCAAAACATAAATTAGTCGATATGCAGGTTCAAATTGGCAGACTTTTTAAGCAGCCAATGAAGCTTGACATTTTGACCCAGTAAAGTTTTCATTTTTGCTAAAGGTAGAGAGTGCACGTATTTAATCCGTGGCACGTCAATGTGCATCAATCTGCATCGTTCCGGTAACTTGTGAAACAGAGAATTTCGGTTTTGTCAATGAAAAGTAAATTTGTTCAACATGGTCTAGTTCGTTAAAAAAGAAACCTACTTTACTACATTCTGCGCGGATATGGTCACTTTGAATTCACTGACCACCCAATGCGCACAGATGACGATACATGACCGATAGTTTGTGTAAATTGTAAGATTGTATGATTAGATCACCAGCGTCGTGGAGTTTCTCCCACGCACGAATGAGTGAGTGTTACTTTCATCGTAACTGAATCCAAGCAATTGGTAGAGGAAATCTATCTCTCTCTCTCTCTCTCTCTCTCTCTCTCTGATATTAATTTAAGCGCTACTGATGAAACGTCTAATATTTTTCCTTCTTGTTTAATTATTTTCAAAGTCTTCATGGGTCTTTTTTACGCTTTTAAACAATTGTGAACAACTTACATGTATTTCTTAAATCCTGAATCTCCTCGCTCTAAATTGTTAGGGTACATAAAAAAACTCACAGGAAAGTGGTGAAAATATAACAAAAAATGTTTTTTGTTTGAAAATTTTGAACGAATTAATACGTAAATTTTTAACTTTCGATACATACGTGTACATGTACACGTATGTTATACCACAATTTCTGTATCACACTTTATAGGTAATACATGTACATGTACAGTTACTAGTAATTAAACATTTTTTTCCTATCGATTAAAAATTTCGAGTTATAAACTTCTTCACAAATAAAATATGTTAATTAACATTTGAATTTCACTTTATAGAACATGCATTTTGACTTATCTTGATATGATATTTACTCGAAGTTTCGCTATTTAGTTAAATGAATAGATTTATTCTAATATGCAATATTTAATTAATGTTGATTGTACTAAATACAGATCTTAGATAGTTATTGATGTAAATGTTAAACCAATATGAGCCTGCCATTTCAAAAAAAAAATAAATCATATCAGATTGTCCAATAAATGTGTCAAAAACATTGTGAACATGCATTGACGTTGGAACAACAGTGGGATGGGAGGTCTAGGAGGGGTATGCAGCTCCTAAATCCTCTTATCGCAAAACATTATTTAATAAGGAGCTTGCCCCCCCCCCTCCCACTTCCCCACCGCCCCTTTGCCACAATAAAGTAATACTCCATATCTCTCACACACAAACACCGCACTTCTATTTTACTTTGGAAGATTGACTGTATTTTTAGTGATTTCAAACGGCCCTTGAAATTGATAGTGATGCATTTAGTTCTAATAAAACAAATATTCTTCTGAGAATTGCCTTGAGCAATACTAGTCCTCTACCGGAAGATGTAACATAAAATCTTAGAACTCAACAAGGTCATAATTCCGTCAAAAGTCATCCAAGTGGAAAAAAATCTAAACCTCATCTTACATGTACGTGTAACTTCGTAAAATAGACAATCACCTTAATATCTGCTGCGTGTAAGGAAACAGTGCGGAAAACTCAGTGAGACAGACTAACAGACAGACAAAGGGACAGCTAGACAGACGAACAAACTTGGATGAAACCTACAGTGCCTTCGTTTTAATCAATAGGGGACGAAAAAGTATACATCTATTGTCTTTTTTTTATTCCTCTTTCCATTTTGTTTCTTCTCTTTTCGTAGTTATTTAACATGCAGCTACCGATCTGCACACCCTCCCCCATGTTAACGAAAACACAGCATCAATTTAGTAAGTTATAATGGTCATCTTGTGTAATTTATTTGTCTGTCTATGTAGTTTTCGAAAATAACATTCACAAACTAAATTAAATTGATTATTCATTTGTTTAAATCAACACTTCTAGATTTTAATCATGGATTCTAAATGGAAAGGATAACTTAAAGAACCTATAAAAATTGTACCAATTTATTTAAAATTCCCTGGCTCAAGGGATAGCTGTCAAGACCCCTCCCACCATTCCCTTTCCTAAAAAGTAGAAACCTAGAGACGGTCTGCACTGTACGGTACTTAAACTGTTAAATGTCCTTTCCATAGGCATAGGCTTCAAGTTTAATTTTTTTTTTTTATCATTTATTCAATCAAACGTTCCATACCTTTGATTTTGCCAGACCGAGTTATATTGGAAGTAAAGAACGAGGGCGCTTTCGTTTGGCATTCGGTAAGAATATAAGCGCACTTAAAAAATGAAAATTTCATTGATTTGTCAAATGAAATTTTAGTATTTTTTATGTATCGGGTTCTTGTCAAGTAGGAAAGGGAAATATTTTCCCGATATTGAATTTTGAATTGCCAAAAATGAACTTGAAAATTGGGTAGATGAGTCATTTGGTACAAAAAGTTACATTTTTAAACACGTTTTTCTAAAAAAAAAATTGCTTTCTCTGGGTCATCTCTTCGTGATTTTGAAACGTCATACGTTTGCATTTTACTTAAAAAAAAAAAAAAAAAACAACCTAAAATGCATTTGTAAAAAATGCATTATTCCTGCAGATCGCACACCAAATTTACTTAAATACGAAACGTTCTTGAGTATAAGTATGCATCGATATAGACCTACTTGATCTAATCGCACGGCTTTTTCCGTATCTTTTTATTGTAAACATTTTGTTGGTTTAAAGGACACTTGTATTATATCGTGGGTTCTTGCAGTGTCGTTAGGACTACAAATTTCCGCAAAAGTTATTTTCTTTAGACCCTGTTACATTGTCACGATTTATGCTACGATTACCCATGATTGCCGTTATTCGCCAGGTCATGCAGTCTTACGATTTTTCCATAGGGTGTGGTATTTTTTGCTGGAGCGTGATACTAAGATTCTGTTCCACAAAATACGATAGAAGGACGAACTGATCCGATTAAAGTACCGACTGAGACATTTACTTCGCGAACGGGCTAGATCTTTCTACGATTATGAAGGATTAGACACAGCTACATTAAGGCACAATACATACACGATATTACTACATCTAATTATAATGATAAATAATATAATATATAATAATATTTTTGACATTTTACCATTTTCCTTTTTTAACTTGAGACAGCTCCCCCCACCCCCACCCCCTCCAAAACGACACTTCGTACCTGAATGCTAGTACAGTAACTGCCAAATGTGAATTCTACGTATTAGCTGTAGGTCTGGCAATAAAGACATGCCATTACACACTACATTTTTTATAGAATTGTTTGTCAGTAAAAAAGATTAGCAAAACTCACTGTATAGCTCGGACAAGTTGAGCATTACGCACATGTATGATAATTCTTGGCAATTACATGTATTATTAGAAGTAGTAATTTATCAAAATTAACATAATTAAGCAAACGTACCTGTATTTATTGTGGATGTTTGTCTGCAAAAGACTCTTATCATATTTCGTAAATGAAAAAATATGAAGTCCGTAAAGGTCTACGTTCTATAAGATTTTTAGCATCAATACTCATTTCGTCAGTTTCGAAATTAGATAGAACTAAACCACTAAATGAAATATGATGAGACTTTCACAGAATCTTTGTTACATAGTGCCATTGTACACCTCCTGTTTTACTTTTTGATCAGGACACATATTTTGGGTTTCCCACAGCAAAACATGGACACTGCCATTCTTTCTATAATATTGAAGGAGACCAATTTCTTATTTTGCAACTCCTCCTATGCAACTCATATGGGAGGCGGGGGTATCATTTAGTGAGCTCGGTGGTCACAGTACCTCTGGTTTGTAGTTAAGTCCATTGTAGGGTGCATATGTCCAAATGATTTTTCTGTATATTCTTTCATACTACAGTTTTATGTTCATATATTTATTACCGAATGGGGTTGAATTTCAGTATGAGGTCCCTCAAGTCCATACCTACTATAGACAAGCCCGTAACATGTCTGAAAATCCTTATGGGTTTAAGTCTATATATTTTTTTTTTTTTAACCTCGCACAGTCATATCAAGCATAAATAACCCTGTTATTGAGGGGTTAACCCAACAATACAGATATAACCCCAGAATACGGGAAAATACGCACAGACGAACGTACGGACACCCCCATCACTATATACCTCCTGCTTTTTAAGCGGGGAGGGGGGTATATATGGTCTGCGATATTCTTCTTTCTTTTTTTTCAAAAATTAAGTGGCAAACCGGCAATACAAGACTGATACCTCCAAATGAGGGTAAATAAAAGTATTTTTCTTAATTGTTTTTGGTCCTTGCTCAGAATTTAAGGATCATTATTAACACCTGCTATGAGGAAGACCATTTACATGTAATTCTTAAAGTTGTCGGAGCTCCATACTTTTACAAAATTTTGCATAGGAATTTTTAACTCTAAAAATCCAGTGGGAGGAAGTGGGCAGCGGTAGTCCGCTGAGAGAGAATAAAGTTATAAATGTTACAAATAAATTGTAATCATAAGGTTTAAAAAAAAAAAAAATCAAAAACAGCATTTGAAATCGATCCCGATGCAAATAACTTTACTTCCGTTTCGGACAGCGCTTACTCACTCACAAACGAACACACACGTTTGCGTTACTATATCCCCTCCAACTCCGTTGCAAGGGTTTTAAGGTGTAAATCCTCTGATAAGAGAGAAAACTTACCATGGAAATTATTCCAAGCAATCCCCTGAATTTAATGATGAAGACCAACTCATTCAAATCTGTTCTATCGTACAGTAATGATTTCTATTTTCTATAGTTGCAGACCTGTAGCTCTCCGCAAAAAAAAAAAAAAAAAAAAAAAAAAAAATCTGCAACTATATTTTCTATTGCCAATATTTTTATTAATTACTTATTATAGTTTACCTAAAACATTTATACTGTGAAAATTGAGATTTGTCTATCTCTTAACATATAAGTCTTGTAATTGTTACAGAAATTTCAGATGCAGAATTTTTATAATCAAATAACTATCTTTTTTTCAGTAAAAATAATAATGGAAAGATAACTTTTGTGGATGGATACATTTTATTTTACAAGCACAGAAAACAATGTGATATTCTGATTTAAAAAGCAGCGCTTCATTATGTTGCCATGCCCCGCCACCACCCCCCCCCCCCCACCCCCGTAATTTTGCCGATATATAGAATACTTAGGGAAGCTCTAAACACTAATCAAAAATGCTTTTTGGACTTTGAGAAAAATATATCATATAAACACGATAAAGGTGCACATATTCAGTGTATCTAGTTCATTTTCAACATAGGGTGCCTGCCCAATTTCTGCAGGAAAAATGTTCAAAGACAATGAACTATCTGTTGTTTACTTACATAGGAAAAATTAATGGAAATGATGTATTTAATTACTTAATCTTAGTCTAACATAACATTAAGAATACTAATTCATAACAATTTGTGTCATTAACTGTAGATTCCCATTTATTCTATTATTCTTCTAAGGGCAGATCACTCTAACTCAATAAAACTACCTACAAATAGTACTCTTTAGTGTTTAGAGCTTCCTTAAGCCCCCATTCCCCCTCCCAATTATTTTGCCGATATATAGAATACTATAGAAAACATAGCTACCATATGCTTGTACCCCTAAATAAAAACGTCTGATGACCTTTTTTTTACTCGCCAAGCCATTTTTGGTAGTTGAAAACAGAAAATGTATGTCTGTGCCCTCCTCCCCCCCCCCCCCCCCCCAACTGAAATTGCTTCCTACGGGCCTGTTCATTAAAGGTGTACATACTACAATAAATTAATTTTACCACAGAAAAGACTCAAAACTCTATCTATCCACTTGCAACACGTACAGGTACTTGTGGACAGGACCCCCCCTCCCCAACCGAATATACCCCACGGGTCAAAAATATTTTTATGTGTTTTTTTCATAAATTATTCTTCTAGTACACATTTACAATGTATTCCATAAGAAAAATCCAAAAAATAACGCAGAATTAACGTTTTAATAAAAAATTCATACCCGCGGTATTATAAAATAGAGAAGGTAAGTCACTTCCATTTGCTTACACTGGACCCATCTTGGATATCAGGCCCGAAATATCATTTACCTAATACATGTCACCAAAATGTGTCATGATATCTTGTTTCGGTAGATAATTTTGTCTTTAATCGTGGTATTCAATTGCCCAGGCACTCCATAATAATCCGAGTATTCATCGTCAAACGTGAAAAATGCTACAAGATTTGGAAATGTCAAAGTGGAAATTACGGAAGTGATGCAAAACGACACCTAGCGTGTAACTCACGAGTTCCGAGTGTTATAGAATTAAGGGAAAAGTCAGAGGTCTACGAAAAAAAAGTTCGGGAAAATTTTGATAAAGAAGTCGAAATTGATTCATTAGAATTAAATTCTGCTTAGGATTTTCGAGATGTGCGAGGGTAGTAGTCAATATTCCCTTTAAAGGATGTTATCACTGATACCAAATAGCGGTTTAAAAATCGCTTAAACATTATCATCTTGACTTGTAACCCCCCCCCCCCTCCACCTCGGCCACCTTCCCTTTCTGCGTGGACATGGAATTTTCATTAAATTGTGTCTGCGGAAAGGTGGATATCCGTTAAATTAATGCGGTAGTAAATATAATATTTAGAATGATAAACTAGTTTTAAAAATAAGTAAAGACAGAAATTTTTGATTGTGATTATTTAAAACTGTACAATTTTTTTTTTCATTTGTTATGAATTTGCTACATGTATAATAAATATTGATTAATTTGGGGACGGGGGCTGTGCACGTCATTACAAGTTACAGTGTTGAAGAAAAACAATTGACCGGTTGATGAATGGTTGTACAACCCAGGCAATATTTAGACGTCAAAAGTTACGTACTACAAGTTGCAATTATCTACCTATGACTGTTAGATAAGATGTACCTAAAGAAATTTTTTAAAAGTCTTTATTTTATAGAAGCTAAGCTTCCGTTTGTTCAATTAAAATAATAGCAGCTTGATATATATATATATATATATATATATATATATATATATATATATATATATATATATATATATATATATATATATATATATATATATATATTTATAATCAAGGTCAGAAATAAACGCAGTGCGACGCGAGAGTAAAGAAGAGCATGAAAATTATTTTTAAAAAAAATGGGGTTCTGTTTTTCATTCTTAAGGATTAATATTGAAAAGACTCACACTTAAATTCCTTGGCAAATGATAATCATCGCATAAGAATATTAAAGTCGTGGGTTCGAATCCTCTGCGGGACGTGGAGACCAATTCTTCGGATGAGACTGTATAAACCGAGATCCCTTGTTGCAGTAGTTGTTGACACAAAAAAAGATCCCTCACTGCTCAATGGCCTTAACGTCGACCATAGGTCAAAATTTGCAGCCCTCCACCGGCAAGTGGTGGCGTCTCCATATGCGTGAAAAATTCTCGAGAAGGACGTTAAACAACAAACAAACCTCCTTCTATACTAAACGTTTAAAATAATATATTCATAATGTACTTACCGCCTGTTATAGGTACTGTTAACTTGAATAATAACTAAAATAATAAATCCAATTAAAACACACACTAAATATCAATAATCCAAGTGGTAATAATGATGTACATACACCATTTGCAAAACAATAATGATAACGGTAAAAGTAGTGATCACAGTGTGACGTAATTCCACGCACGAGTCTAGAAATTTTCCAAAAAGGTGTACATTTGTAAAATTTATATTATAATTACATGCAAATTTTTTTTTTCATAAGTTTGTGCTATCTATTCTAAATATGACAGGAAAACGGGTGAATCGTGGATGGGGGTTGATTTTTGACAAAGTTGATTGGGTCAAGATTTGGAAAGGGTTTCTCAGAGTCCTACCCAAATACTGATAAAAATTTACACAAGTTGTCATTTTGGCATCTAATTTTTTTTAAGTTCATCAAAAAAGCTATGCTCTAAAATAATAATAATATTTGTTGTTTTCACAATAAATTCAAGAAGTTCCAACTATGGGTCGAAAATTAACCAGCCCCCCCCCCTTTTTTTTACACAAATCTTGCAAAAATTCTCTCTTTATCAGAATTTACATTATTAGGTAATATCAGACTGGTAATGAAATATTTATATGCGCGGATCTAGAGGGGGGAGGGGGTCCGGAACCTATATATCCATCTACGAAAGCAACTAAAAGTGGCCTTGGACCCCCTCCCCCTTAGAAAACACGGACCTCTGTTAATTTGGTATGAAAAGTTATACATATGAAGCTTAAAAAGTGAGCAGCCAAACCCCCCTCCTCCCCCCTCCACCACCATCACCACCATGAAATAGGTTTTCACATATGGGAGAGAAGTTTAAGTGTTTTTTTTTTTTATTTATTTATTTTTATTTATTTTTTATTTATTTATTTTTTTGTGCGTGTCAAGAAATTTCTGGGTTGCATCCCCCTGGAAAAAATTCCTGGATCCGCACCTGATTTACATAAGAGGCCCATATGGGCTGCATGTTCACCTGAGCATTTTATGCTTGATTTAAATGTGTACTTCCTCCCTGCTTACCAGAATTTGAAGGAGAGCAGTCAGAGCACATTTCAGGGACGTTGCAACGTTTTTGAAAGGGGGGGGGGGGGAGGGGACAGCCAGAGAAAAAAAAAATTAACTTACCTGTAAAAACCTTGACAAGCCAATTTTTTTTTTCAAAACTCAAAAATCCTATTTCGTGGGGTGGGGTGGGGTGGGGTTGGGGTGGGTTCCAACTTCTTTCAGTACGCCAATTTTATATGTACGCTACTACATTTCCTTTATTTGACTATAATGCAACAAAAAGTGTAGGGGGGGGGGGACCACCATTTCATGAACATTTTCAATAGTAAAAAGTTATGTTTCGAAAAAAGTGGGGGGGGGGAGGCCACCTCTGCCCCCCCCCCTCCCCGATGCTACGTGCCTGCATTTAGAGGCAAACACATTAGTGCGGGTATTACTGTCTTATGACAGCATCTAGTTTACTTTTTTTTTTTTACCATGGTTCATCTAGCTATCGAATACTTACCATTCATGTTGATATATTGGTGGTCTTTAATTAAGAATGAGAAGGGCGGAGATATTGAACTGCTACAGTGACCGATCTTTAAAAAATCTATCAACAATACAAAACTGTGAAGAGCCGTTAAACGGACCCCTGGGAATTCCAGAGGTGGGATCAGGTGCGCCTAGGAGGAGTAAGCGTCACCTGTTGACCGGTCACACCCAAGTTATTGCACTATTCCATATTTTACTACTGTAACAACGACATGTTTCATGTACATTTACATGTAAGGTATACATTTTCTGTATATCTTTTCCAATCCCTATTCTTTGCCTTTGTCAGGGATTTTCGTGAATAAGAGACTGAACTTGACTAAATCAACTTGTATTTAACAATGAAGGATTAAATGTGAAAATCCTTGTATAAGATATACATGTATATCGTTTCTGATATAATTTGTGTATTTTAATTGATTTATTCTAAAGTCATATTTTCCGTTTTCCCTTCCGTGCCGTTTTCCGTTCCGCAATATAGCAACACCAATCTTTTTGACTGGAATTGTCTATTCAACACCTATCCATTTATAAATACCAAAAACACCGATATTGCGAGTATTTCTTTTTTTTTTTTTTTTTTTTTTGAAATCACCAATGGGTTTTGGTCAGCTGCAGGTACTAAAATTGTAAAATGGCACCAACATTGCCAGTAAGGAAATGTTTAAGGAAGCATATGTTATAAACATAAACCAAGCTTTTATTGAGTTCATCCGAAATTTAAATCAGACAGGATTTATTGACATGGAATTTCTTTTAACTACCCCATTTTTAAATAAAATAACAGCTTTGTTTTGTACAATTTAATGTAAATTAGACTTGCTGACATTCTTGGATACACATGCTTTATAATTACTAGAACAGTGTGTCTATTAATTTAACAGAAAATCTAAAACTCGAATAAATACCACATACATGTAAAATTTTCAAAAGAAGAATATCATTTTCAGCTGTAAAAAAAAAGTGGAAAGGGGGGGGGGGTTCAGCGTCGCCAGCCGGCGTGACGACACCTGAGACTTTGAGAGAAGGTAAAGGTCGGCCATATCTATATGATTATTATACGGATCAACATTTTTTTCGAAAGCGTAATTATTCTTAATTTAGGAATAAAATTAATGTGCACGGTTTTAAATAACATTTTCGGTATTTTTGAGTATATAACTTCAAAAATTCATGGGCTTTAGATCAGAACAAAGTTCTCAAACAATCTATTTACATATTACTCAAATCATTACTCTCTGAACACTCTATTATGAAATTCATTTCATATCTGTTTACTTTCGCATATTTCAAATTATTCATTTCTTGAGTGCAATTCCATCTACCTGTTTTAACAGAAAGATACTGGTTCAAATAATCTAGATTAAATGCTTGCATTAATACAAGACATGTGCTAGTTTTACAATTAAATTTGTCCGCTGGCGCTTGCGGAGGATACACCCCCTCCCCGCCCTTCACAAAGTTAACACGACACATTTTTTCTTTTTAGTTTTGATTTCCGTCTTTTATTGAGTTTGGTCTTTCAATCATGTCATGTCATATTTGTTGCGAGAATGTACTAGTACCATCATAATGTGAGGTGTTATATATGCAAGTTCGTTTTAATGTGTTTTTGGTGCTTTTTTTCTATTTTTACCGGATATTTGGAGTCTACATATACATGAATATTTATCATCGTAAATGGCCGTCTATGTTTATTGACACATGTACAAGAGAAACGTTTACTAGGAAATTTGCGGGTGAAAACTTTTCTTTTTATTTTGAAAATTCAACTGTCGGACATCTTAATACCTCTGCTTTAATGTTAATATAATCGGATAGGAACGTTTGGCACATATTAATTGTTGTCATGGGTTTTATTATAAATTTTATTAGGCTAGTGAATGACCTGTAAAAGAGATATATTTTGGGAGAGGGGCTCCGTTTATGAAACATGGATTTAGAATACATAGTTGTTCGTATACTTATTTTATCTATATTTTTACTCACTTTATCGCTAGATATATGCTGAATTCTGATTGGCTTGTACTGTAATGACTGTATCTTTTTTTTTTTTTTTTTTTTTTTTTTTTTTTTTTTTTTTTTGAATTTCCACTTATTTTTATGCCGTACTTTTCTTTTTCAGCAATACGGTGTAAATCTTTATTTTTTATTCAGTGTATATACAACTAGTAAAAAAAAATAAATAAATGACTAATATTTTGAGCAGTATTTGGTATTTTTTGTAGAGCTGTATCATAGGCCTTAATCATGTTAATTACGATAAAACTGTCATCAACATTTAAAATATGAATTTATTGAAAGGTGAAGAAGAAAGAGTGTTGTAAATTGTGTAATTAATTTTATTTACATCTACTTACTTTCTGAATAGATATATTCATATATGGTCAATATTTGTCATTTTAAAAGCAAATGTGAAGGAAATAGGTAAAAAAAACAAAAGAAAATGAGGGGGTTGAATGAAATTAATTTAAAACATGGTAGAAACTGATATCATTCAGGGGAAAACACCTTGTGATATAAAACTGGCAAACCAGTTAACAAGGATAATTTTGATTTATTTAAAATATTTTTTTTCGACGGAATTTTTTTTCTAAAAGAAACATGGGAGTAATCGCTCCCGACAGAAAGTACAGGACTATTAATACTTCTACGCAAGTTAAAGTGAAATTTTCAAGGCAGGGAGTCATAAATTTATCTTTTTTGGATAATCAGGACGTGTTAACCTGACCAGCTTAATTCCTGCTGTTTTGCTCGGCATGAAATACATTACCATGGAAAATAATTCACTCGAGATAGAATGGATCAATGTTATGCAATTTGGAAAGGTTGATGCGATTGTAAGTGTTCACATTAATCCTGTCTTAGCGATACTGCAGATGTGAAAGTATCACATAACGCTATGAAACAATGCAAATTCTTTATTATGCGAAGAATCAAACTTGAATCCAGCGTAATCAAATTAAATCTAGAGAGTCTAGAAAACGTTTAACTCCATTGTCATCAACATTGAATAAAACTCAGATATTAATTTATTCTAAATACAGAGTTACTTGTAATTTCTTTTCTCGTGGCCGTAGAAACCGGGCGTGAGAGCGGGAGGGGGATCACCGTGCCCCCCCCCCCCAATAATCATGATATAAGATACTTAGTCTAGAATACTACAGAAAACAGCTTATTTATATTGATATGTCTTCTAAATCTTGTGAATTATAACTTTTTTTGTTTTTGGTTGACATGCAATAATTTTTTTTTAATAAACTTGTAACTAGTACGTAGATTAACATCTTTCAGTTTGAATTTTAGCACACAAAAAAATCAACAACCATATCTTTCACATAAATATTATAGATTTGATCGTGAATTTATCAAAGTTCTGAAAGATATGACTACTACTATGTGAAGACTTTCAAAAGTCTAAAGCTTTAGTTAAAGAAACGTAGTTTGCATTCAAAAAAGAATTCTTTTAGAGTTATACCGCCAAGTGCTGACCCGACCAGTTTCATTCCTGCTGTTTTGCCGCGGATCTGAATGATGAATGATGAATTCAAAAATGGCCAAATGTTATGTAACTTTTAATATATAATGTGATAATATTGACATCAGGTCTTATGCTCTGTTTCCTTTCGGTCATTAATCCTTATGATCTTCATGCTACTGATTATCGCAATAATTCTATTGAACTAACTGAACAACAAGACCTATTAAGTCTATAATGTCTGACGCCAAGACATTAGATAACAAGTAAATCTCATTAAAAAAAACTTCCAAGGTAAAGATCCATTCATTCATTTATGAATTTGTTTAGACTTTGTTTTTTTTTGTAATCTTGTTATTCAATCCGTTCTTTGCTCAAATTGCATCAAATTGTATTTATTGTTTCAATTTTGTTGCAAAAGCATATGAATATTTCCATACATAAAAGAAATAGGAAAACAGGTGCGGATCTAGGAATTTTTTTCCAAGGAGGTCCCCCCTCCCCCTCCCCCCCAAAAAAACACCACAATTCCTTGACAAGTCAAAAAACGTGAACTCCTTTCCATACGTGAAAAACATATTTCATGGGGGGGGGGGGGGGGTGATCAAATCTTATGCTTCATATGTATAAGTTTTCTAACCAACTTAACAGGGATCTGCGTTTCTAAGGGAGTGGGGTGTCCAAGGTCACTTTTAGTTGCTTTATAATATACATTTAGTAACTCTGCAGATTCCAGGGGAGACCCCCCTTTAGATCAGCCCATTAAAATGAATTCACATCAATGACGCTGCATTAAACTGAAATTATTCTGTTCCCTGAAAATAAAATATAGATTGAGTAAATATTAAGAAATAGAGAGCTGAAATAGTCACTTAGGTAATGTGGGAATAAGTTCAACACAACTCAATACAGGAAATTTGTGTATGCAATGGCCACATGCTGTGACTGGTGATAGTCTCGACTGGGCTAGGCGTACGAAATGTACACAGGACGGATCTTTCAAATGTTCAGCTTTGTCTTCACTTTCTACTAATTATTAAATCCAAGATCAACAAATAACGTTTTATGTGCCCACTGGACCATGCAGAAGGAGAATGGAAATAATTCTAATTTAAAGGTAATTCTTTTAAAAGATGCTAGACTCAATTTATTTGTTGAAACAGAAACTTCTAGAAGTAAAACTTTACTGTACTTCTGTTTAATGCACTATTTTCAGGGAGTGAAAATATTCTATTTAAATCAAAGATGGGAATGCAGAAGAAAACGCAAGAACTTAGGATGGTGAATTTCAAGGAGCACGTACATCCTTTAGTGAACACGTAATTATATTCTTGGATTTACATTTCAAGTGGTGCAACATTTAAGTGGTTTGGCTAGAATTTATCTGCGTTTTCTGTGTTGAATCATCACCATCTTATTTGAGGATTTCTATAACATTGCTTATTCTTCGAAGATGAAACAACTTCTCCGTTATATTTTACTATTTACTAAACATGCTAAAGCACTCTAAAAACTGTAGTCTTTTAGAGGATCAAAAGCTGCTTCTGACAGAGAAGATAGTGGAAAAATAATTTGAAAAGTTCAAATTTGACCAAATCTACATGTACAACTGAAGCGAACGTCAGCAGTACGGAGATAAATGAGACGTTGATGAACAAAAACAGCATTTATCTTTACCAAAGTTCCAATCAGAAGTTTTACCTGTTGGTAGGTATCTCTCCTCTTTCTAGGACAGAGTAAAGAGTTATTGCTGTATTTTTTTTAACTAAAAGTATTAGTTGTCTTTTCTTCTTTTTAAATGTCGCGGTACTCGTCATTGTTAATTAAGACCCCAGAGGAAAAGTGTGCACAGGAGGAAACATAGATAAAATTATTTCATTAAATTAATTGGTCTTATTTTTAGTGACATTTTATAGCGAATTTTAATTTGAATGTTAAACTGTCCTAGAAAAAAAATGTTTTGAACACCGTATCTGTCTATTTCTTCATAATCTTCATTTTTCAGTATTTGCTTGTCGTAAAGACAGAAATGATACAAAAAAATTGGTATATATTTATGACGTCGACATATTTTTGCTGTTAATGATTTGAAAAAAAATTGCTATAATTAAGAAGTTGTAAAATTTCTACGATGTCCAAAATTCCATTTTCTGCAACCATCCTTATTTTTCTATACAAATTTCTGTCATTTTAAATTAAATTATTTTGAAACTTTGAAAAAAAAAAATTCAATGCGGTTAATATTTTAATCTTAATCATATCATGAATTAAATTTTTGATAAAAGTTTGTATCATCCGTCCTTAAGCTTGACATATTTGGGTACATGTAGGTTGCTAAGGGCTATCAGACACAGTCTGTCTAAATCCACCCATTTATAGATAATTCAGTTAAATGGAATAAGATGAGCGATACTTTGAGAAAAAATGACTTGATATACTGTTGAATTTTAAAAATGGCTTTAAATTTGATTGTTTTTTTTTTAATGGAATTTGTTGGCGTTATAATGGTAAGTCGAATTTATTTTGAAACTCAGAAATGTAATGTGAAGAATGTGTGTCTATCTTGTTGGATATTTTGTTGATAAAGAAGTAAAGAACATTTAAAAAATATCAGGATAAATAAAATGGGACAAGTGAAATTTTTGTAAACAAAATGGGTTTATAATTTGATGAAGGTCTACATATGTTCAATCTACTAGTGTTGGTACACACAATTGTCATGTTAATACGCGCGTCCTTTACTTAGCCCATTTGATTTTTAAAAATTATATTCGAATACTTTCGAATCATAAAAAAACTTTCTGTATAATTTTTTGAATTAACACATCGATACATGTGACAAACACACTCATAAAATGATTAAAACAAACAACATTGTCCAGAGAAATGTCTGTATATTTTATATCAAGCACAAAGATTTCCGGGTTCTAATGTGAAAGAAAAAACGTTTTCAAAGAAAACAAAGAATTCAGGATATACTAGTATTTATTTGTTTAATTGGGGCTACAGGGAATGGGATTGGAATTTTTTTTCATTTTCATGCATTGTGAAAAAAAAACAAAGTACGATCACTTTAGATCATGAGTACTGAGAGTCAAAGCCTAGTGTTGTTAAATCTGTAATTGCTAGAATTAAACATAAAATTCTAGCTAGTGATTCTCATCCAACTATAAAATTTGGCTTAGATTCTATTGAAATAATTGATGATTTATTGTAAATCAATTTGTTCCTCGAAAGTGAATATCAAATAACCCAAATTTCAGAACATTAAAATCCAGAACTCAATTTTTGAAAGCAGAGAACAAACCTGGTGCAGTCAGGCCTATAAGAATTTTTCGTAGTCATGTTAATGTTCTCATATTAAAAAGAACAAAATAAATCAAATAACAAAATTGTGAAAACTGTGTTCTCAAGCAGAGTCATTTTGTCAAGATAATTTTGTAGCCCTCTCTCCCACAACAAACACACATGTACGATTTGAATGCGTTAATTTATGTATACGTAATGTATAATAAGTAAAATTTATTGAGAAGCATCCTCAGGTGGTGTAGATACAAATGTGTTCAAATCATCTGCCTGGTATAGGGCAATGCACTGGAGATCAAATGTCGGGACAACTTTTGTATTTAAACTTTTCAATACTTAATTGATTTCAGCGATGTGGCCTATGGGACTCTTTTTAAAATTCTGTTTACTGGAAATGAATTTAATTACTTGTTCAAAATTTGAAATTCTATAGAATATAAAAAAAGAAAAAAAGAAAATAAGAATCATTTGAATTTTGTGCACCATTCATAGACTTTGTTCATGTACTTCTATCATAGGGCATAAGATGGAGGTAAACAACCCAGCAGGACCGCAGCCACCAAAATGTCTAAGGAGTAAAAACAGAAAACACATAGATGTCTAAAAGATACATTTATAAAGAGACAAGAGAACGGTATAATAATATTCTGATGACGGGTTTAACGTAAAATGGTTAACAATAGTGGTCCTTTTATTCAAGAAATATCAGGGGATGTACTCAACAGTTCATAGTGGAAGGATTGCTAAAAACGTGTAAATGAAAATTCATATCAGATGTCAAATGATACAGATCAAGGCCCAACCACTAGGATTTTTATCACAATGTTACCTACGAACTGGAACAAGGAAACCCACCTCGCAAACAGAATTTGGAACAGTCAGTAATTTGGACCTTGACTCTCGCAAAGCATGTCAAAGTTGTGAAAAGGGATACAAATGTATTTCCATCAATCTTAGGGATAACAAAGACAAAAATGCATAATTTCTACTCTTGCATATTGTGATTGTGTTGGGCTTGCATGTATAATTTTACTTCTATTTGGAATGACTTCATAATCGTTAGGAGACTAACACATGGTCTATTTTTTTTTATTCGTAAAGTGTGTGCGGTGTTCATTATTTAAATTGGTGATGATCCTCACAGCTCATTGCCCCTTTTACATGTGCAGTATTAATTTCTTACGTTTTCAATATATTTATATGAGAATACTAAGTTATTGTATTTTGATTGCTTCACCCACAGATTTCATCAGAGGAGTGTATGAATTGAAATGTTAGCTCAAAATAATTTTTGAGGCTCCTATAACGAAATGGTAAGAGCGTTTGCTCGAGTATCACGCAGCTAAGTGTTAATCCGTACGTCGTGGGTTCGCATCCCACTACAGGACGTGCAGTAGGTGCAGGCACGGAAAATTTTCAAATAGCAAGGGAAGTTTAAGAAACAAAGTATTTTTTCGTTTATAAAAAATGAGTTAAAGAAGTGTTTCATTCAGCTATTTATTAGCGTGCAGATAAAACAGTATATGGAGGCATATGGAGAGTTATTTTTATGTATTGTTTATATAATATTGTGCCTTAATTGGAGAATGTACATTTGTTTTTGAACTTTGACATTGTATTTCATATTTATTTTGATCATGTGTTGATAGGTCCACTTCTTGTTTAATTTCGAATGTATCAACATAAAGTAAAGATGTAGATTTTCGACTTTTCTGGTGAATCCACCAGTTTTTTGTCCTAATGCATAGAAAGGAACTTAGTCATTTGTAAAGGAAAACTACGAATGCTTTTTGATTTTAATGCTTTTGGTGGATCCACCAACCACCCCACCCCCCACTTTTAATAAATACAAAGGCAATTTTGACAGTATGTCATTCAGGTATCCTTGTGTATTCCTGTTTGTATTTTGGTGGATCCACCAAGTATTTGTAAGTGAAATTGAGAATGCTTTCTTATTCGATTTTTTTTTACAGTTTGGTGAGTCCACCAAACTCCTCTCTGTATTTAAGGACAATTTAGTCAAACTTTGGGTTACTTGTAGATTTTTGACTTTTCTGGTGGATCCACCGGTTTTTGCCCTTGTTTATATAAACATATTAAGGAAGTGTCACTAAGTCATTGTAAAGGAAACTTATGAATGCCTTTTGATTTTAATGCTTTTGGTGGATCCACCAAACTCCCCACTACTGATAAATACACGCGTAATGTTTACAGTATATCATTCAAGTATTCTTGTGTATTCCTGTTTGTATTTTTGATGGATCCACCAAATATTTATTAGAGAAAGTATGAATGTCTTGTTAGTTGAATTTTTGCATTTTGGTGAGTCCACCGACTCTGTAGTAAGGACAATTTTAGTTGTTTTTTGTTTGTTTTTTTTTTTTTGTTTTTGTTTTTTGTGTTTTTATTTTTGTTTTTTTTTTTGGTGGCTTCACCACTCATTTTCTTTCAATGGGTTGTTTCAGTGTCTTAAATTTGGTGGATTCACCAAAGTCGTTTTTAAAAGTATCATCATTATTAAAAGTAATATTGAGAATTTCACCAGATCGCTTTTATAAATTTAAGCCAAATTGTCTATTTGTAATTTTGGTGGAATCACCAAATTCTCATGAAGATATTTTAGTTGTTTTTTTGTTAAGTTCATCAATTCTTTGAATTGATTGTAGAATGGTCAAATTCACTCTTGTTTTCTTGGTGGAACCACCAAGATCAATCTTTATTTGAAGATATTTGATAATTCAAATTGGTGTATTTACCAATCCTTTGACTGTTTATATAGAATACCGATACATTATTGATCTGTTTTAACATAAAAATTGGTGATCTCACCAATTCTTAATCTATTCAATCAGGAAAATGAATTAAAAATAATCGTCGATTTCTGAAATTGCACTGTCTTCATTTTTCATTTTAAATATAAAAAAAAGAGGACACGAATAGAAAATCCTCTTTCTTAATGGAAACAGTTAAATATAGTATTTGGGGCTTTTCATTGTATGCAATTTTTTTTTTCGAACAATGCATTGAATCCTTCATATCTCGAAAATTTATAGGAAGAATTACTTTGATGATAATCTTTATCATTTTATATATATATGTATAAATACTGTATAAACTAAAGAAAGTGCGAAAATTACTTGATTACCTAAAATTTTCGCACGTAGAAATATGACGACAAATTAAGGAGGAAAGCTACAACTTTTTCGTAATTAATACATTTTCATGGAAAAAAATACCTCACCTGGTGTCCACACATTTACATTCAATAAAATGAGATATAAGTCCTGTTGAACGAAATGCATCCTTTACCTAAAAATAAGCATTTAGGACTATAATTTAAATACTGTATGTATATACAGGGATATTTCGCCCCCGTTATATTTTCGCCCTACTGACAGGTGGATTAAACGGGGGGATTTAAAGAACACAGTAGAATTTCTTCAACAAAACTGTAATTGGGCTAATTAAAACGGGAAATATTATTTCCAAATTTAAAAGAGCGAAAATAACATGGGACGAAAATAAACCTGTATACAGTAGATCTAAACAATTTTACAACTTTCAACATAAATTTTATTTCTGTTTCTTTAGTTAATTTAAATTATGGTACTTAATTAAAATCTTCCTGAGATACATAGTTTCTTATTAATTTTATTTTTTTAATACATAATAATTGAAGCAAATAAACACTTTGCTATAAACACTGTATTGCTGAATAGTGTTTATTGCAATATTTAAAAGTTGAAAATCAAGTAAAATTCTTTGACATGGTATAAAGTTAACATGAAATCACGCCTAGATATTCTTAGTACCTTCCTACAGAATTCAGCCACCTCAGCTTCCTGTTGCTTCTGGTATATTAGCGTGTCATTGTAATTATCAACACTGAAATTCACATGGAGTCTCACAATATCTGAAGAGAGAAAATAAAGGTACCGATTTAGGAACGACTTTACCGGTCCCCAGAAAAACGCGCTAAAATATAGTGTCGACGTAGGCGACTTCAGTATAATATGAGATCGCGTGAGCGATCGAAAAAAAATAAAAACTATGAGATTTCAAGCCTTTTTGACCCTAAAATCGAATTCTACGGTAAAAAGTTTAGTTTAAAACTTCGTTTTTAAACTAAGTTTTTAACCTCGTTCTCTGAAAAAAGTAATAAATATTGTTTATTCAGTGAAAAGGAGACAAAAAATAATTGTCAACGAAGCGCGTGCGGCGCATGCTTAGTGCCGTTTCTTTCGTACCTAGTCATTTTTTCCTAATATCTTGGATGGTATGCGAGGACTAACCCAAATCTCACAGGCGGAGACATATGGCTATGCTGACTAACCCATGTGCGAGGACTAACCCTAATCTCTCGGATAGATGCGAGACTAACCCTAATCAAGCGAATACTTGTGCAAGGACTAACCCTATTCTTTCAGGTGGGTGCAAGACTAACCATAATCAGTCGAAAAATGTGCAAAACTAACCCTAATCAGTTGAGTGACGTAAATCTTACGTCATAGTGCAATGAGCGCGCGGATCTTGCGGATCTGGGGACCGGTAAAGTAAAGTCTACCCGAAATTTACCCCGTGCAGTAATTTTCTAAAGCGCCTATATACAATATTCATAATTGGACTTGGTCAAAATAAATGACTCAAACTCTGGTCCTAAGTAATCTTTCAGTGAAAATGAACATTCAATTTATGGACCCGCGTTTTTTTTTTTTTAAACTATATGATTTCAGTAGGTTGAATCTAAATCCAAAGAAATGATGCTGATGTATGTTAAAAATGAATAACTATACACTTTGAAGCAATTGATTGATAGATTGATTGATTGTATGTTGTTTAACGTCCTTCTCGAGAATTTTTCACTCATATGGATACGCCACCATTACCGGTGGAGAGCTGCAAATTTTGTCCTATACTCGGCACTTACGGCCATTGAGCACTGAGGGATCTTTTTCGTGCCAGCACCTATTGCGACCTCGGTTTATATGGTCTCATCCGAAGGACCGGTCTCCACGTCCCACAGTGGGAATCGAACCCGCGACGTAAGGATCAACTCCTTACTTCGCGACTCTAGAGCAGACACTAAAACCACTGCGCCACGCGGGCGACTTGTAGTCATTGAAAAGAAAAGAATGTTGTAACAAATTTCCTTATAAAACATTCATTTTAAATTCTATGGAATGGTAAATGTTGCAGAATGATGAGTTGAATGTATATGTATTTTTTATGAAAATATAGGTCTTGTTGTTCAGATGATTCGCATTTACTGTTTCTAAATAAACTTCAACCCCTCTGGGGCCTCATTCTTGACACGTGATGATTATTGCATAACTCGTTAGTTTTGTGGTATATATTATTATGCCAAATCTGACCTTTGTTCTAACTGAATGTCCCTATTTCACATAACTGTCTTACAGGCCATACTTATCGTATATTCAAATACTCAAAAAATGCACTGCATGATAATGCAATCACATTAATTTGAGGTTTTTGGAGTACTGTGGACTCTGTATTTTAGAGAACAATATTTTGGGGTCATCTCCACGCACTGATCACGAGGTTCACGGTTGTTGTAATGGGCATTTATATTTATACAATATTTATTCAATTTTATATACATAATATCAAGTTATCTAACGATGAATAATATCATAAATTCAGTAAACAAAACAAATCATGAACAGGGCAAACACACGGACCCCTGGAAACACAAGAAATGTGATCATGTGCCTCTCTACTGCTCCCGACCCCCTGAGCCTTATGTTGGAAAGTTTTCCTGTGTTTATGTCCAGCATTACTGCTTCAGTTGAATGTAAGACTAATTTCCACTATTTTCCATTCACTTTCTTTAGTCTTCATGTATGTCCCTTCTATCACATATGTATACAGCATTTAAACACATCATATAACAAAATACCCAGCATTTGTTTACCTCCATTTAACTAACCTCGGTGGTGGACATAGCTTAGTGTTACACCAACAGCTGCAGCAATGAAAGTAATCAGAATGATTAGAACTAAAAACAGCACTGCCATTTTGCCTCGTTTTGATGTATCCTTATTGAGGAATCCTCTGTCCTTTTCTGGCCCTAAAGACGACACATCTGAAGGGCTTCCAATCTCACCGAAAGTACTTCCCATTCCCAGGGAATTAGTGTCGATTGATCTAAAATTACTGTCGGTTCCACAACAGTTTTTTCTATTACACGTCAAGGATACCCAGGTAGGGTCTTCTAAATAAGGTACAAACTGAAAGAAGACATACACGTATATGCCAAGGTATAATATTAACCAATACATCCAGTATATAAGGATACATCCAATAGGGATAAGAATTTTTTTTCTAAAGGTTAACTTTTTTTATGAGCTGGAATATCCGCCTATCATTTTTTTTTCTCAGATTATTAGAAAATTAATTTTTCCTAGCCGACAATATAAATAGTACGCAGTTCAAATATAATAAAATAATATCTTATTGGCAACTCAAGGTTGACTAACTCGTACCTGCTAAATGGAAAACGTCAACTTGAATCCACGTGATGTTAATATATTAAATATATTATTTTAGGATGTAATGATTATTGACCAGCAGGAAGCAGTCCTCCTAGCTCACCTGAGCCAAAGGCTCAAGTTAGCTTCTTCACCAGAACCATTAGGCCAATTTCAACCAAACTGGCCACGATGCATCCTTAGGTAAGGGGGATTTAAGTTTGTTCACATGAATATTTCAAGGCAAGATAATTAAGAATTAGTGCAAAATATATGACAGTTTTTAAAAATCATCATCTCGAAAACCACTGGGCCAGAAAAAGATAAAACTTGTTTGAAAGATTCAATACTGAGTTTGAAAGATTCAATACTGAGCTTGCTTCTTCTTTTCTCTAGACAAAGTTCTCAGGTAAGCCATGTGGCCTTGGGCTTTTTTGTACGGTTAACAAACGTGTGTCAATACAATTTCAGCGTATGAAGCATTTTATTCTTAATTTCTACAGACATTGCATCAACGGTTTACAAAAATTTTACAGATTGGTTCTTACAGTAAGAATTAAATATTTAAATATAAATTAATCAAATAATTATGGATAATAAACATATAGACTGACGAAGTTGATTTTCTTTATTTGATGTAAATGCAGTTCAAGGTCTTCTTGTAAAGGTGTTCCATACTGTCGAATCTGTGCACGTTTTTTTTTTTCATTTCATTTCATTTATTTTTTCTTGGTAAAGTATTGTAGTGGATGCGTGCAGTTCTAGCCGGTGAGTGTGTTCGAATAATTTGTATACTTACTTCTTATACATTTCAGTTGTAACTTTGATAATTTTATTATTAAAATAATCTCTTTCAGTAAATAAGGTGTCGAGCGATTATTCTGACCATTGTTCTGTATGTCATACATAAAAATCGATGTTTTGGTAGGAAGGATTGAATGATTGATTGTTGTTTAACGTCCCTCTCGGGAATTTTTCACTCATATGGAGACGCCACCACTTGCCGGTGGAGAGCTGCAAATTTTGTCCTATACTCGGCACTTACGGCCATTGAGCAGTGAGGGATCTTTTCCCTACCAGCTCCTGCTGCGACACGGGACTTCGGTTTATACGGTCTCATCCGAAGGACCAGTCTCCACGTCCCACAGTGGGATTCGAACCCGCGACGTAAGGATCTACTCCTTACGCCGCGACTCTAGAGCAGACGCTCTAACCACTGCGCCACTGATAGGAGGGATGGAGTGAGAGGCGATATTACTGGGGCTGCGATTTAGGAAGTACAGCATGATCATGATGGTACATCGCTGGGCTTGGACATTCCTGGATTAGTGTCATGTGCCGTGGTAGAATGAGATGACGGGATTTCGGAGCACCTGCACTTTACAGCAGTAATTATGAAAAGTATCTTTCAGTGATATTAAATAGCTGTTACTTTTATAAAAGTTTGATTGATTGATTGTGTGTTGTTTAACGTCCCATTTTTCACTCATATAGAGACGTCACCGTATACCGTTGAAGGGCTTTAAAATTTGACCTTTACTCGGCACTCAGGGCCATTGAGCTGTGAGGAACGCCTGCCGTGACACGGGGCCTCGGTTTTTAAGGTCTCATCCGAAGGACCTGCAACTTTCACTTCAAAGTGCCGAGTGCATGGCGAAGGAACAGTTGCTACCCATTTTTTTATCGACTTAGGTCAGTTGTGGCCTCACAACCTTCCGATCATGGAGCGAGCGCTCTACCGACGGAGCTACCGTGAACGGTCTTTTATGAAAGAAAACATTCATAATAATATATTTATTATTATTTATTAAGTTCTACCATGCTTTTTGTATTTTCTCTTAAAAGAACTTGCATGGTTGACATCTTTGTTGGTTTTAATATCTGACGCGAGTTGAATCATTGCTGTTACAGAACTTACAACAATAATTATGTAAAGTATTAGAGTCTGTTAAATAACTGAATAAACAGTTCACAGCTTTGTTTGTCTTATTGTGAGATTGTATGAAAAATTGATTAGGTGAGGAAGAAGTCCTTATTTTTAAATTTTGTTTGTTTTTTTTGTTGTTGTTTTTTTTAAATTCTGCAGATATTTTTTTCCTTATCAACTGTACATAATTCAAACAAAACCCATGACACAGACCTTATCTATTTTTTTTTTTTTTTTACACTTAACTTTTTTTAATAATAAAATTTAAAGTTCGTCAGATGAGACGTTTAAACGTTCACTGTTTTATGAATTACAACTCCGTTATCAAATATTAGTGAAATATCTTTGCGCGTCAATGATTACAACTCTCTTGATCGAGTAAGGTATTTGATTAGGTTATGAGTTATGACTCGTTCGTGGCTGCGAGGGTAACTAAAGACCCTATAAACTGGTCACAAGTGACAATTTTAATCGCCTAAAATTGCTTAAATACTTCCGATTATTAGTATGCTCTATATATCAAGATGCAAAGACAGAATAAAAATGAAGTGAACGCAGAGAACGGTACGAGGTGAGGTTCCCAGCGGGTCAAGGGCGAAGCCTTGGTGGGGATCCAGGGGGCGAGGCCCTCGGAATCTCTTGGGTTTTTACTAAGTATTTCAATTATCTTCATGGGAAAAATTACACTATTTCGCTTTTCTTTACAAAATAAAAGATGCAGTAATATTGTTTTAACGCAAAATGAATACTTCCGTGGAGACTTATTGCATATGTAATTGAGGCTGAAAATTTTAAAACATGTACATGTTTATATGTTGGTATCATCTACTCTTTTTTAACACTCAACAACAAGTATAATAAACGTTGTTAACACAACGTATTTTAAATCATACAGTATTGTATCAAAGCATTCTACGATGCGATTGGAAGGAGATGGATGAACAAGGTGTGCAGAATGCCTTAAATTTCAGATATGTAAAAATAATGTCCAGTTTGTGAATTAAGAGTCATTCTCTGTAAGGACCTTGGATGCCGTTCATACGAATATCACGGGTTTTAATAAAACATATATGAAAAAATTATGAATGTGTATGAGATTAATTATGTATATTAAAAAATTTGGGATGTGACCTATCTCTAGGTTATGGCCCCTAACACATTTTGTGGCTACCCCCATGTTTGAAATGACCAGTTTTCTCGTAATTTATCATCAAATATTCAAAATAAATAATGCACTATGGTTGGATTAAGTGCATTTAATTGTGAAAACAAGGTGTGAAGTAAAGATAAAAAATTATTTTGATTTATCATTAACACCCTTTTTTATTTTAAAGAAATTTAAATTTCCTCACCTTTTTAACCCTTAACCAATAGGCTAAATAACCATAATTTCAGTGCCATTTTATGAAAAATCCCAAGATAGGTTTATAAAATATTAACAATATTTTGAAAGCAAACATACTTGATTATTTATTTATAATTATTTTGGGTGTGTGTTTTTTGATTTAAAAAAATAAAATGCATTTGAAAAATGAGAAAAAAAACTGGCATTTCACCTAATATTATCTCCCTTTGTAAAACTCTCTAGTTCCAACAGTGAAAGGAGGTAAAAACAACACTATATTTACTCCCCGTCGAGGCCTCATCTACAGAGAGCAAACGAACTCTGGCGGAAGTTTGTAAGCATGACGTCTGGAGTTCCTTTTTACAAACCATGTGTTTTATTGATATTTTTATACAAAAGTGCCTAGATTATATAGTTCAGCTTCCTTAGAAGATGTGATAATGCTTGTTCTGAAGACATTCAACACTTCGTGAATTTAAACATTGACCAGTTTCGTATCAGTTTGTCTTACGTAGGTCATATGCCATGGGTTGCACTTGCTAAATACAGTGAATGACTATCGAATGTGCACGAGTTATTTTGACTTTTCTTTAAAATTAAATACAAAGAAGTCAAGAAGGAAGCTATGTCAAATTCCAAGTCTTCTTAGCTCCAACTTACTTATTGAAAACCGAAGAGAAGAATTCCCTTCCAAGTAGAACACGTGAAATGTGAAAGCAGGGGTTTGAAGAAGTGTGAAATCCTTCATTTTATTGGTCAAGCTGGTGCAACGCTACCATTTATACGTAAGTAACTAAATGTTCTTATATACGATGTTATATTTATTCGTAGAGTAGATGATCATGCTAATCAAATGTATCCTTTAAGAGTTTCTCCAATTATTGTTTATTTAGACCTGTCAACATACAAAACTAAATAAAAAAAAATATGTCAAATGTGTGGTTGAATGGCTAACAACACATTCCTATATAATTATTATACGCCCGTCTTAAGACGGGACATATTGTTATAGGCTTCATGTCCATCCGTCTGTCCGTCTGTTAGCTTTTTTTTTCTGGCTCATAACTTTAATACTATTAGGCCTAGGATTATCAAACATTGTCATCTAATGCATCTTGGGTAGAAGGTGTGTTGCGCATAAAAAGTAGGTCGCTCAGATCTTTAATTAAGAAGTTATAAGCAAATATGGAAAAATCCTTTCCGGCCTATAACTAGAAAACTACAAGACTTACAATCATCAAACTTGGAGAGTTTATGCATCTTAGGTATAAGGTGTGTCACGACCTATTTCAAGGTCACTGTGACCTTTAATTTAAGTGAAATTAAAAAAAATGTGTCTTTTTACTATTCATTTACACATCCCAAATAATGTAAGAGCATTGCACTGTCCTTATTAAAAAAGTGTTAAATCAAGAAAATACTTATTTTTTTAAGCATATACTTGACAGCAATCTATAACAAATATAATGTATGTTAGAGAAATCCTACCTCTTCCATGAGTGTAATTATCAAGCACTGGTCAAGAAGATTTTTGATAACAGAAATTTGCATGTCAAATTAGAGAGAAATTAATGAGTTTAGTGTGAGGAGCTAACTGGTAGAGCATCTCTGATCAAGCAGGTGTTATCTATATCCCTTGGGTATTGGGCAAATGGGTTAAAGCCTGTTGGATTAAAAAAATAGCTCTTGTTTGCTAGCCTAAGTTTTAAAATGAATTTGATGAAAAGTAATTAAAACTAATTTGATATTGCATAATAGACTAATCTGATATTATATAATATTATTAATTTAAAAACTAATTTTATGGGGTGGGGTGGAATCAGCATGTCCATATGAATTACATATTAAAACCTGTCGGACATTATATCTCAACAAAAAAAAATCTTTGAGTATTTTATAAATTATATGTTTTAAAAAAATTTTGTGGTAGATAGTGCAGACCCATTCATCTCTTGGTAGTAATGAGTAGACAAGCATCCAGTTACTTTTAGATTAATTAATGAGTTCAATGTAGGAAGGCTAGCTGTCTCAATCATTTCTTTAGAGCATCTCTGATCAAGCAGTCTTATCTGTATCCTTTGGGGATTAGACAGAACTGCTGGTCAGCTTAAAGCATATTTGATTTGATGGCCTGCCTTTTATTTTCAAAATTAATTTGGTATAGATTAAGGTGTTAAGACTAATTTGATATTGTTTAATATGATGGGCATTTGACAAGGTCTAACACAACCAGCATAGAAATCTATCAATGATGTAATATTTATTATGAGGCCAAACAAAAAAATATGTGTGGTTCCGGTTACACTTCCAAAAAAATTAGGGTAGGTAGGTAGGGATTTTTTTTTTTTTTTTTTTTTTTTTTTTTAACAAAATGATTTTCTTAATTTTTTCTAAATAATACCTATCACTGCTTTGCAAATGGCATTTAGATGTGGTGTGATAATATACTAGTCAATATTGGTAGGGGACACCAACATGCTAGCTTGCTTTGGATTTAACAGTGACCACTATTAAACACTTGCACTATGTTTTGCAAGGGGGCCGTCATTGCTGAAACTAAAACTTAAACTGGATCCATTGATGGAAATCGGGGGAAATTCCGGAAAAAATATGAAAATTGCCCAAAAAAAAGTTTAGGGTCGGGGGTATAAAATAGGGAAGGTCGGGTAACCGGAACCACACATATTTTTTTATTAGGCCTAATTAATGCCTACATCACGGGGATGGATAAATACTTTAAGGAATGGAAAAATCATGGAAATCTTAGAATCAAGGTTGACATGATTTTCTTGCACTAACTGTTCAAGAAAATTGTAATTTTTTGACGGGCGTATCATGCTGTGGCGCGGCACTTTAATTGTGCTTTAAAGCCAGTAAGGAATTGAATTGTTCTAATAAAAATATATAATTTATTGTAGCATGCTGCTGCATGCACCATGTGTGGAAGAAGAAAGAGCCTTCAAGAGGAAGATATTTAGATCATTCATGGAGTGTTCTGAAAACATCAAACAAGGAGGTAAGTTTTAAAACAAAATTATAAAGAGGTACAGTGTATAGCGTCTTTTCCCAATAATTTGCCTATTAAATCATGTTTTAATGGAAAGTACCTGTTACTATAAATAGATTTCTTCACACAGTTAAGAAATGGAGTTATTGAAATAAATTTTACATTTATATCATTTAAAATACTTATCCCTAAAATATTACCTCGACATTTACAATTTCACACTACTATCAATTTTACAAAATATCAATTTTTTACTTGCCTGTGAAAATGCAAATGAGCTACATATTTGTAATGATTCAGATTGAATTTCAGATTATTGAAGATATCCTTCCTACAAAGGTGTTAAAATTAGCAAGACTCGGAGTTCCTGTGAACGTGTTGAAACTAGCATGAAATGCCTTTCTCAGGTTAGTAAAGTAGAGTACATATATTTTTTAGCTCACCTTAGCCAAACCTGAGCCAAAGGCTCAAATAAGATCAAGGGGAGATAAAATACAATTCGTAAAAATTTGGAGGGATCCTAAGACCCACTGGGCCTGAAAAAAAACCCAGCACATATAGGACTTCTTTCTTGTCCACCACTTTCACATAATCTCATTTGTCTGTCAGTCTGTCACAGAAACAAAACTTTTGATTGAGTGAAGATACAGCTTTTATATTTCACAGATACATTCACTATGAAAGGTCTCTCTAATGTCCATGAACTATAATTTTGACTATAATTCTGGCCTTGACTTCTATGTCTTTCAAGAATTAAACATTGGTAATAACATTTGAAGGATAGAAGAAAGATACAGCATAAAGTTATCTAAAATTTTGACCCACTTTTCATAACTTTTATCAAAACATAATTACTGTTTAGTGAGAGATTGTTAGGAGTGATCTGCCCTTAGATTTAAATTTCAATAAATAGAAATTTACAGTATATTACTCAATTTATAATCAAGTCAAGTATTCTTGACATTTTAAAAGAACAAGATAAATTAATTGAAGATGTTATTTACATGCATCTTCTCCTTGGAAGTAAATAGCTATGATTTCTGTTCACTGATACTGTATTGTGTTTGAACATTTTTCCTCGGGGTAAATGCCATGTACCATATATTGAATAGATAAACTTATTATTTACACCTTTATTCAATATAATTTTCTCAAAATCCAAAAAAAAACAAAAACATTTTGCACTTGTGTAGAGAGGATGTATGTATGCTCTGTTATTGTACATGTAATAGTTTTCATGTTCCATTTGGTTCCATTAGTCATTGTTTAATATAAACTAAAGTCTTGTATTATCTAAATCTAAATACTTATATTGTTTATTACAGAACCAAAGCCAGAGTTTTACATTTAGTCATGACATTCAGCAAACGAATGGGTATCTCAAGAAAATTAGAGAGAGTTTTCAGAAGATGAGGGATACCAGTGGGACTCCTACACTAAGTCAGCTAAATCATACTACATGTACAACAATATAACGACCAAATTGACTGCTGTTATTTTCCCAAAGAACATCAAAGAAATAGTGAAGAGTCTTATAGTATGTGAAGAAAATTCAAGTCTTGCCCAGTATTATACCTGAGGGAAGTTTTGACCACTTATCCTAAAGTGATCCATGGCCATGCATATCAAACTTCAGAAACATGACTCCACTCTGCACTACTTCCAATATGCTTCAAATCATTTTTTAAAAGTTTATAATAATGTACATTCTTAAATAAAATATGCATGTAATAAGTGTATAAAACTAATAAAAGTAATCTCATTGAATGTACAATTTCATCCTTTGTCACACATTATCAGTTGCAATTGTTGAATTTTATATAACTGACAGAAAAATTAAAGAAATCTATGTCAAAACTGACTATTATTATAGAGCTACAGCTTTAGGTCTATGATAAGAGTGAAAAACCACAAATTAAGTATTGTACACCTATGATTATTGTGTAATAATTCATCTTCATTTAAGTATGTCAGTGATCTACTTTTCCTGCTAGTGGCTCCTGAGTATTTCACAGAAAATATCTCAATTAATCACACTATGACCAATATTTGCCCCCCTCCCCCCCCCCCCCCCCATTAATTTTGCCGATACATGGAATACTCTAAAAACATAGATACTGTATGCTTTTGTCCCCTCAGTAAATGACCATTTGACCTTTTTTTTCTTGAAGAATTTTTGGGTAATTTTCACTGAGAATGTATGGCTGTACCCCCCCCCCCCCCTTCCCAACCACTGAAATTGCTTCCTACAGGCCTGTAATCAATTTGAAAACCTGAATGATAAGAACTCTAATTATTTATAGCCTCATTTTACTTTTCTTGTCCACATTCTACTGGTATTAAAATTATATGAGCTCAATAATCTAATTATTGAGACATGTTGACTGTGAATGGTTTGTGTTCATGTATATTTTTGAAATTCTTCATTGCATGTCATTCAATTACTAATATTTGAAAAAAAAAACCGAGAGCTTTAATATACATAATAATTGCAAAATGGTGTTTTAAAACACATAGAAAATTTACTTCATGAATGACATATTCCAAGAAATAAAAGTATTGATACAAAAAAAGTAAAAAAAAAAAATAGCTCGAATTTCCTCTGCTCATCACATCTTTCATATTTTCTTCAAAAAATAAATATCATCTAATTTTAAAATTGATTTATCACTTGGTTATTTTCTCCATTTTGACCATTTTTGATTAAACATTTTGTACTTCAGAGCATTCCGTGTCTGTAATCTGAAATCCTGATTAAATGTCATCCTTCAATTCCTGAAAATATGAATAAGCATACTATTCTTCAGTTTACTTTGAATCTTGACCTTAGCTTTACGTTTTGATAGAATCAATAAGTTAACTGTTCATCGACTCTTTTTGTTTTTAAGCTAAATTTGTAACAAATACGTTTGTTGATACCTGAAGAAGATAGAATTTGAGTCATTGAACATGGTATTAACCCCCCCCCCCCTCGTCTTTTTCTCATAAAAAGGGGGGGGGTTCAAATTGAAATAGCTGCGTTTCACTTTTATATCTTCACTACCTACATTTCATTTTAAAAATGGATAAGTAGCATGATTGATATACACTTCAGTGTTGTTAAAATTCAGCCACAAATGTGATTTTGTACCGATAAAAAAAGTGAAATGAAAAATATATTCCAATGAATGGTTGCCATGGTAACCCCTTCTATGTTGCTATCCTCTCCTAAAATGATACATTTTTATTCATTTCTATCATTAAATTCTATCTGAAGATTGTTTTACATAAAAATGTCCTCAAAAGAGAAAAACAAACTCTACAAAAATATACCATCTTCAATGTATAACAGAGTTTTCCCAATCTGTATTTGAGGAAATTCGGGATTAGGGTACATTTTCATTTTGATATTTCTCTAAATGAAATGACAAACCATAGTATAGATATTCTGAATAAACAAGAAGTTTTAAAAACCTATCTTGGAATTTAAAGATAAATATAATTGAAATAGAGGGTAAAATGGGTTTTTCTGCATTTTGAAAAAAGCACGAAATTTGATATTTTTAGCCTCCTATCAGCTTGAAACACTTCAGACTAAAGATTTAAATCCTAATTATTTTAATTATATAAGAATTCTTAAAATAAATTATATAATTGAAAGTGTTCATATTTTTCGTGTTTAAAGAAAATATGGGGGTTAAAAATGATATATGTCACGAAATAGAACCTGTCAAAATGACCATATTTCCATTAGTTCCGGTTGCCATGGCAACGGACACCCCGAAACATAAACTAAGGTGGTTTTCTCAGTTAGACACCTGAGTACACTCTATAAACCAAAAATTATGTATTTCGGTGACATTCGTTTTAACGGCCCCCTTGGATTCTTTGTTTTTTACAGAGAATGACTCTTAAGTATTTAGAGTAAAGTTCTCAATATTGAAATTTACGAAATTCTGATTAACAAAACGTTTCTGAGGAATTTTCTCATCAAATATTATTCTGTTATTAAAATGATGTGGTTATCCTAGGGGTACAAAACTAGCCATAAAAACCCTGAGTATCTACAACCTTTGAGTCTTGCACGCTTACCACTTCGCTACACAGCTCTTGATGAATAGTGGCATTTAAATTATATTTTTGATATGATCCTTGACTAAATGGACTGCAAGTATTTCTCGGAAAGATGCGATTGTTGTGTCAAAAAAGTGTAATTTTGAGGCATAGTGGGTCTTAGCTCCATGTTTTTGTTAACAAAAAAAAATGTTTATTTCTACGCATACATTGAGGATAAACTTCCAAAAAAATTGAGTGAAGACCCACTCTGGCCACTCATATCGAAAAATTCTGTAAAGGTATGAGAAAATGATATTTTTGCCCTATTTAGTGTGTGTATGCTATTAAATAGGGTAAAAAAAAAGGGGATCAAGGGCCGGAGCGCCAGGCGTCCCCACCCCCCGTTTTAATTTTTTGTATGTAGAACTTATATGTCCATTATCCTAAATCAAGCAAAAAAATCTCTTATTTGTAAGAATTTGTCACCTCCGGGGGCCGGACTCCCACCAGGGCCTTGCCTTTGACCAACTAGGGGCTTCAATGCAACCCCCTCACCCTTGCCTTTTATTGTGCCCCCCCCCTCCTCCCCCGTTACAAATTTCGTGGATCCGCCATTGATTAATTTCAATCTTTGTGAGATTTTTTGCAAATTGTGGAGATTTCACATAACGTTTACTATGAGGTAATATAAAATATTAAGGACAGTTTTATTGTAATTGAGATTTTTAAAGAGCCATTCTCTGTAATGACTTGAAATTTTATATAGGAGCTGTGGCACGCATAGTCTCAGAATTTCTCCAAACTCTCTATGATAAAAGTCTTTGAAACCGTAAACTCAAATTAGGCAAAAATTAGTTGCTACGTGTCATGGTTACCATAGCAACATGTCCTAAAGTTTGAAAAAAAAGCTCTTTTCAACATCTTCAGAGTCCAGCAGTTAACGTTTGCAGCAAAGCAAACAAGTGGCAATGACTGTCTCTGAACGTTGAAGGCCTAGTGTCTTAAATGCATGATAAACATGTTTGGTAAATCATTTATAACATACGTTACTATGGAAACAAAGTATTCAAAAGTAATAATTTTGTTCATTTAATTTTATAAAGTCATACACTTTAGAATAAAACAATTATAGGTTGAAATGCAAGCAAATAATAGAGAAAAGATCCTTGTAACATAAACCAAGGACAAAATATGATATTTCGTATAGGTTGGCAATGGTTGCCATGGTTTTAATACCACAAAGGATTTTAAATTTACTCTCTTAGTGTTTTAATCTTACCCTATCTTTTTAAAAAGCATATTTCTGTATAACTGATGATCAATATTTTTAAAGGCCTAGGTGTGACCCTAATTTTCACATTTCCAAAAATTTGAAATTCAATTCTTTAAATAGTGCGTTGCTATGGAAATAAGGCGAAAAAACATGCATAAAAATCTGAAAAATACTCTGTTTCCTTGGATACGTACCGTTGTATGTAGATTCCCAAAACTTTAATGATTGATATACGTGAACAACTAACATGACTTTCAATTTTGACTATCACCCAATCTCTAACTGGATGCAAAAAGCTGGCACATAGGGTCTAATATTGACAAAAAATTAGCAAAATCGAACATTTTCTCTTCTTGGTAACCATAGCAACAGTGTTGTATTTTTCAACATCCTTTATCAATATATGATATTCAACTTTAGTTCTACGAGATAAGTACTATTCAAGGTGATTCAAATAATATTTTTCTTGATTAAAAGGTTAGTAAATTCCTAAAGCAGCAAAAAAAAAAATATCACTTTAAACAACTAGTACGTTGTTTCCATGGTTACACTGCAAAGTAACAATTAATCTCAATTTTTCTTATGTTGTCGGTGTTGCAAGGTCCTAAGGATGCATATGTGCCAGTCATGAATTTTATTGTTTTTCCTCACGATAGTAGCATTAACCCAATCATAGCAGCATATTTTGCATGGTGACACTGTGTTACCATGGCAACCATGAATGTTATTTTTAGAATAATATTGCCAATACTTAATTACATGAGGTCAAATATTTTTCATTGTTTTTCTTACGTTGTTGATTGAGTTTGATCATGTAACATCTATCACTTGTGACTGTAGAGCGTTTTTCAGCATTTTTCAGCATCTACAATGTATTCCAAATATACCCATGGTTACCACTTACTTAGAGATAAATTTTACATAGTTTCTTTATAGCATAAGTGGCAACAAGGTGTCATGTTTTTGGGAGAATGGTTTGTTTGTTTTTCTTAGTCTTTATTAAGGCTTAATAAAGATTTAAAGTAGCTGAAAATCTCAATTTTTTCAACTTTTCTGGCTGTTACCATGGCAACCAAGACACATAGCAACGAAATTTTATTTGATGTATGTTTCTGGTGTCAAGATGTAATAATGGGCAAAGTTTCATCAAAATTGGTGACCATGCGTGGCAAAGAAGTTTAAGTGGTTATAGAGAATCGCTGTTAATTCTTCACTTTAATGTTTGTAGCACTAAGGCACTTCGCTCGCCTTGATTGCCAATATTCTTTATTTCTCAAAGATCTTTTAGAAAATTATCAGTGTGTTACAGAACATTGGTAACTAATCTATTTGCGATATATCTACGAAAATATTTCAAATTTTATTATTGTAAAAAGATCTGAATCGAAACAATATGAAACAAAATAATTTTAAACACAAAATTTTTTTATGATAGATTTCTTTATCCAAAAATACTCTCCTTTTTTTTTTTTAAATAATTTTTTATGCCCCCTTTATCGCAAATTCGGGGTATATAGTTTTTTCCCTTCCGTTTGTCTGTTTATCTGTTTGCCCGCAAAAACTTAAACATTGCCCATAACGTTTGATTGGTAAGAGCAATGGCTTTCATATTTCACCCGTGTATTTGATGTGACAAGATATGACAAGACCTTCCTTTGGGTACTAACAAATTTGACCTCTTGGCCGTAGAGTTTGACCAACTTTAACCTTGGCCATAACTTTTGAACAGTTGGTGCTAGGGCTTACATATCTCATATGTAGTGTAAATATTTTTGACCTTGACCTTATAGTTTGACCCACTTTTAAAAAAACTTTACCTTGGCTATAACTGAACAGTTAGTACAAGGGCTTTCATATTTCAAATGTATATTCCTTGTAACAAGACCTTCCTTTGGATACCAACAATTTTGACCGTGACCGTGGAGTTTGACCTACTTTTGAAAAACTTTAACCTTTGCCATAACTTTTGATCAGTTATTGTTAAGACTTCCATATTTTTTGCATGTGTAGTTCTTATAACAAGTTCTTCCCCTACGTACCATAAATTTTGACCTTCACCTTGTAGTTCGACCTACTTTTAGAAAACATTTTTAACCATAACTTTTGAATGTTGGTGCTTTGGCTTTCATATTTACCAGGTATATCTATTGACATAAGTCTTTTCTCTGGGTAACAATTTTTTCTATCACTTGACCTTGACCTTGGAGTTTGACTTGCATTTGAGAAATTTTAACCTTCGCCATAAGCTGCCATACGGGGGCATTGTTTCAAAAACACATCTTGTTATTTTGGGGTTCGGAAAATGACGTGTACGCATTTGCGTACAGGCCGGTACGGAAAATGACGTGTACGCATTTGCGTACAAGCCGATACGCGCCTGAATTATCAAATTTAAAAGTAGATATTAAATGACATGTAAACATGTTTCATAGGGCTGCGCAATAATATCGATATTCAGGTATATTGCGATTTATTAACGTAAAAAATATCATATTTCGATACGTTCTTCCAGTACCGATATACCGGGAAAATACTTGGGCTTTAGATTTCTAAATATGAAATTTAAAATGTCAGAAACGTTTTCAATCGTGACAAACAATACCAAACAGTAAAGGTTTTAGTTGTTATGTTGCATTTCGTTACCAAACTATAATGAAATCAACTAGATGTTTTTTATATAACGTACATGTATTTATAAAAGTTTTATAAACTCTGCTTATAAATGGAGGTTAATAAAAGAAGAAAAGAGCATTTTATCTGTTATTAAAATATTGCAACACATATCGCAATAAGGTTCCAAAGATCGCAATATACCGCAACACAACCAATACCCAGCCCTAATATTTCAGTTATTATCATTACTAAAAGCGCGATCAGGTTAACGTTACCCTTTCTCTTTAATGAACAAATTTAATACTCTGGTATTGTTTGTATTTTCATCAAACCTTACCTTAGAACTTTCAAACCGTGGCCGATTTTTATACACATATATTCCATTTCTTGTAAATTCACTTAAGTTTTGTTCCATCTTGTCTCAGTACTTTCATGTATCGGTATAAATTCTTGCGCTAAAATTACATTTCACCTTGACGGCTAATGTAAAATGCCTTATTTTTTTAATATGTTGAAGAAATTGTTGTTGTATATTTCTAAACATCCACTTATTTACAGGAAGTCATAGTGCGACTGGCAGTGACATTTGTAAATATCACATTATGAACAAAAATGAAAATCCGTAATTCACTCTTTCTTTCCGTACGTTTTTTCTACTCAGAAATGCAACCAGTCCGTACGTTTAAAGAATAAATTGAATATCGCGTTTATTTGTAAATCGTAAACTAACGTAATTGTCAATTTACATCCCTAACTCTCACATTATTTTTTTCAAATATGCCACAATTATTTATAGTCATTAAGGTCATGTGGTCATTTTTCTCCTCCAAAGGAAAAACATCCGCACAATGTATTTGTAATGAACATTAAAACTTATTTGTAAATATAAACGCAGTATCATAAGAGTGCAAACTTTTTCCATGACTTAAATGAAGAAATTATCAAACAAGTATGTTCATTAATTTTATTTCTGTCCTATGTCACTTTAGTCGTACAATAATAAAATCTGACCTCGTGACACACCAGGTGACGACAGCGTTTGAATGTTTTACTTACTGTCAAAACAAGCCCTTTATTCGTACAAATTAAAATGAATCGTATTTCACGCTACTGAAGATTGCTTTCCATATTAATTATGCAAGAAATTATCTGAGAAGAGATTGTGAAAAAGGAGAAAGCGCATCAAGAACTGTATATAGGTAGATACTATCAAGGTAAAATTTTCCACGATTCACATCTGTTGAAAATAAAGAAGAAGCAGTTCTGAAATCACTTTCATTCATTTTATTATTTTTATTAATTTATTTAATGCTTTTAGATCTAAAAAAAGTTTTATACATTTTGTTAGTTAAATATTTTTCTGGTAATTAACAAGCAGACCTCTTTCGTAATATATTTTCATCGTGGGATTGTTCTGCAAGATAAAAACCCTGATTTAATTTCTAATAATGTTGAATATATGATGCACCTAATTGTACATGGAATCTTTTTTGTGGAATTATTAACCGCATTCTAAATGTAAATTGTCATATTTCTACACCATTTATCATCAGAGTGTACGTCTCTTCAACACACAGTGCTAATGTTAAAATGGCTGTGGGCAACGTCACTCACCTGAAAGACAATCCTGACAAAATTCACTTCACCTAGGAATTAAAGGGAGTAAATCTGTTAACTCATTCTGGTAAAGGAGACATAAGTTTGAAAATTTAACCAGACATAATTATTATCGTTTTTTTTATTTTGCATGTGAAATGAATTCTTTCTAAAACATAATCCCAGATTACCAGCGGTGAAAACTTTTTCCACCGAGAAAATACAGAGCGGCTATGTTATGCGTATTTTGAATTCTGTTAGGAATTGATTCTGGAGAAATATTTTTATTCGTGGGGGTAAATGTTCGTGGGAAAGCAAATTTTATTTGTTTATAAGGACGTGATTTAGTGGTAACACGTAGATACAACAGATTCAATGAATACATGTAAATAAGTTGCCAAATGTTTTTCTTGGCCAATGGGAATACGTAAATTCTTGGATAAGGATGAGAAAGACACTATACGCATGCTACGGCTTGATTTAAACTTGTTTTTAAATTTACATGCAGATAATCCTATTCTTGCTAATTTTAAATAGACAAGGTCTTTGTATGTTTTAAAGAAAATATCTAGCAACCGAGAGAAAATCAAAGGAAAATGTTAAAAAAAGCAAAATATATTTTTTTTAAAAGTTGATTTAGACAGATGCATGGACAAAATCCCTAGTCAGTTTTGCTATGTCTAATGTGAGATATTCTCTCTCTGTGTCTGATATGAGGAGGGACGCTCCATACTTCAGGTAAATTCATACTTTTCCGGAAGGTAAATTTTAAATAATATTTTAAATTAGTCTAATATAAGATTTAAATAATACGTCTAAGTGTAAACCAGAACATTTTGCGAACAAAAAAAAATTGCATTTTATGAAAATGAAAGGTACGAAAAACTGTTTAGTGGACTGTGGTACATGAAGCCAAAGGGCATCAAGTAATAACTTATCATTAATTAAAATAAATAAATGCATTTTTAATTATGTTAGAGATTTGCAATCCAGAGATCAGAAAATCATGTCAATTTTCGCAATGGTTCATTGCTTTTAAAATAGAAAACGGTAGATATATACCAAGCCAGGCAAATATGTAAAAGAAACTTTAAAGAGCGTTAAAAACAATGTTGAACTGTGAGCTTGCATGGTTTTGATTTACACATGAACGTAACTGCAGAATGGGTTACAGTATTAAGTTTTGTTATATGTTTTTTTTTATAAAATTGCACAATTTTGAGTAAGCGGTCTTATTTCTGAGGTTTACTTTTATATTTTGTAAAACAATTCTTATACAGATTTTAATACCAATATATGCATAGCATTTAGCAGGGCACACAGGTTTGTTTCGGTCGAGCAGGTGCTTGAATACTGTATCATGTGGAGGACCTAAACATTTCCCCTCAATCCAGTATACAAAAATTTCAACACGCCCTAGATTTTAATGAATCTGGTAAATTCAAGAAAATAACATCATTTTTAAGTAAATAAAGAAAACCAGTCCTAGTACAGTGAAGATATGCCGAAATCGGGATGGGAGATTCATGAATTGTTTTGCGTCAGCCAGGCTTTAAATCTCAACCGAGATACTGTAACATGTATGACAATTGCAGTACAACCAATTATGTAAAGGCACAGGCCTTTAGATCGCTTTAATCCGACTTACAAAAATCTGGGGTGTAAAAAAAATAAAGGTATGGAACTCATTTCATAGGGTACCTCCTTTCGCCAATAAAATACTTTTAAATCACATGGTCTAAAATTTTACTTTCTATTCATATCTATTTACATACAAACAACCTACATTACTACCAAAGTTCATTCCGAAATTCGGTTTACTCCCCGAGATATGCTGAAATCAATTCCAAAATTGACCTATATTTTTTACTCGACATTTTTACCCCAAAATTTTCGTAAGTCAGATTTAAGCGATCCAAAGGTCTGTGTGTAAAGGGTTCCCTCAGTTGTAAATTACAGACGCATCATTTTAATACTTATTTTGTACAGAAAATAACGTAGTTGTAGAATTTCTATTCACATATATTAACTGGTGAGTGGCATAATGATTAACGAAGGCAATACACTTTTGTCAACAGAACATGCGACACATATGTATTAATGGAATGCCATTTCACACCTTGTGCATCTTAAACTTGTCACGTGATTAAGGTATCAATTACTTGCTGGTATCCTGATTTGTCTTCTCTGTGATTCAGACAATGATTATGCAATACTTCTCTTGCTAATAATTTATATTAACAATGTATGCACCTTAAGATTTAGCATAAAGATTAAGATGAAGTGTACTTTAATACTAAAAGATACAAACTCGGGCTAATAACTATGCCAGTTGCAGCAGTTTAGTTCTTTTAATTGAAGATGATCACATATGTTCCATGTAGAATTAATTTTTTGAATTCCTAGGTTCACTTCATCCACTACACACAGGCATTTCATATCCTCTGTTAAACACAAACATGGCAAAATAAAGGTCAAGTATCCTAAATTAAAAAAAAAAAAGAAAACTCTTAAGAAGTAGGAATCTCACCTGTGGAACACTTGCTGCAGAATGCTAACAACTGCTTACGAAAATGAGAGAAGTAACTGTTGGTATACCAAAAAGATTTTTCCGATGAGATAAAATGACTCATTTAACTTCAGAAAAAGAAAACTCTGTATGTTTATACGGATTGCACATGATACTTTTACTTAATTGAAAAATCTGTGAAAAAAATAAAACTGTGATAGCACGCTGTTATTTACATGTATATGTCGACTAGACATTTAAGACATCACAGTCTGCCTTTTCTATATCAACCACTATAGTAGTAGGAAAATATAATTTTGTAAAGGGTATGCTTTTGCCTGAAATGCATTGTTAATTATTTTTTGCATTTTGAACTCCACGCAAAGTTTCCGCTGAATTTCATGCTAATTACTCAATTTAAATAAAGCATCAAAAAATCTATTTGCATTTAAATTCAGTTCAAAAGAAAACGTGCCCAGTAATTAAAAAAGGTTCATTTTATTTAGAAAGTCATCAATGTATTCGCATCCTGTTACACATGAAATGCCTCTCCCTCGAGTGTTGTTATCTTACTGTCAATTTTTGTTCATGCGATATAATAACTACTCTGAGCGTGAATTTTCCCATTTGTTTAGATTATGTCATTAACTGATATATTCATATTCTCTATAATTCATTAATTATTTATTTAAAGTTACAGCATTCTGTAAAAATGCACCTGAAGATGAATTGGGACAATTCATCTTCAAGCGCATTTTTACAGAATGCTGTTTGATCATAAAATTTTGTGATAAGTAAAAATTTTCCTTTAGGTTAATATTAAACTGAAATATATTAGAAAGGAGTATCATCATGAATAAAACAACGCGAAGCAATTTTTACCCATCAGAAAAAGACTTGCAAACAGGGCGGGTGTGAAAACAAGACCAGTTGTAATAATGGCAAGTTAACCGTAAATGTATTGCAGTATGATGATGCTGTCAACACCTAGTTAGATACCTAGATTACTCATTTGTTGGAGCTTGTGTTTTAGGAAAGCAGGGTTTAAAGATTGAGTGTTCCATTGCTTTTCTCCCTTCCTGATGTAATAAAAATGCATTTCTGTTTAATTTGCTGAGAATAAAGTCAGAATTTCTTATAACAAATATCATACTTTATTATTTTTCTCTGTTATTGCAAGCTATCTGCTTGGCTCAAATTAGATCACATGATCAAGCATAAAACATATTATAAAATGGGTGTTTTTATCTTAAGCTTCTAAAAAAGCTAATAAATCTGGTTTTTCTAAAATGAAAGAAAAAGTGAGCAAGCTCACATACCCCACGCTTCCCCAAAACTCGACAATGCAACACGTAATGAATGGCACAGTGCATTTTAAATACACAGTATAATTCAAAAAAGGGGCATTACTTGCAAAAAATCATCACATCAAAACTTCTTGCATATAAGGACATTCAAATCTTTGTATGTTACAAATTTAACTGGGCTGAAGTTTCTAGATAAATAATGGAATCAAAATTTCTTGGTAATATACAAATCTATACATTATTCTGAAATACCTACAAAGTTTCAGGAAATTCAGTGCCGGAATTATGCTGACAAACTGTTATTTAAATTCCTCAGTGATTTCGATTTGTTAATGAGTGTAAGTCCATGTCCAACACATGACAGTTTACACATTTAAATAATTGATGGAAACAAAATTATGATGTAGTCATATGAATCTGTTTATATACTGTACTTATGAAATTATTTAAGGCAAAGCACACCAATTTGAAGGGGGGGGGGGGAGAGAACTATAGAAGATGGTGTGTGTGTGAGTGTGTGTTTGTGTTAAACCATTAATATTTTGATCTCAAAATCAATAGGGGTCTTTTAAGGTCATAAAATATTTCACATAGAATTTCATTATAAAAAGCTGATTCCAGTGGAGTTTCTTATTACCTAGCTGGAAAGTTTCTTCAATAAAAGGCAAAACTCTTAAGGCAAAAATAATGGAATCGGAATTTCCTGGTAATATGCACATCTACACAATGTGTACTAAATATCTGCAAAGTTTGACCAAATTCTGTGCAGCGGTTTAAGAGGAGTTGTGCTGACAAACTGTTCATCTCTATATTCAAGATATGGCCAAAAACCTAAGTTGAAAAGTGCCGAAATTCCCAGAAAAAATAATGGAATCAGAATTTCCTGGTAATATGCACATCTACACACTGTGTACTAAATATCTGCAGAGATTGACCAAATTCTGTGCAGCGGTTTAAGAGGAGTTGTGCTGACAAACTGTTCATCTTTATATTGAAGATATGGCCAAAAATCTAAGTTGAAAAGTGCCGAAATTCCAAGAAAATATAAAGGAATCGGAATTTCCTGGTATTATGCACATCTATACATTGTGTGCTAAATATCTGCAAAGTTTGACCAAATTCTATGCAGCGGTTTAATAGGAGTTGTGCTGACAAACTGTTCACCTCTATATTCAAGATATGGCCAAAAATCTAAGTTGAAAAGTGCCGAAATTCCCAGAAAAATACGGAATCGGAATTTCCTGGTAATATGCACATCTACACACTGTGTACTAAATATCTGCAAAGTTTGACCAAATTCTGTGCAGCGGTTTAAGAGGAGTTGCGCTGACAAACTGTTCATCTCTATATTCAAGATATGGCCAAAAATCTAAGTTGAAAAGTGCTGAAATTCCCAGAAAAATAATGGAATCGGAATTTCCTGGTAATATGCACATCTACACATTGTGTCCTAAATATCTGCAAAGTTTGACCAAATTCTGTGCAGCGGTGTAAGAGGAGTTGTGCTGACAAACTGTTCATCTTTATATTGAAGATATGGCCAAAAATCTAAGTTGAAAAGTGCCGAAATTCCAAGAAAATATAAAGGAATCGGAATTTCCTGGTAATATGCACATCTATACATTGTGTGTTAAATATCTGCAAAGTCTGAGCAAATTCTGTGCATTGGTTTATGAGGAGTTGCGCTGACAAACTGTTTATCTCCATATTCAAGATATGGCCAAAAATCTAAGTTGAAAAGTGCCGAAATTCCGAGAAAAAATAAAGGAATCGGAATTTCCTGGTAATATGCACATCTACACATTGTGTCCTAAATATCTGCAAAGTTTGACGAAATTCTGTGCAGCGGTTTATGAGGAGTTGCGCTGACAAAAAAACAGGACTGACGGACTGACTGACTGACTGACTGACTGACACACTGACTGACTGACTGACGGACGGGTCAAAAACATTATACCTCACGCAACTTGTTGCGTGGGGTATAATTAGAGACGTTCTTCTGTGAAGCAACAATAGTGATGATGATGATGTCACAATAGTCTTTATAAAAGGGATGTTTCTAAAAATAGATACTTAAGCTGCTATTCGTAATTGCGACTTCATAATGCGTATGTCTTTTAGACATTTTTTATTAACTGATATAAAAAATAATACAATAATTATTTCATGGCCGTAGGAACCGGGGGGCATATCGACCTAGCACTTTGTGCTTTCTCTAAGGTGTATGTATATAGGGACTAACCTCTCAATCGTTTAAACAGTTAATAGCATGTCCCTTAGATATATCAACAACTATGAAAATAAAATTCTCACTTCAAAAAATTTTAAGTCGCCCGCGTGGCGCAGTGGTTAGAGCGTCTGCTCTAGAGTCGCGGCGTAAGGAGTTGATCCTTACGTCGCGGGTTCGAATCCCACTGTGGGACGTGGAGACCGGTCCTACGGACGAGACCGTATAAACCGAGGTCCCGTGTCGCAGTAGTTGCTGGCAGGAAAAAGATCCCTCACTGCTCAATGACCGTAAGTGCCGAGTATAGGACAAAATTTGCAGCTCTCCACCGGCAAATGGTGGCGTCTCCATATGAGTGAAAAATTCTCAAGAGGGACGTTAAACAACATAAAAACAAACAAACATCAAAAAAAAAGTAAGATAAACAACAAGCAAAAAAAACAACAACTTTTTTTCTATCAGAGATTATAAAAGCATATATATTTAAAAAATAACCTTATTTTTGTCAAGATTAATATATTTTTAAATTAATCGAATATTCGTTTTCATATAGCGTACGTTTTTAAGCATGTGTCAGTATTTCAAAAAACTGGAATTTTTATTACAAATATCATACTGTTTTCTCTAAGCTAATTCTTTCGTTTATTTATTCACAATCTCTTAAAATATCAAATGAAGTCTGTGAGTTCGTACTTTCAATTTTCCCCAAAACACTTAATAGCATATCCTTTCAACACCTTTGACATTGTAAATCTCATTCATTTTTCTTTCATAAAATTTATACAACTAACATAGGTTAGTTTGATTCTGCAATAAAGTATCTAATAAATTGCGGGGTTGAAAACCTTTTGTGATCGCCACAAGACATACCTTAAGTTTTTTTTTTAATGAATCGCCTCCTTTTGTTGTTTTTTTCTCTGACAATTTAATAAAAATAGTCTGTACGTTTGTCGTATAATTAAACCGTAAATATGACATTGTTGTCGAAACCTTTTCGACGTCAATCAGTTGAATTTTATAGAGGTAACATATTTTTTTATACGTTCAAACAAGACTTCATTTGAAGATTTGTCATTAACTTTTAAATGGTGCAGTGGAATTGGTTATCCTATTAGCAGGGATAAATCCATGTTAATTTCTTCAGGTTAGGTTCCTCGAAAATTAAAAGCAATTTTACGCATAACGTCTTGAATAAAACCCAATATACAATTCAGAAAACGAAAGTAAGACTGATTAATTGTGTATTTTTTTACGTTCCGTTCGAGAATTTTTCACTCATATACTGGTACAGGGTTTCAAATTTAGACCGTTACTCGGCACTTAGGGCCATTGAGCAGAGCAGCAAATGTTCTTTATCGTGCCAACGCCTACAGTGACACAAGACCTCGCAAATTTCACTTCAAAGTGCCGAGCGCATGGCGAAGGAACAGTTGCTACGTATTTGTTTCTTATCGACTTAGGTCAGTCGCGGTAGTGATTCGAACTCACGACCTTCCGACCACGAAGCGAGCGCTCTACCGACTGAGCTACCGTGATTGAAGGAAAGTAAGAAAAAATTAAAAATGAAGAATTTTATGTTTTTAAATTTGATATATGCGTAACAGACATATATACACATCTTCGTATGCGTCAAGGTGGAAAGCTACACCAAAATTTTATGTAATGGATGTTTTAGACATCTGTTTTGAATTTTGAAATACGATTTCAGCAAAAAGCATTTATATTAGCGCTTCATTTTATATGATTTTTGGGGGGGAGGGGGTTAAAGAAAAATTTTAAATTCTTTTATTTGAAACAAAAAAGATGCTTAACAGTTTAAAATAGGTGTAAGTTAAATAGTTAGCCCATTGATCATGTAATAAAATTTCGTGAATTCTTTTTTTTTTTAAAAATCTCTTCATTAGTTTATTTAGCAAACTAAATGCCTGGGTATGTTAAGCAAGAATGCCTTTTTCAGATTTTGAAATCCATGGCTTCTGGGTTAAGGGCTCAAGATTCAGGACAGGGCTCCTTTGATTAAATAGTCAGAAAGGATTACTTCTTTTAAAATCTTCGTCTCTGTTCCTGGGTATTAAGCAAACAAATAAAGTACATGTTTATAATGAACAAGGGTGCCTTTTCCAAATTGTAAAATTTTCTGTGAAAATGAGCCAAGTGCAAAATAAAATAGGAAATTTAAGTCAAAGTGACAGTATAGGTCAACGTAAAAAAAAATTCCACACATGAAAAGTTCTCAACAATATGTATAAGTATATGTGTTTAGGTAAAAATATTTTGAAATTATTTCTTTTAAACTGAGCTTAACTAAATTTTTAAAAGAGGCAAAGTCAAGGTCCAATCATTTGGATTCACTAGAATAGTTTTCACTAAAATGTTTCGTCAGATGAAGTTTAATCGATGGAAAATATCGAATTGTTTCTTGAAACTGAGCTAAACGCAAAGTGACACGGACGATTGAAAGAGTCGCCCGCGTGGCGCAGAGGTTTTAGCGTCTGCTCTAAAGTGGCGGAGTAAGGAATTGATTTTTACGTCGCAAATCGATTCCCAGTGCGGGACGTGAAGACCGGTCCTTCGGATGAGACCGTATAAACCGAGGTCCCGTGTCGCAGTAGCCGCTGGAACGAATAGATCCCTCATTGCCAATAGCCCTGTGTGCCGAGTATAGGTATAAATTTACAGTCCTCCTCCGCGGCAAGTAGTGGCGTCTCTATATGAGTGAAAAAATTCTCGAGAGGGACTTTAAACAATAAGCAAACAAACGGAAGATTGACATGACAAACACTTTAAAAATTTGACAGGGGGAAAAATGGGACAAAAATATCTTTTGAACATGAAATCTCATATACATGTAAATCCCAAGAGAGGTCACTATGCGTGGGAGTGTAATGGGTTTTCTTAAGGTGTTCCATTTATAGCTTTGATTAGTCTCAGAGTTGTGACAATTGAAGTATATTACCACTGGCAAGTGAATAAATCTCCTGTATGGATTGCTACTGCGTACAAGTCTATTTTGCTGATCTCTGATCATCCTATATCCCCTGCTCTGGAGCAATATATCTCCATCCATCAGATTATTTTGTTTTATTTTATAGTTGAACTGTTCTATTGATCCTTTACAGTGTTGTATTGTACTCAGGTGACCACTTAGACCATTAGGCCTCTTGTTTTAAATCTTTTCATAAATTATTTTATAAACAAAGATTAGGCGTGATTGATAAACCAAACATAAGAAAATATTCAATTGTATGTTAAAAACAAACCAATGTTAACTATTAAGTCAAGCCAATAGATATAATCTCTAAAAATCGATAATTTGCAAATATACTAGTTTATTTGACTTGTACGAAAATAAAGCCGAGCGCATTATCTTAAAACAATGAATTCATATTCTCTGAATACGTTATTATGTTAGAGAAATTAAAAAGACGAACCAATACTAAAGAACCTCTTTAGGAAGTATTAAGTTAATCTTGTTTCATTTTTTTTAAACATCATGTTGGATTTGAAACGACGGTGCACTCCACTCCTTCACATGTATGTGTGTTTTTTTTTTTTCAAAGGTGTTAAACTCGTTAACAAGTAATACTTTGCTTCTTTTCTTGGTTAATGGAATAATTAATTCCAATGAATCGCTCTTGTTATGGTTAAATTGTTAATTTTTATGGATTTTATAAACTATTTCAAAAGGTTCTCTAAGAAAAGTTTTTCTTTTCATGTGGCACGTATTATATTATATTAACTTTAAATCTGCATTCAGCTTAAAGAGATCTATCGACTTACGTAATGCAATTGTGTGTTAGGGGACAAGCAATTCATAGAGGGTAATCGGGAGGTTTTTTCGAATCTGATTTATTATTTCATCCTACAAAGAACAGAATATTAACTTCCAAGATGACCTGTGACAAAATATAGATTTTCCTCACTGGAAAATTTTAACAAGCCAAAAAACAAAGAAAAACTCAAAATATTTCAGATAAAATATTGTAAAGGACGTAATGGAATATCTAAAACATGCAAATCTTCCTCAGCTTTATTCGTCATGACGAACGAGTAAAAAAACATTGATTTTTTTTTAAATCTTCTCCAATATAACTAGGTATCGGATTTCCTTCATTCCCCTACAATATCACTACTAGAGATCAGATTTCCTTTATTCCCGTACAATGTCACTACTAGAGATCAGATTTCCTTTATTCCCGTACAATGTCACTACTAGAGATCAGATTTCCTTTATTTTCCTACAATATCACTACTAGAGATTATATTCAAATTATTAGATGTTGGACATCTTCACAATGTCGAAGTTTTGCGATACCGTTCCTCTTCACAAATCCTTGACAAAAGTCGCTATTTAAAAGTACACATGACGTAATGGTTAATTATAAACCAGCCAATGAGAATATATCTTTGAAATCCGTCGTTTTTCAAGTGGCTCAAAGCCACAGCACATCATCTGTGATTTTAAAGAGAAGGATCTTCCAAAAAATAATCTTCGAAATTTTATTTGAAGTAACTGGTCGCAAATCCTACAATATTGACACTTTCCATTTGAAAGATGTCATATTTGTATACAAAATTTACCTACAATAAAGTCTGTTTTCTGAAAGCTTCCAGTCAAAGACTGGGAACAATTGGAATGGTAGCAAGCCCAACTTTTAAATAGCAACTTTTGTCAAGGGTTTGTTTAGAGATAACACTAAGCCTTGACATTCTGGTTGACGAGTCTCTGAGACTGTCTTGTGTTGTGCGGGCTTTGTATGTCCAGATTATACATAAACATATTCCAGAATGCAGTTGAAATGAAATTCGTTTGGATTATGTAAGCTCCTAAAACTTTCTTTCAAGACTTTTTGGGAAAATAGCATGGACCTGAATTTCTTTCTTGTCTGTTACCTAATAGCATGGACTTAAATTTCTTTCTTGTCAGTTACCTAATAGCATGGACTTAAATTTCTTTCTTGTCAGTTACCTAATAGCATGGACTTAAATTTCTTTCTTGTCAGTTACCTAAATAATAACTTTAATCCGTAAGCATAGGTAATTATTAAATTTCAAATCACACTTTCAAACTATTTAACACAAATTATAGGATCAGGAGTTGTCAGTCCTTGCTATATTTGTCAATTCTTCAAAAAGAACTTTTATTTAAATATCTGTATTAAACTAAATTTGATACCTAGATAAAATTCCTCTATAATTTTCAAATCAAATTGAATTAATATAATCTATTAAAATATTCTATTTCAACATCAGTAATCAAATTTTCATTTGGAAAAGAATAACCTCGTATTCATATCTATGCAAATTAAAGGCCTATGTTTTTAACGCAATGAAACGATTCATATACATGTAGTTTAAAAGAGAACAAGAGCATCCCCTCGCGCCAGGAACTTCACCGGTAATGGCAATGTCTCCATACGAGAGAAAAATTCTCAAGAGGGACGTTAAACAAACATCTAGGCCTAGTAATCAAGGGTACCCAGTACCATATATAAAGCTTAAAATAAGGTAAAGACATTAAAATGTATTGCAACACTAATTAAATTTTAACAAAAGTCAAGATTGATATTTGGGAGAGGGGTCATAACAAGCATACGTGAATGGGCAGTTTCCCTTATTCCTAGCAGAAACATATCACGTATGCTCTAAATTTCATTAATATAACGTATGCTCTAAATTTCATTAATTTTTCTACCTGAGTAAACATTACAGTGCTTTCTTTTATGTTTGACACTAATCGCTCAACTAATGAAAGTGTTACTTCAATTACTTATCTGTCCGCGGACACTTTTAATAACAAAAACGGATTAAGAAAAGCCGAAACAAAGTAAACATTTTCTGTGATGAGGAATTTCGAAGTGTCAAGTTATGTGTATGAAGAATTTATTTCCAAAGATGCCGAAATAAAGAAGAATTCATTTATTTACTCATTGGCTTGATATGACTATTTGATCTTAAGAGACATGCTAATTTAATACAAAGGAAGTGAGAATTAACTTTGTTACCTAGAAATCTAAAGTCTAAATATTCACGAGTAACGACATGTCACTATCAAAAGAACAAAAGATTTTTCTTCAATTAAACTAAAATTGACAAGAAACTGCAAAATTTAGTAACTTCACATTTTGACAATTTAAACTATATTTCCGTTTTCAATAATCAAAAATTATATGTTTCAGCTATATTTCAATTTAAAATCATGAATTAAAAATTCATTTATTTATAACTGTTACATTAAAAGTTTAAATCTAATGTTTAAACTTATCTATAACTATCTCCTTCCTAGATGTTGATACCGCGACGTTCATCAAATTATTTCAGTTACCCAGTGACAGATATGACACTTTTATTTCATACAAACTTTCTCAAGATACGCACAATAATATGACAATACGCAAATACAAAATAGAACTTACAGAAGCGGCTCAATCGAAACGATCCTGATTTTAACCTGTTACATTTACTGGAAGTGAGTATTGTCAACTCATACCTAAAATTGCAGGGTTTGAAGGTAGTAAAAACGCATATTTTAAGAACTATTTCACCGATTAACTTGAAAATGAATAGGGTTCGTCCTTTTACAATGCCACATAAGTATGCGAAGGCTGAGAAATGATAGTGCAAAGGTTTTCTTTAAATCTTGCCCACTAGCTGTAACGGACACGCTAACACACACACACATACGCATAGTAGCGATGCTATATCCCCTCCGCAACTAGTTGCGCGAGGGGATAAGTTACTATGAAAATGAAAAAAAGTGCACAGGAAAGTTTTCAGTATTGGATCTTCATGTAAAATTGTCGATTTAATACTGACCTCCTTCACGCCATAAATGATCAGAAGAGTTCAATGATAGTGTAGGTCTAAATAAACAAAGATCTGAGACAAATATTGCAATATTTATTGATTAGTAGATCAAACAAACTTTAACAAGAACCGTCAATTAAATGCAAATAATTATTAGTGTATTTATCCATGAACTGATCAACATCGTAATGATGCCTAAAAAAGCAACTATCAGGTGACCAGACTACTTAGTTATCCGCTTAATTTGAGAAGAAAGGTCTATATCAAATATTTGAGTAAGGGTTAAGTGCTTGGCAAAAAAGTAACAACTTGAAGAAATATCCGTGTCAATGCTCAATATTGATTAAAAAAAAAAATCTATTAAAATAATTTAAGTATCAGCAATGCAGCAGAAATAAAGACGTATTTCCTTAAATACATCTAAAAACCTTTTTCCACACATACTTAAAATGAACATTTAAAAACTGTAGACATCGTACATATTTAAGGTAAGTACTAATGTAAAGAATGTGTTTAAATCATTAGATACTTGTAATCTTAATGCAAATTACATTCTTTCAAAGACATTTTTGGTAAATTCACCAAGATTTAAATTAAAAAGACTAAAGAAAGCTAAGTGTACTTAACGAGGTTTTATCATCATTTTAGTTTCAATGATATCCATTCCATTCATAAGACCCGGTGACCATGGTTCCCGCCAATTCTCCGAGGCCCAGGGGCCATTAAGGAAGGCGCGATGACAAGCATTGAACCACCAGCCCCCGGCCATGGCTACAGCACAGTTATATCCGCCGCCTTTGTTGTCATTATCTCGGTCTATAGTAGTGAATCCCATTCCGGCGATTACACGATCTGTATTTAACATATTGTCACCTGTTAAAAAAAAGATTGCAATTATTGTTTGTTTTTTTTTAACTCTGAAATTCATTGTATCGATAGGTATGTATCATATACCATTACAGTTTTTATATAGATTCGTAAAAGAAAATCAAGCTTTCAGCAGTGATTCTTTAATCACACTTGTTATCTAACATCTTTATTCACATCGACTCGTTCAATTTGCTAAATGTCGCCAAGAGCAAGCATAAATATTTCCGTAAGATATTACTGCTAATACTAATGGAAAAGAGACTCATCAACACCACAACTATTGAAAACAAAGAATGTTCGTATCTATACCCGAGAGTTAGCAACAGTCATTTATACAAATCAGATCATTATGCTTTCTCGTTTTTTTTTTTTTTTTTGGTTCGTTTTTTTTTTTTTTAATTTTCATCAATTCATGAAATATAAAGAATTATGAGTGTCCGTACCTAGTGTCCCTGTTGCTGGTTCAGCAAGGAAGAGTCTATAGTTGTCGTTTTCATCCGAAACAGAGAACTGGTTATAAATCTCGTATTTTGTATTTACATTATTTCGTGTGAGCGAAACATACAGTGATGGACGATCTTTTGTTAGTTGGTAAATTGCGTCATTTCCTGTAATCAATTGATGGTAATATTGAGTTGATTTTTGAAAATGAGCATGTTTGGTAAAATGTATCCATTGCCCTTTGGACAATGGATTTTAAACAAGTAAAAAGTACAACATCTGAGCATTTCTCTACATTTTTTTTATTAATCATTGAAAAAAAATTGCCTTTAAAAAAAAATGGATAAATCACGTTTAATAATGTTGCTGCCTTACCAATCCAATAATCTGTTTCTGGATTTCCGAACCCATCCTTGTAATCAGCCCAATTCCGGGTAAAGTTAACCGATCCTGTTTTTCGAAATTGTATTGCCTATAAAATATTAAAGAACACTATTACTTTTTAAAGTGTTGTCTCATATTTTTATTTCCTTACGTATTTTTTTTAATCTTGTTTTTTCCATATTATTTAATTATTTTAAAAGATAAAATCTGAAGTAGAAATATCATAAATAAGAATTTAAAAGAGAGAAAACGAAGAAAAGGAACCAAGTTGTAAATAATCTTTAACTAACAGTCCATCCCCCCTCCATTGGTTTCCATGTCACAGAAGACTTTGATAGAACGACAAACAGGACTGTATCTCTCCCAGGGATATATAGTGTACACACCCGACGCTCTATATCCTCTATCGTAAAGGGTTTTACAATCACCAGGTAGATCTGTGAGAATAAATCATTTATTGAAATATTGCAATTCAATTTTGAAAAACCATTTGATAATATATAATACAGTGGACCTCCAGATATCCGGACGCTTCGGTTTCCGGACGATTTTTCATGTGAACGGAATTTTTTAACGTTATGTTGTCTCGTTAATCCGTATCCGGACGTTCTTTTTTTCACCATAAAATGAATGTTTACGTTATATTTTGGTTCATTTATCCGGACGGTATTTTTTAATAGGTCGATAGGTACACACGAGACTCTCGCTTCTCAAACATGTATTTGATACGTATTAATTAAGGAAAATATTTTTATAAGCTATAATTGTTCGTAGTCGGCAAATTTATTTCTTTTACTGTTAGAATATAGTCGGAACATGGTTTTTTGTATTGCTACTTATAAACATGACATCGGAGTTTTTTTTTATGCACATTTTTTTTGTGCGAAAAAACTGATTCTGTGATTTGATGACATTCATAAAATCACTTTTATTATTACACAATCGTTAATTAAAACGATCTTGCTTGGGATGATTTTGATTAGCGTACGTATACATGTGCAGTTAATTTCACATTTAATGATAAGGCATTGATGGGCGTTCATATTAAATAAGACTCTACCGACAGTTTTTTCCCCTACCAGCTCTACAGACACTTTGCTAGGAGAAGTTGATTCATTAGACACTGGGAAGTCGAAATAATTAATGTTTTCAAATAAACAACGTTTCATCCAATGACAATGTAGTTTTTTATTTTATTTAAACAAGTACTTAGTATTAATGTATATAAAAGTATTTAAACAATAAAACAAATTTACTATTGCCAATGGTATGAAAGGCCATATACATGTATAACTAAAATCAAGGCAATTCAGGTATCCGGACGCTTCACATATCCGAACAAATTGACTGGGAACCAAAGTGTCCGGATAAATGAGGCTCCACTGTACAATAATTGAAGTTTCTCTCTTAGGTGCTTCGGGTACACTTATGTGGTTAATTATTTGCAATAAGGTGTTACGTGCATTGAGGGGGTATTGAAGGAATGTAGTTTTCACATACAAGCAATGTAAATATCAACTACAATGTAATAGTCTAAGAGTTCAATGTTTATTCATTTGCTTAAAGATACATAGTAAGTCAGAAAACATTAAATCTTTATGATACTTGTATTATATATTGGAAAAAAAATATGAGTAAAGAGAATTCTTTACATACTCAACTACACTATAAAGTAAGCAAAGAGTACAAAATGTAAGTGCCGGAAAAACAAAGTTTGTATTTTTTGCTTCGTTGTCAAAGTCCATATCAGCGTCACGTGACTTTAAGCGAATAACACTAAAATGTTCCGTCTACCGACATTCTACCTCTTGGGAATTGAGACAAAAGTAACTTATTACTCTTGTCTGCCCACCAGTACAATAAGTAAGAAGGAATATTAAGCAATATTTACGGATAGAAATTATTTTTCTTCATTAAAGTTATTTTTTTAGGTTTCGAAGTCTTTTATTGTGTGAAACTTAATAATAGAAGAAACTGCTTGGGAAATTCAAAAATTCTTATTTTCCCCCTAGATTGTCTATTTTTGCGTTACTATGTCTCTTTCAAGACTTGTTGTTTATGATTATGCAATACGTTTTAAGTATATAGAACTTTTAGAAAAAAAAATATTTTTTGTTAATTCAGTATTAAGTCCGTGAGGTCCTGTTTCATTGAAATAGTAATTATTTACTAAAATCAGGTTCAGGGTTTTATTTTTAATTTGTATCAGATTTTTATTTTAATAGAGTGCTTACCTTGTGGCGTAAGAACGTGGTATCTCCAATAATCTTCAGTAACTGTCATGTCCACTGCGTCACATGACTTCAGAAGGCGACATATTTTAGTCTGACCGTCAAATCCCAAACAAGTACATCCGCAAATACTGCTACACAGAGCAGTACAGTGGCACAGAGAGGGCGAGCTGTGCTCTTCGAGAGGAACGTTGTTAGATACCTTGTTCAGATTGTCCACTTTTTCCACATACATTTGTGAGACCTGAGCATTTGAGATTTTACAGAAAACATTTAAATAGAAAAGAAAGCGTACACACTGAAGCATGCTGATATTTAAGTTCGTACAGCTAACATCTTATGTTTCGCTTTTCAATACATTATGTGTCCCTGGTCACAGAAATTATTAATTACATATTCCTTCACTTCATTTCAAAGAGCACTGGTGAGCAAGAACGATCATCGATTTCTCACGCGTATCCTGAAATTGTGTGTTCCATATTTTCCAGATAACTTTTGTACATAAAATAAAAATTGGAAAAAACGGGTTGCAGCTGATTTTTTTTTTCGTTTTTAAAATCGATATGGAATAAGTTTTCTCTTTAACGAGGTTCGCTCCTGAGCTTTTGTGCAGATTTTTATTTTAACCTATATTTAAAAAAATCTGAGTAATGCTTTAATTCTTACAATAAATTTGGATTCTACAATGCCAAATAAACTATATTCAGTTAAAACTCCATGATTAAATTCCATACCAAAAGCATTAAGTGAGGAACTATATTTTGTGGCGGAAGGTTTTTTTAGAAGAAAATGATCATTTTTTCTCTTTTGAAGTATTTAAAGTATGTTAAGTTTGGATTCCTATTTTTACATGCAGTCTGCACACAGAGTTATTTTGTGCAGTGAACTGTTTTATACTGGTCCTAAATTATATATTTAATAAACTGTCATGAATTCAATCATCATATTTGATAAGTAAATCAAATATATTGTGAGAATCAAGAAAAAAAAATAGCCCTAATTTAAGCTCAAAATTAGCACTTTTTTAGTAATATCTAAAAATTAACATCACAGACCCCCACTTTTAACTTTCTTTTCTGAATATACAAGATACTCTTAACCATTCTTCTTAAATTCAGTAAAATGTCATCACTTTTAAATGAGTTTTTTGCTTGTTAAATTTGTAATGCTAGCAAAATGAAATTTTTTGAGTGCAAAAAGGTCAAATAATTGAATGTGCGGAGTAATTTAAAAAAAAATTTTCGTTGTCAAAAATTTTAATGGGTCTGTTCAAGATGAAATAAAACTGTGTTTGTTCCCATAACTTATTTGAATAAAAAATATCGGAGGAAAAACTTAAAAAGTTGATTTATGTGTAAGACGTTTTTACAGTGCAAAAAGGTCAAACTATATGCTCTGTAGCGCCAAAAGAAGCGCATTGACCCCAGTTTTTTGTTTTGATTTTTAATTAAGCTATGTGTATAAATTCTAAAAATATACTTGATAAAAAATTCTCATTACTTTTAATGTCAGGATCCAACCTCCTTAAAGTAGATGAATTGGTTTTAAATTCGTGATTTATGAAGTGTCAGAGCTAAATTAAAGTAAAACTTTTCTGTGCACAAAAATAATCAATGATAGATGTATGGTTTTGGTATTCCTGAACGAACAAAGTATAGTACGTGTAATACCACAAAAGTGTAAACTCTGCCATTTTCCTTTCGGGTCAGAGTGGTAAGCGGACACACTTCCAGATATTCTATACAGGTGTAACAGGAAGTAGAACTCTTTAGTGTATAAATTACAAAAGTTACCAGCCAACTTGGCTTAAAGGAGTAAACTATCTCCAGTTATCAATGATCAACCCAGGTAAGGGGATTTCTGAACTATGATCAACGCTAAATGAAAACACAGTTGTAAGTTTTATCAATTTAATAAAGTGAGAATTAACCGTTGTAAATGATAACAAATAATAAATAATAATCAAAATTTAACAAACAGAAAAGTCTTTGAAAATTGCACAGGATTAATAGGGCTTTATCAAAAATGTAATTTAATCTGGTAGGTGATTCACAATAATCTCAATAAATTAATAAGTAATTGAAAAATGTAATAGAAAATGGGAGGAATGTGGAAAAACTATGAAAAATAATTTATGTCCCTACTGGGCTTCCATACTTATGAAAGTTGTCAAAAATCCTATAAAATGAATGAATTAGAAAAGTGTAAAAGGAATGAGCTACATCACCCAATATGACTACTATCAACACTCTAGAGTTGAACTGAAAATATCAATGCTAATTCTAGGTTCTAAAAATAACTGACCCAGAAAATAAACAACACCCAAAATAAATAATAAATAGTGGTTCTAGAAAATAAACCTGTTATCTACATATCCCTAGACCAGGCAGGACTTGGAAAGGGAAACTTAATTTACTTTAAATAACCTACATCCTAACCTATCATATAAGTTTATTCTATAAAACCTACATCCTAACCTATCATAAAGTGCTCGCTCAGCACGTGCTAAATGAAACCTATAATGCCATGTACCTTGAGGTTGGCATAAAATCAGAGATAATGAGCCATGAGGCTTATCCCTAACCAAGTGAAGTAAACTGCTCGAACACGGGTTTACATACCCTAGCAAGGTCCAAAATAGAAACCAATGACTATCAAATATCCTAAAGCTAAGTTAACCAATCAGAACACAGCTATCGAAAGTACTACGGAAAAACTGCCAACATGGATGACACTTCCTGTCTAAAAAGTAAAACATGTGGAATGTCAACTCATGTCCTAACTTATAAACGACAAATAATAAAGAGGTTTTACGTAAGTAACAACTGAAAACAAATGATAAATAGAATAATCTGACTGAAATATCAGCAAATACCTGTAAAATATTATTTACGAAACGATGGCTATGAAATAAAAATCTAAACCACTACACAGGAAAATTCGAGGTTTAATGGATACAAGTAATAGCTTTTCAAAAAGCTTGCCTGACTAATCAATCAATAGCTATGGAACGTATGTGCAAGAGAGGTGCTAAACGTTTCCGTCATCAAGGAGCGACATAGTTGCGATACTTCATTATATAAGTGCACAATTGACTTTCTCAAATGTCATAACCAAATACCACAGATTAACGAATATCTAAGATATGCCACTATTTGGTCATTTATTAGTTAGCCCACGGGGTTTCAATACAGCCCCCAGACCCTCTGCCTTTTACTGCGCCCGTCCGTTATGAAATTCCTGGATCCGCCACTGATAATTCTGGGAAAAATAGTTAGATGACTCGTTTTAAAGAAAATCATATTACATGTACTCCCTTACTAGAGGGCGCGCTTCTGAACAGTTTTAACTGGGAAAGTTGACTTGAAGTGTTTGAGACAAAAATGCTTCAAAACTGCTCTAGAAATTAAAATAAATGACCTGTACACTTTATAGCTAGCGCAAAACAAGATACTAATACCCCCCCCCCCCCCGACAAAATTCACGTGATGATGGTCTTATCATATACATGTACATGTATTATGAGTTTAAAATACATCTTTATTTACAGTTTTGAAATTGTTTAGTTTTTCTTTTCAATCGATTTCAGGACCTTTATCATATTCATAATAACGTGCTTTTTATGAAATGAAAACCAGCACAGATCATGTCTTCTTCATTTTGCCGATTCTTTCCTTAAAACTTTACGGGAGTGAAGACCATTCCTCTACTACTGACCTACACTCTTGTCACGGTATTAAAAGGAAACCCTTGTTCATCACAAAGCACGAAGTAATATGCTACTCGCTGACTTTCTAAGCTTTTTTAAAAATCTAACCTTGTAACGTACATTATTAATAAATGTAATATTGAAAGAAAGGCTAGGTGGAAAACAGACTGAATCAAGAAGGGATGTCCCATTTACTAGGTGGAGGGAGTTTGTTTATGATAAGACTAGTCCACTTATGGGATAAATAGTAAGAATAATCAACAGATCCATTGCTTTAGTGTTGCCTGTCCATATTCAATGTGTTCTCTTAAAAAAATGAGATAAAATTTACTGTCAATAAAAAATCTGGAGCCTAAGAATCATGTTAAAAGAATACACTTTATTTATTTCCTTAGAAGTTATCACACCCATTCAATAGAACAACCCAAGAAAAAGGCGCGAAGATAATTTACGTGACATTTGGCGCGAAATGATTGTGTCACCCCTTTCGTAGAAGGCAAATGGACTGATCCAGTATAGTTTAGAAACGCAGAAGAAATGTTACACGGACATGTCTGTACAAAGAATCGCAAAGAATAAACATGTGCATGCAAAAAAAAAAAACTGAAGGAATTAAACACATCATTATTTTGCATCAGTTATATGATTCTTTCTTCTGCAAACTGTATTTGTTTAAATGCAGTGGCAAATTTCCGATGTAAATCAGCTTGCATAAAATTTAGTTCATTTAGAATGATCGCTTAGTTTCGGATCCCTGATATATTAATCCTTATACTGCCTGACGCACGTGGCGTCAGGCAATAACTATGGATGTTTTTTCTGATGACATATGAATATTCAAATTTGAATCTTTAATGAGAGAAGATAGGCAATTTCGATTTCCTTTCTACATTTATTCGGTTTTGCAAAGAGGGAGATTATTTATTGTATCTGAGCATAGAACAGATAAGCCCCTTTGTCCATGATCTCATCGGAATTCGTATGGGAGATTAATTATATTTCCTTCTGGTTGGAATTATTGGTTCTGATTTTAATACAGAATCAATGACTTTTCTCAATAAATGATAAAGAGTCTTAGTCACCATGCATTTAAGACTTACTAATTTTTACAAACGTCCTTGAAATATTCATACTTGTTTTCATGAGTATTTGCCATACATTGCAACTGCTGCAAAATCAATAAAGGTAGCTTAAAATTCATCTCTGTTCCGAATCACTGTGTCAGGAATCTTTTTACATAAAGTTTCCATACAAAGCATATAATCTTCGACATATATCTCTTTCAATAGAATGTTCCTTAGAAATTACATGTAATCAAAGAAGAAAGCTTGTGCTTATTTTTTTTAATTGTTACTGATGACCGTTCATAAAACAGATTGAGAAAATCGCAAAAACACAGGGCAATCGTTAAAATTCGGGAAATATACGGGAATTAATGATACAACACCAAAGTTTTGTATAAAAAATCACACGGATTCGTATTTCTCTTGCTGATGTTGCAACCATATTCTATGTTCAAATTAGTTATTATTTTGTATTTAAATAATTATCTTGCCATTTAAAGTTGTTGGCCAACATGAAATGACTCACAAATTGAAATAAAATTAAACTCCGTAAAAATGTATTTTTCATGCAATATTATACAATGTTTCAATCAGTATTTCTTTTTTCCGATATAAAATAAACTTAGCGGAGTGCATTTTATAACATATACCATTTCTAAGATACGAATTCATAAGCGTAACAAAATTTCACCTCCTTAAATCTATGCGATACTCAGCGGGTTAAGTGTTTGATTGATTGTATGTTGTTTTACGTCCCGTTCGAGAATTTTTCACTCTTATAGAGCATCACCATATACCGGTGAAATTTCAAATTTAGACCTTTACTCGGCACTCAGGGCCATTGAGCAGTGGGGGTTCTTTAGCGTGACAATGCCTACCGTGACACGGGGCCTCGGTTCTTTAGATCTCATTCGAAGGACTCGCAATTTTCACTTCAAAGTGCCTAGCGCCTGGGGAAGGAAAAGCTGCTACCTATTTTTTTTTTTATCGACTTAGGTCAGTTACGTCCGTGATTCGAACACACGACCTTCTGATCACGGAGCGAGCGCTCTGCCGACTGAGCTACCGTGACGGCCGATAAGTTTTTGAGCAGTGACAGTTTATAAAGTGTTACAGTCATATTTTATATGATTTTCAGAATCTATGTATGGTCCAAGACAGATGTAAAGAAAGCTTCCCTCTTCAGATTTAGTAAGATAATGAAATACTTTGGTTCAAATCACAACTTGGCGATGTTTTTTTTCTTATATTTTGATTAGTATTTATTGGAATATTAACATTTTAATTAACCCCTATTTGTTCGTACCAAATTCTTCCTCCAATGTTTGTCACAGACCTTGGTTTTCTGATACAGCGGGTAATTACAGATTAATCTTTAAATCTTTAAAGCTATTAGAGGGTATTATCTGAAAAAAGAAACCGTTGTTTTCTATTTTTACAGAATTCTTACCGGTATGCGTATGAGTTTTTATAATAAATATTGTATATTAAGATGAGATTAAATTTAATATAATTATTTTGTATTTTTTAACAAACTATCATTCTACTGTAAATGAGTATCTGGTTCTTTAAAAATGAAATAAGCAGACTATTAAATGCCATTTAATTAGTTTGCATTTTAAAACAAAAGATGTGTTTGTGAAACACTGATGCCCCCGTATGGCAACTTATGGGAAAGGTTAAATGCAAATCAAATATGTTGGTACCCAAAGTAAGGAATTCCTGTGAAATACGAAAGCCCTAGCAGCAACCATTGAATAGATATTGAAACGGATAAAGTTTTCAAAAGTAAGTCAAACATCAAGGTCATGGTCAAAATTAATGGTGCCCAAGGAAAGGCCTTCTCACAAAAAATACACGTGTGAAATATGAAAGCCGTAGCAACACTCGTTCAAAAGTTGTGACAAAGGTTAAAGTTTTTCCAAAGTAGGTCACACTCTAAGGTCAAGGTCAATGAATTACAGTTGGTATCCAAAGGAAGGCCTTGTCACAAGGAATAGACATGTGAAGTATGAAAGCCCTAGCACCAACCGTTCAAAAGTTTTGGCCAATGTTAAAGTTTTTCAAAAGTAGGTCAAACTCTAAGGTCAATATCAAAGTTGCTGGTATTCCAAGGTCTTGCCACAAAGAATATATATGTGAAATATGAAAGCCCAAGCACAAACCGTTCAAAATTTATGACCAAGGTTAAAGTTTTCCAAAAGTAGGTAGAACTCCAAGGTCAGAGGACCAAAGTTGTTGGTTTCCAAAGGAAGGCCTTGTCACATGGATTACATATGTGAAGTATGAAAGCCCTAGCACCAACCGTTTAAAAGTTATGGACAATGTTAAACTTTTTTTTTCAAAAGAGGTCAAACTCCTAGATCAAGGCCAAAGGGTCAAATTCGTTGATATCCGAAGGAAGGTCTTTTCACAAGAATTACACATGTGAAGTACGAAAGCCCAAGCACCAACCATTCAAACGTTATGGCTAAGGTTAAAGTTTGGTAAATTTTTGCAAAACTGGGTCATACTCCAAGGTCAAATGTGATGGTACCCGAAGAAAGGTCTTGTCACAAGGAATACATATGTGAAATATGAAAGCCATAGCTCCAACCAATCAAAAGTTATGGGCAGTGTTAAAATTTTTGAAATTTAGGTCAAATGGTCAAAGTTGTTTGTTTTCCAAATAAGGTCTTGTCACAAGGAATATCTATTTGAAGTATAAAGCCTTAGCTCCAATTGTTCAAAAGTTATGGCCAAGGTTAAAGTTTTCCAAAAGTAGGTAGAACTCCAAGGTCAAGGTCAGAGGACCAAAGTTGTTGGTATCTTTAGGAAGACCTTGTCACATGGATTACATATGTGAAGTATGAAAGCCCTAGCACCTAACAAAAGTTATGGCCAAGGTTAAAGTTTGGTAAAATTTTGCAAAACTGGGTCAAACTCCAAGGTCAAGGTCAAATATGATGGTACCCAACAAAAAGGTCTTGTCTGAAGAAATACACATGTGAAATATGAAAGCCATAGCTCCAACCAATCAAAAGTTATCGGCAATGTTAAAGTTTTTGCGGACAAACAGACAGCTAGACAGACGGACGGACAGGGCAAAAACTATATACCCCAGAATCTTCGATACGGGGGCATAATATGGATTATTCTACATGAAATATATACCTGGTTCTATGCCGAGTATTTAACTTTCAGTAATATTTTTCAATCATTTCGAATACCTTTGTTAAGGTTCAATATTTTTATCTTAACAGTTAGCACTTGCATTGTTTGTTAGTGTCTATTGGTCTGAATGTAATGGGTAAATTATCATATATTGTAAGGAAACTGAATCAGTAATTTGGAAACATAGTGATAACATAGTTATAAGTTCTGTAAGGATTAATATTTTCCAAAATGATACAACGAAAACATAGTAAGTGTTTAAATGTATGGATACATGTAATGAAGTCTTATGGGACTTTAATTATAAAATTGATATTAAATGAAAGAAAAAGTTAGCAAGCTCACTTACCCCACGCTCCCCCAAAAAACTTGAAAATGCAACACATAATGAATGGCACGGTGCACTTTAAATACTCCGTATAATTCAAAAAGGGGCATTACTTCCCCAAAAAATCATCACATCAGAACTTCGTGTATACAAGGACATTCAAATCTTTGTATATTACAAATTTAATTGGGCTGAAGTTTCTAGATAAATAATGGAATCAAAATTTCTTGGTAATATACAAATCTACACATGTCTGAAATACCTGCAAATTTTCAGGAAATTCAATGCAGGAGTTATGCTGAAAAAACTGTTATTTAAATTCCTCATCAGTGAAACTGATTTCGGTTTGTTAATGAGTGTAAGTCCATGTCCAACGTATGACAATTTACACATTTAAATGATTGATGGAAACAGAATTATGATGTAGTCATATAAATTTGTTTGTATACTGTACTTGTGAAATTATTCAGGGCAAAGCACTCATTTGAGAGGGAGGGGTGGGGGTGAGAACTTTTTGTGTGTGTGTGTGATGATCTCAAAATCAATAGGGCTCTTCTAAGGTCAAAATATTTCAAATAAAATTCGATTACAAAAGCTGATTCCACTGGATTTCCTTATTACCTAACTGGAACGTTTCTTCAATTATAGCTAAAACTCTAAGGGCAAAAATAATGAAATCGGAATTTCCTGGCAATATGCACATCTACAAACTGTGTCCTAAATGTCTGCAAAGTTTGACGAAATTCTGTGCAGCGGTTTAAGAGGAGTTGAGCTGACAAACTGTACATCTCTATATTCAAGACATAGCCAAAAATTTAAGTTGACAAGTGCCGAAATTCCAAGAAAAATAATGGAATCGAATTTCCTGGCAATGTGCACATCTACACACTTTGAAACCTAATACCATAAAACCTATCCTAAGGCCTCGGAGCATATCCACCAAAACGTACATGTAGGTCACAATCTCCTAATTTTGGATTTTCATGGCTTTATTACATATCTTCGAAAGAAGTGTTCTTAGATACCTTGTTTAAATTGTCCACTTTTTTACATACATTAGAGAGAGCTGAGCGTTTTTTTTTTTACAAAAAATTGTAAAATGGAAAAGAAAAAGTATACAGTCAAGCTTGTTGATCTCAATCAAATTTCTATGACTAACGTTTTCACGTTTTAATACGAGGGTCATTCAAAATATTCGTAGATTTTTGTCATAACATAATTTGTTAGCAAACTATATAAGTATAAAGAGGTATAGAAAATTTTTATGCCCCTGGATCGAAAAATCCCGGGGGTATTTTTTTTTTGTCCTGTTTGTCTGTCTGCCTATTATCAACTCTAACCTTGCCCATAACTTTTGATTGATTGGAGCTATGGCTTTCATATTTCACATGTCTATTCCTTGTGACAAGACCTTTCTTTGGGTACTATCATATATTTGACCTTTGAGTTTGATCCATTTCTGCAAAATTTTATGACCGTAACTTTTGAACAGTTGGTGCTTGGGGTTTCAAAGTTTACATGTGTTTTCCTTGTGGCAAGACCTTCCTCTGGATTTCACCCTCTTTGACCTTGACCTAGGAGTTTGACCTACTTTTGAAAAACTTTAACCTTGGCCATAACTTTTGAACGGTTGATGCTAGGGCTTTCATTCTTCACATATGTAATCCTTGTGACAAGACCTTCCTTTGGGTACCAACCACGTTGACCTTGACATAGGAATTTGATCTATTTGATAAACTTTAACCTTGGCCATAACTTTTGAATGGTTGGTGCTAGGGCTTTTATACTTCACATATGTAATCCTTGTGACAAGACCTTCCTTTGGATACCAACAACTTTGACTCTGACCTTGGCGTTTTACTTACTTTTAAGAAAACTATGACCTTCGCCATAACTTTTGAACAGTTGCAGCTAGGGCTTTCAAATTTCACAGGTATATTCTTCGAGACAAGACCTTTCTTTGGGTACCAACATTTTTTATCTTTTGGCCTGGATTTTGACTTGTATTTGAGAAAATTTAACCTTTGCCATTAGCTGCCATTCGGGGGCATCAGTGTTTCACAAACACATCTTGTTAATAAATGTGTAAGGCGCAGAAGACTGTGTGTGATATGAAGAGGTTGTGTATTTTTAGCTCACCTGATCTCAAGTGAGCTTTTCTCATCAAATTTTGTCCGAAGTCCGTCTGTCTGTCCGCCCGTCTGTAAAACTTTTCACATTTTCGACTTCTCCAGAACCACTTGGCCAATTTTAACCAAACTTGCCACAAAGCATCCTTGGGTGAAGGGGTTCAAGTTTGTTCAAATGAAGGGCCACGCCCTCTTCCAAGGGGAGATAATTACGAATTGGTGAGACTTTGGTGTCATCTTTTAGAAATCTTCTCAAGAACCATTGGGCCAGAAAAGTTGACACTCATGTGAAACCTTCATTACATAGCGTGTCGCCCGCGTGGCGCAGTGGTTAGAGCGTCTGCTCTACAGTCGCGGAAAAAGGAGATGATAATTACGTCGCGGGTTCGAATCCCACTGTGGGACGTGGAGACCGGTCCTTCGGATGTAGGGTTGCCACGATTAACCGAAATATCGGTTAACCGCGACTCAAAATTTTTCGGTTCGATTCGGTACGTTTTCCCCGGATTCCGATTCGATTCAGGTTTGATTTCTTCAGACTAACATCCGCTGTTGTTAGGCGCATTCTGATTGGTTAATCGGAAGAAATTATGGCAAATCATGTTATAGTAAACAAAAACACAAAAAATGGCAGCGAAAAAGTCGGTGGGGGGCTACTTCCAAGTTCCATTTTCTACAGAAAGATGGCACAGAGATAAGTTCATTTACTAATATGCAACACCTATCAGTCACACAATTCTGAATTTAGAGGACCCGACACAGTGCTGCGAATTTTCTTATTTTTTTTAATGTTGACATCGTTTTGAATGTGAAATTAATTATTGACTGTATTATTATGACAGCAATGTGTTTCGGCGGTTTAATGTCGTATTGGTGAATCAAAATTTTAAATTACATCAGGGATCCAAACGTTATTTCTATTGTGGCAAAATAGCTTTTGTAAGCAAATCACCGATACTTTTATGTTTAGCATAAATAATACAATCATCAGATCTTTGGTTTTGTTTCAAAGATTTGAAACCAAAGACCAGAATTTTAATAATTTGGATTTCAGGCATCTGATTCTTGGGTCATTCTCTGTAATTAGAACATTTCCTTTGTTTTCTTGGCTTTACATTCCATATTATCTTAATAAATCTAATTAAAGTATGAATAATTATTTATTTTGAATTATCAAACATTACAGATTTTATACAAAAATAAAAAAGTTCTTTTTCTTATAATCGAATCGAAATTATTCGAAAACCGAGATGTTTCTTTGAACCGAATCGATTCGAAAATTTTCTGATTCGTGGCAGCCCTATTCGGATGAGACCGTATAAACTGAGGTCCCGTGTCACAATAGATGCTGGCACGAAAAAAATTCCCTCACTGCTCAATAGCCTTAAGTGCCGAGTACAGCTCAAAATTTGCAGCTTTCAATCGGCAAGTGGTGTTGTCTCCATATGAGTAAAAAGTTCTCGAGAGGGACGTTAAACAACATACAATCAATCAATCATTACGTAGTGTAGATTCAAGTTTGTTCAAATCATGACCCCTGGGGTAGGGTGGGGCGACAATGGGGGATCAAAGTTTTACATAGGAATATATAGGAAAATTCTTTAAAAATCTTCTCAAGAACAACAAAGTCACAATTAGTCATATTGCTATGGAATCATCCTCGGGTAGTGTAGATGCAAGTTTGTTCGAATCATCCCGTCTGTGTGTAACACTTTCGTTTCCGGGCGATATCTCAAGAAGCTTTTGAGGTTTTGCAATGAAATTTTATACCATAACTCCCTAGGGCCTCTCTCAAAGTGCCTGTCCCGTTTTTTTTAATTATTTATTGTATTAAAAGTCGCTTGGCACTACTTTCAGCACATGGGCATGTGGAGAGTTATTACGTATAATACAGGGTGTCGGCAGACTTTATTTAAACAATAAAATGCTTTCTTTGGTTGTTAATACTGGAATTAATGTTGCAGCTGTTGCAGAAAAAATACATAACCCGCGTATGCGGGTTATGTGAATTTTTTCCTGCAATAGCTGCGGCGTTAATTCCCATACTAACAAACAAAGAAAGACATTTTATTGTTTATATTTATATCTTTATGAAAAAAAAAAAAACATTCAAAGTAAATTAAATATGTTAAATATTGTATTATAGATGTGTATGTTATTGTATGCATAATTGATGGAACAGCCTTTGCTTAAGAAATCTATGCAGGTGGCTTGCTTAGTGTTGTTTACTGACTGATTAACAGCTGTGGTTTTATAAGAAATAAAGGAAATAATATTCAGTGGATGTAAATATATTCTTATTTCATCTTTAAGAACTGTTTTGTAAAGGCTAGACACCATGTATTGTGTAAAATTTTGACAATATCGAACGTGAATATAAACATTATATGTGACCTAATGTTTGCATTTAATTTGCTATATAATCAAGTGCCTCCGTGGTCTAGGGGTATGACGCTTGCTTAACATGTGAGAGGTTCCGGGTTCAAATCCAGGACGATCCTTTTTTTTCATTTTCCTTTTTTTGGGGGGGGGGGATTTATTAAATGATAGTATTCAGCATGTGAAATGAAAAAGTTATGACATCTGGATTGTACAAACTCATAAAATCATTAATACAGTGTGATAAAAATTCTACATAAAAAGAATCTTCTATACACATATTAAAGAATAAACAATCAAATCTTTATATAAGCATTTTTATTTGCATCAATATACATGTATATATTTAATAATTCTACAAATCCAGTGGGGGGGGGGCCCTTCCCGAACTGCGCATGTTCTTCTTTTTTCCCTAAGCGGGGGACACCAATTCTATGAATTAGCTTGTTATAACTCAAATATTCCGAAGTTGGAATATCGTGGAAAAAAAACGTAGGCACTTCCAAGTAGCAGCTGATTGCATTGGTCACATTGATTTTTAAATCAATATTTTATATGTTTACTCTGTATGGTAAATGATTGCGTTTAAATCATGATGTATGAAGAACCAGATCTAAATTAAAATAAAACTGTTCTAAACAAGGTATAAATAATCACTGAGGGAATAAAGTATGCATATTTTGGTATTCATGAAATGTACTTTTCTATAAAACAGTATAGCTGCTGCCATTTTCCAGTAGGGTCAGAATGGAATGCAAACCAGCTGAAAGGTGGATCAACTTAGAAAGAAAACTTACGGTATTCATAAAAACAATAACTACGATGAAAATTCTAGGATTACACGGATAAAATCAACAACTTTTAAATAATTAAACTTGATTCCATATAAGCAAGATTTTTTTTTCATTAACTTTTGTATATTTATTCAGTTTTCAGTAATTTAATGCAAAGAGGGCGGATATATGCCACGAATAAAGTTCATAAACAATGGTTTCTGTTGAAGTCGAGATTTCTTTAATACGAGATTTGTAATGTTTTGTTTTGGGTTGGCTAACAACATTCTTTTCCTGAGCATGATTTTTTAACTCAACTGAACCGAAGGCTCAAGTGAGTTTTTTTCTGATCAAAGTGTGTCCGGCGTCCGTCTGTGAACTTTTCAGTTCTTTTCAAGAACTGGGCCAATTTCAACCAAACTTCCCACAAAGCATCCATTGGCAAAGGGGATTTAAGTCTGTTTACAGGAAGTGCCACTTCCTCTTTCAAGAGGAGATAATTAAGATTTCGTGAAGATTAAAATGCATCTTTTAAAAATCTTCCCAAGAACCACTGGGCGAAAATGATGAAACTTGTGTGAAAGTTTCATTACATACTCTAGATTAAAATTTGTTCATATCATAACCTCGGGGGTAGGGTGGAGCCACAAGAGGTCGAAGTTTCACACACGAATATAAAGGAAATGTCTTCCCAAGAACAGCTAAGCCTTCATTAGTCTTGTTAATAGAGACGTATCCTCAGGTAGTGTAGATTCAAATTTGTTCAAATCATGACCCCCGGGAGTAGGACGGGGCCACAACAATGGATCAAAGTTTTGCAGAAGAACATATTGGTGTAATGGTTAAGGGGCATTTACGTAAATTCATGGAAGACTTAAAATTGTGGAATGACCTGACAACCCTTGGAATGGACAAGCAAAATGGTATATTAGGCAAAGCTTTGGGAAAGTCCGGCATTCAGAAGCTAGCTGAAAAAGTGGGACGTTGAATCGGCAATGAAGAAGTTAAGGGTAGAGCAAAATATAACTTAAGTACCATTGGCAAGTATCCTTGGGAATTGATGTTAAGTTCTGGATGTAGTAAAACTGAAGAAGATTGAGACACCAAGTTCTTATCTATCAATAGGAACCTAGGGGAAAAACACGGTGCAAGTACTACCTTACCCAGTCCCCGTCTCTAGATAAGAGAAAATTTAAGTACTGAGTGATTTACTCTCAGGCAGAGAAGTACTGAGTGATTTACTCTCAGGCAGAGCTGTATTAAAAATCATTCCAGTCATTACTCAGACAGAAAAAAAGAAAACCTATATATCCCTTGTAAGAACGTGATCATACACTTTACATAGGAAGTAATCGTTAATATCTTCTCAAGAACAACTAAGCCACTATAAGTCGTATTCATATAAAAGGAACCTTAGGTATTGTGGGATTAATGACCCGCAGGGGTGGGGGTGGGGTGGGGGGCACAACAGAGGGTCAAAGTTTTGCATAAGATTATAAAGAAATGATCTTAAAAAATCTCCTGAAGAACATCAAAGCTATGAATAGCCAAATTTATTATAGAATTATTCTCAGGTAGTGTACTTTCAAATTTGTTCAATTGAGGGTGGAGCCACAGTGAGCGATCAGAGTTTTACACAGGAATATGTAGAAAAAAAATCTTTAAAATTCTTCTGCTCTAGAACAGCATAGCCATAGTTATTAGAAATATTGATTTGGAGGCATCCTGGTGTAGTGTATATTTAAGTTTGCCCCCCCCCCCCCCCCCCGTAAACTTTTCAGCACTGAACTGATTTCTCCTTCATTCCTAACCAATGTGTTCAGTTGAGAGTTGAGGCCCATGGGTTTCTTGTTTCAATTTAATCCAGACTCAATGGCTTTCTTTATGATCAATAATCTTTCATAGTCGATTTTCATATTCTTTAAATATTTATACATGTTCTCTTGAGTATTCAGCATGATGTGCAACTGCTGCAAAATCAATAAAGGTTAATTAAAATTCCTCTCAATTTTGAATCATTGTTTCACGAATCTTTTACCTAATATTGTCATATAAGTTTTATAGACATTTGATGTGTATCTTTCTACAAATAATTTCATGGTAATGCACTGAGAGTTAAGCTAAATTATTGCAGGTGACAGTATGTTATATACAGTTTAAATAAGATAAGATGTTGCTCAAAAACGAGAAATAGTAGGATAAGGGATCAAACTATAAAGTGAAACTAATAGTTAGCCATAGTGTTAGTACTTGCCAGTACATTTCAGTGCAAATAACACAATTGTCACCATAACCAAACTTAAGAACACAAGAATAATATTCCACGTAAAATCCCTGCAACACTGGCCTCCTTTCAAGTTTGAATAATATATAATGTACAAATATAAGGTAATTTTTTTTCATGTATTCTAAGTGGACCTGGCATCCAAAAGCTGTATAAATACTTCCATTTTATTCCTTTGACATATAAATAGAATTATTTACCGTGATTTGTTATCATAGGTGTATAACAAAGGGAAAATATTTTTCTCAAAGTAGACTACAAAGTACAATACTCGTTATGGCTACCCCCCCCCCCCCCCCCAAAAAAAAAAAAACTTCGATGGAAAAATCTTAAATTAGGCCAAAATAAAATTCTTGTTTCTTTGGAATTGCCACCCGCCTCAGTGAAATACGCCCCGCTGAAAAAAAAAATATTATTGGCATAATATTGAATTTTTTTTTATTTTTTATCGTTTTATCGTCTGACAATGTTTATTATGAGTTAGTTTGTTCGTCAAAATAGCTTTTTATAATCGGGTTTGAGATTAAATTAATTTCACAACACCGGTGAATAAAACGCTTTCTTCGTAGTATTAATGATATAGCGATTAGAAGGTCCTCGACAAAATGAAAGCCGCCAAAATGTCAGACCAGGCTGGATGTGAAAACGTACAAGCGTTGAAGAGCCGAGCATTTATGCGTCTACATAAAATTAAAAATTAATGAAATGATATAGAGTTTTAGTAAACACGATACCTGGAAAGACATGTTGCCAGAGATTGTAAATTGAACTGGGCAAGTCCGTCATGTTGAAATTAAAAACGATCGTTCAGTTCAGTTTATTAACCAAATTACATAGATCAGAAATATTTTATCCCGATATTGATAATAAAGGAAAAGTGTCCGTCTTGAAACGTAATGTTAAAATTGATTCAGCAAGACAAACACGCTAGATCACATCAAGCACCCCTCCCCCTTTTCCACAAAACAGCCCAACTCTTTTAAAGAAATTTCGTGTGGTTCCTATTGTTTGTATGGATCGTCTTGAAAAATCAATTGAAATTCCAAAGAGAAATCCTATGAAATATACAGATAAAATTATCTTTTGTTTGACGCTGAAATTTGACTTTTAAACAAATGCATGAGCAGATATAACATCTGATTTTATTTAGATTGATATTTGAGTACCCCTGTGTATATATTTATTTCAGAATAAAACAAAAATAATTTTAATTTTAATGAAATAAAAGGAAGAGGATAAGTCATCAAAATCAACACTGTTCAATGAGGTTTTCATTTTTTATCAATTTTGTTTTTAATTTAATTTTAATTTGTTTATAAAGAAAAAAAAGAATCCCTCCCTCCCTCCTCAGTCTAAAAGATCCCAGGCGGCAATTCCGAACAAACATTTTTTACAAGGAAGGCTTTATGTTCTAAGCATAATTCAAAACAATAAACACTCTCCTCTGCCAAGACGTCATTAGTTAAAAAGACGTCAAAATTCTAGTTAATTCAACACTACAATGATTGGAAGATAATAGTGGATTTTTCGATAAATTGATTGCAATCTTCTGATACAATGAGTAGAATGATAATATTAATGAAGTGTGTGAAAATTAAATTAAAACTAAAAAAAAATATTATTCATTTTCACTCTTTAAAACAAGAAAAAAAAACACATGGGAAATCTTAATGGTATGTGACGTCACAGAGACATATGCGCGTATTTTGTTTTCAATAAATAATATATTTTGTGAATTTATTTTTTTATTCAATATTTACAATTGTGCATTTTTCAAAAGATTTTCAAACTGCGACTTTTATTGGGGCATATATATATATATTTTTTTCTTTTGGTCACCCGAGTTACTCGGGTGACGTTTTGCGATGTTTTTGTCGTGCGTCGTCCGTTAACATTTGAACACTTACAGCTTCTTCTCTGGAACTGCTTAAACCTATTTCAATTCATTTTGGTATAAAGCATTTATCAATAAAGGGGGACAAAAATTGTGAATTTCATGGTCCTCGTTCCCCTTAGGGGTGGGGATAAAAACCATCAAAATTATTGCTATCTTTAAAAATTTTCCCTTTTTAATCATGGACGTCAAGCAGTCAAGATATTGGTATGATTGTAATAAGAATTGAGCCCTCTACCAAAATTCTGAAATTAATGGCCCAGGGTCGGGGTTCTGGAGTTAGGGTGGGTCTCCTAAATTATAAAGTGAAAATGCATATATATATTTTTTAAATCCTCTCCTCTCGCTCTGTATACTACATGCATATGTCTAGGTTGTGAAATATAGATTTATGTATTTAGCATTTGTGTTTAACTATTATAGGAATTATTTTTATAAATTATAAACTGATGCCATTTCTAGAGTAATGGTTACTAGGTCACCTGAGTCACTCAGGTGACCTATTGCTATCTGTTTTCGTCCGTCGTCGTCCGTCGTGTGTTAACATTTGAACATTTTTAGCTTCCTCTCTGAAACCGCTGAACCAATTTCAGTCAATTTTTGCATATGGCATCTATGTGTAAAGGGGAACAAAATTTGTGAATTTCATGGTCCCTGCCCCCCTGGGGCCTGAGGGGTGGGGCTAAAGCCACCAAAATTAATGCAATCTTTAAAAATCTTCTTCCTTACTCCTGGACACCATGCAGTCAAACTGTTGACATGATTGTAATAAGCATTGAGCCCTCTACCAAAATTGTGAAATTCATGGCCCCAGGGTCGAGGGTTCTGGTGCTAGGGCGGGGCTATATAGCTCATATAGTGAAAGTGCATTATTTCTTTGAAAATCTTCTTCTCTACTCCTGGGTATTATTGAAACAAATTGAATACATAGTTATGATAAGCAAGGGTGACTCTACCAAAATTGTGAAATTCATGCTCCAAGGTCAGGGGTTCTGGTGCTGGGGGGGGGGGGGGTATATAGATCATATAGTGAAAGTGCATTATTTCTTTGAAAATCTTCTTCTCTACTCCTGGGTATTATTTAAACAAATTAAATACATAGTTATGATAAGCAAGAGCGACTCTACCAAAATTGTGAAATTCATGGCCCCAGGGTCAGGGGTTCTGGTGCTGGGGGGGGGGGGGCAATATAGATTATATAGTGAAAGTGCATTATTTCTTTGAAAATCTTCTTCTCTACTCCTGGGTATTATTGACACAAATTGAATACATAGTTATGATAAGCAAGGGTGACTCTACCAAAATTGTGAAATTCATGCTCCAAGGTCAGGGGTTCTGGTGCTGGGGGGGGGGGGGGGGGGGTATATAGATCATATAGTGAAGGTGCATTATTTCTTTGAAAATCTTCTTCTCTACTCCTGGGTATTATTTAAACAAATTAAATACATAGTTATGATAAGCAAGAGCGACTCTACCAAAATTGTGAAATTCATGGCCCCAGGGTCAGAGGTTCTGGTGCTGGGGGGGGGGGGGGGCAATATAGATTATATAGTGAAAGTGCATTATTTCTTTGAAAATCTTCTTCTCTTTTCCTGGGTATTATTATTATTTAAACAAATTAAATACATAGTTATGATGATCATGAGTGAGTCTACCAAAATTGTGAAATTCATAGCTCCAGGATTAGGGGTTCTGGTGCTAGGACGGGGCTATATATATCATATAGTAAAAGTACATTATTTCTTTGGAAATCTTCTTCTCTACTCCTGGGTATAATTAAACAAATTAAATACATAGTTATGATAAGCAAGAGAGACTCTACCAAAATTGTGAATTTCATAGCCCCTGGGTCAGGGGTTCTGATGTTAGGGCGGGGCTCTATTTATTATATAGTGAAAATGCATTAATGCTTTAAAAATCTTCTTCTCTGCTTCTGGGTATTATTTAAACAAACTAAGTACATTGTTATGATAAGCAAGGGCGCCTCTTCCAAAATTGTGAAATTCATGGCCCCAGGGACTGGGGTTCTGATGCTAGGGTGGGGCTATATAGCTCCTAAAGTGAAGGTGAATCATTTCATTGAAAATCTTCTTCTCTGCCCCTGGATGTCATTTAAACAAACTAAGTAGATTGTTATGATACGCAAGGATGCCTCTTCTAAAATTGTGAATTTCATGGCCCCAGGGTCAAGGGTTCTGGTGAAAAGGTGGGGGGGGGGCTCTATTGATTATAGACATTGTAGTGAAAAAGCAAAATTTCTTTGAAAATATTCTTTTTTGCTTCTGGTTAAAAAGCAAAGAAGGTATTGTATAGTTATGATGAGCAAGAGTGCTGCTTTCAGAGTAGTGAATTGCATGACCCCTGGGTCAGATGTGCTGGTGTAAGGGTGGGGCTGTTGATAATATAGTGAAAATGCATTAATTCTATTAAATAATCCTGTCTGCTCCTTAATGTAAAGCAGATAAACAAAGTGATTACTTATGATGAGCAAGCTTCTGGTCCCGGCGTGAGAGGCTCTGGTGTTTCTCGGTGGTGAAAGGGGGGGGGGGGGCTCTATTGATAATATAGTGAATCTGTAGTTAAAATGCATAATTTCTTTAAAAATCTTCTCTGCACTTGGGCATATCAGAGGCAAAAAGAGTAAAAGTTGTAATAAGAAAGGGTATTTTTACCAGATTTTTGAACATCTGGACCATTTGGTTTATTCCCTTTGCCGTTATTCCCTTTGCCGTTTACTTTTGATAATTAATCACTGTAAATATAATGTACTTGAAAGATTAATAGAATAAAAGAATTATGCCAGAATTTTTACTTTATAATACAGAAAGTATTTTCATAGTTTTAATGATCAGGTGGAATTTTAAATAATAGATAAATAAAAATGAGACAAAAATAACTTGTCTTATTAAATGTTCATCAAAGACCAAGAGAGGCCAATGTAAGAGATTACAACAAGGAATTAAAATAGTACAAAAGCACTGATAGTTTGTTAATATACTGTATGGTGATAGTGATAAATGGGGAACACATTAGAACCTAATTTATGAACCGTTAATGATTTCTAGACTAATTATTTGGTGATCCTGATCACCCTATTTTTCTTGCTTTTGGGCAACAAAGCTTCACGTTTCATTTCATTTTAATACTCTATGGATCCTCTAAATTGTTGTATTGTACTCAGGTGACCTTAAGGCCCTTGATTTCTAAATATGATATAGGAGCTTAGCTTTTCTTTTCATTTTTGTTATAACCAGTGCAATTTGTTATACCGGTATTTAGAGGTCGAGTTTCCTACTGTATCGGACAGTCATGGTATCTCAATCAGTAGAGCGATGGCTCCGTGATCGGAAGGTCGTCTGTTCGAATCACGGCCGCGACTGACCACAAAAAATATTTTTTTAAAAAGTCGATGAAAAATAGGTAGCACTATTCCTTTGCCAAGAGCTCGGCATTTTAAAGCGAAAGTACCGGGTGCTTAGGATGATACATTAAAAACCGAGGCCCCGTGTCACGGTAGTCGTTGCCCTCACTGTTCTATGGCCCTGAGTGCCTAGTTAAGGTCTAAATTTCAAGCCCTTCACCGGTAGATGGCGACATCTCTATATGAGTGAAAAATCCCGAACGGGACGTAAAACAACATGCAATCAATCAATCCTACTGTATCTCCGATACAGTAGGAAACAAGTATTCTAAATGACTTGTGACATTACCTTTGTTATGACCTTACTTATTTACATGTGTATCTTGGTACATATCTCTCAACCAATCAGATAATTTTGCAGAAAGTTGATTCAGTACCCCGTTTTTAGCAGTTGCAACTGAATACCTTATAGAACCAAATCCGATTTTTGGAAACAAGAAAATTGTAGCTGTTGCAGCAACATTAGTGGATAATGAAAATAGCATCAGTACCACTGAGACGTAAAACAACATACAATTAATCAATCCTACTGTATCTCCGATACAGTAGGAAACAAGTATTCTAAATGACTTGTGACATTACCTTTGTTATGACCTTAATTATTTACATATGTATATGGGTTCATATCTCTCAACCAATCATATAATTTTGCACAAAGTTGATTTAGTACCCCGTTTTAAGCAATTGCAACTGAATACCTTTATAGACTCAGATCCGACTTTAGGAAACAAGAAAATTGTAGCTGTTGCAGCAACATTAGTGGATAACGAAAATAAGTTGTCAGTACCATGAGAGTATGAAATCCCTCCAGTTATGATGTCTATCTTCAGCAAGATGACTAAATAGGTCAACCAGTGTTATGTGGTGAAGCTGAATTAGAAGATCTTAATTTTGAAGAAACTCCAGAGTATCACAACTTTGACAGTATAAGGAAAAATTATGGCATACCTAAACAAAGTCTGTGCTAACATTTCAAGCATCTACGATGAGTAATTGCTGAGAAAACTGCGACGAAAAATTTGTAACGGACAGACAGAAACGCAAGGGTAAAACAGTATTCCCCCCCCCCCCCCCTCCTTCGGAGTGGGGGTATAAAAATTAGAAAAGGCACATGACATCGCTCGTACAAAATTAAAAAAAATCAGGCATAAGAGAGCAAGAAAACTATGACTTACACGTCCATCCATACATGTACAAGATCTTAGCACAATCTTAGAGACCCACCCAGTCCTCTCTCTTTGGCAACATATCGTAAATCCCTTTTAGACAAAATATAAAAACCGAACTGTAAATTTATTACACTAAAATAACCTATTTCAGAATCTAAAAGAAATGATAGATAGTGATAGTTCTTTGCAATTTAATCAATTTAAAGTGATAACTGAATTATGGTAGGAATATTCACGCAAGAATTAATATTGGATTTACGAACATAAAGGTTATAGAGCTAAATTTATTGCTTTAGATATTTCGGTGGATTATGTAGATTTGTTAAGTAAAAAGTACTTCGGTTTAATATTTTAAGATTTTTAATACTCACTATTCGTGTCATTCATGTTTATTACCCCCTCCCCCCTTTAATTGTATTAACGTAATACGAAGGTTGTGCTATTTATTATAGTATTTCACGGTGACATTGGGAGATTAACGACTTCCAGTCAATTAATTGCAATTGAATATTAATTAATATACATCTAGCTAATTTTATTCTGTGAATAATCTGTTTACATGTGTAAACTTTAAATAAGGCTTATCTTTAAATTCCTCCGTAATTTTATTTAAAGAGACTGAACACAGGTAATTCTTGTGTTAATTTAGGAGTTCTATATTTACGGGTTAATCTCGCAAATCATCAGAGTGCTTCATGGGTTATTCCCGTGAAGGCATTTAACAAGTACTTGTGCGTACATTACAAGCACCTCAGGTCTGTTGAGCAAGGGTGCCTCTTGCAAAACTTTGAAATTTGTGGCAGGGTCAGGGGTTCTGGTGGTGGGGGAGGGGCTGCATTTCATTATATATTGAAATACATTAATTCTTTGAAAACTTTTTTGCCCCTGGTTATTTAGAAAAGAAACATATATATGCATAATTATGATAAACAAGGGTGCTTTTTTCAAAATTATGAATTTCATGGCCCCTTGGTCAGGGTGTCTGGTGCCGGGACGGGGCTTTAGTCAGGGTGTCTGGTGTTAGAACGGGGCTTTATTGATTATAAAGTTAAAATGCTTAAATTATTGAAAATTTTTTACCACTCCCGCTGTATATTTAGCAGATAAATTACAAGCATAGGTATGATGAGCAATCTGCCTCTTCCAAAATATTTAAATTTCATGGCCCGTGGGTCAGAAGTTTTGTTGTTGAGAGTAGGGGGAATGCTCTGTTGATCATTTAACGAAAACGCAATAATTCTTGGAAAATCTTCTTTGTTCCTGTGCATTTAGCAAACAGTTGTTGAGTAGTTATGATGAGCAAAAGTGCCTGTTCAATAATTGTGAATTTCATGGTCCCTGGGTCAGGAGTTCTGTTGTTGTAGGGGAGGGGGTCTCTATTGATTATATAGTGGAAAATGCATTATTTCTTTAAAAAAATCTGCTCCTGGGTATTTAGCAAACAAACTAAATGCATAGTTATGATGAAAAAGGGTGCCTCTTCCAAAATTAGAAATATCATGGCCCCTAGGTCAGGGGTTGTGTCGTTAGAGTGGGGTTCTACTGAATATATTGTGAAAATGCATGATTTCTTTGAAAATCTTCTTTACTGCTCTTCGGTATATAGCAGTTCTTAGTCATGATGAGCAAGAAATTGTAAATTTCAGTGTCAGGGGTGCTGGTGTTAGAATAGAGCGCTAATGATGAAGCTTTAATTCCTTGAAAATTTTCTCATCTGCTCCTGTGTATTAAGCAGATAAATTAAGTGCATAGTATGATGAGCAAGGGTGCATTTTCTAACATTTTGAAATTTGTCGCTCCAGGGTCATGGGTTAAGTCGACCCCTGGTCAATTGTTCCGTGTTGGGGATAGCTCTATTAATCTGTACTCTATGAAGTGATGTGGGACGTGGAAACCTGTCCTTCGGATTAAACCGTATAAACCGAGGTCCCGTGCCGCAGTAGGTGCTGGCACGAAAAAGATTCCTCACTGCTCAATGGCCCTAAGTGCCGAGCATAGGTCAAAATTTGCAGCTCTCTACCGGCAAGTGTTGGCGTCTCCATATGAGTGAAAAATTTTCGAGAGGGACGTTTAACAACAAACAAATAAAAAAAACTAAGAGACGTTATTCCCCTTTTATATTCACCTATGATAATTGTTCATGAACTATACCGTAAAAATTAAAGGAATTTTATACTGAATAATACAGTGTATGTAGTGTAAACATTACGTAATAAAACAGATGTCCATGAAACACAAAGCATGGGTTTTCTTTCATACAAAGTTAAATATACGATTCCTGTACTAATTTTTATAGTAACAGATGGCAGAAGGCAATGTTTAATGTAAAATAATCTTGAGACTTCATGTGATAACGGCATTAAAATAACACATACCTTAAAATACATTTTTTGGACATAATACACTGTAATAAAAGTATCATTGATAAAATCATAGCCATCTTTCTTATTCAAGCTGTCGCCCGCGTGGCGCAGTGGTTACAGCGTTTGCTCTAGAGTCACGGGGTAAGAAATTGATCCCTACGTCGCGGGTTCGCGTCCCACTGGGGGACGTGGAGACTGGTCCTTCGGAAGAGACCGAATAAACTGAGGTCCCGTGTAGCAGTAGGTGCTGGTTCGAAAAGGATCCCCCACTGCTCAATGGCGGTGATTGCCGAGTATAGGTCAAAATTTGCAGCTTTCCACCAGCAGGTAGTGGTGTATCCATATAAATGAAAAATTCTCGAGAGGGACGTTAAACAAGAAACTAACAAAAACTTATTCAAGCTGGAAAAAAGACAACCTATCAGAAGGAACAGAAAAGGACCATGGATACCTTACCTCTAAGGGATAACTAAAATAAATCCACTATAATGTATATTGTATAAATTTTACATCATCAAATATCAAAATTAATTTCACATACAGAATCAATGAAGCTGGGAACAGATATCCTATTATCATTTCTTCGTCTGAGGACTTGCAAGGCCCTCTGCAGTAACACAGTCAAGTTTAACAAATCAGGAACAGGTATTACTTTGTTCATAAACAACTGCCCATATTAAAAGAATTCTCTCAAAACTTAAAGTTGGCAATATCCTTACATTTACTTTCATGCAATGTACATGTATAAATTAATGTTACATTTAAATTCGAAGTATCCTTTACCTTTCCTAGTAATAAAGGGGATGCGTATCCAGAGGAAAAGAACATCCTCCCAAGAAGGAAAGGAAAGGCGCCCCTTTCAAATCCATATACTAAGGCAGCTTATGTATGGATATCAGATGATCATTTCGAATAGATGAAAATGTTCATCAGTAAATATTGGCCAATTCCACTGATTTCAATGAAATTAAGATACAAGAGAAAAATTATGCCCGCAAGTGATTCGGTGAGTCCGAGCATGGAACCCAAATAGTGTATTCCTGGCATTAATCAAAGAATATTAACATCCACTGAATATCTTCTCCTTTATTTCTAAAGAAAACCATTGCCGTTTATCAGTTTATGAACAACACTAGGCATATCACATGTACAGAAATCTTGATCAGTGGCTGTTTCATCAATGAAACGTACCATGACGTACATATCAATAATACAATAATTAATCTTTTTAGTCCTACTTTAAGTGATTATTTATACAGATATAAATATAAACAATAAAATGTCTTTCTTTGGTTGTTAGTACGGAAATTAACGTCGCAGCTATTGCAGGAAAAAATTACATAACCCGTTATTATCTTTTTTTCTGCAACAGCCGCGACATTAATTCCCTAACTAACAACCAAAGAATTTAAGTAAATTGTGGTATCTAGGGGATTTAGAATGAATTTTGTACGAACACTACACTCTGAACTGCGCACATCACAGGAGCTCGGTTGAATTCTTTCAGAAAAGTTGTGTTTCGATATACTACTCATTGCAATGTATATTGCCAACTAAATCGAAGAACCCAAGGATCCAAGAAAGTATCCGTAAACGCGACAATACGTCCAAGATGAGATTACACAGGGATAAGGCTATATCTAGTAGCATTCACAGCAGAATGAAGTTAGTGAAGGACTTTTACCCTGAACGAAACCAGCACATGAGCTACAAATACGTGATTGAGAAAGCTCTGGATCTACTTCTCCAGAGTACGGGTGGTTCATGTGTACTGATACAGCAAAACTTTAATCGACGGGACCTACATATACATTAAAAAAATCAAAGTGTTTATTTAGAGAAAGTCTTACAGCGTTCACAAAAGTCGTCCATTAGTGAAACCAATGATGATCGTTGCTTCAGATGGATACATCGTAGAAATATTATGACCGTATTTAGTAAACGGCAAAAACTAAGATGCTGTCATACTCAACAAACTTGTTAAAACAAAGAGATTTGGAATACTAAAAAGGTGCTAAAAATGAAAATCTTTGCAGGTAGGTTAAGGCTTCCCATAGAATATCACAGTGCACTCTGTGCCTTCACTTCTCTGAACTACCAAAATGAAATATGTAAAGGAGAAAGGCCTCAAACTGTCCATTCTGTTTGAGGCCTTTCTCCTACTTAAAACATGATTTCCTTTGTTCTGAAAATTAAATAAAAATGTACAAAATGACAGCAGACATACAATGACAAGTTCATTGTTTACGGAATGGACAGTCACAGGTAAGCTAGGAATGCAGAGCAATTTATTGAATAGCCATTGTGTTTCCAGATGCAAATAACAAAAGGTCTTTGTCTTAAGAATGGACAGGTGGATTTTGTGGGATACTAGTATTTATACAAGTATGCGATGCTTCAAAATCAGTTTACAGTTTGCGTTGTAAAGGCATACACGTTTTTCTGTGATGGAGATAGTATATGACATATGACAGTATCAAAATCTAATAAACCAAAATATGGGCAAAATTAGTGATATTTGGATCTGGAAACACAAAAGTAAGAGTAAAAGAAATACTACCCAAATTTTGACCCAAAAATGAACTTCAAAAATTCGACGACAGATACAGATGATCAAATTCGAATCAAACTTGGAAATGTTTAATTTGAATTCTATTTTTGCGGATATAACAACTGCAGCAGTGTAATGGTGAGATGCAAATAGTGTTTCTAAGTGTTGGATTAGCCATGAGTCAATCTTCGACCTGAAAATGTTTTTCAAATCAAATATGGAAATGTTTCAATTTTATTTATTTTCTACCGAAATAGTAATGCAGCAGTTTAGTGTTCATGGTGCAAACAGTTTTCTTGGTGGAGGATTTAATATTAGACGTACTTCTATCTGAAAATGAGTTCTCCTCGAGGGAATGACTTTTACGAAATTTTAATCAATTGTGAAATTGTGTCATTTGAATTCAAGTTTTGTGAAAATTAGGTTTTGAGTTTTTATAATAATATGCATTACTCATGGATTTAAAAGAGTGAATTCGAGCGGATGCTGTGCAGACATTGTGATCTGGATTAACTTTGATCTCCGCGTTCTTTTTGTTATTTACATGTAAATTAAAGAGTATTAAATGTATTTGTTTTTGTTTCCCTCTTGAACACATTCCAAAGTTTACCTGTAACTCTCCATTCTGTTTGTATTAACTATCCATTCTTTTTGAAAAAAAACTGTCCATTCTTAAAAGAATGGACACTTACAGGTAACGTAATGGATTGTTTGAGGAGTTAGCTCAACATTAAGCTATAGATTGGACAACACAAACAAAAGGTTTACGTCACAATCATGTTTTAAATGGAGATAACGAACAGTTTTCAAGCTCAAAAGTCCATTAAACAATACAAAATAGGAGCATAGCAAACACGGACCTCTAAACATCAGAGGTGGGATCAGGTTCCATGGAGGAGTGAGCATCCCCTGCCGACCGGTCACACCCGCCGTGTGCTCCTTGTCATGATCGGGAAATAACGGGAAAATCCGTCGACAATTCAGTGTGTAAATAATGGCCTAACAAGTAGTATGAAAAACGTCAGTCAGCATTTGACTCAATGATAAATTGTATTTGCTGATAAGGGTCATTGACTTTAAACGAGACAGCTGATATTCTTGTTTCATCAACTTGTTTGTCAATAATTTACCTGTTTTAGAAATTGTACATACGTAGAGCATGCTCTTGCGTATCGAATCAACTGAGAGATATATACCCCGTATGCAGGTGATGAAGGTATATTGCTGCATAAGTAAGGGAAGTTAACGATTGAAAAGTTAAAGTCATCACGTTTATCATAAAGCTTGGTTGCTAGATTATAATTAACGTCTTTTTCAAGTAAAATATCCAAATATGAAAGAGATGTGTCAGAATCTGTGGTATCTTTTATCTCAAGCTCACCAAGATATATCGTATCGACATAAGAATGGAAATAACCATTGTTAATTGACAATACGTCGTCGATATATCTAAATGTCGAGTTGAAGGCCACAGCAAGTGTTTTCTTCTTTTAACGTACAAGATTTTGGACAAATTGTGCTTCATATGAATACAAAAAAAGGTCTGCTAATAACGGGGCACAATTGGTACCCATAGCAGTTCCAATAGATTGTTGGAAGATCTGGTCTCCAAAAACCACATAGATATTGTCAATCAGAAACTCAAGCATCTTTTTAATGTCAACTTCAGAGTACTTGTGTGTACAATCAGAATGTTTTTTTAACAAAATAATTTTGCAAATGACCAATGACAAGGTAAGTTATTTACGAGTTCCATTTTTATTGAAAAAGCAGCTGTCAATTATATCAAAAAGCCTGGACCTTAATTTATCGTGGGGAATGGCTGTGTATAAAGTAGAAAAGTCGAAAGTTTTTAAGCTGTTGATTTTGGTAAAATCTTGTGATTTCAAATTTTCCAAAAGTTCCTTGGAATTTTTAAGTATCCACATCTGATTTACACCACTTCTCGAATATATTGTTGCACGGTACTCTTGAAGTTTCTCCTTCACCACTGTTAATATCTTAGTGAAGAGTAAAGAAAGAGGCTTGGTTGAACATTTACTTGAACCCGCTATGTATCTTTGTTTGTAAGGATTTACATATGGTAATTCAAATTCATTTTGATTGTTTGGAATATTAAAGATATTCAAAACTGATAAAATATGACGTCATAATGGAAAATGACGTCAAACAATTGCCAACTTGACGTGTTTTGACGGGGAGAGTGTCATGAACTTTACACTTCATTTCAAACTGCATATAAAATGCTAGAATGCTATAATTGCAAAATTCACGAGTCGTTAAAGTTTTTTTTTAATCTAATATGTCCGAATATTTTAAAAATACGTACTTTCTAATGAAATTCAGCATGTTCAAAATGCTGTCGAGAAATTTTCTTTTGAAATGTACTTAAGAAATGAGTTTTAATTTTTGAAGATTCATGAAGACATGAACTACGACGCTTCACGCCGGCATATTTCATGAAGCGCGTTAACGCTTCATGATAAATATGCTGGCGTGAAGCGTTGTAGTTCATGTACCTCATGAATTTTCAAAAATTAAATTAACTTCTTATATTTACATTATTTTTCTGATTAGCATGTCAACTGTCATTTTTAAAGCAAAACAGTTTGCACTATAGTTTTGACGTCAAGTATGGTATTATGACGTAACAATGGAGATATTCATGCTCATCCATGGTAGTTCATGAGGAAATGAACAATACTCTAATTTGCAAAGAATCTTAAGGAAACATATTTGGAAATGTAAATATTCTGTTTTATACCCGTGGTTGGAGGTAGAGTTTATTTTGTGTGTATAAAAGAGTCTGGTGCAGGTGATTAATGGGGATTAATCTCCGATTTTTTGTGGAAATCTGTAAGAAGAGGAAGTCCTCTAATTGAATCTTGCTTGGGAAAATGGCTGATGGCTTTGTTTTAATACAGATAACGATATTGTGTGGAAAATACCCTCAAATTTGTAGGTAAGTTGAATTTCTCACGAAATATTTTGTACTCAAGTAATACTGTGACTTTTTCCAAGCACATTCGGGTACACAAGGATACGATGAGTTTATTTATATAACACAATGTTAATAATTATTGTGTTAATCAGCTGCGCCGAAGCGATTTATGTGAAACACTTCAAAAAAATATAAATGACCGTCACGTGATCAACAAAGTAATGTGATATCATAACAAATATGTTAATATATAGCCGAGGTAACCCTCTGTATAAATTGGAAGTACTAAAGTACAATACTTATAAATTAAAACCAAAACCGACCTCGCAATGCAATGTTATGTTTTGAGCGCATTTTAAAGCTTCGGGAAACCTGAACATAGCTGTGTTGTTTTAGACCGCAGCTTTAGAAATTCTCTATATTAAATTCAGTCTGTTGGGTTGTGTTCAGAATCGTCATATTTAATTTAAAAAAAAACATTCAGTTTAAGAAGCAATTCTTGTAGATTGGTTACTAGAATGCACTAGTCCGAAGGTTCTCTAGTCCGACGGTCCACTAATCCGAAGGTTCTCTAGTCCGACGGTCCACTAGTTCGAAGATTCATTAGTCCGACGGTCCACTAGTCCGAAGGTTCATTGGTCCGAAGGTTCGTTAGTCCGACGATCCACTAGTCCGAATGTTCACTGTCAGAAAACAATATAGTTTGTGAATTAAACGGTTCAAAGTGTCTGGCTCTGTGCAGTTGTTCTATATTGTACTTCAAGAAGTCCCTGAAGTCTGGGGTTGAAATTTGGACCACAAAATACTAAGACTAAAAGTTATTAATACAAATTTGAAACTTCCTCTATATATTCATATTCCCGTATCTCAATCTTTTCTTTCTCCACTATGGACAGGTCAAGTTGGCCGTGTGGAAGGGCGCTCGCTTTGTGATCGGGAGGTCCGGGTTTGATTCGCGCGATGCGTCAATTCTAAGTCGTTAACGTAGGGGAAATCGTTAACATAGGTAGTGACTTTTTTCCTGAGCAAAGCGACCAGTATTAGGAGTGAGTCATAGGTCTTTCGAATGAGACCTTGAAAACCGAGGTCCCGTGTCACAGAAGAAAAACATAAGTTATCAGAGATTACAGAGCTCACCTCAACGAATGTTGTCTTTAAGTAAGACAAAGTCCCATATTAAACTAATAATCTAGTAGTGTGCATCCCTAGATGCAACATTTATGCAATTTTGTTCTGATAAGGCTTGCAGTTACTTGGAAATGGACTTATCTAAAAACTTTAAACTAGTCAGTCATCCAGAAAATGCAAGTCAAATCTAGCATCTGAAAGTTTGAGAGTGTTTGTCCCTTGATGCACCATCAATGCAAGTTTGGTTCAGATAGGCCTTATAGTTTCTTGGCAATGGACCTGCTCCAAAAACTTTAATCCGGTCACTCAACCGGAAAATGTAGGTCAGATCCAGCATCCGAAGCAAGTCCAGTAGTGTGCATTCTTAGATGTATCATCCATGCAAGTTTGGTCAGCATAGGACTTGTAGTTACTTGGAAATGAGATCTGCTCCAAAAACTTTAACCTGGTCACTCATACAGAAAATATAAGTCAGATCCAGCATCCGAAGCAAGCCCAGTAGTGTGCATCCTTAGGTATATCATCCGTGCAAGACTGGTCAACATAAAGCTTGTAATTACTTGGAAATGAGATCTGCTCCAAAAACCTTAACCTGCTCCAAAAACATGGCCATTCTTTAGCTGAAATTGCAGCATTTGAACTCTTGACTGGTACAAGGAAACACAATAGAAGCATCCTCTGCATCTCTGATTGATATAAGGCATAGAGGTACTTGACAAGAAATCTACTTCAAAAACTTTTACCTGGGACGCCGACGACGAGGATATTACATAAGCTCCCCCAACTTCGTTGAGGTGAGCTAAAAACCAAATGGAAGTATCCAAAATAAATGAAATTCTTTGATCTGCGTATGCCTCTATAATTTATTCTAAATATGCTGTATGAACAGCGCTGATACATGTATATACATGTATACATAAGTATTAAACAAAATATTCTTAGTTATTTAAGCGACATCGCGAAGCACCAACGGGAAAATTGACAAATGGAGGATTTTTCCACGACCTGTGCAAATTTTGTTCAATTCCTGAAAGTATTAGGTTTCAGAAAATTACAGGTTTCGGAACCTTAAAAAATCTACTTTTATGGAGAAAAAAAAAATGTATGACCCAAGACAAAAATATTGCTTTACTTCTTCCTCCTTATTGTATGCGTGCGCAGAAAGTTGAAGAAGTTACCGTAGTCTCAGGTACCAAAAAATAATGAATGTTGGTAGACCAAGGATTTTGAAACAATCTTCAAAAAAGATTATTATAACATATTTCGCGTCATCACATACTCCAATTAAATGTTGTGTACAAGTTTACACCAAAAATAAAAGTGGCATGACCTTGACATACACGATAACAACGAAACGGTAGATACAACCTTTGTTTTTTCCGGCACTTGCTTTACAGTGCGCAGTATAGCTGTCATATCTTTGCTATACTCATAATTTTCATCAATCTTTTGATTTATAAAAGGCATCTTAAAAGAAACGCACGATTTTAACTCGTTATGTAACTTAAAGGATACGTGTGCCACAAGCAAAAAAAAATTATGCTCGTATTGATATATATTTTATGACTATTTTGAATAGAAATGACATGAATGATAAATCCATAAAATATAAAGAAATCGTGAGTTTTCTTTAGTGTTTAGATATGCGACTTTTTGTCCTTTTCTATGAAATTCTTTACAAAATTTTGCACATACTTTTAACTTCCTGACAGAATCCTACATAATTCTACCATTTTACCTGGAAAATATTATTCAGGTTAACTATTAAAATATAAATATATGAGAGAGTTTGCTGACTTCTGAAAATTGTTAGTGTTATTTATCCTTAAACCCATTTCGCTCTTATATTAAGTGCCAGAAGATTTTTGGGGGACGAAATTGAGAGCATATATACACATGCGCGGATCTAAGGAGGGGGGGGGGGTCAGGACCCCCCCCCCCCCCCTGGAATTAGCAGAGTTATAAAAAGTATATACTGAAGCAAATAAAATATGTTTTGGACCCCCTCCCCTAGAAAACGTGGACCCCAACATCACCACCACGAAATAGGTGTTCTTCACGTTTGGAAAATGGATTTTACTTCTTCTTTTTTTTTTTTTGCTTGTCAAGAAATTTTTGGGTTGGATTTTTTTTTTTCGATTGGGCTGGACCCCCCCCCCCCCGAAAAAAAATCCAGGATCCGCGCCTGTATACAAGTTAAACAAAGTCTCAAACGGGGAGATCGAGGAACTGGATCCTCCTTTGGAATATGATCAAAGTAAGAGGGGGTTAAAAACGTTATAACGCATAGTTAAATAACTAAGTCTTACGTGTACGATTGAGCTCTGTGACTTTTTTTTAAAAAAGAGATACATGTGTACTCTCACTGGGATGAATGATTATTATTCCCTCGAAAATTGTCAAGTACGTAAAAGTTGATTTGTGTCAAAATTTAAAAAACAAGTACTGGAAAATTATCATTAAAACAAAACTTTTTATAAGTGAAACGAGAATTTGAACAAAAAAAGTCATTCAAAAAAATATGCTGCAGGAAATTTAAGACATATATTGCATAGTATGAAATGGAATAAAATATAATGTACTAGATGAAATCCTGCACAAGCTGGGGGAATTGAATTTATACCACTACGGACAGAAAAATTCCAATAATATATATATATTGTACTTGTAGTTTCTACTGACAGCCTACAGGCTTATAGCAGGAAGAAATACTTCGTTCAAAATCCCGCATGAAGTAGATGTACGTCTCGACCCCACCCCCTTTTTTGTAAAACTTAAATAACAGTTATATTAATTGACGTTTATTGTGAAGCCTGTTATATTGTTATTGATATTGTACTTCAGATGCTCTTATTTCATTTCCATCAAGGATGAAAGTAGCGAATATGCACATTTTACTGATATTTTGATTTCTTTTAAATTCACAGCTACTTGGTTCTTGGTTTATAAATATGTATGAACCTTATTGATATGTAAAAACTACTTTACTTTTTTTTTTTTTACATATCAATAAGGTACATACAGATCCAAGTACCTGCGTAAAAAATAGCTTTTTACACCCTATGAATAGGCCGAGTATTTAAAACAAAAGACTGTATTAAAAAAACAAAAAAAAAAAACAAAAAAAAAACATGCACTTGAAATGTATTGATTAGAGCAAAATGTTTTACAGTTTTAATTGTATTTGAACAATACCTTATTCATTAATTCTCTCTTTTCATGTAAGCAAGTTTATTACGAAGTACAAATTGTACTTCGAATTCGTTGCCACGATTATCTTAGTGAGGAATATATGTAATTACAACTTATAGTGTTATCAATGATTTACCATTATTTCAATGACCATTCGCACAAAAGCTTTTATTTATGTTCATGCAGCTATAATCGCCTCGTTTTCTTTTTAACATCGGGCTTGGTGCTATATGATGTTCTAGAAGCTTCCGTAAATATTAAGATCGGTGAATGACGAAAATAATTTGCGCATTTCCCTTTTTAATCGGTTGTCACAACTCATTTCTTCTATATCATTTAAATCAAGTTTTGCTTGAATAATTCATTGAGGACGTTTTATGAAATAAATAAACGATAGCTTGTGGTCAGTTTCATTAAAAAATGCCAGTAACTTAGATCTGCCAACCGGAACCGCCACCCTACTCACGTTTATGCTATTTCATAGCTGTTTATAGAAAATCAAAGTAGACTTTTAATTTGATGTACGACACTTACTTAGCGAGTGAAATCTAAGTATAGTTTACGGACATCATCTTGTATCTAGTGTATTCTAAGTGGAGCAAGTAAGAACTCTGGTGCACCCGTTTCGGAGTTTATTTGCAAAAATTATTAATTTATAAGTATAGATTTTATTTTAAACTTATGATAATCTATGCGCATGCATTATGCAATCGTGATTTTGTGTACACCTCAAAAATCCATGACGCATTTTGACCAAAATCTAAATCATTTGACTTACGGAACCATTATCTGACTAGTTGAAATTTATAAAAACTATAGTGCTTTAAGACTTAGAGAACATTGCAGCATTCCTGTTCTCATGTGCACTACGTTAAAGTTAGATTTTTTCTGACACAATTCTCGTACCTGTGTTGGGTGGGTGGCGGTGGGGTTGTTGTTGTTGTTGTTTTTTTGTATATGTGTGTAAATGTCTTGCCCTCGAGCGAAAAAGGCACAAGGTAATGCATCTTCAGGTCAATTTTATAAAGTTTTAGTCTTTTCCCCCCGCTAGACAATACGCTTAAAGTTTAATAAAACGTGTGTGAAAATTATTTACTGTATATTTGTATGCATATTTTTTAATTTGTTTTTTATTATATATCTTCTATATATGCACCTTCGTAGCATAATCTAAATAAGATAGGACAGTTAAGTTATACATGTAGCTCGTCAGCTACTTTTTCCAATCAATAATTGATAACATTTACCGAAAAATAAAATGAAGGAATAAAATTAAAAAAAAAAGATGTGTTTGTGAAACACTGATGCCCCCGTATGGCAACTTAAAGAAAAAATTAAACTTTCTCAAATGCAAATCAAAAGGGTTTGTACCCAAAATAAGGTCGTCTCGAGGAATAAACCTGTGAAATATGAATGCCCTAGCACTAACTGTTCAAGAGTTATGGCCAAGGTTAAAGTTTTCCAAAAGTAGGTCAAACTCCAGGTCAAGGTCAAAGGGTCAAAGTTGTTGGTATCCAAAGAAAGGTCTTGTCACAAGGATTACACATGTGAAGTATGAAAGCCCTAGCATCAATTGTTCAAAAGTTATAGCCAAGGTTAAAGTTTGGTAAAAGTTTGCAAAGCTTGGTCAAACTCAAAGGTCAAGATCAAATATGGTGGTACCGAGAAAAAGGTCTTGTCACAAGGAATACACATGTGAAATATTAAAGCCATAACTCCAACCAATCAAAAATTTTGGCAAGGTTAAAGTTTTTGCGGACAAACAGACAGACGGACGGACAAGATTCGGGAGCATATAAATGATAAGTAGTATATTAAAAAGTGTTACGTCTTTAGTGTTAAACGCACTGTTTTTAGGCACTTTTATTAAAATCCATGTGACGTCACTGTCTACACTTTCCCAATGTCTCGTGTGGATTGCTAATCATATGCCAGAAAGTCTGATTACATGACCAACTTCATGTCAATCATCAAAAATTGAATTCAATTCGGTTAGTATACATTTTATTGTCATACAAGGAATCACAAATGTACATAAAGCAGGATGAATTAAATTATCTTAATGTTGTACCATTCAATTCACGACCATTGTGAAAAAATATATAGGGATAATGTAGCAGTTGGGGTTATTACGGATCGTGGACATCAGCCTGGGTAGATCAGTGGAAGAGTATCCATAGAGCTTAGAGCAGTATCATTATCAGGCCTTCTGTGAATGAATCTATTTTTGGGAATTGAAAGGAAAATACAGAGGGAACTCTGATTTGAACTGGAAAAACACAAAAAATAAAGCTAATGCTGAAGGTATATTTCTAATAACTGACATTACTTCCAGAATAACTTCAGAGGATCGTAGCAACGATTTTAAAATCAACAAGTAAAAAAAAAAATAAAGTCAACCGTCCAAACCCGAAAATCTGACGGGAGAGGGAGTTCTTACTTTTTGGTACACTTTAAAACAAAAATTCAGAAATTTGCCAGTGCTCAACCTTACAGCAACAAAAAGTGTGTGTATGTGTGTGGTGGAGGGGGGGGGGGATCTAAATGAAGATAACAGTACGGGCCTTCATTATGAAGGATAGCATCGGAATTGGATGAATTTAAAATATTATAACCTGAAGTCTTCTGTGATTAAAATGAAATATTTACCAGCCCACTCTGTTGTTCATTGGTGTCAACCAAGAATGAGAGAATTTCTGAATTTTATCACTAATTGAAAACATCACTTCAAGTCAAACATGTTTATTACAAGTTTATGGAGCTTGTGTTCAATCGTCTTATTTTATCCCTTCCTTTTTAAGAATAAGTCAATTTTTTCCAATTCTGTGTGATCAGTAAAAATTATTCTGTTTTAAAAAATATGTACACATATCGTATGCTGTCTGGAACAGCTAGCTAAACCTCACACCTCGCACTTGATCATTGAAGAACACATGGTAAAACTGGTTCCATATTTATTAGCATAGCAAATTCATATCAAATGAGAAGTGTCGAATATTGATAGAGTGAGCGAATGAGCCTAAGCGAGTGAGTCTAAGTGAGCGAGCCTAAGTGAGGTTAATAACTGAAATAAACGAAATCAAATACTATAATACTTATATACCAAAAAGACAATAACGGTGTTCCATAGAAATAGCTTACTTCTAAACCTTACTTTAATAACAAATTAAATTACTATAAGCATACGAGATAAATTGAATAACAATAACTAATTCTCGTGACTTCAGTGACTTTAAACTTTACACAAGTAATAGCTTCTCAAAAAGCTTGCCTGACTAATCAATCAATATCTATGGAACGTATAAGGAAGAGAGGTGCTGAACGTTTCCGTCATCAAGGAGCGACATAGTTGCGATACTTCATTACACAAGCTTTCTCAAATCTCATAACCATGACATGCCACTATTTAATCATTTATTAGTTAGCCCACGGGCTGACAAGTTACGTTCGGATGAAACTCTAAGTGCGCTAGCGTAGATTATAATTTTGGGGAAAATAGTTAGATGATTCGTTTTAAAGAAATCCATATTACATGTACACTCTTACTAGAGGGCACGCTTCTTCATGCACACTCTCTGGTCAGTGATAGAGTGATGAGACGGCCTCTTTTTATAGACTGGTCTGTTTTTCTCGATGACGAAGTAAAATATGAACATTTTTAACTGCCTTGTCTTGAAGTGTTTGAGACAAAAGTGCTTCAATGCTGCTCTAGAACTCAAAGTAAATGGACTGTACACTTTATAGCTAGAGCAAAACAAGATACTAATACCCCCCCCCCCCCCCTCCGGACGAAACTCACGCGCTGATGGTCTAACCATATACATGTACATGTATTATAAATGAGTTTAAAAATACATCTTTATGTACAGTTTTAAAATTGTTTAGTTTTTCTTTTCAATCGATTTCAGGACTTTTCTCATAATTATAATAACGTGCTTTTATATGAAATGAAAACTAGTACATATCATGATGTCTTCTTTATTTTGCCGATTCTTTGCTTAGAACCTTACGGGAGTTAAGCCCATTCCTCTATGGGTACTGACCTACTCTTGTCACTATCCTTGTTCATCACAAAGCATGATATATTATGCTATTGCCTGACTTTCTAAGCTTTTTTAAAAACCTAACCTTGTAACTTACATTATTAATGAATGTAATATTGAAAAAAAAGTGGAAAACAGACTGAATCAAGAAGGGATGTCCCATTTACTAGGTCGAGGAAGTTTGTTTATGATTGGACTAGTCCACTTATGGGATAAATAGTAGTAAGAATAATCAGCAAATCCATTGCTTTAGTGTTGCCTGCCCATATACAATGTGTTCTTTTAAAAATGAGATAAAATTTACTGTTAATAAAAAATCTGAAGCTTAAGAATCAGGTTAAAAGAATAAACGTTATTTATTTCCATAGAAGTTATCACACCCATTCAATAGAACAATCCAAGAAAAAGGCGGGAAGATAATTTACACGTGACATTTGGCGCGAAATGATTGTGTCTCCCCTTTCGTAGAAGGCAAAAAGGATTGATCCAGTAGGTTAGAAAAGCAGAAAAAATGTTACACGGACATGCCCGTACAAAGAATCGCAAAGAATAAACATGTGCATGCAAACAAAACTGAAGGAATTAAACACAACATTATTTTGCATCAGTAATATGATTCCTTCTTCTGCAAACTGTATTTATTTAAATGCAGGTAACAAATTCCACTGTAAATCAGCTTCCAAAAAATCTAGTCGATTATGAATGATCGCTTACTTTGGGATCTTGAAAAAATTAATCCTTATACTGCCAGACGCACGTGGCGTCAGGCACTAAAATACCGGTCTGAATAAGTTTTCAATACAGAAATAATCAATAAATAATTACCAAACAACTTTACAAATAATAGGTATGAAGTTACAAAAGTTTCCTAATAAAAAACTTACATGGTAATAGGCCAAAAATCATAACAAGGTATAAAGAATGATACATGTACATCATCACGGATGGAACTTTAATGCCAGACTGAATGAAAACTTGCACGAGAAAATGAGGGAAATAACTCCTGACACAAAAGATTTCCACTCAGGGAAGATAATTCAAAAAATTTACAAAGAAGGATAACTCTTTAAGATATCTGTTTAATAATACACATTTCACACCATATAATTACACACAAAAAAATCAAAGCAAAAGAAATGAAAAAAAAAGAACTGTGACAGCACATATCGGGTAACTAAGAGCAGTGTTTGCCAAATAATCACTTCTTAATTTCTTTTGTTCAGTAGCAATCCAATTTTGAAGGATATCAGTACTGAGACAGTCTGATATTACACTTAATATCTGACTACTCACTAATATCGGACTGCCACTGGTAATTTTTAAGACTGCAAGAATAAAGGAATGACATCACAGCAGTGATTTAAAAGTACGACATATGCATCATACAATTCTGTATGAAAAAATATCAGACAGCTTTCGGCCCTAACGGCCTCAAGCTGTATGATATTTTATCATACAGAACTATATTCGGCATATATCCATTACAATAACCTGAACAAGGCCCCTACATTGGCTACCAAATGTAGTACGAAAGGAAAAATGCGTAAAGAAAATACATGGCTGGACCGGGAGTCGAGCCCGATACCCCTGCATTACTAGTCAGGTGCTCTACCACTGAACTACCCAGGCCGAAATTCACTGTCCGTATAGCCCAAACTGCTACAATGATATCAGCATTTTTATCTACTATTAGAAAATTAACGATTTTAAGGACAGATTATGCAAGTATACATATGTTGCACACGTTTATTTTTTCATACAATTTAATATTTGTCCACTTACATGACACTATTGGCATCCGAATGATTAATTTTTTTGTCAGTCTTTTGAACAACACCTGTTGTAACACGTTTTATTAGAAAGATATGTTATTTCATTCTTTGCAAGGCAACAACTAATTGATCTGTATTGGAAAATCATTAATCTTATTTTGTTCACCAAACGAACTTTTGGAACAAATTGATTTTACTCTGTTTCTTCTTATTATGATTAAGGTCTTCCGTCTTCATCGTAGACTTGATTCAGATTTACTGTTTCTTATTATTGAGGCCTTCCGTCTTCATGGAAGACCTATCAGAGATTCTACTGTTATATTATAATAGTATTATTTTTTCTTTTTCTACCTTTTGAAATCGCGATATCTCAAAAAACTACTCAATGATTTTCAGCCTAATTTACCGGAAGGATGCTATTTTTTATGCCGTTTTGAAATATAAAAAGGTTTGGAAAAATGTACTACCAATCAGGAATTATGACGATTTTTCATTTTTTTTTTTTACTAAAAATCCTGTCCGTGAATGTTCTCAAAAACTTGTTATGGTAGGAGTATGCAATTTCCGGATATGATCAACACTTCCAGTCGTCACAGGAAGTGATATTAACAAGAGGTCCAAGGGCCTTAACGGTCACCTGAGTACAATACAGCAATTTAAAGGATCCATGAACTGATAAATGAAGCTTTGTTGCCCGAAAGCAAATAAAATAGTATGATTTGCATCAACAAAATAATTGGTCTAGTATCTATCTGTCCCCCATTTATCACTATTTCCATACAGACTATTAACAAACTGTCTATTTTTTAACCCCATATTATTACTTCTCACATTGGCCTCTCTTGGCCTTTGAAGAGCAATTAAAAAAGATAAAGTTTTTTTTGTCTCAGTTTTATTCATCTATTATTTCCAAGTCTACCTGATCATTAAAACTATGAAAGTACTTTTTGTATAATACAATAAATATTCTTGCATCATTCTCTTATTCTATTAAGCATTCAAATGCATTATTTACAGTGATTTATTATCAAAGGTGAATGGCAAAGGGGAATAACTCAGCAGAATACAAGTTAATAGAGCACTGGCCAGGACCAGAACACTTGATTAAATGGTCCAGGTGTTCACAATTTTTGTAAAAATGCCCTTGCATATTAAAACTTTTCTCTGTTTGCCTCGAATATGCCAAGAAGAATAGAAAATTTTCAAAAAAAATGCATTTCCACTATATTATTAAATAATTAAAGCCCCATCCTAACACCAGAACATGACCCATTGGCCATAAGCTGACAATTCTGGAATAAGCACCCTTGCTCATCTTAACTCTACACTTGTTTCTTTGTTTTATAACCAGTAGTAAAAATATATTTTGAAAGAATTTATGCATTTTCACTATATAATCAATAGAGCCCCCCCCCCCCTTCACCAGAACCCTTGATCCTGGAGGTATTCTTCCTTATCGTAACCATGCACTTCCTTTTTTTTTTAAAAATACCCAGGAGCAGAGAAGAAAAGTTTGAAAGAAATTATACATTTTCAATATATAATCAATAGAGCCCCGCCTTAAAACCAGAACCCTGACCCAGGGGCCATGAAATTCACAATTTTGGAAGAGGCGACCATGCTCGCCAAAACTATGTATTGAGTTAGTTTATTTAAAACCCAAGAGCAGAGAAGAAGATTTCAAAGAATTAATGCAAATTTACTATATAATCAATAAAACCCCGCCCTAACACCAGAACCATGAAATTCATAATTTCTGAAAAGGCAGCCATGTTTACCATAACTATGTTCTTGAATACTTTATTTAATACCCAGGAGCAGAGAAGATTTTCAATGAATTAATGTATTTCACTATATAATCAATAGAGCCCCGTCCTAACACCAGAACCCCTGACCCTGGGGGTATGAAATTCACAATTTTGGAAGAGGCATTCTTGCTCATCATAACTATGTACTTAGTTTATTTAATACCCAGGAGCAGAGAAGAAGATTTTCAAAGATTGCATTAATTTTGGTGGTTTTAGTCCCACCCCTCAGGCTCCAGAGGGGCAGGGGCCATGAAATGCACAATTTTTCCCCCTTCACCCATAGATGCTATATGCCAAATTTGATTAAAATTGGTTGAGCGGTTTCAGAGAAAAAGCTAAAAATGTTCAAATGTTAACGCACATCGCACGAAGATAGACAAAAACGGATAGCAATAGGTCACCTGAGCTACTCTGGTGACCTAAAAAGACAATTTTTTGAACTTTTTTGTTCTTCCATTATTTTCCTGTGAAATGTTTTGGTTAAATAGAGAGTCTTACCAGAATGCTAAATATGCAATTCGTTAAAAAATTGTAACCCATACTGTATTAATCATTTTTCAATTTGAAGCGATTATTTTCGATAGCGTAATGGTTCAATAAAGGGGGGGGGGGAGCTATGTCGTTCGACATCAGAGCAGCGGTATTTGACGTCACAATAACAGCGGGTTTTTTCTCCTCCAAAAAGAGGTTGAAATTGTATTTTGCATTAATTAATATGAAAACACCCCATTTTGATCTGAGAAAACGAGAAACACATGTAAGTATATGTAGCTAGGTACCGAGGCGTTGCCCGCGTGGCGCAGTGGTAGAGCGTCTGCTCTAGAGTCGCGGAGTAAGAAGTTGATCCTTACGTCGCGGGTTCGAATCCTACTGTGGCACGTGGAGACCGGTCCATCGGATGAGACCGTATAAACCGAGGTCCCGTGTCGTAGTAGTTGCTAGCACGAAAAGGATTCCTCACTGCTCAATGGCCTTGAGTGCCGAGCATAGGTGAAAATTTGCAGCTCTCCACCGGCAAGTGGTGGCGTCTCCATTTGGGTGAAATATTCTAGAGAGAGACTTTATACAACAAACAAACAAACAAAAGTTAGGCACCTGGGCAATTGTATCATAAATTGGAAATTTGCCAAATAATGTTGTGAAAGTAGATTTTTTTCTTTTCATATTTATTATTGATTAAATGACATACTGTAGAAGCACTCATTTTCATAAGGATAAAAGTTGTTGATTCCTCCTCTAAAAAGGTTTCGTGGGCAGTAAATTTCTTTGTTTCGATGGTAACCCTATTCACTTTATAGTCATATGAAATTTTGAGTGGGATTTAATTTTGTCGATAATTGTTAACAGCGAAATAAATTAAATTTAATCCCCAACGAATATAACTGCTTTTACTGTATAGCTGTTTCAGATGAGAGAAAAAAAAACTTTGATGACATTAATTTCAGAGCAAGATCTATCATAATCAAAGCAGCTTAGCGCATAAAAGTGTAGTAAATTAATGATACTGTAAACCAACTTTTATTTGCGTGCGAAAAATATTCGCAAGTTTCGCGACCTTCATTTACTCGCGAATATTAATCGCTGTGAACCATTTATTTTGCTTTGTATTTGTAGAGAATGTTTCCAGAGTTGAAAAAGTAGTCAGAAAATGCATATTTCTGCAGTTTTCGACACGTTATTGGATGATTTTAGTCACTGGAACCATCCGAGCTCATTTTCGTTGGTCAAACCGGAAGTAGTAAGAAAAAGCTTTGAAGGGATCGGCACGAAATTGGAATGATTTTAGTCATTGGAGACGTCCAATATTATTTTTCATCGAACTTCACTTCTAATCAAAGCGGAAGAAGTTATACTGTTGGTGGCTTCTTTTTAAAAATATCTCTTGCAATTGAATGTTTACAGTCCCTGGAGACGTTTCACATCATTATAAGTTGAATGTTCTTCAGAGCTGTGTTTTTTACATACTTACTTGCATTTTACCCTTCATTTTTTCCCCGAATAGGACGGAAAACCTGCTTGTTGCTCAAGCAACGAGCTTTGCTCTATTTTTTTTTTTGTTTGTTTGTTTTTTCTTACTTATTTTGTGCACGCGATTTCTCGAAAATGGATCCAAGGATTTCTGTGAAATTTTTTAGACTTATGCATCATTAATTTAACCAAATGCTTTTTTTTCTGTATTGATGACGTTACTTCCGGTTCGGAGATATTGTCAATTTAATGATTTTTGAGATGTCGAGTTGTATGCAGATTTTCTCAAAAACGGCTCAGTCGCCTGCGTGGCGCAGTGGTTAGAGCGTCTGCTCTAGAGTCGCGAAGTAAGGACTTGATCCTTATGTCGCGGGCTCGAATCCCACTGTGGTACGTGAAGACCGGTCCTTCGGATGAGACCGTATAAACCGAGGTCCCGTGTCGCAGTAGGTGCTGGCACGAAAAAGACCCCTCACTGCTCATTGGCCGTAAGTGCCGAGTATAGGACAAAATTTGCAGCTCTCCACCGGCAAGTGGTGGCGTCTCCATATGAGTGAAAAATTCTCGAGGGACGTTTAACAACATACAAACAAACAAAACAAACATAAACGACTCAAGATAGAAAGATAAAACTTTCAGGTACGGTAAACCCCAGTCTATAGATATGCGTATGGTATTTCATTTCTACCAGAAATACCGCACATCGGCGCTTGCTATGGTCCGATAAAAGGCATATAGGAAATTTCAAAATTTTTAACGCTTTTTCTATAATATCTCCTTACCTGTAAATAATTTGGAATAACACGTAGAACAGAATTTGTGCAAAACTTCCAAGATCTTTTAACCGTCACAGTAGCTCAGTCGGTAGAGCGCTCGCTCCGTGATCGGGAGTTCGTGTGTTCGAATAACGGCCGCGACTGACCTAAGTTGAGAAAAAAATAGGTAGAAACTGTTCCTTCGCCATGGCTCGGCACTTTGAAGTGAAAATTGCGGGTCTTTGGGATGAGACATTAAAAACCGAGGCTCGTGTCACGGTATGCATTCGCATGGTAAAGAACCCTCACTAGTCAATGGCCTGAGTGCCGAGTAAAGGTCTAAATTTGATGCCCTTCAGCGGTATATGGTAACGTCTCGATATGAGTGAAATTCTCTAACGGGACGTTAAACAATGTACAATCAGATCTTATATTCGATAGGATTAAAAAAGGTCTGGCCTTTCAATTGAGGGGTCTAGAGGGACCAAAATTTTTTCATCGATAAGTCAATAATTATTGAGAATTTGTAATACATTATTGAAGCAAAATTGTTCAAATTAAGCAGAAGCAGTTGCTGAGATCATCAATAGTCATCTATTGACGTCACTTCTGGTAAAACCGGATGTAGTCAGAAGATGCATATTTTGGCAGTTTCCGACACTTAATTCGGTACTTCAAGTCACCGGAAGCATCCAACCATATATTTTGTCGATCGACGTCACTTGAAATTCATACATTTCACTCTTTATGTGTAATATATTTTGAAGAATTGATACGAATAAATACTTTTTTCATTCTTAATTGTTTTACCTTCTTTTATCAATCAAACTTTTCCAATCTAAGATCTTTATAGATATCTAACGGAAGAACTACTCGTTGCTCGCAACGAGATCTTATCTAGTTATTATTATTTTGCATTTTTTTTTCACCTTTTCAAATCGCGATATCCCAAAAATTATTCAATAATTTTCAGTCAAATTTTAGGGATAATGTGTTTTTGCCATTTTGAAATATAAAAGAAGTTTCGAAAAATTTACTCCCGTTGAGGAATTATTACAATCTATCAATTTTTCCACTAGAACCTTGTCCGCGAATGTTCTCAAAAACTCTTAAAGATAGCAGTCCACAACTTTCAGGTATGGTAGAAGGTGATCTGTAGATGTGTAAACAAAAAATTTTAAAAAGTTATTTTTTAAAACATTTTTGGTTTTCATAATTTTGTTATGATATTAATAGGGTTTATAAAAGATAGTCTTATCAGAATGCTAAATGTGTAATTTGTTTAAAAATTATCAACCCATGCTCTAGATATTTATCATTTTTCACTTTAAAGCGATAGTACTCAATAGCATAATGGTTAAATTGTTGGATTTTCACGCGGGCAATCCAGTTTCAAACCCCAGAATATCCATTCTTTTATCACTTTTTCACCTCAAATATATTTTTGTCTTTAAAATGATAACTCGTATTTTTCAATTCCAATTTTTCGACATTTTCACAATATAAACGTTTAATTATATTTTATGTATGAAGTTGTTAAAGGGAATGCACAACGTAACAAATGTTGTGTTATGAGTGAGGAATCAAGTTCTCTGATGACGGAGAAGAGACGGAAGACCTTCTTGTTGCCATGGTAATCAGGTTTCTAATTATTCTTATTTTTCATCCTAGGTACCTCTCGTAAACTACACATCTAATTGAGGTGAAACATTCATGGGATTAATAGGTATGTTGTGGAGATGTGCTGAACGGAGGTCATTTTGCGCGCACCTGCATTCATTTGCGTGCAATGTGTAAAATAACCAATAAACTTGACGTTTCCGTAATTTTTATATTGTTTGATGAAATGCTTCCATACTATGAATATAAATATATATTAACAGTTTAAATAAGATGGCATGATCTTTATAAACATAAATGCACGTGCGCGCGTGCAATATGTAAAATAGCCAATATACTTGATATAGCCGTAATTTTTATATTTTTTTAATGAATTTTTTTTTTGAAAGTCGAAATTTAAAGATATTTTAAAAGTGCCGACAAGATGACATGGTCAATATGCAAATGCATTCACGTGTGTGTGTGCATGCAATGAGTAAAATGAACGATATACATGATATAACCGTAACTTTTACTTTTTTTTTATGAAATACTCTGATACTCAGAAGATGAAGATATATTATTAATGTAGACAGGATGACGTGGTTAGTATGCACATACATGAACCTGCGCGTGTGCAATGCATAAAATGATCAATATACTTTATAAAGGCGTAACCTTTATAATTTTTATGATTTTTTTATACTCCGAATATAAAGATATGTTGTAGTTTAGACAACACAATACGATCATCATGCATGCACATTCGCACGCAAGAAAAGCGTTAAATGACTAATATAGTTGATATCACTGTAATTTTTAGTTTTTAAAATGAAATTCTTTGATACTGTAAATATTAATATATATTAATAGTGTAGACAAGATAACATGTTTTTCATGTGAATGCATGCACTTGCATTAGTGTAATGCATGAAATATGAAGATAACGAATAGTATTAAATTTCAAAAAACCAATGAAACGATAGAAGTTTTGAGCAGAGCAAACACGGACCTCAAAATTTAGAGATGGGATCATGTGTCATGGAGGAGTGAGCAAATCCTGCCGAGCGGTCACACCCGCTGGTGCTCCTTGTCACTTTCGGGAAAAATCCATAGACACTTTACTGTATAAATAATGTCCTAACCGTCAGTCAGCATATGACTCAATGATAGGTTGTATATATGTGCTGACAAGGTCAATGTATCGACCATAAAACTTGCCAAATTATGACTTCAAACGAGACTGTGTATATTCTTGTTTCATCAACTTGTTTGTCACAAGCTTGCCTCGTTTTAGAAATTATTAAAACGTAGAGCATGCTTTTGGGTATCGAATTAAGTGAGAGATATAAAACCCATATGCAGGTGATAAGGGTTTGCTACATAAGTAAGGGAAGTTGACTATTGAAAAGTTGAAGCCATCACGTTTATCATAGAGCTTTGTTGTTATGTTATAAAAGGACCAATACACTTAGTATAGCCATAATTTTTATACTTTTTGATAAAATACTTTGATAGTTACATGTTGAATATAAAGACGTACAAATAGTGTAGACAAAATAACATAGTATGCATTCACATGCACGTGCTGTTAGTGAAAAGACAAGTTTACTTAATATAATGGATCGTACATGGAATAAGGCACCCAAAGGGAGTTGAGGAGCGTTGGGGAACATCTGTAACGGCCCACGTTACAATTTAAACTCGTTTCAATTGTTCGTATTCACATATCTATCAAACCGCATGTGTTTTCGATTCCCAATAAGATATATTTCCATATAAGTAAAATCCACGAGCGTCAAACAAACTGCTGGGGTGTTCATGATAAGGTAAGGTAATTTAGATCTTGTTTTAATATGAAATGGATTCATGCATGAATGGTGTCAAATCATTTCGTTATTAAGCTCCTTAATGAAAGTAAAATTAAAATTATATAAAAACTCATTTTAAAATAAAATACCATTCCTTGTTTAGTCATTAGTTTTTTTTTTTTTTTTTTTTTTTTTTTTTTGTTTGTTTTTTTTTTTTTTTATCTATAATCAGACAAATATTACAAACATTTAAAATTTCGGCGTTAATTCCCTTTATCAAAATATTGATTAAAGACTTATGTACATGTAAATACTTGTAAGCATATTTATTTTATATTGTGTCCAGGAATATTGAAAAGCTTTGAAAGTTCTGCCTGGCCATTTCTTTCAAAAATAAAAAAAAAATCTCAGTTTTTGCATTTTTGATAAATTTCCTTTTAACATCTTTGCAAGTCCAATCTTTGTCATAAAAACAATTCAGATGAACAACCCTACTTCAAATTAAACTTTGGCTGAAAAGAGAAATTGAAAATCAGGTATTTATCTGAAAATTTAAGGCACATGAGAAACTTTCTAGATGATAATTCAAAACTGATATGATTTATTGTTCAATTATTATTTTTTAACTCCGAGTCGGCAATTTTTCAGCCATATTTTGGCAAACAAATTGAGTGCATATGACCGTTTTGGAAGATTTTGGTTTCTCTGGCGGCCCCAGTGAGCATACTTTCTCGAAAACCAGAGAAACGATCTTTTTCGTGCCAAATGGGGTTGTTATCCTTGACACGGGGCACCATTTAACGTCCCAACCGACGGACTCAAAAGTTACATATATGTAATCAGTTAAAATATAGACAAAATTACTTAGTTATACTATTCTAGATTTTACTGTAACAATCAGTTTCATGTAAAAATTCTAAAATTATAAACATTCACATTTTTAAAAAGCTAATGCATCGTTCGCACATCATTTAAAAATCTACTTCAAACAGGAAAAAAATCGGTACATTCTAAAAGATTATGATTGAAAGTTAACAGACATTTACAAGATGTACATTCTGGCTTCAATTCTCGAGTAAATAAATATTCATATATTATTTTTGAATGACCAATACGTATTCGTGAAATAATCACTTCGTCCTGACGTTTCAAACCGAAGTAAATTGATTTGTTAACTTTGTTTTCTTAGCATAAGGTTTACTTGTATCACAAAATAACCAATAAATTTGCCAGAGTGAATTTACATAAAGTTTAACAAAATATGTCAGATCAGTTTATGAAATTTTGAAAGAAAAAGTAACGTCATACTTAAGCGCCATTTTTGCAACACTATCATCTTTAATGTTTCCAGGGATGCCAATGTGACTTTAAGTCCAACAAAAGTCTTCTATAGTTTACCTTGTGGAGTAAAATGATAATACTGAATTAATATATATAAAATGTATGGTTCAATGTTCATATTTTTTATCGATTGTAATTAAGCAAGAGAGCGAGTCCAAAAATATTGTAAAAATGTGGTCAGTAGAAGATTTAGTATATTCAAATACATGGCTTTTGCTTCTGCTGTAAAAAATAGGAGCTCCGTCAGGAAGGCATGTAGAAAAAAAAACACGTTTGTTAACCAATGCAGCTGCTGCCACTTTCTTTTTGTCTTTGAATCATCTTTATAAGATCGACTTGAGAATTCTTAGAATGTCTTATTTCGGCTGATTTCTGTTTAAAAACAAGAGAATTTCTCTCTGGTTTCTTAAATTCAGTTAAAGATGTATCTACACTTCGTTTAATTAATTTCCATGGTGGTATTTCAAAATAGATTGTGGGTTTTATATCTAAAGGTATTTCAGAATCTCCATTATGTTTCTAGATCATAGTCCAATAAATTTTATACATGATTCAAATCATCATATTGCGGAAAAAAACGCATCCGTATGCAGGGTATTCAGTATTTGCTTTTGATTTTAGAATATATTGTATATAAGGGTAGTTTTATCCATCTTAAGTCAAGAGGTGGCTCATTTGCCTCGACATGTAAGCTGTCTAGAGAAGTACGAAAAGCTCCTAAACAAAGTCGAAGGCCTTGATGGTAGTAGATTGCATCAGGTTTTTTATAAAAGTCCTTGCTGATCCATACACAATGCAGCCATAGTCTAATTTTGATATTACAAGAGAGCTTTAGTTTATTATTATGAAAAGTATTTTTATTCCCCCCCCCCCCCCACATTTTGAAATTGCCTTAACTTTAATTACATCTAGTGCTTTTGCACATTTTTCTTTCAGCATTTTAATATGCGACATAAAAGAAAGTGTATTATCAAAGATAACACCTAAAAATATTAAAATTGAAAGGATTTACAATGCTAGTATAATGAAAGTATGACTAGGGGATAGGGTCGGGTATTCTACAGAAATTATAATCAGATGATTGCAAGAAGCCAATTTGGTCACAATGCAGACATAATGCTAAGATGAGTTACTTTGGTCCTGCTGTTAGTCGGAAGAATTTGAAAAGCTTGTTCCCCACTTCATTTCCATAAAAAAATATTACCCTTTTTGGTGGCCCCATCCTAGCCTTCAGGGAATATGACATAACCGAAATTGATCCACATAACATGGGGATGCTTCAAGATCAATATGACTTACTTGGTCCTGCAGTTATGAAGAAAGTTTTAAAAATGCTTCAAAAAATGCATATTGTAAAATTTTATACCTAATTTTACATCAACACCAGCCGCCCTCGTGGCACAAAGGTTAGAGCGTCTGCTCTAGAGTCGCGGAGTAAGAAGTTGATCCTTACGTCGCGAGTTCGAATCCCACTGCGGGACGTGAAGACCGGTCCTTCGGATGAGACCGTATAAACCGAGGTCCCGTGTCGCAGTAGGTGCTGGTACGAAAAAGATCCCTCACTGCTCAATGGCCCTGAGTGCCGAGTATAAGTCAAAATTTGTAGCCCTCCACCGGCAAGATGACTAAATATGAACCTCTTGCTCTATTAAGTATTATTTTGAAAGCTTTTTTAATCAAAAAAATTTCATGTAAAAATTTGATTCCCAGTTGTTGCCAAACCCTACCCAAGTGTTGTGACTTGGACAAATTTGAATCTTTACTACCTGAGGATTCTTGTTCATTTATATAAATAATCATGACTAAGCTGTAATTGGGAAGAAGTGAAAAGAAAAGCATTTCTGAGCGTACGTGAGGTAAGAACTTCCCGTATTGTTTGACAAAATCTGTGGATAGAATGCTGCTACATGTAGTTCCCATACCTCAAATAGAGGCTCATCATGGGCTACAATTGAAATGAGGCATAATGTGGGAGTTTACAATCTTATATTTAATACATGGTTAAAATATGAAACTTAACCTGAAATAGTTATATCCGCATGAAATAGAATTTATGAGTTGTATTTCTCATACTTATGGATTTTTTAACGAATTCTATGTTCAGGAACTGTTCTCCACATCACTACCCAGCCTATTTTTGGGGTCACATTTGTTTAACAAACAGATTTACACAGTTTTCTCGGCTTATGTTGTACATGAGGAGTCAAAAAATGTTGACCGATTTGCGTAATTGTGTATAAAAGTTAAATGGCTAATTTACACTTTAACTCATATACTGTTAGATAAAAATATATAGAAATAATAATAAAATTCCACCTAATTGTTTTTCTCAATTAAGTAAAAAGGTTTGTATATAAATATTAGAGGAAATACTATTTTTTATGATAATAGATGATAATATTTATAAGCACATTCTGTTCACATTTAAGTTTACAGTATTATATTGTTTTTTATTGATAATAAAATTATTCTTGATCAAATATCCTATCACTTTTTTTAGCTTTGTCAATAGTACATCCAGGAACAAAATGACTTCTGCCCGGAGTTTGATCTTCCTTTTGACTGTGGCGATGATGTTCAATTTCAGTCATTCGAGACATTGTAGAGGTGAGAAATTTAATCGTTCTTTACAAAACGACAAAATTGAGGCAAGTTGCCTTACAATGACTTTCGTATAACAGATTCACAGCACAACCATGCACTTTTAGTGTGTACCTGCGTAAAGCGAAGTCATACATTCGTGTGCCCTTTTGAAATCTGTTCTTCTCTGTCATCGTGTGCCGATCGTAAATTTCTGAATATTTAAATTTTCTTTTCTAAAAATGCCGAATAATTTCAACAAATTTTATCATTTTGGAGGACAAAGATGTAATCATTTTGTCCAAAAAACGCGAACGGAAGTAAATTTTAAAAAAGTGAATGGCATCCCTAGAGATATCATGATGCATCTTTCCTGAAAAAAAAAAATCTTTCAAATTGAACTCGCACAGCTGAGATATCGCCTGTACTATGAAAAAAAAAAAAAAAAAAAAAAACCTAGAAACCTTGTTGCCATGGCAAGAAGAAAGTCTTCCGTCCTTTCTCCTTATTCCTTATTACAAATGGATATGTATTACCTTGTCCAATCCTTTTAACTTATTAGTCCCCTACCGGTGAAACCGGAGGGGACTATAGGTTTCCTCGGAGTCTGTCCGTCCGTCTGTCTGTCCGTCTGTCTGTCTGTCTGTCCGTCTGTCTGTCTGTCCCTCTGTCTGTCTGTCAGTCTGTCCCACTTGGTTTTCCGCATTTTTTTCCTAAACGCTTGCAGATATTGAGCTGATTTTTGGTATGTGAGTGTATCTTGATGAGTTACAGATCAAGTTTGCATTTCGTTCCGCTTCATTGATTTTTGACGGAATTACAGCCTTTTCAATTTTTACGGGTTTTCCGCAATTTTCTTTTTAACGCTTTCAGATATTGAGCTGATTTTTGGTATGTGGCTTTACCTTGATTAGTTATAGATCAAGTTTGCATTTCGTCCAGCCTCATTAATGTTTGACGGAATTATGGCATTTTCAATTCTTAACGGGAACCAGATTACACTTGCCGGTAGGGGACTAGTATTGCTAATGCAATACTCTCAGAATGCTTGTTCATACATGAAATATACTAAAACATAAATTGTGAAATCACATAACTCAAAGGGAAAAAAAAATACCATATATCATTTCAAGAATAGAACCTTATATTTCAGCTGAAAAAAACTCTGACTTTCTGGAGATTGAGGCCGGTTTGCCCGCGTGAAAATCCAACACAGTTACCATAACTCTAATAAGACAATCACTTCAAATTGGAAAATGACGAATATCTAGAGTTTGGATATTTGTATTTTTAAAACAAATTGAGTCTCTATTAACCCTACAAATATATCAAAGAGAAATATTTTAAAACGAAAGGGTTGAAAAATCCGACCATTAAATTCGCTTCCAGTAGCGACCAGAAGTCCTGACGGCGCACGAAAAGGTGATTCCGGTCCTCACATTTAGAGGTCATGTTATGTCATCTCCAACAAGTCTCCAATTCAAATATTTAGCCATTCTTAAGATCTTTAGCCATTCTTAAGTACTTCATTTCAAAATCAGAAAACTGTAAATAACTTGGAACCGGAAGTGAATATTTCCAAATTTCTTTCAAATGTAACAATGACCTATTATAGCGCATTTTCACTGAGAGTTTGACGGAAAACCACTATAAAGTTCTCCAAATATCGCGTGCACAAAATTTGTCTAAATAATAATAATAAGACGAAGAAAAACAGTAGAAACACTATAAGATCTTCCCTGAAGACGAAAGACCTTAACTTAATGAGATCTCGTTGCGAGCAACGAGTAGTTCCCCCTCCAATTTTTCGATAACATGAGATGTGATTTTGATTGAAATATTCCTTAATAGATAATAATATAATTTTTTTCCCCTTTACATTTCACTCTGACGATTCATTTAACATGATCTTTCGTTCAATATTACTTTTAAAAATGGATACAATTCTGAGAAATAAATATAGAGAGGGAAAGAAGACGGCTTTTAAAGAATTTATGCATTTTCACTTTATGATTATTAGAGCCTCGCCCTAACTCTAGAACCATTGGCCCTGGGGACACAAATTTCACAATTTGGAAAGAGGCACCTTTTCGTATCATGACCATACACTTAATTTGTTTATACCCAGGAGCAGAAATGAAAATTGGCAAAGAATTAATGCATAATCAAAAGAGCCCCGTCCTAAAACAAGACCCTTGACCCAGGGGCCATGAAATCACTATTTTGGAAGAGGCATTCTTGCTCATTATAACTATGCCCTTAGTTTGTTTGCTTAATACCAAGGAGCATAGAAGATTTTCTAAAAAATAATGCACCTTTACTATATGATCTATATAGCCTCGCGCTACCACCTGAACCCTTGACCATGGAGCTACAAATTTCACAATTTGGAAGAGGAACTCTTGATCATCATAACCATGCACTTAATTTATCTGTTAAGTACCCAGGAGCTGATAAGATTTTCAAATAATTAATGCATTTTCACTGTATAGTAAGTAGAGCCTCGCCTTACCACCAGTGCCCCCGAAACAGGGGCCATGAATCTCAAAATTCTGCAAGAGAAACCTTTGCTCATCGTAACTATGTACTTTGTTTAATAGACAGGAGCAGAGAATATTTTCAAAGAATTAATGCACTTTCACTATATAATCAATAGAGCCCCCCCCCCCCTTACAGCATAACCACTGACCCTGGGGCCACAACTTTCACAATTTTGGAAGAGGCACTTTTGATCATCATAACAATTCACCTAGTTTATCTGCTTTATATACAGGAGGAGAATAGAAGTTTTTTTTTTTTTTTAAAGAATTTATGCATTTTCACTATATGATCATTAGAGCCTCCAGAACCCATGACCCTAGAGCTATGATTTTCATAATTTAGGTAAAGGGCTTAATGCTTATTACGATCATGCCAAGTTTGCTTGCTGTCCAGGAGTAAAAAAGACGATTTAAAAAAAAAAAATGTATTAATTTTGGTGGTTTTAGCCGCACCCCTCAGGTCCCAATGGGGCAGGGACCATGAAATTCACAATTTTTGTTTCCCTTTACTCATAGATGCTTTGATATAATTGAAATTAGTTCAACAGTTCCATAGAAGAAGCTGAAAATGTTCAAATATTAACGGACGACGGATGCCAACGGACGAAAACAGATAGCAATAGGTCACCTGAGTGAGGTGACCTAAAAATCGACATTATTGCTTTAATAATGTCTAACATTATATTGACCATTAAAAAGATAGAGATTAAGGACATTTGGCCCCTCTAGGCCCTCAATTTGAAGGGACAGTCCTTTTTTCTTGATATCAAATGAAAGCTCTTCTAATTTTGAACACTATGTAAGTATTTATTCAAAAATTATTTAAAAATTTTCTTTCGTGAGATATAGAAAAGAAATATTTAGGGGCCAGCCCTTCAAGCCCTTAATTGGGCCATTTTCCAAAAATTTAAAGGTTGCCTATCGTTGGTACATTTTTCTGGGCATCTTTAGTTCAATGTTGCTTCTCAAAATATTTCCCTTTTATAAGATTTAGCATACTGGCCCTTTGTCGCACTTAAATTCGTAAAATCTGGTCAAAATTTTAAACTAAATATATGATTGTAGATTGTTTAGAGAAACATTTTTGCTTCAGTAAACTATAACAATATATTGATTCTTAAAAAGTTATGGATTAAAGAATCTTGGTTCCTCTGGGTCCCTAATTGGAGGGACTAGCCAATTTTCCTTAATATCAAATGAAAGATCTTTTCATTCTACACAACTATTTTCTGTGCTTTAACAAATGTTTAATGGTCTAAAGATATGAAGTAAATATATCCGGTACCAATTTTGATGCACCAGATGCGCATATCGACAAATTATGTCTCTTCAGTGATGCTCAGACCGAGACGTTGGAAATCCAAAATATTTTGAAAAAAAGACTTTGAAGAGCTGAGAAAAGGTTCCAAATACGTCGAAGGATCAGAACTTTGCATGAAGGAGATAATCATTAATTTTGAAATAAATTTTTAAATTTTACCACAGCAATTACATATATATTCGTATTTTCAAGCTAATACCGAAGTACTAGGTTACTGGGCTGTAGAGACCATCGATCACTTACAGTCCACCAGCAGAGGCCTCGACACAGGGATCATAATGTAAATCTTATACGTTACCAATTTTGATGCACCAGATGCGCATTTCGACAATTTATGTCTCTTCAGTGATGCTCAAGCCGAAATGTTGGAAATCCAAAATATTTAAATAAAAAAGACTTGGAAGAGCTGGAAAAAAGGTGCCAAAGACTGGAGCCAAAAACGTCGAAGGATCAGAGATATGACTCTATTTCTTTGTATGTATCTATGTGTATTTGTGTGACTCTGTATTTTAACCTATACTCGGCACTTCGGGCCATTGAGCAGTTAGGAAATTTTTCGTGCTAGCACCTTCTGCGACACGGTTAATAGGTCTCATCCGAAGGACCGTTCTCCACGTCCCACAGTGTGATTAGAACCTGCGACGTAAGGATCAACTCCTTACTCGGCGACTCTAGAGTAAACTCTCTAACCACTACGCCGCGTAGGCGACTAATTAGAGTTATTGACTACATATTGAGGACAATTACATTTTCTGTTCAGACTTGTCACTTGATTTGGCAGTCACATTATTGTGGCACATATACTTGCAGAATTCAGGTCATCTATAATTTTCAATACCGGTAGTGCAAGGGCATAACCAAGTTAATTTTTTTCCTGGTCAACTGCATTCAATATAGAAGTAATACATTCTCAAGATCTCAGCAGGATAGCAGCATTTTTCAAACAGTATAGCTAAATATTTCCTGCGTTTATGTGTAAAAATTTACTGTGATCCATTGAGGGTATGCTATTGATTTATCATTTTTATCCATTTATTAAAACCTTTACATAACCTTCCAATGTACCTGCATACAAAAATAAAGCATTATTAGTTAACTAGGAAAACGGAAAATATATAAATTAAATCATTAAAAAGATATTCCATCCAAGTTAATTGCTTCTTAAATGTCTGCAAATAATATTTTATTTAATTATAAGCATACATATATACACTTTTCGTTCTGAAAATATAACTTGATCCGCCTCTCACTGCATACAAACTGCATGTTGTTCTACGGAATGACATCACATAGATAAGTGCAATGCGATCAGTGATTTATTTATACCTTTCTATGTGGGATTTAACTAATGATAAATAGCATATATAGTAAGATTTGATGCTTTCCAACAGTTTAAAATCGCAAATCATTTCATTTTGTTGTTTTTTCAAAGAATTGGTTATTAATGATGTCATAGTTAAGATTCCCGTTAAAATTTTCTCCCCTCGTTTTTGTAGCCTTAACTTGCTGTGTGTATTAGAGTCAGGTGACCGTTAAGGCCCTTGAGCATCTTGATTTTCAAATATGTCTTTTTGGACCAAAATTGGAAATAACAGTTTTGAAGAAAATTTCTGGTTCTTAATATTCATATCAAATCATTTTGATTTGAGGAGGAGCTTTTTCAGAACAATGGTGATACTCATTTAATTAAAAAATTTACTGATAAATAATAAATATGAGAGAGAGGGAGAGAGAGAGGTGGGTTTATGTATGTAACATCTTTTTCTGTTACACGTACTTTAAATACTTCATAGATCGTGTTATCTGCAACGCCTTTAGGGAAAATTATTATAGAATTGCCACACCTTCTTTTAGCAAGTTTGTGTGAATTAATGTCATCAGAATATACAAAAACATCGATGTAGTCCATGTTTTAAATAATCTCCGACGAATGCAGAGAGTCTATATATATATATATATATATATATATATATATATATGCTACACACTTTTCAATTCCTTGTATAGTTTTCGAAAAAAATCTTTTATATTGATGCTTTCTTTGGAAATCTATAGTAATGGTAACATTTATCATCATAGGTGTCAATTTTATGTTTAGTTTCAGTATTTCTAAATTACGTGTTTACATGTACTACTGAGAGAGTGAAAGAAAATGTCTGACACCAAGTTATGTTCCAATACCTGTAGATTGGTTTAGTAAATCAATCACTTTCATTTCTTAATTATGTATACGAAGAGAGAATGAACAGCCTTGGTTAGCTGCAGATCTGTAGCTAAGCCTGGTCTGTGTTTCTAAAGCGATTAAGCTAAAACTTAAAATTTTGTGGAAACACATGTTATGTAATTTGGTAAGTAAACGAAAAATTTGATCATTGCAGGTTCTTCTTCCAGATGTCCGCCTGGCTGGCATCGCCATGGGAACTCTTGCTACATGTTCTCAAAGAACACTCTACCCTGGAATCAGGCCTTGGTATCTTGTTCTTATATTAATTTTATACAGGCTTTGCATGTATTTTCAAGAACCCAAACCATATTTAGACACTCGCTAAAGATTGATGTATGCTTTTAACTTCCCATTCGAGAATTTTTCTCTCATATAGAAGCGATGACTGCTTTAGGTGAAGTGAAGCTGCAATAATATAGCCCTCTCCACTTTTTCTTTTTTTAGCTCACCTGAGCCGAAGGCTCAAGTGAGCTTTTCTGATCACATTTTGTCTGTAGTCCGTCTGTCCGTCTGTCTGTCCGTCTGTCCGTCTGTAAACTTTTCACATTTTCGACTTCTTCTCAAGAACCACTGGGCCAATTTCAATCAAACTTGCCACAAAGTATCCTTGGGTAAAGGGGATTCAAGTTTGTTCAAATGAAGGGCCACGCCCTCTTCCAAGGGGAGATAATTAAGAATTCGTGAAAAATTAATGGCATCATTAAAAAATCTTCTTCTCAAGAACCACTGTGCTTGAAAACATGAAACTTATGTGGAAGCATCCTCAGGTAGTGTAGATTCAAGTTTGTTCAAATCATGACCCCCGGGGGTAGGGTGGGGCCACAATGGGCGATCAAAGTTTTACATAGGAAATATACAGGAAAAATCTTTAAAAATCTTCTTCTCAAGAACAGCAAAGCCATACTTGGTCATATTTATATGGTAGCATCCTCAGATAGTGTACATTCAAGTTTGTTCAAATCATGACCCCCGGGGGTCGGGTGGGGCCACAATGGGTGATCAAAGTTTTACATAGGAATATATAGGAAAAATCTTCAAAAATCTTCTTCTCAAGAACAGCAAAGCCATGATTGGTCATATTTACTTGGAAGCATCCTCAGGTAGTGTAGATTCAAGTTTGTTCAAATCATGACCCCCGGTGGTAGGGTGGGGCCACAATGGGCGATCAAAGTTTTGCATAGGAATATATAGGAAAAATCTTTAAAAATCTTCTTCTCAAGAACAGCAAAGCCATGATTGGTCATATTTACATGGAAGCATCCTCAGGTTGTGTAGATTCAAATTTGTTCAAATCATGACCCCCGGGGGTCGGGTGGGGCCACAATGGGCGATCAAAGTTTTGCATAGGAATATATAGGAAAAATCTTTAAAAATCTTCTTCTCAAGAACAACAAAGCCATCATTGGTCATATTCATATGGTAGCATCCTCAGGTAGTGTAGATTCAAATTTGTTCAACTCATGACCCCCGGGGGTAGGGTGGGACCACAATGGGCGATCAAAGTTTTACATAGGAATATATATGAAAAATCTTTAAAAATCTTCTTCTCAAGAACAGCAAAGCCATGATTGCTCATATTTACATGGAAGCATCCTCAGGTAGTGTACATTCAAATTTATTCAACTCATGACCCCCGGGGGTCGGGTGGGGCCACAATGGGCGATCAAAGTTTTACATAGGAACACATAGTAAAAATTCTAAAAAAAAAAAAAACAATTTATTAAGAATAGCAAAGCCATGATTGGTCATATTTATATGGTAGCATCCTCAGATAGTGTACATACAAATGTGCTCGAATCATGACCCCCGGGAGTCGGGTGGGGCCACAATGGGCCATCAAAGTTTTACATTGGAACACATAGTAAAAATCTTTAAAAAAAACTATTTGTTAAGAATAGCAAAGCCATGATTGGTCATATTTATATGGAAGCATTCTTAGATAGTGTACATTCAAGTTTGTTCAAACATGACCCCTGTGGGTCGGGTGGGGCCACAATGGGTGATCAAAGTTTTACATAGGAATACATAGGTTAAATCTTTAAAAATCTTCTACTCAAGAACAGCAAAGCCATGATTGGTCATATTTAAATGGAAGCATCCTCAGATAATGTAGATTCAAATTTGTTCAATTCCTGACACCCCCCATCCCCAACCACTTTTATATTTAAACTTTTCAACCTTTCAAGATTAAAGTGATTTCTGCTTTTTCCTAGCCATAGTGCTCAGGTGAGCGATGTGGCCCCTGGGCCTCTTGTTTTTTTTTTGAGGTGGGGAAGGGGGTGGGTTACAACTCCTTAAGGTCTCTGTAATGGTGCAAGTGCGAGTGTGATTCACTACCGCACAGATTTTTTTTTAAAAAAGACTTTTATTAAGATTTCTTACCGTAACACCAAAAAGACAAATTGACCCAAAAATATCAAGAATAGTCCATATTTCGGTTATTTTTCATGTGTTTCAGTATCACAACTTGATTTTCTCCTCCAAGTGTACTGCCCTTGATCGATTTTTTTTATTTTGAGACAGCCAATGAGAATTCCGGAGCGGATCTATACAGTAATTCCCTTCTTTTAAGCATAAATACCGCTATTTTTGAAAAAAAATCCACCTCAAATGGATTTATTAATTGATATTTGTTGACACTATACAAAACAATCATTTATCAGCACTGACATTTACTTTATCAAGACTTTCTGGGCAAATTTCAACCAAGCTTTTCACAAAGTATCCTTGGATTTAGGGAATTCAACTTTGTTCAAATGAAGGGCCACGCCTTTTTCCAAGAGGAGATAATTATGATTTCGTGAAAAATTAATGGCATTATTTTAAGATTTTTCTTCTCAAGAACCACTGTGCTTGAAAACATGACAATTATGTGGAATCATTGTGAGGTAGTATAGAATCAAATTTATTCAAATTATGTCCTCCGGGGGTAGGGTGGGACCACAATGGGGATCCAATTTTTTACATAGGAATACATAAGGAAATCTTTTAAAAATCTTCCTCTCAAGAACAGCAAAGCCATGATTGATCATATTTATATGGAAACATCCTCAGGTAGTGTAGATTTAAGTTTGTTCAAATCATGACCCCGGGGGGTAGGGTGGCGCCTCAATGGGGAATCAAATTTTACATAGGAATACATTAGAAAATCTTTAAAAATCTTCTTCTCAAGAACAGCAAAACCATGATTGAGTGGTCATATTTATATGGAAGCATCCTCAGGTAGCGTAGATTCAAGTTTGTTCAAATCATGACCCCCTAGTGTAGGGCAGGGGCCACAATTGGTGATCAGATTTTTACATAGGAATAGGTAGAAAAATCTTTAAAATTCTTCACAAGAACAGCAAAGCCATGATTGGTCCTAATAATATAAAAGCATCCACAAGTAATGTAGATTTAATTTTTTTCAAATCATAACCCCCAGGGGAATGGAGGAGCAATAACAGGTGATCATATTTTAGAAAGGAATATGAAGTATATATTACTTAAAATGTTCATCCGAAGAACAGCAAAGACATTATGTATCATATTAATTCAAAAGCATCCTTAGGAAGATAGTGTACATTCAAGTTTGCTCAAATTATAATACCACCACCCACCACCCCCCAGAACACTTGTTCAGGTGAGCGATATGACCCTTGGGTATTTTTTATTATTATTATTTTGAGGTGATTAAAAAGAGCATTGAACGTTTTTTTTTCTTTTCTTTCTTTCTTTCTTTTTTTTCTTGGAAGGGGGGGGGGAGGGGAGAATAATGCTTTTAATAATAATTTTGAGTATATAATTTAACAGCATTAATTAATTAATTAAATTTTTTCAAACAAATGTATTTACGTAAAATTCATTTGGAAAAAAATCATTTCCTGACTTCCATTTTTTTTACTGCAGAAACAACTTTATTTTTTCTGATTAATTCTTAACTGCAATGGTATTTATTTTCAGACACTGAAGACCTTTAACATGTTCACACATGTACATAAATATTCCACTTTTTTCAGTAACTGTCCATACCACAGGCACTTGTTTCGTATACGGGGCACCACAAGGTACCTAACTCAATTTCAGGCACTCTTTTTAAGGGGTCGTAGGGGGCCTGTAATAGGCCCCATTCCCAATGGTAAAAAGTAGGTGCTTTTCCCAATTTCATAAAAGAAAATTCTTAAAAGAGAATCAAAACAAACAAATATGGTTAAAAAATGGCTGAACTCATTAACGTTTATCAGGAATGGTGTTCAAAAAAAAAAATCTAAAAGGCATGCTCCAAAAACTGATTGACTGAATGTAAAATAAGTCAATAAATACCTTGCAAATGAAAAAAAACCCTCTTATTTTAATTTATTAACAAAAATATTAAAGATGATATTCTTCCCAATTTCAACCAAACGTCGCTATTTTACCCAAATGGAAAGGCCCAGGCCCTTGATTTTAAGACCTAAAAAAAAGCTCGTATTTTGTTCATATATCAATCATTAACCTTCTTTAAAATTATATCGTTCGCTTTGAGAGACTTTTTTCTTGTCAAATAAATCCTTTCAGACGTCTCTGGTCGAAACGTCTGAAACTGAGTTAGGTACCTTGTGGTAAAAATGAGTAGGGGTGCCCCGTATACGAAACAAGTGCCTGTGGTCCAAACTAATAAAATTTTATTAGAGTTCTTTTTTTTTTTTTTTAAATTTTAACATTCTCTCTGTTGAATGTTAACAAACAACAACAGGGAACCTGCAAATTTGGAGTATACAAAGGACTAGACTATCTTGTCACTCAGATCCCTTTACATGCGTGAGTGAGCAAAGCAGTTCCGGGGATTCCTGATACTGCTAAGTTTGCTATCTAGAGCAGTCCCACATTTTGAGAGAGCAGTCCCCGGGACTGCTTTCTGCGATTGCTTGGGTGTCAGGTTGAGTATGGTTGATAGTTTAGTTAGCAGCGATATGCATTGTGGGTCCAGGAGTAACTGCAGAAAAAAAATCGTTTGGATCAATATGCACAGTCCGAATTTCCTCTTCGCTCAGGTGTTGCTTTAAGAGCTCGCAATTAAAACCTCTACCTTACTCATCATGCCTAAAATGTTATTTGCCATTAATCACTAAATCATTAAGCACTTAGTATGATTAAAAATGAATTACAAAATAAAAAAAAAATCTATTAAAGCATTTTTAGAATAATAAATGTTCATTCAACATTCTGATAAAATTTTGAATCTTACAAGCATACATGTGTTAGTCTTGGTGCTGGTTTGGTCGCCGTTGAATCTCACAGGGAAGAGAAATTCTTACAAAATAGACTACGTCATGAATTTGGTGAGTAGGATATCATTTTTTGACTCGACACGTAGTCAATTTACTGATATCAAGGCAGAAATGTCAACCATACTAAAAATGATATGAAAAAGAAATTCAGTCGCATTTTCTCTTGAGGAAGAAATAAAATAAGACACGTGAATTCTCTTTGTCTATTACATAATTGCTAAGTAAAGTGTTTTGTTCCATCATCTTTCTTGTGAAAGAAAAACGTGTTTTTACAGCAAGTTTCATGTTTTGGCTTGGAGGATCAGATCAGTATCATGAACACTCTGTTTGGTATTGGATTGCAACTGAAAAAAATATAAACAGTGGCTACACAGACTGGCATCGTTCGGAACCCGATCACCCAGGTACTTTGTCACAGTCTTCTTTAAAAGTGTTTTAACACGCATTCTCTGTAAGCACCAAAAAATCAAGTGGTGTCTTGCTTCTGTCATTAACTCCTTGATTTTTACAGTATACCTCCTAATTATCCAGCAATGAAAACTAAAACTTTTTTACATTTTTCTTAATCATATCTATTTATAAATACATGTTCCTACGTTTTTAAGAGAGGAAATAGAGTGTTCAAAGTCAAGTCATTACAAAAACAACTTATTTTTGCAAAAACCGGAAGTTGCCCCCCAAAATAGTATTTTTTAGGTCACTTGAGTCAATTAGGTGACCTACTGCTATCCGTTTTCGTCTGTCTTCGTGCGTCGTCAGTCGTGCGTTAACATTTGAACATTTTCAATTTCTTCTCTGGAACCGCTGAACCAATTTTAACCAATTTGGCATATAGAATCTCTGGATGAAGGGAAACAATATTCGTGAATTTCATCGTCCCTGCTCCCCTGGGGCCTGAGGGGAGGGGCTAAACCATCAAAATTAATGCAATCTTTAAAAATCTTCTTCTTTACTCCTGGACATCAAGCAGTCAAATGTTGGCATGAATGTAATAAGCATTGATTCCTGTACCAAAATTGTGAAATTCATGGCCTCATATTCAAGGGTTCTGGTGCTCGGATCATAAAGTGAAAGTGCATTATTATGTTCCCCAAACGAAGTTTGGGAACATATTGTTTTTACTCTGTTTCTTATTATGTTCCCCAAACGAAGTTCGGAAACATATTGTTTTTACTCTGTTTCTTCTTCTTATTATTATTATTATTAAGGTCTTCCGACTTCCTTCGGAAGACCTTATTGTTTTCCGTCTGTTTTCTATTATTATTAGGGTCTTCCGTCTTCAGCGGAAGACCCTTCTATTATTCTTATGTTTCTTTTTCAAGCTTATTAAGGTCTTCCGTCTTCACGGAAGACCTTATAGTGATTCTACTGTTTCTTATTATTATTAAGGTCTTCCGTCTTCACGGAAGACCTTATAGTGATTCTACTGTTTCTTATTATTATTATTAAGGTCTTCCGACTTCCTTCGGAAGACCTTATTGTTTTCCGTCTGTTTTCTATTATTATTATTATTATTATTCTTTTTTTCATAGTTACGGCGATATCTCAGCTGTGAGCTAGCAGATTTCAGAGATTTTCTCAGGGAAGATGCATCATGTAAATATCTCCAGACGTGTTTTTCATTTTTTCAACATTCTCTTCCGTTTGCGATTTATGGGGAAATTTGTATTTTTTAAATGGCATTTTGTCCAGAATTTTTCTCAAGGACGGCTTAAGATATGAAATTGAAACTCAATGAATAGATAGAACATCAGATTCCAATATGGGGAACGACCTTTATTTTTCGTCGTCGGCACTTCCGGTCGCAAACGGAAGTGAATTCAAAAAGTCCAATTTTTCTACTTTTTTGTTTTTCAATATTTTTCTTTAGGATTTACAGGGTTTATAGAGTGTCTTAAAAGAATTCTAAATATGTATTCAATATTTTGATGCGTGCATTTATTGCAAAGATATGACCGATCCAAACTTTGTCCCACTGTCTGGGGTTCGAATCCTGCTGGAGGCAGTTAATTTTTTTTTCTTTGTTTTTCTCTTTTTTTCAGTTGCTAATGACTTCTCTCTCTTTGAAAACATGTATGGTAGTTTTTGCTGATTTTTAAAAGCTTTTTTGTCACAGATTCTGTAGAAAACCTTTCGACATATACTGAATATCTTTGCATCTATAATATGTCCTTCTAAAACTATTTTAAGGATTTCATTCTTGTCCCCAAAGCTTGACCCATTCAAAAGTTGTCACCCCTTTTGCAATAAAACCTTGTTATCGCTACTCCTCCGTAGAGATTCCAAGCCTTCATCAGTGTCTTCGACTCATGTAGTACTCTTCATTCTATCATTGCAAAAGCATTCTTTGGTCCCTTGTATGAGTTACTGCCCCTGAAAGTTTATGCTGCTTACACTTAATGAACTTTTTTTGAAAACGGTGTATCCTAGAGACATGGGACCAACTGCGTCGGCATATTTGACTTTGACCTTGAAATATAGGTCAAGGTCAAAGTCATTAAAAACATAAGAAATAATTCCTTATATATGTGTAAAATATAGCAATTCACCAAATGACCTTGAACTTTGACCTTGACCTTTGACTTTGACATTGGGTCAAATGAAAAGTAAGGACATGCATCCAGCTCCAGTATCAGGTAAAAACATAGAAAGTAAAGATTTCCTTGTTGTTGTTTTTTTTTTAAATGACCTTGACCTTTGACCTTGACCCAAAGGGCACAATCAGGCTTAAAGATGTGAAAGTAGTTACAATTCTTAGTTTAAAAGAGGCATAAAATAAATAATTAATCCCCCCCCTTCTTAAAAAAAAAAATCACATCAACAACAACGTAGAATATTTCTGTAAAATTCAAACCAGACCTCGGATCGACACCATATTTGGTACAAATGTAGTATAGACCTCAGAGAAACTTTCTTGAGAGTTTTACGGTGAGTCTTATAAGTTTATAGAAGTCATGAAGTTTCACGGCAAAAACTACAAGTTCTGTTGTGTTTGAAATTAAAGTGCAGGTGAACGAAGAAATGATCTAAACCTTTTATCGGCTATTTCTTCAGATGTCGTTAGTAGCATTCGATTTTCCTGATATGATAGGACATTTGAATACCAAGCATTCTCTCTCTCTTTTACATTTGGAATTTATTTGATTTTTATTTAGAATTAATCAGTTTCCAGAAATAACGATTTTCGGTATATTAAAAACAATTCTCGCTTTCATTGTCGTGTTTCCCTTCTAAAAATGCATGTTGGGAGTTTGATTTGTGCGACACATATTTAATTTAACCCAAAGAAATGCTTATCTAAATGTTTCATATTTATTTCAGGATATTCAATCAGAAATGTTAAAATCCGAACCCGATCCTTTACGCTTTTAACGAAGCTATTTACAAAAAATTCAGCATGCTCATAATATCGATGAATCGGGCTACAGTCCATTAATACATTTTCATTAGGGAACAGTGTTAAGGTTTTCTCACGCAGCCCGTCCCTTGTTATTAAGGTCTTCCGACTTCCTTCGGAAGACCTTATTGTTTTCCGTCTGTTTTCTATTATTAAGGTCTTCCGTTTCAGACGGAAGACCTTATAGTGATTCTACTGTTTCTTTTTATTATTATTTTTTTTTTCCCCTTTTCTTGTCGGAGCGATTTCTCAGAGATGGCTGGACGGATTTTCTTGAAATTTTCAGGAATGATAGAGAATGAAAATACCCCCAGGCGTTTTTTTCATTTTTTCAAAATTCACTTCCGGTCGTCAGATATCTCCGATTTCCGTCTTTTTAAAAAATATTTTGTCCCAGTCATATCTCAAAAACGGTAAGAGATTAAGACACCAAACTCTAATGGTTAATAGATCTTGAGGAGTAGGCAAAACCATTTGGGATAAGAGCGTCAGCCGTCACTTCCGGTTGTCACAGGAAGTGATAATAGAAATCGAAAATTTCAACTTTTCTTTTTTGAATCTTTTTTTGCATCACGTTATTGCATTTCATTTGTAGTTTTGAAATATGTCAGTCCCACCGGAAACAAAAACGACAACTTCCGGTTATAAGAGAAAAACTACATAATTTGGGTATTTTTCTTTCCCATAAATATTTTTTATAGATGACGTATTTGAACTGATTTTTACTTATGTTATTAGGACTGCAAATGTCTAGAGTAACGTCAAAAATCTTTGTAAAATTCACTTCCGGTCGCGCGTTTAGGTGTCCGTAAAATGAGAAATTTTCGGAGTGAGACCTCAGAAACGGTAAGAGATTTTGACACCAAACTTTTATGAGTAATAGACCTTGGGGAGTAGACAAAATCATTTGGGTTAAGAGCGTCAATCGTCACTTCCGGTCGTCACAGGAAGTGATCAAAGAAATCGAAAATTTCAACTATTCTCTTTTGGAATAAGACTTGCATCATATAATTGTATCTTTTTCACAGTTTTGATATGTGTTGGTTCCACCCGAAACAAAAAACAACAACTTCCGGTTATAAGAGAAAAACTACATCATAGGGTTTTTGGATTTTCCCATACATATCGCTTATAGATAGAGTTCTTTAAATGATTTTTATATATGTTATTGAGACTGCAGATGTCTAAATTGACGTCAAACATCTTAGTATAATTCACTTCCGGTTGCGTATTTTCCTGCCCTCAAATTGAGATTTTATTCACCTAATTGCTCAGCACCAGTAAACGACTGAAGTCTAAAACTTTCAGGACTGATAGTCAGTCACCAGTTTTTCTACATCATGTGAAAATCGTACGTTGCCGTCAGTTTCCGTCGTGACCGGAAGCGATGCAAAAAAAGTGAATTTTCCAAGTTTTGTTTTCTTTTTACAGAAATGTTTGGCTAATGCAGATGTTAGATAGACTAAAACCATGCAAATCATTTTCACTGGGAGTGCCGGCCTAAAAACCGGACGTTGTTTCAAACATGAGTAGTTTTTCATGGAAACTTTTAGGGATGATCAGTTGTGAATAATTTAGGTGTAGAATGAACATTTTATTTGTTTGGAGTAATTTCAGTCTTGATGAAGTAAAAAAAAAAACATAGAAAGTAAATTTATTTCCGGGATTTTCTCATGACCTTGACCTTTGATCTTAACCTTTGATCTTGACCTTGAACTTCGATGACCTTGACTTTTGACCAAAAGGTCAGAATCAATAATAAATTTACTCCTCTTTCTCCCCTCCCCTTCCCCAAAAAAATCAAAAAAAAAAAATCAGATTAATATCAGCCTAGAATATTTCTCTAGAACTCATACAACACCTCGGATCGACATAAAATTTCGGGGTTTTGCAGAAGATACCTGAAAGAAAGTTTCCTGAAAATTTGACAGTGAATCTCTGAAGTATATAGAAATTATGAATGTTAACGGCAAACACTACATCTTTTTTTCGTATCTGAAATTTAGGTGCTGATGAACATAAAAATTAATTAAAGCTTTTCTCGCTTATTTCTTCAGTTGTTATGAATAGCACTCGATTCTCTTGATATGATATGATATTTTAACACCAAGCATTCTTGCTTTCTCTAGTATGTGGAATTTATTTCAATTTTATTTAGAATTAATATTAATCGAATGAATGTCGAAAACAGCGATTTTTTCCCAGCAAATAAATTTTCACTCTCTCATTGGCACATTTTTCTTTCTAAAATGCATATCTGAAATTTTGATTCATGCTACTTACATTTAATTCAATCCACACAGAGATGCTTACCTATTATTTCAGGATATTCAGTCACATCCGAACCCGATCCGACATTTTCATATATTTGTAAACAAAGTCTCGACACTGCAGTTCTAATACATCATAGGCTCTGAATGATTAATTCAATGCATTCCAAATATAGACCAACTCAAATAATTTTTTAAGCCGACAATCTGCATTTGCATTATACACCAATCGTGTTTCTCAATCTATTCAATACTGATCACTACATTCCATAACAAACAAAAGAACACGTGCTTTTATTCCTATTTATTCTTAAACAATTAATTTACTACCTCCATCTTCATCGGAATACGTGGTCTAGTGGTTAGCGCACAGGTCTTATAACCCGAAGGTTTTGAGTTCGATCCATGCTGGGAGAACTTTTTTTTTTTTTTTTTTTTTTTTTTTTTTTTTTTTGCATTTTCTGCTTTTTTTTTCAGAACAGTTGACAAAACAATCAAGAAAACGGAAGACCTGTTATTGCCTAGGCAATAAGTATCTAGTATTCTTAATATTATTGTATAGACGAAATTTGGTAAAGGACTATGTCCGCTCCATTTCTCCAGAACAGCTTAAGATATGAAAGTTAACTTTGTCAGATATCATAGATAATGACTTGTAGATGTCACCATGAATATTCTTTCCGTCGTCATTACTTCCGGTCGTCACAGAAATTGGATTAAAAAGTCGATTTTTTCTATTTCTTCGTCTTTCTAACTTCTTTTTTCTGTAATATTCATAGGGTATGTAAAGGCCCCTCTTTGAAGATTTTACGTATTACCAGTTTCCTGATAGGATTAAGAAGGAATTAAATATCTTTAAATATCTTAGAATTTCCGAAAACGTAGGACCAACGTTTCTTAAACACTACAGAATATTGATTTTTCCCCCGTATATATAGTTTGCGAGGACTGCTCAGTGCTCATTTACGTAGGAACTGGTGTAGAGTTAAAACCTACTGGGTGATTGGGATAGGCCAGAAAAACCTTGCCGTTGCCATGGAAACGAGTTTATATTAAATAAAAACGGTAGTATATGATATGTGTGTGCATTTTATTCGCCCCTATTTTTGTCAACTGTAGAAGAAATTGCCATCTTTACACCCCCCCCCCCCTTTTTCTCTTTTTCGCTTTTATGTTTTGCATTCTTTATAAAATGACCTTGACTTTCATATCACAAGCAACTCTTCTTGACGTTTTTAAAATTATAAGCCTTAATTCTTTCTACAAAGTAATGCTAATTTACATGTTTATGTTCAAGACCCCCCCCCTTTCCTCGAAGCAACCAGGTAGAATACACAGATATAAAATTTACAACTTATAAGGAACTTCTTAAGAGTTTCATTAATAAAGTTCGGTTCCCCTGATGTGATTTGATATTTTACTACCATTCATTCTTCTTCTGTTTTGTCTTTAGAATTTATAATTATTTTATTTAGAATTAATTTATCTTTAGAAAGTAGTGATTGTCAGCTGCATTCATTAGCATTTCGCGTTTTCTTCTATATCTATTATTTGCATATTAATAATTTCATTAAATAATATTTAAAGGTATTAAAACTTCATTTCTATTAAATTTTATTCATTTGTAAATCCTTGGATCCGCTCCTGCAGGTGCGCGAAAGCCTCATCACTACTGTAAACAAATTATTCATCACGCCGAAAATGTTCATGATTCCGCTAAACTAAGAAAGCTTACACATAGTTTTTCATCTCATAAACAACCATCAGCCCTGTCCAATGCAGAAATGCTCGAATTGAAGGGGAAAATTCAGGAATTGTTTTGCGTCAACCATGTTTTGACGTGAACCTTACACCGCATTCTGTTATTAAGGTCTTCCGTTTCAGACGGAAGACCTTATAGTGATTCTACTGTTTCTTCTTTTTCTTTTTATTATTATTATTTTTGTTCCCTTTCTTGTTTTCACGATTTCTCAGAGATGGCTGGACGGATTTTCTTGAAATTTTCAGGGATAATAGAGAATGAAAATACCTACAAATGTATCTTTCATTTTTATCAAGATTCACTTCCGGTCGTCAGATATGTCCGATTTCCGTTTTTTTCAGAAATATTTTGTCCGAGTCATATCTCAGAAACGGTAAGAGATTTAGACACCAAACTTACATGAATAATAGATCTTGAGGAGTAGGCAAATCCATTTGGGTTAAGAGCGTCAGCCGTCACTTCCGGTCGTCACAGGAAGTGATTAAAGAAATCGAAATTTTCAACTTTTCTTTTTTGATTTTTTTCTTTCATCACCTTGTTGCATCTTATTTGTAGATTCGAAATATGTTGGTCCCACCGGAAACAAAAACGTCAACTTCCGGCTATAAGCGAAAAACTGCATAATTTGAGTATTTTACTTTCCCATAAATATTTTTTATAGATAAAGTATTTGAACTGATTTTTAAATATGTTATCAAGACTGCAAATGTCTAGAGTAACGTCAAATATCTTTGTAAAATTCACTTCCGGTCGTGCGTTTAAATGTTCGCAAATTGAGAACTTGTCCCAGTGATATTTCAGAAACTGTAAGAGATTTAGACACCAAACTTGTAGGAGTAATAGACGTTGAGGAGTAGACAAAACCATTTGGGTTAAGAGCGTCAGCCGTCACTTCCGGTCGTCACAGGAAGTGATCAAAGAAATCAAAAATTTCAACTTTTCTCTTTTGGAATAAGACTTGCATCATATAATTGTATCTTTTTCACAGTTACGATATGTGTTGGTCTCACCAGAACCAAAAAAAGACAACTTCCGGTTATAAGAGAAAACTACATAATAGGGTTTTTAATTTTCCCATACATATCGCCTATACATAGAGGTGTTTAAATGATTTTAATATATGTTATTGAGACTGCAGATGTCTAGAGTGACGTGAAATATCTTAGTAAAATTCACTTCCGGTCGCCTGTTTTCTTGTCCTCAAAATGAAAACTTATTTCAGAGAGATCTCGGAAACAGCATGAGATTAAGACACTAAACTTATAGGAGTAATAAACCTTGGTGAGTAGGCAAAACATATAGGGTTAAACACGTAAGCCGTCACTTCCGGTCGTCACAGGAAGTGATCAAAGAAATCAAAAATTTAACTTTTATTCTTAAAATTAAAACTTGCATCACTTTATTGTTTCTCTTTCGCTGTTTTGAAATATGTTAGATTCTACTGGAAACAAAAACTTTAACATTCCGGTTTTAAGAGATAAACTACGTTATTTCGTGGTTTAACTTTCTCATAAATATCACTTATATATCAGTATTTGAAATGTTTTTTACATATGTTGTAGATATTGCAAAAGTCAAGAGAAAATTCAGAGATTTTTATTCATTTCACTTCCGGTTGTGTGTTTTCCTGTACTCAAAATTAGAATTTGTTCTCACAATTGTTCGGCAACAATAATAGACTGAAGTCTAAATCTTTCTGGACTTATAGTCAGTCATCAGTTCATTTGCATCGTGTAAAAATCGTGTGTCGTCATTACTTCCGGTCGTGACAGGAAACGAAGCAAAAAAGTAATTTTTTGAGTTATTTTGTTTCTACATAAGTTTTAGACTAATACCGACGTTGGAAAAGACATGTTGATGCAAAGAGGAAGTAGTATAACGGAAGACCTTCTCATTACTAGTAATGAGTTTCTAGTATTCTTAATATTATTGTATAGACGGAATTTTGTAAAGAACTTTGTCCGCTCCATTTCTACAGAGCAGCTTAAGATATGAAAGTTAACTCTTTCAAATATCATAGATAATGACTTGTAGATGTCACCATGAACATTTTTTCCGTTGTCAATACTTCCGGTCGTCACAGAAAATGGATTTAAAAGTCGATTTTTTCAATTTCTTCGTCTTTCTAACTTCTTTTTTCTGTAATATTCACAGGCTATGTAAAGGCCCCTCTTTGAAGATTTTACGTATTGCCAGTTTCTTGATTTGTTTAAGAAGGATTTAAATATCTTTAAATATCTTAGAATTTCTGAAAACGTAGGACCAACGTTTCTTTAACACTACAAAATATTGATTTTTTTTGTCGTATATATAGTTTACGGGGACTGTTAAGGGCTCATTCGCTTTGGATGAAGTGTAGAGGTAACACTTCTCTCGTGATTGAGATAGGCCAGAAAAATTTTCCTGTTGCCATGGAAACAAGTTTATATTAAATAAAAATGGTTGAATATGATATATATCATGTGTGCGCATTTTATTCACCCCTCTTTTATTTTGTCAACTGTGGAAGACATTGTCATCTTTACAGACCCCCCCCCCCTTCTCTTTTATTGTAATGAACGCAAATGTCGCTTTTATGTTTTGATTTATAAATAAAATGACCTTGACCTTCATATCACAAGCAACTCTTCTTGAAGTTTTCAAAATGATAAGGCTTCATTCTTTCTACAAAATAATGATAATTTACATGTTTATGTTCAAGACCACCCCCCCCCCCCCTCCCCTTCGAAGAAGCCAGGTGGAATAGGCAGATATAAAATATACAACTTATAAGGAACTTCTTAAGAGTGTCATTAATAAAATTCAGTTCCCCTGATGTGATTTGATATTTTGCTACCATTCATTCTTCTGTTTCGTCTAAAGAATTTATAATTATTTTATTTAGAATTAATTTATCTTTAGAAAGTAGCGATTGTCAGCTGCATTCCTTAGCATTTTCTTGTATATCTATTACTTGCATATTAATAATTTCATTAAATAATATATATAAGTATTAGAACTTCATTTCCATCGTTTTCATTAAATTCATAAAATCCTTGGTTCCGCTCCTGCAGGTGCGCGAAAGCCTCATCACTACTGTAAACAAATTATTCATCACGCCGAAAATGATCATGATTCCGCTACACTAAGAAAGTTTACACATAGTTTATCATCTCATAAACAAACATCACCCTATCCAATACAGAAATGCTCGAACTGAAGGGGAAAATTCACGAATTGTTTTGCGTCAGCCATGTTTTGACGTGAACCTTACACGCCATTCTCTTATTAAGGTCTTCCGTTTCAGACGGAAGACCTTATAGTGATTCTACTGTTTCTTCTTTTTCTTTTTAAGGTCTTCCGTTTCAGACGGAAGACCTTATAGTGATTCTACTGTTTCTTCTTTTTCTTTTTATTATTATTATTTTTGTTCCCTTTCTTGTTTTCACGATTTCTCAGAGATGGCTGGACGGATTTTCTTGAAATTTTCAGGGATAATAGAGAATGAAAATACCTACAAATGTATCTTTCATTTTTATCAAGATTCACTTCCGGTCGTCAGATATGTCCGATTTCCGTTTTTTTCAGAAATATTTTGTCCGAGTCATATCTCAGAAACGGTAAGAGATTTAGACACCAAACTTATATGAATAATAGATCTTGAGGAGTAGGCAAATCCATTTGGGTTAAGAGCGTCAGCCGTCACTTCCGGTCGTCACAGGAAGTGATTAAAGAAATCGAAATTTTCAACTTTTCTTTTTTGATTTTTTTCTTTCATCACCTTGTTGCATCTTATTTGTAGATTCGAAATATGTTGGTCCCACCGGAAACAAAAACGTCAACTTCCGGCTATAAGCGAAAAATTGCATAATTTGAGTATTTTACTTTCCCATAAATATTTTTTATAGATAAAGTATTTGAACTGATTTTTAAATATGTTATCAAGACTGCAAATGTCTAGAGTAACGTCAAATATCTTTGTAAAATTCACTTCCGGTCGCGCGTTTAAATGTCCGCAAATTGAGAACTTGTCCCAGTGATATTTCAGAAACTGTAAGAGATTTAGACACCAAACTTGTAGGAGTAATAGACGTTGAGGAGTAGACAAAACCATTTGGGTTAAGAGCGTCAGCCGTCACTTCCGGTCGTCACAGGAAGTGATCAAAGAAATCAAAAATTTCAACTTTTCTCTTTTGGAATAAGACTTGCATCATATAATTGTATCTTTTTCACAGTTACGATATGTGTTGGTCTCACCAGAACCAAAAAACGACAACTTCCGGTTATAAGAGAAAACTACATAATAGGGTTTTTAATTTTCCCATACATATCGCCTATACATAGAGGTGTTTAAATGATTTTAATATATGTTATTGAGACTGCAGATGTCTAGAGTGACGTGAAATATCTTAGTAAAATTCACTTCCGGTCGCCTGTTTTCTTGTCCTCAAAATGAAAACTTATTTCAGAGAGATCTCGGAAACAGCATGAGATTAAGACACTAAACTTATAGGAGTAATAAACCTTGGTGAGTAGGCAAAACATATAGGGTTAAACACGTAAGCCGTCACTTCCGGTCGTCACAGGAAGTGATCAAAGAAATCAAAAATTTAACTTTTATTCTTAAAATTAAAACTTGCATCACTTTATTGTTTCTCTTTCGCTGTTTTGAAATATGTTAGATTCTACTGGAAACAAAAACTTTAACATTCCGGTTTTAAGAGATAAACTACGTTATTTCGTGGTTTAACTTTCTCATAAATATCACTTATATATCAGTATTTGAATTGTTTTTTACATATGTTGTAGATATTGCAAAAGTCAAGAGAAAAATCAGAGATTTTTATTCATTTCACTTCCGGTCGTGTGTTTTCCTGTACTCAAAATTAGAATTTGTTCTCACAATTGTTCGGCAACAATAATAGACTAAAGTCTAAATCTTTCTGGACTTATAGTCAGTCATCAGTTCATTTGCATCGTGTAAAAACGTGTGTCGTCATCACTTCCGGTCGTGACAGGAAACGAAGCAAAAAAGTAATTTTTTGAGTTATTTTGTTTCTACATAAGTTTTAGGCTAATACCGACGTTGGAAAAGACATGTTGATGCAAAGAGGAAGTAGTATAACGGAAGACCTTCTCATTACTAGTAATGAGTTTCTAGTATTCTTAATATTATTGTATAGACGAAATTTGGTAAAGGACTATGTCCGCTCCATTTCTCCAGAACAGCTTAAGATATGAAAGTTAACTTTGTCAGATATCATAGATAATGACTTGTAGATGTCACCATGAATATTCTTTCCGTCGTCATTACTTCCGGTCGTCACAGAAATTGGATTAAAAAGTCGATTTTTTCTATTTCTTCGTCTTTCTAACTTCTTTTTTCTGTAATATTCATAGGGTATGTAAAGGCCCCTCTTTGAAGATTTTACGTATTACCAGTTTCCTGATAGGATTAAGAAGGAATTAAATATCTTTAAATATCTTAGAATTTCCGAAAACGTAGGACCAACGTTTCTTAAACACTACAGAATATTGATTTTTCCCCCGTATATATAGTTTGCGAGGACTGCTCAGTGCTCATTTACGTAGGAACTGGTGTAGAGTTAAAACCTACTGGGTGATTGGGATAGGCCAGAAAAACCTTGCCGTTGCCATGGAAACGAGTTTATATTAAATAAAAACGGTAGTATATGATATGTGTGTGCATTTTATTCGCCCCTATTTTTGTCAACTGTAGAAGAAATTGCCATCTTTACACCCCCCCCTTTTTCTCTTTTTCGCTTTTATGTTTTGCATTCTTTATAAAATGACCTTGACTTTCATATCACAAGCAACTCTTCTTGACGTTTTTAAAATTATAAGCCTTAATTCTTTCTACAAAGTAATGCTAATTTACATGTTTATGTTCAAGACCCCCCCCCCCTTTCCTCGAAGCAACCAGGTAGAATACACAGATATAAAATTTACAACTTATAAGGAACTTCTTAAGAGTTTCATTAATAAAGTTCGGTTCCCCTGATGTGATTTGATATTTTACTACCATTCATTCTTCTTCTGTTTTGTCTTTAGAATTTATAATTATTTTATTTAGAATTAATTTATCTTTAGAAAGTAGTGATTGTCAGCTGCATTCATTAGCATTTCGCGTTTTCTTCTATATCTATTATTTGCATATTAATAATTTCATTAAATAATATTTAAAGGTATTAAAACTTCATTTCTATTAAATTTTATTCATTTGTAAATCCTTGGATCCGCTCCTGCAGGTGCGCGAAAGCCTCATCACTACTGTAAACAAATTATTCATCACGCCGAAAATGTTCATGATTCCGCTAAACTAAGAAAGCTTACACATAGTTTTTCATCTCATAAACAACCATCAGCCCTGTCCAATGCAGAAATGCTCGAATTGAAGGGGAAAATTCAGGAATTGTTTTGCGTCAACCATGTTTTGACGTGAACCTTACACCGCATTCTGTTATATTCTTAATATTATTGTATAGACGAAATTTGGTAAAGGACTATGTCCGCTCCATTTCTCCAGAACAGCTTAAGATATGAAAGTTAACTTTGTCAGATATCATAGATAATGACTTGTAGATGTCACCATGAATATTCTTTCCGTCGTCATTACTTCCGGTCGTCACAGAAATTGGATTAAAAAGTCGATTTTTTCTATTTCTTCGTCTTTCTAACTTCTTTTTTCTGTAATATTCATAGGGTATGTAAAGGCCCCTCTTTGAAGATTTTACGTATTACCAGTTTCCTGATAGGATTAAGAAGGAATTAAATATCTTTAAATATCTTAGAATTTCCGAAAACGTAGGACCAACGTTTCTTAAACACTACAGAATATTGATTTTTCCCCCGTATATATAGTTTGCGAGGACTGCTCAGTGCTCATTTACGTAGGAACTGGTGTAGAGTTAAAACCTACTGGGTGATTGGGATAGGCCAGAAAAACCTTGCCGTTGCCATGGAAACGAGTTTATATTAAATAAAAACGGTAGTATATGATATGTGTGTGCATTTTATTCGCCCCTATTTTTGTCAACTGTAGAAGAAATTGCCATCTTTACACCCCCCCCCTTTTTCTCTTTTTCGCTTTTATGTTTTGCATTCTTTATAAAATGACCTTGACTTTCATATCACAAGCAACTCTTCTTGACGTTTTTAAAATTATAAGCCTTAATTCTTTCTACAAAGTAATGCTAATTTACATGTTTATGTTCAAGACCCCCCCCCCTTTCCTCGAAGCAACCAGGTAGAATACACAGATATAAAATTTACAACTTATAAGGAACTTCTTAAGAGTTTCATTAATAAAGTTCGGTTCCCCTGATGTGATTTGATATTTTACTACCATTCATTCTTCTTCTGTTTTGTCTTTAGAATTTATAATTATTTTATTTAGAATTAATTTATCTTTAGAAAGTAGTGATTGTCAGCTGCATTCATTAGCATTTCGCGTTTTCTTCTATATCTATTATTTGCATATTAATAATTTCATTAAATAATATTTAAAGGTATTAAAACTTCATTTCTATTAAATTTTATTCATTTGTAAATCCTTGGATCCGCTCCTGCAGGTGCGCGAAAGCCTCATCACTACTGTAAACAAATTATTCATCACGCCGAAAATGTTCATGATTCCGCTAAACTAAGAAAGCTTACACATAGTTTTTCATCTCATAAACAACCATCAGCCCTGTCCAATGCAGAAATGCTCGAATTGAAGGGGAAAATTCAGGAATTGTTTTGCGTCAACCATGTTTTGACGTGAACCTTACACCGCATTCTGTTATTAAGGTCTTCCGTTTCAGACGGAAGACCTTATAGTGATTCTACTGTTTCTTATTCTTATTAAGGTCTTCCGTCTCCACGGAAGACCTTATAGTGATTCTATTGTTTCTTATTATTATTATTCTTTTTTTTTTAGACAAAATTTTGTGCACGCGATTTCTCGAAAACTATTCAATGAATTTCTTTGAGATTTTCAGGGATAAAAGGACTAGATATGAATTTTATATGAAATTCCGTTTATTGGTAAAGTCGGTTCCAGTGCCAAGTTATGGACAATTTCCTGATTTTAAAAGGAAATTTTGTCCTCGAAGGATCTAAGGAACGGCTAAAGATATGAACTGGAGACTTGTTAGAGATGATAGGACACGACTTTTAGATTTGCAAAATTGCCTTTTCGTGCGTCGTCAGTACTTCCGGTCGCTTACGGAAGTGATCAAAGAAATCGTTAAATTTCAACTTTCTTTTTTTAAATCAATACTAACATCACATTATTGCATCTCTTTTGTAGTTATGAAATATGTTGGTCCCACCGGAAACAAAAACGTCAACTTCCGGTTATAAGAGAAAAACTACATAATTTGAGTATTTTTCTTTCCCATTAATATCCTTTGTAGATAAAGTATTTGGAATTAATTTTAAATATGTTATTCAGACTGCAAATTTGTAGAGTAATGTCAAATATCTTTGTAAAATTCACTTCCGGTCGCGTGTTTTTCTTTCCTTAAAATGAGAAGCTGTCTTAGTAAGATCTCGGAAACGGTAAGAGATTAAGACACCAGACTTATATGAGCAACAGACCTTAAGATGTAGCCAAAACCGCTTGGGTTCAGAGCATCAGCCGTCACTTCCGGCCGTCACAGGAAGTGATCAAAGAAATCGAAAATTTCAACTTTTCTTTTTTTAATTAAAAATTGCATCACTTTATTGCATCTTTTTCGCAGATTCGAAAGATGTTGGTCCCACCGGAAACAAAAACGTCAACTTCCGGTTATAAGAGAAAAACTTAATAGTTTGAGTATTTTACTTTACAATAAATATTCTTTATAGATAAAGTAATTTAAACAAATTTTAGATATGTTATTCAGACTGCAAATGTCTAAAGTAACCTCAAATATCTTTCAAAAATTCCCTTCCGGTTGCGTGTTTTCTGTTCTCAAAATGAGAAATTATCTGAGTGAGATCTCAAAAACAGGTAAAAGTTTTCATCACTTTATTGCATCTGTTTCGCTGTTTTGAAATATGTTAGATTCCACCCGAAACAAAAACGTCAGCTTCCGGTTTTAGATGATAAAATAAGTTATTTCGATATTTAACTTTCTCATAAATATTGCTTATTGATAAAGTACTTGAAATGTTTTTATGCATTTTGTAGATACTGCAAATGTCTAGAGAAACGTCAGAGATTTTTTTTTTTTTTATAAAATTCACTTCCGGTCGCTGTTTACCTGTCCTCCAAATTAGAATTTGTTCTCACAATATTGCTCGGCAACAGTAAACGATTGAAGTCTAAAACTTTCAGGACTGATAGTCAGTCATCAGTTTATTTGAATCGCGAGAAAATCTTGTATTGCCGTTACTTCCAGTCGTGACTGGAAGTGATGCAAAAAAGTGAATGGTTAATGGTTAGCGCGTTGGATTTTCACGCTGACGACCAGGGTTAAATCTCCAATGTGTCTGAATTTCTTTTATCACCTTTTCAGCTTGAATTTACATTTTTATTTTCAAAATTGGACGGAAGACCTCTCATTGCTCGCAATGAGTTTCTAGTTATTAAGGTCTTCCGTTTCAGACGGAAGACCTTATAGCGATTCTACTGTTTCTTTTTATTATTATTTTTTTTTCCCCTTTTCTTTTCCGGGCGATTTCTCAGAGATGGCTGGACGGATTTTCTTGAAATTTTCAGGGATGATAGAGAATGAAAATACCCCCAGGCGTTTTTTTCATTTTTTCAAAATTCACTTCCGGTCGTCAGATATGTCCGATTTCCGTTTTTTTCAAAAATATTTTGTCCCAGTCATATCTCAGAAACGGTAAGAGATTAAGACACCAAACTTATATGGTTAATAGATCTTGAGGAGTAGGCAAAACCATTTGGGTTAAGAGCGTCAGCCGTCACTTCCGGTCGTCACAGGAAGTGATCAAAGAAATCGAAAATTTCAACTTTTCTTTTTTGAATCTTTTTTTGCATCACTTTAATGCATCTCATTTGTAGTTTCGAAATATGTTAGTCCCAGCGGAAACGAAAACGTCAACTTCCGGCTGTAAGCGAAAAACTACATAATTTGAGTATTTTACTTTCCCATAAATATTTTTTATAAATAACGTATTTGAACTGATTTTTAAATATGTTATCAAGACTGCAAATGTCTAGAGTAACGTCAAATATCTTTGTAAAATTCACTTCCAGTCGCGCGTTTAGATGTCCGCAAAATGAGAAATTGTCGGAGTGAGATCTTAGAAACGGTAAGAGATTTAGAAACCAAACTTTTATGAATAATAGACCTTGAGGAGTAGACAAAACCATTTGGGTTAAGAGCGTCAGTCGTCACTTCCGGTCGTCACAGGAAGTGATCAAAGAAATCAAAAATTTCAACTTTTCTCTTTTGGAATAAGACTTACATCATGTAATTGTATCTTTTTCACAGTCTTGATATGTGTTGGTCCCACCCGAAACAAAAAACAACAACTTCCGGTTATAAGAGAAAAACTACATGATAGGATTTTTGGATTTTCCCATACTATCGCTTATAGATAGAGTTCTTTAAATGATTTGTATATATGTTACTGAGACTGCAGATGTCTAGATTGACGTCAAACATCTTAGTAAAATTCACTTCCGGTTGCGTATTTTCCTGCCCTCAAAATGAGATTTTATTCACCTAATTGCTCAGCACCAGTGAACGACTGAAGTCTAAAACTTCAGGACTGATAGTCAGTCACCAGTCTTTTTACATCATGTGAAAATCGTACGTTGCCGTCAGTTTCCGTCTTGATGCAAAAAAAAAGTGAATTTTCCAAGTTTTTTTTTCTTTTTACAGAAATGTTTGGATAATGCATATGTTAGATAGACTAAAACCGTGCAAATTATTTTCGCTGGAAGTGCCGGCCGAAAAACTGGAAGTTGTTTCAAACATGAGTAGTTTTTCATGGAAACTTTCAGGGAGAATCAGTTTTGAATGATTTAGGTGTAGAATGAACATTTTATTTGTTTGGAGTAAATTCAGTCTTGATGAAGTAAGAAAAAAAAAACATAGAAAGTAAATTTATTTCCGGGATTTTCTCAATGACCTTGACCTTTGATCTTGACCTTTGATCTTGACCTTTGATGACCTTGACCTTTGACCAAAAGGTCAGAATCAATAATTAATTTACTCCTCTTTCCCCCCTCCCCTTACCAAAAAAAAAAAAAAATAAAAAAAATAAAAAAATAAAAAAAAGTCAGATTAATATCAGCCTAGAATATTTCTCTAGAACTCATACAACAACTCGGATCGACATGAAATTTCGGGGTTTTGCAGAAGATACCTGAAAGAAAGTTTCCTGAAAAATTGATGGTGAATCTCTGAAGTATATAGAAATTATGAATGTTAACGGCAAACACTGCATCTTTTTTCGTATCTGAAATTTAGCTGCCGATGAACATAAAAATTAATTAAAGCTTTTCTCGCTTATTTCTTCAGTTGTTATGAATAGCACTCGATTCTCTTGATATGATATGATATTTTAACACCAAGCATTCTTGCTTTCTCTAGTATGTGGAATTTATTTCAATTTTATTTAGAATTAATATTAATCGAATGAATGTCGAAAACAGGGATTTTTTTACTAGCAAATAAATTTTCACGCTCTCATTGACACCTTTTTCTTCCTAAAATGCATATATGAAATTTTAATTTATGCTACTTACATTTAATTCAACCCACACAGCGATGCTTATTTTAATCTTACCTATTATTTCAGGATATTCAGTCACATCCGAACCCGATCCGACATTTTCATATATTTGTAATCAAAGTCTCGACACTGCAGTTCTAATGCATCATAGGCTCTGAATGATTAACTCAATGCATTCCAATTATAGACAAACTCAAATATTTTTTTAAACCGAAAATCTGTATTTGCATTATACACCAATCGTGTTTTTCAATCTATTCAATTCTGATCACTACATTCCATAACAAACAAAAGAACACGTGCTTTTATTCCTATTTATTCCTAAACAATTAATTTACTACCTCCATTTTCATCGGAATACGTGGTCTAGTGGTTAGCGTGCCTGCCTTACAAACCAAAGGTTTTGAGTTAGATCCCTGCTGGGAGAATATTTTTTTTTTCAGTTTCAGCTTTTTTTTTCAAACCAATTGACAAAAGAATCAAGAAAACGGAAGACCTGTTATTGCCTAGGCAATAAGTATCTAGTTATTATTATTATTATTCTTTTTTTCATAGTTACGGCGATATCTCAGCTGTGAGCTAGCAGATTTCAGAGATTTTCTCAGGGAAGATGCATCATGTAAATATCTCCAGACGCCTTTTTCATTTTTTCAACATTCTCTTCCGTTTGCGATTTATGGGGAAATTTGTATTTTTTAAATGGCATTTTGTCCAGAATTTTTCTCAAGAACGGCTTAAGATATGAAATTGAAACTCAATGAATAGATAGAACATCAGATTCCAATATGGGGAACGACCTTTATTTTTCGTCGTCGGCACTTCCGGTCGCAAACGGAAGTGAATTCAAAAAGTCCAATTTTTCTACTTTTTTGTTTTTCAATATTTTTCTTTAGGATTTACAGGGTTTATAGAGTGTCTTAAAAGAATTCTAAATATGTATTCAATATTTTGATGCGTGCATTTATTGCAAAGATATGACCGATCCAAACTTTGTCCCACTGTCTGGGGTTCGAATCCTGCTGGAGGCAGTTAATTTTTTTTTCTTTGTTTTTCTCTTTTTTTCAGTTGCTAATGACTTCTCTCTCTTTGAAAACATGTATGGTAGTTTTTGCTGATTTTTAAAAGCTTTTTTGTCACAGATTCTGTAGAAAACCTTTCGACATATACTGAATATCTTTGCATCTATAATATGTCCTTCTAAAACTATTTTAAGGATTTCATTCTTGTCCCCAAAGCTTGACCCATTCAAAAGTTGTCACCCCTTTTGCAATAAAACCTTGTTATCGCTACTCCTCCGTAGAGATTCCAAGCCTTCATCAGTGTCTTCGACTCATGTAGTACTCTCTTCATTCTATCATTGCAAAAGCATTCTTTGGTCCCTTGTATGAGTTACTGCCCCTGAAAGTTTATGCTGCTTACACTTAATGAACTTTTTTTGAAAACGGTGTATCCTAGAGACATGGGACCAACTGCGTCGGCATATTTGACTTTGACCTTGAAATATAGGTCAAGGTCAAAGTCATTAAAAACATAAGAAATAATTCCTTATATATGTGTAAAATATAGCAATTCACCAAATGACCTTGAACTTTGACCTTGACCTTTGACTTTGACATTGGGTCAAATGAAAAGTAAGGACATGCATCCAGCTCCAGTATCAGGTAAAAACATAGAAAGTAAAGATTTCCTTGTTTTATTTTGTTTTGTTTTGTTTTTTTTTTTTTGTTTTGTTTTTTTTTTTTTGGAAATGACCTTGACCTTTGATCTTGACCCAAAGGTCACAATCAGGCTTAAAGATGTGAAAGTAGTTACAATTCTTAGTTTAAAAGAGGCATAAAATAAATAATTCATTCCCCCCCCTTTCTTAAAAAAAAATCACATCAACAACAACGTAGAATATTTCTGTAAAATTCAAACCAGACCTCGGATCGACAACATATTTGGTACATATGTAGTATAGACCTCAGAGAAACTTTCTGGAGAGTTTTACGGTGAGTCTTATAAGTTTATAGAAGTCATGAAGTTTCACGGCAAGAACTACAAGTTCTGTTGTGTTTGAAATTAAAGTGCAGGTGAACGAAGAAATGATCTAAACCTTTTATCGGCTATTTCTTCAGATGTCGTTAGTAGCATTCGATTTTCCTGATATGATACGACATTTTAATACCAAACATTCTCTCTTTCTTTTACATTTGGAATTTATTTGATTCTTATTTAGAATTAATCAGTTTCCAGAAATAGCGATTTTCGGTATATTAAAAACAGTTCTCGCTTTCATTGTCGTGTTTCCCTTCTAAAAATGCATGTTGGGTGTTTGTGCTACACATATTTAATTTAACCCAAAGAAATGCTTATTTAAATGTTTCATATTTATTTCAGGATATTCAGTCAGAAATGTTAAAATCCGAACCCGATCTTTTAAGCTTACAACTAAGCTATTTTCAAAAAATTCAGCATGCTCACAATATCGATGAATCGGGCTACAGTCCATTAATACATTTTCATTAGGGAACAGTGTTAACGTTTTCTCACGCACACCCGTCCCTTGTTATTTTATATACTGCTTGCAAGTTCAGGAACTATTTCCTTTTACGGAAATTCTTTCTTCCCCTACCGATTCTAAAAATACGCTTGTATTTATTCTATAGTCTTAAACAATTAACTTACTCAATTTTATCGGAATGTGTAGCGCAGTGGTTAGAGCACCTGCCTTTCAAACCAAGGGTTTTGAGTTCGATCCCAGCTGGAGGAGGATTTTTTTTTTTTTTTTTTTCATTTTTTTTTTTTTTTTTTTTTGGGGCATTTTTCTTTTTTTTTCCGGCCTAAACGACACAAAAACACTTAAAAAGGTGGAAAGGCCTCTAATTGTTCTCTGAACAATTAGTTTACTTGTTATTATTAAGATCTTTCGAGATATATGATAAGATATGAATATGAATCTTGCTGAGGTGATAGAGCATCAAATGTAGATATGTTGATCGACCATTATTTTCCGTCGTTCGTACTTCCGGTCGCAAAGGGAAGTGAATTAAAAAATGTTAAATTTGTAACTTTTTTGTTTTTCAATATTTTTCTCTGGGATTTACAGGGTTAATAGAGAGTCTTCTAAGAGTTTTAAGTACATGTATGTTTTTATCATTTTGATTGATGCATTTGTTGCAAAGATATGTAATACAAAGATAGATTACATGATCAGTACGTACTGGTCCCTGCTGACAAAGCAGGTAACAACATTGTCTTTGTTTGTAAGACTCATTATATTAAATGTATTTTAGAGGAACTTGGATTTAATTCTACAAGTGGTAATCCAACTTATACTCATAGTTCCCTTTCTAAGGAAGAACTTCTTCAAAATCATATGTCAGTTTTGAATATTTTTAATATTCCAAACAACCAAAATGAATTCGAATTACCATATTTATAATGGATTCCGAAACTTCATAAAAATCCTTACAAACAAAGATACATAGCGGGTTCCAGTATATGTTCAACCAAGCCTCCATCTTTACTCCTCACTAAGATATTAACAGTGGTGAAGGAGAAACTTCAAGAGTACTGTGCAACAATATATTCGAGAAATGGTGTATATCAGATGTGGATACTTAAAAATTCCAAGAAACTTTTGGAAAATTTGAAATCACAAGATTTTACCAAAATCAGCTTTAAAACTTACTTAACGACTTTTCAACTTTATACACAACCATTCCCCACGATAAATTAAAGTCCAGGCTTTTTGATATCATTGACAGCTGCTTTTTCAATAAAAATGGAACTCGTAAATATACTTACCTTGTCATTGGTCATTTGCAAAATTATTTTGTTAAAAAACATTCTGATTGTACACACAAGTACTCTGAAGTTGACATTAAAAAGATGCTTGAGTTTCTGATTGACAATATCTATGTGGTTTTTGGAGACCAGGTCTTCCAACAATCTATTGGAATTCCCATGGGTACCAATTGCGCCCCGTTATTAGCAGACCTTTTTTTGTATTCATATGAAGTAGAATTTGTCCAAGATCTTGTACGTGAAAAGAAGAAAACACTTGCTGTGGTCTTCAACTCGACATTTAGATATATCGACGACGTATTGTCAATTAACAATGGCTATTTCCATTCTTATGTCGATACGATATATCCTGGTGAACTTGAGATAAAAGATACCACAGAGTCTGACACATCTGTTTCATATTTGGATATTTTACTTGAAAAAGATGTTAATGGTAATATAACAACCAAGCTTTATGATAAACGTGATGACTTTAACTTTTCAATCGTCAACTTCCCCCTACTTATGCAGCAATATACCTTCATCACCTGCATACGGGTTATTTATCTCTCAGTTGATTCGATACGCAAGAGCATGCTCTACGTATGTACAATTTCTAAAACGAGGTAAATTATTGACAAATAAGTTGATGAAACAAGAATATCAGCTGTCTCGTTTTAAAGTCATCATTTCGAAAGTTCTATGGTCGATACAATGACCTTGTCAGCAAATACAATTTATCATTGAGTCAAATGCTGACTGATGTTTTTCATACTAATTGTTAGGCCATTATTTACACACTGAATTGTCGACGGATTTTTCCGTGATTTCCCGATCATGACAAGGAGCACACGGCGGATGCTCACTCCTCCATGGCACCTGATCCCACCTCTGATGTTTGGAGGTCCGTGTTTGCTCTGCTCCTATTTTGTATTGTTTAATGGACTTTTGAGCTTGAATACTGTTCGTTATCTCCATATCTTTCATATGACCGCATTTATTGCTAAGATATGACCGATCCAAACTTTCTCGTATTGTTGCGGGTTCGAATCCTGCTGGGGCGGCAGATTGTTTCTCTCTTTTTTCAGTTGTAAATGATATTTTTCTCTGTGAAGACATGTAAGATAGTTTTTGCTTATTTTTTAAAGCTTTTTTAACAGAGATTCTACAGAAATCCTTTAATAATCATGATCTATGTTGAAAGACTGTGTTACATAAACGCAAACAAAAATTACCTTCAATAAAGTATTAAAGGAAGTGAGATAGCACAGCGATCTGGAGAAAAGTTCGGTCGGAAGACCACTTGTTGCCCTAGCAACAAGAAACGCATCTAGTTAGGTCTTCCGTTTTCAACGGAAGACCTATAGTGATTCTACTGTTTCTTATTATTATTATTCTTATTCTTAGTTTTTTGACTTTCTAATTTTGTGCACGCGATTTCTCGAAGACTATTGGATGGATTTACATGAAATTTTCAGGAAAAGTGTGTTGTAACATGAACTTGATCTATCTGAGAGATTTTTTGGAAATTCCCTTCCGGTACCAAGTTACAGACCATTTTCTGATTTCAAAATGACATTTTGTCCGCGGATAATCTCAAGAACCACAAGAGATATCAATGTCAAACTTTCAGAGATTATAGTTCGTGATAGGTACTAGCCGGGTCGCTACTTTTCGTTCGTCGTCGGCACTTCCGGTCGCTTACGGAAGTGATCAAAGAAATCGTAAAATTTCAACTTTCCTTTTTTAAATTAATACTTACATCACATTATTGCATCTCTTTTGTAGTTTCGAAATATGTTAGTCCCACCGGAAACAAAAACGTCAACTTCCGGTTATAAGAGAAAAACGACATAATTTGAGTATTTTTCTTTCCCATTAATATCTTCTGTAGATAAAGTATTTGAAATGAATTTTAAATATGTTATTCAGACTGCAAATGTCTAGTGTAACGTCAAATATCATTGTAAAATTCACTTCCGGTTGCGTGTTTTTCTGTCCTCAAAATGAGAAGTTGTGTGAGCAAGATCTCAGAAACGGTAAGAGATTAAGACACCAAACTTTTATGAGCAACAGACCTTAAGATGTAGGCAAAACCATTTGGGTTAAGAGCGTCAGTCGTCACTTCCTGTCGTCACAGGAAGTGATCAAAGAAAACGAAAATTTCAACTTTTCTTTTTTTAATTATAAATTCCATCACTTTATTGCATCTTTTTCGCAGATTCGAAAGATGTTCGTCCCATCGGAAACAAAAACGACAACATCCGGTTAGAAGAGAAAAACTAAATAATTTGAGTTTTTTTAATTTCCAGTAAATATTCTATATAGATAAAGTATTTGAAATGAATTTTAAATGTGCTATTCAGAGTGCAAATGTCTAGAGTAATCTTAAATATTTTTTTCAAAAATTCACTTCCGGTCGCGTGTTTTCCTGTCCTCAAAATGAGAAGTTGTCTGAGCGAGATCTCAAAAACAGGTAAAAGATTAAAACACCAAAATTTTAAGAGTAATGGACGTTGAGGGGTAGGTGAAACCATTTGGGTTAAACGCCTCAGTCGTCACTTCCGCTTGTCACAGGAAGTGATCAAAGATAACAAAAAATTTAACTTTTCTTTTTAAAATTAAAATTTACATGACTTTATTGCATCTCTTTTGCTGTTTTGAAATATTTTAGATTCCACCGGAAACAAAAACGTCAACTTCCGGTTTTAGGAGATAAACTACGTTATTCTTATATTTAACTTTCTCATAAATATCCCGTATCAATGAAGTACCTGAAATGATTTTATGCATGTTGTAGATACTGCAAATGTCTAGAGAACAGTCAGAGATTTTTATAAAATTCACTTCCGGTTGTGTGTTTATCTGTTCTCAGAATTAGAATTTAGTCCCACAATATTGTTCGGCAACAGTAAACGACTGAGGACTAAAACTTTCAGGACTGATATTCAGTCATCAGTTTATTTGAATCATGAGAAAATCTTGCATCGCCGTTACTTCCGGTCGTGAAAGGAAGTGATGTAAGAAAGTGAATGGTTAATGGTTAGCACGTTGGATTTTCATGCTGACGATTAGGGTTAAATCTCCAGAGTGTCTGAATTTCTTTTATCACTTTTTTAGCTTGAATTTTCTTTTTTATTTTCAGAATCAGACGGAAGACCTCTCATTGCTCGCAATGAGTTTCTAGTTAAGGTCTTCCGTTTCAGACGGAAGACCTTATAGTGATTCTACTGTTTCTTCTTTTTCTTTTTATTATTATTATTTTTTTCCCCTTTTCTTTTCGGACGATTTCTCAGAGATGGCTGGACGGATTTTCTTGAAATTTTCAGGGATGATAGAGAATGAAAATATCTTCAAACACTTTTCTCATTTTTTTCAAAATTCACTTCCGGTCGTCAGATATGTCCGATTTCCGTTTTTTTCAAAAATATTTTGTCCGAGTCATATCTCAGAAACGGTAAGAAATTAAGACACCAAACTTATATGAGTAATAGATCTTGAGGAATAGGCAAATCCATTTGGGTTAAGAGCGTCAGTCGTCACTTCCGGTCGTCAAAGGAAGTGATAATAGAAGTCGAAATTTTCAACTTTTCTTTTTTGAATCTTTTTTGGCATCACTTTATTGCATCTCATTCGTAGTTTCGAAATATGTCAGTCCCACCGGAAACAAAAACGACAACTTCCGGTTATAAGAGAAAAACTACATAATTTGGGTATTTTTCTTTCCCATAAATATTTTTTATAGATAAGGCATTTGAACTGATTTTTACATATGTTATTAAGACTGCAAATGCCTAGAGCAACGTCAAATATCTTTGTAAAATTCACTTCCGGTCGCGCGTTTAGATGTCCGTAAAATGAGAAATTGTCGGAGTGAGATCTCAGAAACGGTAAGAGATTTTGACACCAAACTTTTATGAGTAATAGACCTGGAGGAGTAGACAAAACCATTTGGGTTAATAGCGACAGTCGTCACTTCCAGTCGTCACCGGAAGTGATCAAAGAAATCGAAAATTTCAACTTTTCTCTTTTGGAATAAGACTTGCGTCATATAATTGTATCTTTTTTACAGTTTTGATATGTGTTGGTCCCACCGGAAACAAAAAACAACAACTTCCGGTTATAAGAGAAAAACTACATCATAGGGTTTTTGGATTTTCCCATACATATCGCTTATAGATAGAGTTCTTTAAATGATTTTTATATATGTTATTGAGACTGCAGATGTCTAGATTGACGTCAAACATCTTAGTAAAATTCACTTTCGGTTGCGTATTTTCCTGCCCTCAAATTGAGATTTTATTCACCTAATTGCTTAGCACCAGTAAACGACTGAAGTCTAAAACTTTCAGGACTGATAGTCAGTCACCAGTTTTTCTACATCATGTGAAAATCGTACGTTGCCGTCAGTTTCCGTCGTGACCGGAAGCGATGCAAAAAAGTGAATTTTCCAAGTTTTTTTTTCTTTTTACAGAAATGTTTGGCTAATGCAGATGTTAGATAGACTAAAACCATGCAAATCATTTTCACTGGAAGTGCCGCCGAAAAACCGGAAGTTGTTTCAAACATGAGTAGTTTTTCATGGAAACATTTAGGGATGATCAGTTGTGAATAATTTAGGTGTAGAATGAACATTTTATTTGTTTGGAATAATTTCAGTCTTGATGAAGTAAAAAAAAAACATAGAAAGTAAATTTATTTCCGGGATTTTCTCAATGACCTTGACCTTTGATCTTAACCTTTGACCTTGACCTTGAACTTTGATGACCTTGACCTTTGACCAAAAGGTCAGAATCAATAATTAATTTACTCCTCTTTCTCCCTTCCCCTTCCCCCCCCCCAAAAAAAATCAGATTAATATCAGCCTAGAATATTTCTCTAGAAATCATACAACACCTCGGATCGACATAAGATTTCGGGCTTTTGCAGAAGATACCTGAAAGAAAGTTTCCTGAAAATTTGACGGTGAATCTCTGAAGTATATAGAAATTATTAATGTTAACGGCAAACACTACATCTTTTTTCGTATCTGAAATTTAGGTTCCGATGAACATAAAAATTAATTAAAGCTTTTTTCGGTTATTTCTTCAATTGTTATGAATAGCAATCGATTCTCTTGATATGATATGATATTTTAACACCAAGCATTCTTGCTTTCTCTAGTACGTGGAATTTATTTCAATTTTATTTAGAATTAATATTAATCGAATGAATGTCGAAAACAGCGATATTTTCCTAGCGAATAAATTTTCACTCTCTCATTGACACCTTTTTCTTCCTAAAATGCATATATGAAATTTTAATTTATGCTTCTTACATTTAATTCAATCCACACAGAAATGCTTAATTTAATCTTACCTATTATTTCAGGATATTCATTCACACACGAACCCGATCCGATATTTTCAAATATTTGTAAACAAAGTCTCGATACTGCAGTTCCAATGAATCATAGGCTCTGAATGATTAACTCAATACATACCAAATATAGACCAACTCAAATATTTTTTTAAACCGAAAATCTGCATTTGCATTATACACCAATCGTGTTTCTCAATCTATTCAATACTGATTACTACATTGTGCAACAAACAAAAGGACACGTGCTTTTATTCCTAATAGATTTATTCTTAAACAATTAATTTACTACCTCCATCTTCATCGGAATACGTGGTCTAGTGGTTAGCGTGCCTGCCTTACAAACCAAAGGTTTTGAGTTCGATCCCTGCTGGGAGAACATTTTTTTTTTCATTTTCTGTTGTTTTTTTTTTTCAAACCAATTGACAAAAGAATCAAGAAAACGGAAGACCTGTTATTGCCTAGGCAATAAGTATCTAGTATTCTTAATATTATTGTATAGACGAAATTTTGTAAAGAACTTTGTCCGCTCCATTTCTCCAGAACAGCTTAAGATATGAAAGTTAACTCTGTCAAATATCATAGATAATGACTTGTAGATGTCACCATGAACATTTTTTCCGTCGTCAATACTTCCGGTCGTCACAGAAAGTGGATTAAAAAGTCGATTTTTTCAATTTCTTCGTCTTTCTACCTTCTTTTTTCTGTAATATTCACAGGGTATGTAAAGGCCCCTCTTTGAAGATTTTACGTATTGCCAGTTTCTTGATTTGATTAAGAAGGAATTAAATATCTTAGAATTTCTGAAAACGTAGGACCAACGTTTCTTAAACACTACAAAATATTGATTTTTTTGTCGTATATATAGTATACGGGGACTGCTCAAGGCTCATTCGCTAAGGATGAAGTGTAGAGGTAACACTTCTCTGGTGATTGAGATAGGCCAGAAAAATCTTCCTGTTGCCATGGAAACATGTTTATATTAAATAAAAATGGTAGAATATGATATATATTATGTGTGAGCATTTTATTCACCCCTCTTTTATTTTGTCAACTGTAGAAGACATTGTCATCTTTACAGACCCCCCCCCCCTTCTCTTTTATTGTAATGAATGCAAATGTCGCTTTTATGTTTTGGATTATAAATAGAATGACCTTGACCTTCATATCACAAGCAACTCTTCTTGAAGTTTTCAAAATGATAAGGCTTAATTCTTTCTACAAAATAATTGTAATTTACATATTTATGTTCTAGACCCCCCCCCCCACCCCCAATCGAAGCAGCCAGGTGGAATAGGCTTATATAAAATATACAACTTATAAGGAACTTCTTAAGAGTGTCATTAATAAAATTCAGTTCCCCTGATGTGATTTGATATTTTGCTACCATTCATTCTTCTTCTGTTTCGTCTAAAGAATTTATAATTATTTTATTTAGAATTAATTTATCTTTAGAAAGTAGCGATTGTCAGCTGCATTCCTTAGCATTTTCTTGTATATCTATTACTTGCATATTAATAATTTCATTAAATAACATATATAAGTATTAGAACTTCATTTCCATCGTTTTTATTAAATTCGTAAATCCTTGGATCCGCTCCTGCAGGTGCGCGAAAGCCTCATCACTACTGTAAACAAATTATTCATCACGCCGAAAATGTTCATGATTCCGCTAAACTAAGAAAGTTTACACATAGTTTATCATCTCATAAACAAACATCACCCTCTCCAATACAGAAATGCTCGAATTGAAGGGGAAAATTCAGGAATTGTTTTGCGTCAGCCATGTTTTGACGTGAACCTTACACGCCATTCTCTTATTAAGGTCTTCCGTTTCAGACGGAAGACCTTATAGTGATTCTACTGTTTCTTCTTTTTAAGGTCTTCCGTTTCAGTCGGAAGACCTTATAGTGATTGTACTGTTTATTAAGGTCTTCCGTTTCAGACGGAAGACCTTATAGTGATTCTACTGTTTCTTTTTATTATTATTTTTTTTTTCCCCTTTTCTTGTCGGAGCGTTTTCTCAGAGATGGCTGGACGGATTTTCTTGAAATTTTCAGGGATGATAGAGAATGAAAATACCCCTAGGCGTTTTTTTCATTTTTTCAAAATTCACTTCCGGTCGTCAGATATGTCCGATTTCCGTTTTTTTCAAAAATATTTTGTCCCAGTCATATCTCAGAAAAGGTAAGAGATTAAGACACCAAACCTATACGGTTAATAGATCTTGAGGAGTAGGCAAAACCATTTGGGTTAAGAGCGTCAGCCGTCACTTCCGGTCGTCACAGGAAGTGATCAAAGAAATCGAAATTTTCAACTTTTCTTTTTTGATTTTTTTCTTTCATTACATTGTTGCATCTTATTTGTAGATTCGAAATATGTTAGTCTTACCGGAACCAAAAACGTCAACTTCCGGCTATAAGTGAAAAACTGCATAATTTGAGTATTTTACTTTCCCATAAATATTTTTTATACATAATGTATTTGAACTGATTTTTGAATATGTTATCAAGACTGCAAATGTCTAGAGTAACGTCAAATATCTTTGTAAAATTCACTTCCGGTCGCGCGTTTAAATGTCCGCAAAATGAGAACTTGTCCGAGTGAGATCTCAGAAACGGTAAGAGATTTAGACACCAAACTGATAAGAGTATTAAACCTTGAGAAGTAGACAAAACAATTTGGCTTAAGAGCGTCAGTCGTCACTTCCGGTCGTCACAGGAAGTGATCAAAGAAATCGAAAATTTCAAATTTTCTCTTTTGAAATAAGACTTGCATCATATAATTGTATCTTTTTCACAGTTACGAGATGTCTTGGTTCCACCGGAAACAAAAAACGACAACTTTCGGTTTTAAGAGAAAAACTACATAATAGGGGTTTTGAATTTCCCCCAACATATCGCTTATAGATAGAGTTCTTTAAATGATTTTTATATATGTTATTGAGACTGCAGTTGTCTAGATTGACATGAAATATCTTAATAAAATTCACTTCCGGTCGCGTGTTTTCTTGTCCACAAAATGAAAAGTTATTTCAGCGAGATCTCGGAAACGGCATGAAAGTAAAACACCAAACTTGTAGGAGTAATAAAACTTGGTGAGAAGGCAAAACACATAGGGTTAAAAGCGTCAGCCGTCATTTCCGGTCATCACAGGAAGTGATCGAAGAAATCGAAAATTTCAACTTTTCTTTTTAAAATTAAAATTTTCATCACTTTATTGCTTCCCTTTCGCTGTTTTAAAATATGTTAAATTCCACCGGAAAAAAACTTTAAACTTCCGGTTTTAAAAGATAAACTACGTTATTTCGTGGTTTAGCTTTCTCATAAATATCACTTATAGATAAGTAATTGAAATGTTTTTTTTTTTTTTTTTTTTTTTTTTTTTTTTTTTACATATGCTGTAGATACTGCAAAAGTCAAGAGAAAATTCAGAGATTTTTATTCAGTTCACTTCCGGTCGTGTGTTTTCTTGTCCTCAAAATTAGAATTTGTTCTCACAATTGTTCGGCAACAGTAAAAGACTGAACTCTAAAACTTTCAGGACTTATAGTCAGTCATCAGTTCATTTGCTTGGTGTAAAAATCGTGTGTCGTCATTACTTCCGGTCGTGAGAGGAAACGAAGCAAAAAAGTATATTTTAAGTTATTTGGTTTCTACATAAGTTTTAGGCTAATACCGACGTTGGAAAAGACATGTTCATGCAAACAGGAAGTCGTATAACGGAAGACCTTCTCATTACTAGTAATGAGTTTCTAGTTAAGTCTTCCGTTCACAACGGAAGACTTATAGTGATTGTATTGTTTCTTTTTATTATTATTATTATTATTATTATTATTATTCCTCCCAAATTTTGTGAGCGCGATTACTCAGAGATGGTTGGATAGATTTTCACAATTTTTCACATGATAGTTGGCTGATATATGAAGTTTATATAAAATTCCGTTTTTTGAAAAATTCACTTCCGGTCCGAAGTTACGGCCGAATTTCCAATTTTTAAATGGACTTTTGTCCGGAATTTTTCTCGGAAACGGTTTAAGGTAAAGATGTGAAATTTACAGGGGTATTAGACCATGACATTCTCTTTGTTTCGAAGTTGTTTTCGTGTGTTTCCGGTACTTCCTGTCCGAACCGGAAGTGAACTTGTGTATGGTCAATTTTCAACTTTTTTGTTTTTTAATATTTTTTCAAGATATTTTTATGTATAACAGAGGTTATTCTACAAATACTAAATATATAATTTGTTTTGAAATCAGATTCCACATTTTGCAGATTTTCGATACCCTCATTTTCCCTATTTACCTAGTGTGTAGACAATGGGCAAAGAAAGATAACTCTGACTTGTAAGTGAGAATAGAACTTTCGAGATAAAGGCGGAAATAGTATCGATATCGTCTCCATATTAAGACATTCCATATTCACTCTTTTCTACATGTAAGAATACGTTGGTTGCTCCATTCAGTGTATGTATAATGTAAAGTTGCCATGCAATGTTAGCCTATATTGACAGTTACTGAGAATGCTTTTGTATTTACACATGTATATATATGTATGAAAAAAAAAAAAAAAAAAAAAAAAAAAACCATGATATATGCCGGCTAGCACATTCAAGTAAATATATTATAAACAGTATACATTTATAGTGATGGCATGCATCTAGCATACTGGATTACATCTTTTGACATTTGGCCTTGAAATTTAGGTCAAGGTCAAAAGTCAAGACCATTGAAAATCTACATAAATGGTTGGTATTAGCTATTTACCCAAATGACCTTGACCTTTGAACTTGAAATTCGACCTTGACCTTGACCCAAGGTAAAAAAAGAAATATGAAGTACATGTATCTAGATTCAGCTTTCAGTGTTTATTTCGGTTAGCAGGATAGAAGGTAAAGAGTTTTTTTAATGACCTTCACTTTTGACCTAAAGGTCACAAACAATCAATCTTAAGTTCTTAAGTTCTTGGAGGTAGATACAAGATACAAATCCCACTTTAAATTGGTTTAGAGTAAACTACCCCCCCCCCCCTTCTTCCAAAGAAAAAAAAAATCAAACTAATAGCAACGTAGAGAATTAATGTAAAACTCAAACATCACCTCGGATTGACATAAAATTTAAGCTAACTGCAGAAAAGACCCCAAAGAAAGTTTCCTGAAAGTTTTACGGTGAGTCTCTAAAGTATATAGAAATTATGAATTTTTACGGCGAAAATTACAAATTCTGTCGTGTTTGAAATTTCAGTGCAGATAAACAAAGACATGATCAAACCCTTTTATAGCCTATTTCTTTAGATGTCGTTAACAGCATTCAATTTTACTGATATGAAATGATATTTTAATACCAAGCATTCTTCTTTTATTTTACATTTGAAATTTATTTGATTTTTTTTTAGAATTACGCAATCCCCAGAAATGGCGATTTTCGGTATATTAAAAAGCAATACACGTTTCTTCCCCGTGTTTCCCATCTAGAAATGCATACTAAACTTAATATTTTCATCCATTTAAAACATAAAAAAACTCAATTAAGATATTTTCAAACAACTCTTATTATGCACCTGTCATGCATTTACATTCCTAAACGTTTTCACCTATGCTCAATCTTTACATGCTTCTTACTACGCACCTTAAACGCACAATTTCCCATTAATATCAATCTTATAACTTCTTTCAGACCCTTGCCTTTCCATCTAGACCCTAAAACCATCCCATTCCAACCCATAAACATACCCAAGAATTTGTCCGAATTTTTGAAACTGGCACTACTTGCGTGGTCAATGAAATAGCGGGTACCATTAGTCGACTCTAACCCAGTACGTCTTGTCTTTGGAATAAAATCAACTCCGAGCCCGATCTTAAAATCCTAGTAGAGAAATGAGAATTTTGCTGTTTTATTTATTTCCTTGCTTTTTTCTCCTTTTTTTCCAGCCCAAATCTGTGGAAAGACTTCTGTTTATTATGTTCCCCAAACGAACTTGGGCAGGATATTGCTTTTTACTGTGTTTTTTATTAGGTCTTCAGTTCACAACGGAAGACCTATAGTGATTGTATTGTTAAGTCTTCCGTTCACAACGGAAGACTTATAGTGATTGTATTGTTTCTTTTTATTATTAAGTCTTCCGTTCACAACGGAAGACTTATAGTGATTGTATTGTTTCTTTTTATTATTATTATTATTATTATTATTATTATTCCTCCCAAATTTTGTGAGCGCGATTACTCAGAGATGGTTGGATAGATTTTCACAATTTTTCACATGATAGTAGGCTGATATATGAAGTTTATATAAAATTCCGTTTTTTGAAAAATTCACTTCCGGTCCGAAGTTACGGCCGAATTTCCAATTTTTAAATGGACTTTTGTCCGGAATTTTTCTCGGAAACGGTTTAAGGTAAAGATGTGAAATTTACAGGGGTATTAGACCATGACATTCTCTTTGTTTCGAAGTTGTTTTCGTGTGTTTCCGGTACTTCCTGTCCGAACCGGAAGTGAACTTGTGTATGGTCAATTTTCAACTTTTTTGTTTTTTAATATTTTTTCAAGATATTTTTATGTATAACAGAGGTTATTCTACAAATACTAAATATATAATTTGTTTTGAAATCAGATTCCACATTTTGCAGATTTTCGATACCCTCATTTTCCCTATTTACCTAGTGTGTAGACAATGGGCAAAGAAAGATAACTCTGACTTGTAAGTGAGAATAGAACTTTCGAGATAAAGGCGGAAATAGTATCGATATCGTCTCCATATTAAGACATTCCATATTCACTCTTTTCTACATGTAAGAATACGTTGGTTGCTCCATTCAGTGTATGTATAATGTAAAGTTGCCATGCAATGTTAGCCTATATTGACAGTTACTGAGAATGCTTTTGTATTTACACATGTATATATATGTATGAAAAAAAAAAAAAAAAAAAAAAAAAAACCATGATATATGCCGGCTAGCACATTCAAGTAAATATATTATAAACAGTATACATTTATAGTGATGGCATGCATCTAGCATACTGGATTACATCTTTTGACATTTGGCCTTGAAATTTAGGTCAAGGTCAAAAGTCAAGACCATTGAAAATCTACATAAATGGTTGGTATTAGCTATTTACCCAAATGACCTTGACCTTTGAACTTGAAATTCGACCTTGACCTTGACCCAAGGTAAAAAAAGAAATATGAAGTACATGTATCTAGATTCAGCTTTCAGTGTTTATTTCGGTTAGCAGGATAGAAGGTAAAGAGTTTTTTTAATGACCTTCACCTTTGACCTAAAGGTCACAAACAATCAATCTTAAGTTCTTAAGTTCTTGGAGGTAGATACAAGATACAAATCCCACTTTAAATTGGTTTAGAGTAAACTACCCCCCCCCCCTTCTTCCAAAGAAAAAAAAAATCAAACTAATAGCAACGTAGAGAATTAATGTAAAACTCAAACATCACCTCGGATTGACATAAAATTTAAGCTAACTGCAGAAAAGACCCCAAAGAAAGTTTCCTGAAAGTTTTACGGTGAGTCTCTAAAGTATATAGAAATTATGAATTTTTACGGCGAAAATTACAAATTCTGTCGTGTTTGAAATTTCAGTGCAGATAAACAAAGACATGATCAAACCCTTTTATAGCCTATTTCTTTAGATGTCGTTAACAGCATTCAATTTTACTGATATGAAATGATATTTTAATACCAAGCATTCTTCTTTTATTTTACATTTGAAATTTATTTGATTTTTTTTTAGAATTACGCAATCCCCAGAAATGGCGATTTTCGGTATATTAAAAAGCAATACACGTTTCTTCCCCGTGTTTCCCATCTAGAAATGCATACTAAACTTAATATTTTCATCCATTTAAAACATAAAAAAACTCAATTAAGATATTTTCAAACAACTCTTATTATGCACCTGTCATGCATTTACATTCCTAAACGTTTTCACCTATGCTCAATCTTTACATGCTTCTTACTACGCACCTTAAACGCACAATTTCCCATTAATATCAATCTTATAACTTCTTTCAGACCCTTGCCTTTCCATCTAGACCCTAAAACCATCCCATTCCAACCCATAAACATACCCAAGAATTTGTCCGAATTTTTGAAACTGGCACTACTTGCGTGGTCAATGAAATAGCGGGTACCATTAGTCGACTCTAACCCAGTACGTCTTGTCTTTGGAATAAAATCAACTCCGAGCCCGATCTTAAAATCCTAGTAGAGAAATGAGAATTTTGCTGTTTTATTTATTTCCTTGCTTTTTTCTCCTTTTTTTCCAGCCCAAATCTGTGGAAAGACTTCTGTTTATTATGTTCCCCAAACGAACTTGGGCAGGATATTGCTTTTTACTGTGTTTTTTATTAGGTCTTCAGTTCACAACGGAAGACCTATAGTGATTGTATTGTTAAGTCTTCCGTTCACAACGGAAGACTTATAGTGATTGTATTGTTTCTTTTTATTATTAAGTCTTCCGTTCACAACGGAAGACTTATAGTGATTGTATTGTTTCTTTTTATTATTATTATTATTATTATTATTATTATTCCTCCCAAATTTTGTGAGCGCGATTACTCAGAGATGGTTGGATAGATTTTCACAATTTTTCACATGATAGTAGGCTGATATATGAAGTTTATATAAAATTCCGTTTTTTGAAAAATTCACTTCCGGTCCGAAGTTACGGCCGAATTTCCAATTTTTAAATGGACTTTTGTCCGGAATTTTTCTCGGAAACGGTTTAAGGTAAAGATGTGAAATTTACAGGGGTATTAGACCATGACATTCTCTTTGTTTCGAAGTTGTTTTCGTGTGTTTCCGGTACTTCCTGTCCGAACCGGAAGTGAACTTGTGTATGGTCAATTTTCAACTTTTTTGTTTTTTAATATTTTTTCAAGATATTTTTATGTATAACAGAGGTTATTCTACAAATACTAAATATATAATTTGTTTTGAAATCAGATTCCACATTTTGCAGATTTTCGATACCCTCATTTTCCCTATTTACCTAGTGTGTAGACAATGGGCAAAGAAAGATAACTCTGACTTGTAAGTGAGAATAGAACTTTCGAGATAAAGGCGGAAATAGTATCGATATCGTCTCCATATTAAGACATTCCATATTCACTCTTTTCTACATGTAAGAATACGTTGGTTGCTCCATTCAGTGTATGTATAATGTAAAGTTGCCATGCAATGTTAGCCTATATTGACAGTTACTGAGAATGCTTTTGTATTTACACATGTATATATATGTATGAAAAAAAAAAAAAAAAAAAAAAAAAAACCATGATATATGCCGGCTAGCACATTCAAGTAAATATATTATAAACAGTATACATTTATAGTGATGGCATGCATCTAGCATACTGGATTACATCTTTTGACATTTGGCCTTGAAATTTAGGTCAAGGTCAAAAGTCAAGACCATTGAAAATCTACATAAATGGTTGGTATTAGCTATTTACCCAAATGACCTTGACCTTTGAACTTGAAATTCGACCTTGACCTTGACCCAAGGTAAAAAAAGAAATATGAAGTACATGTATCTAGATTCAGCTTTCAGTGTTTATTTCGGTTAGCAGGATAGAAGGTAAAGAGTTTTTTTAATGACCTTCACCTTTGACCTAAAGGTCACAAACAATCAATCTTAAGTTCTTAAGTTCTTGGAGGTAGATACAAGATACAAATCCCACTTTAAATTGGTTTAGAGTAAACTACCCCCCCCCCTTCTTCCAAAGAAAAAAAAAATCAAACTAATAGCAACGTAGAGAATTAATGTAAAACTCAAACATCACCTCGGATTGACATAAAATTTAAGCTAACTGCAGAAAAGACCCCAAAGAAAGTTTCCTGAAAGTTTTACGGTGAGTCTCTAAAGTATATAGAAATTATGAATTTTTACGGCGAAAATTACAAATTCTGTCGTGTTTGAAATTTCAGTGCAGATAAACAAAGACATGATCAAACCCTTTTATAGCCTATTTCTTTAGATGTCGTTAACAGCATTCAATTTTACTGATATGAAATGATATTTTAATACCAAGCATTCTTCTTTTATTTTACATTTGAAATTTATTTGATTTTTTTTTAGAATTACGCAATCCCCAGAAATGGCGATTTTCGGTATATTAAAAAGCAATACACGTTTCTTCCCCGTGTTTCCCATCTAGAAATGCATACTAAACTTAATATTTTCATCCATTTAAAACATAAAAAAACTCAATTAAGATATTTTCAAACAACTCTTATTATGCACCTGTCATGCATTTACATTCCTAAACGTTTTCACCTATGCTCAATCTTTACATGCTTCTTACTACGCACCTTAAACGCACAATTTCCCATTAATATCAATCTTATAACTTCTTTCAGACCCTTGCCTTTCCATCTAGACCCTAAAACCATCCCATTCCAACCCATAAACATACCCAAGAATTTGTCCGAATTTTTGAAACTGGCACTACTTGCGTGGTCAATGAAATAGCGGGTACCATTAGTCGACTCTAACCCAGTACGTCTTGTCTTTGGAATAAAATCAACTCCGAGCCCGATCTTAAAATCCTAGTAGAGAAATGAGAATTTTGCTGTTTTATTTATTTCCTTGCTTTTTTCTCCTTTTTTTCCAGCCCAAATCTGTGGAAAGACTTCTGTTTATTATGTTCCCCAAACGAACTTGGGCAGGATATTGCTTTTTACTGTGTTTTTTATTAGGTCTTCAGTTCACAACGGAAGACCTATAGTGATTGTATTGTTAAGTCTTCCGTTCACAACGGAAGACTTATAGTGATTGTATTGTTTCTTTTTATTATTAAGTCTTCCGTTCACAACGGAAGACTTATAGTGATTGTATTGTTTCTTTTTATTATTATTATTATTATTATTATTATTATTCCTCCCAAATTTTGTGAGCGCGATTACTCAGAGATGGTTGGATAGATTTTCACAATTTTTCACATGATAGTAGGCTGATATATGAAGTTTATATAAAATTCCGTTTTTTGAAAAATTCACTTCCGGTCCGAAGTTACGGCCGAATTTCCAATTTTTAAATGGACTTTTGTCCGGAATTTTTCTCGGAAACGGTTTAAGGTAAAGATGTGAAATTTACAGGGGTATTAGACCATGACATTCTCTTTGTTTCGAAGTTGTTTTCGTGTGTTTCCGGTACTTCCTGTCCGAACCGGAAGTGAACTTGTGTATGGTCAATTTTCAACTTTTTTGTTTTTTAATATTTTTTCAAGATATTTTTATGTATAACAGAGGTTATTCTACAAATACTAAATATATAATTTGTTTTGAAATCAGATTCCACATTTTGCAGATTTTCGATACCCTCATTTTCCCTATTTACCTAGTGTGTAGACAATGGGCAACGAAAGATAACTCTGACTTGTAAGTGAGAATAGAACTTTCGAGATAAAGGCGGAAATAGTATCGATGACGTCAGAGACATATACACTCTCCATATCAAAATATTTAAACGTTTTATATTCACTCTTCAAAATTTAAGAGGACGTTGGTTACCGCTTCCAGTGCATGTAAAGTTTGAAGTTGATGTGTAGTGTAAGTCTGTATTGACAGTTAGTTAATTTACACATGAATATATCTAAAAAAAAATTAATATATATATGCTAGGTAGCTAATTCAAGTAAATATATTATAAGCACTGAATATACATTTATAGTGATGGACAAGCATGCAGTTTTATCTATTTCGTATATTAAGTTCAGAATACGATAGTTATAAGCCTTCTATAATGCAGACGATTTATTATTCTCTATGATCTGAATGCGAAATTATCCCGATTTCCGAGTTTTACTTTCGATATTAAAAAATATTACATACACTCAAAAAAGGAATTAAGCGATAGAAAATTGTAATACAGTACTGTTTTAAAGCCTTTATAAATAAATTGATATCTGTCACTGAAAAGAAAGAAAATCAATCTATAGATTAGATTTGGTTATTACATATATATTTGATAAAAGGTTAAATTATCTATGACACATGATCTATACTCTATATACCCAAGGAATTATAAAAGATGTGAAAAGGCGACTCTTGGATTTTTGTGAAATACTCAAAGAGTTAAAGAGTGTGTGAAATAATGGTACGCTATATGTTTCTTTTGAAAAAAAAAACATGATAAAAAAATTGTACAAGTCTGTTGATATGTGGGATAAGTATATCTGAATGAACACAATTTTATGCAATGATATATAATCATGTACATGCAACTGACGTCCGTACTTTTCCTTGTAATTCATAAAATTATCTAATTCCTTTGAAGCCCCCCCCCCCTGTCTTGAATTTGAATTATATATTCGTTTTAGATTTAAATCTGGAACATGTGAATAACATTACCATTTACATGTATACAGAATTTCATATTTTATAATTATGAAATGTTCAATTTACATGTCTGAGAGAGAGAGAGAGGAGAGATTCCCTCTTAATCCCGATCCAGACCAAAAATTAGTTCTTTATCGGTCACACCCATTCTTTATTAGATGTTTTCTGATTTCATAGTCAGTCATGGTCACATCCTGTATATTTTTCAGCTTAAAAAGTATCACACGAAGTGCACACGAAGTGCACGTGTGTTGACCTGTCAATCAAAATCACTTGATGCTGTATGCACTGCAATTAAGTAGCCTGAGTTCGAAATGATCTTGAAGTATGATCTTTAAATAAATCTGCTGCAACAAACTTGTGAAAAAAATAGAATAGAATAAAAAATAAAATATCTCGGTATTATGAACTTCGACTGTGGGACGTGGAGACCGGTCCTTTGGATGAGATCGTATAAATCGAGGTCCCTTGTCGCAGAAGATGCTGGCATAAAAAAGATTCCCCACTGCTCAATTGCGATAAATGCCAAAGTATAGGACAAAAATTTACAGTCTCCACCGGCGAGTGGTGGCGTCTCCATGTGAGTGAAAAATTCTGGAGAGGGACGTTAAACAAGATACGTATAATCAATCAATCAATCAATCGATTGCTGAAGAATTACTGTAATTGAATAATCTGTCTTATAGGTATGTTGTCAAATCTTGATATTATAACTTTACAAAACTCAGTGACTTTACGTTTAATGTGATACTAACTTAATTCATTATATTTTTTTTTAACACCATCACAATTATGCCAAAACATACACACAGTGAAGTTTATGATAGTACGGTGTTCGTTCGTCTGTTTGTTTGTCTTAGAAATGATTGCAAACATTTTTTTTTTAAATTGCTAATGATATACGTATATCTCTCATAGGTGCCAAATGTATTATACAAGATTGATAATGAAAATCAAAGTACCTTAAGTACTGAAAGGACTTTTTTCCAGTTATTTTTTTCTTTCACAGTAAATATGATATATATGGTTTTTACACAGAAAAAAGCAAATTCTTACAGATTTAGAAGAACGGAAGACTTTTTTGTTGCCATGGCAACAAGAGTCTAGTTATTATTATTATTCTTTTTTCTTCTTATTTCTTCTCCGGTACTTTTTTGTCCGCGAGTGTTCTCGGAAACTGCTCATCCAATTGAGTTAAAACCTTTTTAGGGTTACTAGGCATGTTATGTAGATTTGCGGAACGAAGGTCATTTTAGGCGCACGTGCATGCACGTGCACGTGCATTGCGTAAAATGACCAATATACTTGATATAGCTGTAACTTTTATATTTTTTGATGAAATCCTTTGATACTCGGAATATAGGGATATATTAAAAGTGTAAACAAGATGACATGGTCAACATGCACATGCATGCACGTGCGCGCACGCGCAAAGCGTAAAATGACCAATATACTTGATATAGTCGTAACTTTTATACTTTTTGATGAAATGTTTTGATACTCAAAATATTTATATATATTAGAAGTGTAGACATGATGACATGTTCATCATCCACATGCATGCATATGCATGCACGTGCGTGCGCGTGCAATGTGTTAAATGACCAATATACTTAATATAGCCGTAATTTTTATATTTTTGAATGAAAAGCTTTGATATTAAGAATTTACAGATATATTAAAAGTGTAGACAAGATGATGTGGACATCATGCACATGCATGCACATGCGCGCGCGTGCAATGTGTTAAATGACCAATATACTTCATATAGCCGTAACTTTTATATTTTTTGATGAAAAGCTTTGATACTAAGAATAAATAGGCAATTTGTAAGTGTAGACAAGATGGCATGGTCATTATGAACTTGCATGCAGGTGCGCGTGCGCGCAATGCTAAGATGACCAATATACTTGATATAGCCGGAAATTATATACTTTTGATGAAATGCTTTGATTCTGAGAATATAAAGATGCATTAATAGTATAGACGGGATGACATGGTCATCCTGCACATGCATGCACGTGCGCGCGCGTGAAATGCAAAAAACAACCAATATACTTCATTGCCTTATTTAATGAAGCTTACAGGAAATAAGACACCAAAAGGGAGTTGGGGAGCGTTTGGGGAACATCTGTAACGGTCCCCGTTACAATTATAACTAGTTATTATTATTATTATTCTTTTTTTCTACTTTCTTCTCCGGTACTTTTTTGTCCGGGAGTGTTCTCATAGAACCACTCATCCGATTGACATGAAACCTTTTTAGGGTTAATAGGCATGTTGTGTAGGTGTTCGGAACGAAGGTCATTTTGCGCGCACATGCATGCACGTGCGCGCGTGCAATGAGTGAAATGACTGATATACTTGATGACGCCGTAACGTTTATATTTGTTGATGAATTACTTTGAAACTCAAAATATAAAGATATATTAGAAGTCTAGACAAGACAACATGGTCAAATTAGCGTGAACTCTTATTTTTCAATGAGATTCTTTAATATTTCTTTAATATTTAACACAAATGTATGTATTGTGACACTATAAGAAAATTAATGTGAAAAATGTAGAAAACATGTGCAAGCACATGCACTGAAATTTGATTGGCTAATACCCATATGGCTATATCGGAGAAGTTTTCCAATGAAATACCCTTAAAAATAAAGTGTCCATCTATATTACAAAAGTATTGTCTAATTTATTGAAGGTTGTAGGGAATGGGGCATCATAAGGGACTGGGGAGCCGTTTGGGGAACATCTGTAACGGTTCCCGTTACAATTAGCACTAGTTTTCATTGAAAATCGTCTTCTCTGCTCCTTGGTATTAAACTAAGTACATAGTTATGATGAAGGAGACTGCCTCTTTCCAAAATTGTGAATTCAGTGGCCCCTGGTTCAGGTGTTAGGGCGGGGCTCAATGATTATATAGTGAAAATGCATGAAATATTTAAATATCTTGAAGTTCTCTGCTCCTGGCTTTTAAACAAGTAACGATGTACATAGTTATGATGAGCAAGGCTGACTCTTCCAAAATTGTAAACTTCATTACCTCTGGATCAGGGGTTCTGGTGTTAGGGCGGGCATTATTGATTATACGTGAAATATGCATTAATTTTTTGTAATATCTTCTTCCCTGCTCCTGTTTATTAACCAAAGTATTATGATGAACAAGACGGCATCTTCCAAAATTTTGAATTTTATGGTCCCTGGGTCAGGGGTTCTGGTGTATTGGCGGGGCTCTATTGATTTTATAGTGAAAATGCATTAATTCTTTGAAAATCATCTTCTCTGTTCGTGGGCGTTATTTAAACAAAGTAGGTACATGGTTAGTATAAGCAAGGATGCCTCTTCCAAAATTTAGAAATCCATGGCCCCAGGGTCAAGGGTTCTGGTGAAAGGGGGTAGGGCCTCTTTTGATTGTATAGTAATATAGCATAATTTCTTTGAAAATATTCGTTTCTGCTACTGGTAATAAAGCAAAGAAATTAAATGTATAGTTATGATGAGCAAGAGTGTCTATTCCAGAATTGTGAGTTTCATGGTCCCTGGGTCAGATGTTCTGGTGTAAGGGTAGGGCTCTCTTAATAATATAGTGAAAATGCATTAATTATATTAAACAATCCTGTCTGCTCCTTAGTGTTGAGCAGATAAACAAAGTTCATAGTGATAATAAACAAGGGTGCGTCTTGCAATTTTTTTTTTAAATTGTCGAAGGGTCAGGGGCTCTGCTATTTCTCATGGGGGGGGGGGGGGGGTTGGCTCTATTGATAATTGATATATATCTTGAAAATGTGTTAATTCTTTGAAAACCATTATGATGACGAGGGTATCTCTTCCAAATTTGTGAATTTCATGACTTCTGGTCATGGGTTCTGGTATTAGGGTAGGATTATATTGAATCTATACTAAAAATGCATTGTTTTTGTGAAATACTCCTCTGCTTCTGGGCATATCGGAGCAAACAGAGTATAATTTTAATGAGCAAGGTTTTCTTTTTAAACATCTGGACCATTTGGTCAAGTGTTCTGGTTATGCACAGGGCTCTATTAATTATTTATTTCACTGAGAGAAGTTATTCCCCTTTGCCATTCACTTTTGATAATTAAACACTGTAAATGAAGTATTTGAAAGGTAAATAGAATAAGAAAATTATGCAAGAATTTTTATTGTATTATACAAAAAGGACTTTCAGAGTTTTAATGATCAAGTAGACTTGTACTTATTAAATGAAAATAAAAAAGAGATAAAAATAACTCGTTTTATTAAATCTTTTCCGAAGTCCAAGAGAAGTCAATTTATGATGTTATAATTTTGGGTTAAAAAATAGTACAGAAGCACAAATAGTTTGGTTTATAGTGTGTATGGTGATAGTGATAAATTGGGGAATTGGAACTTAATTTATGAGTTGTTACTGAATACTAGCATAATTATTTTGTTGATCATGATCATCCTATTTCTCTTGCGTTTGGCAAACAATGATTCGTCAACCAGTTTATTTTATACTCTATGTATCTTTTAAATTGTTGTATTATACTCAGGTGACCGTTAAGGCCCTTGGGCCTCTTGTTCAATAAAACTTTCAGTGATGATTTCTACATGCTAAATGCGTCGTTTTGAGCACTTCTGGTCTTTCCGGAAGTGGATGAAAAAGAGCCAAAGTTATTTGAAATTGATATATCTCTCTCTTTTATGTGATTCTAAATTATTATTTCAAAGGATCGATGTGTCTATTTCTTTCATCTATGGTTCTTCTACCTTCATTCTCAATCAAACTATCCCAGTCAAAATCTTATCTCATCAGAAGTTGGACCTACTCGTTGCTCAAACGAGATCTCATCAAGTTCCTTTTTTTTCTTATTTCGTCTCCGGTACTTTTTTGTTCGCGAGTCTTCTCGGAAACTGCTCATCCAATTGAGATGAAACCTTTCAGGGTTAATAAGCATGTTGTGTAAATGTGCTTGTGGAAGATCACTTATATGTATAGGCATATATTATGTTTCTACAATATGTTCCATATGAAAATTTTTGAAAACACAGACATGCACGTCTGCTGAAATTTGATTGGCTGAAACGTTAAATGGCTATAACTTCTTAAGTTTTCAACAAACAAGGAGGGAATTTAGAAAATAGATAGATATAATGGATTCATACTTTACACCACTTTCAAAACTGAATGCAAGGACATTTATGCATGTCTGCTAAAATCTGGTTAATACTGTATATGTTGTGTTAGTAAGGTGTCCGTCTGTCTGTAAACAATTTTTTTCAAAACGCTACTCCTCCTACAGTTTTAGTCTGATTTCAATGTAACTTGGTACATAAGTAGACTATACTAAGATACATAATTCTGTGTATCGGTTTTTGATTTCAATGAACGGTGTTGCCATGGTTACTAAAAATAGGAATTTCTGTGAAATACTTTCAAAACGCTACTCCTCCTGCAGTTTTGGTCCCATTACAGTATAACTTGGCAAACAGGTACACTACACTAAGATACATAATTTTTAATATCAATTTTTGATTTCGATGAACGGTGTTGCCATGTTACTTAAAATAGAAATTTCCTTGAAATACCTTCAAAATGCTACTCCTCCTACAGTTTTGGTCTGATTTTAGTATATTTTAGCACACAAGTAGACCACACTACGATATATAATTCTCTTTACCAGTTTTGGATTTCGATTAACAGTGTTGCCATGCTTACTAAAAATAGAAGTTTTTTTTGAAATACCTTCAAAACGCTACTCCTCCGACACTTTTTGTCTGATTTCAGTATAACGTGGCATACAAGTAGACTACACTGAGATACATAATTGATGTTATTGTTTTTTGATTTTGTTGAATGCTGTTGCCATGGTTACTCAAATCGTAATTTCTGTAAAATTGTTTTGAAAGTCTACTCCTCCTACAATTTTAGTCTGATTGCAAAAATTCTTGCCACAAAAAGAGACTAAACCAAGGATCATTATTCTATTTATTGCTGTTAAAAAGTTTCAAGTCCAAGTGCTACTTTGTCTTCCTTTATAAGTACAACCAGTAGCGCTACAGTCTCGTTATAACTTTCTTAGTTGTTATCGAAAGAAGATAAAATTCAGAGTATATGTTATTAATATTACCTCCTAAATTAGTCAATCATCAGAAATGAATACAAGTACATGCATGCAAGTGTGCTGATTTCTGCTTGGCTAATATTCATGTTGCTGCAACTTTCTTCTTTCTCTGTGAAAAATAAAATTGCGCTCTCCATTATGGCATTCTGTGAGACGATGTACATGATAATTTTTGAAATCATGTGCATGTACGTGTACTTAAATATGATTTTCTTACGCTCATTGTGCTATATGTACATTGTTGTTTCCCTCAAATACTTTAAAAACAAGTTGTAAAATTCTATAATACAAAGATTTGCTTAAATTAATGAATCTTATTTAAAGAATGGGGGGGGGGATGGGCTGAAAAGAGTAGGAGGAGCGTTTGGGGAACATTTGTAACGGTTCATGTTACAATACAAGTATCCATATCAGCATGGAAGTGTGACAGGTTGTTATAAATGTATTCAAACTGGAATAAATAAAAGAACGATGGTTATGTCTTCCAAAATTCATCTGATGTTATAAAAAGATAAATAATGTTAAGCAGTGATCATTTTGATTATTTTGTAAAGCTCTTCTAAACATATTTACAAAATTTTCCTTCAGTTAGGATACACTGTACTTGAAAACGAAAGAACCGTCAAAACCTTTATGAAAAAAAATCTATGATTGTACAAACCTTTTCTAAAAGGTTATCGGGCTCTTTGGAGTTATTGTAAGGAAAAGAGTCATTCAGAATGCCAACGTACAATGATCAGATGCGTGTGTATTTATTAGGGATCTATATCCCGTTTGATAAGTCTTATCCTTTGATATTTTCTTTTGTTCCAATTTTGATTTTCTTTGGTTCCTTTTTTTTCGAAGAAAATAAAAATGACGCCTGTCCTTTATTTCGGTAATGAGTACATCCCGAATCAGTTATGATAGACCAGTATACAAATGATGTAATGTATCCAATAATAACTGTCCCACCTGCCTGCTTACGCGGAAACAAAACTTCCCTCCGTAACGAAAGAGCGCACCAAGAGAGATAATCTTGATACTTGCGTATTAGAACTTTTTTATGAGATGACACTTCTTATTCTCTAGTATAAAAAAACATATAAGATTTGGAAAATTTTCGGACAACTTTTTCTTATTTAGCCTTCAGACCTCAACAAGAGGCCCAAGGGCCTTAACGGTCACCTGAGTATAATATAACAATTTTGAGGATCCATAGAGTATAAAATAAAATGAAAGGTGAAGCTTTGTTGCTCAAAATCCAGAAAAATAGGGTGATCAGGATAAACAAAATAATAAGTCTAGTATTACTTAATAGTTCATAAATTAGGTTCTAATCTGTTCCCCATTTATCACTATCACCATACAGTATACTAGCACACTACCAGTGCTTCTGTATTATTTTAATTCCTTGTTAAAATTCATACATAGGCCTCTCTTGGTCTTTGATGAACATTTAATAAGACAAGTTATTTTTGTCTCATTTTTATTTATCTATTACTTACAAGTAACCCTGATCATTAAAACTATGGAAATACTTTTTGTATTATGCAATAAAAATTCTTGCATAATTTTTCTTATTCTATTAACCTTTCAGGTACATTATTTACAGTGATTAATTATCAAAAGTAAACGGCAAAGGGGAATAACTCCTCTCAGTAGAATACAAATTAATAGAGCCCTGGCCAGGACCAGAACTCTTGACCAAATGGTCCAGATGTTCAAAAACTTGGTAAAAATACCCTTCCTTATCAAAACTTTTACTCTTTTTGCCTCTGATATGCCTAACTGCAGAGAAAATTTTTAAAGAAATAATGCATTTTTACTACAGATTCACTATATTATTAATAGAACCCCACCCCCCACCCCCCCTCCCCACCGAGAAACACCAGAGCCTCTCACCCTGGAACTAGAAGTTTGCTCATCATAAATAATCACTTTGTTTATCTGCTTACTAAGGAGCAGAGAGGATTATTTAATAGAATTACTGCATTTTCACTATATTATCAAGAGCCCGACCCTTACACAAGCACATCTGACCCAGGGGTCATGCAATTCACTACTCTGGAAGAAGCACTCTTGTTCATCATAACTATATACTTAGCTTCTTTGCTTTTTAACCAGAAGCAGAAAAGAATATTTTCAAAGAAATTTTGCTTCTTCACTATATAATCAATAGTGCCCCCCCACTTTTTCACCAGAACCCTTTACCCTGGGGCCATGAAATTCACAATTTTGGAAGAGGCATCCTTGCATATCATATCAATATGCTTAGTTTGTTTAAATAGTACTCAGGGGCAGAGAAGAAGATTTTCAAAGAAATAATTCACCTTCACTATAGGAGCTATATAGCCCCACCCTAGCATCAGAACCCTTGTTCCTGGCCATGGGGACATGAATTTCACAATTTTGGAAGAGGCATCCTTGCTTATCATAACAATGTACTTAGTTTGTTTAAATAACACCCAGGAGCAGAGAAGAAGATTTTTAAAACATTAATGCATTTTCACTGTATAATAAATAGAGCCCCGCCCTAACATCAGAACCCCTGATCCAGGGGCCATAAAATCGACAATTTTGGTAGAGTTACTCTTGCTTATCATAACTATGTATTTAATTTTTCAAATAATACCCAGGAGCAGAGAAGAAGATTTTCAAAGAAATAATGCACTTTCACTGTATGATCTATGTAGCTCCCCCACCCCAGCACCAGAACCCCTTACCCTGGGGCTATGAATTTCACAATTTTGGTAGAGTTACTCTTGCTTATCATAAGTATGTATTTAATTTGTTTCAATAATACCCAGGAGTAGAGAAGAAGATTTTCAAAGAAATAATGCACTTTCACTATATGATCAATATAGCCCCGCCCTAGCACCAGAACCCCTGACCCTGGGGCCATGAATTTCACAATTTTGGTAGAGTCATCCTTGCTTATTATAACTATGTATTCAATTTGTTTCAATAATACCCAGGAGTAGAGAAGAAGATTTTCAAAAAAATAATGCACTTTCACTATATGATCTATATAGCCCCGCCCTAGCACCAGAACCCCTGACCCTGGGGTCATGAATTTCACAATTTTGGTAGAGGGCTCAATATTTATTACAGTCATGTCAACAGTTTGACTGCTTGATGTCCCGGAGTAAAGAAGAAGATTTTTAAAGATTGCATTAATTTTGGTGGTTTTAGCCCCACCCCTCAGGCCCCAGGGGTGCAGGGACCATGAAATTCACAAATTTTGTTCCCCTTCACACATAGATGCCATGTGTTAAAATTGGCTGAAATTGGTTCAGCGGTTTCAGAGAAGAAGCTGAAAATGTTCAAATGTTAACACGCGTCGGACGACGCACGACGACGGACGAAAACAGATAGCAATAGGTTACCTGAGTGACTCAGGTGACCTAAAAATACTAATTTACCCATTTTCAGAAGCCTTGTCGCTTTGCATGACCTTTCCATTGAGGTAATATAATTCTACAATAAACGATTATATGACCTGTATACTTGAAAAATTCATGTTACCTGTGTCTTATGATCCAGTAATTTTTGTGTGAGTTTACTAGAAACCGACAAAATTTCTTTGAACATTTCCTCAAAATTTCATGTGGTCAAAATGGCCAAATTTAAGGGATCCCTCTCCATGGCAACCTGGTGCGCGCGTGAGTCTTCCGACACTATATTTTCTAGATCCGTACCAAGACGCACGAACGAATTAACAATTTCACAAGATTTACAATAAATGCACTCGACACATTTAAGATCTTTAAAGTAACTATCAAAAAGTGTTTCCATATTTTCTTTTATAAATAAAAATGAAAACATTAAATTTTGTCTTTAAAATATTGAGGCTTATAATTGATAAAAGAGCTGTGTTGAGAATAGAAAAACAAGAATTACTTAAAAAAAATTTTAAATCAATATATACTGAAATGCAAAAGAAACGCAACAAGCAGTAATCTGCAAAAATTTGAATTTTTTACCTGATGATTTTCAAAAATGAATACAGTAAGGTTGAACTCGATTTAAAAACATAGGAGATTTGATAAAAGTTTAAATGATTACCTTTTAACTTTAGAAAGTAACTCATGACTGTTAAAATACCCCCACACCGGCCATTCAATAACAGCGTGCAAGACTGCCAAGCACAACAATTGCAGCTTGATTTCTACGGTGCAATAGGTTCATCAATCTCGAGATCTGAGCGAAAGAAATATTCTTTGTTATTTTTAAATGCCTGTTTTTAAGATGACGAGGTCGAATTTCCTCTAGCCTAGCACAGTGTAGTACCCTTGGACTTCTGGTCCAAGGACTTCATTCATGCTAATGATACGTAAGAGCCTTTTGAGGCGTGATGTATTGCATATTTGCATCTGCAACTCTCCATCACCTTTATTTTGAGATTTTCCAGCTAGAGCAATGGAAATGTGTACTTAAGTCATTTTCAGGAACCCTTGGCATAGCTTACGGAAAAGAAAGGATAATTTATTTTTCGGAATATTGCTGCATTACTAATGGTGAACAGATATAAACCATTAAAACCCTATATTATTGCTAAATGTTTTGTTAAACATGCAATTTTTGATTTCTATTAAGCGGACTCAAACTTAACTTCCGGTAATGGTATAAAAAAATCATTCAACCGTTAAATTACCGACATTTACAAAATTAATTTGAAGATATTCTTACTTTTTAGATACAAAATTATATCCTCAATATAATATTTCCCCTTAAAATAGGATGCTGCGTTTCATTTGCATTTCAGTATATGATTCCCTGATTTCTAGTTTGGAAAATAGACACAAAGGACATTATTACCAAATAAATCTATAAATAACAGGGTCTGTCTGTGTTTAAAACTTTATTTCTATGGTCAGGAGCTCATCACATTTGTTTTAAAGATCCAAGTTATATGATGAAAAGACTTCTGTTCATACTAATAAATATTTTTAAATCAATAATGATCTATTTGAATAATTTATTACTAAATCATTTACTGGTTTATTATTAAAATTTCTCTTTTTCAATTTTACTAATCGAGATGTATTTTCATCTTTTCTTTGAATTTTTTAAGAATGAAAAAAAAAATGAAAAAATTGTTATAAAATTCAAGTAATCCCACCTAAACTTCATTGAAAAAACGGAACACGTTGTGATGTTTCTTATGCTTCACATTTCTACTTTTAAGACCTGCATACTCTTGGTCAGGAGTGCAACAAAAATGTTAGAATTATTGCCGATCAAATATGAATAAATGTAAAGAAAAAAATCAATGAGTAAAATGTCTCTGGTTGAGCTCAGTTGCTTAGAGTGTTTGTCCTGTGAAGGAAAATATAGTATACTTTTATTTTCTAAATATATTTTTATGCCCCCGGATCGAAAAATCCCGGGGGTATATTGTTTTTGTCCTGTCTGTCTGTTTGTCTTTCTGTCTGTTGTCAACTTTAACCTAGCCCTTGCGCTGTCAAGGGTAAGGCTTTAATATTTGACATGAGTGTTCATTATGACAAGACCTTTCCATTGGTACTTAAATTTTTGATCATGTGACCTCAACTGTGACCTTTGACCTACATTTGAAAAACTTAAACACTGGCCATAACTATTGCACCGTAGTCTACGACCCACTCCAAAACTGTGTTACCATCGGGGGTATAGTGTTTCACAAACACATCTTGTTAGCTAGTTTTTTATAGGGCAAAAATTTAGGATCTAAGGCCAAGTTTTAATATTTTTTTATTTTTTAACTATAAGTTATTGGCCTATAAATATTGCCACTTGATGTTGTCAACACTTTATAAATTTTTGTGTACTATGGTTTTGATTTTATATTCTACTGCAGTCAGGAGTGCAAAAAAAACTTTTGTGATTATCAATGAATTTCATCCATCTTTTCTAACAAGACAAATTGCAGAAAATTTTTGATACTATTTGCCGTTCAAATCAATAAGTCCATCAACAAATTACAGATATTGTTTAAACATTTTACAGTCAATTCACAGAATAGTTTTCATTACTTATCATACACTTAAATTATGCAAGAAAATAATATTTTGAAGTCTAGAAAATATGAAAAACTTGCCGTAATGGTAAAAATATCGAAATGACAAACTGATTTACAAATTTGAATGAGTAATTGTGTCAAACGCCTTTCATATTAAAACTTTCAAACCAGAATTTAAAAGAAAATAACGTAAAATAACAATCAAGAAACAAATTTTTTTTTCACATAAATGTATACAATAGAAGAGAATCAAGGTTTATATCTAATCACTTATATCCCTGACACCATTTTGAAGCTTAAAAAAAATTATGATTTCTTTTCGTAATGAATTTTAGCAAGTCGCTTAGGATATTATAATATTTTCTTTTTTCAAACTAAAGTTTTACTAATAAAAAAATTTGAAAGTTTTTCATGCACTCGTTTATTCATGCAATTGCCAAGTCAGGAATTTTAACTAGATTGCATGTACGATATGAAGACATGAGTGAAAAATATGTTATGGTTAGTTGATTTTTTTCCAAAAAAGTTCAACTAAGCTGTCACTATTTTTGAATTTACCCTTATTGTTCATTATTCCATTATTCTACGGGGGTCATTATTTTTCTTCACACCGGCAGATGACTTTCCTATCTCTACCATTTTATTTATATAACTGTAGAAGATATTTGCAAAGATTCGGAAAGACTGAGCCCTACTTTGAATCTTTTCCATTCATTTAAAATAATAACTTGTGAGTGACCAGTAATCTGTAAATTATTTATTTGCCAGGTAAACAACACTGCCTAGCGATGAGAAAGGATTATAATTATCAATGGTGTGACGATTACTGTCATGAATTGCATGCTTACATCTGTGAAAAATCGTGAGTTAAATTTATGAGATTATTCCAGAATTAAAGGGGTTTACCGTCAAAAGGAATAAATAAGGAAATTATCTTTAATACCAATATAGTTTGAAAGATAAAAAGATTTCATTTTGAAGGTGTCATTGTGCAAATTTTCAAACAATAACTACTGTGCTCTTTAATTCAGTTGTTGCATTGATATCATACGTACATGTAAGAGATATTTGAAAATGTTTATTGAAAAGATCTATTACAAGAGATTTATGAGGCGCGGTTTTGGTATTTATGAATATTATATTGATATAATATTGATACCTATTCGAATAGGTGATATCACCTATTCCAACAAGTGATACCACTCATTCAAGCTATTCGAAACAAGAGGCCTAAAGGTCTTAACGGTCAGCTGAGCATAATTCAACACTGTAAAGGATCTAAAGACGTAAAATTGAAATAAAACCAAAACTGAAAGATGAAGGTATGTTTCCCAAAGGCAAGAGAAATAGGATGATCAGAAACGCAGCTAGGTTAAGGACGCCCATGAAATATACGCTTAACGTAGAACCTACGTCGTATGACGTCATATCAAGTAAATCAGTTTAGACCGTCTTTTTGATGCTGGATCCATTATGACGTCATAATTAATCTAATGTTACTTTTCCCGTACTTTCTCCAAGACTGTCTCATGTAATGAAGTTACACAACTGTGATAATGTGAATGACATGCAACTATTTTGAAGGAAATCAAAAATCCTAAGAAATCTAAATAGTACAATATCTTGATAAAAATGTCTCTGAGTCAAAGATCTGTTAAAAATTGTGTGCAAATTTGGTAATGTCTATCATGAAATGACGTGCATTCTCTTTCATAAACATGATAATTATTTGTTAATTATTCATAATGGTTGGTATATAATAATAATGTTTCCCTAAAATATCTTTTTGAATTAAAAAAAATTACATTTTTGATAAATATTTACATTGTAAATCTGAACGTTAGCCCAAAACAGTCATTAAATAATTAAATCCTGTGTTAGTGCAGAAAGGTCAACAAAAGTATTGATAAATAGAGTGTCTCTCATTCGTTTGTGGAGAAAGGTATATATTTTAATCACCTTTTGTAATTATTTGAGTATGTTCTTCATCATATTAAAGATTGAAAACATTCTGACAAAGACTTTTGAAAAATATTTACAAATTTAGGTGGTAAATTGACTCCGTTCCGGAAAATTTTTAGGTATTTGGTTTTGGTGTTTATGTTCAATATACTTCTTCCGCTCCACGAGTTTTTCATGTTATGAATTTTATCGATGGTGTTTTACAGACCCAACAGTGTATGTATTTTTGTTATTTCATTTTCACCATTATATAAGTGATAAATAGTGCATTTCTTTCAATATCTATGATGTATTTAATTTATGCATTTAAATATTTTGGTCATGAATGAATTCATTGCTTATCGGTAGTGTACTCCCTGACCTATGATACGTTTTTGCATGTGCTACATTGTATTGTTTATATTTTGTTGTAGCATCTACGGTTTATTCCTAGAGAATAAATTAAGTTTGCTAGCTGTCGTGTCCTCGACTTTTTGGGACAGCATAGTAGATGACTACCGGCCATGTCGACACCAAATCAACATGAGATACCCTCCGGGGAACAGACTCATGTTCAGCCAGGCACCCTGGGATCAGAACCGACAAGGACTTCAGAAAGAGTAAAAGTTCCGACACAAAAGGCACAAGAACAGTTAAAGGAAAATGTAAATAAGTTTAGAGAAAAACTTCTCCATATAGAGAAAAGAATTAGATCAGATATTGAAGAATCTACTACATGTTCAAAAGAATTAACAATACTGACCTCAATCCGCGATAAGATTGAGAGAAACTTTCAGGTTTATAAACAAGTATATAATGACAGTCAGGAATTTATGAACAGACATACTTACAGTGATAGTGAACGAATATTGATAGACAATAGCTGTAGACTAATTAGTGAAGATACAGAATCGTGTCTGACAAAACTCAGTGAGACTATAACATGTATAAGATCTATGGAAGAGGAGGCAAACACTCTTAGTGGTAGAGTGTCTTCAAGTACCAAATCACAACAGAGAGTAGAAGAAGCTAAAACGAGGCTAAAGACTGCAGAGAAGGTTGCCGAGCTAAGACGTCAGAAATCAAAATTACAATTTGAAGAACAATGCTGCAAAATTGAAACAAGAGCAGGAATGTTTAGACATGGAACTAGAATTGCTAAAACATCAAGAGGAAGTTCAGATAGCAGAAACAAGAGTGAAGTTCGAAATGGGTGATGAAGAAAGGAGTCACGTTGATCTAGGATTACCGAAAGTAGTAGGGTTTGAGAAATCTAAAACTTTTATAAAGAACTTACCTTTTAATCCTCAAGCAGAAAAGTTTGTTCCACAGTCAGATAATACTCTGCCTTCCGTGTCAACAACATGTGTTCCAGAAACTTTACAACAACCTTATACATGTAATCCACAACAAGTGCGACCAGCTATAAATCCACCACAACCCATACGGGCAGCTTATCCTAGATATCCTATGCAGCCGACATACCCACCCCAACCTATGCTACCTATGTATGCTCCTCATACTCCTCGGCCTATGCATCCTATGTTCTCGACATACACTCCACGACCAATGCAGCCTATGTATACACAGCCTATGCCCTCTAGTGCACAACCTGTGATATCGCAGCCTAGTTTTGAATCTGGGAATATACATTCTCAAAGTGACACTCAACCTCAACAGTTTTCATCTGTGCCGTCAACTGTCATTCCTACAACTACTAGTGCTACTGGTAATTTCATGAACAGTTACATGATGAAGAAAGACTTGATCTCACAAAGACTTCGAAAGTATGATGATGATCCTTCATCTTATAATCTCTGGAAAGGAAGCTTTAAGAGCATAGTGTCAGAAGCCACACTGAGTCCCCTTGAAGAGATAGACTTACTCTTAAGATGGTTGGGACCTGAATCAACAGTTCAAGCTACTAGAATTAGAAGAGCTAATCCTAGTGATACTGGTGCTGCACTTAACAAGATTTGGCAAAGGTTAGATGAACGATATGGATCACCT